>NC_063217.1:68304659-69534659 GCF_020740725.1 Corvus hawaiiensis
AAAAACACACCATTCAAATATTTTAGAAGCATTACATGAACGAGAGGGGCAGAGAAATAATTCAGTACATCAAGTTTTGATAAGAGGCTTTCCTGAACAAGGGCCAGATCCTGCACATTCTCTCATCCTCACTGAGAAAGCAATGTCAATTTGTAACTGGAGAAAAATAAAATCTAAGTCATTCATTTCTGGCTCATGCTCTTTAGAGCTGCTTTCCTATTTCCTTACGAATGTCATGCCAACTCTTTAGAGCTGCTTTCCTATTTTCTTTCTAATGTCTGGAGATAAACAGCATTTGTCAAGAATACATACTGATCAGAGTTTCCAAAAATAATGAATGAGTTGACCTACAGAGAAAAAGGAAAAGTGATGTTGTCATCTGGATGTTGTCTCTTTCAATGCTGACTTACACTAAAGTAAAGAGAAAGAAATTCCTTATGCATGGAATGCAGTTCTTATTTCATTCTGCTTTATGAATACAGAAGTGCAGTGCCCAAGAAAAAAATATGCAAATTTAAATTCAGGAATTTTCCATAGTACTCATCAGTATATTACCATAGTCTCTGGTCTTCCTTTCATTTCCTTGATTATAAACAGCTAAATTAAATGACTTGTAGCTCTGGACATTCTTCTCAAAGGCAAATGTCTTTCTACAGAAAAACCTAAAACGTTTTTGGTTTTTTTTTTAGGCATTTGCAACCCAATTCCCAACAAAAAATCTTACAGCTTACTTGAAACAAATGGTTTTACTAATAGAAGCTGTGGTACAATTCAGATACAGCTGAATTCCTTCTTTCCTCCCTTCCTAAAGAATTTTATCAGCTTTTTCCACCTCCTCCATCTCCACACACCTGTTTGTCTTATAATTAAGTGGGAAAGATCTGCTTACCTATTAAACAGCTATTTTGTAGCACGGCATGCAGCATAAGAGAGGTTGCTTAGCAGACTTCTGTCCTTCTTGTTCTCTGATGGCTAAAAAATAACTTCACTGGCTTTGCTAAGCAGCATAGGAATCATGTAAAAAAAAATGTGATCAAATGAATACTTTTCAAGGACCGTTTGCCACCAAATTTATTTTATAATTCATCTATTCTCTTATACCAGGACTTACACCATCCTGTAAGGTACAACTGTACTTCCAATGCATTGCTTAAATGTTAATAGAGTGAAATTGCTCCCATCCATATTTTAACAGGCTTAAGTACATCAGCTCACTCACTCCTGTAACGAAACTCAAGAGAAGTCTACCAGAGAAATTCAACGAAGAAATGAGCTCTGAACAAATTATATAGGGTTGGCTCAACTTTTAGGGTTGGAGGCAAGGTTTGGTTTTTTGGGGTGGTTTTATTTGGATGTGGATTTAAATAAATTTTCATATTAAGATGTGTTTCTTACTTTAGTTCTTAATAGTTTAATTCCTAACAGTACCTTGTGAAAGCTTATATTTTTGAAAACTGCTTGTGCTATGGGCTACAAGAAATTTTTTCTCCCCCTCTAAAGCCACTGTTATATATATAATGTCTATTCTTTAGCTTCCAGTTGTTTCAATTAGACTAGATTATTTCAGTCAAATAATGGTGTAATGCACGTGACATTTTGACATAAATAGTTCATGCTGGGCTTTCAGAGAGAAAAGAATTGAGAGACTTGGGGATGTAGAGCACCCCATATCCATATGTATATATTTATATAAATATGCAACTATATAAATAAGCAACTAAAGACAGGAATCTACGATTTTTCTAAGCAACAGCATAACACTAGAGGTGAGTGTGGGCCAGGGAATTCCTTTTTGGATAAATATTACAGTTTTCTCAACCATCTTATTTCATCAGTTTGGTTAGATTCCTTGTGGTCCCTATTTTCTTGTATGCTAAGCAAAAGATTCTCCTGACTCAGTGGGAATGAAACACAAACAATTAGCTATCCACATGGATGAAGGCCATTTGAGAAGTGTTTTTCAGCCACTGCCATTGCATGCAAGAAAAGACAACATAAAATGGATGTGTGCTACTTCTACAAGAAGAGTCACTTGACATTGCACATTCTCTTGGATGTAACACAGAACCTGACATCCTCTGCTGACAGTGTGTCAAATGTGGAGAAGTAGTTTTAGACAAAATTTCAACTTAATAGATCAGGTGATTATAGTCTGTGAAACAAGTGATGAGCCAAGAGCCTCAGAAAGTCACATTTGGAAGAAAGAAAATGATACAGACCTTCCATTCAAGTGAGATCGTAAGTAACCAGAAAAAATGGCAGTAAATGGTCACCTGGACAATGCAATCCAGAACATGAAAAAGGGAGCAGTAAAGACTTTATAAAATCTATTGGCTGTGCAAACAAGACAACAGTTGTCACAACCTTCCTCTATGAGAGTTCAGTGTGTTTTACACTCTGTATAGCACAAGGAAAAAATTAACATTTTTAATGTGAATTGTGCTGACATAAAGCTCAGATAATCTATGTTCTTTGGGGCATACATAACTATTGCTGAAGCGGATGAAGAATGTAACAAAGAGATTAAAACAGTGTAATAAGCATGATAACAACAAAAAATATCAATGCTTCATACAGCCAAAGCAAGAAAATATAAATGATGTGATTTTTAGACACAGTACTCAGCTGAATTACTTGCTCAGCTCCTTATCAGTAGCAAACATCAATTCCTCTCTAAGGTCCAAAGAATTCCTATAAAATATATATCATGAGGGACAAATGGTAAAGGATATATTTTAAAAAAAATGTGTTAGGGTATTAGTTTTTATTGGCTGAGAATATATTTTGAAACACTGAAAAAGTCCCTTCTAAGAAGAGCTTGGGTAGTACATACAAGTATGGACAGAAATCATCAAAAGTATACCAAAGAAAGGATAGGCTTGAAGAAAAAAGCCACCTTCAAGTAGTCTCATCCCATAAAATCAGAGAAGAAAAAACCATTGCTTTCAAGCATAATGTATTACTTTGGAATATTTTTCCATAAGGAACTGTGGAATTCAATTTGCAGATGTTTTCTCCTTGCTCAGTTACTTTGTTCCACAGCAGGAAGGAATAACATTCCATACAGAAGTCTGTATCGTGAACTTTGCTGCAAATGAAGGACTGACCAGGTGCATACATGTAAAGAAACATACCCCCTACTTACAATTTTTAAATCCAAGTATTTCTGTCTACAACAGAGACAAGTCTGAGCAATGAGCTCCTTAGAGTTTTTGAGTCATTGAGAGATGTTTTGATGATGAGTACTTTGGAAATAGAGAGCAAAATTTGCATTTACAGTGTAGTTTCCCCAAGACAAACACACTCCTCCACAGACAACTTGAAGCACTTTAACTGTTGACCTCAGTTCAGCTACTCTAAAGTCACAGAGCTGAAAGGGGTAAAACAAGTAGCTTTTCTTGAGATTTTGACACAATTTCACCTAGGATGTTTGGGTCAGACTTCAAAAGGCACTTAGCTATCTAATTCCCATTGCTTTCAAAGTGAGGAAAATAGATAAACAACTTTCATAGTCTGGCCTTTTGCGTATACCAAATAACCAGGGCTTTCTTGTTTTGTAATTTTTAAACAAGTTTTACTTTTAAACAAGTTTCACAGTCTATTTCCAAAACTTTTGCTTTTATCTTCAGGGAAAAATCTTTTAGATTTTGCACTTTTTGCTCTAAGGTGTTTAAGGCAACAAAGAATGTATTTTTTCCCTCTTCAGCTGCAGAGAGCAAAGAAAAAAATTAGAGATGTCAAAGGTTGTTATATATATGTTGATTAATGACAAATGAGAAATTATGAAGAATATGTATCACAGATTTAAAAAACTATATTACAGTTACAGATAAAATAAATAAACAGTAGGATACAAAAAGAGCAGGTGTCATACTGAAACATTTTCAATTTTGTATGTAGTACACTAATGGGCTGCATATATAGTACTTAATTTTTCCTTCCAAAAGCAATGACACATTTCTCATGGCTGTTTTTGAATTAGAGCTGAATATCCTACAGGCAGATGCACAGCAAGATTTCCAGGTGAAGCCCGGAACATCACAGACTTCACTCTAAAAGACTTAGAACAATGATTTTTTTCTCTTTATATATATTAACTTCTCACTACTCAATTTTTATTGATAAAAACATTTCCTCCTACATCAGCTAATGAACCAGTACAGTATACTAAATATGCACCAATGACTCTGAAGATACTGTCCTTGTCTTCCTCTGCGAGACTGACAATACTGAATGTCTCAAACAGAGGTAAAAAGCCTAATTTCCCAGCATCAGTGTTTCCCAGCTCCCAGGTTATTGCCATCATATTTGGATATATTTTTCTAGTTTTTATCTAAACAATGTACTGTTATTTTAACAGATAATATTCATATACAATGCAAAAGGGAAAGTATCTGCATGTATTAGAAAATATTCTGTAAATATTGGAATAGCACATTTAGATGAAAATTCAAAGCCTAATTTGAACAGTTTCACTTATCTCTAATGACGTCTGTTACCTTCTGTTAACTATTAAAACTTAATTTTTTTTTTTGCTCGTTCTAATGCACAATATTTAGAAGATAAAATTTTATGCTTATGGATCACAGAAGTGCTGTACTCTTTTAGGCATTACCCACCACCAAAACCCAAACCATTATAAACTACAAGTCTATTTTTTCTCAAAAAAAGATTTCAAATATTTCTGAAAATGAAAAGTATGGCAAAATCAGGACAACCTTCCTCAATACTCATTTTCCACATAACCTAATCTTTTCATAAATTTTCGCTGAAACCAAATAGCTTCTAAGGAAAATGAACAAGAAATCACTTAACAAAACTGAAAGTAGAGAGGTTTACAGAAGCACACCAAATCATTTCTTGACATGAACTAGAATAAGAAAGCAGTAGTAGGCACAGTCTACATAGGATCTACAAGCACTATTTGCTGGACTTGATCCTGTTCTCCAGATATATTTTAATAATCTTTTATAGCTTTATTTTCTGGTATGGTTAAAGGGGCCACAGCAGAGGTTTACATGACCAGCTATGGGATCTTGAGCAGATTGTTGGCTTTCTTCTGATCTTAGCTCTACACAGTGAGATAGAGCTCTGATCCTGCCTTAGCAAATTATTAATCAGCAAAGAAATTTCAGATCAAAATTATGAGCATACTCCATTTGTCTATCTTCTTGTCTTATAAGTAATCTGCAGAGCTTAATAAACAGCCAAATGTCTTTAGAAGTAGTTGAGAGTGTAAATGGGTTTGTCCCTATCTAGAGAAGTATGATATTTTCTGTGTGGTGTGCACAGAAACATCAATTAAAACTCCAGAGAACACATATAACATATCTGATTCCTTCAGCTTTTACACTTATCATACAACAGATGAACCATATCCATAGTTCAACTTACTGTATACAAAGGAATATACACTCAGCAGAAATATTTAGACGTTCAGGCTGTAACATAACACATTTTCCCCCAACACACCTTTAGGTATTCATCAGTGTCCATTCCCCTCACAAACATTTACCTTAGCCTCATATCTGCCAACACAGCTTCAACACACAGTTAACTCCATGAGTGGTATCCCAGACAAGATCCAGGAGTAAAAGCCAGGGAGACCCCCTGCTTGCTTTGCCACTTTACTTTTGACACACAGAAAACTCACCTCAGAATGACTCACCTATGTGAAGCCCAGTTTCCTATATTATTTTTTATTAAATTAAAAATTAAATTAAATTATTAATATTATTATTATTAATTACCTTTATTTTCCCAAGACAAATAATTTCCACTGTATGGAAATTTAGTCATACTATAATCAAATCAATGAAGGATTAAAGAAATATATCTTTGCCAGTATGAATAAGTTGGAGTTTTGTTATTTATTATCTTTGAAATATGCATTTATTATAATGCATATTTCAAAGATCTGAAAGTTCTATTGTAGTCACTAGCCCATGATGTCTCACACTGCAGCTGTAATTTCCAACTGGATAACCTAAGCTAATGATGACTTTGAAGGACTAAAACCAAATGGCTACAAGAATTCTTTAACTAATAAAATTAACAGTCATAAAATTAATTTAATTAGAACAAAGAAAAAAAATTACTTAAATGATCTAAAGTAATACAAATTTATTACTATCAGCATCTCAGTTATTCTAAGGAAATAAATTAATAATAAAAGCCATGAGTGCTCCAAGTACCTTGCAAGTTTAAGCTGTTAGTGTGTTTCACTATTTGTATTTGTTTGTTTTTATTTTGCAGTAATGATCTTGAGTAAAATCTAAAACTTCAAGCTGTGCAAACTAACAGTATAATTTAATGGGTATTAATTTAGACAGTAAAGCTTCTTCAGTTTAATTTTTGAAGTTTCATCTTGCTTTGTAACTGCTATAGGCTTAAGCAGAAGAAACACCTTTTTTCTGTAGGACTGACATAATAAAATAAAAATAGATTATGTTATATTAGTTTTTGTTAAGCTCTGCGTTAATGCATACATAAATTAAACACAAAGGTAAACAGAAAAGTGATGCACTGAAGAATGGCTTATATGGAGAGGCCAAAGCGATGAGCAGGAACAGTTTGGTAGATTTCTTTTCAGAAGCTAATATTGTTTATAATAAACCTGAGGTCCTTATAGAATGATATCTTTCAATAAAAAAAAAACTCATTATACCTTTTAATGTTGAAAAGTAGTTCATAACTTCAGATGAGGTGGCTGAGCCCTGTGGTATTGTTCTCTCTGTTGGTTGAGTAAACCACTGTGGAATTAATTGCTCCTTACAAACTTCATTCAAAAGTCTTTGTATTACCTGTGACAAGTTCCTCGTTTCTTCCTACACACAGCAGCTTCTGCTTCGCTGTGCTGGGAGAGCAAGCAGCACAGTACAACTTTCACAAAGCTCCCATTTGAAAAACACCTCGAGGAGGATGACTCACACTGCTGCTGTTTCTCCCCAGGATTTCCTCCAGTGAGACCAACATACCCAAATTCAAGAGGGGTTTTGGAAGGAGAACTCATTCTCCACTGCATGGCAAGCCAGCACACTAAAAGCTGCTAGACAGATGTTGATCCAAAGGGTAAGCAAACAAACACAGCAGCCAAGTGGCTGAATGGCAAATACTTATTGCCTAGGAAACAAACACCTTCTAAAATACATTTTCTTCAGAACTGGGGAGGAGGAAGGGGGAAAGACACATACAAAAAAAAAAAAAAAAACCAAACCCTGAAAATTATATATATTTTCATAAGAGACATGAGAAAAAAAACAGAATGCTTAAAACACTGAACATGGCAGGATTTTGTCCCTAAAATCAGAATGGAAAGAGTGCCACATCATTTCTGAACTCATTTGTTACTCTCCTGCTTTCATCCGTTTCTTCTCGGTAGCTGTTACAGTGCTGGTTTTTGGATTCGGAATGAAAATGTGTTCACATCACACCAATGTTTTGGGATTTATGCTAAGTTGTATTTATCCTAAGTCAAGGGCTTTTCCTTTCCTTGTCTCATGCTCTGCCAGTGAGGAGGTATGCAAAAAAAACCTCCAAAAACCAAGACCAAACCCAAAAAACTGTGAGGGACCATAGCTGGGACAGGTGACCCAAACTGCCCAACAGAGTATTCTACACTGGAGAGCACCATGTCCTTTATATAAACTGGGGCTGTTACCTGGAAGAGAGGCCAATCTGGGTTGGGGAAGTGAGATTTGGCACCAGTAAAAAGGTGGTAAGCAGTTGCATTGTGAATCACTTTGGGGTTTTTTTCCCCTTATTCTTCTTCTTATTATTATTATTTACCATTATTATTGTTATTTACCATTATTATTATAATTGTTATTTACCATTATTACTGTATTTTACTTTGTTTTCAATTATTAAACTGTTCTTATCTCAACATACACGTATTACTTCAATTCTCCTCCTGCTCCACTGAGGCGGGGGAGTTGAGTGAGCATCTGTGTGGTGTTTCATCTCCAGCTGGGTTTAAAACCATGACAGGCACTTACCACCATTTCACAAGAAATGATGATAGGCAGTCCTAGCCCCACTATACATTACTGCTACTGGCACATCACAGTGAGACTACATCAATTCAGACATCTGATTTATCCTCCTTATCATGCTCTTGATAACCTTAAAAAGTTTTATTAAGCTGTTAAGAGAAAAAAATATTAGAGAAATAGGAATTTACAACAAACATTTCCTGCATGTTTACACTTCATTCACACTTCTAACAGCTGCACTGTAAAAGTACCTGCTTTTTGTCTAAGTCACAGTGGAGATCATGTGAACATTTTACATACTGTGTATAAGTGTATCTCCCCATCTGATTTTTTCCATTCTGCCTCCCTCATGACAGAATGCCTTTGCATCAACAGCAAAATCCTTCCTTTGCTCTTTCTTATAGAAGTTCTCACTTAAGCTGGTCTGAAATTTGGGTAAAGACTGGCACTAACTCTGGCTCTGGCACTGTCACTTGGCTGTGAGCTCAAGCCTCGGACTCAGAATCCTTCTGCTTTCAGAAAATCTGCTGCTCTTTACTACAAAGAAACCATTTTCTCTAACTAATCTTAACAGAAATCACAGATGCATTAAAAACACCCAGCAGCATTAATCTAAGGAATGCATGGAGCTCTTTCACGAGTACAAGGTAGTGTCAACACTTCGGAGCTGTGAAAATATGGAATTGTCAGAACACATCTACCTGTCTGTAACATCTGGCAAGTTGTTATACTTATCCCCACTACAGGAAGTGTTGCAAGTAAAGGTCAGAAGGCCAGGGGACTGGACACTGTAAAAGAGGCCATGAAATTAAGACTTAGAATATCAACAGAGTCAGAACAAGGAGTTTGGGTGATCAAATCAAGGTCAAAAGATGCCTTTGCCAGCTCCCTCACTCATGGCTTGCACAAGCCCTCTGTGGAGGTATGGCATGGGATTCTCACCCTCCCTCAGGCAAATCTGTCAGTGTTCTGCAAGGCTGAATGGGCACACTGTGTAGTACATTCAGTAGTCAATCAAATATTTCTCATGAAGATATAAGGAGGAAATCTTCTGATTTCAGAAAATTAGCATTTCCAACGGAAAACTTAATAATGCCTTAATAAAATTGATTCAACTGAAGAGAATGAATGGAAAAATCAGTGAAATGCAAGAAGCATTGAAACTGACTAGTTTCCGTTCTGTCAACACAGCAAAGGTGACTGAATTACAATATACATCAGCCAGATAGAGAAAATTACTCCTTGGTCAATATAGATTTTAGATATATTCACATAGATACATACACACAGCACACCGTATATTTCCTTCTCTCTTATTCTGTGTACATATATTTTTCAGAGATAAACCTGAAGTTATTTCATACAGAAAGAGTTTCCAGATGCTGTAAACCACTATGGAGAATTCACCTTACATAAAAGATGGTTTCATGGTTCATGCAAATTTTCATGTCATGCCTTTCAACTCTGAGGCATGCATTTTCACATTTTTTCCTCTTGGAGATTTTAGTACTCACATATCAGCCATGAATGCAGAAATCATAGAAACAGGCTCTCATGAATAGGTCTTGTGAGCAGAAAAACTTCCTTGTGATTTGGGAGAGTCAAACTTGTGGTCTTTCCTCCCAAAGTACTTTCTGCATATTTATCCATTAGTTATAAACTGCAAAATGTTTTAGACCCTCTGAAAGAGGAAACAGAATTAGATAGTGCATTAATCTAATCACTAAATCTTCTCTACACAATCAGTCCAGTTCAAAAAGGATAAGAGTGGACATTCTCATAAAAAAGTCTTCTTGACAATCAGACAAGTTAAATATATGATACAAGGATAACATACATGGTATGCCACATAAGGAGGGATCTCATCAATGTGTACAAATATCTGAATGCAGTGTGCCAAGGAGACAGACCCTTTTGACTGCTACCCAATGACAGGATGAGGCAATGGGCATGAAGTGAACTAGAAGTTCACTTCTAGTGTCCTTCTGAACATCAGAAAACATTTTTTTTTGCTATGATCATGAACAAGAACTGGCACAGGTTGCCCAGAAAAGGTGTAGAGTCTCTATCCACACAGATACTCAAAGGCCATAAGGAAGTGGTCCTGGGCAATTATCTCAGGGTGACCTTGCTTGAGAAGGGGGGTGGGATCAGATGACTTCTGGAGGTCCCTTGTAACCTCAGCCATTCTTTGATTGTGTATCAATCACAAAATCATTCATGCATGCATTTCATAGTATCAGAGGAACTGGCTTATAGATGGAAGCAAATGAAAGAAAGGTGACATTGAAGGAAGACTTTCCTCTGAAACACCACTGAATGCACAAACATACACATCGTTAATCAGCAATAAAATCCAACTGCTTGGACAATGTGACTTGGACAATTAGGTAGAGCATTTGCTGACAGTGTGCATCAATCAAACATTTTTAAATAGTTAATCAAACACTATATACAGCTGGCTATTAATTCTCAAAAGGTTTCTTAAATCATGTCTTATTACCCTGTTTATAGTCCTTCAAAAGTCAATGAGTGGTGAGTACTTAATTCACACAGCAGCATCATACAGAGACACCCTAATGCCTGATTACTGGGTTAGTTAAACCTGTAAGGTAGGCTCATGTGCCATTTACAGACCCTTCACAATGCCTGGTGTTTATTAGCACCTAACAACGCTAGCCATCCTTGGTCTCATGCATTAAGGTTTGAGACAATATTTAATGTCCATTTTTGCTATGAAGATGCTAAGGAGATGGATTGAAAGAAAATTAAAAAACACACAAAATAATTTCCAAATACTTAAGGAGAAAATCTCAAGGAAATTTTATAAAGTAGGTATATTTTTACGTTTTGGCAAATACAGGAGACAGGGCGGGTCATCAGGCAACACACTTTAAACATTCGTGTTCCAAGTATACACATTTTTTATATATACACATAGAAAAAAATTTTATATATGTATTATGTAGTATAGTATACTCAAGCAAATGTTTATCTCTACAGTCAGTATAAGAGTCAGCCTGGTTATGTTTTAAATGTAAAGCTATAAAAAAATTGGTTTTAAATACTATTTTTTATATACTACTGTAATTTTTTTTTGTGCTGCCCTCCTGATAGTGGACTTGAGTTTGCCCACACTGAAGCAGCACAGCTGGCTTATGCTAAGAACAAGTAATCAACTTAGAAGACCTGTCCATAGAATATTTTTCTGAAATAACTATATATATATAAAAAATATAATCTCTAAAATTGTGATATATAAAATTTTAAATTATCTATAGTTACAGGTTATATTATGTTTTATTTACATCTGTAAATTTTGTAAATATATATCAACAGTAATCCACTGGTACATTAAGCAAGAGAAATTCTCCCTGTTTACCATCATATATTCAGTACCAGATGTACTCTGAACTCATAGCAGGGCTGACAAACCTCCTCTCAACATTAAAAAACCCAAGGCTGTATAAACTAGAGTTTAACTGATTAAAAGACCCAAATCTTCAGGGTCATTTGTATGACTTTGGGGTGCACAGCTAGAATTTACAATTTGTTCAAAGACATACAAAAAGAGTTCATTGTCAAACAGGAATTTAATCATTTGTATTTGGTTTTGGGTATACAAATGATGTATTCCTCGTTTTAGCCAGAAATGTGGGGGCAAATATTTTTTTCCCAATAGAAAACAAAGATTTGTTGAAACCTTATTATTTATTAAAGTCATTAAAATCATTAAAAATGTATTAAAAATTTATTTTAAACTGGAAAAAATACATTTTTAGCTGAAACCTAGAATTTATTGTAAAAAAGACACTTAAATTACATTTGTAGCAACAGAAAGAACAACTTTTTGATTTAATGTGGAAAACCTAAATTCTACTCCAAAATAATTAACAGTCTCTTTATGATATATTGAATCTCTGTATGATATAGTAACATCACTTGGGTGTTCTATACTTCAGATGAGATCTCCAAATCTGTGGTATTTAGGTTTTTGGTTTTGTTTGGTTTTTTGGGGTGTGTTTTAAACCTCCAGTGGTGTCGCCTGCAGGAGCTGCTCCAAGCCTTCACTTTCCAGATGGAAAGCTTTTTCTAAACAAGTTTGAATTTTTAAAAAAATTAAATTACTCTTTTTTATTTCTGTTAGCAAAAGCCCTCAACAAATAAAAAAAAACCCAACCAACCAAAATCAAAACCACAAAGAACCAAAAGAGCTGATGATCACTACTTTCTAACAATTTTTATTGCAAGGCTGATATCCCCACATCACCCTCAAATTTTACTGTTTATTTAGTGAAAACATTTTTCATTATTTTCCCTATCCAAAATCATCATTATTACAGGTATCTGTCGGCCCTTCACCTTCCCTAGCTGAAGCCTGAACAGCCCCAAATAGAGTACCATAACTTTTATACATTAATTTGGTGAAAACATTTCAGAATGACTTCTGGCTTTCCTGGAACAGCAACATATTGCTGACTTGGACTGTGGTGCGCTGTTATTTTTTCAGCAGCAGTGTTGCGTACCTAATTATTTCCCATTTTATCACTTGCATTTATCTTCACTGATCTTCTTCATCATAAATTTTTTTTTTACCAAGGTCATTTTGATTTTTTGACCTGGATTCCAAGCACTTGCCAGCCCTTGCCCTAGAACTGCCCCTTAAGTTTTATCTTTTCTATCACAGAAGGGACTAAAAAATACCACACTAGGATTCAGCCCATAATGAATACCCTTCCAGCTTCACAATGAACAACAAATAAACTTTCATTTAAGCATGTTGGGCATTTAATTCTTGGTGATTTACTTCTGAAATATATAGATGTCAGCTGAATAAACCTGTCTGAAATCAAACTGTATTGGAGCTGCTGCTTGTCACCTGCCCACGAAAAACGTACATCTATTTAACATGACTTCTTGAATACCCATGTTGGCTGTATCTTAAATCCTTATTAATCCCCACATTAGATGGATACCAGAATATTAAGATCCAGTTATTGAGAGATGCCTCTGACCAAATTAAGGTGCAAAAGAGACCACATGCTGAAGTCAATAGTATGGATTTTATTTAACAATAAAATGTGAGGTAGAGAGATAGAAAGATATACAAAAAGAGGAGAGACAGAGAGAGACAGAGAGAGGTTAAGCAGAAGTTAGTCACCACATGTGGATCCACTAGCATCCTGTTGCTACTTCTTCACCCTAGGCTTCTCGGTGATGGGGGCTCCCAAAGTTGTTCAAAACTTTTCACTATGCATACATTTTTGCAAACAGAGAAATTAATGCTCATTGGCTACACAGTTCTCTTAATTTATTGGTTAAATGATCCCCTCGCTTCTAATGCTAATTAATGTGCAAGCTTAGTCTCTGTCTTCTTTTGAGTTTTCTTGAGCTGTGGTCAGTGGTCATGATCTCCCCCTGCCAGAATTACCTTTTACCTTGTCCTAGCTGATTTCAGCAGAGTTTCTCAGTTGGCTTTCCTTGTGGTCCATAAATTGTCCATTATCAGTGGTACATTCAAATGCCCCAGCTTTGTTAACCTCCCCCAAGGTGTGAGACAACGATAACACCACCTTTATTTTAACTCAAGTTCCTGACATCTCCTGGCAGAGTCCTTCTGTGTCCTAAACAGTGTTTGAGACAGTCACGTGTCATTCTTGAACGTTTGTAAAAGTATTTATGTAAATTACACATCTGTAGTCCACTTTTTATTGTGAATAATCAAACAAAATTTTTTGCAATCAAATATTTGGTTACCTTTCACATTTTCAGACCAAAAGTCTTTACTTTTCTTGACCTTTCCCTTTTAAGAGAAGTTAAAGAAACCTATTTTTTTTATGTGTTTTGATTGAGAGGTCTGCATTTTATCCTATCAGTTTATGCTATTCCTTTACACTTTTGCAGCAGAGGTAGACACCAAACCTCAAGACTGCACCAGCTGGATCTAAGACAATTCAAATTATCAACACCTTACTTCAAAACTCATATCTTCAAAAATCAATATCCATAGCACTGTGACAAGCTTTCTAAGTAGATAGCATCGATGAAAACTATTCACGTTAACTACACAGTTCTGAAGGCTTGAAACAGTATGCAAATATAAAGGACATCTAAATGCAATAAATCAGACAGACACAGCCTTTAATGAATACATCCCTTAATGCTACACAATAATTTCAAAGTATGGTATGTTTAGGCTAGATAGTCTAATAAGATTTTATTTCTTCAACTGTCGTAATTTAATTTTATGAAAAATTATCTCCAAAGCCAGCACCCATAAAAAAAATTAGCATACAAAAATTCTAGATAACCAGAATAAACCACCAATTATTTAAATAGTTCAACTTCACTGTGTATAGGACTATGTGAGGGGGTTTTTTTGTGTATTTCCTGAGTGGCAAAGAGTGGCATGAGGACCAAACCCAGCAGGGCTGAGCTGTGACTCACAGTAAATTTGATCGTTGCTTTCCCAGTCCCTTATCTTCAATAAACTGAAGTAAATTAAACTTCCTGTGTGAGGAAGGTGACAGTCAACCAGCTATGAACACTGATCCCAATGAACACAAACTCACTGATCCCAATTCTTTCACACAAAGAAAAACTTTTCTTATCCCGTTTAGTTCTCAGGCAAGATGCAGTCAGTACCTCACTTGTCAGACCTCGTGGCAGCACAAAATTAACACCTTTGTCGTGGGAAATTAATTGTTTCCTTCTCTTTTTGATTCATATAAATAGAATATATTCTAAGATTTTAACCAAGAAAGAATTAGAAGAAAAGGCAATGGAATGACTGCATAAAAAAATTGGCTCTCTCTTTATAAATGCCACATACATCAAAAATAAACAAAGAATTATAACATCTACATTTTCCTCATAATTTTTCCAAAAGTTAAACATGAAAAAGAAACACAAAGATGCAGTATTATTCAAGCTAAAACCTTTTTTTTAGTGACAAAGGTTTCAGAAGAGATATCCCACACAATTTTTCATCCCTAGTATGAACATTTCATTTGCTCTGATCATCACAATATCTGCATGCTTAATCCACTGCTCAAAACAGCAGACTGGTTTCTGAAAGTCGAACAGTAACGGCCTACAGAGTGAGTGCATTCAAATCCCCTGCCACTAAAAATCAATAAACTGACCAATTTTGAAGCTGAGCTGTTTTATTACACAGTAATGAAATTTAGAATTTTGTCAACCAACACATAGTGCTGAGACCTAACAAGCTGTTAAGGGCAAGGAGAGCATATATTAGAATTCCAGCATTCATTCCTGTCGGACTTTTCAGTGTTGACACCCAGCATGTCACTCAACAAACTGAGAGGTTGCCTCTTCCTCCTCCCATGAAACAGGTCTGAAGGTATATTTCTGTTGCCTATAACAAAATATCAACAAATTCATTCTATCCCATGGCCCCAGAAAAATAATTAAGGTGTGCTTCCATTTGATGGAAAATAAACATTTCTGCAGGAAGACACAGAAGACAGATGTCTAAAACTACTTAAAATTGCAGAATGAAGTCAACATCCTGTGTGTGATGGACATTCTGATGATGCTCTGAGAAACAGTAGGTTATTGATATGATCTGGGAAATCTGTTTTCTGAAACTGTACCCTTTACAGATCCATTTGTCTTGTATTTCTTCAATCACTCATTTTATCTTGGCATATAGCACTAGCAACTTACAGCTTTGTTTTGAAGTTCCATGGCTACCTCCATGCACAGAATTACGTGTTTTCTTCAAGCCTCCATTTTCAGGTTTGTCATAGAGAAAAGAGGGAGAGCACTTAATGTTCCTGTCTCCCGTAACACTCAAGCTTTTCCCAAATTTAGTTGCTGCTGCTTGCTGCATTTACTTTCTTTGCCTCATTAATTTCTGATATCTGCTGCATGGCTTATTGCACAATAACATATGCTCTCTGATATCCCACTTTCTCCTGCAACCTTTTCAAGTACACTTAAAAAAAGAAAGCTATTTTGATTGTCGGTTACCTCTGGAAGAATTACATTACACTTGGCAGGAGTGTGAATACTCACTCAAGGCTAAATGTTATTTGTGCAACAGAGTGAAATTGAGTCTCACCTGATTTGATGGTGCATTTGTAAAGGTTAGGTGTATTTTGATCACTATATATGCCATATATATATATATATATATATACACATATATATAAGTAGTATACTTCTCAATTACTATTTTTGCTTGTTCAAAGATTGCAGTGACTCTCTCAGCGATCCCATGGCTTTAATTGTTTCTGATGCTCTATACTTTCACATATCCCATTTCAGTCCTTTACATGGAGATTTGTGCATTTTTGAGCTTCTGTCTCAAAAAGACTTTTAAAAAACCATGGGAGGCCCAGAGAGTTTAACAGCAATATGAAATGTTCTGAGAAACATACAGGTGTGTTATCACTTAGGAAGGCAAAAGTGAGACTGAGACATCTGCTTGTGGGTTCAGCTGCCAAACCCCTAAACTGGAAGGTAGAATCTTCAACACCACTAAGTTTTATGCTTTGTCAGTGAAAAAGGGTTTTCTTATTTTCACATCTTGAATAAATATGTCACTAAATCAAAATAACTTTTTTTTTTTTTTTTTTAATAAACAGATGCACACACAGACAAGGCTTCATTGTAAGCACTTGCTGGAAAACTGAAGCTTTTATTTCAGTAACTTCAGTAACACACACAAAAGACCCTTGGTTTACTACCATCATGGAATATAAAAAAGAGTTACATATTCTTACTTTTGCCTGTGAGGGATTCTAGATACTGAACAGCATTTACAGCCCCCCAACATACAGAGAGTACTCACCTCTCACAATCAGTTTACAGTCTGCAAATAATTGCTGTGCTTCCAGAGCTTCTGCCCAAAATTTTATTCAGGGCTGAACACTTCTAAAATATTTGAATTTTATCTCAGGTTCATAATTTCAATGGTTTGCTATTGCTAGAAATGTTAAAATATTGCTCTTCTAGAAGATTAAATATATATTTTGTGCTAGATGTAAAAAAACCCAAAACTCTCACCCAAGCAAAATCCCTCTGAAACAGAAGATTTTGAGGGTTTTTTAAGTACTGTTTTGCACAATATTAATACAGAAAAGGCGGTTGTGAATTTTTTCATCATTTTTGATCATCAGAATAATAAGAGACCATGGTCTTTTCCATGATTCTTTCTTATGTGAACTAGGTTTTGAATTCTTAGACAGCAGGTACAGAAAGCTTCACAGTACTGCCCATGCCTCACTTTAGAAGCTCTAACTAAAAATAACAACAAAATAACTTCCTCCATAGCTAAGAATCACATTCAAGCCTTAAAAACCTTCCTCAGGTAAAGTATTCTTTCCCTCTGTGAGGGGGAACCATGTCCATCCTCACATAAAGTTACCATAATACTCCAGATGAAAATGTTCTAAAGAAAATATGGTGAAACAAATTAGAATCTATTAAGGACAAGAAAAGATAACTACGTAGCATGTACAAAGGGGATGGGATGTGTTTCATATTTTGTAATTTATAATCTTCGCTGGTTTAATATTTTAGCTGAACATTTTATGTGAGAAGGTTCACACACCAAGATATTTTTCTGATTAAAGAAGATGGAAAAAAATAGCTAGAAATATTTCTCATAGCATGAATTTTAGGTTAAAACAACTAAACAGTAACCTTGTATGCAATTAATTCCCCAAAGTTACTGTAAAATGTGTTGTGAGAGCATTCACCTTACAGTGACTGAAGGAACCAATGACAAAGCTTTTGACCCCTCCAACCCTCCAGGGCAGCCTTTTTTAGCAATCACTTCTCCCCTTGCCTCCCTGCAACACTTAAAATAAATCACAGGCTGGATCCCCATTCATATCTGTCTAAAAATCTAAAGGGAGTGTCGGAAAAGCTCTAAAATATATATATATATACCACTAAAATACTACACAATCAAAGCAGTAATGATAGATGAAGGGCATTATTCAAGCAGTGTCACTATGTCACAAAAATCTAATGGTGCTACTGGACATACTGCTGGGGCAACTCCCATCAATAGTATGGAATATATTTTCACCCTTCTAAAAGCCACTGCTTCACCGTTCACATTCTCTGCTTCAGGAGTTTTAGTCAAAAGAATGAGCACAGTATTTGAGGATATAGGTTTCCACTCAAGAACCACATCTTAAAAGGAGAGGTTTCACTGTAAAAATGTTTCTTTTGTGGTAGAATCATATGTTCTCCATAAACCATAAAAACACAGAGGAAAAAATGCCTCATTTAGTTCAGCACGAGCTGAAGTAGTTTCTACAAATCTTGAAAATTCTATCAACCTAAAATTCAACTTAAAACCCAATAAAATTGCAGCCGAAATACTTATTTGGGGTTTTCATCTCATGTCATTGTTCTGTCATATAAATTCTAATTCAGGAATCCCTACTTTATTGAGACTCAATGCTGAAGAACTCCTTGTCTTTCCCAGAATAATGTCAATCAGAAAAATCAGGACTGATCCATAATTCAAGCACATTTAATAAAAAAGCAGCAGCAAACTGAATGCCTTTTTCCAATTATTTTCTAAGCAAAACTGTCTGCTACAGTAATGTTTTACTGCAAAGCATAGGGTTATAAAATAAAACAGCAACAACAAATCTTAAAAATGCCTAACTCATTAGAAAGTTCAACTTAAAAGTATTCAAAATAAGAAGTAATAAAGAACTTTTTTCTCTTGCTATTACCTGTATCTCCCCCTTGGAAATATTTTACTTCACTCTGTTGCTATTCTTTCTCCGACCTACACATAAATACCTTTGTAGCCCAGTTAACATCACACTGTAGATAGAGTAGCTATTCCATTAACTTCTTGCCATTGCTATCTCCATTATCTCAGGGAGCTTTCTCCCTGTGTACACATGATTCAGAGAAGGAAGCACGAGAAACAAGTTGTGAACTGTGAACGATGTACAGTCAAAAAGGCTTCAGGACCAGCAAACGAATGGCAACTAAAGATATTTGAAAATGGATAAGAGATTTACAAAGGGCATAAGAATTACTTGGCCCCTGATGAAAAGGGCCTAAATAAAGAAACAGGTTTTTTCCCCATACTCCAGAGTTGTTTGTGTAAGCACTGGTACCGTATTTTTACTAGAAAGTAATTACATAAATTAAGGGAATAATGATCTGAGAAAAGCCTTTATTATTAACATCTTGCATGAAAGCTGGCTCAAATCTTTACACTGCTTAATATAGAAAGCTAAGAATATTTTAGGGGAAGGAGCATTCCATATTTGTTTTTTATCTCTATTATTTTCCTAATCATCCCTTCTAATCACTGCTAAAACAGAAACAAAACAGTGAGTTAGGAAGGCCTTATATCTTATATATACTGCTATGATCATTCTTCTCAGTACAGCACACATGACTTTACTTGCCATGTGACTAACCAAGCAGGATACTACTTCTATTCTGGAAGTTCGTATGTTCCAAACCATTAATTCATTATCTGTGTTTCTTCTGAGTTCACACAGACCCCACACTAGACCAATGTCAACTACTGGTATGAAAAAATATATGGAGCTTTGCCTGTGCTTTCTTGTTCCTTGTCGTATTCAACTCTAAGATAAGCAAAATACTTAGCAATCAATCTACACCTAAAGAAAACCACTTATGATTTAGAAATGGTTTAAATTTAACATTTCTTACACTTTGAAGCAATGGACTTTTTAAAATTTATTTTTTACACTGAAAAACTCATGAACACCAAATACCATATATATGAAGCAAATAATTCATTGCACTAAATAAAGTCTTAATTACATCATCAAAAATATCTATTATTAGTTTCGTTACTGCAATACATAGTCTCATACAGAACCTGCCATAACTGCCAAGCACAGAAAAAGCCTCAAGTACAGGAGAAAGGCTCACGAAGGCTGCCTGCACTTCAGGCGGCTCTCTTGAAAGCTCTTTCTTGCATAGGCGAAGTTACAGCGTTTCAGGGAGTGGGTATGCAGAGCCAGCCCTACAGCTGTCAGCTACAGCTCCTAGGCATACCGGGAGCCGCTTTCTGTTCAAGTTACAAAGCATTCTATAGTTTTCTTTGCTGAGTATCTTAACACATAACAACCAATAAGCACCATACACAATACCTTTACATTTGCCTATAGCCTATCATAGCTACTACCATCACCATGTTATAGTCATTATTATCCAATCGCAAGAGTAAGTAAGTTACAATTTAAGCTTACAGTGGAAAATTCTTAGACCTTTCTTCTTCTTGCTACATCAACATTTCTTGTTTGCCTGCCATATCTTTCTTTTTGGTAAAGACATGTTTTCTATTGACTTATGCTCTTCTTGAGACTTACTTACTTGGTGAAAAACATGTCTTTGTTTGTAATCACATACCTTTGTCCTGCTCCTAAAAATCTCCTTCCAAATCTCCAACCTTTGCCTTCTCAGTTACTCAGCGATCACTGTTTCAGCAAAACATCCTTTATTCTATATCAAAACTTGCTTTCATTTCTACCTCATCCCCAGCTTCTACATTCACAGACCTTTCTGCCAAGCCTACATACCTTACCAAACTTTCATCCTCCCCAACACTCAAGAGTAATTAAGATAGCTTTGTAGAGAAACACTTAATAGTACCTTGGTACCTATAGTACCTATAGTTTTCCATAGGGTTTCTCTGGCTCATCCCATGATCTCCCAAGTCATAAGGCTGACACTGACAACCTTCTCCAGGTGTAGGTAGAAGAATCACCAAAACATCTGTCTGCTGTCAGCAGGGGACAGCAGAAAAGACCTCCTGCTCTTAGGATCTGCTGGAGTTTATCCAAATATGACTTCTTAATACAGCCTCTTTTCTTTTCACTGATTTCCAGTTAAAGTCTGAAAAAAAAGGTGGTATGCAATTTCCACTTTTGATACAAAGATTTATAATGAGCAGATCGCTTAATCTGACTTTCCATTCCTTGACTGCAAAATGGAATTAAAACACTCTGCCGTTTAAGACAAAATAAGAGGTGGATACTCTGAAAAGAGTTATCTCCCCATAGAGTTTTAGCCCTTTCCACCAATAAGGAGAAACAAATACTGGTAGATATGAATGATATCAGTAGATCTAAGCCTCTACCTGCGCTGCCTCAGCTCTCCTGGTGACAGCGACAGGTGAAGGCAAAAGGCAAGAGAGAGAAAAAAAAAACCAAGCAAAAAATCCCACCATAAAACAGAGCCTCTGCCTTAGAGCAAAAGCCACAAGGCAAGAGGGTCTGCTTGGTAAGTATCTGAGTTGTATTCAGGACACACAGTCACATCTCACAAATGCATAAAGAAATCTCTATGTAGTCTAGAAGAAAATATTAACTCAGTTGTCTGTGGGTTTATTTCCTACTTTTCAAGACATATCTTATAAACACATTTCTCTACAGAAATAAAAACCATCAAGGTAGGCTGGTTAGTTTATCAAAGAGTCAAAGACTAAGACTGTAGAAACAGAAAGCCTCAGATAAACAGCACATGAATCCGCACTTTGTAATTCATATCCAAAATTTTGACTTAAATTCTGGATTATGCAGAGACTACAAATGTGATCTTTCCAGCATGCTCTGTGCACCTGCAGGCAAGAGTGATTTTCTGATTCTTTCCACCTGAAAAGAATATATGTGATGAGCTCTGAAAGAGTTCACAATTGTCTTTGAGAAGGTGGACATAAAAAAAAAAGCAAAAGGGTGTCAGACAGATCTCTGCACAGGATATCAACTGATGCATATATGAGGTGTGAAGCTGCAGATTCTTGCTTGAAAAAATATACATTGGCAAAATTATTTGTATCACTTTGTGCATAGCTACGGAAGCATTACTGAAGCTTCTCCACAGTGTACTTGCATTCTTTTCAGTCTTGCTGGATTTATAACAGTGGTCAGAGAACCTTCAGAATTTAACTTCAGATAATAATCTCAACATTAAGGGGCTTATGAAAAGTATCACACCCTTTGCTACTCTTCACTGTGAGTTGTATCTTCCTTGTTTCTCCATCTGCTGTGATTGCTGTTTCAATGTCCTCCTTCCCTCCGCACTATTCTCTGCCAGAGCCAGCAGCAGCATTTCCCTAAAGAGCTGACAGTTCTCTGGTCTCCTCTCCTCTCCCACCCCCTTCCTTACACCTCCTCCTCACCCCTGCAATTTACACAACGAGATGCATAACACACTTCAGTCCCTGGTTTATTTTCCTTCCTCACAGGTCTCCAGTTTGAATTTTCAAGTATTCTGGCATCTAAGCAAGACAAATCCTTAAACATGTCAGATTAGCTTGCTTAGTTTATACAACACTGAATAGCTCGAGGGACTCCTAATGGCTAGGGAGCCTTTTGTTGACAGGCTGTGGTTTCAATACCAAATCACGTCCATGATGGCCTTGAGTCAGCTTTATCTGATGCTTGTTTTGAGGATACATAATATGAGTTGTTGAGCTCAACATCCATTTTTATAATAGAAGATGATCACAGCCAGCACTTTTGTTGTCAGTCTCGGGGGAAAAAAAGGCTGAGTGCAGGAATGGAAAGTCAGGGAATGCTTTACAGGTGCAAATGTGCCTGAAGAAGTAAACACACACATTACTCATACTACATGCTGCAGCACACTTCAGTGCCACCAAAAATTGCCAGCTTGGTCCCAGAAGGGATACACAGCTATAAATACAGCAAACTGGATTTATTAACCCAGGCACAACATCTCCTTAACAAAGGTGTACTTCAAAACCTAATCTGAGCCCTAAGCTTCTGTATTTCCCCAGAAAGTGCAGGCACACTTGCAAGTGTGAGTCACTGCAGCTCCGGAGGAGCTGTCCTTATTTTGGGAGGACAGCTGCCTTTGGATATGCTTCGATTACCCCCACAGCAGCCTGGAGCTCTGCCATCACCAGGACTCAATTCACCCAACACAAAGAGTAATATCACCTTTTCTTGAATAGCTAAAACATATGTTTCTTAATCCTTAAGACACATTAAAAAAAAAAAAATTACATTCTCCTAAATATTACCTACAACTGGGTTGTTGAGATGTCCATTTGCTTGTGTAAGAATTTACTGTATCAAAACAAGGCTCTGCTAAGTTCACCATCACAACTCCAATCGTGTTGGGTGTAACACCAGGTGTTAGGAAGGAGTACAGGCCACACAAATATAGAGGGATGCTTCCCTTGCCAGTGCTCCCACCTTCAATAATCTGCCCTTCCTGAACTTCTACACCTGAAGATTGCATCTGAACACTGGACTTAACAGCCACCAATGTGGCTACAGATGTATCTGTAACATCCCTCTTTTTAAAATTTGGTTGTATAAAAAGGCACAAGTGACTATGTCAGCAGATTTCTATATGTGTATTGAACTGTATATCAAGAATGATAACTAGAAAACAACAGCCAAAAAACCCCATCCAGCATAGCTCCTTAACTTTGAAACAGAAAAAATCAAGAAACTGGCTATGTCCCACGGGCTCTTCCCAATCCAGATCCCTTCAGTTCTGAGAGACTGCCCAGCAAAAGGGGGAACTGAATTAGTGTGCTAAAGAAGTGATGGTCTTGTCACTGGGCCAGAGTTAGTTAAACACAGGGGTGGGAGAACAGTGTGTACAGCCATCAGGAATTTTTTTTAATACTTTTCCCCAGTTACAGTTAACTGGAAGAAGGCACTTTATTCAAAACAGAAAAATTTTAGATCTCTCTGAGGAGAGAGTATGAATAGCTCACAGCTGCCTAAAACCTTCCTGTGATATGCATAAACTACATTTTTATTAGAACTGGATTATACTAGCTGCTATCCAAGAGGTTCAAATGCCTAACCACTGGAGACAATCAGAAGCACAGAAAGATCTCTGCATAATGAACATAAATATCCTTTCAAACAGAAAATCATAATCTACTCTGCTGTAATCAAGTCTATATTGTTGTATAAAGAATTTTAAGCAGAAGAGCAATAAAAAGGACAAGAAAAAAGAGGAACAAAAGAAATTTGAATGTTTCTTCATGATCACTTTGTTTTAATTTTTTTTCAATAAAGTAGTTATATATGATAATTTATTATTAGACAGTTTCATCTCATAAGTATAATTCCAGAACTAAAAAGGTTGTCTTTCATCTTCATATTTTAAATGAAAAGTTCTTTCAGAAGTTTCAAAGTGTGATTTCAGCCTCCATTTCTGAGACTAGTGCCTGCAATCATACAGTCACTGCTTCTTGCCAGCACTATGGCAACTGCTTTAAACAAATTATAATCCTTTCAAACAAGGACAAGCCCAGTGACGAATTTCATCCCAGGTGAAGACTTGACTATCAAAGATGACTCAAGCAGTTCTGTATTTCTTCTTCCAATACTTGCTCCCCTTTTCTGTCGTATAACAATTTAACTGGCAGTAGAATTTGTCAAGTGACTTTTCAACACTAGAGTAAAAATATCACCATTTTGAATTTTGTATGCCTGCTTTGCAGTGTTCAGAAAAGAGGATCATACAGGAAGTCTGGGACCAACCCAGAAAAGGCAGACAAAAATGAATTTATTGAAAAAATTTCAGTAAATTCACATCCTGAATATTCTGAGGAATGGAAAACATATTCAGTTGTATTAATACAGAACAGATACCAACTTGGTTTCTTGGCAGCAAAATAAATTTAGAGGTATTCTCCTTACTGGATCCAGTGAGTAGGAATTACATAAAATGGAATAGGATGAACAAAAACATCAGCATTTGTTCCTAGAAAGGGTCCTGCTTCCAAAAGAAAGTACTGAAAGAAAGCAACTGAATGTACTGTAAAATAGTGAGAAGAGCAGCTGGTAATTTTTATTACAAAGACTTGTCTACCATCACTCTAAGTATTTTCACACAAATCAATTGTTTATTGAATGATTATCTCACGTTCACAATTTGTGCCTATGAAGAACACATCTCCAGTAAGTGCTGTTTAAGGAGCACAAATAAATTCACTTCTTTTTCCCAACATTTCTGAATAGGACCTCAGAGTATGCAAAGAATTTCTTCTACATGGCACAGCCTTTTTTAGGATAGGTAGAGATAACTATGACCAAATGCAGAAGTGACTATTCAGGCAATCTATAAAAGTAGCAGTGATCTCTTCCCACTTGTATTTAATACTACAGTTGTGGAAAGTATCAAACCTTTCACTAAGGGATAAAAATTAATCCAATGTAGAAGCCAGAAACCTAACAGTAATCTTCATTAAGGACTTATTTCTACAGAATATGTAAAAATAAAGCCATTGTAGAAAAACAGTATGTAGAAAAAAAACCAAATACGAACAAACAGAGAAAATGAAAGCCAAAACTGAAGTTCAGGTAAGCTAGCAAGGCATGTAAGTCTATGTTACATACTAAATAAGGGAGCTGCATTGCAAACTCCTGAGCAATCCTTAGTCATCTATCCACCCTGCAAGTGTGGCAATATTTCCACTATCTTATTACTGACAAATCCAAAACCCAACTTAAAACAATGAGATGTAACCCTATACAGTTTATGGATTTTAAGAATATGCTGGAAATGCTGCTTAAAAGAAACTTTGCAGAAAAAAACTGAGAGAGAGAAAGAGAAAAGGAGAGAAATTTTGGCACAAAATAAAAATGTCCTAATACTGGGACCCACTTGGCTCTGGATAACTTTCCCAAGATAAATTCTGAAAGCCTCATCACTTGATTAGTTAAAATAAAGCACTGGGAAATATACATCATAAATATACCAAGGCAATCTTGCAGTGGATGAGATTGAACAGAATGGCATAATACATATTTTTCCAATTCTAATTTCCATGACTACGAAAATATTGCATTTAAAATGGAAAGTAATGGCACATACAAAGTTTAATAATTTACTATCCATTTTTATGTTGCCTAAACAACCCAGTATATCATTTTATTAATACATGCAGATCCTGCCAGAAACTAATCAACAGGGGAGGGGAAAAATATTCTAAAAAAAAAATCACTTTGTTCTTCAATAATTTAATAGCTATTTACAGTCATAAAGCACAAGTACAGAGTAATAAGGAATAGCAGGTTCTACAGCTTGTTAGAAAAGAACAAAACTCAGCTTTGAGAAGGGGAGGAGGAGGAAAGATACATAGAACTGCTATAATATTAAAAAAAAACCAGTCTTAGATGTCAGATGACAAACTCAAGCAACATTAACTGATTCATGTCTGAAGTCTTTGAAATGGGGGCTTTGGCTATATAAATGCAATAGCACAGTGCATATGCTATCTAATTTACAATCATCTAATCCACCTAGTGCTGATGCCCATATCACTGAGGGAGATCCCCTACAGACAACTCAGTATCTCACACAGACATTCAGGGGGAAAAAAAGAAAGGAAAACTGAAAAAGTAAGGAAGAGGACTCTCCTTTCTTGAACTGATACAGAAAAGAAGAAAAGCAAAGATGAATTTAGCACAGTCAAAAGTTAAAAGGGATCCTTTTAAGCTGCCTTTTACTACTGTTACCTAGAGACAAGAGGATGCAAGCACCACCCAGCTGCACCAACACCCTAAACATTAAAAAACAAAAGAAGAAAAAAAAGGAAAAGGTAATGAGATAACAGCTGGATACAACTACACAGCAGCTGGTACTAAATGCCCAGTATTTTTGGCATTAATACAAAAGAGAAAACCACTTCTTAAACAATATGCTAGCTCATTTACAGTATGTATCTTGTGACAAGACTCAGTATGTTTTGAGCACTCATCACTTCTGTATCCATGTATATAAATTCTTCGATCGTGCTCCACAGTAGATTCCTTGACAGAAAGGAGTTGAGCCCACTGCTTCATGTTTGCCTCCTAATCAGAAAATATTTTTCTTTAATCACTGTCTTAGAAAATTATGTGCTGTGAAGACTCCAAAATGACCTAGTTTTAACCACTTCCCTTTCATCAATAAGGAGAGATGAATGCGAGAGGATATAAGTGAAAAAATAACAGTTTATTAAAAAAACAAAACAGCAACAAACAAGATAACAGCAATATCCTCTAGATATGAAAGTGCTGAATCTCATGGACTCCCCAGAAACAAAGAAAACAAGAGGGGGAAGAAGCCTCTCACCCAAGTTGGTGGCTGCAGTAGCAGACCACATGGTCCAGAGGAAAAAGACAATGTGATGGAGAAGCCTTCTTGGTTCAACCTTCTCCCTGAAACAAAGAAAAAGTGAAGGTAGGAGCTTACAAAGCTCTTCTGGTGGCAGATACAGGGTGCTGGCTTTATCCGGGGCAGCTCCAGGCCTGTGGTGTTAATTTCCTTCTCAGCTGGCTGGACTTGGTTGGTGTTGGCGCTTCAGTTCCATGTCGCTGCTGCATCACGGGGAGGAAGAAATGGTCCCACTGAGCACTGAAAACCCCCCCAAACCACAAAACAGACAAATAAACAAAACCAGCAAAAAAGTGAGATGTTTGCTTCTTAAAGTGACAAAGTCCAAAACAGTGGCTTAGTGGTACTCTTTATCTCTGAGACCTTCCTACAGCAGCCTTGCAGGAAGCACTGAATCTTTAATGTTGGTACATCATTTGCATTTGAACCAAAAATTGCTTTATAATTCAGTATGCCTTTCTGCATAAAGTAGTCCAGTGGGACAATTATGTAAAGGCATCCACTCTGTTTTGACACTTCTTTCTATAGAAAGAAGATACAAATATATAAAAAGAAACCAAATATTTTAAAAAATCAGCAAGGAGCATTAACCAACACCAGCATTTGTATAATTTCACTCTAAAAACATGGCACTTCTTGACTGAGTACATTTCTGTCCTCATTCAATGCAGTGGGCAGAGTTTATTATCCCATGTTTCAAAGATAAATGCTGTCAATGAAGTGAAACAATTCCAGATTGTCAAATACCTGTTTAGATAACATAAATTACACCTCCCTCCCTGCTGCTCATCAAGAGAGTATTGTGTATTCTGGGAAGGATGCATGTGATGATATTTTGCACGAATGGAGCGCATTCATGCTTCCTGCTTCACACCCCAGCAATTTGATTAACTAAAGTTACTTCAGATGTCATACTTCAATTCTCAGTTCTCATATTCGGAAGAGCCTTCTTTCAGGCTCTCCTTCTACCCTTTCTAACCTCATTTCCCTTTGCACATAGACACATGTTACTGTAGGGACTGGAGGACAAGGACAAAAGCCCTAAGCATGCATTAAATTAGCTCATTTTAAATTTAGAGTTGCATGCACACACCGAACTATATAAGACTTGGTCTCAGGGGCAACATTTTGTTCTGCCACAATGTACCATTTTCACTGTAGTGTACTTCCAAATGGCAGTTCTATCTCTAACCTGGTGTCATACACTTATAATTAAAGGAAAATGTCTCAAGAAGGAAGCAGAATTTTTTTTTTTTTTTTTTTTTATGGTGAAATGGGCCTATCTTGAGATGGGTGTTATTGTGGAAGGGAACACCTATCAAAGTATTTGACAGATAAAAACGTTTTTTCTTTTTTTAAAGTCAGGATTATACTTCAGTTAAGTGTATCCCATTGGAAGGCATGGGATGTTCCAATAGTGCTCCCCCCAAAAAGACAAGCTAGAGAATTTGAATGGTTAAATACAAATATACATAACTACCATACATAGACACCAACACTTTTTAATGCAAAGCTGATTTTTCTCCTCCAGACTTCTGTAGCCACTGAGTTGCCAGAACTGCAAATGGTTCCCAGAAAGCAAAATGTGAAGAAACCATCTGTCTCATTCAGAAAAGTTTTAAGTCTGCCATATTGTAGTTTTAAAACTGTTCCCACAGACAAAAGTAAGCTTAAAAACTGGTAATTGCAGTGTCGCAGTTGTGGCAACATTCAAGTTGGGGGTGAAGTGGTGCTTCCATTGTTTTGTGATGTTGTCAGAAAATAACATTTGGACTAAAACTTCTTATGCTTGGTCTCCTTGCAGCTATTCATACTTACAGATTTCTGTTTGTTTGAAGGAAAAGGGAGAATTTGGAATGGCAGAGGGTAAAAAGGAAAAATAAAATGAAAACAGTAAGTTGCAAATGCAGCTTTTATCCTTAGGATTAATATTCCCAGAGTTTTTAAGTGCAGACAAGGTAAAATTCATTGTCGGTCACATTCTACCCTCATTGTTAATCCTACTATGCTCCTCTGGACAGAATTCAGACTTTTAATTTCAAAACTGGAAAGTAACTTCTGTTTTTAATGTGACATTTTGCTTTTACCTTATTTTGATGAGAAAACCCAAACTTTGGAAAGCATCACACTACTTACAAAAGTTGATCTTAATTTAGCATCACAATTTTTGATGTAATTTTAGAAATTATCCATCAGCGCAAATCTATGACTAGAAGTAATGAATTCTCAGCTTCCAATCACATGAATTTTATGTATCTTCACTTAATTTCTTCAGTCAACCTGCTTGTGAGAGACAGGAAGGACTGCTGGTTTGAAACATTTCATGTGTGTGTTTAGGTGAAGGGGCAGGTCAGGTTTTGCTCTGGTGAGGCAGTGCACTGCCCTGTACAGCCCATCCTCTCTGGGCCTGTATCCCAGCACCTGCAGTGGCTGCCAATCCCTGGCACAGCAGAGGCAATGCTCCACACTCACCTCTGGAGCCCCTAACCCAGCTCCTGAGTGGCCAAATGACCAGAAGTCCCACCTGGGAGAAGGGCTCAGGAAGGTCAAGGGGTATTTAAGGCTGAACACGAGGCAAGAACATGTCTTGACCCTACCTCCTCTTGGAATTTCTATCAGCTGAACACCACTGCAACCAGGAGTCGTAGCTATGTTTCTTCTTTTCTGTATCTTTTCTGTCCTTTCTTTCTTTCTTTCTCCTTTTTCTAATTCCCTCTTGGAATTTTTGAGTAACTTAAAATCGAATGGGCTTAGATTTTGCAGAGTTGAATGGGCTAAATTAATGCTTTGAGAAGTGTTTTATGTTGACTGAATGCTGCTCTAAACCTTTTGCCAACGTTCTCAATTTTCTGGGGTTGCCATTAAAGTATTTTTTGTTTTGACCTCTTGAGAATGTCTTGCCAGTATTTCTCCGACGTGTCTAACTCAGAGTATGCAAGAAACAGTAAATCTCTTTTAAAAGTGTCATCGAGTGCATTTTTTGGGGTCTATACACTGCTAAAGCTACTGACAAGTTAAAATGGCAAGGTAAACTACTTGACATATAAGGATAATATTAATAGTTTATAATTATACATATATATGGTAATATCCATGATTTCTAAATACCACCAAAGTGCAATTCCTCCATACTTTCCATGAAGTCCATTGATTCAGGCGCTCCTGAACAGCAATATATGTTGCCATGCATACTTTTCACCACAAGCAACAGAGCAGTCTCTCCAATATAATAGCTACAGCAACAGGCAAAGAAAACTCGGCATCCTATCGATACAGGGATGTTCATACTCTATTAAGTGTTTAATAGTAATTTTTGGCTTGTTTGTATCATTGTGTCTTAAGTTAAGGCAACCAGCAGAGTTACTCTGTAAATGATCTTGTAAATATAGCTCTTTATTTATTTTAATATTTATGTATTCATGTGGTGCAATTGTAAAATAAAGTCCTTCGCTGTGGTGAATACACTCCGGGGGATGAAGATAAGGTAGTAGTGGGTAATTTAACTGTGAATTTCTTGACTTGTGTAAAATAAAATATCAATTTACACTTAATTCTGTAATTGTTTTAATTGAGGAAGACAAATTACTGAGGGAGAAAGTGCCTTTTAGCACACAATAAAAACAACAGATTTAAGTACTTAATTTTGAAATGATGTCTCTGCTGGTTTTCATTGAAATTTCCACCTAGGGAGACTACTGATGTTTTCAACCCGCTTTTTGAAAACTGAAGAAGTAGTTTTCATCAATTATACCACAAAACTTGAGGAACTTTCGTGGCTTTCTAATTTAAGTCAAGTTATATGTTTGCAAGAAGGTGAGAAATTCAAAAGAAACTACTGCTGATATTTTTAAGCATAAGTGACATCTGCTTGGTGCTTCATTGCTATTTCATTTAGCCTCTGGTAACTTACCGAGCAAGCTATTAGGAAAAAGCAAACTATTAGAAAGAGAGAGGTGGCACAATTATGTGAACAAGCACTTTAAAAATCTTGTCATGTAATTTTCTCTCCCATTTGTCTCTTCTTCAATGGAGAGAAAGGAAGAAGAGAAAAATCTTTCCTGAAAACTGGCACTCAGTTTTAACAGCTAAAACTATATTCTTGGCAATAATTAATATTATAACACAGGGTTACTTTCAATGTACTTTCATTTATATATGGACTTAGTCCACACACTTTCTCCCCTATTTCCTCTAATGATGTTTCCGCTGTGAACAAGTCCTCAAGTGGCAAAGCATCTATCCTAATGGAAAAATAGGGGAAAAAAGCACAACATCATTTTGAGAAATGAAGAATTACCCATCCCATAAGTTTAAGAAGACCACAAAGAAATATGCTACTAAATGCCTAGGAAACAAGGATTAATACTAATATAGTCTTTGTCAGCATCTTCAAAATACTTTCTATCATGGATTATTTGGACTTTTTGAATAACACCATAATTTTTACATGGAAGAAGAACAAATCAAAGCAAACAAACATAAACCACCCCAAAAAAACAGTACTAAATGGAATATGCAGAAGAGCCATTTCAGTAAACACCTGCATCACAGGAATATGTGAACAGAAAAGAAAATCTTGAGGAAGACATTTGAGAGTCTAAAACCCCCAATTGCTAATTTCTGACAACTTAAAATATGTCACGATGTGCTAATTAGTAATGCCAGAAGCAGATGGATGAAACTGTGACAAGCTATCATAGCCCTCACTTCATGGCATGGGCAAATAGCCACTCATAAAACCTGTCCATTACTCTTCCCTACATCTACCAGCTTTTCACCCCTTCCTTCTAAGGCACCTTCAAAGATGAGTGCAAGGTCTTGATGACATTTATATGGAAAAAGACATTGTTTTTAACAGGAAAGTTTGTCCACAAAGAAAGATGGGCTGCCTACTTGGAAGAGGTGGCAAAGCAGACTACAAAATGCTATGTCTTTTTAAAATAAAAGTATTTTACTATTAAATGCAAGTGCTTAATGTTTTAAAATAGTGAAAAGTACCTTGTTGCACTTCACTGTGTGTCACAATTGATCTTGTATCTTAAGGTGATCACTTTGTATGAAAATTTTATTATGAGAATAAAAGGGAGACCGGCTTTTAGAGAGGTTCTTTTGCATTGGCTTGGGTTGTTTCCTTCATTTAAATATGTTTTGGCTTTTATTTAACAGAGCCTTCTATACTCCTGAAATATGACAGTCGCTGTGCAGGGTGATAGTGTGTAACTGGCAACACTGAAAAGACACCTTAAAGAATACTAATAGAGAAAAGAACATTTCTCAACCAAAAATAAATAACTTTAAAAAACAATGAAGAAAAGGATGACTCGATAATAGGATAATGATATACGCTACATCAAATCTGTTAATTGAAGGCTTGCCATGACCACTGAACAGCATTCATTGGAAATATCTTCAGACATTCAGACTGCTAAAAGTAGAAAATGATCAAGAGGATAGAAAATTATAAAGGAATGAAAATCAGTAGACTTTACATACTAAAATATAATGGTAGTGCTCACAGCCTAGAATGGCAAGCTAATTTTGCAAATTAGACTGGTTAGTTAATTGTGCACTTCAATGTGCCAAGAATTTTTGAATAATATTAAAAATGATCACAAGTTTGATAGGGAATAAAAATCATTTAAGAACTAGACTCGCTTAAAGACACACATACACAAGACAAAGATGACAGAAGCCATCTATCAAACACAGACCTGTATCGTCCATGTCACAAGTGATGACAGATCTGTGGTTCAGATCTGACCACAGGTTTAAAAATAAAAATAATTTTAAGTGTTTTTATATCACATCTGACCTGTAAAAAATGAAAAGCAGAAAACATGGTTATGACATTGAATAATGAGAAAATATCAATTTGGAAAAAAAAATTATAGATATATATGTATATACACACATATATATAACACCTAGCATCCAGTATTGTAAAATTTAAACCACATATATACATTTCCTTGAATTTGATTTGGGTTACTTGCAAATGTAGCCTTCACAATGAGATACAAACATGATTTTAAAGCACACTGCAAAATTTACTATCTTTGTTTTGGGACAAGTTGCCAGAGACAGAAAATATTTTAATTCTTAGTGATTGGTATTTGGAAATGCTACAAAGATAATTATATATTTAAAAGATGTTATTAAAGAGTAACATATGCACAAAACCCACAGATTTTAAGCATTTTTTAAGTTTCTTACATTTAAACAACCCTGAAATCTGCTCATTACTACAGAGAATGAAAGGCTGGTTTTCTACAATGCCCTAGAGTACATAGAAAACTGTATTTCAGAACAAAGAATGGAGGAGAGAAAAATTCTGAAAAAACCAGCATTTCGAGAAATGATGTGGCTGTGACCACTTGGGAACCTTCAAGATGGATAAACTAATCAGATTTGGATATAGAAAAATCAAAAAGGATTCCTAAGGAATGCTGAAAACCTGCTTATAATTAACCAGGCAGGAAAATAACCACTCTGTAGGTGACAGGCTCGATATGCCTGTCCATGTATGGCAGAAGACATGCAAAAGATGTGATATTAGCAAACTGCTCTCAATAAACCAATTCAGAATTTCAGACCACCAGAAGGTGGTTCCAGTGAAACTGAAAAAGAAAAATATTAAAAGAAGAAGCTTATCAACATGAATGCAAATAGCTTTTGGAAATCTTTTTCACAAGGTATAACTGAGGTCAAGAGCTTAAAAGGATTAAGAATATTAATGCAAATGCATAGAGATAATGAAGGAATGCAGAATTACAATAGCAACTTAATTTGTTTATTTCATGCAAGGCATTTTTCATCTCCTAAAACTACAATAGTATAATTTCTACATGTATTGGAAAGCAAATTTTTTTCTTTTCCTGTGTTGAAGCAATGATAAATGTACCAAGAAAAAAAAAATGCTGAGAGTATGCTTTGCAATAAAAGGAACAAGATATGAACTGAACATGGAATAAAAGAAATACATCACATGCCTATGATCTGCTAAGATTTCCAAATAGATTCTAATGCAGAGATTCCTGGAGAGGAAGAGACTGATGCAGAGATTCCTGAACAAGATACCTGATGCCAGTAATACATGAGATCAGATTAAATTAACCAGGGGGTCCGTCTCTGTCTTTAAAACTTATCAATATAATTAATTCTAGGGCTTTATAGATGTATATTGGAGGAAGACATCAAGGATTTTGCATTCCCTACTCTAGCAACGTATGGCATACATGTGACAGGGAACTAGCCACAAGTTTTCCCTCAATATTCATGGGCACGAGGAATTTACAGTAGGACTAAGTATTGGATATGATTCTGTCCTGGTCTAGCAAAAGGATATTTCAGGATAGGGATGATAAGATGATCTAGGCAGTATTACAATCATCCCAGGAACCCAAACTATGACCGAATTGCCAGTTCATGTCCACTCAAGAACTACTGAGCTTGTTCGCCTCATTCTGCTGACTTCTAATAGTTGCAGCCTGCAGTCTAGGTTGGAGTTGGAAAGTACTGAGAGAATGACCTCAATATCAGTTAACTATCTGCTGTTAAAACACATTATATTTTATGCTGATTATTATAGAGTCATTTCCAAACTGGATATCTACACTAGGCTCTGAAGGTCAAGTTTTTCAAAGGTGAAGATTTTCAAAAGCACCTTAGTGGTTTCAAAGCACATGTACATTTTTAGGCACCTAAATAAAATACTTTAGTTTTTATACTAGAAAAGAAAAAGTACAACATTACTCTCCAGAAAATGCATGCTAGTGCATAGGAAAACAAAACAAACTAGGAAAATTACCACAGAGCACAAGATTGTGCTATTTATGAATTTTATTCAAGCTAATTACTTATGAAATCAAAAACTATCTGCAACCTACTATAGGTTAAGGTTTGGGGTGTGCTGAGGCTGGCTTGGGGGTGGCGGGGAAGAATAAGTTTCAGAATGTTTCTTTTTTAGTCTGAAGCTTAGTTTTGGTTTTATGTTACCCGAAGTATTGTGAAGAACACAGTTTAAGATATCTGAGATTAGTAAGACATCAAATAGCACATAAATCAAGTGCATACAGTCCTTGCAGTCCCTAGTAAAAACAGTTCAACAGCAAACTAGAATAACCTGACATGATTACTGTTTGTGTAACTCGCTACATTCAGAATGGAAATACTTTGGGGAAGAAAAAGGCTTACATAAAGTACTTATATAATTAATCTAGCATCCATTAAAGACAAGTTCCCCACAGTGTACTATTCATTTGCATGTTGTCTAGCCTTGATCCTACATATATCAACTGCTCAGTTCCCAAGAATTTCCCCTATAGGGATCTTTCAGACTAACTATGAAACCATTACAAAGGTTTTCTTCATCACATTATAAGGCAGTTTCAAGTAATTGTAGTATACATTCTGATATATATTCTGATTACATTCCTTCAGTTTCATGACTCTCCTTACTCCCTGTGATTATTACCCATCAGAAATCACTTTACAAATCTATGAGTGAGGGCAGGAGGGGCAGTCTGTGAATTTTTCACATTCTTAAATCTACATTTAAGCTTACATTTAGAGGGTGGAAAATTCAGATAAATTAGCCTAGAAGGCCATCTATTGTGTTTCTCGGATATGACTGTGACTCTTCAGGGACTTCCAGATCTGAAAAAATGCAATCTTTACTAGATGGGTGGGATAAGTACAGAGACACTTTGAATTCCGGTTGTAAACTCAGTTTAAACTGGTATCTCACAGGAGAGCTTTCCTTGGAAGTTTTTCTTGTTTGTTTGTAACCATAGCAATTACCAGTGTTTTCTGGAAGATACTCATTGAATGGAAAATACTAAAAAAATACTCTTTTTTTTTTTTTTTAAATAGATCTTACTCTAAAGGGTAGGGCTATGTTCTAAAATAGACATTTCCCAGGATGTAAGGTAATATGAAACAACCCTTCATCCATCCCTACCCATGCAACATTGCTATCTACTATTAAAAGCTTAAATCAATTAAACCCACAAACACAACATAGAGGTCTCAAGCAAATAAAAGCTACAGAAAATATCAGAAGGCAGCATGAACTGCAGTCAGTGCTGATCAGGTAAGGATTTTTCTGCCTAACAATATGCAGGTTCCTTAGCAATGCACCACGTACGAATCTTTTTTGGCTTGCTGTGGAGAATCATAAGGAACTGGTATGCTACTCTGACCTAACGTCAGCTAATACTGAGTGAACCCCTTTCCATCCTTTAACACCTGCTGATAAAATCTGATACTGTCATATATAAGGCAGAAGATGTGTCTTGCCTGAGAGGGGATGAGAGCTGAGGTATTCATCAGAAAAGGCTGAGCTCTTGGTCAGACCTCTAACAAGCAAATGCTGATGGGAAAATGTGTGTTAATTACTGGCTCGCTCATTTCTGAAGGACTAAAAGGAACAGTACTTACTGGTGATTTTTAACATTCTCAGGCAGTCACCAAGTGGACTGATCAGAAACATTTTAAGTACCACAAATCCCTGCTTCAAAAAAAGGCACATTTTGCTGATATTGCCCTCTCTAACACATACTACTGAACTAAAACCATCATGCAATCAAAAACCTACTTGCTAAAATAATATGATGCACACGCTTGCTCTTTTGGTGTAGAAGAAAAGAAATAATAGACAATCATATAGAGTGATGCACAAATGAAAGCTACCTGCATAATATAGGGATAAATGAAATACAAAGTTTAATCTTCCTATTTTAATGCCTCTCCTCCAGTATCTCTCAAAATTACCAATATTCCCCCTCAGAAGTATCAAGTGTATTAATGATGAAACATCTTTTATAATATTGCTATAGTAAAAGTACAGAGCACGGCACAGGCACCGGCTGTGGAGCTTCCCAGAGCTCCTGCAAAACAAATTTTAATATTAAAAATTTAATCTTTTGAATAAATAACTTTTTATATAGGAAAGAATCATGTAATCTGGCAAACAACATGAAAGGAAAAAGGGCGATCTGTGTCTTTCTTTAAAAAACAAATTAAAGGATTATACATCCTGACTCTAATTTAGTTTCTAATGTAAGAAAAAAATTCCATTTGAAAAATGTTGATCACTCAAGGGAAGCCTCTCAAGGACACACCAATTTCAAAAATACTTCCACCAAGAAAGATTTACTTTGATTTACTGGTCAAAGGCAACTGGAGAGGGGCAAAGAATGGGTGTCCCCTTTTTCAATGGTAAGACTGGCAAACCCAGATGATGAAAGGCTAAGAGGGAAGATTTTCTGTCCAATTTACTAGTCTACATATTGGCCTTTGAGGTAAGTTTACAGCCAGGCAATATTTTTTTTCACTTGAAATGACCAGTCATGCAATAATATTTAAGTATTTCAATTAAGAGTAATAAAGAAAATGCACTGGTGTTGCAGAGTAAACAGATTCCTTTTATGGTAAATAAAAAAGAAGGGCAGAGGAGTCGTGAGATCTGGAGTAGAGAGATTTGCTCTACTTTGCTTATCAATACAATTCAAATAACAAGAGTCTGACAACTTGTCTGTCCTCAAACTAAAAATATAAATAATAATAATATCAATAAAAATGAAGTCAGACACAGTTAAAAATTGAGGATTGCATGTATGGTGGAAATTAGTGTGCATCATGAACCTAGACAGAAGGTAGAACAGCTGATCTTTTCCAACTAAGAATATGCTACTCTATGCCCCGAAGCACTGAAAATCAAGCTTGGAAGAACTCATTAGCTCTCAGCTTAGCTGTGTTTCCCCTGATCTGATTGCCTTCTTGTCTAACACAGCAGAGAGCTTCCAGCTATTGCCAGCCTTAAGTGCTGTTCATGAACTCTTCTTTCCCTTCCCTCCAAGACTTCTCTCTCACACATGCTTTCTCACTCTGATAAGCTAAAGCCTAGGAGTGGCGCTATAAAAAGCTCTGTGAGTTTTGTTCCTGTCTCCCAGCACCCTGCACCTCCCCAACACATTTGCCAAAGTTAATCACAGTGTTGAGCAAGCAAAAGTAGTTTATTCTTCAACAAGACCACACAGGATCTTACACAATCATACCCTCACTTCTCAGACTAAAATTAAGATGCAAACAGTACAGTAAGAATGCACTTTTCAAGAGCAGGTCATAGAAAAATCTGTCCATCTAAATATTGTGGGAACCTAAATAAGGTTCCCATAATAACCTTTGGGGTTTACAATACTGAATACTTATTCAGCTTTATTTTCAGATTTGCTTGACTGAGGTTCTGTTACCCTCCCAATCAAAGTGCTAGACTTAATTTATGCTCTTGATGCTCTAAAAACGGAAAGTAAGTTCTGTAAAATAAAAGGTGACATATTCAAGATTTTTACCTGAAACTATATATTGGGATTGAGAAATATGTCTGTGTATACTGTTTTTTCTTTTAATTTTTTTATAGTATTTATTTAGTAACAAAATAGTCTTAATGTCTATCCCATCCATGCTTCCTCCTTGCTAGTTTAAAGCAGAAATAGGTAGTGAACTTGAAAAAACACAGCAGAACAACATTTATTCGGATAATAACTTTCTGCTAAGGTAATTTACATTAACTCTAAATGGCTAAGTACCTTACGTCAGTCTCCTGAAGAGCTATGCTGCCATCTTTTGGTGTTGAAAATACACTTCAGCTGTTTAAGAGCTTTGGAAAGCTAATGTTCTATTTAAAACCAACTTTCCTGCGTTTATGTATCATTCAAGGCTATAACTCTCCTCCCCTTTCTCGTTGTGGCTAAGTACATAAGTAATTTGGATAGAATCATTTGTACAATACATCAACAATGAAAGTGTCACAACATCTAACACTCACATGAAGATTGTCTCGGTCAGCTTCTCTACATTTACATGCGTACAGTCAAGGCATATTTTTTTCTTATAGATGTGATCATGTCCAGATACATTCAGTACTAAGGTATAATGAAAAGGTCATTGTGAAACAGGAGAATAATAACAGCAACCAGTCAAACAAATATATGCACATAAGAACAAGCATTTAATAAAAATGAGGCATCAACATAAGTTATTTCAGCAGTTGCTAACCACTCACCAAAGAAAATATGCAGCCAGGGAGCTGCTGTCTAATTTACCTTTTCATGATAACCCTGCAATGCTTGTGCATCCATCAATACTTATAAATTCTGCAAATTTCAGTAAATTCAGTAAATTCCTGATACTGGCTGCCATATTCTTCATGCTAACAATTATCTAATGGATAAAGATTCAGTGAGTTATTTGAAAATAGTAACTGCTTTAAAAAAAAAAAAAAAAAGGAAATTAAGGTTGTTATTTCTTTTCTTGGTAGAGCAACCCATTTGCCATGTCATTCCTTGGTCTGTTTTGGGGTTTTTTTAAATCAGACCAGATGCACTTGGAGGGAGCAAGACCAGCAGCTGGCAGGAGGGATCCCAGAATACTTAGGAAACATGGAAGCTACATGCCCAGTTCTTTTCTTTCCTAAAACCAATATGTTCTTAAAATCTTAAAACAAAATAAACATTATGCGTTATACCTGAGCAACTAAGATGCCTGATTACTTGCAGTCACCTTTGCTAAAGAAAACATTGGAAAATATCTCCAACTTAATAGATTTTTGTTTTGGCTTTAGTAATGTCATTTAGAATTTGAATTCCAAAATTGACTTTACAAGGCTGTGTCATTCTATTTAAGTTATGTTTCCAATAGGAGCAAAATTTTTATCTGTATTTTCTTTTCTTACTTGTGACATGCAGTGCAAGAAGTAAATGCTGGATACACTGGAGGCTCCAGTGCTTTTTAGCTGGTGGCAATCATCCGCCACTAACTCACCACTGTCTAAACCACTGTACTTCAATTGTAGAATGTTCTGGTCCCAGTCTGCTATGGTTAGCCTAAAAAATGGTAGCTCTGAAGATTTTACTTGGGGATGAAGTTCTGGTGGGGATGAACTTCACTACCCCCCACCCAATGGGTGCATCTGCTCTTCTCCTCTTAGCTCTGACCAGGATCTACTCTCTTCTCCTCTGTACAAAGATTCTAAAAGGAGTAGTGAAAGTTTGAAAACAAAAACCAACCTGTCTCTTTCACACAAGTGTTGAGTGATACTTGCATGCATAAACTGAACGTGAACTGGCATCCCAGAATGGAAGGTTCAGCTTTGAAAAGTCGAGCAATCAGCACAGCTCAACAAGGGATGGAGGGGAAGCCTGGAAGGAAAGAAGGTGGTGAAGCCTGTATCAAAACAAGAAATGTTATAAAATGCTTTCCAGGATCCCCATGTAAGAAGATAACATTTATTTGTTTCTGCTCTCCTTACAGCTGATAACTAATGTTGTACATCAGGCATACACATTATTTCACTGATGTAGACCTGCTCAGCTGCTGTGTGCCCAACTGGTTTTAATAAGATCATGCAAGCCTGGATATAATCACTTGAAGAAAGAGGAACATGCAATCAGACACACAAAATGTAAGGGTGTTTAATGAGATTTTGGTAGCGTATTTTCTCAACCTTGGGAGGCAAAGGTTCTTTAAAGCCATTTTTCACCCTTTGAATGTACACACTGCAAGTTATTATTGCAAAGCAAGACAGGGGAATCTTATTTGATACACTTCATTGTACTTTATATTAAAATTCAGGAATTCTAAGCCTTTTTAATGCATAGAAATGTGAAAGAATTTACATCTTCTACTCAGTAATCAGCCATGTTATTGTCTGTTACCCTTAGCTGAATCTGATGTCAGAAGAAATACCCTTATCAATGAATCATTGGGGATGAAACCAGCAGTTTTTGCTTATGTAAAACTACAAGTGACTCCAATGTCTAGAAATTGCTGCACAAGAAATATGCAAAGCTACACAATTATCTAAGACCTTTGCCAAAATTATGCCCAAGAAGCATACTTACTTCTTTTTTAATATACATGATAAAAATCTCACTATTTTTAAACACAGTTAAGATACTAAATCCTTTGTTATCAACATTAAAGGGATCTTTTCTTAAATAAAATTGATCTCTTCATACTGACTTTCTAATCCTATTTAAGTACTTTCTTCAGTGAGCTTTCTATTCTTAGACTTTCATGAGATAATAATTGATACCACCACAGCACTTGGCACAGTATAGCATCATTTCCCCAAAAATCCTCATCTCGAAGGAAGGAAAGAACTGGCTTAATTTACAGCAGATTGGAACTGAAAGATACAGCCATAGCAGCACCTAAGAAATATGAATAATTACTTTTTGTTTTGTGTCTCATTCTAGAAAGTGCTATTAGCTGTCCATTATTTATACTATTTAGGAGTTTTTTTAGACAAGTATTTGCCTGCAGTTAAAAAAATGGCAAATCCTGTCCACAGGAACAAGAAAGAGGCATGTAACACACAGAATTCACCAAAATAAGAAGAGCTTAGAAGGCCAAGACACAAATTCCAACCCATGGAAGAAGAAAGGATGGTCACTGTTACTGATGTAGGCGTGCTTCTTTTTTAGTCAGGTCAAGGGATGTTTTATTTCCAAAAAAGCTTTTAAAAGAACAGATCAAATGGACATATTTTCAAAGCAATGTATGTGGAGGATTAAGGGAGACCATGGAGCTTTGAAAATGTTCCTAACTCACAGATTCTATTTCTGATACAATGATTTTATTTTCTTCTTTTTCATGTCTGAGCCTTCTTTCTCCCTGTTGTTCCAACCCCTTCTTTATCTGGATTCTCTTGCTGTACATTTTTCTCCCCTACTCCAATTTGGAGTTACTCATGTCCCTGTTGCCTCTTTTCTCTCTGTTTAATCTACCCACTGGCAGCCATGCTGTACTTCTTAAATTGTCTCTGTTGTTCAGCATTTAAAAGCACTTCCAAATTCATGTTTCATATGGGGGGGGGAGGGTCCAGTAGCTGGAGCCAAAATGAAATTCCCCTGAGAAGGTCAGATATTTCAAAACTACTTTATCTCTAGTGACTTCCATATACTCTGCATGGTGGCTTCAGCTGGCTGGCACAGTGCAAGTTGTTAGGACTGAACACCACTGCAACAAAGGAATACAACAGAGATCTTTTTTTTTTTTCCTACTGTGGTAAAAAGAATACATCTCAATTGTGTTTTGGAAACTTCATAAAGCAAGTAGCAAAATTCCCACTGCTCATAATCTTTCAGGTCAGTTGGCTGCCTGGCAAGGACCAGGCTTTTGGTTTAAGTTTCTGTTGTTACCTATACATCTCACAAGGAATGTTGATGCAAGCTACTTTTTAAACTTTAAAAAGGTATTTCTAGAGTTAATTATCATGCTCAAGTGGCCAAAACCAAAGGCATCAGAATTAGAATCACAGTAAAGCTTTGTATGTGTAAATATGTTAGGCTTGAAGGTTGCTTCAAAACTGCATGACAGAATGGCAAGGCATCCAGCATCCTAGACTGTGATCTCTCAGTTCAGAAAGTTGCTTCTCTTCCTGAGCATTTTGGGAGAGACAGTGACTCCCTCTGCACTTCAAAAAATTACATTTCGTCACAGCAGAAACCAAGGTGAAAGGATGAATGAGCTGGAGCAGGGAGAATTTAAATCAAGCAGCAACCTCTATTTCAAAAGGCTTTTAAATCAAAATAGTTTCAGTGCGAAATGGTGCTTTGCATAAACCTTTGGTGAACATCCAATCTGAATATTTCAGTATGTTGCCTACCCATAAAGAAATGGGTAAATTGAAGCTTTCACAGGAGTTTTAATTCAAATATTTCATACCACATTTTCTAAAGGCTAGACTGCTCAGCAAGGTTAGTCAGTGCACTTTTTCCTCTTCCTGCAACAGGCAAAGTACATTATGGTTAAGCTATGCAATTAACGTGTTATTGTAATCACAAGTTACGTCAAAAGCAGGGGTTCTTAAAGCACTTCAATTTATTTTGCACTCAAAAGAGTGGTTGGACTATTTCGCCTCACTGAATGCAAACACATTTGACACTTATCACTGGGGGCTTTCTCAAAGCCTGGTGGGTGGAGAGAGGGGGATTGCCTACTGTGATCTATCATGCTGTAATTAAGTACTCATGCTCCATCCACGGGGGTTTTAGCCTGCCATACCAATGCTTTCTGTTTTAAAACTCTGGACAACATGTCAGAGCACTGCTTTGTCAGCATCTCAGCTGAAAGGATCATATTTTAATTGCTAAGAACAATCTCTGAGCTGCTCAGTCCTTTACCTTTCTCCTAAAAGGCTATGACTAAACAAAAGTATCATTTTTATTCTAGTCTGAGCATGTCCACTGACAGTTTCAGATTCTTCCACCTTCTCCATTAAGATCTGCTGTTCCCTTCACAGAAAAGGTGGAACCTGCACCAGATCTACACCTTTTAATTTCCACTGTTCCTCTCAATGCACTAGGAATACACAGTTTTATACAGTATTTTGATACAGAAACACTTTTGAAGCATCCTACAATTGGCAAGGCCCCGGACTGAGAACGTGGAACAGTTTCTGAGGAAACCACTGATCTCTTCCAATTAATATTCAGCAACAATTCTTTTTGGAATAACGCCAAAGACCCAAACAGATAGGTTTTATCCATCTGTAGACAGCATGAACACAACATAAATCTGTTTATTTGTGTGACCCTAGATCCCTCTTTTTTAAAAAAAAAGATTTATTTTTTTACTTAGTCCTTCCTTTCTTGCCTTCCTTTACCTTAAAATGGTGCCGTGTTACATCATCAGAGTGATGGCATGTAAGAACACACACTGTAGCTTAGAACTTACAGAAATTTAGGTTCCTTTAAAAGGAGTGAGGAATCAGGCTTCATAAAATAAAAAATTCAAGTCTTATTATAGGTCTAATTTGATCTGCAAATCACATTTTAATTTCTATGTATTTAAAAATTTTTACATATTTAGACCATGTATATTTTCCCAATTATGATGCATCAGTCTGATACAGAGAGACAAGAAAAAACATTAGGTGACATCTAGATTAAAGTTGTGTAAATAATTCATTCTTAAAATTGGTGCTCGATCAACTCAAAAGCATCATTTGATCTTCTCAGGGAACTGAACAACAGAAAAGTAATTTCAACATTAAATTAGCTTAAATATTTTTGAAGTTGTAATCTTTTCAAAGAAAACTTCACAGAAAAAATAATGTCATGTATCATCTCAAATACCTCAGCATATTTAAACTTTCAAGACCGAGGAACAAAGAATTATTTTGCATATGAACTTGGAAAGCAAATGCTTGTTTAAATCAAAAGCATTTTTTTACAGAATTATTCACTAAAATAAATATTGGTTCCAGTAGGGAAATTTCACAACTCAGGATCGGTTTACAAATATACAGACAAAAATTTCAGAATTGAAAAGCAATGGGTTATGAAGAGAATTAAAATAAAAACAAAGAGCTACTGCATGAGATCAGAACTATTCCTATACCATCAGTTATGTTTTTCAGGTATTTCTTTTTTCATTTAAGTCATATTAATAATTGAGGGAAATTATAGACAAATACTTGACGGCAGATTAAATACTGAGAGTTCATTCAATATATCTCCACAAATAAAAAACAACATTTGTCTAATTTCCAGACCACAATTATGTATTCCTATAGCTATATCCAAAAGACATTAACTATAATAGAAACATTTATAAATAAGTTCTGAAACTCATTTCATTTACAGGAATATTTTCCAAAATACAGTTTCAGAATCCTGTCAACATGAAGATATATAATAATAAACCTTAAGTAATTAGTATTTAGCTTTAAATATTGTATTTTACAGTACAGCAGGTATGCAGTATATTAAAGCAGGTCCTCTAAATTAAACATGTTTTAATACAGTCAAAGTTATACATTTAAGTTAAAAAATGCCGACTGTTCTGTAGCAAAGAGGCTCATGTACAACTAAGGAGTGGAAAGGTCCTTTTATCTCTAAATACAGTGTCACTTGGGCCAATGCTGGAATACAACTTTTCCTGATACTTTCAAAAGTGTAATAAAAAATCAAAGGGGGTGTTAAAAAAGAAGGGAGAAGGAGCATCAAAAAATATACAAGGATTTAACAAAACATCTTAAACTGAGAGAGTGTTTAGCTTATCAAAAAAGAAGCCTGAGCACTAACTTGATTAGAGTATGTAAGAACATTCATGGGTAGAAAGCACTGGGTAATAAAGTGTTCAGATGTAGCAGAGAAAGAACCAGCATTTAAAAAAAGCCTTGACATTAAATCCAGAAAAATTCAAATTAAAAATACGTCATAAATATTTAACAGTGATGGTGATTAGCCACTGGTACTACTGAAGCCATTGTCCTTTCCTCAGTAGTTTGAAAAGTTTAAACCTGGGCTTAAACCTGGTTCCATTTAGAAAATATGCTTCCATCAGACAAATCACTGGTCTCCAAGTGAAGATATCTGAGTGAAACCTATGAAATACGAGGGGACAAACTGAACTTGCTTGCCTTAAGATAAGCTCTTAGGTGTTCCTCCTAAGAGCTCCATACAGATGTTAATACACCTTTCTCAACAGCCTCTAATGGAACATGTTCATTTCAAACATTCCATTTCATTGTCAAAATAAAGTTCAGTTTTCTAATCCTGCTGGAGAACTCTATGAAACCCTTCTGTGCACTCTGTACGTGGGCAGTTGTACCTAAAACCTAACCCCATTTGTTCAAACATTAAATAGACATATCTTATACAACAAGTCAACCCAAGCGTTCATACAAGCACAAAGGTAGGCTCACCTTTATAAAATTCACTTGAAATCACATGGGGTTAGGCAACAAAGGGAAGGGGGGGAAATGAACATAGAAAAGGGCAGCATTTGCCCCCTCAGCATTTCCACATTTTGCAAATAATAACACTGTTGGAAAGAATGTTTTCAGAATGAAAGTCAATGAGATCAAGAACCAGAACATAAATCATGAGAGCTACTTTTACTGGACTGTAAGTCCTTTTTATACCATGAAACTGATGTGAGCAGAGCCAATTAACATCACTTTCCCTCTCTGCATTCCACATGGTCTATCAAAGCACCAGGAGCAGCCAAGGGAGTCACGAGGGTGTGTACATGTCTGTGAAGTCACACCCAAAAACTCCCCTTCATTTTTACTGTTGAGCACAACATTATATGACATGAAATGCTCCACTGGTCAATCTAGGTCAACTGCCCAAGTTGTGTTGTGTCCAATTTTTTTGCCCACCCCAGAGCGCTCACTGAGGGGGGTGGCAGAGCAAGAGAAAGAGAAAACTTTGCTGTTCTGCAATTACTGATCAGCAACAGCCAGAACACTGGTTTAGTCACAAATCTGAAACACAGCATCATATGGGACTGCTATGAAGAAAATGAACTCCATCTCTGACAGGTGCATTTAGTCTTCAGCAGGCAAGAGCTGGAAATCACCACTCCAGCTCCTAAGAGCTCACCAAGAGACACAGCTGAACTCAACTGAACACAAGAAATAAGTCAGAACAGAAATAAAGGTTATAAAAAAAATAATAACAGGAATTAGTTATGTATTCAGTAGAAAATTTTTTTCTTGACCTTCCCAATAACAAATCAGTCACTCTTGTTCTGCAATAGCTTTGATTTGGAAAAAAGTGCAGAAGGGAAGATGAAAGTAACTGAAATTCCATACATTTTTCATCTTTGTTATCTACACACAGCCAGTCTATCAGCAACTCCTGATTTTGTCCCACATGAAATAGACCATGAATTTTACTTTCCCTCAAACTCTTGCAACCACATATGGCAGGTTTTAACACAAATCCGTATGGCCAAAATATGTTACTGCAGTTCATCAGATCTGTGACCGTCAAAATTATTTGCCCATAAATAAGAATAAAGACTCCCTAGACAAGACAGGAACATCATTCTTGCCTGTTCTATGTTTCTTTTGCAGACTGAGAAAGGACTTCACTTCTCCTCTAGCTGTCAATCTGGTTCCCTTCACAAGCATTAAAATTCACTTTAAAGACTGAATAATAAGGATTGCTGACCCTTCCACACTGATAAAAATAAATAAATGTCAGTCAGACACCAGTTTAGTCACACAGGTACAGTAAACTTATTTCTAACCAGACTGTACAGATTTATTCCTTAAGCTAATCAGAATTCAAACAGAACAGAAATCAAATGTCACCCTGCCACACTAACATCCATCAACCACAATGATTACGTCTACATCAATCATTTGATATAATAGCAGTAAAGTCATTATAACAGAACATTGTCAAAAGATCTGGAATCGGTCTTCTATTTAGTATTCCATCATATAACAGCTACAAGATTATTTCAAAGGCAGAAGTGTCTGCTTTGAAAATATAAGACAGTTTGCTTTAGCGTTTTCCTGGCAGCAGACTGTTATTCAATGACAACATTCTCTATGAAGAAGTAACATTACTGATTTGAGCTTTATAAAAGGGGAGGACATTGGATTTTCTGTTCCATCAGTTTTTAGGGTAGAACTAAAAATTAAACAACTGCATTACTTTTATGTATACAACCTGCAACTTATCTGAAAGCAACCCCATCATTCGACAGAAGTGTTGGTTATATCAGATAGTTCAGTAACGTCATTCCTTTACTTTGGAAGTCCCATTGGCTTTGTCGCCTCCTGTGTCTAATTTTGCCTGAAACACCTCCCTACTTCATTCCCAAGCAATGGTGTTCTAAAAAGGGTAGTGCTACCTGAAGATTGCATATATGAAAATAACACATGCTGGTAATTCAAAATGTGGAGTTCACCTCCTGCATGGGACCATGCCTTTTCATTTCCAGACTGGGCCAGTGTCTGATGTCTGATTGTGCTTTGCAGTGCTAAAAGACAGTCAAAAATTCTGCATACACACTGCATCTGTTATACTCCATACCGCAGACAGCCAGTGAGAAGCCAAGACCATACCAGAGAAAGAGTACAAACACAGAAAGCTCCCTTTCTGGACATCATGTATGTCACTTCTGCTTCAATCAAAGGAAGATCTTACTCAGAGTGACCTTTCTGTGCATTGATCACTGCAGTGAACATTAAATCCCTTAAGCACAGCTAAAATGATGCTTCCTTTCCATAGAGGTATTCCATGAAAATTTATAAAGGACTGAAAAACAGTCCTTTAGATCCACTACTATGAGGAATGAAGACCACAGAGACCTTATTCCACCTGGCTTGGAAAGTAGAATTATAAAGAAAACCATTTAAGGTCAAGACAAAACTAACAGTGCAAATCAGATGTGCAGAATGTGACTTTATCAGTCTAATGAAGTTTTTTTGCAAATAGACCTGCAAGCAGTAATAGTTCATAAAATCAATTAATACACTTACAAGAGATTTTGAAGGAACTTATCACTGGCTTCCTCACAGGCTATTTGTACCTTGATCCTCACTGGTCATTGCTCATTTATTCATGACAAGAGTCATTCATGACTGAATCACTCAAGAAAACAGGATCCAATATCAGTACGTAAACTTCAAGGAGGTTCAGAACAGCCTTCATTAATAAGTTAGATTTGTTATTGTCTTCAAGAAGCTGTATCTCCAGTTACATCTTCTGCTGCTTTTACTTCTAGACAGATATCTCTGTCTTGTCAAGAACTTGATCTGGACGCCAGTTCATCCACAGAACCACTTTTTGAGTAACTACAATACAGCAACAAACTTGTCTGCAACACTTTTTGTAAGAAATAATTACTTAGATCACACTTACAGATCATGGTTTTGTAAATAAATAAAAAATACATAAATATATTCTTTCAGACAAGATACTTTAAAAGGATACTAGTCGCATTTACTATGTGCATGTTTAGCTGGCTTATAAATAAATGACAATTCCTTTAGTGTAAGTTCATATTTGCAGTAAGTACATTGCATTCCTCTCTTGGGAATAATAATAATAATAATAATAATAAATCCATCACAGAAAACCCCCCACTAATTTAAAATGCAAATAAATTTTTTTTTTGCTACAGGCTATGATACCACTAAATAATTGATCATAATTTCCAAATTTATCAAATCACATTTTAATAGCTGTGCTTGCATTATCGAACAAAGTAAATCTTTGCAAATTCTTTTAACATATTTATTATGACAGTCATATTTTACATGTAAACAGCAATGGTAGTCTTTTATATAATTCCAGGGAATTACCAAGATTTAAATGGCAACTACTGCATATTTACTTGGCATTTCAGTGAACATTAAGGTTTATAGTTCTGAGGAAAAAATTGACTTTGGCTTTGCTTCAGTCAATATTTATTTCTCTGTTCAATAAACATTGATGTTTGCCTCAAGAGAAGTCAATATCCTGTTAATGTACATTACTTGAATAACATTTGGGAATTACTAAACAAATGACTCAAATTCAGAGGATCAAAGATAGTGGGACCAAGAAAGACTTACAGGGTGTTTGTTTAAACCTGCAGTCTTAGCAGAACTATCAGTACATGACGTGAAACAGCCCTATGAACAATCCCTCCTTTAATCTTCGGCATGCTGGTATTACAGTCAAGACCATCTTTGGTACAGTCTGCTTCAAAAAAGTTTAGTTGCAAGTATTTTATCCCCTTTCTGCCCTTCTTGAATTCTTCCTGAGCCAGCTTGTCCTTGAAACATGTTTTGCTTCAAAGATCATGCAGATTGTAAACCCATATTCTTATGCTTTCCTCATTTAACCTGGTTTTCCCACTTTGTCATCCATGTTTTATAGCGGAATCTTCTTAAGGGAACCCTGCTTACAATACTCAGGATTTTTACTGGAAGTTCATGCTACCAGACTTTCTAGGTAGGGCTATTTTCCCATATGGCTACAATCAATATTTGTTACTCACATGAGGTAACAGAGCTAAGATAATAATCAAATTTTAGGTGGAAAAGAGTAAAAATATTTGCCGCTTGTCTCAGATCTTGGCAAAACTGTCCTTTAATGGACAACATGAATAGTTGAATGTATGAAATTTTGTCATCATATTAAATATTAAAAGGCTGACTGCAACGATAAATCTTAGCAACTTGTCATAAAGGAAGTGATGCAAACAAGCCTATATAACAAGTTGTGATCAAACTTTAGAGACAACTTTCCAGTGTTTGTACCTTTCTTCCTGCTTGAGGACATCAGCCACATCAGTTGCATGGCAGATGACTAAATCAGTAGAGAGAAAAATCTAGCATTATCATATGGCATCAAGTTAGAAATGAAAGGCCATTTGTAATGGAAAGCTCTGAATATCTCCAAAGAATCTTACAAAGCTCAGGCTATCACTTTTTGTGAGTGCACTCACAACTTCATATGCAACATGATCATCTGCTAGTGAAAAAGTGGGACCTTAAAATGAAGACTGAAAAAAAATTTGATGATAAAATTACATAACTCCAGAAATTTTGCAATTTTGGAGTATTCCAGTCCAAGAAGGGGGGAAAAATAGAATTAATATTTTTTTTTGTTCATTTAAGTCCACAGAGAAACATCATATTTCTGGAGGTCCAAATTTTATGAGAAATAAATACCAGAGGCTTTAGCTACTATATTATACTTGCACATACCATGAATATAAGCTGCAGGAAATACTGTTTAAAGGTCAGGTTATTAAGAGCAAAATTATCATAAATAGGATCAAAGATTATAATTTCCTTCCGAAAAGCATCTCTGGAAAGGAAACATATGTATGAATAAGAGGTACAGCCTTGAACAGTTAGCTGCCAACTCCTGTTTGTTAGCTTCCTTGGATGTTTTCAATCCACCCACGCTTAAGAGACTGAGAGATGGGGAAATAGATCACATATTGGGTATCAAAACATTTCAAGGACAGCATTACCACTTTTGAAGAACTTTACAAGAGTCTGAATTTGAATGCTCATCTTGATATCTGTAACAAGTTTTTACCACTCCAGAGAAAAAAAAAAAGAATCATTCTTCTGAAGGTTTAGTGCTTTCAGCCTTCTCAGAGAAAAAGTAAGGACCAGCTGGCTGCAATAGCATGGAGCATATATATGGCCTCATAAGGCAATTTTTAGTAGGTTTGGATCTTGAAGAGAGACACAGCTGTCATTGTATTCTTGTGTTCAGTCCTCTTGCAAGTAAATTTAGCAAAAAGGACAGGATTTGACGGAATAGATGTCTCAGAGATATAGGTGAACTCCAGATAAAAGTAGGTGCATCACTGGTAAGGGATGGAGCAGTGAGACAAAGATGGCAGCAGCACTGTCTGTGCTATTTTGGTTCTTAGTACAGCTATTGTCAGATTCTCAGAGCTGTCAATCCAGAAGTACTAAACCTTTCACAAGTCAAACCTTAACCTAATCTTTCACCTTTCAACCTTTCTCAGATACTAGATTCACATTAAGTACATTAGGAATGACAATAACCCTCTATTCTAATAACAAGAAACTGCCAATTAAACCCATAATGTATGGACATCTTCCCCTTACTTGCCCTTTTTATGCAAAATAACAATGTTGGAGGTTGCATGCAATACCAACATGTCCATCATTTTAATTATTTCTGGATATTTGTCCATACTGCATTAGATTAAGAGGCCAAAAACTGATTTATCCACTCACTTGTAAATTGCATCTTAATGCATTCACAACTTGTTAAGATTCATAAATAAAAGACTTAAATTAGAGTTCTTTCCCAGTAAAAATAGGCTCTTATCTTCAGAAATTATGAAGACACACAGTTAAATGCAATTTTTAAATATTTATTCCATATTTGCATGCATCTGTTCTGCAAGATTTAAAAAATGTTAGTGAAAGCTGTCCAAAACTCCTACAGTGCTGCCTTTTACACTTTCTAAATACCTACCATCCTAGTAGGATTTTTGTGCTCACTGCAAGTTGATCTCTGTAACATGCTTGTGATTAAAGACAACAACAACAAAAAAATCAAAACACCTAAAATACTTAAAGATACAGATTTAATAATTAATAATTTTATATTGCATTGAAGATGTATTTTTTGCATATGTCAACATTTTCTACCTCTCTGCCTGAAAAAAAAAGTGTCATTATAGTACAAAAAAATTTCTGAAGGAAAATAATTTTGACCTTTAAGACAGACAGCTATTGCATTTCTTCTCATTGTGGTTCCATAAATGGAACACTATCAGGTGAAACAAATCTGCTTGAGAAACCTGCAGTAAAAATGCTTAAAACCCAAATAATTTCTCTTTTTCTGACCATGCTTAAGCCTCAGGCAAGGACTTAAATATATTTGGCTTAGGTGAAAGGAGATCAATGTCAAGTCCACTGAAACTGGGGAGTTGTATTTTAGCTTTTCATTTATGTCAAATCACAATTCCTTCTCCTTTTGGCTGTCCACTAAATAGCATCTCCATAAAAGACATGACCAGACACAGCTGAGTGAAGAGCAATATTTGTGGAAACAGACCAGTGGATTGTTGATTGATTCTTATTCACATTTGCACAAACACATTTCTCATGATATGAAGCAATTTTTCTTATTCCAGGGAACAAGGCCCATGTCTGATATCCCCAAAAAGGAGACAAAATCATCTGCTTCTCAGAATTTATACTTGTACTTTCAGATTTCCACATTATTTAAAAGCCTAAATACTTCGGTATGTGACACAAGACCTGGATCAACATGGTATCCTCAGGTTACACCATGCATGTGTGATAAATCTTTTGTAAAAGCCTCAGATCCAATTCACTCACTGCTGATCAAATATTAGACAAAATGTTTTAATTACAAAAAAATAACAAGTAATATGATACATACATCAATTAACTTACAAACTAGCTGATCTGCTACGGAAGTGTGAAATTTGGAACTAGCTTAAAAGAAGGCTGGCAGTCACCAAACAACTCAAAAATCTTTCAATAGTTTTATATATGCTCTTCACTTAAAAATACTGTGGCTACTCTCCAGTTGCCTAAGGGCTGATGCTCTCATACAGCACCCTTATACTATCTGAACTCCTGACCTTAAGGAATAAAGGGAAGGAATCAAAGTCACAACACTGAATATTGTTATAGTCACATGTGGGTTCTCTGCTCATTCCATGGCAAGAACTATACTCTTTACATAAAAATAGCAGGTTGGGAAAACAGATGCCTCAGGCTTCCTTAGTTCCTGTCATGGAATGCCGTTTTCATGGCAAAAGATATCTGCACCTCAGATTATCGAGGTCAGGCATCCAGCGTTCAAATTAGGTTTCACTTTTTAATGTATCAAAACATTTTTATTTGTGTACACATGTGTGCTAGAAATTGCTTAATTCTGAGAGCTTGGCAGAACTCCATGCTAGGAAGCTGCAGTGGGAAGCTGACACTACACAGCAGGCAAAGAGATCCCTTGATGCTCTGCTCAGCTGAGTCCTGAGCTCAGGAAGGACCTGAGATTTCTTGTCACATCAGGCAGAGGCAATGTTAAACTTCAGGTTTTCAAGAAAACTGTTCTGCCCATCACTTGTGTACCTTGCCTAGCATAAGAGGATGTCAACTTCAATAAAAACTTTTAAATATCAGTCAGATTACATATCCTGAAGGAAAAGGATTATTCTGCCACCTTTATTTCCCTAAGAATCCATGCAACTGATGTTTCTACATAAATGAGGGAAATGATTCTTCAGAAATTACCTAAGCTGCACAGTTGCCATGACTTGCAAAGGATCAAACATCACAGATCTATGGGAGAAGTTCTGGTTTATGGACTACCAGGGCCAGCACTAGAACTAAGATTTCCTGTCTACTAGGAATTTTGATACTGTTTTTAACTCAATTCAAAATACCATATAAGGCTACAAGAGACTCTTAGCTAACACCACCCTCAGGAATGGAAAAAAACCCAACCAACCCTGACTTGGAAAAACTACAAAAATGCCACAATTTGCTGATATGGAAGGGACAATAGCAGGCTATTGGAGACTGGTAAAGAATAATGCTCCTGAAAAGGAAAGGGACAAGCTGAGAAAGAGCACTTTTTCTTTGACTTGCACTCCTTTTTTTTTTCCTATGGGTAAGTGGTTAATGCAGAGTGTTTATAGCCCATCACTGTGATTCACTGACCGTTCAACTCCCAGGACTGGGCACCCAGGAGGGGTGTCTCCACCACAAAGCACAGCAAAATTCAATCTAATTGTTTTAGATTTACACATGGTATCCATAAGCCTGGACAGCAGCATTAGACTTACTTTGCCACTTATCAAAATTCAGTTTTGACAGGAAAAGCTCTCTCCCATCTCTATTCATCTGTATTTACTATAACATTATCATTTTCAGGAAAAATTAAGCAAAGAGTAGAAAAAAAATGCAAAAGCAAAAACTACTGAATAACCAGCAGTATAAATAATAATTATGTTGACTACATTTTCTATAACATATAAATAGTGTTATTTCAGTGAAGTACATTCTCCCTACTGAGAATGGAACATTTATAAAAAGCAGTAAGTCAATGAATTATTAGTTTAAGTATACAGAGAAAGATTACTCAAACATTATGTAGGGTTTTTTCCAGTCTTCTTGAATAACACAATATGCAGTATTTTCTGCATTTAACCAGAAATGTGTATTCAATTAAGGCTGTATCCTTCCCATGCTTCCAGCCTTCTGCTTAGTGGTTTAAAAGAGATTCAGTAGCTTTCACTTTCAAGGACCCATACTACCTCTTAGGAGTGAATTCTAAGATAAATACTGGTAATGAGAGTTGCACAAAGGTGTTAGTTGCATCATTAATCTTGTCAAATACCCTGCACCAACAGCCATGAGCAATAAGACAATGAAACAGAAGGCAGAATTAAATACTGGTTACAGCTTTACTTGTGGTAATAGACAGAAGATTCTCAACTGGGAATATGTGGGAGGACAGAGCTAAGAAAAGCTTGCTTTTGGGGGGGGTGGGGTGGTTTAAAGTGTGATAATATTTAGCTAGCTGATGGTATCAAAAACTTTTTTTTTAAGATAATGTGCACTCATTAAAATAAGGTAAAAGTACTATGTGCTCATAATATAATACTCAGAAACCAATCACTCACAAAATGAGAATATTCCAAACATCATAATGTTGCAGTTATCCCTTCAGAGCTTCAGTACTTCTATTTTAAGTCCATAAACAGTAACTTACTGAAGTGAATCTACATGGCTGATTGCAAACTACACAGGAGTTTGAAATGGACAATGATCAGGCCTTTACATGGCCTATTAAAACACACACTTGCTAAGGCCATCTTGGTCACTACTACTTTTCTAGCTATGAGGAATTAGTAAGAATTATAAGGTAGCTCATTATTAATCAAACTGACTACTCCCAATGATTAACACTTTAGTAGAGTGTTTGCTTTAGCAAGTATCACAATTGCCTACATTTCGTCTGTTAACATGGACATGAGCTGTGTTCCGATTCAAATCAGAATTATTTTATCAAGTGTTCTTTCATATTTCATTACAAGATGCTATTTATTCCTCCCTGGTGTTTTATATTTTTCTTTACGGCCATTGCCTTACGAAGCAAATCAGTAATACCCAGCTACCACCTCTCTTCAGAGTGCTTGGTGTCGTGGTATAATACTTGCGTGATCCATGCTACTGTCCTCAAACTCCCTGATGTGACAAAAATAAAATTTAGGTATTGTTAATATAAAATGGTTAGTAAATCAGGTCAATAAAAGGGCTCACTGATGAAATAAGCTGATTGGATCATTCCACTAAACATTCCAGTTACAGAAATACAAAATATGTGTTCATCTTTCAGTGTTGAGCAAATAATTGACAGTTATTCCATTCTGACAAGCAATGTATGCACAAACTATACTTTTTAGTAATCAGATTAATTTCCTTAACATTTATGACACTGCACAGAAGGTACCATTCTTCAGAGCCTATTCATGACCACGTTTCAAGCAAGACCTGAAGGAAATGATGCCTGCTTACGGTGGAATATTAAACAGTCCATTCTACTTTGAAACTGGGTTTGATCATCTCACGTAAATATTATGCATTTTTTCAGCTGAGTGTTGATTTGAAGATCCAATTTACCCAATAAACCAAAACAAAATCTGATCCCTATCTCTTACTTCAGTTCCATCTACTCACTAATAGTAAGATTTACAGTTTCTCTTTTGTGCCCATCTAATCACTGTTAATAAAAGCACTATGGTCTAATATGGATAAGTTCTAATATGATGGTGTACAAAGACTACAGTCATATATCCCTACACTGGTCTGAGCTCTGGGAATTTTAAGGGTAGCAGGGTTGGGTTATTTAGGCAACACCTTATTAATTTTCCCCTCTCTAAGACAATTTATTTGTCTTTAAATGTGAGCTAGAACTTAATGCAAGCATTCAAAAATCCATAGTTGCCACATAGCAGTACGAAAGAAACTCAGCTTCTGTTTCAGAATAAACACATGCTATAATGTTTTAGAACCAACAACAGTAAATACTGGTGTCTGAGGTTGTCTGCTCCACGTACGAGTCTCCCTCCACTGCTTACAAACATATTGATGTTGAAAAACATTTCCCTCCTGTTATAGCAGCAGCCTTATTTGTATGAAAACATACCCATAAGTATGATTTCCTGTTTCAAGTCGGGGTTTTATTTCAATTTATTTCCATTCACAATACTATATTTTCCTACATATCTGAAGTTGCTCGCTGCATTGTGAATTTCTTTTAAGTAAACTGAAAGGAAGTGAAATTTGCTATGATGCCACTAGAGAATCATATATAGTGACACTTGCAGTGTTTGACTGTATTGGCCCTTTCAGCACAGAATCAAGTAGAAAGCCTTATTCCACCAATTTTTGGATGCTATTACACTTTGAAAACACAAAAACCATTGCCTGATGATTTGTTCAACTGAAAACACTCAAGAGAGCTGCATTCAGAAATACAGCATTGTGTCAGTACCTTATAAAGTCGTTGTAGCTATATAGAAGAAAAGTATTTACTTAGCTACTTGAAATCAAGTTTCCTTTGCAGTACAGATGAACACTAAATGTCTGGATATTAATCAAAACCTGAAAAATAGTTTCCTGACAGACTCACCAGTCAAAATCTATGATTATTGTCAAGGAATCTAATGAAAAGAGAGAGGGGGAGAGACAGGGCTTGAAAAACATACATTTGTGTATCAAAATGCTGCATAAAAACAGAGGTCAGATTCATTCTTGGAGATAATATTTCTACATGATTTCAACGTGTGGATTTCTCTACTACTATACAAAGCATTCACCTCTTCACCTGCCTTTCTTTTGTCAGAACTACTCTTCTATTCCTGGGGAATATTTAATAAAGTAGCAAACAGAAGAAGATAAATAACCAACCAACATACTCTTACACACTGTTGCGTCCTATTACTTAAATATTTTTCTTTTAATATATAAAAATAATAAATAGTAAGTAATAAAAAGCACAGTACAAAAAGTACAGTACTTTGGGCCACTTCCTTTTCAGCTTCATTTTTAATAAAATGCAAGCATTTGTCTATTGAGTAGTTTTATTAATAGTCTCTCTGGAAGCACGTATGAGTTGTTAATAAAACCTGGTTACACATTTTAAAACAAAAATAGCATCATGTTGCTCTCACCTACTGCTTTCAGGAAAACCATAATTAGAACTATGGGGAAATAAACGCCTTCTCATGCTATTTTTAGACTTGCAGTTTTTGATTATCTAGTATTGACCTAAATTAACCCAAACCCAGGATGCAGTTGACCAAAATTTGTGGAGCTTTGCTTTTCGGAGATTCCCTGTAATAACAAATTCTATAGATTTTTTTTTGTGTAGCAATGCATATAAAAATGTGTGTTTCATATTACAATATCCACGACATGCAGTACACATAGATAAGACCTCAGATTTATGCCTTTCGTTGTTTTTCACTTCTTCACCACACTGTTCGTTTTTCTCCCCTAGCCTTGGACTCTTCTTTCCAAACCAGTATGTAAGAACTCCATTATGCAGATGCAGTTATCTTAACTGATAGAAAAATTACTGAAGCATAAAGGTGGACCCTGCAGAGACTGCAGTGATGTGGGACTCCTTCATCTTTCTTGCAACTACACATGCACATTGCCTTGTCCCTGCTGTGACAAAGTCTGCTTCCACATGGTAAAGTCAGGTTTCATGCTGTTAAGACAGTTAGGAAGGCAGGCTACTGAAGCTGCTCCACAGGAGAACCAGCAAGGATATTTTCATAGAAGCCAGCCACTCTCAGAACTTTTAATTTCATTTTGAACAAATTGATACTCTTCTGTCTTTTCAAATGGCAAAGAGCAAAACTAAAACAAATAAATAATGGCATAGTAGAAATGCTACCTTCTGTTCTGCAACTTCACCCTTCTTTGGCAGAGACAAAATTAGGCAGAACCATCATCTTCCAATCCCTCTTCTATATCCGTTACTGTTACTATTGATGGTATTTATTCCATGATAAAGACCAGTTTTTGGACTTAGTTTTTCACATTGAAGATAAGACATATTACCTAAGTTGTCAAAAGAAAGATGGAAGTTGTGGCAGCTGAGAAGGGGACAGCTGAGACTTGCAGGATCTAGAGGACACATTGAAGCTGGTAGTTATTTCATGTACCCAAGAGAGAGTTAAATCACTTGTCCTTCAAGGAGGATACATTTACACTTATGAACACCAGAAATTTAGGAGCCTAATTTGTGAAGACTGCATTTTTAAAGTAACTAGCCAACTACCACATCCCAACACAAATCCTTTCCACATTACCATCAGGGTGAAAACAACAGTTTGCAGAAGTGGTCAAAGTTTATCTCAGTATCATGTTTCTTATTAGACTACAACAAAGTTGCTCTTACCGGTATCAGAGAAATCATTTTTATATTAATACACTGCTTCCACACTGCATCAAAATTTATTATTCACATGAACTTTTCTTATCTAGAGAAAACCTTTGTATCACTCAGAATTAGATAAATGGAAACCCTTGTCATGAACAAAGCACCAAACAATTCCCGAGTAGAATGGAACAGAGCAAATGTCAGCATAACTGTGAAATGAACTGGAGGTTTTCTTCCTAAGCAGAACATATGACACATTCTTTGAAGGATTCCACAGAGAAGTAAGCAGGCCTTTGACCTCTGAGTTCTTTAAAAAAACTTACATTTATTATTCAGCAAACATATTTTGTCAAAAAAACATTTTGCTTTGGGAGGACAAGGGTAGAACCAAAAAGAAAAAAACGCAGAAGAGAGCTCTTGCTTCTAGAATACATTGTCCATGTTAATTTTTTCCACTTGTTTACAGAGTACTCGCAGACATTACATGACTGAACTGCACAGTACAGCCTCTCAATAAGGCAGGCTCTGAGACCATGTAGAAAACCAAAGATACAGCTTGCAACTTGATCATAGTGCAAAAGCACTACATAAATATTGCCTGTGACAGGACAGGACTGCATTCCATGACCCAGAAGATCAATGCAATTGCTTCAGGTTTAGAACAAGCACTATCCATGCAAAACGCTCTACTGTATGGATGCATTTTACTCAGACATTTGGAGAATAAAACGTGGGCAAATATTTTCAATCCATGTATTCAAAAGCAATAATACATAATAAACGTTATTTACAGTGAAAAATAGTAAATTTTGACTATCAGCCTGGTCTTTTCTACTTTGATAAAAGAGACTATTTTGTTAATGACAAAGGGTTAGAGAGACTTGAAATTCTTCACTGTAGGAATTAAGACTAAACAGGTCACCTAGACAGTTTATGTTAAAACAAAACCAGGTTCTTTTAAATAAAACCAACATCAATTAAATACTGTTTTATCTTTGTTCAGCAAATACTTTACCTTTTGATTCAGACTAAGAATCTTCTAAACATATGGTTTTATTCTCAGAGAGAAAAGAAGCACTTAGAAGCACTGTATCTGGCCCTCCACATCCAATTTGCTCTCATATTCCATACTGATATATTACCAGATATACATATTTAAAATACCTAATTTAAGAAAATCAGGACCAGAGCAACTTAGACTACAATTATAATGCTCTGTCTGAACATTTTTTAACAAAACTATTTAAAAAGAAATTAATGTGCGTGGTGAATTTCAAATACTAAAACATTATGCACAACTATCTCTTCCAACTATCCATATCCTCTTCTTTACCACTGTCAATGTTTTTAATGTTCATTATAAAATCATCTTTAGAGTCACTGAAAAACAATCCAATAGCAAATCCACCCTTAGTCACTAACTTCTGTAGGAAAACAGAAACTTTAACTACTGCGAAGTTCTGATTACAAATTATTAAAAGAAGCAAGAGGGTTTGCTGTGTTTTGGTAATTTTTTGTGGAAAAATATTTCCTGCAAAAGTTTAATGTTAAACTTTGTGCCCACTAGCCCCTTACATTACCAGTAACCAAAGCTATTAAGCTATCACTGACACTAGAGGCATCTCAGAATACAAAAAGGTATGAAAAAAATCTCTAAATAGCATTTAAGGATCAAATGGTTTCCTCCAATGTCAGCTAGGAATGTATTCCTGTCCTTAGCACAGGTACTCCTTTCCTTCCATCTCCTTGTACTGTTTTTCTGTGTTTTTTACTTTAACTGTAGGTTATGTTTTGTCAGTGGCATTAATAAACGTCACTCTAGTAAAAACATAAACTAAAAAGTCACACCACAGAAACAGACATCCCACATTCCTCTTTTACTTGAGATCTTTTTTTTTATCATTTTACTATGTAATGATGTCAATCATTATAACTCAGTTCACAAATGAAATCAAATACCAGTCAAAAGCTACAAAATCCATCTTCAAATGTATCCATTAAAGACTATAAACTACTAAGACATGCTTGAGAGTGAATGTCATATCCTAAGGGTTATTAATCGCCAGGAGAGGAGAAAGGCAGATGTGTGTTTTTGCCAGATTCGTGAATGATGGCTGCACAGATTATAAATATTAAACTCCAAATATGCAGCACTCAAAGCCATAGTCCCCAACCCCATCAAAACCAAGAACAGTTCACAAAGGGCTAAAATAACTGTGGCTGGAACCATTTGTTTACTTTAATCTGCAGAGCATGTCTTCAGATACAATAAAATAAAGAGAAAACAGTAAAGAAAACAAGACATTTATAATACCCTGTGAAAAATCTGAAAAAGTCACTAAAACAATAACTTTTGGAAAACTTGCATCTGCAGAAAGCCTTCTGGGCCTAAATCCAATACAAACTTGTCAGAAAATATTGATGAAAAATGTGCATTTACAATTGTAAATAAGACCTGAATATGGAACCTAGTCCTAAACTCAATTATTCCAGTAGGGAAAGGTTTGGTTGGGGTTTTTTTGACTATGTTATTTAGTTAGTTGATTTAATTAGACAGTTGTTTTGGTAAACAAAATTACTTCACAATTAAACTCCTCCAATAACCATTGACAAATCAAATGGACATCAAAGACAGTCACTGTGCGTATCTGCCTCATTCATAACAGCTTACTGAAAATACCTGTATGGGTCTAGTATTATAAAAACCACCTTCCCAGAAAAGAAATGTGATCAAAGGAATTGTCAGATGGCATAAATCCTGCCTTTCATATACTGCTCAAGGGATTCTTTCAACTTTGTCTTGAAATGCCCTCTGATGCTCCATTCCAGGTTCTAATCCAGTTCTGCAAGTGAAAGGTTAATGGAGTGCACCCTTAACACACAGGCACATCTTAATATAGACTAACAAAATAAAAACATATTTTCATGAAGGGGGGGTGCTCTTTTTAACATGCTAAAGTAATAACAGGCCTTCTGCTACTCCCCAAATGCACTACAATCAAGCAGCTGCTCCACATGGATAAGCCTCAAGGAAACCTTCCTGATTAAACTCACTACATCAAATGCTCAGCTGACACAGGTTAGCAAACATATTCACTTGATGTTTTGGTGCTACAATGAAGGGTCAAAAAACCCCCAAAACCCTGAAACAACCCAACACAGAAAATAAGATGCCAGAATTGCATGAGGAAGGAGAAAACACTGTAAACAGATTCCCACGGTGCTCAAGCAACGGCAAGTCAGCTCAGTCTCCTTGAAGTCTACTGCTCAACAGCAACTCAGAAGCTGGTCAGTTTTCAGCATGAAAAAGAATTTCAGCAGGAAGAGAAATTAAGTTCCAGTGCAAAACAGTTCAGAAATATGGTCTGTGTACTTCATGTAGCTGAATCAATAGTAAATCGTGTTTAGCCCAGTCAGCACTAGAGGCAGTACAAGTCACTGGAATGGGTAACTGTACAAGTAAGGCTACACACACTTTTAATGAGAAAACTCTACATTGACTTGCTAGTGTATTTCTCAGTATTTAAACACCTCAGGTAGGTATAGAGGAAAGAGATCAGCAAAATGCGGAAATAAAACATGCTCAGTTTCACTTTAGGTTACAGTAACCAACATTTAAGCTACCCAAGTAGGCTGTTCTACTGCACTTTTTGGAGGGCTATTTAGGTTTGTACTAAAAAATAAGTTGTAGTAATAAGAAAAAAACCAATTATTTTAATTCCACTTACACTATCAGTAAAAAGATTATAAACCTTTCTTCATGTAAATTTGGAGAACTAAAACGCAAGTAGCCTCCAGCTTCTATCTCAATGTCTAACTTCCCATTATCACATACAAACAACTGTGAGCCTCTGCAACTTGAACTGAGACTCCAAGCTGACCCCTCGGAATTAGAACATCAAATTAAATGTGCCGAGGGCTGATCTTAAGTCTAAAATCAACAGGAATAAATTTATACATCCATCAGGACATGTAAAGATAAATTCCTGAGTAAATAAATCTCTCAGAAAGCCTATGCTTCTTAGGATTACAGAAGAGGAAAGGCCCACCAAATTCCAGTCCAGTCCCCAGACATGAAAAGTACTGCATAAATTAATGTTTTTCACAAAGCAATCAAACTCCTTCCTGAGAGTGCTTATGATTTTGCTCTGATTGAAAAACCATTGCAGAACCTCACTGCTCTAACAATTAGGAACCTTCTTTTAATTCCCAGCTTGAATTTATTCATACCCAGCTTACACCCATTAGTTCTTGTGCCAATATTGTCCTTTAGTTTAAATAGCTCTTCTCCTTCCCTGGTGTTTGCCTCCTTTGAGAATTTAATTTCATTCAATTACATTTCTTAGGACTAATTGTTTTAAAATGAAAGGACACACTTTATAAAACTATCAATGGCACATTCCATAAGGAGAAAAATTAACTTCTCTAGCAATTAAATATCCACAGAAGTTGAAAAGTGCACAGTAAAGCAGTTATAAGCCCATTGAAAAACTTATATTATTCCAGGATGTAAGGGAGAAATGATGACAGCAAATGAAGATATTACAAGCTGTAAGATGAGAAGCTTTATAAGCATACTGAAATGAGAAAGAATTCTTACAAATAAATGAATTTATTATTCAGCACTCTTGCACACTTTAAGTTTAAAAATCCTTTTAATGCTCATTTCACTTGCCACTCTGCAAAATTAGGAAAAAAAACCCCAAAAAAGTAAAATTTACAAAACAATAAGATAAAATACTCAGGAACCATGGGAAAAGGCACAGTATTTTGTATGCTTTTTAAAGGTTAAGGGTAATTTTAATTTCACTGGGTCAATTTCTACTGTCACTTTGGTTCCTCTTGATAATTCCTAAAAACATCAAGACAAAGTCCTTGATCAACACATGATCATGGCAAAATCATATCATCTTTTTAGAAAAGACGTATGTATTTTGCAGAGCAGTTAGACTGTGTTTAGTGATTCCTAGGCTGTGTCACATTATTAAAGGAAACAACATTTATGTCAGTATTTCAGAACCGTGCACCTCTTAATTTCAGGAAATTTTATGTTAGCAAATAGTTTGGCATATGTTGTAGCTTAATTGAACTAAAAAATAAAATTTCTTAATTTTATTACTCTGTGCCTACAATATGCAGTGAGACAATAGAAGAGATATAAATTCAAATGTAATTTGCATACTAATAATATGACAAAATCAAATACATAATATTAGCTTGAACTCATTAATTTATACTTGTTAAGAGGCAGAAAATATTACTAATTCAAGATATTAGGCAGATGAATTACAGAGAAAAGTCAGAGTTCCACTTCATTATATTAATCAAGAGTTATCTATTTCCTCAAGCTAGAGGAGTAAACAGACCAATGGATTAACAAGAAGCTTCCCTACCATTTTTGTAAGATGAAAATTAGCTTTCTTCTAAGCTTTCTTCCCACTTAATGAAGCAAACCAATATCCCCTCTCTTGCATCTGAAGTGTGGCTGCCTTCAGTTGGTTCAAGATTGCACATTAAAGAAGTATTCCAGATCACCTCGCTAACTCACTGAAATCCTTAGAGCAAGTCAGTGTTTTCATATTTCTCTAACTCCAGTTCTTCAAGAGCTATTCAGACTATACCAATCATAAACAAAAACAAAGAAATGTCAATCTAAATGTCTGAAGAAAAAAAAATCAAAACTTGGGTTGCTTTTTGATTTTCAAATCTCAAAAAAACAACATATACTAGCAAATGTTTCACACAACAGTAAAAATGAACTTAAATCACAGTTATCACTGATGCAGATAAATACAAAAAATTGCAAATGTGATGATATCACCTCCAGAATATCACTGACACGGTCAAAATGTTTTAATATTTCACTATGATAAAGGACTTCTTCACTCAAACCAGAACATACAGTGCAGTATCAACCTATTTCTAAACAATGGACTTAGAAACATCTCCACTCACTGCACAATGAAGTGCTGGTTGCTGATTTTTATTTTGTGAGTTTCCGAGTACATTTTCAATAATCACTGCAAGGGGAAAAAAAATATAAATTCTCTTTTCTGTTAGGATATGAACCTTTAGTGGCTCACAGTTTCCAGTGAATATTCTGAACAGTTCTCAGTTCTACAAGATACAGGAAAATCATGATGATTTTGCAAAGAAATAATATAATAATTAATTTTTCCCTATAGACAATGTATAAGCATTCAAACATATAAGAAAAAAAATCTTTCAAATTAGTTGAAAGTTACTATTACTTTGTACAGACTATAAGATTTAAATTATTCAACTTTTTGCCTCTGAAGAAAGGATTATGAAAATATGGAAAAGAATAGATATATTTCTGCCCATATTACTGCAGAAATCTAATTCATGAAGATCAGATCCATATGGAATCCAGGTTCAAATTCATTCAACTGAACTTTATGGGCATGAAGACTTGATTTTGCCCATATCTTAACATACTTTCACATTAAAAGAAAACTTCTGTTATCAATATTCTTCTTAGCAGAAGCCATGGCTCACAATGAAACAACTGCCCTCTCTTGATTTTGGTATTAATCATTCCTTTTAGCTACTCAGTGATACTTGTTTTTTAATCAAGCAAACAAAACTCTGCTGCTTTGCCTTCTATTTTAACACATCATCTTAAAGACACTGCCAACCATTTTAATCTTAGTAGCTAACAATACTGGTTTCACATATTTCTTTAATCTGTCCAAAATGACACACTATAGAACATAAAGCTGCACCCATTCAGTCCATGTACTGGGAGATCAACATTCAGCACCAAAAGACATGGTCATAGGAAATGAACAAAAAGGAAACCATCTTCCACCTTTTTGTGCTACTACAAAAAAAAGGTGTTTACCTACCCCGAAAGAAAAGGCCTTCCTTGTTACTGAAAAAACCAATTTTTTCTGCACTACTGAGTTTCTAAAACCTCTGCACACATTTTTTTTCCTTCCCCTTATAGTTTGGGGGGAAGGGGTGGAGGGGAAAGAAAAAGGAAAGAAAAGTGAGTAAAACATTGGTAATTTGTTTAGCTAGTGATGCAGGCTGTTCTCCAATCAAATTTCGTTTCCCAAAGGAAGATATCAGTTTTAAATTACCAGCAAGAAGGCAAAAGAAAGGAAGCAAACAATCAAAACCTTCCCAGGAGGGGTAAGAATAAGGCAAGAACTCCAGAGATCCTATTTAATAAATAAACACCTTCATTTTTGTAAGTTAATTTCACCACAGGAAATAAGCTTAGTTTTAATTATATTGCCTTGTGTCATGTTTTATAAAAGGTACATGAAGCTCATTGACTTTCTCTTATTATTAAAGCCTTTTTTATGCTACAGAGACATTGCATGTAGATTAAGTCTCAGTAGAGCCCTAGCTCCGTGCAAAGTGATGTAAGATGCAATGGTTTTATTGTTATCCCACACCTGTGACAACTACTGAGATTAAAAACAAAATGTCATTGCAGATGACTTTTTTTTCCAAAAAAAAACCAATTAGACATAAAGAAAATGTTGAAAAGATACCTGTATGCAACAATGACAAAATATGTTATCCATTCAAAGCCTTTCCTTACACGGGTATGGGAGACACACAGAATTTCACAAATACAGAAGCTGAAAAGGTTTTAGAGGAATTAATAAAGTCTTAAAAAATAATTTCCAAAAAGAGAAACTCCAGACAAAAATAGATTTGCTTCCAAAGTTTAGATACAGCAAGTGAGACATATTCTAAAAGCTCAGAATAGCCTTTCTTGACCTTCTGGCACCATTCAATATCTTTGTTTAAGACAATTTTAGGAGGCAGAGACTCTAAAATAAGTTACCTCCCCTTAGTTTTCAACCTCTCCCCTTTACCAATTAGGAGAGACAAATGAGAAGGGAATATAAGTGAAAAAAATAACAATTTACTGAAAAAGAAAAGGCAATAACCACTAGATCCAAAGGTGCTGAGTCCTGTTCTCTCTGAGAACAATAAAACAAGGTGGCGGGGAAACCCCTGCTCCCAAGATGGTGGCCACTGGGTGAGCCTAGAGGACACAGACAAGATGGTGGAGAAGCCCCCTGCTCCAGACCACATGGATGAGAGAGAAAACAAAGGAAAGCAACACAGCCACCTGTGTTCCAGAACAGCCTCTGCAGTTCCAGAAACTCTCTTCCCCCAAATAACAACGGATCAGGAAAAAAACAAAACCTAGAAAAAAACTATTTCTGTCCAGAAGGCTCCAATGCAGCCGAAATGCTACAAAAATCTTCCTGGCAGTTGAGGGACCAACCCCTATCAGTGTGGCTGGAGCCTGGGGCAACGACTGGAAACTTATGGAGTGGGCTCCAGTGCTACTGAAATGCGGAAAAAAGAGAGCTTGGTGTGTGTCCATTCCCTGTTTTTAAAGGGACCCAGCACCCCCTCCCTTCCATGAATCCAGGGTAAAACACACAAGTTTTGCTTCCTGGGTTGCTGGATCTTAGAGACAGTAAAACAGACTGCAGAGATTGATGTAGAGAAAATATGGAATGCATAATTTTTGGGTCACCTAGGACAATATCCTACGGCATCGAGTCAGTGAATGCAACAAACTGTGTGAACCTGCAAGTTCTATTTTGAATGCTTTAGGAGGCAAAAAATAAATTTCATATCACTGCCTTTTTTTTTTATTTTGGGCAAAGCAGAGTTGTGATACCAGCAAGACTTTTTTCCCTCCCCAGTCTCAGAAACTTTCACTTAAGATAGCAGTTCCCATCCTGCTCCTTCTGATTGAGTATCACATGTTTGGAAACAATGCCAGACATTTCTAGATGCCTGCTGTGACCAACAGGTAGCTTGTTCTGCAGCCTGCTGAGGAAAAATAATATATACTAATGATGAATTCATGAAGATTTTTCTAGTTTTCTACTAATTTGCTTGGACTATTCAATAGCTGGTGCCACATAACCATGCAGCAATTTCTTTGGCTTCCAGAACAATGAGAAGATAACACAGCCCTGTGGCTAAGACTACAGAGCAGATGAGAAGTCTATGTATATTCCAGTCTGCTTTTTACTTAACCAGAGAGGGCATGAACTTCTTTTGCTGTCAGCCTAAAACCTTTCAGGAATAAACAATTATGATGGGTAGGGGTAAAGCTCTTACACAGCCCCAAAAATCCTAAATGAGATGTCAAATCCTGAAAAACCTTTTTCATACACTGCTCTTTACATTGCTGCATAGGATTTTTCACCTCAGTTCCCATCATAAACAGTCACAGAATCTATGGAACAGGTTAGAAAGTTTTGAAAATGGTTTGCTAGAAGCTCTAGCAATCATTACCTAACACATCTACTCCCAGTTGTTCACCCATCTCTAACTGCCATGTGCAAAGTTTTCAACTGAAAATTAAATACATAAAGTATTTCTTTGCCAAGCTGCCTGACACTCATTCCTCAAGCTGTTTGCCCTTCATACAATTCAGAGAATTCAAGGCTTTGATTCCATTCTTAATAGAAAAACATTAAAAATTCCCTTTAAATGCTCTTTCTCATACTCATTAATAATCACTGAGTAATTCTGGTGTTGGAATGACAAGAAGCAAGGCAATATTTTAACAGAGTTTGGCATCCTCATAAGATTGGGATGAGTTAATACGTAATTACCAATAACATAATATTTTCAAAATTTCAAAGGAAGTCTTCTTTTATTAGAGGCAGATGGAAGAAGTAAAGGGACCCAGACGTTTACTAGAGCCATTCTCACTTTGATGTCAAGGAGGAAATTCCAAGATGCATTTTGGAATTTTGAATGCTACACTGTTGACAGACCTTTGAAATTTTAAAACCGCTATGTTCCTTAGGGTAAACCAGTTATCTTTCCTGATCCATGGTGGTGCTCTTAAGAAGTACAGAGTCAACCTTTTAAAAAAATAGGAATATAGCTAGAGCTGTCAAAACACAGTGAATTTTGAATCCAGAATTGACAACTTTAGGCATTCAAGCATGCTGTCTGTACCGCAACATTAATTCCAGTAAGCTGAAGAATTCAGAGGTTTTCAAAGAGTACAGAGAACAAGCCAGCTGTAGGTTGCACAGGTGGCCTAATCCAAGTTGCATCAGACAATAGAGTCCCTGTTTCTAAACCTTTTCAGTCATTATTGTGTTGCTATATTCCTCTTAAGTCAGTCATCACTAGTCAATGACTCTTTTCAATCCTATCATAAACACATCTTCACTGAATTACATGGACTCAAAAACAACAACAACAAAAAGCCAAACAAACAAAAAACCACACATTAAAACAAAAAAACCCACAAAACTCACGCACATCTCCAGGAGTACATTCAGTATAAAGTAGTTAGACAATGCCATCAGGGATTTATAATTTTACCAGAACAGCATAGTGGCAGAAAAAATACTGTTACTAAGGAACTGTGTATTAACTAGAAGTTATTCACCATCTGTACTTGTCTTGAGAACTAGTTTTCAGGTTGCAAAATTGTGATGACTTCTTTCTTTATACACTTTACAACATCTGCCCAAAAATGATTTGGTATGTTTTTTTCTCCTATATTTTAAAACTTTATTGCTAAAGATTATATGAATAAACCCAGATAAAAATGTACAGGGAAATTCTGCATTGCTTGAGGCAGGAGACTGCGTATAAATAACTGCAAAACACTGTTTTGTGTTTGAAGAGTAAGTTGTAAGGTTTGCAAGGAACAATATTTTATTTCACCAGTGCAAGATCACCAGGTATGAAGAAATATGGAAGAGGTCTAAAGCTGAAGCTGGCTTTTTATCTTCCCTGCTTATTACTGTGGAGGAGGTTAAATAATAATATAATTAAGATTCAAGTTTCATATGTCTGTGTATCCTTACAAACAAGTGTGTCCAATCTTATTATACCTCATTAACCTTCACAGTAAATATGAGGTAGAGAGAGATAGAAATAGGAGGAGGAGAGGAAGAGAAAGAGTGCGAAAGTTCCTAAAATTCAATTGCTTATCCAATAGCACAAGATCATCAGCTGGTATTAGACAAATGTCTCTGCAATTTGAACCTATTTTCAATTAAGCCATTTAACAGGATCTAAGAGGTTAGCTCAACACATAGATCTCCTTCCCTGACTAAACAAAGGTATCACTTGAGTAATAGCTCTTCACTCAATTATATGCCAGCATACACTGGCAGAACCTCTTCCAAGATGAAGAATCTTGTTGGTAATCAGGTTGCTTTATAATCATTGAAGATTCTCACAACAGCTAGTGCAGAAAATCCCAATTTACACAGAACAATTTTCCAGGGGAAACTTTTGAATGAGGCTGTATTTTGAAAATCATGCATTTCAGTGGCTGTTCTAACTAAACGTGTGATACTTATTTTTAACAAGTGCCAGGAAAACTTAGTTTCTAAAAGAAATTAAGGAATTTTTAAAACCCCCAAATATGTTAGTATTTAAAAACTAAACATGTAGTTACTGTGGAAAAGTAGCATTCAAATCTTCCTTTCCTTCTTTTAAGAAACAGGTTTTATGAAGGGCTACATCTTGAGGGAAAAACCCTAAAAGATTGGCCTAAAACAGACTAAGGCAATTAGAGGCTTTCTGGAGACAGTTACAGTTAATGAGTTAAATGCAAGTAGAAAATGTAAATATACTGTTAAAATTGCCAAGTTTCATTTAAAAACAAACAAACAACAAAACAACATATAACTCAACATTTTTCAAAACCAATCAATAAAGATGTGCTTTGTGGTTTTTTTCCTAGAAATGCAAACACTGACTGGAATAAAAAAAACAAACAAAAAAACCTGCTGGCTTATATGGGTGTTTCAATCTCAAAAGATACAAAGCTCACTCATTCATTCATTCCTTTTTTTTGTTTTGGGGGGTGTGATTTTTTTTATGTTTTTGACTAAAGTTATGTTAGTATGCCTTATTCTATATCTTTACCGCATTTTAAACAGGTACACCAATGGAGTACCTACCTCATCCGTTAGATAAATAAAATATCTTTTCCTGATGTGGACACAGAAATGAACTTTCTAAATACTGACTGTGTTAAACAGAAATCTTCATAATTAGAGATATACGGTATGTAACACATCTGAAGTACTTTCAGCTTCGTAGTAGTAAGTATTACTTCAGTCAATAGTGGCTACATTCATTAAATTCTCTTCATATCACAACAATGTTCTCCATAAAGGTATGTGGAGGGCAAGGTGTTATGCCATTAATGTGTAATATAAATAGAATTTCTTCAGTGCTCTCAGCACGATTCAACCGAACTTTAATCTAGAAGTCTCAATTATTTTTTAACCTAATCCAATGTGTATTGTGACCTCATGTAACAAATTGTAGCTCGCTGCCAAAGGCCAGTCTTCAACACTTCCTCTGTTAGTGGGCATTACTCTTTGTGTGGAGCTTTTCTCTGAAAAGTGTTTGAAGACATTGAAACTGATATCCTGAAAATTCATCAGAAAGGAAGTGATTAGCACTCAGATACATTGGGGACGCTGCCCTAAAGCATTCTATAAAGTTTAGAGCTAAATCCACTCTTACATGTCCCCAAAAGTTAATGGGAGAAAATTCTAGATGCCACCACAAGAAGCAGCCACACAAAGAAATGTGAAGACCGTAGACTAAAAAACTCTGATAACCTTAATAAAAGCACCACAAAATAAAACCTGTTTTGTACTTTGGGATTTCATTTTTCAGCATAAACTCAATGTTTAAAATTTTTTTTAACATCTCCTCACCAGAACAGGACAACTCTCTTGCTCCGCCCAGTCACCATAGGGTTAAATCTTTTGTTGTTGTTGTTGTTGTTGTATACCCAAATGAAAATTAGAGCTTTCAAATTCATACATTAAAAAAAAAAAAAAATACAAGAACTACTCCTGGGAATTCATTATGTTGGTGGTTAGAACACGGGAACAGAAAATTACAATGGATGCGTTAAAAGAACCAAAAATCCTTTAGATTTAAATTTCCTTGGTAATTTAGCCTCTAGGCATCCTCTACTCTGAGAAAGGTGGCTAAGCCAACCTGGTACAGGCATGTAACTGTTTATTCTCCCATCAAAGTCTCCGTCCCTCATCTGGCAAATATTTATCCTTGAAACAACAAAAACTTGTAAGCTTCTACCAAATATAGAATTTCAATGGAATGGTTATTCTTCAACAGTATTCTAACTACTATATTAACACGTGGTTAATTTAATCTCTATTTTCCCTCTAAACTGACCACTGTTCCAAATAATATAAATATTTTCTGGAATCATGCTTTTTATCCATACATTCTTTAAAAATGCTCTGCATTCTGAAATTAATATCAATAAAGTTTTATAACATTTCTACACTATCCTCTGTTTTGTTATGCCACCTATTTTGGGGTTTTTTTTATTGTTATTCAAACTGCTATTGCCTCTTTTGAAGTGAATCAGTTACTATAGAAACAGTTGCACATGCAAACCTGAGTTGAATCCACTAGCATGGAATAAAAATTTATCATTTGATTGAATAGTTTGAATTGCTAGAATAACAAAATGTGAAAATTGATGTGTTGACTAAAATTCATGCCTTGCCTAGATTCAATATACGATGTAAATAGTGAAATGTTACAGGTTGATAATAAAGAAACAAATAGCCATGTTTTAAGCATGCTTAATCTCATCTAATATTATCACTGAGTTGTGTATTTCATTGAATTGCTCTTCCAGTGAAAGGATTTAAATGTAAAGATTTATTTCACAGCAAAACTCCAGGTGATTCATCATTCCAGTAATTTGTATTAATTTAAAGCTACTGTATCAATTTACTGCAATAAATTGTCTTGTGTTGATAAAAAGAACTGTATTGGGTCAAAGTTACCAGCATTAGGATGTCTAAATTTTCTTTTAGTGCTTTATATAAATTAAAGCAAGACCAGGCTGAGAGTTTACAACTGATTTTTCACCAATTCTTTCCCTGGTTAATACATTGGATTTATTTTTCTTTTTCTTTTTCTTTTTTTTTTTTAAACAGATAAGAGTAGTTACAAGCAAATATAAAATGTACATGCACCACAAAGAAATTTTCATACATTTGTAGAATATGCTTTATCTTTCAGGATTCTAAAAATTCTCAATTAATTGTCTTCCATATTGTGCTGTAGTTGGTTTAAACAGGAATTGTACTAACTGCCATCTTAGCTAGTTCTGCTTTAACAACTAATTACTACAACACTGAAAAAAAGGCTCTTAAAAGCTTGCTCCAGCCTAAATACCCATAGTGGTTTTTACAGGTGACAGAAGCCTTTCAAACAGCCAAAATCAGAGCTGACAGCTCACCTTCCATCAAGAACCACACTAATGAGCTTTTGACGTCATTTCTGTGTGCACTACAGACCCCAGCTCTTCCAAAAACTGCTGTACCAAGCCTCCTGTTCTGGTCTCCTCAGCTTTTGGCCAGTGCTATTCTACCATTTAAATATCTAAGCCAAGGTGATGTTTTTTAATCATATTTGATTATTTGTTTCACTCAAGAGCTGCTCAGAGTGAGACTATTAATTACTATTATTTGTGCTGAACTCAAAGAAAAATGTTCCAGTGGTTTCAAAGAGCTTTGAATCAGGCCCAAAGGGCTTAAATTGGATCTAATTTATTCCTGGACTTTACTGAACCTCTGCACAGTGATGAATTTAACCTATCTTGAAATTACTAATTAAATAGGCCAAGAATATACTTTTAATGGCTTTTTCAATTTGAACTACACTGAAAAATGGCATCTGTAACATTGCGAAATTTTTCTGAAAGCTTTTCTGGATCTATATTATGGTATATGTATTTTTAAATAATTTTTAAATTTTTTTTTTACATCAATCAGATTTCTGATGCAGTAGATGATATTGATTATTATATGCTGATTAAAGGATACACTTGCGTGACAATGATTTTAAATTTCAAGATAAGGCAAACTGATAAAAATAGAAGGGCATAATTCAGGGAACAATTATCCACCTCAGGTGAAGGAGCTCTACAGACTTAATTACAAAAATGTACAGAATGCATTACTGTCAATTAGAGCACAACCTGTGCAATTCATTAAAGCCCTCTCCCTTGTGCAGAAGTGACAAATACTTCATTATGCCCTGGAGAAATGAGGAAGAACACGAAGAGGTAATGTCAGATGAAAAAGGGACTGATCTGTTCATAACACAGAAGTATATTATATATATTATACATATATATATTAAGGAATCTGGATGAAAGGGACAAAACTAGAAAAGGAAAAACTGCCTAAGGAGAGGTCTAATTTGTTTACAGAGGAGTTAGGATGGAGATTTACTATGGTAATTAAGCTATTCAATGACAAAATGAAAAAAAAGAAGCAAGTACTAAAGAAACCCCACTGACACTTGGCCTAAAAAGATACATACCTTGCCAATAAAGGAAAAGGTAAAATAAACAGCAACAGAATTTTTTTAAATTGGTTTTATTTAAAACCAAATGAACCAAGTTAGACCTGTCATCATGTCATTTTTCAATTTCCTGATCTTCTCCATATTATTCTCCTAGTGGACTGAAGTATCTCTCACAGTTCCCACACATAGACATAGAGACACCTTGACATAGTTTGGAAGAATCCTCCACTTTTCTTTATCACTCTTTGATTATTTAGTTTCATTTGCTAGTACTGTTTTGAAATATAAATTTTAAAATATAATATTTGAGGTAATATTCATGTTGTGCTACACAGTAGTTTTACTCTCATCAACATTTCTGTGGTTCTTGATTCAGGGACAGAAACTTCAAATTTGCAATGGAGACTTTTTCAGTATATATCTTTCATATGCCTTGGCTAAATTCCAAGTAACTAGCTGATTCCAGTAAAAAGTAATCTATTAATACAAAGATGGTATTTTCCACTCCTAAAATATGTCCAAATTCACTGCAGAGTTAATCTAGGTTACACCAGCATCTTCCAAGTCAGCAAACAGCAGGCACTCATCCAGCCCAGCACTGAAGTCATATTACATCAAACAGAGGTAAGTCCCATGTGAAAGCCATGATCCAGTGTAGGAAACCCCTGATCTCAAGCTCTTCTGTTTCAAGCGTACCTTGATAGTTATAGACCTTACTGTTTGTTAAAAAATTTAAAAACTATTATTGATTGCTTATAATCATTTGCCTGTTCTGACTTAAAGCTTTAGAAGATTATTTTGCACTTTCCCTTCCTTTTGCATTTCAATTTTTTTCTCCCAAAGCTATTCTATGCTTTGCAATACCCTACTCAGACAAGTGATAATTATTTCCTATACACAGATTTACACATAACCTGCTTAATTTTAGTTATTAACCTTAATACACTGCTATGAGGGTAAAGGATGAATGGAAAGTTTTCTAACCTGCTTGTTACAAGGAAACATGTTAGCTAAATTCCAATTAAAGGCTCATTTAATTAGATAGGGTATTGCATATTAGTATCTAACTGCTATGACACCACGAAGGAACTCATTCTCCTTTTACCTTTTTCAAAATATATCAAAATGCAAATCAAAACAAATCACGTGTATGGCAGTGATTTAGATCCACTCAACTGCACTTCTGAGGAGAGGGAGGGAGATGCTGAAGCTGATCTGTTCCATTATTTTGCTAGTTCAGAAAATAGGACCTCTGCACCATGCAAAAAAGCCTCTCAACAGGTCATAAGGTCAGGGACAATGAACTGCAAATTGGCACAGGGGAGGAGAACACCTGTCCTAAAGACTTATTTTTTAATAAATAAACATAAAAACTAGCCAAACCATGTGAAATAATACTGGAGTATTGCACAACATCCTCATGGCAAATTCCATGACAGATGAGGATAGACAGATCTATAAAAAACATTTCTAATACTGCAACATAACCAGGTCAGGTGTAAATCCTTGCTTTCTACACCACACCATTTATTTTGACCATGCCACAGGTCAGGTTTCAGCATCCCACCTTCAAAAAAATTTCTATGGCAACTGCACTGCAGCCCCACATGTGGATATTAGAAGTAACTGAAGTAGAGACCACACCTGGAAATTCTGTCCTTAGCTTGTCTCACTTACATTCCAACTGCACAGAGGAAATGGATCAGTTGAACCAGAAGCATAGGCAGTGGTATATATTTTCAGCTTTCCTGATTATAATACAGATACACAGTCTTTGAATACTAATGAACAGATAGGAATCTAAATTTAAAAAAAAAAAAAAAAAAAAAAAAAAAAGGGTGGGTTCACATCACTTCATTTAGGTGACTATTATGAATGCATACACCTAAGTTCAACCACATTCTTCCTCTATACTTTTTTCCTGCTGATCTAGGCGTGACTCAGATTTACCAGGAGCATTTTAAGACCACAGCTGATTCTTGCATTGCAAGAAAAGCTGAGACTAAGCTACTTAATTAGCTCATTATAAGTAAGAACTTAATAAAAATGAATGAGCACAAATGTCTGACAGAGAGGGAATACATTACTGAATTTAAAGTATATCAAGGGTATCACTTATTTTGTCACAGCACAAGTTCTGCAGTAATACTGTGGTAGATGCCATATTTCAGCGCAATCAATAAACAATTCAAAACAAGAGCAATCAGTTCCTTTATCTGCCACAGTTCAGTCATTTCATATTCTAGGGCTACATACAGTACTTCTAGCAAAAGTTGTCTCCTGTAAAATCAACACCTAGGTCTATTTTAATAGGCAACAATTTATGAACAACTTGAATTGCTTATCTCTGGTGAAACTTCACAAACCTCAGAGTTACTTAATTTTGCTACCATCTTCCAAGAACAACTGTATCACTAAAATCTCCAAATTTAAGTCTAGCCAAATCTGTTTAATTATTTATTCCAGGAATTTTTTTTTTTTTTTTACAAATTACTGTAAGAGATAAATTATTTTCATTATGTGTAAACTAACTAAGAATGATCAGAACCTATTCAGCCTCATTTATTTATATTTACTGAAATTTAAATGCATAAGGATTACAAAAATGAATGTGTTTTGTGTTAATCTGTAACTGTTGTGTCGAGACAGTGCTCCACAACAATTAGCCTGGGGGGTTAATTCTGGAAATAGTGTATATTTAGTGGTTTGATGCTAACTCAAATAATTTTTGTTTTTAATTGGAAGTTTATTTCCTTCTGGGAAACACAGACTGGGAAATTCTATGCTTTAGAAAAATCACATATACCCTTTTATTCCCCTCTCTGTTCAGGTATATTGTTTATTCTTTTTACCAGTGATTACAGGTACATACAAGTAGGAGTCTTAAAAGACCTAGCCAAAAGGTATGAGAATTTGTAGGAGCATTTGTTGCAATACATATAACTGTGGAATTTTGGGCAGATGATCAAAGTGGTTCTTCTTTTACCTATGAGATAAATCAATCTTTGCTAGTTGAAAAAGTGATCAAATTTGTAGTAACTTAGTTTTCTAGTCAGAAAGGTTGTTCTAGCACAAGAGAAATCAGGCTCTTTACATTGTCTTAACCTTGCCAAGCCAGAGAGGAGGTTAAACAACCATTTTATTTGGTCAGAACAATAATTATGTATTACTAATAAAACATACTATCTTGCTGAATCCAGTGTGAAACATACAGTATTTCCTGTACCAAGTTAAAGTCAGTCACTCATGCAAATGTTTAGAAGTATAAGCAGTTTAAAAGCAATTTTAGGCAATACCTCCTGTGATTGTTTAATTCCTGTGTTTCTCCCCTCCAGTGCTGCTCCAGCTGCCTTCTCACTCTATCCAAGAATTGAAAGACACTCTTTCCATGCTTTAGTTAAACAATTAGAATTTTAGTGTTTCATTGATTAAACTATGAGACTATTCTCAAAATAGTATGAACCAATGCAGTTAGTCATAATTTCTACACTATGATAACTGTTTGTCTCCCAGAACAATCCTCTACTTTCAAGGACAAGTAAGATTTTGCTCAACTTGGAGACTACTTGTTACTCAACATGTTTTCTTTTCTGAATAGTATTACAACACACTATGTAGTTTTAGCAGGAGATCCGATCTCACTCTGCAGAACTATTGAGATCTCCCTTCTTTGTGCACCTTGCATTGCTGGTGTCTGTTAGAGTACAAACATCTGTGGTCCCAGCATCATTAAAAAAATGTAGGCTGATTTCTGTGATTTTAATGCAGAATGAAAAGCGAAACCGGCACATGAAAAGAATTTCATCACTGGAGAGAATATACATAGAAGAAAATTTGTACATGTTACCTGTGTCCCTAAGCAGAGGTAATGAAAATATTTCTACTGACTTATATGACATTTGAATGTAATCTTGAATAATATCGCGGAGGTAACTATTTAAAAATCACAGAACTGTAGAATCATTTAGGTTGCTAAATATCTTTAAGATCGTCAAACTCTGCTTCAGTTGCACCAGGGTTGACAATTTGCTTATCTCTACCATTGACCTACTCAGTCTGCCCATCTCTACTTCCAGACTTCCACTGCTGACTTGTTCTTGAAGGCTAAAATGTTTCACATCTTTTCAGGAGTGTGAAGGGGAAGTGCCTCTTAAAAAAAACTAAATATAGGGACATTCTTTGGGAGTGTGATTGTCTGTCTTTCCACTCATGTCAAGCACAAGTTGATAAGTTTGAGTTAAGTATAATTTTTCAATTTATTACTTAATGCAACAATATTGGGGTGGGGGAGGGGAGGGTGGAATGGGACAGGGACACGATGATATGGGACCACACACATACACGCTTTAAAATAAAGTATACTTTAGGCCTGTACTTGATATATTCAGTACAAGTGTCTTACAGCTGACATCAAAAACATAATTTCAGGTCTGAAGGAATATTAGGAGAAAGAACTGCAAAAATTGTGGTGTTGTGAATACAGGAACAGGAATCCTTGATCTAATGAAAGCAAAAGGGATGAAAAGTATAAAGGCATCACAATTTTCCTGCAGGTGTCTCATGTACCCACAGATAAGACCAACATTTTCAGTGAAGATTTGTAGATACAAAAATGCTGCTAGCAAGGATTTTCTTGCTATTTTCTAAGCCCGTGAGAGACTTTTCTCTCTCACAGAAGAGGTAGCTGAGTATGTAAACAACCAAACACCCGCAGCCTTGAAAAGTCTTGGTTTTGGTACAGTAGAAAAATATTTTGACAATGGATGTTTTAGGATTTTAACCAATCACCCCAAGGGGTGGATGATCCTTTGTCCAATTAGACTATGAAGAAAAAAGTCTGTAAAAGAGTTTGTAAAATAATTAAATAAATCAATCTTGCTGCACAATTCCTGCCTGCTGGATCTTCTCTCCTCCTCCTCCCTATGGCTGCAGGACACAGTGATATACCCTAGGGCCCAGGCCTGCGGTAATAAAGATTTATCTTACAAGAGATGCAAAAGCAGGGGCCATCTGATAATTTTTCTGTTTATATCCAATTATTACCCATCAAAACTATTTCTGCTTTATCATGTTGCATGGCCATAGTCCACCAAAGAATCTAAGCAGAGAAGCTCAATATGCTAAATTTATACCATAATTATAGAGCTAGGAAAGCATGTAATTTTTACTCATTACAAAGAAAAGCAACCAAAGAGCTAAGATGCTATTAAATCTCTAAGGCATATTACAAATAGTCATGTCAGTAATGAATTTTTATGTTGCAAAGAACAGCACTGAGCAATAGTTATGCTGAACTATGATTTGTTCATTAAATGATGGATCATGTTCTATTAATTATATGAAACATTCTTTAGACAGACATGTTATTCAGGTTGGTTAACAGTGATTATTTTTATTAAAAAAACAATACAATTGAACTTGCAGAATGTATTTGACCAGGTTAAATTTATTCTGAAAGTAAAATATGCTTCCCTCTGTCATATGTAGTGTGACCTATTTTATATTAAATTGAGAATGTTTAGACTTCAGAAAGGATACAGAATAGAACCCTAAATCAGTACAGTATGCAAAAAAAAAAAAATCACATTGAATATTTATCAGGGAAAATTATTTCTTCCCCAGATGAACACAGAATTTCTAAAGGGGATTAGGAAGTGTTATGGGAGAAATATTGCAAATGCATTAATTGAACACAAATGTGCCCTTTACTTCTTGACACTTCATTTGGAAAACACCAAGTAGGTATTAATTAAGATAACAAGTGACCCATACTTTTAATCTTTTGCTTTAATGACTGATGAAAATTTATTAACTTTAATGCTTCTTCTTCACTGATGCAGAGCTAAGTATACAAGAAGAGAATAACACAGACCTAATTTAGCTGGTAAAAATTTTCCCTTTTGATTTCAACATATACCTCAGAAACACAGGCAAAAAATCAAGTATTCCTTTATTTCTTTCCTCTGGGAAATCTCACTGGGAAGCAGAAGACAATGGTCAGTTTTACAGAAGAATTGTCAGCTCATGAGAGGTTATTGGAAAGAGCCCTGCACTGTGTGTAGGAACTAGTATGCCTAAGAACATGTGTACCAAAATGAAGTCTCTACATTTATCTGGTTAAATTTTCCATTAGAAAGCTGGGTCCTACCTCCCTTCTAATTACAAAATTTAAAAAATAAAAATGAACATGTGTTTATCATCTAAAAGGGATGTGCCAGCTATTTCTACACATAACATTTATTCCCTTGTCATTGACATAAGCTTATTTATCTCTAGGATCAAGGGGAATAAATTACCCCTCCCGCAGTCACAGCAATTCAGTTATGCCCTTTCTTTAAAGAACATAAACAAGACTTACAGTGATAAGAGATATTCATACAGTTATTTACTTAAAACAACGAAATATCAGATAATACCAAGTATTTTTCCAGTATTTGTATTGTGATATCAGCTACATTTCTAAGGACTAAAGTTTCTAAATTGGAATAGAACACCATGGTTATAGAGCTCTCTGAGCTTGAAGGAAGGTGAGCAAGCCATTTTTGGAGCAGATCAATATAAAATTACTCAAAAATAAGCTTTATTTCCCTGTATAGTATAGTTTAGAAGACATTTATTGAGAGTTATTGAGAGTTATCACTAGCTCTCTGGCTAACTAGTTCTCAGCGTAGGTCTCCACATCAAAACTCACTACTTTAAGTGCCCACTGACCTTGATCCCCAAAACACATCCTATTTTGTAGTTATCTTTTTTACTCAAAGCAGTGGAACAACATTTGGGTTCCACCTTAGTGCTGAAATTTTTGAGTACTATAACACTGTCCAAAGATAGATTTAACACTGTCCAACTGCATCAGAAAAGTTCTAAACTTCTGGGTTTTGATATGGACAATTTCTTTCATTTTGTATTTATTTAGGGAAGGCATAGGCAGATGGGAAATTAAAAATAAAAAAATGTGTAATATTGTTGTAAACCCCAGTAACCTAACTGTTGGTAGAAATGGTGTCTTATCATTAAGAGACTCTTAGATGCTGCTGAGCATGGAATGGCTGAAGCAAGTGAACATTAGCATTTCGCATTGCCCTTTTCATAATGTCCACTATCAGCATTAGCTCCAGGAAAACAGTCACATACCATATTAAAACATCATGGGCTACATTTGAAAGTAATTTGGCAAATGGCTGGTCCCTGTAGACCTTTGCCTGAATTTCTCTGTGATTTGCATATTGCTAATAATTATATTCAGGATGGAGATTTTCTTTGCAATTAGTTCTTTTAAGTGCATCAGAACTGTACAAGACATATATTCATTTGACAGTTTTCTAATTGCTTTTTATGTTGTCATCTTTATACCAAAGGAGCTTTATGATCCTAAACCTCCAAAAAAGTTTAATTTTTCCAAAAACTTTATATTAAAGAGCTAAGAACTATGGTCAGATTAAAACAGTGTAACTAATTTGAAGGCACATGAAGTCTTCCCAATGCATCAGTTATGTCAGTCAGGAATTTTCAACTCTTTACATGAAACTACACAAAAATATGAAAAACCACAAGTTGTCCTATGAGAGTAAAGATTTGCTTCATACTTCATATATTTCATGCTTATTGTCTAGATCAGGCTAGCCAGATCGCTATAGGAAATTGGTTACACATACTAGCAAAACTCACTGTCAAGCAGAATGCTTCCTTCATATCCATATTAAATTACTGCGAGAGAATGAAATGTTATGGGTAATGGTTGACACGTTGTTATGAAGGACTTTTGCCCATTATGGCAAAACTCTATAAAAAGGCTGAGACCACCCAAACCCAGCCATCCCTCACCTGACTGCAGCTTTGGGCTGGGACTTAAGCTGCCTCAGGGAACTTGAGAAACCATAAAGGTGCCACTATTGTTCAATTACCTCTGGTCTAGGGACAAGGAAACAAGACCAAGGGAAGAGAATGGATCCACAGGAAAGCCAAACTCAGCAGCTCTCCTGAAAATCAGCTTGGGCCGGGCTCGGCCTGGGGGAGGCCACAGCACACCGGCTCATCTGCTGAGGCCACGTTTGCACACACTCCCCCACAAGCAAGAAGGGAGGAGGAGAGTTTTGGGGCTGTGGCGAAAGCTCTGGTCACAGGCAGTGAACACCCATCCTCCCTCACACAAACTGGCTCAGCTCTTAAAGCCCCGCAGCCCGGGAAGGCCACATGCATGGGACATTCCCGTGAGGGACACCTGAGCAGGTGTCATCATCCATCAAAGAGCCCCAAAGCGCTCCCCAGACTCATTGCTGAGGCTTTGCAGCAGAGCACTGCTCGTGATGCAAAGCGATGCAACAGATGCACAGTCTGTTGCAAGAGACTGTCCCAAACTTGCCCCCGCCAGGGGAGCTACCTGGGCCTTCCCAGCCGGCCCAAGTGAACACGGATCCGCTGGACTCCTTGTTTGTGGGGGACCCTCAGCACCAAGAAGATCTGATGGAGAGCATCCACGGGACACCATTGGGATCCACAGAGTGGTGAGGTTTTCTACTTAATCTGTGTCTGTCACTCTCTCTCCCCCAGAACTACCGCCCTCTCTCTTTCTTCCATTTCCTGTTAAATAAAATCTGTACTGTTAACTTGGTGTACTGTCTTGTTTGCACCTTAATTCAGGCAAACTAACACACTAACAATTTTATCTGTCACTCTACCAATTTTAATAACCAGATCATAACCATGAGCTTTCCTCTTTTTTGCCTGAAAAGATTTTCTTCTTCCCGCTAAGACGATTGCTCAGTTATTTGTGAGTTCTCCCCTCCATTAGTACTCAGTATGGTTCTAGTATTCCATCTTAATAAAAAGCTCCACAAGTTTTTTGCTCCAGTAGTACTAATCACTTTTGCCATTCTACTTTCAACCTTTTTATTAACAAAGGCTGACCTGACAATAACAATTCAGCAGAACAGGAGATCAGTAGATCAAAGTAGATCAAAGCAGATGGTGCTGAGCGTCCTGAATTGCCAACCCTGCTTTGAAAGTTGCAGAGTTACACTTTAGACTACGTGTCTTCAGGACCAAGCATCCCCAACACAGTTCAAGGCCGTCCAAAGGATCGGTGGGTTTAGACTCTCACAGTTCCACTAAGGAGGAGCAGTAAGTGACCTACCAATCTGACATTCTCCAAAAAATATCTTCTAGTTTATATGCTTGGTGTGAATCAACACCTGCCAGGAGATAATGCTTCAAAAAACAGTTACCCCAAACTGAAGTACTAAGAAATGTGCAGGCAAACAATCACATGGTAGCAATGAAAGGAAAGAAAAAACTTCCGAGACTTTAGCAACCTTAGCAAAGAGATAGATGTGCTACTATAACAAATTAGTTTTTGACATGGATTTTGGTTTTGGAAATTTAACTTGAGGCAATAAACTCTTATTTTGTAGCTGCCATGTATGATTTTCTTTTAGTTCAGTAAGTCAAAAAACTCTTCAGTACTGGTAAACGCCTTTTCTTGTTAGCCATTTCAAAATTTCAGTAATGACTCTATTACATGAGTTTTGAACACAGTGATCATTCAAGTCTATTGACCTGTCCAAAATTTTACTTCCATTAGTGTTTCTCTTATTTGACTAGATATTTAGTTATTTACAGTATTTGACTAGATTTTTACAGTTATTTACACTGGGAAGAAGAAAAAAAAGAAAATCCAGGAAAAAAGACCCATAAAACCATCAAACCTCCTCAGGGCTCAAATCACAATTGCATTCTGAGAAAGTTGGGGTTTTTTTTTCCTTTTTGATTGAAAATTATTATTTTATTATTCCATTTACTGAACGACAGGATAACAAAACCTCCAGATTTTTATGACGCCACAGAATTAAAATATTGTAACTATTTTTAGTCCAAGATCTTATTAATCCAAGTGTTCAAATCTCTCATTATTAGCTTAAGAGAGGGGAAAAAAATCAACAATATAAAGTGTTCAGCGTTGCTGTTTTGCAAGTAAATGCTATATGAGATGAAACTTATTTTTGTGAGAGACATCTAACTTATACCCAAGACCAAGATGACCTTTCTGGTCTTTCGTAATCGGGAAACTTCAGATCTTCAAGTTGTTATCCAAGGCTTTCCCTGATTCACCTGGAGAATCTATCACAACTGGTTAGTTCAAGTTTTTTGTGCAATTTTCAAGATAGACTTAAAGAATATTTAAAAGAACATCTAATATCCTTTTTATTTTGTGGCAGATGTACCATGGAAGTTGGTTTTATTTAGACAGTTAGTGCAAACCTGCAATCCATCAAGTCTCATTCTAGTGACTTAATGTTTGCTAAATACTCATTTCAAAAACTAAAAATATATGGAATTTACTACATGTGGTAAATTGCAAGTCTTTGCTCATATCACAGTCTATTACTTTGATTTCCTATCTTTTAATTTCATTGCTGGGATATTTTCATAGTTTATGCAGATATCCAGTGCTTTCATCTCCCCCTCTCATTTGTTGTGGGTTTTTTTTTTTCTTTTTAGAAATGCAAAATAGATATTTAATTTTTACAGAAATTGTTATTGTAGAAGCCATCATGAAAGCTGTATTTAACTTTATAGTCAAGGCATGAGGAGTCTTTCTTCAAAAACTCCAAACTCTGAATAACTGCTTTGATAGAACAAACCCATCCTTTTTAATGACCTCTGTGTAACAATCAACTATCCACTTACTGTATGAAATAGATGCAAGAATTTAATTTACATGCACAGTAACTAGTGTTGTTAAAATGGTATTTTATTTTTTCAATCTGTGTGCTTTTATCACAAATGCATAAAACATTATGGAAAACGTTTGAGGTACCCTGAAAGCTATTTTCAAGAGATATTATCCAATTTCCTAAAATATCCTGTGCAGCGTGCAAAAAATCTGTCCATCAAACAAATATAGGTTCTTCCTTGCACTTCAAACTTGGACTTGGACAACAGTAATTTCCATACTACTGATGAATCAAAGTTAGACTGTATTTATACCTGTCTTCTGAATAACCCATTTTTCTTCTGAGCAAAGAGACATAGGAGGTCTCAATAACTGGTTAATAAATTACTGTAGAACAGTAATGCTATCACTGAAATAATTCCCATCATGACAGGTGATTTAAGTGTGAAAGCAGTCTCACGAATGGCTTCAGATCCTCTTACTTGGGATATTTTAAGTAAAATCAAATATAACCTGAAACACATCCCCTAGACAGTGCATAAACACATTTTAGTTTTCTTTTTCTGATTTGTATATAGAATGATGCTTCAATTGCATGTCTACAGAAATAATATAAAAAACCAACTTAGTCACAAAAGACTCTTGAATTAAAAAGTACATGATTTACCAAAACACAGCAAAAACTAACATCCAGATCATCAATCAGTGTTAATCAGGATACTTCCATTGAGGTCAAATTTATGCTAGCTAAGAATCCAGCCTTAGATTTAATGATCTAATTGGCAATGAAGCAGAAAGATAGGTTTACAAAATCCTCAATGAGGAAACAGAAGAAAAATAGAAAGAAAAAATACTCTGGCAGCAATCCAGCATTCATAACTGAACTAATGTTCAATTACTGTGAAATACTTTATGGAAATAAATGTTAGTTCTACATGAATCCCAAATGAGTTCATTACAATCAATGCTATTAAAACAAAGTGCTACTAATATGCCAAACAACTGCGATTGCAGTTTCATAAACTAGTGTTTAATATCCATCAGAGATTAAAAAAAATTTCTGTAATAACTAAACATAATGATGTGTCTAATTTGAAATTATGACATGGATGATAATGTTAATTAGCCTTGCACACATAGTGAAATGTGTAAAAGACATTAAAATACCTGAAGGTTACTGAAGTATCACAAAACTACTCTTACGATGTTTTATATCATCAGAATAGGAAAATCATAAAATCATTACATCATATAATCATTCACTTGTTTTCATTTATTTTTTTTCCCAAAGCCAAAGTGATTATGAACACATTCTTTTGCTTAGAAATTTTTAATTAGTATAGTACTTAAAACATAGAATTCAATCACTATTTTCAGATTCCTAAATGACAGCTAAAACACCCCAACAATTAAGTACTTACACAAATATATGCTGTTAATAGATATTAGTTTCCCGTAAGGGAGAAAACCGTGAAATTATGTGAAACTGTTCAGCCTGAATGTTCCCAAGGGCCTTTCCCAATTGAGAACAACACATTTTTCTTAGAGTTTAATGGGTGATTTTATCTGAAAATATATTTACAAAGCAGTTGCACAGGCACTACAGTAAGTACTGAAATTTCCCCAGTGGAAAAGGTTTCACTTAAAACACACACACAACTTAGCCACAGATTTTAAACATAGCGTATCTGTGGAGTTAACAGCTGAAGCAGCATCATAAGGACAATATCTTCATAAAAAATGGTGCAACTCATACTATACATTAGAAGGGTCTGTGTTTTTCAAGAAATCTGTTTCCTATCTCATTTGGAACTATTTAAATACCATCCCCTCAGTTTGAGTGGAAATTTACACTGAGTGAGCATTTAGGACATATATATATGCACACTGGTAAGAATTAAATATCTACATAATCACCTGGATAAAGAATAATTTTTATAAAATCTGTGATAAAACCACAGTTAACTGACTACTAGCAATAGTAACAAACTATTTCATTTAATGTCTTTTTTTTTCTTGGTTTCACCTTTAGTTAGTTGAAATACTCCAAGTGCTCTGACAAAAACATGCATCTGTTTCCACTCTTCTCCAGACATCTGATGGATGCATTACCTTTTACAGCAATCTCTTGTGGAACAAAATTTCATAGTTCTGTGCTCCAATATTAGAACCACTGCTTACACGATTACTTTCCTGCAGATTTTACTCCCATAATTTTTTCAACAAGTACTGTAACTTTTTTTCTTCTTGACTTTTTTTTTTTTTTTTATTCTAACACGCTTTCTTCAGAAACAGGCTTTAAAAAAATACCACATAAGCAGGCATGGACCCTCTTCCCCTTTGCTGAATGGAAGGTAGGGCTGAAATCTCTGAAACTCAGATGAAAATGTGACAGACAGCAAAATTGTACCATTTTTGACAAGTTCTCTGAAAGGACAAATGTATTGTATGCATATACTAAAGTCATAAAAACAAAAGCGACGTTAAGACAAACACCCTTCTTTCAGCAAAACTCCCTTCCCAATCCATGAAGAGATCAAGTGGTGCCTTTAAACATGACAAGCATCCCAAGTAAGAATTAGATGAGTACAGCATATGGAGGAATGTATCAGAGAGTTCCCACAATCCTTGCATGCCAGGAAAGTCATGTCAGGTTTCATTCCACAGTCAGGCATAGCAAGTTAATTAAGAGAGACTGGAAAAGACTAAGGAATGAGACAAGAAGACTTTCTTACAGTTGTGTGACCAGGACCACAGTGTCCACAATACAGAATAGCAACCTGGTGACTTCCCACTGTTCCAGCATATCCATGAAATAGAGACAACAGGGCTCCTGCTTTCTGCTGGCACTGACATCAAATGCGAAAGGTAGATTCCATGTCTATTACCTTCCCTTCTCTCAACTGCATACTTATCTCACCTACTTTGTACAGCATAAATTACAGCTGTAGATTTTCCATTCTGTACAAATTACTAAGTCTGGGAGGTGAGCAATAAAGTATTACTACTTCCTTCCATGTCCTATGTTTTGTTTTCAAAGCCAAACCATGTTGACTGAAAGGTTAATGGTCAAGTTAAAACCCAAAACTCTTTGAGGGAAACTGAGCACATATCACTAAGATTTCAATTTTTAAAGGCTTTTAGTCATGCATTTTACATTAAACAATAACTGAATAGAATACAAGCTTCTTAAAACAATATCTAAAACTCAGGACTCTCTGCCTGTAGCCAATTGCTAGTCTAACAAGTTATACTAGCTCTCCTTTTATAAATCTGCTCCTTTTTGCATTGTAAATGAATTATTTGCTGCACATAGATTGACAAAAAAGACGTAATTTTCTTACTGAAACCATCTATAATTGCCAGCTAATATTCTCTACTGAAAAGCAAGAGACATGAATCTCTGCTTCTTCAGACAGGGAAATTAATTGTATCACTACTTTCTACCTTCTTTGGCACCATATTGGGTTTGTGTGGCAAGGTTTCAGTAATGGGGTGGTTAGAGAGAAGATTTCTCTGGAAGCTGCTAGAAGCAACCTCTGTGTCCCATGGAACAAATGCCAGACAGCTCCAAAATGCACCCCCTGCTGGCCAAACCTGAGCCCAGCAGCAGCAGTAGTGGGGATAACAGATTTCAGAAGGGATTAAAAACCAACCCCACAAAACTCAGTAATCTTACCCAGTGATTTCTTCTCCTCTTTGGATAGTTGCTATGACTCAACTTCCAAGACAATAGGAGTGTGAAATTAGTTGATATGTTGGGAACCCCAAGCCAAATCAGGCAACTGGAGCTTTCTCTCACCAAGCTTCACTATAATAATTATTATTATTATTAATTTACTATTATTATTATTAATTTATTATTACCAGGAACTGGCTTATCCTATTTCAAACCTACCCACAAAGGCAGAGCACTAAGAGAGTATCTCTGTCAAACAAGGTTCCCCTGCCTTTGGTCAGAACTCATTCAGAGACACTTCATGAGAATAACAAAGGTAATTGTAAGTACTATGGACTTACAAAAATGTTCCAACATCCAATGGCAATGAGCTAACTTCTAGGAGTGATATAGCTCAAACCAGATCTCTTTTTATCAAAGGACTGAAAGAAAACAAAGCGAAAACAACAAAAAAGAGGTAAGAAAGAAGAGATAAGATTCCTGTAGAGTGGAAGTTATTCTAAGTAATTAGCAGTACACCTAATTGTCTACGGCAGCTGATGCTGCCTATAGCTTTTATCATCTTAATTGCAGAAACCAGTGAACATTCCTCCAATCAATAAAATTAAGAAAGTGTAGAAGATAGTTTACCAATGTGTGTCTACAGCCCTGGATTTTGTGTATTTTCATTAAGTTTTATGTGCTACCTTTTGTAGGGACATAATACAGAAGAACACTAAAACTGAGCTAACCAGAACACAGTATATTTGAGCACTGTGGCTATGCCAGTCTTTGCTGGAGCTAAATAATTCTGTTTCCAGACAACATTCAGATCTGACCAATACAAGCCATTTTTAAATGCAGAACACACATTATTTACAAAGATAATTTTAAGTACTATGGATTTAAAATATTTTTTTTCCCCTCACTCAATGCTCTTCAAATTTAAAATTGCCTTATACAACAAACGTAGTACCCTGAGTGATTTGCAAACTGCCAGAAGATTCCAAGTGCACTTCAAGAGCTGTTCAGATGCACCAAAAGCTTTGAAAATTGTTTTTCTTAGATCTGTATTTGTACACAATTTTTCCAAATTATATTCTAGAATTGCTTCTTCTGTGAGAAATTTAGGCTATGTATTTTCTAGTTAAAGACAATTAGCACTGCATAAGGACAAAAAACTGTTTTGCAAAGGAAATGTGATGCAGAAAGTGACACTAGAAACTGAAAAGGATTTTAATGATTCAAAATATCCTCTACGTGGTCTTCTCAGGATAGTAATTTCACAATACAAACAGGGAAAATGGTACCATTTAAAATTAGTAACAGTTAGAATAAAGCCAAAATATCTTGTTCTGGTAACTTCCTGTACAAAAATGGAACATGCTGTAGTGTTGAAATTCCTCTTTTTCTCTCCCATCTTTAGGGGTTTTGTTCAAAATTTTATTTGAAGAAAATGTTTCATTGAATGCAATTTTTTTCTTTCCCAATCCCAGTAGCCACTCTTTCAACACCAGCATTTTTGCAGCTGTGATTTTGATGAGGTTTTAACTCACAACTCTGTTAATGAGATTATTCTTGTGAAAGCCCACCACACCACAATATATTTTTGCCATTTTTAAAATGTCATTTATATTTAAAAAACAAACACTTATTTCAAAACTTCTTTCAAATTGTTTCAAACAACTGTTGCTACTCCTTGAAAGATCAGCACTATGATCCTCATGTGAGGACATCACAAGGCTGGCCCAGACAAACACCAGAGAAACAAGGTGTCTTCCCTTTTGCCAGTAATATTTTCAGTGCAACAGTTCCTTTTTTCCCCCCTCCATTTTCTCTTGACCAGTATTTATTTATACTTCAACTGAGGTTTATTTTTCAAACTACCAGGTCTGAAAACAGCTGCAGGTATAACAGCTATTAAGCGATAACTGTCTTTTGCATCCTCTAGTTTTTGATCAGAACTAATATTCTCTACCAAAATCACCCATACAGTTATTCGAAGAAAAAAAAAAAATCTATTTTTTACAGTTTTTCTGATGGAACATCATGTAGCAAAAGAATTTCCACTTGGATCTGATTGCAAATGTAAATAAAAACAATTTCATGGAATTAGATGACTAAGGAAGGCAAAAGTCTCTATGCTTTAGAACATTAAACAAATTTGCAACAATTACCTGGAGAAAAATGAACTTATTTTTTTAATTTGTGTCAACACTCTTGCACTTATGAGAAGTCCAACAATAATATAGCAAAATTTTAGGGGAAATAAATCTGTTTATAAAAAAGAAAAAGATTTCTAAGGATGGTATGAAAAAGTAGGAAGCTTAGAAGAAAAAATCTATGGGAAACATCTGAAAAAAAACTTTTAAAATGCTAACTTCTCAATTTTCTACATACCATTAGTAAAATTATAATTCTTAAACTGAGACAAGTATAAACCCAGAAATATAACCACATAGAGTATTTATGGACAGAAGAAATATTTCCTGGGCTTCCAGAATCATAGAATACTTTTAAGAAAAAATGGTAGGCATAAAAGAAGTGCCTGTAATTACAGTAAGTTTCTTTGCTGTGGAAACTGCTACTCAGCAGTAAATAGAAGTAAAAACAATTATTTCCTGCCAAAAAAAAATGCAGCTTTACATTTTATAATTCCATCAGTTTTATTAACAAGATAACAATATTTTTTCTCACAACTTTGAAAGCAGAACCATGTGAATTAATAGCTAATTCAGATTTAAAATTAATGAGCTTTACCACGTTGATTTCTTTCCAATTTTCCTGAATAAAATTTACTTTAAATAGTCTTTCACATAATGCATAATCTTATAAGTCCCAACTGAGTAACAATGAAGTCTCGTTAGTCTTTGTCACCTCATAATCATTCATGCTGCATTTTAAACAATGAACATAAATTGGTGCCTTGTGAAATTTTTTTGGAGTTACGGAAAAATATGTGCCAGTTTAAGTCGTAGTTTTTTCTTGTAAAGCATTTTATACTAAAGAAGTCTTACAGGGCATACGAGAGTGTTTTCTTATTAAACTACTTTTTTTTTCTGCTAAGTGTGGATTATTTCTGACATATGTTAAATCCTAACTGCCTACCTACTTTATAACAGCTCTATTTGAAACCAGCATTTTTCACAGAGGTGATAATGTAGATTTATATATTTTAAAGGAACACTTCAAAGCAATTCAGAAGAAGAGAAAAAAGAAACCAAAACAGAACATGCAGAGGTATTTTTTCACAAAGGAATTTTACAACACAAGTGCTTATTTCAAGGGATTTCTTTAATTTTTCCCACGCCTCATTGTCAAGTCATCTGTTCCTGGCATTTTGACAGCATTTATAATGGAACTGGCCCCTTGTTTGTTGACCTACCAATTAAGCAGTGCTAACAATTAAATCAGAATCCACCGCTGGGCAGTGGGCCAGCGCAAATCTCACCTACCACTTAGGTGCTTTTTTTGACTCATTTTGAGAATAGACTGCAGCTAAATATGTCATTAATGGATGTTTTCATTTTACACTAAGGTTCAATTCATGTCTTATCCTTCAGTACCACACATTCAACAATATCTTGTTTCATGTAGTTCACTATTTTGGCATTAGTTTTAGTGCTACAGGATCAGAACGTGTTTTCCAAATCCAGTCAATGTCCATCATTAAATGTAGAAAGAGAATTGTCAACATATTGCAGTATCAACTGCCTCTAAATAGGCAAGGTGCTTACTTCAGATTTGGAGGGAGAGCAGATAGCAAGCAAATTTTACAGAGACAAAGCCAGAAGATTAATTAACTCTTTGGTTTACCACAGAAGTTATGCTATCAGAGAGGAGAAGGTGAAATGTCGGAAATTCGCAAGGCTTTTGAGCAAACGAAGCTTTTAATTAAGGCTTCCACATTCTTGCAGATCATCTTAGACATGCTTACATCTTTTCAAGGGCAGCTTCAGGTGTAGGCACCCTGAAGTTTCATATTTCATGAAGAGGGAGACTGAGACATGGTGCTATAACAAGGCTCCCATCAGGATTCTTTTCCCTCATTTCTTTGAGTGTTTCTTTTCCTGTACCTTAGCAGGGTATGAACAGATCAGTTGATTAAAAATATGGGACTTCAGTTTTAAAAGTTTTCACTGAAATTTGAAATTTGAAAAATTATGAAATGGAAATTTCTGTAACATTAAATATGGAACCGTGTTCTCTGACCAAATAATAATCAGCCCATGCAAAACCACATCTGTTTTAACAGACAACAGAATGACCCCAGTACTTTAAACCCAGTAATTAGCTCCTTCCTGGGCAAAATAAGTTGAAATACATACCACTCAAGTTCTTAATGCCCTGCATCCTTCATCCTAAGAGCACTGAAAGGATTCAGTCTCTCATGAGAAACAGCTTATTTAGGCATACAGTCTTCAGACAGGAATCCAAACTATGAATTCTCCATGGAAGGACATGCCTCCCTGTAGACTAGAAGAACAGAGTCTGACATATATGTTCTTGCATAATTTTATTTTGTGAGGCTTAGGTAGATTTCACCTTAGCAGGCAGACTTTTGGGCATTTCACTCTTCAGGAGCTTACTCCAAACATAGAATCACCACCTGAGATTACCTGAAAAGCATGGTATTCCATTAAAAGCTAAACACTTAAGAAGCCAGACTGAATTTTTAAAATTTGGATTTACTGACTTATAGATTATTAGATATCTGACAAAAAAAAAAAAAAGAACTTTACTAGTCTTAAAGTATGAAATAAATAAAATGGAGAGAAAACATTAACAAGCTTGAAATTCACAATTCACAGATGTCTCAGTCACCTTTAAGCCTTTATTTTTCTCTCACAAGATTTGTAGATCCTCCGCTCCCTCTCTGTCCCTAAATCTTAAAAAGCAGAAATTGAAGTTTCAATATAAGAGTTTCCAGTTTCCACACAGGGGATCTGGAAATATAGAAATTTTAAGTCCCCTAGACAATATCTGGGAAACCTGAGCCATTATTACATACCCAAGATCATCAGTTCTGTGACAGGGACCTGAGAGGTTCAGGGAACCCCAGCTCTTGGGTAAAGTCAACTGCATTACCATGGTAGGGAACTTGAGACATAGTGGACACAGGAGAGCTGAATGACCACACCCTCCTTCTGAAAAGACTGCCTAAAGTTTTAAAAGGCCAGATTTCCAACAGAACAAACATGAGAACGGTTAAGAAGCCAGTGGGATTTGCTTTATTTTATTTTAAAAAAAATGTATTTTATTTAGTTATGGTTTTGCAAGGCATTTAAAGCAAAAGTAATAAAAAAGATATTTCACAAGAAAAGTCTTGTTTTGCTGCACAGTTCCCTAACTAGCTGTAGTTTAAAGGATCTGTTCCTGAATAAAGTTTCATCAGTTCTGTCATTCCCATATCCTTAAACATTTGCAGAAGAAAGTTTTCAAAGAGACAGGACTCCTTATTGAAATGTCTCATGAAAAGAGGAAAAAAATCTTTATACAAGAGCTTGTAGTTATTAATAGGCTTCACTTTTAGTTAGTTAATGATCCAATTCAGCTGTGATCAAAGCACAACAGCTAGATAATTCAGGATAGAAAATGGAGTTAATTTACTTAGATATGATACTACTTTCTTAATGACTTTATTTCAATGGAGTTTCAATTAGTTATTAGGTTATTTTACTCATTAGTCCAACAAGATGTCTGTAGGCAATTAACATGTCACTCCTCGTGAAAACAGAACTTTTTTTTTCAGAAGGATGTTTTTAAGATTTATATTACTGAGACTTTTTTAAAAGTTTATGAAAAAAGTAATTAAACACTGAAGCTCAGTGAATTGGAAATTTATTTTTGTTTAGGGGACTGAGTGTAATGAAAAAAAAGTTACTGTTAGTAAGAGCCATTTATAGGTGCCTCATCTAGTTTTCAGTTCTGATTGCCAAACATGGATTTCCCTTACCTAGTCAGACACAGACCACACACACTTAAAAGACCAGACCACAAATCAAGACAGTCAGTTTTTGTAATAAAACCATTCTCTCAAACAGCTAAGCCGTATCTCTGAGCAGTGCTCAGGTCCTAGGAATAGTTAAAAAACATGAGCTACAGCAATTACTATATCAGAATTTATCAGTTTGTATTCTAATATCAGTCACTTCATATTCTAATATAAGGATACTATAGTTTTAGACAATTTATGGGGTGGAGACTCCAAAATGAGTTACCTCCCCTTAGTTTTCAACTTCTTGCTGTCTACCAATATGGAGAGAAAAATGGGAAGAGATGAGTGAAAACATAGCAGTTTGCTAAAAGAAAAAAGGAAACAACCAATATAACAGCAATAACCACTACATACAAAACTGCTGAATCAACAAAGAAACAAAAAAAACCAAGATGGCAGCCCCTGGGCAAGCCCATGTGGCCCAGAGGACAAAGACAAGGTGGCGGAGAAGCCCTCCTCCCTGGACCACACAACTGAGAGAGAACAAAGGACACAACACAGCAACCAAGCTCCATGACTCCAGAACTCCCTTCCCCCTAGCCAAACAAAACCAAAACTGGAACAACCTTCCCAGTAATTGCATGGCCAGTTTACCTCAGTGGCTGGAACTCAGGGACCAGGCCCTCTCTCTCCCAACGTGGATGGACTGGGGACAGTTGGACTTGTGTTCATAAGCTGCAAACCCCTCCCTGCAAAGCTACATAATGTATGAACTGCTATGGAGATTTTTTATTTTTTAAACCAAGGACAACAATAGGTCTTTTAGACTTCTTGTCTTGAATTAGCTGTTCTCTGGTTTCTAGGCTCTTAAGTACTCATCCCTCAAACCAAAATGCAGTGGTAGTGTTAGAAATGGACTAACTTTTAGATACAATTAAATGGGGACAAGTCGTCGAAGCAAAAGGAAACCATTTGTCAGTAACAGTTCAGCTGAGCTGGATGTGTACATCCCTCCCCTGAGAGCTGAACACAAACCCCCTCCCAAAAAATGGCTGCTTTCTATACCCTTTACCGGCCGGGGGTTGTCCCTGTCCCTTTTCCCATTGGATGGGCTCTCAGCAACTTACTTTCTCTCCCAACTGCCTACTCTTCTGTCCCCTCCCCTCTCATCCTTCTTCCTTTTGGTCAGGTCTTCAACCCCACCCCTCTCCCAGCTCACAGCAACACCCAACAAACCAACCGGAGCAAATCCAAACCACAAACAGCAACACACAGAACCAACAACTTTCACTCTTTCACTTAGCAACCTTTTGGGTTCAGCAAAATATTACCTCATCTCTTACAGCAGAAAGCAGGATAAATAGAGAAAGGGGAAGGCTTCAGCTGCGGCCTTGCAAACCTCATTACCTACAGGATAAGCAATTTAGACTACTCAGACATACTGGCCCTGGAGAAGTCAGGCAGAAATGCTTACTGGAGAGAAGCAGAATTAACTTACTCTTCTAAATGTATTTCCCAAGAGACAAGATCCCACAGACTTTATCACCCTAGCAAAAGTGCACAAGAGTGGGTCAAACCAACTCAGAGGAAGAATAATGAGCTTGACAGCCAGCACTGCTGGGAGAGGCATACAGACAGCTATGGAGACAGCCAGGCTGACAGGCTTTTTTATTGTTTTGTTTTTAATGGTAGTCTAATAAAATAGGATGATCAAAGAGAAATGCGCATTCATAAAGTCATTCTCTGACTCTTTGAACCCTCTTCTCTGTTATTTATGGCAGTATAGGAGGTCAAATCAGAGAGGTTTTAGTTGATGAAGAAAAGCTGCAGGAAGGATTTTCTTAATTCCAAGAAAGGGCAAGCTTTTTCTTAGAAGAAAATGACTAGGCACATCCCTCTTAAGAACTAAGAAGTTCCCAAAAAATTTCATTTCCAAATGCAATTTTGCATAGGCAATTATTTTTTCTCCAACTCACAGTATTTGGCTTTTTGTTTTACTTTTTAAAATAAGTATTTTGAAGGAATCCTTTGCTTTTGGTCCAAATAGTAACACCACACCTTATTCTGTGGATGAAGAAGACTTAATTTTATTTATCCAATGGGAGACTCATGGCAGTATGACCCTCCCCCAGAAACAACACTTCAGAAGAATTTCAGAAATTTTCAGAAACTTGAACTCAAGTTGAGAGTCTTTCAGGTATCACAAGATTAAACTTTTTCTCTTGGGTGCCCAGTACAGATGCAAATGCCGTATGACCACTGCTGTAAGAATTTACAAGATGCTAATTCTGATTTACAGGATTGGCTTAGGGTCAGATTAACCTTCTCCTGTGAAATCCTTAAAAATGTTGTGCCCAAATAAATGTTTAACATCATCATTATGTTGTCATCAACCGTGACAGTGTGAGGTATTTACCACATTTTTCAAGCAGTGTTTAGCACTTTACAGGACAGAAGTGAAATTTTAGCTTTTGCAATGAAAAGAATAGGAGTGCAAATGATCAGTTGGAAAAAAAATTACATTAAAAAAATAAGTAAATAAGTAAAATTAAATTTAGTTCCATAAGGGATTAACTACCATGGGGAAAAAAGTCCAATTCCTTGCTATCCTAAATACTTCTGTAGGAAGTTAGGAACTTCAATATTTTAGGAATAGATGATGTATTACTAACTTTTACTATTCCAACTTTTAGGCTCAACAACCATGTATCGAGTGCTTCATTTCTCTGTGGCACAAGAGCAGGGTCAGATTCCCAAATTTTTTCATATGTCATACCATTGTTATGTTGTATTTCCACAAATGTTTCTTCTACAGGCAGAGCTTATAATTGTATTGACATCATCCTTCCAGCTGGTCCCATACAACTAGTAAGGGCAAAAGGTCAATTAGTGACTGACATTAGCTAAAAACAGAAAGGGACAGGGAGAGAGAAATTAAAAAGAAAGCTATGTCAGTTCTGTACTGAAACCAATTTACTTGTATCCAAACACTGGCTTTCTCTCTCCCAATCAAAACCAAAACAAAACACTTCAGTCAGTCCTACAGATTCTCTAAAGATAGAGAAGTAGAAGTAGGGCTCTTTGAACCTGGGCCTCCCAAACACTCAATTAATGTATTAGCCAATTTCCCCCTCAAGCTAAGGAGGGTCAGATCTAAATCTTTCCTTTCCTAGAATACCTTATTCATTCTGCTACAGCCACTTTGAGGAAATCCAGTTAAGTAGCAAAGGTTCTCTCTTTGGAGAAGAGTCCTTATTCTCTGGAGTGTTCAAGTATTTTATCTTAAAAATGCAATAGTAAGTTTGCACAGAGTCCCTACAAAATCCAACCCAGATTGGAAATGATTGTCTTCAAAGGGGATCAGGTAACACCATTTATCTGTCAAGACTAGGCAATGAATGACATATTCTCTCCTGCCTCTGAGCTGTTTTCTGAACAGCATCTGGCATCATGAATATAGTAAACAAAAAAGCCTGAAGGAGAAAATTCATTTCAGTATTAAAATCCCCATCATTACAAACTCTTTGGAAAACAGAAAAAGCTAAAGGCTTTCCTTCATTCTTTTTTTCATGGGGAAAAAAGTGTTACTAGCAACAGGGAATACAACCATCCAGCGGTATTTTTTCAGACAGTTTCTAGTTTTGTAGTGCTTTATATCCTTAATAGCTCTCAATTAACTCAGCCAGAGGAAGGCAATTATGAAATTACTATAGAAAATAGAATGCAGTACTCCATGCGAAAATTAAACTATATGAATATATTTGCCAATGCCAAAAATTAAAAAGGAGCATAGAAATGGATAAACCAAGGCTGAACCAACTGTGTTTTGAGGCAGGTAGGAGAGAAGAAGAAGGTAATTTGTTTTTAGATAAGATCAAACTCAGTTTGGCATCTCAGACAAAACTTGTCATAGAAAGACAGTGAACACCGACAAATGAGTTGAAATTGCTAAGCAACTAGAGCTTCTTCAGTTTGTCCTGAAAGTTCTGGACGGTAGATAAAATTCTCTGATCATCACAGAAGTCGGAAAAAGAAAAAACTACATCTAGAAAACCACAAATTTCAGCATCTAAGCAACTTCCAGTTCTCAAAAGCACAAAAAAACCCAGCACATTTCTGAGCATAAGTATTTATGGGCTGAGGAAGCATTGGGATGGTCCATGCTTCTTTCTATTCGGGGGCTCACCTCTCTACCTTGCATTTATATTTCATGACTGCACAGAAAGGCAGTATACTAAGACTGTCCAAAGTTAACAGCTGAGCACTGACATTTTCCATGCTCAGGTTTGCTTTGGAGAAAAGTTTATTCAATAAAGTTCAGAGAAGCAATCATTGTGCACATGCTGCATGAATATCTCTAGCAATATTAAACTCTCCAGCAAGTACAAGTGTTCAAACTATTTAGTGAACTAATTAACGGAATTCATCTGCCATTTGTTAACCTTTTCTAATTAATGTTCTTTCAAGTAATAAAATACAAAGCAAGGTCACCTTAGGGACGTATAACAAAACAACTGGTAGAGGGACAGCATCGTGAGTCAAAGAAAATGTAAGTAAATCATCATCTCTGTTGTAAATCCAAACCTGGATGAAGTGGTTAATATCGTACAGGTTGTGTGTCAGCTAGTCACAACCACAGCTCTGCTAGTCATCACAAAGGCTTGGTCTGTGGCTTCATTTTGAAATAATTTCCAAGTTAATTGGAAATGAGCAATTATTTACTACTACTAAAAATATACAGTCTTTTTGATATTTTCCCTTGTGCATGTTGATTCTCTCACGGATGGGGAGTAGCTTTTCATTTCTAGGATATATTTCTTGCGTGACTTCAGAGTAACTCTGAGTATTGTTCTAAAGCAAGTTAGAGGAAGCATACAGTGCTATTAAGCTATTGTTGCTCAGTTGCTACTCTGCAGAGATGAATGATGAAAAGCACACCTCTACTCCTGCCCAGCAGGACTGAGAATTGAACTGGCCTCAATCACAACTAGAGCAAATCTCTAAGCAGCATTTGGTCAGTCAATTTATTTCTTTTGTGCGGCAGGAGTTAGAAAATAGGAACAGGAGCAAGAAAGCTCAAAGCTTTACAAAGACGGGAAAATCACTTAACAAGCACTGTCACGGGCTAAACAAACTGAACTTAGAGAAATTAAGTTATTGCAAGTTACAATAAATATTTAGTTCCTGATATGGGTAAGTGGCAAACCAATACAAAAAAGGAACTAACATTTATAAGCTTCAGAAAAACACCTTTACACCCCCTTTTCCAAGCTCAGCTCTGTGTCCTTAGGTGAGTCCCCTTTAGAGTTGGCTGGAACCAGCTGGGTTTGATCAGCCCTGACCTCTCACAGAGGCCAACCCTGCTGCCTCGTTGCCCTCCCCCTTAAAAAACCCTTAACTTTACCACAAAAACCCAATTCAGATAATGATGTTCCTTACTAAAACAGCATTTTCAGCAAGATTTTTCTAGAAAAATGCAAGTTTAATGCAAATGGTGCAGGCTAGTGTAAATTAAAGCAAATAGGGAACAAGGAAATCCATAGGACTTTACACTCAAGAGTTTTGGAAAATATTCAACAGCCATAAGAATATTTTCCCTGCATCATAGTTAGTGTCTAAAATAATGCAGCAACCCATTCCTAAATGATGACACCTACCTGAGGGGTTTTTTTGAGCTCTGAACCAATGTACACAATGAACACATTTGTACTCTGTCTGCCTATGAATGCACAGGTAGCCATCCCACTTCCCCATTTCTGGTGGGAAATACTGGGATGAGGATGCAAGGTGAAAACTGTTTCCACCAAATACTGCCATTTTTCAGACTTCTAATGCAGAGCAATTCTTACTCCAGGAGTAACTCAGCTGCACAGCACTTGAACTGTGTGCAATTGCTTAACCTTTGTTAGGGAAAAATTTCAAGGGACAGAATCTAACTGCACAGGCCTAAGTCAGATAAACTTTGCTTTACATCTCTGTACATTCTTTAGATTTTTTCAGGTTTTATTATTCAACAATGTTTACTCTATATTTTAAAAATGCTCCCTTCATACCTCCAAGTCAGCAGTTACTCTGTTATGGGAAGCATTAGGGGTTTGCCTGTAATATCAGAAGAATGAAAGTCATGAAGCTGGGGGAAACAGAAAACACTCATTTTTTGTCACTTCTCTGAGCTGGTCACAGATTTCAGTGAGAAACTCTACAAGCAAAATGATTCCCTGTGCTCAGTCCTGTTGCAGGATTAGAACCTCATTTCTCTTCAGTGAAACTTCATGAATAAAAATGACGCTGAGCCTCTGCCCTTTATCCTCTACAAAGACATCTATGAAACTCTTTTATCCTGTTCAACCCATCAAACGTATGCTCAGAAAATTTGACTAAATCTGCCAACAAACCAAGTTCTGTAATAAAATATAAATTTAGTTACTCTAAAATACAGGATCACAAGCCTTCAAAGGAAAATCATTAGGCAGCCTGATGAAAAAATCACTAGGGTTACTGATACCAAAATTCCAATCAGAACTCAGAAAAATCACAAATCTTTTTATAACAAGAGTTGCTTTGAAACATAAGTTATGGAATAACACAGTTACAATGGGAATATACACTACAGAACTACAGCAAAAAAGCAGAGGTTCTGAAGTCACACTATCTTTAAAAAGCTGTGTTCTGAAAGTGGATTTACATTCACATGAAATAAGAAACTGCAAAGCAGATACAACACACCAGTCTTTATGTTACTCATTCTCACTCTTGCACTTTCTCTTTCACAACCATATTTCATTTTACTGTTTAAACTCACATGAATTTGGCAGCTCTCTGAAGAGGCAGCTGTGTTTGCCAGGAGGCTGGAGACAGACTCACAGATGAGAGTAATTATTAATTAGAATCCACCCAGAAAAATTAATCACATTCATTGAAGTGTAGGGCAGAGTATAGTTTCTAGTCAGGTGCCTCTACCTGTGAAAGCAGATAGTTTTAATATATTAGGGGGAGGAGAAAAATTAGACAATTACAAAAAAATAACTGAGAAGCAAATTCTTCTCTCATTCTGATTATTAGTCACCTTCGCGTGTATCCTGTAAGCGTAGGCCTATGTATCCAGCTGGTCTTTATTTTCTCTCAATAGAGAGATTTTTATACTAAGACACAAACTTTGTTAATCTGAAGAATTATGCCAGTGCATTTGGTATGTCTGTGCTTCACTAAATATTGTATTACAATAGGTGGGAGATGTTACTTAAGTTACTACACAGTTACTAATAGTCAGGTGATTAATTATTTTTAGTTAAAAGAAGTGAAAAAAAAGAAGTGAGATAAAGTGAAAGACCAGTTATCAAAGTGTGGTTTTATGAGAGAGAAAGATGATAGTGGGTTTGGGCAGAAAAGATTAATTGTGAAGTTTCTCAAGGCTCAGTCTTGAGGAACCAATCCAATCTAAAATTTTTATAGGTAACTCAAGCACAAAAAGCATGAGAATGACAATGAAATGACTGGATTATTCAAAGTGGCCAATACACAGGAAGGCTGAATAGCACTCCCAGAAAAAGCAGATGATATTCCCTGGATCAGTTTTAAAGTAGAAAGTGCAGTGTTGAAGAAGTACTACTACAGCAAGAATAGGTGTCCTAAGTTTTGAGAGGAGACTGAGAAAGCTTGATGCAGTTGGCCTCGTAATCTAAAAGTTAATATTCTTACTTCCTATGTGTATAGGAGTGAAGGTGTCACAATGGAAATCAAACTGCATGAAAAGCAATGCTGGCAGATGAATGAACTATTATGTATATATGTATATATGCTGGTAGTTAGATACTTCCCAAATACCAGAGCATAGAGTTTCTGTGCCAGCCTTTCTATTTACAAAGAGAAGGATCAGAAAACGTTGCTGGAGCTTGTTAATTTTGTTTGTTGTTGTAGTGTCATTGCCTACAACAGAAGAAGACTAACTTAAGACCCCTGTCCCTAATAATGGAATATTTGTTCTCTTTCAGGTGAATACAAAGGATTTTTCTACTGTAACAACAAAATTCAATGAGCATCTACACCAGCTAATTTAGGGGGTGTGGGTGTGTATGCATGCTGAAAAAACCATTTAATTTCTACATTTTTCAAGGTTTGCCACATGAGGGTAAAGAGTAGGGTTAGTCTAATACCAACAATGTCAGGGACTGTCATAAACATTTCCAAACTCAGAATTTATGAGGTATGAGTGTAAAGATCTTTTACCACAGTATTTGTGCATATTTTAGGAAGGAAAGTGGAAGGGAGAGGACGAGGCGTTGCTGTTCTCATTTTTAATCATCATTCTGTGGGGGTGCTTGAGACTACAGGACATCAAGGCAAATTAGAGTAACTTCCAAGTTCAGTCACTAGTCACAGGCTAGAGGCACCCACAATTAATAGCAGTCTTGATTCTTCTGCGTTAAATGATGTAAGCATGCTAGAGCTAATCCTTAAAACTTTGAGAATATTGTAAATAAATACACGTTAGAGAAAGCGGGCATTAAAAAGACCTTTAGTAAGGTGAATGTGACAACATCATAGAACACAGCCTAGAGTTCTACCACTACATTATGTTTAAGATCAAACTACATCCACCATTTAGTAGCAGTTTGCTAAAATGATGTACGTTTCACAGATCTGGCCTTAAAAAGAAAAATGGCTTTTGAAAAAGTTTTGCTTTTGTTACACATGTTTACAACTTGTTTATAGTAAAAAACCCCAACATTTTCAGTACATACCTACCTCTATCCTATCATTCTTGTAGAAAAAAAAAGAACTTTCATACTGTAGGAATACTTAATGACTCTCCAGGAAGGCTCCCCAAGATTCCTTTTCCAATAAAGAAACATGTTAATGTCACACTTTAGCTACTGGCAGTTCCTATTCTTGCTTTTGGATGCTGCATCCGTATAACTGTATTACAACCATCCCCTCCACATCAGCTCAATTCTTTGTTCAGGCAGAAGACAGAGTATTATCCCTTCAAAAATTACTGCCCAGCTTTAAATTTCATGGCTGTCACATGCAATATCTTGAATGCAGGGATTAGTAATGCTTCCCAGTGAATTTCAGAGACAATACCGTACAATTTTTATCAATAAAGATTTAATACAGCATTTGGAATCTTTCTTAAATTTGCTTTCAAATAAAGGTAATAAATTTCCTGGAATTTCCTCACATATTAGAGGAAAAATGAGGAGACTGTGTTTTTCTAAATTGGGTTCCAACACAAAATTAAAATGTTACTATACTTTAATATACAGCAGTAAACATCATTGCTTCTACTTTTTTATTTTTCAGAGATGATTTATCATTCTCCCCTAATGTGGCCATAAAAGATATTGAATTCTTCAGCATTTGACAAGAACAATTGCTTCTTCAGGCTTTTTCACTCCAGAAAGTTGGCACAGAGACAGCTGGGGCAGGGCTTTAAAGAGTACTGACTGCACACACAAAGCTAGTTTAGAGTAGCTGGTGAATTTTAAATCTGCCCCACAGCTGACTGCACTAACAAGAAATGATGCATTAGTCCTTCCCACAAAGGGAAAACCCTTACATAGCTTGCAGAACAAGGCTTGCAGTTAGCAGTATTCCAGTCTGGGGGTCGAAACCTGGTGGGAAATAACTTTTGACAAGAGGTCAAAGCAGTCTGTATTCAAATACAGCTCCTGCATTAAGAAGTACCCACAACACTGCCTTTCACTCACAGGTGTTAACCTCTGCTCATCTCAGACATCAAGCTTGGGCAGCCTCATTCTGTCTGGAGGTTCTCTATGCAGCTTTGGAAACCACTGCTGAGCACAGGGAATTGCCACTACTGCTTTTTTTCCCCTGGCTCATTTTTAATCTCTACTGCATTGCTCTTCTAAGTCTTCATATTTTATACAGAATCCATACATCTTATTTTTCTCCCCTTCCTTTGGAACTTAAAAATGAAGTGGTGCAACACACAGCACAGAGTACAAGAATAAGGGCTGCTCCTCCTGCTTCACTTCTTTAGAGAAGGTCTCAAAATTCTCGAATTAGGATTCTTCCATTCTGTGATTCAAAAGCAACTTCAAGCATTAAGCAGATGGCACTACACGCTCAGAATTTACATGACAGCTGTATTTCCTGAGATGGAGGCAGCTTCTTCCCTTCACTACTCACTAGTCCCTTTTTCTTTCTTGTATAGGAAGAATCTGAATCTGACTGCTTGATGAGCTCCAGTTATCTTTCTGGCTCTAACAACTCTTTTCTAGCTGGCATCTTAAATTTGTCAGGAGCCCTAGAAAGGGATTTAATGTCTGTAGGCTGCCCCAGCCCAATGTTCAAAGGTTGGAAACAAAAGTTTCTCATCCCATCACAAAGAAGAATTTAGACTTTTAAATCAGTTGCTAGAGCTGATGATAGTAGAAATACTCAAAATACTCGTAGAGCTGAGCTGTTTACAGAGTTTACTTGAAATTTGGATTATCAGTTAAGTTGCCTAGGGGTAGAGGCTAGAGAGATTCCTAGGATTTTCAGGCACACATAAAAATGCCATGTCTTCAAATATATGCTCTCATATGCTTCTCTATGTACTTTTCTCTCATTTATATATGCTTTGAATGACAGAGGACTTGTAAGAACATCACTTAAGCGGATAGCAAAAAATTTTTGAAAGAAGATTTTTGGGTTTTAACATTTCTGTGGTTTTGTATGTATTCTACTATTTCACTGTCTCTGGGTGGTATTAGATTATCATTCCAAAAGTATATGAGAAAAGCACCTCAAATAATTTGTAGTTGACAATGAAATATAATTATACTGAAATACATCATGGCAACCTGATAATTGAATCTTCTAAAACATTATTCTTCTCATGCGAGTAAGAGGAACTGATGAGAAAAAGAGAAGAGTGACTGATACGTGCTGTCACAATGCATGAAACCTGGATGATTTTCAGTGAAGACTACTGCAACAGCAGATATTTACCTTCACGTGCTCTCAGACCAGAGGTCTGAAAAGGTTAGCAAAGGTATGTGACATAGCTGTAGGCTGTGTTCAAGAGAATGGCTACACACTAAACCGTTTAAAATTTTCATTAATGTTGACCAATAATTGTAATTCCAAGGTGAATGCTCTTGGCCCATCCTAAAGAAAGTAAAACACTACAAGCATGTGCTGTTTTCAGATAAACTGATGTGCAGCTCAATTTTGAATTTTTGGGAGCTGGTTCAGTTGGCATAATTGTTTTACAGATACAGGGTAGTTTGAAAAGAGAAAAAAATCCCCTTGCTAGTCTTATGTCTAGGGTGATTTCTGTCTTAGTTTACTGCCAGAATCAGAGGTTGTCTACCTTTAACACAGTCACAGTATAGAAAATCAAAAGATTTTGAATTCCTATCTGATGGACCTTCCCATCCTGACAGATTATGGCCAGATAATCAAAATAGAATATACCCCAGCAGCAGTCCCTAGAGCAGTCCTAAAAAATGTGATTGCAGAGAGGTCCTGTTCATAGACACACAGTTTAGCAGGATGCTTCAGCCAATGTTTAGCTCTAAGCACAGCTTTACATTCACCCTGTGCAGCAAAACCTTTAAACATATCTGTGTTTAAATATGTTCCTGAATTAGAGCCATAGCTAGCTATCAGAAAGCATCTGTTCTCTGACGCTGCCTCAACCTGGTTTAGCTCCCAAATTCCCTATTTAACATAGGAAATTTAAGTCTATGCCAAGACTTGTTTTCTGGAGTTGCTTGTCACCAGGACGCAGATGGATAATGCTGCAGTTGGTAATTCATATGAGCAACATCCCACCCACTGCATTTCTTAAATTGTATATGCTTTAGATCAGATTTTTTACCTAGGCTGAGAGAGCTTTGATCCTAGTTGGGACTGGGAAAAAACCCTGTAGGCTGAAAAGTAAATAGTAATAGGAAAATAGACATTGGGACTACAAGCGTGCTATCATGGCATGCATGCTGATGACATGCTCATCAAGGAATCATAAGACTACCCGGGAACTCAACAAGTTTGCAGGGTTAGCTACATAAATGATGTCAACTAAATGAAATTCCTTTTTTTACATGCAATTTCAAAAAGAAGACAAAGGTGATAAAGAGAACTCTGAGAGGCAAATGTCTGAGACTGACCGTAATGATAGATTAAAGTACAGGGTCAGATTGGCAGATGAATTATAAATTGTCATTGATGGAGCTATGACAATTTCCTCTGCTGAGAACTTGTCCCATATAAGTTCATGATTACAAGATCAAAAGAACTAGAAGAACTATTAGTTTTAGTTTTAAATTGAGGCAGTAAATGTTATGATATTCGTGGTGTGTATCAAGTAGACGTCCTCCATACAGACCTTTTTATATCTTAAAAATTTTATGCATTATATGCAGGTAAGTATTGCCAGAAGCACTTTCTATTACCAGATACTACTGTAAAGAAAGATAGGGATGGAACTTGGAAGGAGACATTCATCATATTTCTTTCTTGAATTAGTTAATAAAAATTCTTTTAATAAAGCACTGAATACCAAGAGGGCTAAGCTTTTACATTAACAGGATTGGTACTTTATATCAGGACCTGTTTAAGAAAAGGTATTATTTCTCTTCATAATTATTTCCTATTAATACTGCTAATATCATTGCACAGTATTTTAACAGAACTCTCTTTGATGAATTTTAAAAGTAGGAATGAAACTGCGGGCTAAAGTTGTTCTTTATAGCTAGCTCTCATTTGAAGTGGAAATGAGGGATTTTCGTTGACCTCATTTTCTTTGTTCTTGTGGTGGTGGATAGCCACTTCTGAGGAGTGCATGAAATACAGCCATTGCTTTTGGCCCAAGACCACTATCTCTACATTGATATTATTCATTTGCACAATTAATTACAAAGAAGTGTTGGATTTATAACAGAAATAAGGTGACAGTGAAAGGCTAGGAGAATTAAGCCCTGTGGAGCTTTCAAGTAGCAAGAAGTGTAGGTCCCTGAGCTTACTCAATAAAGCCTTTCGAACACGCTTAAGCCACATTAAAGCCAGTAGCTAGCCATCATCCCCTTCTTTTGGAAGCTGCAATGTTTTGAAGTTGAAACCAAAACCTTAATTCTAAGTTTTAGAAGCCATATGAGGAGGAAATACACAGCTGAAACAGCCCTGTATCCAAAGCAGCAAAGAAAACACTTTGCATGTCTTTCACTGAAAATGGTAAAATACATTAGGACATTAGAGAAATGAAGGCAACAAAACTTCTAAAGCATTTCTTGTAGGTCAGGAGGCCAAAGGAGCTCTTTAAGATTTCATTTGAGAATGTTTTTTAAAAACTTAATTTGCCAGAAGCATGGGAATAGACATGCCTATCTTTGCAAATAGCTAAAATTATTGAAGTCTTGAGACACTAGACAGAGTAGCAACACTCATGTTCCCATATTCTTCCTGTAAGTATTCCTCAATTACTAATTACTAATTTGTGCAATAAGCTAGCTTTAGCCACATCTCCTTGTAGCCCAATTAATTATCTCTTTTTGTATCTCTACATTTTTTAGGTATGTAGTTGCCATAAATAAGACTGGATATGAGAGGTCCAGATCATATACATTATTCTTTACTGTGTATGATCCATGGAGTCAAGGAGATAAAACTGGAGTTGACCTATTTATTGTAACAAGAAACAAATTACTTTGAAAACTTCAGATTCAGATCAGTAGGAGCATTGCCCAAATAACGACTTTTAGTCCAAATTTAAGCTTAAATTTTCCCTTGAGCTGTTATTTAATGTATATTGCTGTCAATAGAAGTCTACTCTTCCATGCAATATTCAGTTTGTAGTTCATAGTAGTACAGCACTGACTGTGTTAGCCCCTCAGTTCAAGTCAGTCAATTGTTCTCAACACTGTTTAGCTAACTAAAGTTTCTTGCTGTCTACCACAATGCTCATTATCTAATCCAAATGAGAACTGGGGGAAGTATTTGTAATGATATATTAAGATATCAATCAGAAAGAGCACAATTGCCTTACATTACTTCTAACGCATTTTTAAGGCATTACCGTATGTCAGTGAACTTATCAAGTTTATAATGCTCAACAAAAGTTTGTTATTGTGATGATTTGTACAACACTGAAGTGTAACTATAAAAGCCTATAATTTCTTTGTATTACAGAATTGTACATATTGCCATATTACTAATAATTCCTCATTACTCATCAGTTCTTTATGAAATAAGAGAGAAAGCAGGCCCTTATCATCAGGGTGTTAATGAATACATTTAAGCAGAAAAAGAAGATTTAAGTGGTTACTTATTTTACTTTTTCACAGGGACAAAAAAACATATATTAATGTTGGCAAAGCACGACTTAAAATTGGGAAATACCATAAATAAATCTGACTGTTTAATATTAACTCAGGGTTCTTTTCTGTAGGCCTTATAATAAAGTCATTAATTATATGATCCTAACCTGAATTTTTATGTTCAGCCAGTGAACAAGATGCCCAGAAAATAGTTGTGGATGTCAGCTTAGTCATAATATGACTAAGACCTTCATCTTTCTTTTTCAAGTTATAAAATTAAAAAACATGGGACTCGAGGCCATTGAAAGGCCAAACTAGTTAAAATTATTGGGTAGTTAAAATTATTTGTGCTTTACACAAAAATTTTTTATTTGACAAAACATACTTCTTGTAAGATCATTACCTTTATGGAACACTTGGATAATAAATTCAGGAAGTATGTTTTCTTTCTGATGTAGTTGAAATCTTTTGTTCTGAGCCACTCAGCAATTCATCATGCAAGTTTATAATTTCAGTTATATACCAACACTGAAGCAGCAATCTGTTTTTCAGTGGGCTTTATTCCTACAGTTAAGGCAATGTAATGCCAGCTTAGAAAATACATTTTGTATCATCATCTGTCACAAGATTACCGTATGATTCACAGGAAGTCACTTAAACCAGACTTTTGAGAGGAAAGATGTTCCTCATTTTCTTTGTGCTTATCTTGTCACAGCAAAGTTTTCATTTGCAAAAATGCAGCTCCAACAGAAACTAATAAAAGTTGGGCTGTGAAAAAAATAAAGGAAAAAACTATGAAAATCTGTATGTAGTTAATTCAAAATGGGCAAAGACAATGTTAAATCTGTCTTTTTCTAAAGTTTATACTTCACAAATTGGTTTTACTTAAAAACAAATAAAATAGAAAATGCACATATCCTCATGTTGAGCCATTGGAAAACATTAAAACCAGTCAGAATGCCAGAAATCAAGGTACAATTACATACTATTTAATATTCATGTTTGAAATGGTTTATGGCTAAGTCCTAGTGGGGAAAATCAGTCTCCAGTGATTTGCCTGAAAGTTAAAAGGAGCACAGGTGATAGCTTTCAGAACCTTCTACCCATTTTACATACTAAGCTCCTCTTTTCTGCTGTTACTATACATCCTGTATGGAAAGTAAAATGCCCAGACTGATTTAACATCCTATTGCATTTTGTGCCTCAAGGATTAAGTAAACACTTAATAATTCTGAGGAATATTGAAACACCAAAGCTGGAAAAGCTGGAAAAGATACTACTAAGTATAAGCTTGAAACCTGTATTTAGTCATCCAGGTAAAAAAACATTTTGGGGCATCTCTTTCCAAGGTGTGGCCATCTGAAAGTAATTATTGTTTGCCTCTGTTATTCCTCTGACCCATTATAGGTATAAATTTTAGGATGGGATACATTGTGCAGTAAGGGTTCTGCTCCCTCTTCACTGCCTGCAGAGGAAATCCAGATGACTACCTTCGATTAATTGCCTAAACGATGAGCAGCAAAGTAATGTCAAATTAACATCAAGCAGCTTCCATTAGCATTCATCTAGGAGTGGAGGGATGATGGAGGAATTTTTTCCTGTACAGAATGACAAACAGGTGATTTTCCACATTATTTTGGCATTAGAATTTGTTAAAATTATTCACCAATCAGTTTGCATTTCTTCCTGTGAATAGTGCTTTTTTGACAGACATTTTATCCCAATGCAAGTCTTCAGTGTTATTTTGTCTCTTATTTCCCTCGGGTTCCGGGATTTTTTCCCATTCTGCTACAGCCTTAGTAGTCATATTTTAATGAGAGGGGAGATAGAGGCTGTGTCACTGATACCTGCTCGCATGATTTAACAGAGATAAGAGAAGAGGAATATCACTCTCTCTCTGTAAAGTGTCCCTGAAAAAATAATAAAATCTGATCCTCTTTACTAAATTACAGGACTTTTAACCAGTGGTTTCAACTGTTTTGCTGTGCAGATTTGCTCCTTCACCAATGAATTGAGCTGAAACAATTATTTACTGCCTACTTAAATCCTACCTAAAAGTACCACTTTTCAACAATCTTGTCAGCTGGGGGAAAAAATGTGTCATTTATAAAATGGTAATTATCACTTTCTAACTTTGTTCTTACCTGTTGGCACTTACTTTGAGATGCCTTCTTTTTTTTTCAGCAAGAAAAGAGGTAAAATGTTTGTGGACAAGATGCGATTTTTAAATTTTACAGTTCTACAATTTACCCAGTAGTTATATATGCTTCTTGCCTGGAAGCCCCATCCATGGTCTAATTCATGTCCTGTTGTCCCAGAAGTTCTAGCTTTCTGCTCTGCGTATTTCTGGTACTCCTTTTCTCTGCAGGAAATGGAGAGTAAATGATCAAGCATCTCCCACTGAAAACCCTGAGAAAAAGAAGAAGCAAGGTGCTCTTCTCTTGGTTCCCCTCAGAATGGTAAGCAACATTTTCTTGAAGTAGCCATGAATATCCATGGCTACATTTTGGAATGTTCTGCAAAACTGGTCTGTGGCATTTTAAACTTCTTTTTGTTAGGGGAGCCCTGTGTTTTTGTTCATTTTTCTTCCCACTCTGATGCACAGGTTTATGAGAAAAAATAGAGATAAAAACATAGTTTTTAAAAGAGTTTTCCTTACAGTAACAGTAATCAGCCATTGTATGTGACTGTAGGTTTCCTTTCTCCCTTATGTCTGAAGATTTCTTGTTGTACTTAATAGATAACAGCAACACTTAAACAAACTCTTCTACCAGAGTAACGTTCCTAATGGATTTTGTTGACAGGTTTCTTTCTTACTGTTCACTACGTGTCTGAGTGACCAACACCCAGATGATGAATGACACTGTGTATTACAGCATAAAAAATGTTGACCCTCTGAGCCTGAATTTTCAGTGCTCTTTGATGGCCACTGTGAAAATCATGTGTGAATAAGTAGCACACAAGCAGTAAACCAAATCAGCAGGAATTAATACTTCTGTGTTAACTCATCCAAAAAAGCTGTTCCTCTATTTTGTGTCTGTTGGTATTTGTTATCACCATCCACTATCCAAAAATTGTGTTTTAAAATGCCCACTTCCAACTACACTGGGCTAGTAGGGCAGGTAAACAGCTCTGTTTCACTAAAAATGACAGGATGAACTAAGGACCTTTTATATTATATGGTTAATAGCAGGGATATGGATATTTAGCTATATTATCTGATTGATGTGGAGATCTTCAGAAGGGAGAAGACAAGAATAACATAGAGACCCTTTTGTGTTGCAATAGGCTTTTTTGTGGTGGTTAAGCTGACTGAAGTAAATATGATAGAGGAATTGCTTTAACATTGTGTATATATATATATATAAATATACATATGAAAATAAATAAAAGTGTGAAGAATTAAAGCAAATATCTTATGTTGTTATAGCCAAGACTTCTCTTATCACCTTCATATTGAAGTGATTCACTTCTGCTGATAGCTTTGGTGAGCTGACTCAGGCTCAGCTGTGCAGCCCAGCCAGTAGGAGGGAAGAAGGCAGAACGCTAGTGCTGAAAACAGGGAAGAAAAAGTGAGTAAAGGAAGGGGGAAAACAGGATTTTACAGGTTGTTACATTATATCAGCATTCATGTAGAACTAAAATTTAAAAAGAAAGTGTTACCCAAAAGGCATGAAGAACTCACCTTAAAGCCAAATGGAAGATAACTACATGTTTCACCAATTCATTTGTCAGCCTCTATCTTCAGAGACAACAGCTGTTTCCTTAAGCTTTGCATTTCAGTGTTAAAAAACCTTTTTTGCCATAAGGCTTGCCAGGAGTTTAGAAACATTTTTGCAGTGAATTCACCGCAGGCTTTTATTTTGCTCACAGTGGTGGTGCTGAACTCTGGAATAATTAGGGCATCAGCCCCTGATAATGTTCCTACTTCTGCTCTACAGAGCTCCAGGGGCACGTCTTGAGGTCAGTAACTTCATGCACACTGGTGGATTGATCCTGTCTGGATGCCAGGCACCCACCAAAGCCTCTATCACTCCCTTCTGCCGCTGGACAGAAAATACAACAAAGGGTTCCTGAGTTAAGAGATCATTCTCTCGCCCATCGTGGGCAAAACAGACTTGAATTATAAATATTAATTTAATTTATTACTAACAAAATCAGAGCAGGATAATGAGAAGTAAAATGAGACCTTGAAAACACCTTCCCCCACCCCTCCCTCCTTCCCAGCTCTACCTCCTTCCCCAGTGGCACAGGGAGGGAGGGAATGATGGTCATGCTCAGTTTGTCACACGTTGTTTCTACCATTGCTCAGGGAGAGGAGTCCTTCCCCTGCTCCAACATGGGGTCCCTCCCTCAGGAGACAGTTCTCAATGAACTTCTCCATTGTGGGTTCATCCCATGGGCAACAGCTCTCTGTGAACTGCTGCAGTGTGAGTCACTCTTCCACAGGGTGCAGTCCTTCAAGGACAGCCTGCTCCAGTGGGGATCCCCCGTGGGGTCACAAGTCCTACAAGGAAACCTGCTCCAGCATGTGTTCCTCTCTCCATGGGCCTGCAGGTCCCTGCCAGGACCCTCCTCTGGCACAGGCCTTCCAGAGGTTTGCAGCGTCTTCTCAGGCATCCCCCTGCTCCAGCATGGGTCATCATGGGTCTCCAGAGGCTCCAGGTGGATCTTTGTATCCCTGTGGTCTTCCATGAGCTGTTGGGGCATAGCTGCTTCACCTCTGCAGGAGAATCCCAGCTCTGGTGCCTGGAGCATCTCCTGCACCTCCTCCACTGACCTGGGTGTCTGCAGAATTGTTCCTCTCACGTGTTCTCAGTCTGTTCTTCTCCGGCTGTAATTACAACTGTGCAATAACGGGGTTTTTTAACTGCATCTTAAATCTGTTATCACAAGGGCATTATCACCATTTCTAATTGGCCCAGCCTTGACCAGTAGCACATCTGTCTTTGGACCTGCCAGGATTTGACTCTGCCTGACATGAAGGAAGCTTCCAGCAGCTTCTCACAGAAACCAGCCCTGTCAAGTGTTTTGAATAAAAATGATGTAAATATTAGGTGGTGTGTATGATATATGAATAAGAAAGGTAGGGTTTTTTGAGGTGCAGAAATACTTTTTGTGTGCAGTATTTCTTGTCATGGAGCTGCAGATATATTTAAATTTTGCATTTGCTGAAAAACACAGAGGAAAGACGGACCAGTATCAGCATCCATTCATCCACTTTTATTTTCCTGCGGCAAGTGCTTTCTCAGGAATATGAGCCATCACTCTCATGCCCTCAGAGAGGTGAATATAATCCACTTTCCTCAGACTGCTTGTTTGCAAACATTGTGGTCGTAGTAAAAGCAAGTGATTATTAGGAAAACTGATTGATTGATTTATCTGTACATATTTATGGGAAGACTCATTTAACCTGGCACTCTGGGAGTGCTGTACTGTAGCGCAGGTTTCAGAGCTCAGGGAGCAATATAAACACAAAGTGAATGAAGCAGTTTGTATGCTTGTGTCCACAGAAAAGTAATTTTATTAGGAATAATTAACAGTGCTTCAAAACCAATAATCTTAAAATAACAGTTTCCAGCCATATAAGTTACTAATTTTCTACTAAGTGAGGAGTGTGTGGCAAAAAGCCTGACACATTATTACATTTCTCCAACATTGTATTTTCCATCATTTCTTTGAAATCCCTACCTTTCATGTACAGTTCATTAACACTGATCAAAGCACATAGCTTTCTAATAAAGTAAATTTTTCCTTGTAATCATTTGTAGATGTTTCACTTCACATAATATTTTGGATGTTCTTTATTCTGAAATCTCATTTCTAATGTTAGGCTATGGTCAGAGGAGTGACATTAAAGAAATGATATCTTGGTTTACTGTATTTCTTGTCTCTTAATGATATCCACAGCAAGTCTCTCATTTTAGAAGTCAAAACAAGATTTTTGTAACTGTCAACACTGTACTTCCAAACTGGTACTTGCAAAATCAGCTGTTTGTCTGACTGCAATGTCTGCTAAAATGCAGCATTTCTTCATGCTTTATGACATTAACTTTCATAAGTAATTTCTAATCTTGCAATTAACCTATTGCATGTGCAAATCTCAATAATGGCTAAAGAGTTACACCTCTCACTAAGCAGCAATGTGTATGGTGGCCTGAATTTTATATAGGAAAATCTGCTTTGCACATTGGAAATACTGAAACCCAGCTGCTCAGCCCCTTCATCTGGCTCTGACTCATCTCTGATTCTTGATGAAGGTGGTAGCTCAGTAAATCCACATCTTTTAGTGTGGGATTTCAGTGGGGTTTGAGGATATGACAAATGTCCTCAACTAACATCTCTAGTATTGGCAAGTAAAAAATACTTTAACTAGCTAAGATGAGGTCAAAAGTGATGGCCGAATCGGCAGAGAACGCTCTGGATGTTAAGTGGGTGACCATTATGAAAAAAATAGATGACTGAAAAACATGCAATCAAATGGGGATTCCTGCTCTTCCAAAAATTTCTTTGCTAAAGACTTCTTTTGTTACACTCTCGGGTACATATCACTCTTGATCTCCTTGTCCCACAGATTTTTTCTGTTAATTTCAGTGGTACTGCTGGGATGTATAGCACTGAAGCTCTGCATTAGAAAAGAAAAGCATAGGTTTGATTCCTTCTCACTTCTGTTATTTAAAATTATTTAAACTTTCATCACTAAAAGAGAAGAAAAAGCCCTCCATGCAGAGACTGAGAGACAAAACAAATTTTGTGAGTGCAAAATGCAATAATTATTTAGTAGAGGTAGAAGAACAATGAACTTATTTTGAAATGCTGATAGAGGTAACTACAAGTAATTTCTCTGTGCATGCTGAAGAATATGTTGTTATTTTTTCAGGAAGGCTCTTTTTGTTATGCTTTACATACATTAACAGCAGCCTTGGTAAAGAACCAACATTTTTTTGCCTACTAGTAAACTTCCCCATTCCAGATTATTATTCTGTTGTTAAACTACATACCATATAATTGATTGGCATCAGAGAGGTTTTTCTGCTACTTCTCTTTTTTGTTTTTGTAAATAATAGTGTTTATGTGTCATTCTAGGGTGAAGCTGAAATCCTCTGCTTTGTCAGTGATAAAAACAGATAGAAATTTCTTGAGAGGTTGTTCAATATTTCCACAAACTTCACCTATAAAATTGTGCACTGGTACAAAAGTATGACAGAAAGAGTTATTGTGGTCTGCAGTGAGGTACCTTATCTCATTAAAGAGTTTCTAATATTTAAAATGCAGAATGTACAAAATGTGTATATATTAATCATGTATATACTTACATGGCTAAAGAATCATGTATATACTTACATGGCTAAAGAATTATGTCTTATAAGCCTGGGGGTATGAAGAAATACAAAGACAGATACAGTAGTAGGATGCATTCAAAAGCATTAATTATGTAAGGACTGACAATATTTCAGTCATATTCCCCTGTTTTACTATGCTAATAACCTAAATGTTCATCGTAAAGATTTTCCATGCGTGTTTTCTGCTTGGAGAAATGTGTTATTAATTATTACTCTTTGTTTGGGAAAAAAAAAAAATTGTCTTCTTTGAGATTAAGTGGGACCCATGCCTTAAAAGCAAAATTTAATCCGGTTTTCAAATCAGGTTAAAAACAAACAAACAAAAACAAACAGCAAAAAACTATCCTGAAGTTTGGGAGTTTGTAACTGAGCTGAACATAATCTTATTTGTAGAAGTTAGGGATGGAAAACAGCACGTCAACCAGATCAGCATAATGACTGCAGAAAAGCATATAGGTTGAGCAAGCATGTTTTTAGGTTTTTGAAGATCAAGTGGTGTTCAACCATATATCATCCCAACAGTAGGAGATTCTTCCACCCCTTGGAGAATGGGCTCTTGAATCCTTCCTACAGACAGTTGGATGCCTTAGGAATTTTTTTCTTTCTTGTGCCATTCCTCTAACATTGAAGGAAGGGAGACAAGGAATTACCCAGACTTCAAAATTAGAGTTGTCATGGTATCTATCCAGGCACTTAATTTATGCCTCCAGAAACTGGTAGACTTTTCCTATAGCTGTATCTTGACTTTTAGTATTTTTTGGACAGACCACTCTGGTGTAACAAATAGAAGTGATTTTCATAGTACTGAACAGCTTTTTTTTTTCAATCAGTGACTCCCTTCACAGTCAAGCCAGAACAATACTGTGCTTTTCTGAAAGCCTATGTTAGGTTTCCAGCACTGAAGGAAGGTCCACAGGTACTGATCATTCTGCTGAAACATGGAAACAGGCTGATCAGCTCTCTATGACTGAAGAGTCTGCAGTAGAGTCAGAAAAAGGAAAATTCCACAGGCTGAATTTTTAAAACTCTGGTTCTATTTTCTCTGTTTTTGATGTAATTATACATAATGTTGCTGACAGCACATTAATCCAATATGTAGTAGGATGCTTTCCATTTTAAGTTGTTTGGGTTTTTTTCTTTCTGAATTTGGTATGCAACATGACTTCTTATGTCCAGTATGGGAGAAATCCACACTAGAAAATTATTTTTCTAGGTGAGGCATTAAATTCCCAATGTCAGATGCAGTAAATTCAGCAAACTCAAACCAAAGAAAGTCAGAATCGCTCACTGGACAGGACAGATGGCTGTGGGTCCTGGCTGTTCCTGATTTAACAGATGTATTTTTTGAAATCTTTATAACCTGGGTTCTACTTGTTTTTAGAGGTTTTTAGGTCAGCTGTCACATGACATCCCATTTAAAGAACAGAGTAGATGCCTAGAAACTTTTTAACACCGAAAGCTAGTCATAAAATCATTAATGCTTTTGTAAGTCTATATTCACTTTAGTAAAGCCAATGTTATGCTGTATCACACAACTGCTACATCCAAATATACAGAGATAAAAAGACCATACTTCAGAAAATAATCAGTCTCTCAGAGATCCTGACAGTGTATGTAATGTAAAAATATCAATTTCACTGAGAACTTAGAAGGGCCCCCATGATGCAGGAGATGATTTTGCCTTCCAGATTTCCTTGGAGTGGAAGCCTGTCCCTCTTGATGTATGACACATACTAGGAGTTTTCAGTAGTTCCTACTCAACATGGAAATGACAGATGAGTGTTTTAACCTCAAAATAATTAAACCAAGAGAGAAGTAGTTGCATGCAGAACCTCATTCACAAACCCTGCCCTGAAATGAGAGATGTAAAGAAGAGTCACAGCCCTATCAGCAGTGCCTTGACCGGCAGGCCACATCATCAGGCAGAAGAAAAGAAACTCTACTTCTGGGTATCTGCTGAGCTTTCCTATTGTTATGGTGTATATCCTTCCAGAGATCCAGGAGGCCCAGTCAGAGCACTGGAGCCCACTGTACTTCAATGAAAAGCACATCAGACATATCCACATCTCCTCCTCATGCCATTTGTAGGAACAGCTGGGAAAAGAAGTGGACATGAATTTCATTACTACTCCAGCTGGCTTGTAGGGAAATAAATAAAATTTGATACCTCATTTTAGTAATATTCATAAATGTGCAGACAAATGCTGAAAAACAAAATAATGGTATTGGGATTTTATTACCAGCCTTTCTGTTCAACATATTTTGTACCATCACAGATTATCACTTATTATACACACAAGTCCATTTAGAGCACAGTTTCTGTATTACTTGCAAATGTGAGGCAGCTCTTTCTACGTATTATTTTATTGATATAGTGCCATAAGTGCACGCAGCAAATGTCCATAAAGTCTTATTTCAATAGACCTTTTTTACTATGGGCTTCTTCTCCCGTTATTTCCTCACTTCATGTTTGCCTAATTGTATTTTCTCTGATCACAAGCCTTTGATAATCAAGACATTAAGGACTATGTGTTTAGCTTGTGTCTTTCTTTTCTTGAAACACATTTCTTTCAAGATGCATCGAGGAAAGTTAAGTGTTCGTCCCTCTACTGCCTTACCGTTTACTGACCCTTGACCCACTGAGTTCAATCAAAATATGTCCACAGACTTTATAAGAAATCCAAAGACGGCATCTTAAGAGAAGAAATTAGTTGCTTTGGGCAGAATCTTTTGTGCCCTTCAATATTTTATGAAGCAAAATTAATAGGCTCAACATAGTTTGGCATTCTGCCTATTTCAGTCCAGTCAGAGCAAGTATAAGCTACTTGTCATGTCATTATACAACGTGTTTTTATGACCATGATGACCTATCTGCCAATAAAAGTGGTCTCAAGAAAAAGGACTTAAAGAGCATCATGACGTAAGCAAAAGCAATTGCAACTTCCAGAGCTACCAAGTGTGGTTTGATAACCTAAAGACCTCAGGCTGTGGAAAAAGACCAGAAAGTAATCAAAATGCATCTGTCAATAATTTGGGTAAGAGAGCAGCTCACACTATGGGAGAAGGATTGAGTTAATATGTAGAATTTATTTTAATAACAGACCACCACAAAATTTATGAGTAAGATGAGGAATAGTTATTAAACATGCTAACTATTCACCACTAAAAGGATGATTGGAGTCAGCGGATTTGTAGTGAATTCGGTATACTTGCATTATATGAGATCAATTCTTTCCTTCCTTTAGAAACATAGTCTGTATTCTATCCTGCTGTCATTACATGTACAGAGCCAGGAGTTGGACGTGATGATCCTTGTGGGACCCTTCCAACTCAAAATATTCTATGATTCTTCTGTCCTCCCTGTCTGAGGAATCTACTTCAGTGTGATATCTCAGGAAGCTGTGAAATGTATTTGGCAAACAGTCCCAGATACCTTTGTGCATTGTCATCAGCTCACTTCCAGGAAACATTTGCTCCAGGCTCTTGCTGATTACTGCCACAAAACTGCCTCCTTCTGCTGTGCATTGGTTTGGAGTGACCAGCAAAAGTGTGCAGATGAACTACACAGGTATTCAAAGACAACATGGGAAATCCTGGCTGGGCAGAGGCTGATATGAACAGAATAGTTTTCACCTGCTCCCTTTATGCTGCAGCTGTAAATCGTTGATGGCCTCTGAAGAATAACCTCTCCATTATGCCTCAATTGCTGAAAATGTCTGCTGTGAATTCTCTAAGAAACTTCATAACTTCCTAGAGAACTTGTTGCTTTTCCCCCAACTCTTTGCTTTAATGTCTAATTACTAAATAATGTCATTGTGTGTATGGACATAGCTCCCACTGGCTTCGAAAGCAAATAAAGAAGGGAAATTTAACTTCATCTATGTCAATGAGGCCTTGTCATGCTGTGCAATGTTTCAGAAACTAAGGAAGTTGTGCTTAAAAGGCTTTATAGAAGGCAATTTTTGCTTGATGCAAGAGAAAAATTAAAGAAATTGTGAGGAAGGGAATATGAGGAATATGAATGTACATTTACCCCTTTAAGAGGTTGCAGCCATAAAACCAGTGCTTAATTTAAAACCTAGATCCCAAGAACAGTAAGCTGCATTTTAAAATAAATTTTTTGGCAGTAAACTGATGAATTTAAGAGCGAAGTGAAATGTGTGCCTTGTATATGGATATTAATCAAAAAGCCTTTCAGTTAAACTAATGTTCAAGGTATGATTTAGAGACTCAAAAGCAAGAAAATGACCAGGATAGGCCAGAATTAATGATTTTTGAGTACTAAACCCTGGGGTTCGTAACATTGCATATTGTTCCTAGACTTACTCAGTACCAGTAGTGTCTGCTAGAGACTGAGGAAAATAGTTTGACTGGGGAAAGAGACTTTCTATTAAAGATATTATAGTGTAAATTTATTTATTAAAGTTCATATTTTCACTGTTTCCAACCTTCAAAGTAGCATCCCCAGAACAAGGTTTTGATTTCAGATCATCAGTTATCTAAGCAGGTTGAAAAAAGGAAATTTGTCATAATCATCATGTTTACCAGGGGAAAAAACCTCCACTTGCTTTTAGTTTATCAAAAGACTAAAGAGATGATGACATTTAGTGTGTTTTTACTTTGTCTTTCCCATACACCCTCATGTCTTGTTCCTCGATACTTAAATTAATATTTTAAGTTAATTTAATATTAATAAATTCCTTGTACTTTTCCACAGACACTTATCTGTGTTAGAGAAAGGCTATCACAGGAGATTGGTTTATCTCAGTTTGGCCGTTCATATATTCTTTTGAATGTGCAAGCATTGAATGAAGGTGCTAATGCCATTATGTGTCTTTGCTTCTGGAGAGAAGTGGACATAGTACTGAGAGGTCTTAAGCAAAGTTGTATCTTGCTCTCTGGTCTTTTTCCCACAATAGTGCTCTGTCTCAATTAGATAAACAGGATTGTTCTCCTCTGATGGACAGGATCCTGACGTTTTCTCCTTAAAGTGCTGGAAGACATTTATTCTTAGAGACTTCTTTGTGCACAAATGTACTTAACTGGTAGTTGTAACAGATTAATTTACACGTTCTGAGGCAGTGAAGCATGTGGGTGAGCATTCCTTTCAAAGTTCATGTCAGCTGATAGACAAATATCTTCAGTGCTTTCCTTTGATTTGTCTGAAAGCATTTACAATTAATTGCTGCTTCTTGGTACTTGTTGCACTTGCCTGAAAAGTTTCTAGAATAGACATTAATTGAGCAGAGGGGATTTTAATGTGACATAAACATACTGACATATCACATTGTAATTTAAGCATCAATAAATTTGGGAATAGTCAGCAATTAGTAAGTATATGTCTAATTATACACTAGTAAAAAGCAGTTTAAAGAAAATCTTGAATTATTTCCTTATTGTTCTTTATTTTTTGAGTTTTCTGTGCCTGTAACAGGAATATTCTAACCTGATTCTCCATCTCAAGTTTAGAAGACTCAGTCCTGATGTTACTTTTAGAGTTTTAAAAAAAATTTATAGAATTATCTTTTTTTTTCTGATAACTTTCTGATAAGTTTTTAGTCAAACATCACTTTTGGAGGAAGAGCATAAGACATCTTTCTGTAGAATTTTCAGTGTTTGGAATTAAGAAAAATCAAGATATTTCCTAAGTATAAAGAATATAACAATTGTTCTGCCCCCAGTCTCCTTCATGAACTGTGTTGTTGTCATGGTTTAGGAATAGTACTTCACCATTTAGTGTTCCCACTGAAACTAAAATCCACACGCTCTCTCTTTCCTACCTTTTTCCCCTCCCCAGTGCAGCAACTGAAAAGGAGAATTGGAGGAACAAAAGACAAAAATCATGGTTTGAGATAAGAACAGTTTACTGGAAACAGCAATGAGATAAGAAAACAAATAACAGCAATAATATTAATAAAAACACTGTAGAGAAGAAACAGTTCAGAGTTCAACCTGGCCATAGCCACACCTCCCTGACTGCTCCCTCCAAGCCAATATTGTTGATAAAATCCTGTTGTTAGGGGATCTCAAAACATGCTATAGTCCAAGGAAGAATAAGTACGGAGAAAAAATAGATTAGCTATCTCTTGTGTGAGTAAATAATTTTTTATAATAAACTCTTGATGTCGCCCAGATAAATGGGTTCCAAAAGAGAAGTGATTTTCGGTGCAGACACTCCCAGGTTTTATTGGGTCCTGACATTTTCAAGTATGCTCCAACTCCAAATCTTATTCTTTGTACAATATTCCCATTAAAACTTTGACAGTCATAATTTTCCTTCACATTTTTAGTTCCCTGGGTCTAAACAATTATAGGTCCTCATAAACTTGACAGAATCCTAAAATGAGCTCTAATTTGAGTAATCTTTTCCTTTTACTAATTTAAAAGCCCAAACTTCAGCCTATCATCTTATGCAAATTACATCATGTATGGAAAAAAATTGGTATTAGGAGGCTGTGCGAGCGACTGCTAGTGATTAATGAGTCAAATATTTGACCATTTGCTGTAACCACACAGGTGCCGTAAGAGAGTGGAATATTGGTGCTAACGGCTCAATGGGATGGGTGCTTTGCTAGTGATGCACCTGAGAGTGGCCTCCCAGGTGCAGAAGCACCTGTGCATGCACACCTGAAGCTGCAAACTGGATTCCCAGACAAGGCTGATGAGAGGCAAATCTTGTGAGGTGGGTAGGTCTTTCTTATCATGCCATTGTCCTTCCTTATCTCATGACTCCAGCTGTGAAAACTCCAATCCAAAGTATGGGACATTCACATGTAGGATGAAGGGGCTCATCTTGGGTGATGGGCCATGATTGATTCAGCTATGCTGACTAAGAGACAGCTGCAACATCTTACGAGGTGTCAAGACCCTTAAAGTGTCCCGTGATCCACAACATTGCATCATTCAGGTGCCTTGTGATTTATATTACATAACCCAGTTTGAACCTCCCCTTGCTTGGGCATTCCCACAGGAACCCAGCTGACTATAAACCCAACAGAGTTTTTGTCCTTTGGATTTGTTCCCTCACCATTTGATGAATACAGTCTGCAACCACTGCCTCCAGAAGACTGCAGTCACTGAGAAGACCAGAAGAGGAGGACTGATAGAATGTCATTGGAATCTATAGAGTGGTGGTATTTTTTCTCTGCTTCTCTGCCACTTTCTCTCACCCCTCTCCTTTTCCCTTTCTCTCTCTCCACCTCACATTTACTGCTAAATAAAATTCCATTCTATTGACTTCAGCATATGGTCTTGTTTGCGCTTTAATTTGGGCAGTGGCATCGCTTTGATAATTTTAATAATTAGATCTCTACAGAGGCCCTGTTATTATTGCATTAAAATAGTCACAAATTAGTAACCCTTTCTACCAGATAATATTAGAAAAATTCCAGTATACAATTGAAAATTATACATAAACAAGTACAGAAATTTTTATGTCATTCTTGCTTTACCAGTCATCCACTAAAAAACGCAAAACTATTAATGAAGTGAAGACTAAATTTATTAAAATAGTTAAATTTAAAATAGCTCCACATCCAAGCTGTACAAAGGAAAATCTCTTTTATCCCTTGCTTTGATGAATCTGGCCTGTGATCTTGTGCACTTCTAAAGATGATCAAATTGAGCAAAGAACCCCATGAATTCTAACATAGCACTCTGAGTGATGTTCTTAATGAACACAGCATGAGATATTTAGGCTACCTTGAGGACAGCTGCTTCCATCTAGCTACTTGTATCTTCAAACAGCTATTTAGTCAAGATACACTGGGTCAGCTATTGAAACACTCATTCATGGCTCCTATGAAACAAATTAAATTTGCCCGTTTGCCCATGTCTGACAGTATTTCTGTCATGAGAAAGGGTTTGGTTTATTTGTTTTAAAATTATTTTATTGTACTATTTATTCTGTTTTCTGCTACTATTATTATCACAGTTTTTTGGAAGAAAACTGGAAAAGAAAGAAGAAGTAAAACAAAACTTATATGCCATGTGAAAATAATATTTATATATGGACCATAAATGAAAGTAATCCTTTAATGGCTTTCTCTTCTGTAATATCTACTGCCCATAGCACATAACTGCAAATCACTGAAACAACAGGATCTTTCACCATCTACTTCTTGTGTCATCAGTGTATTCATACTTCTACTTCCAAGTAACCAGTTTCACTGTCCTTTCACTCAAAACATGACTCACTTGGACTAACACAGGTTCTGTACCTTGCGCTGATGATTAATAGGTATTCCCCACACGAAAAAGGAAATGTGATGATGTGATAATATGATTATGCAGATGGCACTTTGCAATTCTTTGTCTTGATTTTATAATGAAATTAACGCTTTGACATGATCATTGGTTTCTAGTAAAATGTAGCAATGACATTTCAGAGGTATCAGAGAGTCAAAAAAATAGAGACAAGTTCTATTACGTGAAGTTACCTCAGGTTTTGCCTGAGTTTTAAGTAAGCCTACGGCTCAGTAGAGTCCTGCAGTTGGCTGAAGATCTCTATCACATTTGGGCAAGTTTTGTGCTGATATTGAGTTTCATAGATACAACTGAATTCCCTTTCTTGCAAAGCTACCATGGTAAAATATGGGAAATCAATATTTAATTTAACATATCCTGTATATCTTTGTGCTGGCTCCCTTTTTTTTTTTTTTGTAATGCCACCTTTTTCATTGGAGAGAAAAAAATTCAGCCCTGCTTTTAATAAGTTCAGAGAAAGAGTTTTCCATTTCTCCAGGAGAGTGTTATGCAAAATCCCTTGCAGAATCTGAAAAAATGACAGGGTGCGAGATCTGTTCATTAAACTATAAAAGAAGTGCAATAGGTGAGGTATTTTCTGGTGTGCCGCTTTCTGCTGAAGCACACATGTACTTTCAGATAGGTCAAGCTGCTAAAAGCCACTGCTACTTGAACTGTGATATAGTCAGATTGGAAAGACAGGGAGTAAGGATGCTGCTGGCAGAAGGGGTTTGTTGAGACACAGTCATTACCATACCTCAACTGCTGGACTTGGCTCATCCTCTGGCAAGATGAAAACTTAAAACATCTACAAACTTTTTCTATTAAGAGAAATGTAAACATATTATGCAAATTTAAACTTTTATTAGTTTAGAAGTGCTGCTAGAAATCAATGAATAATAAAATGTGGTATTGTATGCACCTTTTCAACCAATTTCCCAATTATTATAAGTGAATTCTACTGTTGGCCCGTGGCAGGCTTATAAGATATGGATAGTAGAAGCACTAAGGTTGGAAAAGACCTCTAAGATCATGGAATCTGTCAAACCAGCACCACTGTGTTCACCATTAAAGCATATCCCCAAGTGATGCATGCACCCGTTTTTTTAAACACTTCCGGGGATGATGATTCTACCACTTCCCTGGGCAGCCTGTTCAAATGCCTGGCCACCATTTCAGTGAAGAACTTTTTTCCAATACATTACAGTTCTAAGTAGATAGATATAAAGATATATTTCAGGACAAGAAATAATGCTTTTTAACAAGAAAGAAAAATGCCACTGTCACACCTTGCTACTAAATTTCCTGTTAAAAGAGATCATGGACACTGTAGTGCATTTCACTTTAGTGAGTGCACTTCACGAATCTTATGCTTATCTAGGCATTTTATTTTCCAAAATATGTGTTAATCTTTCAGTAGGTCAGTTACTTAAGGAAATACGCATACAGCTCTATTCACCACAATTTTAACATGCTGCATATTTTCTGCTTTGAGCTTCAGTGACGCCATTTGAAGAGTTCAGAATATTCACTGTGAGTCAGCGTTCATCAGCTGTTTATTTGGGAAGTAATTATTATGTAATGTTTAACAGTGTATGCAACTGGAGAAACCTTAAAGGGGAATCAATCTACAGATGCCTATTTAGTCCTTTCAGACATTCTTGATTGAGTATGGCAGCTACATTAGGATCAATATATCCAGTGGTCTGAGCTACCCTTGGCATTCATGCCTCTAAGTAGGTGAAAAGGAGCTGACTAATAAATTTTCTACACAGATATCAGCTCAGATTTTTATACAGCATATTTCAAATTTGAAGATCAGTACCTCATCATTCTCACAGCCTGCCTCTGGTGTCTCTGATGCACTCAGTGGTGCTCTCCTTGATGAAGTCTGGCTTTCCTGGGATAATGGAAGCTTTGAAACACTCCCACAACAGATATTAAGGCTACTTACCACTGCTTCTGTCTAAGAAAACCACATGTGGGCTACTGTTTCTTTGCAAGTGAGAAGATTTATGAAGAATCCAGCACCTTGTTCAAAGTCATTGAAAAATTTGTGGAAGCACAAATGCAATAGTTGCTCCTACTGGACCAATGTCCAGTCCATTTTTAAGGAAAATTCCCATGTTTTCTAAGGAAAATTACTGTAAACAGAAATTAACTAACAAGTTGCATCTTGGAAAGTTTAAGAAATACTTAGAATGACTCACAATGGTTATAAAAGGCCCTAATGACTGCTCACATCATGGATAAGTTTGGTAACGAACATCTGACTTGACTAATTTTAAATATTGTTCTAGAGTATGTGAAATATCTTTCCTACAGTCAACTGATTTAATTAATGAATGTTCAGACACCACTTAAGCTAGAAATCATTGGTGTAATAAAAGATAAGGAGCAATTTTTAAAAGTTGTACTTAAAGTTGCTATTGGATTTGTTTTAGTTACAAAGCAAAACGATGTTATCAACAGAGATTTGGCTGTCTTCATCAAGAATTCAATGACTTCTGTTATGAGAAATAAAGCCAAGATAAATACATTAGACTTTGCAAGTAGATATTTTTATATTTATGGAGATATATTTTCTCTTTTTGTGCTTGTGGAGACAAAAGGCTGGAGAAAGTTAGCAGGAGTTTGCATACCTGCTTGGGAGGAAATAGAGAAAAAAGCAGTGGGACGTTCTTTTGAAAGTGGTATTCGCTGGGTTCCCAAAGAGCTATAGCTGATTATCCTCCCTGGAAAAAAAAAGATCATGTACAATATTTTTGCAAATAGATTGAAGCCTCCAGTATCAGATCTAAGACATGTCAAACCTACAATCCAGGGTCTCTTTCCTTGTGACTGTACATGGAAAATTCAAAGCAGTCACAGAATACCAAGATTGTAAAATATTACGAATACATCAGGATGGCTATGTACTTATATATTCATAAGTAGGCATACATGTGCCTGGTACCTGAGCTGAACAGCTGGCAGTAATTTTTATAATTTCTAGTCACTTAATCTACTCTCTTAATGGGAAGGTCAAGAAAAATAAATAGAGGAAATAAGAATGCATATTTTATCATGAATAAAAATAGTGAACTTTTGAGAAAATATACATATGTCATGGAAATAAGTAATAATGCATCAACACATGAGTTGTTAAATTTCTGGCTTTAGGCTCTTTCCCTGCCCCAGGACATCCTGTAGCTTTGGATGTCTGCAAGGGATGTCTGTATGTATGTATATATGCATATATGCACATATGCTGTCCATCCCTGACTGCATTATATAAATGAATTATGTGGCTTTTATGTTATGCAAGAGCTTGTTCCACCAAGTGCTCTATATACATATTTTGTATGTGCAATTAATTACACAGGCTATTTTGCCATTGTTGAATTGCTGAGGGGAAAAAATGATAAATGTTAATGAAAAATTCAATAATAGACACTACTGAATTCAAGGGGAATTCTGTCATACTCTTCATTTCAGGTCTATTTTTTATCATGGGAAGGTACAAAGAAGAGTAAAGATGTTTTATTATTCTCCAATTCACACAAAGTCTTCTTTCTTCTATACTGCAGGAATACTGGTACCCAGAGTTCAAAGAAACTAATCCTTATAACTTGCAAATACTTCTCTCCTACTGAACTCAATTGCAAAGCTCTGAGCTGAGTTGAAAGTGACCCAGCTGAGAAATAGATTACAAGAAGGAACGGGAGGAATTTTCTCATAAAAAAGGACAGTTGTGCATTCGAGTGCATATCACGTTATTTCCTTTGTGTACATCTTGTATTTTAACAAGTTGTGGAGAGGTAATTCACAGAGAAACTGTAGGATGATACATTAGTTTCTGGAAGGAATTTACAGAGCAGCTGTGTATCTCTTCAGCTTTCCTCTTTTTAAACTGTGTGCATTTGCCTCCTTCAGGTACCCCTCTGTGAGAGACTGGAAGGATTGCTGGCTCGAAACATTTTGGATGCGTGTGTGGGGAAAAGGGGCAGGTCAGGTCTTGCTCTGGTGAGGCGATGCCATGCTCCACACCCTCCAGAGCCCGTATCCCAGCCCTGCAGTGGCTGCCAATCCCTGGCACAGCAGAGGCAATGCTCCACTCCCCAATCCTGGAGCCCCAGTCCAGCCCCAGAGTGGCTAGATGACCAGAAGTCCCACCTGGGGAAGGGCCCAGGAAGGCCAAAAGGTACTTAACGCAGGACACAAGGTGAGCACATCTTGACCCTACCTTCCCTTGGATTTTATATCAGCTGAACACTGCTGGAACTCAGGAATGGTAGCTATGTTTGTTATTTTCTGTATTCTTTCTCTCTTTCCCTTTCATCTTCTTCTTCTAATTCCCTCTTCTTGGAGTTTTGAAAAACTTAAAACCGAATGGGCTTGGAGTTTGCTAAGTTGAATGGGCTATGTTAATGCTTTATGAAGTGTTTTATGTTGACTGAATGCTGCTGTAAACTTTTGACAAAGTTCTCTGATTTTCTGAAGTTACCAGTAAAGTTTTTTGTTGTTTTGATCTCCTGAAAATATCTTGTCAGCATTTCATTTGTGCATCTGCCTCAGAGTATATAAAAAATCCATAAGCGCTTTTAGGAGCAAGTTTTTGGGGCCTTACATTTTAACTGGCACCGTGGTAAGGGTGCTCTTGAGGTGACAAAGAGGTACTTCATAGGGAGGTAACTGCTAGTTGCAGAATAAAGGAAAAATTAATATTTGGTCTAAACTGATAGTCTCCAGCAGAAAGGCTCTGGAAGCCCAGGTAAAAATTGACCTGAACTGTTCTCCACTGATGGAGTTTCTAAAAGCTTATAAAGTTTATCCAGCCCCAAACACAGAGATGTGGACTGACTTTTTCATCTTTCCCTGGGTATGGATCCTGGGGATTACCCTGAAACCTTGTTGGTAGGAGGGATAAGGATGGCAACCTGGAACATGTGTATTTGTTTGGGTTATAACAATACCTGGACCTGTAGGATTACAGACTCCAAAAGGCAAGGGTACCTAACTATTGAAAATTGGCCTATCCTTAAAGTTTGTATTTTTTGACAAGATGTGCAATGCATTACAATATCAGTAAGCAATAAAGAATCTAAATTGAACTCACCATGCTATTTTGGAGCTCATCTTACAAGTCCAGCAAGTATCAAAAATGGTTTTATTATATTGTCTAATGTTTGGTATGTTATTAATAAATGAGCAAGGAATATGTAAAAGGCAAGACCTCACTGAAGAAGAATACTGTATCAAGAAACAAGGAGGAAGTCACCAACCAATCTGCTGGACTCTTTGGTCACTGCAGCTGAAAGACTGGTTTCATTAATTCTTTCCCCAAATCCTGTTTTGCATCAAAACTTGCAATTTTAGAGATTCACAGCGTGAGGAGCGATTACTTGCGTAGAGGGAAATTTTTATATTAACTAGAGTTACGATTATTGAAATAGCAATTGTCTGTTATTTGATTTCTTACATACTTTGCTCTTCTTTCTCTTCTCCTCTGTCTCATAGATTAGGACACATAAGCCCTTTCAAGATCTTCATTAAGTGAGGTTTTGGGACCTTACACCATGTTATTACCGCAGGCCTGGGCCCTAGGGTATATCACCATGTCCCGCAGCCATAGGGAGGAGGAGGAGAGAAGATCCAGCAGGCAGGAATTGTGCAGCAAGATTGATTTATTTAATTATTTTACAAACTCTTTTATAGACTTTTTTCTTCATAGTCTAATTGGACAAAGGATCAGCCACCCCTTGGGGGGATTGGCTAAAATCCTAAAACATCCATTGTCAAAATATTTTTCTACTATACCATAAACAAGACTTTTCAAGGTTGCAGGAGGCTTGGGTGTTTACATAACTCTGCTACCTCTTCTGTGAGAGAAAAAAGTCTCTCACAGACTTAGAAAATAGCAAGAAAATCCTTGCTAGCAGCATTTTTGTATCTACATCATGTCTTTTAATCCTTTCACCATTCTTATTGCCTGTCTTCAGACCTTTCACAAGCAGTGAAAAAGAGAACGTGTAATTCTGTTTTCACCAGAACTTGGCAAAGTCCTTAGCTGATTCCCTAGCTTTACATAAAAACTCCTGCTCCAAAACTGTTCCAATCAATTGGAAGAGTCCCACTCAGTACCATGGGTTACATATTAGACTCTCTGTGGAGACATCAGAATGCAGATTATGCCACATTTCCTTTTTTCCTCTGACAGTATCTAATTGCAACCTCCTCTCTGAAAGCCATGTGTCTGGCATTCCTAAAATAAACATTTCCTCATTTATTGACTAGTACTAATTCCTTAGTCTGTTTCTTTTGGAAACCAATTACATGGCTCACATTTAAAGTCTTTATCCTCCACTTAGAAAGGCTGTTGACATACTGGAAAGGGTTCAGAAAAAAAAGTCACAATTATTATCCAAGATCTGGAACATCCATTTTAGACTGATTGATTATTTTGGTTAACACAGAGAAGGATACCAGATGAATTGCTCCTGATCTGCAGGAATGTAAATGAAGATAAAACTTTTCATAATATAACAAAATTTAATGACCGTGAGTTTAACATTAAACACCTTATGTGCTTTTTACCAGAGAAGGCAAGAAAGCCTTGGAAATATTTGCTTGAAGAGCATAGACATTCTCAACTAATGAGAATTTAAATCAAGAGACAGCCCATAGCCTGTGAAGGGCTGCTGTCCTGTTGCAGGACTCAACTGATGAAATTCTATGACCTGCATATGCGTGAAATCCAACTAGGTTTTACTGCCTTCTCTTAAAAAGCATGTCAAATTTTTAAAAATACCTGCATCTTTTCCTACAATTTTTATGCATAAACATGTCAAAATAAGTAAATTTTTTATTTAGGTTTCACTTTAATCAATTTCACATTTTAACAACAGCCTGTGTATGTCCAGTCTTTATCTATTCATAGGAAATTAGGTTCAGGATCAGTTCCAAACCTTGGGCAGCAAGTGCACCCTCACAGACACAGACACTGAGTCAATTTTGTGACCTGTCAGTAACAGTCAGTGTCCCTCATTAATGCTCAGTAGTGCCAACTTCATTGTCCTTTTTATTAGTTTCTTTACTCAATACCATAGACACATAAAAAACACCACAGTGGACTTTTGTACTGGGTCAGTTTTTTTTATTTCATGAAAGTACATGGATTTTCTTTTCCCATTACAAACTTAAAATGAGAATACAAAATGTACAAATCTTCCATAAAATTATATTAGAAAAAGAATGTTTCAAGTCAATCAAACATTCTTTTTAGATAAAACTGACACATTTTGTTTGGAATTTACATTTTGTATGCTATTTACTCGTATTGGAATTAATTTAATTTTCAGAAGTCATTTAAAAATGGCAGACCCCATTGAACCAAAAATGCCAAAATGGAGTGTTATCATGCTGTCAAAACACTTGATATTTTAGGCAGATTTTATATTCTCCCCTCTTTGTGTCAATTAGACAGTAATGGCATTTCCCATTGAAACCTTTTTAGTAAAAGATGCTACCTGAATCTCATAATACCACATGTATCTGGGTACATCAGATCACACCAAGTATTTAAAAGCAAAATAACAAGGGGGGGGAGGGGGGGGGTGGAAATTTTACAGAATCAAGACTATGGGAGTGAAGATGTTTGCATCCACATATTTGTTTTATGATACTCTTTCACAATATGCTTAGTCCCTTAAATAAAAATATATTTTAAGTATTTTCAGAGTAGGATGTAAATGAATGCATGCACTGTGCCTCATTTGTCTCTCATTAATATCCTAAAGCATGCCCTCTGTGTTTTTTTCACAGTGTTAGAGTGTTGGAATCATGGAATATCCAGTTTTGGAAGGGACCCACAAGGATCATTGGGTCCAACTCCTGGCCCTGCACAGGACACTCCAACATTCCCACCATGTGCCCGAGGGCATTGTCCAAGTGTTTCTTGAGCTCTGTTGGGCTTGGTGCTGTGACCACTTCCCTGGGGAGCCTGTTCCTGTAGCCAACCACCCTCTGGGTAAAAAACCTTTCCTAACATCTAACCTGAACTTTCTGTGACATGGCATAGTATGTTAGTGACATACTATGTTAAAGACATGTTAAAGACACCATGCACTACAATGGCTGTCTCCTGCTTAAATCACAACATACCTGAACTAAGGAAAAAGATCATTTATTTTGAACAGCTACTCGTTTCAGGTAACATTTTCCATAATGTTCTAGTGAAAGATTTTAGTGAGAGAGAGTAGGATGCTCTCAGAGCAGTGTGCTTCCATTACACTTTGTAACTGTGTGTGTCATCCTTGTACCACCCAGCACTTCCTTTTTTTCCCCCTTCTTTTGAAGAGGGGGCTACTTTCAATATAAGCATTATTCAACATATCACAGAATCAAAGACTATGTTGGATTGGAAGGGACACACAAGGAGAAAGAAGGACAGAAAACGAGGCCCTTGTGTGCAAGTTAAGCACAATTCTGGCCCATTGCATGTAATAGTTTTCTCTCTTCCTACACAATATTCTCCACTTTCATCATTTTCCTTTATACTGAAAAGGAAGAAAAAGTAGTTTTGAACATTTTTCATCCATCTTGGAGCCTTCACTTATATGGTCCCTTTGTTACTTTTCAGTGGTCTCCTTCTATTCTCTCTAGATATTTCTAGAACCTTTTTACATTCGAACAGCCTTGTTACATTGGATTTAGCTTTCTTTGCTTCCCTTACTTTACCTCTGCTTTGTTTGCCAGCTAGATTCCATCTAGTACTTTCAGTCTATTCATGTTGTTGGATTTGGGGGGTTTGGTGGGGGGCTTTTTGTCTCCCCAGGGTGAAATGAATAATGCAAATTACTTTGCTGCTACCTAACGAAAAGAACTCTGAAGCTTTAGGTTTAGTTCTTTATTGCTACATTTGCCTCCCTGCAGTGAGTGGCGTCTTTTGATCAACTTTTATGTCTTTGCTTTAGCTTAACAGCTGAATGTACTGACGGCAGTAATTTATTAAAACATATTTTGATTTCATAGCTCAAATAACAGAATACAAAACTACAGTTTCCAGCAATCATGTCTCTGTTTTCTCAAGAAAATGACTTATTTGTTTTAGGAGGAAGAAAAGGAATGGCATGTTAATGCAGACGTTGATAAAAGCTATTCAAATTCCTACACAGTCCTGTTCTTACATTTTCTTTCAAATACCATAGCTGGAGCTAAGGCAATATATATGAAAGCAAAGACAACATTATACATAAGGTACAGTAAATGCTAAATTGCTGTACATCCATTATACAGCACATCTGGCATGAATGCCAGATCTGTAAGCAATACCTCTTATGATTAAAACATCTTGATACATTATGTTACTAATATTTTACCACGCAACACCATCCTTCAACTAAAAGAAAAATTCAGAGTGCTTTATGAATAGAAATAGGAAGTGGAACCTGGCTCCAAATATTATTTCCATTTAAAATTTAAGTAACTAAAGTAGTAGATGGTAAAGTATCTTATTGAAGGCTAGGCACCTGCCCAAATATATTTTTCTCTTACATGAATTCTACCTCTGTCTTTGCCAACACCCATTGTTACATTTTGATATTCACTTTTGGGTGCTCACTTTTGGGTTATTTCATTTGTAGTGCATTCACAAACTCTGTCCCCTGCCCTTTACTCATTATATCTGACTGTGTTCCCATCCCCAATCTCTTAAATACTGCAAAATATTAAAATGCCACCATCAAAACTTTCCAGTACCGGTGCATGAACGTGGGATTTCTGAATGGATGTAAAATCCTTAGTGCAAATGTTTACATAGGGATTGGAGTAATGCCTTAGAAAACTCTAGTCAGGCTACAACATGGAAATCCTTATTAAAGGAGAAGAGAGAACTGTATCATTCCTGACTTTGAGGAATAAATAATCACTCTCTAAAATTACTGGCAACTGGATTTATTATGCAGATATTTGGGTCATTGCTGTGCAATGCAATTTGTTCGGGAATTTCTGTTTGTTTGGGGGTTTGTTTACTTGTTTTTAAGGAAGGCAGCTAGTGCATGCTCTGTAACATTTTGATTCTATTTTGAAATGATTCACAGCAAGATTTAGTGCTTTATACTAGACACAGGAATGTATACAGGCTTGTTCCTTCAATAGTTCTGCAGCATGTGATTGAGGCATATTTGTGAGCACACAGCATTTATTGACTTGGACATTTATATCAGAATGAGATCATTTGCAAGTAACGGGGATTTCAGTCCTGAACTGTGATCACTTTAGCTAAGAGAATTCTTTGTAGACTTGACTTCTAGGTGTCACACTCAGCAGTGAATGCATAATACATCATCAGCCCACACGAGCTCATGCACTGCTGGGATCAATATTTAATTATTAACATCCTTGAATTTAAATTTTTATCTAAAGAAGGGTAGCTTAATTGAGATGTGTTCGAGTAAAGTAACTGATATGCTATGAGTATACAGGTAGGGTGCCAAAAAAGCTGACAAATAAGCTACTAGGGAAGGAAACAGACATCTTACAGACACATATAACAGCCAAGTCAAAAGCTCCTGGAAATACTGCTTAAGACAAATTTTACAAACATTATAGAAAAATGACACAGTATACTTTAGAGAAGCTGGTGGTTAGTGAGGTATTAGATCTTATTTGATTGATTTCTGTTAAGATTAGGAGCATACCGGGTTGCAAGAGGAAAACTGAAATACATAAAATAATTTATACAGGCTCTATATTGAGGGCAGTTTCATTCATTGTAGAAATAAATCTACTCTTCTGTTTGAAACTATCAATTAGAATGGTAGCCATTATTCATGAAAATAAATATATAGAGTGTTACTCATGACAGGAGAATGTATCATGTATAAGTGGTCAATAAATCATTTTAGGGGAAAAGTGATATGGAAAATGGTGGCACTTAAACTTTCAATTTTCATTAAAATTTTAACTACAGCAGGTTTTTCAGCAGTGAGACAGTCTCTGCCACGCAAACCCATGTGAGCACTCCTTGCTGGTCAGAATTTTGCAAAAAGTACTACCCATTTGTCCAGTACCTGGCTCTGCTAACTTCCAAAACCTGCCACAGACCCTCCTAAGGGAATATACCCTGTAGTCACATCCCTCTTGGTTTTGAAACCTGTATGGCTTTTACTTGCACTCAATTTGCAAGGAACATGGGAAAATTTGCTGGAACATGGAAAAATTTGAAATCAGTAATACTTTTAGTAAAATAGTACAATGGAGAAAGCCTGTTTTACAACTTATTTTATTGCATTTTCTTACTTTTCTTATCTGCCTTTCGTGTTGCTTCATCGAAATATATCCTTAACCTGCCATTAGTACCTAAATAGGTTCCTGTTTAAATCAATGGGCCAGTTACACTTAAGTGATCACACTCATGTGCAAAACACTTAATTCCAATTGATTTGCTTTGGAAAGATCTCCAACAGAGGTTCAAGTTAGTGCCAGTGAGCATACTGGCATCTCAGACCCTGCTGAGGCCCCATATCTGCCATAAACTGTATTTCATATGCTATATTAGATGTAACACCATGAAAAGATATTATGCCTATGAAATTAGCCTGGAACCCTGGAAACCTGGTTATAAAAAATGTTGCAACTAGGATTAGCACCGTAATGTAGTTACATAACAAGTGATATTCCTCCTCCAAACACTGTCTCCTGTCCCATGGCAGACAATCCTTTTCCTTCCCCCAAGGAGAGAGGTGGAAAGAGGGGCAGGGCCATAAAACCTTAATTTTTTTCCCTAATCCTCAGTTCCTATCTTAGTGACAGCACAGAGCAATCAAGAAGATCGAAGGCTACACTGAGTGATGTCAACTGCGTTTCTGCTTTCTGCTTCCACCTTCACTTTGGGAGGCACAGGTGACATGCATCATCCCCAGTTCCTCCGTGGTTAAACACTGCACAAAGAATTTCTCAACACGACTTGAGAATTAGCCATATAGATGAAGACAAAGGAGGTGAGCAGAATGAGAAGGCGAGAGGACTAAACACCTTCCAGATTTCAGAGTGAAAAGAAAGACCTGCTTTAGACCATGAGGGTTGGGCCCTGAGTGTAAGAGTTAATGGTTTATGGCAGTAAGGATCTATTGGTAGTTCCCTTTTGGCTAGTTAGCAAGACTTAATCAATTTTCAAGTACAGCTTAATTTTATTCATTGCCTTAATGGTTTTTATTCAGCTTTAAATTTTCTATCTGACATTAATCTTTCCTTAAAGTTTCATTTTTTAGAGGGTTTTTATTTAAGAGGAGCTTTTTAGTCTGTATTTTTTTACCCTTAAAATTACCTTACAGGTAACAATTAAACTGCTGCTAAACAGAATGGTGTCAGGTTTTACATGCTGTACTGGCAATAGAGCATCTCCAAATCCTTCACTGCAGTTTACCTATCTTGGAAGCTTTTGGCTTTTACTTACAGCATACTCAAAGCATATTGTGATAAACATGCTTTGCACTGACCTGCTGGCTCAATGAATCTGGTTTCTTAGAAGAAATTAGAGTACCAGTTATAGAAGTACAAGTGATATTTGTTCAGCTGCTAAAGAGGCAAATAAAAGCTAAATAAATTTGGTTTGTGAATTGCCATCTGACAGACAGGCTATCTCTCTTCTCTAAAACAACTCATGTGATCCTTCAAGTGTTCTTAAAACACTGCAGCAGGTTTCCTTTTCTAGGAAGAAAGAAAAGTTTCAAGAAAAATAAAGCTTCCCATGGATTTGTGAAAACTACATCATTAATGGTTTACATGTCCACACAAGTATGAGTGCTGGTACTTGAATATTCTGCATATCCTGAAAGTTTCACATCTATAAACAAATGTATTTATATATGTAAGCACATATATTATTACACATTGTCTTCTCTTGTATCCCGTCTTAAGTTCATTTTCCTCCTTTAGAGTGATAAGATGAACACATATGGTATTAAATTATGTACTAGTCAGCCTTAAAAACAAAACCAAAAACTTCTTGCAATTCAAAGCCACTTTATCAATTAATCAAGGCAAAAGCTACTCCAAGTTGCTGCAGATCTCCTTGTTTCCCAGAAATTCCCTGAATTCCCTTCAGCATGATTCCTTGCAGTTTCAGGTTATGAAAGGCCCTATTTTTGAAGTAATGATTCTTTTTAAAGTGATCTCATTTTTGTCTGGAATGTGAGTTACCTGAACAAAAATGTGGTAAATCGGCATAAATCACCAGCCCTTACAAAAGAGCAGTGTGTCATTGGCTAAAGCCATTTTGGCACCTTAGAGGTTACTGGGCTGGTAATGGTGTTTCTGCCGGAGTCGTGAAAGGACTGACAAGGTTGGGACAAAAGAAAATCTCATAAGATGAGGTTGCTTGCTGTCACCTCCCAGCTGGCTGAGGCTGGCACGGCCTCAGGTGATTATTACTGAGCATTTTGAGTTGATTTGTTCTGGTTTAGAGTTTGTGGGTTTGGAAATAAAGCAAGCCCTGAGGAAGGGAAGATCTATGGTTAGGGACTTGATTTTTCCTTGTACTGCTGGCGAGCCTGCACAGTGACTTACAACTGGAAATAAAGTCCAGACAGTCCTTTACAAATCATGAGCTAGGTGAATCCGTTGCCACCAGAAGAACTCAATGCCTTTAAAGAAAAAACCTTTCAATGAATGTCTGTTGAAATTCAAATCTTAATTCATTCCAGCTACACTTAGGTTTCTTTAGAGTCTCTTTCTGTGAACATTGAAGCAAGCAGTCATTGCTTGTAGAAGTAAAAATTTAACTACACAGGTTCTATATTCATGTCACATAAGGTATATTTTTTCTATGGAACAGGAAACTAATTTAAATGGCAAGGGGTAGAAGGGGAAATGTTACAGTAAACCTTATCAGAGCCCTGAAAGAGGAGCAACTGAGCACCCACCATTCTATTATTCATATGTAAGAGAAGCATGTGTATAACCATCCTATACATTGAGGAAACCAAAATACACATAGTTTATATTCAGAAATATGTCCTATATATTACAATTGTCTATAACTATATATAAAGCTGCATAAATAACATATACATTCTGCAATTCTCCCTGCTATTTTAAAGGTGACCTATAACTGTTGGCTTTTTTGGTTTCTAGAGGTTTTTTCCCTTAAAAAGAGGATTTCAAAATGATTGTAAATTTTCAAAACCTGCTTCAATTAAAACCTAGTATTAACAAGCAGCTTTACATATACACTAGCAAGATTGTCCAGGTGAGTATAGAGACCTGTAAAGACTTTTAAAATAGTTTGATATGCAAGGCACATGTGGAGTTAGCACCCCTAAAAGTAACTTCACAAACCAGGAAACAAAGTGGTGACTCAATTGAACACAGAAAATGTCAGAGGAGACACCGCAGCTCCAGCCTTATTATTCCAAGGTAGATAAGACACATAACTGTTTGCTACAGAGTGATGCCTATTTCCTTTAGACATTCATCAGACACTGGTTGTTATTCTCAAGGAAGAATCATAAAATAATAAAGAAAAGCAAAAGTATTATAAGGCAGTAAAGCTTCCTTTTATTCCTCTTCCTGCTAATGTGGAAGAGTACATGATCCAGATGTCCTATGTGCTGCATGAATACTCACCCCTGGACTGCACAGTGTCTCCCCCTCTTTTCCTCCTGTCTAGTACCATGAGCATTTCTGAGGCTGCCAGCAATGATGAGCTTGCACTCTGCCACAGGAGCACAAGGAATAGTCTCGTGCTTTCTACCTTTTGTGTCACAAAATATCTCTGCTGAAGCAGCTCAGGGATAGCACGCTGGATAGGAGCTCTGTTATCTTCTGATGATGTACTTCTAAAACCAAGACTTCCTTGCCTCATCCAAGCATGTGCACACATCAGACTTGAACGGTCAGGTGAGGGAGATCCATTTCCTTCTCACTGCTCCCATACAGGACGTGTCACACCACTGGAAACAGCAGCAATGCTTCAACATAACAGATGACACATCAGTCATGTGTCAAGGCTTCTTGGTAGTGGGTAAAGAATGAGGACTGTGCTGGCATTGCAAACTCTTCCTCAAGCAGAAAGAATTGCAGCTGGCTCCTCCATTGTCATGCAGGAAGGAGCAGAAAAGGGCTGTGATTTGATGTATGTATTCTGGGACTTGAGTCTGTGAGTTTATGAGCAGCTTCACAGCCTGCTAATTCAGGTGGAAGTAGGCAATGCCTCGTACTCCACAGGACGTTGAGCCTTTATTTACACTAATGTTAGCTTTTATGTTTTAACATAACATTTATGCCTGTGCAATCACAGAGGAGATTTTCAAGCCTGAAATTTTTTGACTGCAGATGAATTACTGTAATTACATCTCACTAGAGCAATGACAAAATACTTTCTTAGCTATGAAGAAAAAAGCTATAAAGAGAAAAGGTTTTTCTGTACCTGAAAATGAATCATACTTGTGAATAAATTCCCTGGACTCAGTCAATTCTGAAATATTATGCGTGGGCAATGTTCATGACTAGGAAAAAGACAATAAACAGAGTAGATACCCAGACAACCCTTCCTTTAACCAAGTAAATTGCTAGTCTGGAAACTTATTATTCCTGACTGGGATGACCTCAACACGGCCATAAACACTCTAGAAAATACCAGGGATGCTGCACCTTTTTACTGTGATTGGCTCTTTTAGTTAAACAGTAAAACTGACATCACTTGCAAACTTTAATAGCAGCTAAAATACCTAGAAGGTGGGGTGCTAAGAGAAAATCATTCTTCCTATTTATTGTATTTTCATGTGTAAAAAACCAGCTGTAGGATTTGAAAGCATATTTGTTGGGAAAAGAATTTGCTAAAGATAGAAAACATGGTGGGGATTTTCAGCAAATTCCCTTGCTGATAAATGAACAGTAATGCTTAAGCCCTTCTAATGAAGATGAGTTTACCATGGAATAAAGTCATCAATGATGAGCAGAAAATAGGGCATTTGTAAATACAATATAACACAGAATGATAAAGCACATCCAATTTATGCAAAGATGTGCTTGCAGAGCATGATAAATAATATCTGCATAATCAATTACTGGAAGAAAGACTGAATAAATTGTTTTCTGTCAATTTATGGAAAACAAGCATAGCACAAAAAAAAAGACAATTTGACATTAGTCTTTTCACAAGATTGACAAGGACTAAACCCAAACTAACTAATGATTCAAAGGATGCAGTATTTATAACTATTTTCATAAGCGATAGAAAATTTGAATTAGGCCAAGAGCCAAATTCCTATTTTTTAAGGTAAAAGGCAGAATACACAATGTAATAATGTATATAACACACCCACCCCCCATATATTATATATTTGGTTTTTTCCTTGTATTTAAGATTATTTGCTTTAAAAACACACATGGATTGAGAGGGGTGGGATAGAAAGCAAGAGAAAAATATATTTTATGCCCATCAATAACTAATAGTAATGGGATACTATATGTATGTGAGTTACCTCTAATAGATATGCATTTAATGGCTGGATGCTACACCCACTGGTGTATTGAGCTGGGTAAACTATCCTTTAAAGAAATTCTGAAACTACTTTAAAACTGAATTGGGAAAGTTGCAAATTATATCATCATTCAGTTACAGAGCCATTAACTTTATGGTGCTAAATATCTCTATGATGTATGTAGTGGTTCTAGAAAGCTTCAGTAGCTGTTTAGGATACCAAGAATACCAAAATGAGTGATAAGCCATTTAATATCCAGATATTAGCTTTGGAAGAAAATGTCATTGAACAAAAACAATTCTCTAATCCCTCATCCTTCCATCAATCAAAATAAAAATTAAAATGCAAATATTTGGGAGCTGACAGTACATATAACTTTTGCCTGTAAGAATATTCAAATGCTTGTTACAATCTGCATAAAACAATTCAATATCCAACTTGAAAAACATTTAGCAGTTTTCAACAGTCTATGCAGGATATTAAAATTCACATAACCACCAGATTCTCTCTCCATGTAAAACATTCAATGATGCCTGTAGCACTACATGCTCTGTTAGTAAATAAACCACTGCTTTTATTTTGGTGTTATTTCAGCCTTATCAAAACCTCTCTTTATATTTATCTAGGAAAAAGGTGCAGCCAAGTTCCAGAAGGCTAAAGCTTGTTGTTTTTCCTATTTAAGTGACACAGCCCTAATTCCATCAGCTAAGTGGATGAAAAAAGAAAATCAATAGTCAGCGGATATGACACTGAATGGGATGTTTGATTCTGACTGAGAAGAGAGAGTGCGAAATCCATCTCTTTAAAATTTGCGTCTGACTCTGGGATTCAGCTAGGTGTTTGAACCTACACACATGGCAACATCTCTCCTTTGGGGAGCCCGCATCAAATTTCCATGTACTGCTCTAGAATTGGCATGCTTCAAGCAATCATATCTTGATTATCCATAATGTGATTAATGGAAGTAATTAGTTATTGGGGGTCTAACATCTCCCCAGAGGTTTCACTTCAGCCCATAAGTCTTGAGGCACTGGTCATGCTTCACTGCCTGAGTGCACAAAGAGTTACTTTCTGAAGCCTTTATGCCTGTCTCAGGACACTAAGGCTTCACTGCACAAAGATTTACGTGCTGAAATGCAGACCTCACGTAAAGACTGCTGTACTAAAAACCTGACAAACAGTTGCTGCTCTCTCTTCCCAACCCAGGCAGCAGTCACACACAGAGACAGGGCTACGAGGGGCCTGAGCACATACCTCAAAGCAAGTGGAGCAAGCACTCCATGTTAGTAATATTCATAGGAAAGAGTTTCAGCTTCAGTGGAAGCCTTATTGGACTCTCCTAAGTGCTACAGTTCTTGTGCAGTCTAATCTAGCATCAAGGCTAGGAAAATAAAATGGCTGGTGCAGAATAAAGGGATCAAGCCCTCAGAGAAGCACTGGTAAAATTTTCAGGGAGAGTACCTGTTCTCAACATTGTAAGCACTGAGTATTTGGTAATACGGCTACAGTGAACCTATACTTCAGGTGGAAGACAAAGGCACATGGATATTTCTAGGTGGAAAAGTCCCTTCATAAAACCTGTGTTTTTTACAAGAAAAATACTACACAGATTTCCAGTCCTCTGACCCCATCCACTTCCTGTCCACAACAGAGCTATCCAAGCAAAATGTTAAAAGAAATAGTCCAGTTTGAGGGTTTAACAGAGCCATTTACTCTCCCAGATGTTGAAAGAAAAAGGTGAGAATTAAGTTGTCGTTAGGAACTAAGTATATATTTACCAACGTTGGTAGATGGGATTTTTTTGTCTAGATAAGGTGCATTTTACAAATGCTAAAAGTGTATGCTTACAGCAAATTGCACTAAGAGTGCAACATGTGAGGAATGGAAATGGTTCTGACTTTAGGGCATTCACCTGTGAAATACCACATGCATGCATTTTGCTGGTTCTTGTGAGTTTCCTTTTGAACAAATCAACCACACAATCACTCAGGAGATGGAAAAGTGAGAAAAAGTGGGGGTTAGGGGATATATTTTGTAATGTGGTATAACATAGCAGTAGTGTTCTGGTTAACTTTTTTTTAAGCTAATAACAAAGCCTACCACTGGCACATTAAACTTAAGATATGTGAGGAAATAAATGAAAATAAGTGGAGGAGCTAAACATTGATTTCCTTTTATGTAATTCTGGTAATGATCAGTATCTCATGATGTGCTTCTCCCCTAAAAAGATGTGTGACCCAATCATTCACAGCCCTGTGCTGCCATAAAGACGATCTGAAGCTGACTACCTGTGAAAACTCATGCAAGGAAATTTTAAAAGCAGCATAAAAAGAGATGAAAAAAGAAAAATCACTTGATAACAAGAAATAGACAAAATAGCATGAGTGTTAAATAGCTCCATGTGCAAAAGTGATTTCTTGAGATCATGGGTATCTTCTAGAAGTAATTTTTTAATTACTTCTGATCATCTTAAAATACAGGCAGCAAGAAGCCATGAAGTCTACCATCCACCTTTCAGCTGCAATGGCTGTAACTGTAATTAGCCAGATTTCAGAGTTTTCTAGGTTCCCTGTCCTATATGGAGAAGCAGTTTGGTAAGAAATGCTGAAACACACACTTGAATGCCCTTCACCTGAATTGCCTTGTAGGTTTCTTACCAGCAGCCAAGGATCTGGACCATTAAGTTCAAAGGATATAACCTGCTCAAACTTTAGCATTCCATTTAATGTTAATTTATAGCTGAACTTTTGTGGAACTGCAAAAGCTTCACTATCTTTATTAAAGCCACATACATTTATTACATACTGAAACTACAGCAAGGAGATTCTGGGTTGAATATTTCGTTGATGTAATTTTTATTTTTTATTTTAAAACAAAAATCTTGGGGAAATTTAGTGAAGGCAAGGTCTTTATGCCCTGCTTCAAGAGAGTACCCGAACACTGCAAATAGAAAATGATGACTTTTGCGAGCCACTGAATGAAGTCTGAAGTAAACTTCTACACAGGCTCTTTTTCAGAGTCTAAAATTAAGAAAACATCTTTCATAGTTTGAGAGAAAGCTGTATAAATATTCCTCTCCCTGTCTTGTCACCTATTTTATCATATTTTTCATGTTGACCTGCTCACACACACGATAACGAAGTCATTAGCTAAATTTTCATTTACTTCTCATGCCTTAGGAGGTCATAGGTCTGGTCCATTAACACAAGGTTCTTCTCTCTGCTGCAATTTGCATGTAGTTAGGAAAAAAAGGTTTAATGTCAATATTCCAGCTAACAAGATAAGACAATTTTAAAAACAATTGTGAAAAAATAACCTCTGACACATCAAAGCAGGGATGTTTTCTACAAGAGAAGAATCCATAATGCATGCAAAAATCTGAAGGGATGCTAAGGATGTAGAGGCACAAAGATTCTGAAGCATTGCATTCTACATGACTGTAGGAACAACCAAGAGTTGTCTGACATGGGGACCAGTGTAATCAGCTATATCGTTTTTCTCACCTATGGCAATTTTTCTTTATATAATAATGCATTTCTTTATAATTTTTCTTTACTTTCTAATCCTGAAAAGTAAATCAGATGCATAATTTGATTTTTATAAATGAAACATTGCAGAGCTCAAGAAATTTCACTTTGTACTTGTAAACTTACTTTTTAACATATTGGCAAAAAACCCAAGGTCTAGAATGTTTTGGTCATCTGTAAACCAGAACAGCATATATTCTCTGGAAAATGAAAACTGAAAGGGAATATTCCCCCACTTTCAGCAATAGAAAGAGAACGAAAAAAGGTATTAAGGCAGGTAGAACCCCCAAAAGCTGTACACAAAACCAAAATTTATTTCAAGATCATAATTTGAGACTAGGAATAAGAAAGACATTTTTTATGATGAGAGTGGTGAAACACTGGATGAAGTTACCCAAAGAGGTTGTGGATGTCTCCTCCCTGGAAACATCCAAGGCCGGGCTGGATGGAGTTTTGAGCAACCAGGTCTAATGGAAGGTGTCCCTGCCCATGGCAGGGAGGTTGGGCTAGAAGACTTTTAAAGGTCCCTTTCAACCCAAACCATTCCATGATCCTATGACCTCCTACTTCTCTTAATGCATGGACATTTCTCCATAGGCCACAAGAAGAAGGGACAAACTTGCATGAGTTCGCTGAAGAATTCATAGCTATTCCTAAGAACGTTGTATATGGACAGATACTGCAAGGCCTCAACGAAGGAATCAGCTCACTTCTACATATAAAATCTCGAAACAGGGCAGAATTTATTAAGTGTAAAACTGATCTCTTTCTAAACAAGGGGCAGAGGGGAAATGAAGACCACTTTTTCTTCTCTCCAAACTGCTTTTGAAATGTTCTCTTAGTTGTGCGGAATGTGAGAACTTCTGCACAGAGCACTCCTAAATGAGGCAGAAATATGACTGAGATGAATTGTTTTAGAGAAGGAACCAGCCCTTTGCAGAAAATCTAGCACAGTGCTTGTGCCATCTAGTCACAAATGTTAATAATGCTCCCAGAAAGTTAAAAATGCTTCCTTTCTCCTCACAATTGCCATCCTCAACTTTCTAGTGAGTGGAATTCATAGAGAAGCAATGGGGGTTTTGAAAAAGTAATAGTTTGAAAATAGATAAAATGGACTGAAATGGGACAACTCGAACAGACCTTGAGGTTGCATTTATGTGGCTAGATCCCTACACAGATCCTTTCACAGGGCTGTGTCTTTTTTAATGTCCTCCTTGAAAAACAAACTTTGGTAGGGTGAGGATCAGAATGGGTGGATATACTCACTGATTTCCTACAGCCTCGTCTTCAGTTTTGTTTCACCTTTTTTCAGCAGGATTCTTGCTTATGTAGCATCTGATTCTTTTCCCTGTCTCCTAATAACCACGATAGGTATCATTGATACTCCCTTCTACCCTACCTCAGCTGTCTTTAGGCTCTGAAACTTCTGATTTCTCATAATGTCACGAGTAAAAACTGAACTTGCCCCATGAATTTTAATGGTTGTTTAAAACTTTTTTTTTCTTCTTTTAACTGCTAGCGCTTTCAGGATTTTTGCTGTTTGATGTTGAGAAGTATGGACATGTAAAGAAAAGATCAAAGTACACTTCTGGTTAATAAAACTCAGCAAAAATTACTGCTCAAAATGCTGGCAAAATTAGACTTCATCAAAGAATCATGGATGGTTAAGGATTGAGGGGAAACATTAAAAATCAGGGTAGAAATATTTTTTAAAAAACAGAGGAAGGAAGAAAAATTTGGTTTTAGAAGGACGGTAGGGAAAGATGTTATCAATTATCTAATTTCATATTTTCATTTTCACATTGGTTTACAGATAAAGTGTTGGAAAGCAGATTTGAAAATCTATAGATTAATAGTATTGGTAGTGATCAATGAACATATCTTCTGAAAGAAGGCACAATGTTTACATTTGATGTCATAATACTTCATAGTTGAATTACTTATAAAATATGAAAAACTACTGTCTCCATTTCAAGAACAACAAGAACTTTACAAAAAACAACAACCTTTAGGTATAAATATTTATTTAAAATAGTTTATTTGCTTTTTATTTATAAAACTCTGCTGTGTAAGGTGTGGTTCCTCCTACATGCTTAAACAGCCATTTTTAATTTGAGTGTGTTCTTGCATCAAAACTAGATGAATACTTGGGTTACTCTTTCATGCTTTTCCTTACTCCAACAAATCCACTCCTCTAAATATAATTTAAAAATTTTGTCTGCCTCTGCAGTAATACAGAATGCTACAAATAATTTCTGTCACCCTTCCATGTGAATAATCCAGATAGGACAAGGAGTTCAAGGTGAAAACACTGCTGATTTTATAAAATTGTTCTATTTCACTATTGACTGACTGTGCTTTCTCCAGTTTTTCATGCAAACTGAACTATACCTGGTGTGGCTGTTACTGGGCACTTGAACAGGTGTTTCATTACACTTGTCCCAAAAGATGTTAGTTTTCTCTAGATAAGAAAGACACTGATAAGTGGAATAGATTTCACCTGACAGGTGGGAGCTTTATTAAACTAGTCCCATAAGAAAAGCAAAGAGATGTGGAACAGTGTGATCACAAAGTGTTACTTAAATTGTCCGGTGCAGTCAGACTACAGAATTTGCACACAAGTGTAGGGTGATGACACTGAGCTTTCCCTGCAGAGTACTGGAGCAAGGATTCAGTGGCATTAAGTGCCCAGGGGTCTTCATCTCTTCATATGGGGAAAGAGAAAGCCAGTGACATTCACTCAGAGTGAGTGAAATTTAAACCCACACACAGTCTCAACCTTGCCTCTCAAACTGCCTGTGCTCTCCAGATGCTGTGCAGGAGCTGAACATATGAATATGTCTTGTCCAGTGACAAATACAATTTTTCTGACCCTGGAGAAAGCAACCTTTCAGAGTCTAGAACATGCCAGAAAACCAGTCTTTCCCTAAGAAAAAGAGAGCTGTAAGAACAAAGGAGGTATAAAGTAATGCCACTACCTACTACTTTGCCATATTATAAGAGGTTAATATTTTCTAAATTGAGACAGTTGGTTTAGATGGGTGGTGGGAGAGTTGTCTATTTTTATTCTTTCATTGCATTTTGAACATGGATTTCCATTGCTGTCACACAATTAAACTCAAAAAGAACAATAGGTCTTTCTCCGTATTCTTTCTTTGAATAATTATGTAAGGGAATCATCCACTGTTCATGTGTGAATTTGTTATGATCAATAATTGAGATTTAACTAGTGGAAAAAAAAACAAAAACAAAAACAAAAACAAAAACAATGACACCATAAGCAGATTCCCTAAAAGTTAACAAAGCACCAACCCTCTTTCTGGGAGACATCATTGAGTTAAGGTCACCTTTCACTTTTGTTATCATTTTAATGGATTTAAAGTATTTTCAAGAAAGTTTGCAGAGCTTCTTGGGATTTAGCTTTCCAGTCACAAGTTATGAGAAAAAATTGCTTTCAAGCAATTGAATAACTTCTAATATCAGATTCTATGAGTAGAAATAAACAAACAGAGCTTTGTACTGATTCCTGGGGAAGAATCTTATTCAATGGATATTTGGCAATTTGGATTCCAATCCCCCTTTCTTCCTGCTTTGCTCTCACAGGAAAAGCAGAGTATTTTTAACCAGTTACTCACTAGAAATATTTCAGAAACTGCGTTTTTGAATTTTATACCTTTTTAAGTAGCTAACTCAGATGTCCCATATCTCACCAAATATTTTTTCATGAACTCTCTTGAGTTTTTCTTTTCCGCCTTATAATTTAATTTAGTATTTCTTCCTTTTTTTCTTTGTGTTCCATTTGGCCTCCTTCTTTTCAGTTTTTTCAATATACAGTGTATTTCACATCCTCTTCCGTTTCTTCTATGTTCTTTGCTTCTTTTTTGTCCTATTATTTTCCTCCTTCCTTTTCCTCCACTATTTCTCTTGGAGTTGATTCTTCACTTCTTTCACTCCATCAATCTATCAGTTTGAAAGTTGATGTATTGATTTGAAAGGGTTCTCTAAAATAAATTCAGTACCACAGGAACATTCAGATGTACACAAGGCATGTTCACTTTCAATCCATTACATTGTCATTGGAATACTGAAATTGCTGAGGTGCAGTGACAACACTCCCATCTTGCTTCTTCAGAGACTGTAAGTTTGCCAGCTAGGCACAAATCATGTGTACCAGTCATGCCCATCAAAATTGTAGTCTATACTCTGCCCTGCTCAAACTAGGGTCTGCTGCCAGATTGCTTGAAAGAATATGCAGGAAAGCACACAGCTGTGGCAGTTTCTAAATAAATGAATAATGCAATATCAACATCTGTAGGATGTTTGAAATGCTAAACATTCAGCTATGAAGCTTTTGACAAGCACACAGATGGTAATGATGGCGTTCTTGCAGTGGTTCCACCAGAAATGGTCAGAGTTTCATAATCAGACTGGACTCTTAATGACTGAAACAATCCTTTCCTTTAGCAGCACTAGCTCTCAGTGCATCACAGAATGATAAATGCTCACTCTGTGGGCTGCATTAAATTCCAAGCTTTTTTGAGCTAAAGAAATCCAGTAATGAATATGGACATCTTCAAGCATGAACACAGATGCCAACACCAGCTGATAGTACTCGGCAGGTAAATTTAAACTGACAATCCAAGCTAAGGTAGAATAATTAAAATAAATTTTCCATTTGTCATGGGTTAGCAAAGCATAGTCCCGGAAGTGATGATCTTGCAAAGGGGTGCTTACAGCTTCCTCTGTGACCTGACAGAACCTAGCAGCTGGCCAGTTTGAATATGGACAATTCTTTAAGCCACTTAAACTTGTGACCACCTCTGTGATCCACATTTAAGAATAGACAAACCCCGGGCAGAGCTCTCTCTCGTTTCTGGCGCTGGGACAGGTGGCTGCGGGCCCCGTGTGGGGGCCAGCGGGCCCGGCCAGGCCCTGCTTGGGCCAGGCCGGGCTGGGCCACGGCCATCCTGGAGCCGATGGGCCCTGTTCCACCCATGGAACCCCCCCCGCCCCAACCCCTCTCCCTCCCCCCCCCATCCCTGCTGTGGGCAGCTGGCTCCCCTCTCCAGTGCGGCCAAGATTCAGCTGAAGCTGCCCTGCTGTCCGGCAAAAAGATCATGTGAGCAACAGCGATAAGCGAAATTCCAGCTGCAAGGCCCGGGTGAGATTAACCCTTTTAGTGCTGTGAAGAGCTGAAAACCTGAAGGAGAAGAAAGAGGAGATGCTTAAAGCTTAAATTCTCTTGTAAAGCTATGATGTATCAGAGTATCCCGTTGTAATTTGATGAAGGCATGGGGGGTGGAGCATTCAACTTGTACTTGTGAGCAAAAGCACCTGCGCTGAGATAGGCAGATGCTGACGCAGATGTAATTTGATGAGAAGTTTGAACAGGGAGAGATGGAAGCGATGAGGACTTTTGCTCCAAATGGGAAAGGAGAAAACCTCAGTTCCTAGAGATGCTCCCAGAGATAGTCCTAGAGATGAAGATGAGGAAGACCCTTTGCTCTCAGGGAAGGAGGAGGGCCTCTGTTCTTAGAGATGAAATGCTCCCAGAGATGGGTGAAGAGAACTTTTGTTTCTGAAAGGCTCAACCTTAAAATTGTACCCCAGTAATTCAAGAGTGGACCCTCGAAAGCAGTTGTGGGAAAAGCTGCAAGTCAGGGGAAGGGACTCACATCGCGATCAGAGAACCAACCCAGGCGGCTGTCTCGTTGTGATACTGTTTTCATAGCATGGACAAGAGAGACTCCTCTTCCTTAGTGGACTGAAAAAGGTTATTATGGAAGTGGTAAACAGACTGAACATCTCAAGGGCTGTCTTTTTACATTGTCAGTGGGAGAAGGGAGAAAGGTCGTGGGGGAAGGAGAGTTCTGAAGGTCTGGTACGATTTTTTTTTCCCTCTTTTAGGTGTATTAATAAACGTCTTTATATTCTTTCAAGTTTGGTGCCTGCTTTGCATTTCTCCTAATTCTTATCTCAGAGAAAGTAAACAGTAATGAGTATTTTGGACCAAACCACTACACCATTCAATGTAAAAAGCTCAAGAAAGTCCTATGTTTACCTCAGGAAACCACGAACAACTAAGCCAACTTTTCCTAGATGCAAAATAATATTATTTCACAGGATAATATGTATTTTTCTGGTTTTTAAATCATATCAGTATGCATTGCCTACTGAAAGAATAGAAAAAAATAAAGTGTATCTCTGAATACAAGCAAATATATCTGTTCATCGACCAATTTTTTCAGGACATTAAAGGAGAGCACAATGTCTTATAATTTATTCTTTTCCTTACTTTTTTCAATCAATAAAAATTGTGTTTCAGAGACATTGAGCAAATACAAAAAAAAAAAAAAAAAAAAGGCAATTTTGCTCAAATTAGAATCTGTCCCTGGATTCAGAAACAAGCTAAAAGAACTAACTGAAAATTCAACATAAAGTTAAGCAGTGTTGAGAGGCAAAGGAATTAAAAGGAGCGAATAAGGAAAGCCATGGCTATATAAGAAAGGCTTCTGAGAGAAGGCATGGTGTCACCAATCAGCTCCTCTGGACAGTTGTAGTCTGAGCTCTTGATCCCAGACACAACTTGTCTTCTTAGCTGGGACAGGCTCTCCAGAAAGAGCGAGGATTATTTCCTTTGTGCATGGAGACAAGCTGAGACAAGTCTATTACAAATGTTAAAAACTGTACCCAAACCACAGAATAGTATTTGGAAAGCTTCAAATACAGGGGAAAAGGTCAAGATGTTAACCCAGAAATTCCAGGAAGCCTGTCCAGGCAAGGAAGGAAAAGGATGCATTGTTTTAACAAGGGTTCTTGATTAACCCTATACATAACTTTATAGATATCAATAACCCTCTCTTCCCAGTTTTCTTTAATTTTTAGGAAAAGATCAGGATGTCAGCAAAAGAAACCTGATAAATAGCTATTACCTTTCCTTTTTTAATGCTGGAAGCAGGATATTCAGAGACAGCTACTCAGCTTTGCAAGACTTGTGGTTCATATAGGCTCTTTAAGCAACCAGCATAATTTCTTGGGGAAGGGATGAAACATTTTTATTCCTGTAAATGCTCTGCAGCAAAATCTGGAAAGGATAAGGTCTTGCATCAGCCACATGGCTGTCCTCAGGAGCTGCTTAGCAGCTTTGTGATCTCATGTATTTGTCATGCCCAGACTACTTACCTTTTCCTCCACATCCTAGTAAGAAATGGAGTCATGTGCTTCTGCTGCTCACTGACAGACATGTCAGGAAAAGTAGATTTCTATTTTTCTTTTGGGTACTTCTCCCTGGCTCCTTCAAATCTTGGAGTCATTGTCTGGCAGAAGGCTGGCCTGGCTCTGAGACTGGTGGTGCTAGCTAAGCAGAGCCTGCAGACAACTCTGCCTTTATACTTTCCTTGGAGAAAGAATTTTTTCTTTCTTTCTTTCCTAAAATCATATCTGAAAAAAAAGAACAAAAAATTGCTATTAGAAACAATTGGCAGGGTGAGCAGGGGAAAGAGAAGACTGAAAGAAATATCAACAAGAGCACTTTCTAAAGTCAAAAAATCCTACAGGTGCCTGGAGTGGGAGACTCTGGGGACCATCAAATGGGCAGTAGTTCAGTGGTTGAATCTCCTCATGATATCACAAGAGGTGCAAAACTGTGCACAAAATCCTCAGCTATTGTTTTAAGAGTGAGAAAGTTGCTGTAAAAAAGAGCCTCTCAGGTCATGGTATTATTTTCCAGGGGAAAAAAATGTGTACTAGTCCTCCCATAGGAGAAAGAGAAGCATTCACAGCCAAAGAAGAGGGAGACTCTGAACTCTGGGGTTACAAAAACTGCTGCAGCCAAGATTAAAACCCAGTAAGAGTTCTGCTAAAACAGAGAGGCAAAACTCAGGACCTCTGTTCTGCAAACTGAGTGACTTCAGCTACTAAAGTAGCAGATAGGAATAAAACATCCACATAGGGTTTGGAAATATACATGGAGTATGTGTGTGTAGCACTGGCCAAGAGAAAGAAAGAAAGAAGTTAAAAAAAATAAAATAGTGATCTCTAGGATTCATATGTTTCAACACAGAGAAAAATATGCACACCTTGATGCACAGAACATTAGCATTTTGCACATGCAGGAATCTGAGCTTTAAACCAAACCACAGAGGGCCTGAGCAACTTGCCCAAGGTCAAAATCTAAAATCCATGTAAGTCTCTTTGATTGTGATTTGCTTTCTAATGTAGAAAAAACTCACATGCTGAGGGATGTGCAGGCATACAAGAGTTCCTTCTACCTAATTTACTATTCATATAAAATTTAAAGAATCTGATCTCAGTAGATATTTGTTCACTTCACAAAGCTACCATGTATTTTGAAATAATCTGTTAGAGTTGGAAGACTCTGTGGAGGAAAAACCCAGAAACCCAGAACTGAAACAGAAGACGTTACAAATCAGGATCAAAGGATATGCTGACAGATGCATTCAGGAACCTGACATAATGTTTCCATGCTCTGTGAATAGCTTGAATCCAGGCTATCTCCTGTTAATATTCATATGTAAAGCATCTATCAAAAACTTAATAATGGAATTATTACAGTAATACAACCCCTGTTCTCTTGTGAAACTTTTACAATTGGTAAGGATTCTCTTTTTTTTTCCACCTTAGGAATCTTCTTCATTTCACCACATCTCCTTCTATTGCTAAATTTCTTTAAAACTCCCGATAGCTACTCAAGCACATTGCTGTAACAGCTATCAAATCTGCTGTGGTGCATGCAGGCCAGCTAGGGCCTCACTGCTACAAAGCCTACAGCAAATATCTGAGGCAACCCTAGAAAAGGCCTAAGACACTATTTTCAACTATGTAGTTAATTCCAGTCACGGGAACAAGATTCAAAATCACACATATTACGAAATACTCTGCTGAACCAGTCCCACTCTGTAGTATGTTTCCTAAAACATGCACTGAGTTCATACATGTTATCTATTTCCTGTGAAGATAAAACCATAGGATCTTGTCTCTGATTTGTCTGCCAGTGGAGCAAACTCTGCTTCCTGCTGCATATTTGCCACCCAAATTAATTAAATTAATTAAATAAGGCTCTGGTGTAGGGAATATAAGCATTTTTCCATGACACCCTAATGCTAAACAATCTGGTAACTGTGATGTTCTGACCAGTGCAGAATGCCTTTATCTATATATACACACCTACCTACATATCTTAGTGTCTATTTCCATAGGAGAAGCATCACCCCAAATGAGGAAGCTGATGTATAACAGGCACTGGTACTGCTGATTACCAATGCAAAGCCTCAGAACAAAGGATCTGTTTGGAAAGATTATGATTTGTAGACTTAAGATCTTAGCAGTGTTTCAGTGTGTTGAAGAACCTTATAGAGTGAGAACAAAATGTCTTATGAAAGTTTAAATTATGTAAAATACTGAGATGTATTTTATGAGGCATTTTAAATAAGGGCAGAATAAAGGCTAAATACTTCTGAACTGTCTCAGAAAAATTAATCCTTATAAATTCATGCACCATTACCAGACTCCAATATTAAAATGCCTCCTGCCTTTAGGCTGATGTGGTTATAATTATTCACTTGTTTTAATTCATATTTTATGTACTGTATGTATTTTTATGCAGCACCAGTTGCGGTGGCATCCAACAATTAAAAACAGGCATAAATTAATCTCTCATTTACAGGCAAACATCTTCAATTAATGAACTAAAGGACCTTCTACAATTTTTAATTAAAGTTCTGAATAAACCAATACACATATAAATCTTATGAAATTTGAACTTTTCAGGAGCATCTTTTTAACAACACCTTGGAGGCCATTTTATCCCTGTTGTAAAAACAAGAGACTAAGCTTTCTGTCCCCTTAATTACTCTTGGGTGCCCCAGGACCAGGCAATATCCTCCCAGCACCCTTTGAACAATAGTTAGTGTATTGACTTCCAGCCTCAGAAGAGTTATGTGCCATTTTTAGCACTCACTCTCTGAATGACCCTGGGAAAGAAAACTGTACAGTTTCTTTGTCTCACAGAGGTGCCACCGTGCTAAGTCAGGGAGTCATGGGGAACACTACATGGAAATTGTAATGTCTTTTTCTAGAAATGTTATTACAATCACCAGGCAGCACTTTCCTTGGCAGCATTCATTCTCTAACAGACTCCCCGATCTTGGATCCAAACTGCTATTTTGGATATAGATCCACAGAACAAATGAGAATTTGGGGCAAAACCCCCAGGCTTCTTTCTGGGCTGGGATGACTGTAAGAGCACCCTTAATATTAATCAGGTTTTTTCAGTTCCTGAATAAGAAACAGGAATAGTGTGGTGACTTTTGCCAAATAACCTAAAATGTCACTACACCCAGCAGCCCAGCAGGCTTTTTCTTGTAGCCACTAACATGATGGCAGCTGAAAGGAGACTCTAGAATATATAAATCTCCCAAGCAGTCATGTTCCCAGACTCAGCACAGAAGGCACTCAAACAAGAACATGTAATGAATGTGTTGAAGTGGAAACAACAGAATTCAGAGCTCACGGCAAACATGCCCCCAAGAAGAGAGAAAAAATTAGAAATAGAGGTATATTTCTAATAGGCGTAAGTTACATAAAATTCCTCTTTGTTTTTTTAGACCTTATCATCCCCAAGGCAGCCTTCTGATATGAATGTAAGAGATTATGGCAAAGATCCAGCTCCCGAATAGTTGGGTGCTAAACGGACAAGTGGTTGAAAACTAAAAATTGACATTATTTTTAGCTTGGTACTGACAACCACTTTTCTGCCATAAGCAAGCACCTGCTGTACAGATAGAGACATCATCCTATGAGTATTTGACTGGTGAATATCAGAATTATCAATATTTAACGTGAATACTACTCCTGAGTGTGTTGTTCTGTGTAAGCTGTTTTACAGACTGAAGTCCTAGAATGTATTCATAACTTAGTTAAAGTGGAAGTCAGTGACCATAATAAAATAATATGTAATATTGTGTATTAAGATTCAAATATACAGTAATAAAATCATGTGTATGGTACTGATATTTTTGAGAAACTTTTTTTTTAAATCCCCTTGTGGACTTTGCCAAAGCTGCTATCTTTCTTTAGATGTAGAATGGCATTTCTATCGTTACCTTTCATAGGTTAGGAATATTCATGTTGAAATGACTGAGAGCACTACTCATCAATATTTAGATTTGAAAGACACATGAGGAGGTATTCGTATTAAACTCCTCCTCAAAGGATCTAAGATCACATTTAAAATTTTAGAAATAGAGCTAATGTTTGCAAACCTAAATATAGATTTATCCTATATGTCATGAATTATGTAGTCCCTATTCTAAACCATTAGTAGGAAGTCTAATCAAAGATTAACCATCTTTCTTGGGATAGCCAATTAGAATATTTTGAGTAATTAATTTGTACACTGCTTTTTGATTACACCCTGCACAAATGCATATATGTGTATGCTTCTATAAAGACAGTTTTTGCACATAAGGGAGAAGTGTATTCTTTTAATCATAACCATCCTAAAACTTAAGGAAAAGAATAAATTGCTCAGTAAAGAGCCATGTATGTCTCTCTCTCTCCAGTGAAATTCTGTACCTCTGCTTCATCAAAAAGGAACCACTACATGTAGGCAGAAGACTCCTGGAAATTAAATAAATTGTGCCATGCAGAGGAAATAAAACCAAGTGGTTCCATAGTACGACAAAGTGAAATGATGATAAAGGCAGATTTTACAGTGCTTCCATCTGTCATATACTTGTCATATGTCCATTGTCATATACTTGACATCCTGAATTATATGATACTCTATAAATCTGCTTTTTACTTTAAAAGTTACAGAGTGTTCCTCTTAAATTGTCTCAAACCAAGATGGGGACATATGTATAAGTACTTGTACATCCAGTGCTAAAAGACAAAGGTTATATTGCAAACTTAAACACTGAGATAATGATTAATGTCAGAAATATTCCTTTTAGAATTCCTGGCTATATAACAGTGTTTAATTCCATTTTTACTTTATTTTCTAGAACCTCTTAAAACCTTACTCCCTGTTATCTTAGCCCATTGTATTGATAAACTAAATTCCCTAGGTCCCAGACCTGGTTTATCTGATCTAAGATACCCTGCCCAATATGCTCTCATCTACTTTGCAGCAGGATTTATTAGCTGAAGCATAATGACACACTGAATGCAATGCCTGGCTAACTTAGAAATGAGGCATAAAAACCTTGTGTCTCACTCCAAAAGGTTGTATGGGCACACACTTCATTTCCCAAATTCTTGCCACAATATCCTCTACCTTGGGATCCCGCTCCCCAGCTCTCCCACACATTTGAAACTCCACTATCTTTCCTGGATTCTATCTTAATTTCAAGCATAATGAATGGAATAGAAGGCTATCATTTAATTTCAGTGGACCACAATCAGACCATAGATATCATTCCTGCGGTAAACTTCATGCTGAATTTCAATGGGAGGAAACTTCCACAGGCCGATGTTAGACATTGTTCTGGAAACTGGTTGGGGACAAGCTACTCACAGAGCAATGTGGTAACATTTTCCCCATGGAAGGAAAAAAAAAGGCATATTATCACTTAAAATAGGAAGGTGGTATCTCCAGCAGCACAAGGCACAAGCAGTCCAAGGTAATGCTTCCATCTTGGTCTCCCCTGTGCTAATGTTATCAGGATTTCTAGATGGTTCTTTTTATTTTAACTTTAAATGAAGTAGGCACAGATGCAGTGCTTAGTCTTATACCTTGGATCCAATCTTGTAAAAAGCTGAAAATCCTGAACTGAAGTAGAGCCGAAGAGTTCAAAACACATTGAAAGTTTTTACATAGCAGGCTTTTAATAACTCAAATAAAATAACTGGTTTTCTTGTTTCTGTTCTGCAGGAGTCACTGCTTAAAAATTATGAAGGATGTTAAACAGAACTAGGTAATTTTAAAGGCTTTTGATAAGGTGGTTTTCTTCACAGAAGTTACTAGCTAGAATTTGGCTGAATATGCCAGATTTATCAGATATGTTACTGTCTCCAGTAGGGAGGATCAGATGAGAACCCTTCTGAACAAGCCCTGTAGACATAGAGACAAGTTTCTTACCTCTGAAATGTTGCATATCCTGCGTTCATCAAGTTTTAAGTGTTTTTCGTTCTTTCATGAAAACTCAGTAAACGAGAACTAAATAAAGAAAACTACACTTCACTGGAGTGTGGGGAAAGTTCCTCCTTTCTGACTGATGATTGCTCTCATGCAAGAGTTGGTAAACACTATCTAGAGGCTAAAATTGCATACCTGGGCCACATATGAGGGGTATCTTTGAGTCTTAAATAAATTCGGCATATTTTTGGAGGTATAATATCTGTGGGGTGATCAAGCAGTATTGATACTTTCAAGCATCTTTAAGCTTTCTGCTGGGAAAAGAAAACTTAAGATCACAGTTTGGGCTCCACAGTACGCCTAGGATTTTAGTATGAAAAACAGCAGCTGTTTTTTCCTATTATAACTTCCCAGTTGGCAGATTTTCGGCTTAGAGGGCCTACCACCTGGGCTTATGCCAACAGAAGTAGAAGCAGTTGATTACAGAATAAATTCCCCTTCCTACAGATAAAAAGGTCTGTATTTTATCAGAAGGGACATTCACAGGAAGGGGATGACAGAGACAGGTTCTCACACTTTGCTTCACTGATGAACCTTTTGGAGGAGCCCACCTGGTAAACTGTGGATGGTGCACAGAGCCCCCAGCACCAACATCACCCTGAGGCTGCCCTCAGCTGCCTGAGCACTAATTCTCCTCAGCTCTGGGCTCCTGCCACAATTCCTGCTGCTCTGGGCGCTCATCACCATAAATCTAGTTCCTATATGAATCACAAAAGCCCTCAGACACATACTCAGGGCTGCTCTCTGGTGGAAGATTTTGATTTTTTGGGACATTGTCAGTCGCAATAAAACATTTCTCTAGCTACTGTAAGCTCTAATACTCATTAAAGACATGAGCCAACTCCCATGGAAGCCACTGGGATTCTTTCAGTTGCCTGCCTTGTGGTTCAAATCAGGAGCTGAAACACTTACATTTCTAAAAATCACTGTTGTATCCAGTGAAGACATGTTTTTTCTGTATGAAGTATTCATAAGAAAATCTTGAAATGTATTTCTCAGTGACTCAGTAAATAACTCATGTCATGATCAGTGCTTTTGGGTGGTAATTAAAGATTTAAGACATTCAACAAAAACGCCATTGCTTAATTAAAACTACATTGAAATATTTGCCTGTTGCCACTCAGACTTTATTCTAGGTATATGATAGTATTTTTCCAGCTAATCTTGCTTGAAGTAATCAAGAAGCTCTTTTTCCCTGGATGAAAGCTTTAGACAAAACCATATTGTCTTAATCATCACACTGTTAAGAATTGTAATGTGTATTTATTCTTCAAACGTGTGGTCCCGTATACATTATTTCATTTCATTTCATTAGAGGTAATGGACAAATGGATACAGACTATACTTTCATACTGCTTGTGTTTCTTTCTTGGAATTGTGGAGCTATAATCTGGTTGTTATCCAACAAAGCATGATAGACTCCATCAGCCTCTACAAGTGTCCCTCAGGTCTCTCTATTGCAGTTTCTTGGTCTGTGAAACACACGTGTACTCTTGATACCTTCAAAATAGAAAAAATCTAACTACCTCCTCCTTGCCATGTGCCCCCTCCCCGAATTTGTTTGATGAATTACACTGTTTAGTTTAGAGATGGCTTTTAGAGATTGTAGCGGGTTGAGTTTGAAACCGGGCGGAAACACCAATTAAATGTAGTGGTTTTGATTCAAAATATTCATTATTTACTTATTTTCCTTCTGTGAGATAAGAATTAGGAGAAAAGCAAAGCAGGCACAAACCTTAAACAGTTGCAGTACAATGAAAGAGCTTTATTACTAACAGAATTAAAAGTAAAGAGAAAACAACAAAACAAAATTAAAGTAAATTCCTCCCCCCCCTCTTTCCAGCACTTCTCTCCTTTTATCCAGCTCACACAAGGGATAACAGAACATGGGATGTTAGTCAGTGTTGCAGTTCTTGAAAAGTCTCTCTCTTATGCTTAAGGAAAAAAGGGTTTTCCTTCAGTTGCACGTGGTTCCCAAACTGCCACCAATAGCAGACCCACCCGGAAACAAACAGTCCCTGTGTGTAGAACATCTCTCCCATGAAGAATTTCACAGTTCTTTCACACTACAGAACATGGGCCATCACATGGGGTTATTCATCTTTTTAAGGATAAGTTATTTTGGCCTGCACACAGAGGCTTTTCTTCGCCACAAGTCTCTAACAGCCTCTTACTACTTCTATATAGCCTGGCATAGGCATTCTTCACAGTCTTCACAGGCACATGAAGATATTCCATCCCCCCATGTTCTTCAAATGGATTAAAGAGACAAACAGTTTGTGGTATTACAGTTTCTTACCACGGCATGCAAGAAGGTTTCTTTTAAGCTGCGCGCCAGAATCGCGGCACCGCCCTCTTTTCTCCTGTCGCCATGCTCAGCTCCGTCCCACGTGACTCACTTCTCTTTCTCTCTGACTCTGAAGCCGCCATGTTGAAGGGTGTTCTTGTTCGGGCTTTACGGTGGGGAAAGCCTCGCTCCCTCTGTGCTGCTGGCTGCGTGGTGTCCTCTTCAGTTCAGCATGAAGTGTGCTGGCTGCAGACAGGAGGCTCTGCCGGCTCCCGCTGGCTCCGCCGGCTCCGCATGGAGAGGAGAGGGACCCGCCTGTCCCCAGAAGCCGCGCTGGATGGGTTTAGCTGTGAGCAGTCCATGGCTGGTTTTAGCTGCCTGCGGCTCTGGGACAGTCCCCCGCAGCGACCCAGGGTCCGTGCCGCAGCGTTGGGAAAGGGGGAAAGGGGCAGTGGCCCCGGCCCGGCCCAGCGGGGCCTGGAGGCTCGGAGCCCCCCCACCTTCCAGCAGGCGAGCTCCGACAAAAGGGGAAGTCCCGCCTTTCTGTGCGGTTTAAATATGTAAATTGTGAGAAGCGTAATTGGTCTTAAAGACTGTCCATCAACTCAGGGTCAACCCAACACAGAGATGTTAAGTTGTCCTTGCTGAAGACACCATTTTGTCACATGCTGAGCAACCATATGCAAAGTGAAGCAAGAGTGGGAGTGCCAAGAAGGAAAGAGAAACGTGGAATCCACACATATTCTCCTGGTGATAAATATGAAGCAGGATCCTGTCATTATCCAGGTTCAAAGGAACTAAGTGATGTCTTCAAGACCCTCGAGCAATGTGTTCCTGGGGACTGGACAAGAGAATGGTTTGGTAACTCAGTTTAGATAACCTAACAGAAAAAAGGTCACATTAACCTTACTTTATAAGCCTAAAAGTCTATTCCTTTGCTTTCTAATTCCTGGGTTTTACACAAAAATAAAGGACAAACTGTGTTGAAAAGCACAGTATCTTTCTTACTTCCTGGATGAACACTACTTAGGCTGATTCTGAGGTAAGAAACAGCAGGGGAAAATGATAATTTTATAAAACAAAACTTTGTAGAATCGCCTCAGTGAACCAAAATTCATTTTCACAGTACAGATGGTTCATAATGTGGATTTTTTCACCACTATGATTACATCATAAAATAATACTCTAGCCTAGTTCTCTTTGAGCTAGCTCTAGCACTGGCATCAATAAAAATACCCCAGTAAAATGCTTGATTCCACTCTCCTGTATCCAAGTGAGAGGCTTCCTCACTGTTTATCCTGCCCTTGATTTCTTTTTCTCCATTACTTTTATTTTCATGTTCAAGGAAGTTCAAGGAATTATAAGTTAGCCTTCTTATTCTGCATAACCATGATGGAAAATTTAATAATATCATAAATTTTCAGGTGTTATGTATACTTTAATTTCACCTAATGAAAGATGAAAGGATTATTAGTACTAAATATTTTGGCTTACCCTAGAACACTGTATTTAATTTTCCACTTTAAGCGGCAGTATGTATATTTTCATTAACTTATCTTTGCTTCTTAGCATCCTAACTTCCTTATAGGCTTCACAATTTTGATACCTTTAAGAAGCCTTTGATCTGCCTTGCACCTTAAAATATTTAAACTTTTTTTTATTTGATGTAATCACTATTGTTGGGTTTTTCTGATGTCTTCATTGTATTTATTGTTTTGCTATATCTCTTTATTTTTGCTTTCAAAGAGTCCTCTGTGTTCAGAGACAGACATTACTTTCCCAATGCTATTTTCCTGGCATGATCATCTACAAAAATATGCATTCTTTATTTTTAATTTGAGTGGCTTTTAGATTTTGCCAATTCCTAATACTTATGTTCATTCTGTGACATGAACAATTGCTAAACACAATGAAAACGTGTCCTCCTGTATCTGGCACTTCTCAAGATCACTCTGACATCAGTAAATTTTAAATAAAGGATAGTCTCTTAGAACAGTAGAGCAAGAACTTCTTGAAGTATTAATAAAATATTTTGCTGCTTTTTACACTGTGCTATTGTCTGGTTGATATGCAGATACTTGAGCCTTTTATGTTTTGCCAATTTTTTTCTGCCTTTTAAAAATTAACTGAGAACTATGCAGCACACATCTGCTTTTTAAGAATGTGAGTGAAAATAGTGCAGAGTACTGATGGCAGCAAGCTGGCCATCTGACCTCTCTGTGTACTGAAAACTGCATGCTTAGACCAAAAAATTTCAGTGGCATGATACTTTTCTACCAGAATTTTAATTATAGATGGTGGTACATAGCCTTTCAGGAACAGCATGATTCCCTGATTACTTGGTCTTCTGTAGCTTGTAACCATGTGAAAGTTACTAGAGAACATTTCTAGGATGCTTGCTTCAACTCTTCTGCGAGTTTGATAAAAACTCTTTACCAGACACTTGGCGCACTCGATTAAAGCAAGTATCCTCCAAGTGCCCAGCATGCTGCAATAAAGAATGCCCGCTTTCCACGCTCAAAACTGTGTTAGAAAGTTTCTATCTGACCAATTTTGGTATCAACATCCTTCTGTGACACTAGGATTTATCTAGAGGAAAGAAATCCCCAGCTCGTTCACCATATTGCATTAAGATCTGTTGTTATGAGCAGATCAAAAGGGATTTAGGACAACACAAAATCTATTCTCATTCACTGGCCATAATACACCAGAACTATTTTCCTTCTTACTGAAAATCCCGTAACAGAAGCAGCCATATAAGTTCTAGGGATTTGCTTATTAAGTGTCTCTCTGTAGTTGATCAGAGCTCCTAGAATCAAGTGACTGGATAAGAATTTCAGCTTTCATGTGAATGAAATTGAAGGGTTTTATCCCCCATGACTGTCAACAACAGCTAGCAAATAAAACCCCCTAACCTCATAAATGGAAATTAGAATAAGACATAACATGAATAATGATTTTATAGGTGTCCATTTTCAAGAACATTTAACTTTTCAGAGACACTGAAGAAGTGATTTATGGCAATAAAATCTGCCAGGACACGAAAACTCCTGCACTTTCACCTCATTTTTGAAGTGATGCTGCAAGCCAAGATCAATGCATATTCCCCATGTTTCACACTGTAGAAGCTCAGTTTCCAGTATCTGTCATTCATAATTCCCCAATGGATCACAACACAACATAGACACTTTGCTTTCCCCTGGCAAAGACATAATTTGCATAAGAGGGATCACACTCAGATTTTATCCCCCAGGAAGAAAAAAGACATTTCTTTTGCGGCATTTTTTGTGACAATAAATAAATTAAATAAATGAAAATTTGGGGCTATCTTGAGTAAACTATTTGTGCACCTTTTAGTCTTGCAGTCACATAAGCGCTCCCTCATATCTTGTTCAATATTAGTTTTATCATAAAAGAAATAATGTAAAGGACATTCGAATACTGTCCCTTGCTGAAAGTAAATGAAATCGGTACAGATGCTTTGACAAGATCTTTATGTGCTTCCTTTCCATACAAAAAATAATCTTCACACTCTGTATGTCGGCCAGCCAACCCTCTTTTGTAATTTCAAGGTCATTATCGCCATTTTAAAAGTACTCTCTGTAAAATAAAGAATATGGGGAAAGTTGTGCTGTACTTTTGCAGCAGTGGGTAAAATGGAGGCTTTCAAGGTTTAATTATTTGTGTGACTGTATCTCCGCATTATCTTCTTAAATAATATTGAGAAAGGTTAACTACTGCATTAGTGCTGATTTTTAGAAAAATGTCATTTGGGAGAAGCTGAATAGAGGGGAGTAACGTCAAGATGAAATTACCAACAAAGAAATTGTCCTTTCACTGAAGTAAGCCCCACAGACATTGTAATGTCATTTCTTGTTAATGAAAGCATTAATAGAACTTTATAACAGAAGAACCCTCTGAATTTTAAACTATCACAGATCGTTGTTCAAACAGAGTATGACAAAACCATTTTATATTGATTACATATTTCATTTGCACAGCTGGATGCACTAATGAAAGATTCTGAGTATATTTCCCTGTAACTCAGAAACAGTAATTAAAATAATTAAAATTCTTTCCACAGAATAAAATTTTGACATATATAATGTCATTTGCAGATCCATCATGAAGGCCTCGGTGATGTAGTGAGGGTTTTACATGCACATGTCTGCTGAAATCAGAGAGTTGAGGCAGTGAGAACTTACACAGTGAGAATATTCTTTCCCTCCCTTCTTGCTCATGTACCCAAGAGCTGAGCATGAAAGATGAACTAAAGGGGTTTCTATTAGTCCTTCTCCATTGCTGTTAAGCAAAGAGCAGCCCAGGCTGACACTGCAAGGCAGCCCCTAACTCCATGCACTCACCTCAGCACTAGCAAGAGGATTACCTTCTGCAGTCCTGGAGCTTATACAGGTTCCTTGTCAGGAGCCCAGGGGCCCCAGACAGTTTGCATATAAACAATAGATATTTATTATAAGTGCATATAACCATATTTGGCATGCAGATGGAAAATAATGTATGGTGGTTCAAGTTCATTAGCAGCACCAGCCAGCAGCTCTGCTGCTCTGTCCCCATCCCTCAGATACAGGGAGAGGGCAGCTGGAGACCACATCATATGACTCAGCAGGTCTCATCTGGCCCTTGGGCTGCACATTACATGCCCCCACTCCACTGTCTGATGTGCTGAACAATCTCCAATTTCCAACTGGGGATGTAAACTGATAATGAGATTGCTTTGATGCTCTAAATCTCAGCAGCACTTTCACAAAGGCTATTTTCTGGTCTTTGCAGTTGCCTGAAAGGGAAAAGGATATAAACACTAGAGGTGAAGACAGAATTGCTATGTAAGTTACAAGACAAACACAAGCTGCTGATTCAAGAGACAGTGTAAACTGGTTGCAGTCAAATAGCAATTCTGTTCTCTTCTGATACATGTCATGTTGAGCATTCATTTATAATGCTGTTCAGGTGGACAGGCTTAAAGAAAGTGGCATCATATTTTCACCAGAGACCTGATAACAGCAGATAAACACTGCAAATGCCTTGCAGATAGCACAGTACACCATATGATCTTTTCGTGTACACAGTATGCCAAGAGATCTGCTTTGCACAAGCCACAAAACCAATGTTCTGTTAAATGCACCATCAAGCGATCCACCATCACTTCTATTTTCAGATGTTATGACAGTCCATACTTGCTTCTCTAATTCTCACCCAACACTTGGGCTATAGTATAATTTCTAGTTCTCAGGCATCCTGTAATTCTATTTCAAAATTTGCCAAAGTGTAGTCTTGAGAAACTAAAAACAGCAGGGGCCAAATTTTAGTAAGTGTCTCTGTTACCGACATTTCATGAACATGATTCCCATTGCTGTAATCACAGGAGGTCTTTAACATGCCTTCAGGGACACACAGTTAAAGCCAAGAAAAATGTCACAATTATTAACTGATTACAAAGAAAGAAAAGTAAGAAAGCTGTTTTGACATTGCTAGAAAAGTACTCTCTTAATTAGAGCATTAGAACATTGTTATATTTCTCTCTTCAGTACCAAGCAGTAGTGACATCTATATTTATAAGTGGCATAAAATGACAAGACACTGACCTTTATTAAAATTAGTGGGTGATGATTCTCTTACAACATCCCTGAACTCCCAACACTTTTCTCAGCTGCTGTGCATGCCCTCCCTTGCATCCTTCCCCACATCACACTTATGACATCTGTGGCATGCCCCCTTCCTTAAGCTATGCATGCACCCCTATCCAGTGACATCCAGCAAGGCACTAGCACTTTATCCTTTTCACTTCTTCCATCCCAAGTTATTTACCATCTTTGCCAGATATATCCAGCTGAGCTTGACCACCTAGTTACAAACACATGTAGCACTTGCCAGGCTTTGAGTGGCAGTAACGAGGGTAATCTTTTTTTCAGAAGCCCCTAATAAACACAGTAGTAAGCAACAAACCAAAAATCCAGGAAAATTAAATTAAGCTGCTTGTGAGCTCGGTGGGTGTAGCTACATCACTAACTTAGTTGGTTGTAGGGTTTCTTTCAAGAGAGAGGCTGTCTTGTGTCCATACTTGGTGTCCCCTCATACTCCTTAGCCAGAGAACTATCACTCCAAGCCCTTTCCCTCCTGGTGGAAACAAGAAACATGGTGCACCCAGATTTGTCTCCAAGGATGCCCAGTAAATTTCAGAAAGGAAACCAGTGTGAAATTCATGCTGAGAAAGTGCAGTGTGGATGCAGGTTTAAGGGACATAACAACTAAAATAAAATCTAACCCCACACCTATTAGTAAAGCAGATGGACGCACTGAGCAAATTCCACTTCTCCCTATTCCTTACAGAATGAATTAAATTACTTGAGAAAACTGTATTGGAGTGGGAGAACAAAGTAGAAATAGGAAGTTAAACAGAGTAATAGATTCTTTCTCATTTTTGTTAATAGTTCTATAAAGAACAAAACTAATAGTCATGTCATGAAGTGGGGAACAGGATGTAGCTCAAGGAGAAGGAATTACAGTCACCTGAGTGAATCAACTAAATGTGCCTCAGGTTGAGTGGCTGCCCTAATCCAATGCAAAAGCACACAGCCCTTTGGGGAGGAAATACTGAAAAATGGAGCTCTCTGAGCACCCGTACAATTTAATTTTCACTGATCTCTGAGTGGTGTCTAAACCCAATATTTATTATTTTACTCTAGGAATTGAGTTTGGTCCTGTTACTAGTAAACAAATCAATCCATTTTTCTCAACAAAAAGCATAATAATATTTCAAAGTCTTTTGCTCTTTCCTGGGTGAAGCAACTGTTGAGAGCACTCACTGACTTCCAAACTCCTCTTAGAATATCAACCTGCAAATTTTGCTGATAAAACCATGGGGCTTAATAGCCTATCCAACCAGATAGCAAGGCTATCCAATATTCTGTCCACTGTCCCTCTTTATTTATTTCCCCTTCTCTGCACACACACTGCCAGTGTACCCCTTCCCTCTGAGCTGCCATCAGTCTGGAGCACTCCAGGAGGAGCCACTGCTTTCTTTTCATCTTCCCATAGCGCCTAGGAGTGCCACCATATGCAGAGTGCCATTTACATTGAAGGGTGTGCAAGGTTCAGAAAGTTAAAGAGACCTCAAGGAGGAACTAACTGTGGAAACCTGTAGTCTGGAAAATTCTCTGGGAGGCATGATCTGTGGATTAGAGCAAATTGTTCCAAATCTTGCACTCAGTAATTTGGACTTTATTTTCAATACACAAATAAAAACCTTTGTGAAATTTTATGTGTCTATACCAATCATGATTTCCAGGGCCTCTCAAATATGAAAAGAATCTAGAAAATTAGAGGAAAATTAAATTTGCAACTGTTATCTTTATGTAAATAAATAAGGAATTTTATAGAAACACAAGCATTTTCCATATCTTAGACTCCTTCTGTGTCAGCAGGTGAAAAGATTATCTAGGACTTCTCTTTTAGCAATAGGTGTTAATTTTTCTAAATTTTATAGATATGAAAACTTTGTGACTACCTCTGAATTTCAGTAAAAATATAGGCAAGTTTTAATTACATTTGTAATGAAAATATCACCATAATGAGAATATATATTAAAAATTTATGTCTACAGCAGTACAGAAATTTCTGACCTACAGGAATTTAGATAAACATATATAGTGGGAGTAGAGTAACCTCTTAAATCATTAGTCAGTTATCTGCCACTAGTTTTGGTCAACTCTGCTTTGCAACTTTCAGGCAATAACGTTCATCCTTTGGAAGACTTTTCTAGATTAAACAGAACATGCAAAACAAGGACTCAAAAGAAAAAAAATTTAAAAATTAATAAAAGTAACAGGAAAATTACCTTAGGAGCATATACAAAGGAAACGGAGTCCATGTGAATTTTCATGCATGGAAAGATTCAGATAATTACACTAATTTAGGAGTTACAGTAACGTACTGTAAAATCATACACAGGAAGGAACTTTATGCAGCTCCTGAAAGAGAGTCAACATTGTAAAATACAGCACAAGAGGAATTTCTGAACCATCTGGAAAGGACAAGTTTTGCTCCCAGGCCCTAGCACTGTTTACCTTGACTGATGTGTATCCGTGCTTCCTCATTGCCTAAATAAGTATGATATATTGGGCAAGACGCTTCCATCAGTCAGTTAGGGCCAGGAGATTTGGGAGAGAGAGAGTATTTTTGGTCCATTTTGCACTATGTGTGAAAGAGAAGGACAATGATCTGGCATTTATTTCAATTCCTCACATCACAGATCATATACAAAAATATAATTCATCAATGTCGTTCTACCAAAGGCAAGACATTTTAGCAGAAAATATGGTTCTATGTGATTACAGTACTAGTTTAATTAATGTAATAGGTAGACAGGACAGTATCAGACTAAGTAAACAAGCTGCTACACTTAACAGGACTGTGTTTTGAAAGTGAAATGTACTTCTCATGTACCGATGATTTTTGTTATTCTAAGAATAATGATGGCATATTCAAAAATAGATTTTTGTGTGCAGTTTTGCCTTGTCTTTTTTATATAATTATCCTTACAAGTTCACCTAAGTTATTATTTAAGTAATTACATGGAGCACACCTTTCTGGAAGAGAATAGTTTAAAATCTAGGGCTGTGTACTATCAAATTAGATCTCAGCTGTGTACATCATCCAGGAAATTTCAGCATTTGCGCAACACATTTATTCAGGTGGAATTTAATTAAACTGAACAAATTAAAGCTGACTACTGACTCATTTCAGAGCATTGGAGCAGAGACAGACAGTGACACTGGAAAAAATTTGCAATCATCTAGGACATTGTCATCTCTCAGTAGCCCTCAATTAGCCATTAATAATTTTGTGAAATTTAAATTTGATTTGCACTACGCAAAAACCAGTTTGAGAAGAGAGACCTGTTAAGCAATGCATTTCAACAAGTCTCTCAAAATGTGGAAACCCTTAAATACACACTTTTTGATCCCTACAAGCGAATTTTAAGCAAACTGGCTAGTTTGTATATATACATGTATACACACACCTCACCTCACCATCTTTGCTTTATTAGCTTTTCCTTCATCTCCTTAGGTCACGAAGGAACATAAACTGTGCTGACCTGTTGTCTATATCTGGATCATACAGAGCTGAGGCCACGGCTAAATTAGCACTTTGTACACACATTTATGTACTTCTGAAATTATAATTAGAGGAAGTGAAAAAATTAAAAAAAAGGAAAGAAAAAAAAAAAGAAAAGAAAGCTCTCTCAGCTTTGTATTTATCTGTGGTTTTGATTGCCTTTGCCAGCCAGGTGAGCTCAAACTGAAGCCTCTAGCAAGCAGCAGTAGAGGGGCAGTACAGAGGCCATGTGCTCACTCAGTCCACCTGCTCAGCTTGGCACATGCGTTGCTGGCTTCAGTGTTGGAGAAGTGTTTGCCCTCGATCAATTGACCTGCTTCAGGCTCTTGTTTGCCTAGGACCACCTCCCAGCTCTGTTGCATGAACAGCTATAGGGAAACCTTGGCTGAAAATGTTTAATGTAACTTGTGCTAAAAAGCCTCCTGTGGGGAAAGTCCCAGAACCTCCACAAGTAACCCCTTCCAGTGATTAACTCTCTTTGCACTAGAAATGCGTTCTGACTACCTAATCCAATTTCCCTTGGCTTCAGGCCATTATATCTTTGTAGCCTTCTGGACATGAAAAATAATTCATTCCTTTAGATCTTAAAACAATCTATACATTTTGAAAACTGCCACTGTGCCTCTCTTTTACTCTCCTTTAGAAAAAACAACCCTGCTTCCAGGAGTCTTTTCTCTCAGGGAGTTCACCTCCTTGTCTTCCCTCTGGAGCTGCTCACCTCTGCCCCAGGTCTGATTTTAGAAGCTGTGCAATTTCCAGAGTAGTTCACAAATGCAAAAGAATCGTCTTACAAGACAGAATGGCCAGAAACCTTGCTTCACAAAAATGAAAGTTAAAAGAGTTTAGGCTCTGCCTGTGACAGGGTGCCACCAAAATGCAGGAACTTCATTAAAGCTGTAGCAACTGAAGAGTAGAAATAGGTTAAATATTCCACATCTTTCCTAGAGAAATAGAGTATACAAGACAGCCTTGATATGTTCCCATAGGTTTAAACATTCAAGCATATTCAAAACAAAATCTGTCTCAAAAATATACATTTTGAAAGCAGAGGGAAAACATAAATCACTGTGATTGCTAAAACAAGTGAAAAATAATGAATGAAACTAAAAATAAGTATCAAATAGCACAGAAAATTTCAACAGAGTAAAATGGTGCTCAGTAAATATTCACAACATTTAAATAGATGAGGATGATTTTCCCTTTACTGAAAAAAACCCCAGGCCTCTTTGGAAACAATTGCAGGAAGAAAAACTGGTAAGTAAATTTACAATCAAAATCACAGCAGAAGGAAAGAATCAGACTTGGCATCATCAAAAACATAACAAAAGGAAATGTTCTGATCTGCTTTTGAAGATCAGGAGCACTTAACTAAGGCAGATAATACACAGATAACTCCCAGTGCTAAATTTTTCCTACATCTTAACAGAGCCACCTTCTGTGTGGTTTCATCATCTCACATGCAAAACCACAGAGGCTGTTCATACAAATACATGGAAAAAGCACAGACATCCTTGGTTTTACATGGTGAAGGTCTGTGGAACTGCTCTGTGTGCTTAGAGACCTGGGGTTCAGCCTGGAGAAGACAAAGCTCTTCGACAAGGACACCTTATTGCAGCCTTTCAGTACTCAAAGGGGGGTTATAAGAAAGGGGGGGACAGGCTTTTTAGTGGGCCCTGCTGTGATAGAACAAGGAGAAATAGTTTTAAGCTAAAAGCATGTGGATTCAGACTAGATGACAGAAGAAATTTTTCATTATGAGGGTGGTAAAACAGTGTCAACTCCTCTTACCCAGAGAGTTGGTGGATGCTCCATGCCTGGAAACGTTCAAAGCCAGGTTGGATGGGGCTCTGAGCAATCTGGTCTAGTTGAAGATAACCCTGCTCATTGCAGGAGGGTTGGACTAGATGGCTTTTAAAGGTCCTTTCCAACCTAAACCATTCTGTGATTCTGTTTCTAGTCCTATAGTTCACGAAGCCAAAAAATACTCATTACATGAAGAAGAGCCTGGGGCTACCCAGACAAACTGTAAACCAAATTCTTTCATTTCAGTTGCAATTTAATTGTGCAGAAGCCAAATAAGGACAGAGCTGAAGAGGTGGGCTATATGCAGAACTTTCCAAGTACCTTGCTGACTGCAAGTTAATAGAGCTATCTACTTTCTTTTGCATCAATATTATTTGTTACCACCTTAGTTCTATTAGATTTATGACTTTGTCATAAGCAAAGTCTCATTTTCTTTAATACATTTGCTGTGTGTAAGCTCTCCTGGAACAGTTTAGAAAACTCATTTTCAAGCTATTTTTGGTGAAATGTTTGGTTTATGTGTTCTCAGATTTGATAGTGGGTGCTTGCTGGACTGTTTCAATTATATTGGCTGACAATATTTTTTCAAATCATAACAAATCCTCCTCCCATCACACCCCCTCACTGGCATGTCCAGGAGTAATTCTTAGATGCTCAATTGATCCATGTCAAATAATTAAAACATGAGACTCATGAACATTTGTACAGTTAACCAGAAGATATTAGGAGATTCATGATGTATTATTAGGAGCCTGCTAGGGAGAACAACTATTTCAAGTTTGACCCCTGTCCTTAGAAACATACTTGTATTTATGAATTTGATTTAAAACCTTTGCTTATTTTTGAACCAGCTATGGACACTAGCCTGGCAACTATTTTCACTGCTCCATCAAAGTACAAAAAACAGGGCAGATGCAGACGCTATGGGCATGATGTTTGGCTGGGGTAAATCACCAGATTTTACACAAAGCTGGACTCAGTTTGACAACTGCAGAGCTTTGGCCAAAGTTATTGATCAGACAGTTAATATATCTGAAACTTAAGAATTAGGCAGGGTCTCCGGCACTTTACTTTTAATATTAATACCATAAAGGCATACAAAAACAAGGTTACAATTTTCTCAAATTATCACTAAGCAGAAAAGGGGCAGAAGGATACCTATGCATAGACATAAGAAGAATACACTGGATCACTTGATTTGGTAACTGGGTCAGAGTTAAGAGCACAAGAATACTTTGTAAATGAAACATACAAATCAAATTATTTACTAAGAGAAGAGTGCATTAAGGCCATCAATAAACATAGAAGAGATTTAAGAGTTAAAATGTTGGCAAATGGTCATCTCTAAAGACTGCATTGTATGAAAATACAAGCTGTGCAAAAGCTATGAACCTAAACTACTGAGCCCCTTCCTAGATTCTAGACATGTCCCTTTTCAACTGTGTATTCCCCCCCCAAAAAAAACTATAATTTATTATATAGTGGAAAGTGTACTTACTTAACATTAAATTATGTGAAAATAATAGAATTCTAAATTTACAAGGCACTATGGAACTTTTTTGTTAAAATGCTTAAAATTTAAAGTCCTAGTTTTACAAACATTTCACAGAGGTTGTTACCAGGTACCTTACAGCACAGTTAACTGAGCTGCACAGAATAAATGATGCCTGCTTGTAAGTATTTGCAAAATTATGCCTAAATGAGACAGGTTTGGAATTCAGTGTTAAATGTCATCTAATCGAACACTGAAAAAATACTGTAATAAATCATTCCAAGTAATGAAGGAGTAGATGATATTGTTCAAGATAAATTATATTCAACATAGAAAAATAAAATATTAACTTGAGTTGTTCAGCACAGTACAAGTGACTGAGTATAAAAGTACCAATGAAGGCAAGCATTCAGGATTCAAACCCAGAAGAATTTAAATTAAAGGAAATAAACATTATTTTGATAAAGGTTTTGTTATTTGGGCTGTTCAAGATATCTACCATTTTCCCCACTAAACACTATGTCTACAATTCAGCACCCAGAAAGATTTTATTGAGTTTTTTTTCCTATATTGACTCCAGTTATTATTTTTAGAGGAAGAGTGCAGACACAGGTTTCTAACTGCCTAGACTTTGTGTGGGTCAGATAAAAAATTTTTCCTTGTATCATACACATTAATGTCCTTGAAAGATAAACAGAATTGTTAAAGCGTCCTTACAAGGTGATACAGTTTAGTATTATCCCCCCAATTTTGAACATTAGAAAAGACATCACACAGTGACTGGTAATCCTTTCATTTCTATGGCCATTGACAAATTCAGACTTATCTACATATTTTCAAAGTTTACTACTATCTACATAGGGTTCTTTGGAAGACAATACTTTATTTAGTAGATTATCTTGGAAAAATTTAAAGTGATATAGCCAACCTATTGCATTCCCTCTGTTTTTAGGGGCAGCATTTAGAGATGCAGCAAGAAAATAATTTCTCCATTCTTTGTTTGTTAAAAAGTCTGTTTAATTTTTCCTGTTGAAAAACTAGGTGTGGTTACTTCCCTTCTTCTTCCCAGTGTAACAGACTAGTCTTGTTATTTGTGTGTTCTTCTCTACAACAGTAGAAAAAAAAAAAAATTAGGCATGTGTAACTGTAATTCCACAAAAACTGGCTGACAAGACCCTCTAGGAGGCAAGATGCTTCTAACATTTCTGAGAATTGGATTTCAAGTTCATGGATTTCTCTTAATGCTTGTAAAAGATATAGCTTTGAGAGCCTGCAAAGCTCAACTCTTTTCTCATTACCTCTGTAGAACAAATGTAGCTGCAGTACAAGATCTTCCAACTTTACAGACAAACACCTTCCCCTTTTTCAAAGGATCAGTTCTGTAGGAGTGAAGCAGTAGTAAATTGTGGCATTATTTCCTCAGATGACCCTGCCAAGCTTCAGTGCTAAGTGGCATTCTTTTGGCTAGCTGGAGGATCATCACACTGGTCTTCAGAGATAGAATGAGAGCCTCAATATCTTCAGGAGCTGGAAAAATGGTTAAGGGACATTAGATCTTATTTCTCCAACTCTTTGCAGGCTCAATGGGAAAAAAAAAGACACCTGCTGAAAAGGAAAATTGATTATGTCGAATTTTCACCACTGAGCAGCTATTCCCAGCTGCTGAGAACTCCAGAAGTTGATGTAGCTTGCATGTGAGAGGGTGGAATACATTGTCAGCTCCTTATCAGATGGCAGCAAAGCTTCTGCCCTTTCACATCTGTATCTTGGAGGTAAAAGAGAGACTGACACAGTCCCCTGGAAGATACTGACTTATAAATTATCAAAGTAAGTCTCTGTTTTAGCAGTGCTTTCTTGCTGTTGTCAACAGCTAAGAGGATTGCAAACTTCTTTTCTCTAAGTATTTTGTTGATGGGTAAGATAGCCATAAACATAAACACTTTCATTGTTCAACAGGATCAATACAATTTCTTAAGTTGCTTTGGCACTGATAGAAAGTTGCTTTATTTTTAGTTTCTACTGAGAAAAATCTCTATCTATAGAATCTGAGTCTTTAGCATAACATGGCTACCACTTTTATTAACAGCAAATCTAGAACAGGAAATATGACTGAACATTTTCTTCCCCAAGTATTGCATGATCTCAGGACAGTACCAGGTTAGAAGATGGAATAGCATTTACGTTAAAAAGAAGCTGCTATGCATTGATTTCATTGACATCTCAGTCACTGGGTCTTGTTTTGCCCCAGATAATTAATTTTCTCTCTGTTTTACTCAGTGTCTCTATTGTGAAATGAGTCCTTAACGACATTCAGGTATTGGTTATCTGTGAAAAGGGGGACAGAAACTGGTTTGTTTTCATCAAATAAATAAGATAGGCTGGTATTTTTATACATTTAAATGCATAACAATTCTCAGTGCTCTTTACAAAGAACCAAGGGAAAAAAAAGGTCTTCTAGTGTTCAGTCCTTTCAAAAGTATACTCAGCAGGGTCCATAATATATTTAATTGGATAAATCACCAATCAGGAATATTTATGAAAAGCACATAATTCCAGTAGAAATCTTACATTGTATGTTTTGTCATTTTTCATGTAAATCTCTGAATTTATTCACTCTCTGTAATTATAACTCCTCTGTTTATCCAGTCCTTTACATTTTCAGACTTAGCAACTTTTTCATTGACCATACAAGCTGTGATGAGATACCAGGTTTGTTTGCTTTAATTTCATGGCTCACAAAGCAAAATTTCACTGGCCTTGATAACTAACATTTGGGCAGAAAATAATAAAAAAGAAGAGCGGGAAACAAAAGAGCATTTACTTGTAATTTGAAATTTGTAAGCTGCAACCTCTGATTATACTGATCTGAGCCCAAGTCTACACTGTGGGGGAGATCTTAAGTCCTGTTCCATAATCAAACACTCATTTAGTTCTAAAGGAATGGACAGTATAACACAGGAAAAAGAGTCTAAAACTTGTCTAGGCATGAATACAGACTGGGCCTGCATTTATTTCTTGGAGTTAGGTAGCTCAAAGCTCACAGACAGATAAGTGTAATGTCAAACAGAACCATTTTCCTGCTATCTGACCCAAAAGAATTTGGAATATAATGAATGTAACTTAATTAAATGTTCACAAGATCTGTGTCCTCTTGTCCCCTTGAAGGGTTTCTAGCCCCGTGACTTAGATCCTTGGAAATCACAAACAACCTGTTCATTTTCAGGCAGTAGCTAGCTTGGGTAATACCACTGAAGCAGAATATTCAAACAAAGGAAAAGTGCACAACCTGAAGAGCAAAAGGTCTTTCAAGGTTTTTTGTTAATTCCTTTGCCCAGTGTACCTACAAAGAAAGCACTGTTAAGTGCATTGCAATCTCCAGTTCTTTCTCTGATATTCACATCTTTCAGATATTGCAGTGCAAACACTTCAAGGGATACAACAAAGCAAGAGCAAGCCATGGTAAAGACACAAGGCAGGCCCAACCTGTGGTCACAGCTTTACAAGCATGCAGAAACACCACCAAGTTCTTTTCTGCAGCAGACAGCATCCTTGTTCCTACAGACATGACTAAAATAGGATAGTACAATTCCCAAAGAGGAATATGTCTCATAGACTGTAAACAGACTGACACTGAGGCTGCAGTACACAGTATTGTCCAGAAGGCAGATTATAAAGCACAAGTTTCAGAAAGTACACGTGCAGCAAGTGCAGTGTGGTGTAAAAGCTGACAGTGACCCAGCTACACATACACCACATTAAAATCAACAGCAGTTTCACCACCATTTGGGATTACAGCCTTCAGTCAAACAGCTGAGGTCCCTCATATTGTCACAAACCTGTGGCTAAATTATACTACCAATTTATCTACAATAATTTGTGTTCATTATCATAGAATCATAGAACAGTCTGAGTTGGAAAGGACCCGGACGGGTCATCAAAGTCCAACTCTTAAGTGATGGCACATCCAGAAACTGAACCCACAAGCACGGCATTATTACCACCACGTTCTAACCAACTGAGATAATCTTGGGGTCTGTCACAGTATCATTTGCTTTTTCCTAATGGCAGTATTCATGCTGTCATCCAATACCTTAGATACAGTCAGAACAAATTGACTATACCATTTTTAATGTTAGATGTACCCTTCAGACTTTATTTGTCAAAAATGTAGAGTAACATTAAATATCTACAAATGCTGAGTTTACCTTGTATTCACCATATTCCTGCTTCCAGATTCACTGCCTTTTATACTTCCAGGTTCTTTGGAGTAAATGCACAGCAGGTTTAATTCCGCAGTTTCTCAATGAATATATTAATTTTGATCTCTTTCTTCTCTGGCATTCTATCAGTGAGGCATGGCAATAGAAAGAAAAAAGTATAAATCCATTAATACCAAATTTTTGGTGCATATGACCTCAAAATTTTAAAAAGTAGTGGCTTGATCAACAAGCAAATGCCAGTTGAGAATTTTACAAGGAAAAATTCCAGTTCATTAACAATAACATGGAGAAGTAACCAGCATCTTTTACTGAATATCAAAGAGTTTCAAATATCAGCTATTTGTGTATTTATCTGGATTTTCACATTACCACGTATAATGCAGCATTAAACCATAAAAACTGAGAACCCAGGTATTTAAGGTCTACACAGACAGAGGATGGAGAACATAGGAACAACAAATGAACATTTTCCTTGCTCATCCTGCCAGCCTTGGAGACACAAGCAGAGTCTAATGCCCAGTGACTCCCAGGCTGCTGTTTAAGCCCAGAATATGGAATGAGGGATCGAAATTTTCCTGTGGTAAGCCAGCAGGAACCCACATCCTTTGTACATCACCAGCCTGCTGTCAAAATTACATTTGCTACTGGTCTGCAGAGGCGTGGATATTATTGCCATGTCTCTCAGCAATTGTGCAAAGAGGGAACGTGAGAGGGGTTCAACCTTGCCTTGACTGTATCTTTGAAAGAAATTTTCTGAGTACCAGAAATGCAAATGGACAGCACAGGAAGCTTTGCGTTGACACTGGTTCTAGCACCCCTACACAACAGCGTGCTCAAATAGTACAGCAAGGACTTTCTTTGAGCAAAATCAATTGTTGCTGAATTCTCCTTTCTCTTCCTTCCAGAAGCTCTTAGTTAACAGTGAATGGAGAGAACTAAACCAAATAAAAAAATCTTATTTCAGATTTATTAGAGGACATGAAATATAGCTGTTGCTTTTTGGAATAAAGTAGACATCCAAAGCTCCTTGTGCTGTGAAGTAAAATCATGAAAATGCTTGCTCCACAAATACATCTGCTCATGGGAACAGACATATCCACCTACCTTTTGGACAGACACCTACCTTTTGGAGCTGGCTCTGCATCTTTTGTCTTTTAAGCCTCTCCAAAACTGATAGTGCAGGGAAAGAAGTGGATGTCAGGGAGGAGTTTCATTTACATCTGTTCTTGCCCAGCATAGAATCCAACAGAGACAATATGTCACCAACTTAGATTTGACAAGCTCTCTGGCTTTTCCATTTCTGCCTGGAAGTGATTTGGACTATTATACAGGGTTAGAAAGCTGTAACTCAGTTTTCTCCAGCCACAGGATGAAAGGTTGCTTTGGATGGTGATTTACATAGAGATTAATCACAATCATGGCCATGGCAAACAGTTACCATGCTGTGTTTTAGTGATTTAATTGTACTGCACAGAATAAATCGAAGACAACTGAGTTTGTGTTCTCAGTACTCTTTGAAAGTGTCCTTATTGCTGCTAGTACACATTGGCTGCCTGAGTCAACTGATGAGACAGGTATTTAACATAGCTAGGTGGCAAGCCTTATGTCATCACAATGAGTCAATTGTTAAAGTGCTAAATAAAAGTGGACAATTTGAACCAGGAGCCTGAACATCTGATGAGCCATGTGGTGCCTGGATCCAAAGCTGTGTTTTTACACAAGATACATGTGTGGGCAGCTGCACCATTTAGCTGTGGATCCAGGTTCAGGCTGAAACACCCCAGGCTGGTTTGAATGCTTCCTTCCAAAGTCCAGTGGGTTTCAGCGTGATGGTTTTCAGTTGGGCCCATTTTTAACAAAAGCAAATGCAAATGAGAAGCTACCCAGAAATAGCACTGCAGAGCAATTTTCTATATCAATTTATAATGCAATGAAAACAGATGGTACATTCAGCACTGTCAGAGAAAGCCATTTGGGTTTTGGTGACTACTTCTTTTTTATTTTTGATGGTATATTTACTCTGTCTATTTTCACTGCTGAGTTGTTTCAACACCTGTATAAAATAGAAATCTACCCTAAGTGAGAGCTGTGTAAACTAATCTTGGTAACAGATGCAGCTTTTTCAATTCTGATGCAATTTTCTGACCAGTAGTGTAAATTGGACAGCATACCACTTTTTGATGGTAATCAATAATATTCACTTGGTTTCTACTTCCAGAAAGAGGGATTAATTTATGAGGGATCATTAGAAGCTATTTCCAAAAGCATGAAAGCCTCCTTCAATTTTTATGAGGCAAGTTTTGTGCTAAAGATGAGGCAACAGATCATTTATTTTGATGCTGTATTTCAGAAGGTATTTGTATTCTACATTTTCTACAATATTTACAGGAATGGCCAGTATGGTGATCTAAATTCAGGACACACAGCTCAGAGAAGATTAATTTAGACCAGGCTTGGGGCAACACATAGCTTATGCAATTTACTGTCACCATTTCTACTGAATCTTTGCTGATTAATTCAGCTGCAGAAAAAAAAAAAGTGACCACAGTTTTTTTTAAGGGAGGAGCATGATCAAGGTTGCTTGGTTGTACACTGATAATGTACAGTTCTAAAGTAACCCCCTCTAGTGTCTTCAGCCCATAAGAAATTCTCCAATTAAATGTTTTCATCAGAAATTTTTCAGTCATGAAGAGACTCAACCACTAAAATCCACCAAATATCTCATGCCTACAATAAAATTTATGGTCATGATTAACAAAAGCAATGGAAAAGCCCAGCTGTCTATTGTTGGCACACAAAGAAGCTGACTTAATTTTGAAGAATGAACCTCAGTTTTCCATTTTCCAGTGTCCCACACTCACTGTTTTCTCTCACACTCTGCAAGTCTTATTCTACCTTGCATTTAGTGATTACTTCCCAGAACTACTACTTGAATCCCAATCTCAGGAAAATAATAAAATTGCCAAGTTATAAAGTATTTCATCTGCTTGGTCTTCTTTTTCCTACCCTCAAGCTCACTGTATTGAATCTTTGAAATAGAAAATTCTTTCAGAATAATAAAACCATTTTCCTTCAAGCAGTGTTTCTCTTTGGACAATACAGGTAAATAAATATGCATCTTCTTGAGAGAGCACTGAACACCAATTTTTACAATATTTCTTAGTCTTCTCTCCACTGTACTGCAAACAGCTACACTGGATAGATGGGTACAAGGCATTTATCACAAAACAGTTTCCCTATATCCATCAAAGGTAAATTAAGACTAATGGGCAGTATCGTAACAGTTCTCACAACAGCTCAGACATATAATAACTTTGGTAACTGAGAGAAAGGGTCATTGGGTTGTGAACTACATCCTGAAAGGTAAATCCTGATAACGGGGGGGGGGGGCAGGGGGGTGGGGAAAGAAAAGGGGAAAAGAAGAGAAAGAAAGGAAGAACTCATGTTCTGTGCTCCTTAAATACACAAGGAAAATGACTGAGTTCAATATAGCACATGAAAGAGGGAAAATATCTGAATTAAGTGAAACAGTGTAGCTAAGAATCAAGAAGTGTTCTTCTCTGGGATGCAAAACAAATTATTTAAATTTTGTAGTACTCTCATAAAATGGGGAGCAGACATTCTTATTTTGTTTGGTCTATTCTTAATGTGATGTCTCCACAGCAGGATCTATGGGACCTGGCCCCGTCTGATCAAATCACAGCTTCAGTCTTTCAATTCTACAATAATTATCAATGAACCTTATTTTTCATGTATTTATGATAGCACGGTCTTCTGGACTGGTGCTGTTAGTAATAACATTGAAATTAAGAGCAATACATTTCAATTGGGTTGTTGTTGGGAGTCAGTATGGAGAGCTCCATAGCAGCCATGTGAAGACAGGAAATCCCCCTGGAAATGCCAGCCACAGAACCAGCGTGTGTGACCATTCATTGCATAACCACTGTTCGAGACAAAAATAGAAAACTACAAAGTATTTACTCGCCAGTGGAGGATGTGAATAAAATTAGATCTCCATTGAGAAACAAATTAGCACATTATGTTATTGTCATGTATCAAAAAATGGATGACTGTAAAAAAACTTTGTTTACATACTGCAGTCTGTTTACCTGATATTTACAGAGAAACAAAATAGACACAGATCCGGAAAATATCAGTGCAAATTGTATGTTTGTCTTCATCCATTGAACATTATTTTTTGAGAATTTGTTGATAACCTATTATTTCAATAATGAAAAACAAGTAAAAACTACCCCCAAATGAGCAAATTCCTTTCCCACTTACTATGCAAATAGGAGCAAAATGTATTTTCCATTTCTAATTAAACCTCTACCTGTTCCTCAATCAGGTAAATTGCTAATAGCTTCTTGCTACGTTATTTTTGGGACTATTTTGAGCAGAACTATTCTGGTTGCTATAATTAAGACTTCTAAAATTAATATGTAAATTTTATAAATGCTGGACTACGACATCCTGAGAAATAATAAATACAAGTCTGATTGCAGAGCTGAAGTGAGCAGTTATGTGCATTTGACTTTCTTTAATCCTGCAGTCTGCATCCCTCTTCACCTGAATGCTATTAAGTTCTGAAGCTGATTACATGGGTTGGTTTGTGACTCAGACAGCCAACCCTTCAGGCACCTAAAAATAATGTTCTGTTTCTTTTGTTAAGGGAAAAAAAATACACCTGTACCACTTCAAGCAACCTGAGCTAGACCTGAGACTGAAAGCCCAGCCTGGTCCAAGCAATTCAAAACCCTCACATCAAAACTAAAGTACTACTTTTTCAGTGCTAAAGGCAGGGAACAGAAAATTTGTGATCTCACCAGCTGAACATTCAGCTGAGATGGATGTCAGTATCTTGTCAAGTCTGTCTGCAGTTCTGGTCTTCAGGTCGGAGACTCTCTAGGCTTTGATACCAGCAGGGAATTTGAAGTAGGAAACACAAGAAATGAGTAAAGTAATTGCTCAAAAACAGCAAATGAATCCATCACAGGTATTATCTGCAGTGAGGCTATGTTTGGGAATGGGAGAGAGAATTCAATGTGCGTATAAAACCCAGAATGACAAGATTCCTAGAAAAACAAAGAGAAATACAAATTAGTTTAAGGAATATTATGAGAGAGTTCAGCTCAAGATAGAGAGTAGGTGTCCATTACTTTCATGCAGCTGCTTAAAGATCTTCAAGAAAAGACTGGACTTCTTCAGATGTTTTAAAGGACTGATGTAACATTTTTTTACATTCTTTTTTTCCCTCCTTGGAAATCATGTTCTGAATCAGAATTTTGATTCCTGTATATTCACCCAAACATTAAGAAGAGGTCAATATAAAGAATGGTAGAAAAGGCAGACAGAGGAAATAAAAAATTCTGCTATGGCCCAAAAGTAAAAAGTGAACCGCTTTGAGAGTCTGGTTTTCAAAAAAAGGCGTCTACCCTCACACCTATAATGTGAAACAACCTAACAACCATTTGTTAGTAAAAAGGTGATTAAGACTCAGTGGAGAAATGCTGCTTCTCCTGCAGTGACTGAGTTAATGTGAGTCTTGAATTGCCACCTAGAAGCTTCTCTCTATTGATTTATACAAGCACCTAGGACAGCTACACTGCTAATTAGGATCTTCAATTAAGTACTCAAAATTTGGTGGGATCAGTGCCAACCAAAGCAATTACTCTCACCTTTTTTGTACAAATAGAATACCAAATCATGTCTGGAAGATTCACCAGTGAAGGTGCAGATCCTGAACAGAGAACAAATGGGATTTACCACTTTCTGTGTTGTCTTCATTTAAGGACCTCTTGGGGAACCTAAAATGGTATTTGCAATACTATTTTTTTCCCCTTTTCTTCCAATGAAGTATTTCCCTTCTCATTCTGTGGCTTCCATTGCTGCTGCAGAAAACCATGGTGATAGAGAGTGCAATGAGACAGGCTTCCCCCTCAATACCAAAATCAATACAACCAGGCAAGGACATTTGCAAATCGTCCCCAAAGCATCTGCTCATGTCCTGCCCTGCCCTTCAGTAAAGAACTGTAGTGTCCTTCTGTATGAAAGCTCTTCTTTGGCTCTACCATTTCAATTGCTTATTAGTAATTTTACCATAGCATTCTGAGAAGACGGGCATAGAAATTGACCAGTCATTAGGTTCCCTACCATATATTTGTAAAATTTCACAAATCTTAATTTAATTTTTCTTCTGATTGCCCTTTTCATATCCTATGCTTATATTCAAAAGTTAATAATATGGTGATGCCTTTTCCTGGTCTTAAAATCAAGAGTCATACACTGTTATAAGGGGAAAAGGGATTTTACCTTGGTATTTATTTTAAGGATCCTTAGGTATACACGTCCAGGTCGTATGCATCCAGATGCACCCCGCCGAATCTATCTCTGTGTCCGTGTCTCTCCTCTTCCCCCCCAACATTGGGTATAACATTATAGGTTTTACTAATTAGCATATCTATCAAAGATTCCCCAATGAGAGGCTCGAGTGAGCCCCCCCCTCCCCAAGGAACCTTCTCCTGGATGGTTCTATCTTGGTTTACAGGATGTGTTCTGGAGAGGACCTTGGGGTCTGGGGCACACTGATCCCTAACTACGAAGCTTCTAAAATGTTTAGTCTCTTAGCTTGACAAACAAGTCCAAGAATGTAGGCAAAAAGCACTAGGAATACAGAAGTTGTAAAAGGTATAACAGGGGTGTAAAAGGTATAACAGGGGTATAAAAGAAAAGGCAAAAATCTTCATGGCATCAATGGCATATACTAGCTATTAGTTGTTATTATTAGATGTTGCTACAATCATTGCAAAGCAATTCCATACACAACTGGTTAGGCATCAAGCATCAATCTGAACTATAGCTCATAAATTTTTTTAGAGACCATTTCAAAAGAAAACAGAGAATTCAGCTGACTCTTCCTTTATGTTATTTAGTCAAAAAGAGAGGAGGTAATGATATTTTCATCTTAATTATCCTAATTTTAAAATTCCTCTTTCAAATAAGAGTATTGCAGAATGGATTTCACAGTTTTAATTATTTCAAAATCATGCACTGCTTACAATAATTAATAACTGTCTGTAATTATGGGTGCATAGGGGTTTCTCTGCTTAATGCAAAGTGTCCTGTTGAAAGTCAAGGTATTTCAGTGGGGAAAGGACATATAATGTCACAGGACGTGCTGAACAGAAAGCTTTGCTCTTCTGATAAAGAGGAATATAATTTTAAAATTAAAGTTTTATTTCTTTTACCATCTTTAAAACTATGCCAACCTATTTTAGAAACCATAAAGAAACATAAGATATAAGATATATTTTCTAGAAGTGCAAGCAAGATTATTTTAATGACAGTCTACCTTAAACTGTCTTGTTATTGCTGAGAAAATAACAACACTGGTCTATGCGTGTGTTGAGATGATTCTGGTAACCACATTCTGTTATTTTCAGAATCAGAAATTAGAAGCACCCATAATATTTACATCTAGTAAATAGGCATCTAATGAATTAATGACATTTTCAAACTGAGAAAGAGGAGATTATTCTGAAAGTGATCAGCAACTTTTTTTTTTTTTACTTCCCAAACAGGATATCTTTCTTGCTCTAAATATAACAGTGCTATAATTCAAAACGGTCAGTGAGTTTGAAGTACTTTCTTCAAATAAAATTTGAAAATCAGTCACCCAACATTCAGCTTTCCTCTAAATTAGGAACCAATTGTTGTCAAATATATGAATTATTCGTGAATGGAGTTATATCTGATCTTGACACGTTCATGTGTTTAGTTTTCATCTTTGTCTATGTAGATTCATCTTTCCTAGCATGAGAAAATGCATTCATATACAGATCTCTTCAACTTCCTTCCTAAAATAATAGCTATGCAACAACAGTATATTTAAAAATGGTTTTTCTTACAAAAAATTTTTTTTCAATTGACAGCTTGAAGATTGCACTCTTGTGTGTGTGCACGCTCATGTGTATTCACATGCATGTGCATTGTGTGCAGACAAATTTTAACTCTCATAATGAGGTCAAGATTTCCTCTTTCAGCTTTTGTTCAATAAAGAGAAACAAGGTCTTTTAGTCAGGAATCAATGGCCATTTGGAACCATTCAACTTGTACTTTTTCCTCTTGATTAGTGTGAATAGCAACACTCCCAGTGAATGAAATTATGATTGTATTAAGTAGAACTGACAAAAGTCCATTAGAAAAAATGCACTTTACTATGTTTTCCTATAATGTTACTTCTTAAAAGAAAGAGTACCATATTCCTTTTGTCAATTTGCAGGCAGAAGCTGAAATTCATCCCAAATGTCTCTGTACTTGCTAAAAAAGAATTTCATTATAAAGATGCTGCTGCCATCTATTGGGTGACATTACAAAAGAATTATGTCTTTCTGGATTCAGCAAGGACAAATAAATTGTGTCATTCACCTTTTTTCCTGTGGAGTTTTATTAGCAACTAGGTTATAGCAACCTGTATTTGGTTTATAACAGATGTCTTATGTAAAGAGCTTGGTCCTGTCTTTGTAACTATTGCCAAATTTCATGAAGAGAGACATTTTGGAATAGCAGTGAACTTAAATTTAATGATGTGGCACTGGAACAATGGAAAAATTAAAAAATCAACAACAAACCCACCATTTAATACTGCCTCACATCTCAGAAAGATCTTATACAGATGTTTTCATGCACAGTGTCACTAGTGGAACTGCAGCATCACTTGCTGTGCTCTAATAAAAGACCTCATTTCCATGTAACTTGCAATCTTTTGCAATACAAAGAGATTTCTGTGATATACAGAGACTTCACAGTTGCTTTTTTTTTTAAGCAACTTAGTGAGGCTTCAAAGAAATATTTTGCCACTCTAATATTGATTTTATTTTCCTATAAAATTTTAATTGAAGTTCTGAATCCTTTTGCAGCATCCCTGCATCTATATCCTGCACATGAAATGTGCATTTTTATGAAGAATACAGGCATCAGAAGGATAAATACTAAAACCACATATTTGAGCTTTGAAAGTTGTAGTTCAGTCCATAGTGGGGCCACATGGAGGTAAGCACATATGGTAAAATAAATGAAGTAAGAGGGTGAAGTGCCCCGCTGTGCTCTGTCAGTTCTGGCAGAACAGAGGCCTTAGAAGCATTGTTCTGCTACAGAAAACAGACAAACAAATAATATTGACAACAGAAAACAATGGCAAAAGAATGAAAAAATCTCCTTCTCTGATTTTATCTATTGCCATGTCTTTCTGACACTGACTAATTGTGTCTCTCTTCTCTCTTAGCTTTCAGAAGAGCAAGAAGGCATTTTACCTTTTGTGGCCCAGAAGAAAATTAGCTGACTGCAGAAAGTATCACACACATCGTTGATGCCTACACCACCAATAACCAGCTTGACTTTTTATTGATAAAACGGACTGATAAAAGTCCAGCAGCCAAAAACAGCAGGAATAATATTCCTCTCTGTCACGGTATCCCACAGTGGTAGGGAGGAGAAGAGAGATCCAGCAGGCAGGAATTATGCAGCAAGATTGATTTATTTAATTATTTTACAACTCTTTTATAGACTTTTTTCTTCATAGTCTAATTGGTCAAAGGATCAGCCACCCCTTGGGGTGATTGGCTAAAATCCTAAAACATCCATTGTCAAAAATATTTTTCTACTGTACTATAAACAAAGGCTTCAAGGTCGCAGGTGTTCATAGTTTTTAGAACTCTAGTGATATCTTCCGTGAGAGAGAAAAATATCTCATGGGGCTGGAAAGAAGCAAGAAAAATTCTTGCTAGCGGCATATTGTATCCACTCCTCTCTACTTTTAAACAGAATATATGTGACCCAGAACACTGAAGCAACAGCAAGCTGGAACCTCACGATGCTAACTGTACCAGCACTGCTGAATTGCACTTTGCAACCTCTTTGATTTTTTTATTATTGAGGTTAAACCCAAACGAGTTTAGCTAACTGTGTGCTGCGGTTGAGAAAAGCCATCACAGACAGTACAAAATCCTTTTCTGCCATACTTGGAAAAGAACCATTTCTTCAGGCTAATGTTCTCCTAGGGAAGTATAAATGCCTCCCATTACCATTAAGAGCACAGAAAGGACTGCTATTAAATATTAGACTAGAACTCAGGAGATCTTGCATCTAATTATATTTCTGCTAAAGCATTTCTACATGACCTTGGGCCAGACACACAAAAAATCTATGCTTCAGGCTACCACTGGTAAATGGAGATAATGATATATTTGCCCCTTACAGCAGCATTCTGAGGTTAAACTCAGGTTACTGTAATATTAACATTTGTTTTTCAGTATTTAAATGATAAAAGCACTTAAAGGTCTATTGCAGTAAGATTAGAGAGGAGTCTGACTTTCTTTTTTGTGTGCTTACCTTTCCACTAACACATCATTTAAAGAAAAAAAGGATGTTCTTTTGGAAACAGTCATTTAAGCAGCAGCAGGAAGATTTGTGTGTGGAAGAACACCCGTAGCAAAGGAACGTGCAGTAGAAGGGGAAGAAAGCTCCACTCTTATTCTGTGGAAGATTACAGAACCTACCAACAGAAGGGCTGATAATGTGAGCTGAGCGTATTCTAACAACCAGAATTTCTCCATTAATAAAGGGGAATTGTCTGCAGATGACAACTGTGTGAAATTAAAACCTTTGCCAGCTCCAGTTGCAAAGGGGATATGAAAAAGTGGCACCGGCATAATATCTAAATCATGTTGTAGGATTCTATTGGTTTGGGTTGTTGTTTTTTGGGTTTTTTTTGTTTGTTTGTTTTTTTGGGGTTTTTTTTGTTTTTTTTTTTTGAGGGACAGGAAGTGAACTTACAGAAAATACAGCTTAGATTTGCTTTCATATTAATTAATAGCAGCAGTACAATTTGAGTTACATTATATGATGGTTTCGATATTTCTACTGCCCCAACCAACTGACCTTTTTATTCAAACAGGAAGATGTTTTCCATAAGGATTCTTATCCTCTCTGCAGTATCTATAGCTGAGTAATAATTTGCAGTTCTCTGGAGGGGTAATAACCAAGTTCTTACTTTAATAAGCTCTTGGTCTTTGGTTTCACAGAATCTTCTTTTCTCCATCCTAATCCTAACTTGGCAAAGTATCTACTGGTTATACAGTAAATACGCCATAAGGATATGTTAAAAAGAAAGGAAAAGCCAGCATTTTACTGTCTCAAATCTGGTTTTCTATCTAAACCAATGCCAAATATCTAACAGATATGGAATTTTTCTCTAGCAGCAATAAAAATCACAATGAAGAGGTCAAAACTTTTCTTCCCTTTAAACCCAAGGGCTGAAAAAGCAAGGAATGCTGTATGCGGAGGTTGCCTTTTAGCTGCTCAAAAAAAATGCTACTTGCAACCTAAAGTCTAAAAAAGAAAAATCTAGCTTTAAAACTGGTATTTTGAATGCTTTGCTAAGTCCTGCACTAGCTATATAGACACAGGGTTGAAGATAAGGTTGCAGGTACCTGTTCAATCTCATTTCTGCAGCAATTAAATCTGGGTATGGGTACCAAGTGATTTTGAAATGTGTTTTGTTCTTAGTCTCCTGGACTGGAATCTTAGTTTTATTTGTCTTGAAATGTGTCTATTAATTTAATGTATTCAATTAAAACTACTAGAAATGTAAACAATTCCTTACCTGTTAAACTGGCATCACACTACCATTCACCCCAGGAACTGAATGACAACGTGTCAATGTAAGGAAAAACAGTTCTTTTTCCATCTCTGACCTAAATGGAGCACATGAAGGAATAACACACAGGAGTGTGATCAGCTAGAGAAATATGGTATTGGGATAGTATTTTTGGCTTAGTTATCAAGAAAGGGAAAGAATTAACTTCTGGTTATATAACAATAATGAAAATATATGTGTGTGTGTGTGTGTGTGTAAAATGCCTTCTTTCTGTTGTATAGTTACTCTTTGGTTCAGGGAATCAACTTAAATCACACTTTTCCTCTAGTGGCTACTTCAGATGCCCCCTTTTACATTACTCTGCTTCCGGGGTTTGAAGTCTGGTTTTCTAAAGATCTGAAGGCCAATAGCTAGAACTAAGTCAAAAATACTTCTATCCTGAATACGTGAAAGTCAAAATTCTGACTTTGCTGAAACAGTGTGTGCCAAGCTCGGTAGGCAGTTGTTTAGAGCTGAGGACATAACATCAGCCATTTTCCCTCTTGGAGAAGCAGAGAACTCCTCATGAAAAGAGATTTAAAAGAGAGAAGATTCCCTCATAGCAAAAGCCTTACGTACAGAAATTTATTGTCTGACTGCTTGGACAAGCAACACAAAGGCAATATGGAGCCTAAGTTATGCTTTTGCATGGATCACACAGTGAAGGGCAGCATTTATAACTGAGAACTCTGTATGTGGTCAGCAGATGGACTGTGATCTGATGTAGAAGGAGGCAGCCTATATTGCATTTTGTACTCAAACAACTGCAGTCTGTATCTCCAACAAAAAGACAAAGAGTCCTAACTGTCCAGAAAACCAGATATAGCTGAAAGCTCGTTAGCAGGACATGGCATACCTAAAAATTCAGATCCTGTGTGTCTCAGGTCAGATATTTAAAATTATTGGAAATGTCATATTTCCAGCCTCAATAACTTTGAACCTCCTTTAAGAAAAGGAATAGCAATATAATAATGGATAAAAAGAATTGTGCATGTATAATAATGGAAGTCACCACTGACTATCCTCTTCATTCAGGATGATGAACCTCAAACATCCTGTGATCTTCATCCCATGCAAGGCACTAAACAACACAACAAATTTGTGGAAAAAAATGGCAAACATCCAGTGTAATTAAAGAACATACCACACAGCTTTGACACTAGCAATGGTGCAGCTGCAGATCAGCCTTAATTCTTCATTATGATAATTCCTAAATTTCAGTGGTTGAATGTATTCATGTAACAGAAAGTTTGGGAATAATTCTGAGAAGAAAGAGAAGTGCTTTAATAATTCACACCCACGTAGATGTGCTCATGAAATTTTTTTTACCTCATCTTCTTAGTGTATTCCTCTCTATTTTACCTCATTTCTTCTCTCTTTCTTGCCTGTATTTTTCCAGGCTCCTCCTTTTATTTCTAGGCTTCCAAACTTTCAAGTCTCAGTAATCTGTACTGAACACAAATAAAACAAGAGTATAATAACTTCTAAAATAAACAACGATGACCTTCCTCCCCCAATTCCCTTTCCCCAGGAAAACAGAGATTGAGAGAGTTCATCTAATGGTGCTGACTCTTTTTATCTACTTTTTATTTCAGCCTATAAAGTAGTACTATGGATGGAAGGAGATAACTTAAATGACAGAGAGTTCTTGGTATAAAGGGTTTTTTTTTCCTTTTGTAGCAACCCCTCAGAGAAACAACAAGTGAAGCAAAGATATAGATATTCTGCTGTATTAAGTGTCTAAAGTGCAACAAAAAAAATTTACTTGTACAGTTATGTAGTGCAGCCTCCTCCAAAAAAGGAGAAACAAGAGGCAGATTCTAGTTTACAATGTCACTGAAAATAGAAATTATTTTGCAATTTTTATGTTTCCTGGGTTTTATCCAAATGTCTCTGACTCCCAATTTCATTTTAGATGTGCCCTGGATTTCTCACCTTTCTCCTTTTCCCTCCCTTGACAAGCACTAATTATTTGTATGCCTGAAGGGCATTCCTGAAGGGCACGCACTTTTTCACAGACTAACAGAGACAAATATTTAAAGCTGGGGTGAAAACAGGAAAACATTTATTAGCCCCCAAAGTCAGTGCTTTGCAGGGCAGAGTTAGTAGTGCAGTCATGCCCATAATAAGCAGAGATCATGGCAAAAGGGAGCAGAGGACAGCAAGCTTCTTCCAGCATCCCCAACTCCACTCGTCGAGCAGCTGTTTTGGATACCCATTAGAACAACTTTACAGCCATTCCTGTAGGTGACAAATGCTACCAATAAACATAAGTAAGTCCACTGAAGGAGAAGCTTAGCTATAAACTTTGGAAGATTTTCAGTCATATTTTTTGTCATCTCAGTCTGATGTCACTTCAGAAAATTCTTTAATTCCACTGCATAGTGTAGACACCTCCATAATTTAGGCTGTAGTTATCCTTTACAGAAGCAGATTGAGACAATAGAATTAACTAAATGAAGAATTAAACCATGAGAAAGATAAAATAATGTTAGAATAATATTCTTGAGGTATAGAGAATATAATTGAAATTATTTATTTGATTTCAAATTAAAATGAAAAATTATTTTTCCTGCATGCTTATGGTGTTGGCACCTGAGACATTGGTTTAACAACAAAGAAAGGAAATGGTAAATTGTGACTGGATTGCAAGAAAACCAAAACTTGTTTTATATTTGAGTCATTGTTAGTGAATTCAAGAAAAAACTTCACATCAATCAGGCCAAATCCTGAAGGACTCATATGATTTGGGAACTACAGATGATCAGCCTGCTCCCGATCTGGTGGTTTTCTCTCCTCCTTTGGGTCCAGGTGTTCCTAATTCCAGGTGAGGCATCCAGCTGAACATGCACAGGAGCAGTACCGAGATTCCCTACAGCTGATTCAGAAGCCACGTTTGCTGAATGAGCTGAACCTGCACTAGAATAATAACAAAATATTTTCCATTTATCTTGTGTCTGTGTTCAGTCAATTTTTCCACATCAACTCCCTATAATAAGTCTGTGTGGCCTACAGTAGGTAAAGCTGTAGACAGCAATGCAGCTGTAAGGATCTGTAGATTTGCAGATTGTTTGAAGCACAGCAACAACTCCTTATGTTCACTACAATAACATTCAATTAGCTCTAATAAGTGTAAGTTTTAATGTTTAACCCAATGCCTCTCTAAGGATATGCTTGCAAGGAGGTGTAACTATTAGCTGGTAAAATATAACACCATCTGATTAGGACAAATTATTTTCAAAACATAACTGCCATAAAAAGCTAGAATGAAAGATGAATTGACAGAACAACTGCTGCTAAATTCTAATTTCAGCACTGTAAATGGGATAATATACCATAATTTATTTTAATGAGTAACAATTAAGAAATGGTTTCTCAAGTTGCATGTAATTTCTTTCAGTTATTAGTTATTAGTTGTTCATGCATAAATGTGTTTTAATACTGGCTTATCTGAGCTCTAGTAGGTGATTAAAGCCTTTCAATATATCAATTTTTTTTTGCTTTTAGAGTTGTACATTGCAGAGACAGTTCTAGCACAAGGCATTTATAAGAAAGAGATCAGTAAAACTTAGACAAATATTCCTTAAATATTACGAAAAAATATGTAAATCAATATGAGAAAGATGTCAGAGAAAATCCTGATATGCTTAACATTGAGTTTTGTTTTATCTAACTACAGGTACAGTTTAATGGCCTCTGTCTTAATGAAATATTTAAGTTAACCTGGCTGTAGAGTGACTTATTATACTACATATTCTTTCACTTTATTAGGATAAAGAAATATTATCACGGGAGGCTATGCTTACAAGCCTAGACATTGCTTGTATTGTTAAAGAATAAGTTCACATCTCAGAGGAGCGTAAAGACCCAGAGAAACTGGCACCTCTTTAACTGAGAAAGCATTCTACTTATCTCAAAGAAAGCAGCCTATTTTGTGCTAAGAAGAATGGCTTAGAACAGCCTCTCTGCTATCAGTCACTCTTATGGAACATAACATTTATTGTGCTTGCTCTTACCCGAGCTGTGGGGTCACGGGGGGAAGGAAACAAATGCTGAACAATTCTCTTCAGAAGGCAAACACTAACCTGACCTAATGTAGTGCATTGTAACCTCAGCAGTATGAATCTCACGGGAATCAATGCCTATTCTTACAGACTCACCCATGGAAATATTCTTAACCAGGATATAATGAATTATCTTAGTATAGAGAATTTTCTCTTTTTAAACTTACAGTATTCTGTCAGGTTATATTTATGTTCTTTAGGCCTCTATGCATCCAGAAACTTTAGAATAATGAATAAACCTTTGAAGATTATTTTGGTAGTTGAACTGTAGGTCATTAAAGTTAGATTAAATTGCTTCAATAAATGTGGATATTTGTGACCACTGTGCATACGTTGCTTTTGCTATATTTTTAAACATATTTCTTACTTCAGTTACGTTGAGCCATCTCAAAATAACATCTCACTGTAATTAGTAATTTTCTACTGCAACAACCTTTCAGGCCAGTAAGTAATGCACCGTGATTTACGAACCACTCTTAATTACAAACAGTCTTTGTGGAAGTTGGATAATAAATAAATGCCAATTTCAGTGTCCCGTAGACCTGAATTTCAGTAGAAAACAACAGCTTTGCTCATTTGAGCTCTACAGAGAGGCTTGGTACTTGGGTAATTTTTAACTATTAGAAGAATTGAAGAAAAAATAAGAAGCTATTTGATTTTACTGTTTCTAAACAAATTAAGTTTTGTCTGGGAAAGACTGCTGTGATCAGCACGAAGGTTTCCTGTGTGCCATTTCTCAGGATGTCAGGGATGGGTTTTTGTGAGGATTCTTTACCTGTTTTTCCATTGCAATGAAGCAAAGCCTATTTCGTGGAGATACAAGGTTGACTAAATCCTTCTTAAGGCAGCTGCACAGAGTACATGAGCAATGCAACACAAGGAGTATTACGGTCTGCATAACAACTTTATTGAAGCCCTTATTTTCCTGTACATTTAAAATCTTTTCTTTTCCTGCTGAAGATTATATTCATCCTGAAACATTACCCTTCAAGTGTTAAAATGACAAGTGCTGATGAAGGTAAAGCTGATCAGCTGCAAGACTCCCACTGCTGAACATTATAAAGTTTCTGTTGTTCAAACAGCTCAGTTAATTATCCAAATGTGAAGGATATCAGAAGGGGACCTGCTGAGCTTTACAGCTGACTTCCTAGGAATTATCCATAATAGAGCAGTTATAAGAAAATTGTGACAGACACAACGTACAGGGACCTCTGCTTACCTCCCTCGAGGATTTGTGCAGGACCTTATAATCAGTTAGGACTTTCCTCAGAATCAAAGAGAAGCTACACTTTGCAAGGGAAAAGCAGTCTAATCAACTTCATGGTGTTTTATCACATAAACCCAGAGAGGATTCTAGACTCATGCATATTAATTGTCTGCTGCAAAAAATGACTGGCATTCCTCTGGTGCCAGGGACGACTTGCTCAAATTTAGGTTCTCAAAATTACTATCATGCCTTGTCCACAGTTACAAATGTAGTCCTTGCTGCCTCTCTGTGAGGTTTCTCAGAAGCCATAACGTCCCTTTACAACAAGCACTCATAATGGGTCTTTATGTGACTACAGTTTTGGCTTTTTAAGCTGTTACAGTCAACATTTCATGAACCTGGGACATTTCACGGCAAAATAATTCAGGTTGAGGAAGCTTCAGTGACTACTAAAGAGTGCAAAAGAATGTGCAGTACTGAGGTGAATTGGGTAAAACATGGAATCTGTTCAAATCAGCTGCTAGAAAAGCCAGAACTAGAACAAATCTGCACAGCCCTGGCTGATACTGCAGCAGCTAAAGCTCTGTGACATCTTTATTTCATAATCACGGTCACTTGGGCTAAACCAAAAGATATCAAACTGTTTCCTACCCTCCCAGAAACCATAATTTGTGCACACACCACAGTGCTTCACAAGCACAATGCTACTCCGTAGTTGCTATTTTCAACTGTTTCCAGTAATCAGTACATCAATGATCTCCAGTACAACTGCAAAGAATTTAATTCACCTGTGTGGGCATGTCCAGGCTGGGAAAATTGTGTGGACCTGTGTTCAAGCTATGAAAGAGAAAACTGAAGGCACTGAGGAAGGTTTTACTGATGAGTTAATATTTGAAAATGAACTGAATTAGTTTATCCAAAGTAAATAATTAATTTTCCATGAAAAAAGTGGGAAACATTCATACTAGCATATCTTACACCAAAGTTCACCATTATAATTATAGAAGCCTTTTTGAGAGGCCTATCACCATTGCATCTAAACACTACCAATCAATCATTTCTACACATTCTTAATTTTTAATCTCTCTTTGAAATATTACTTAACTTTGCAATATACCTTCTAAGCAGGTGCACCTAACAGCTTCTATGAAATAATGTACAGCAGAATGAGCAGTTTTGGGTCTGATAATATCAGTGAAAATTATGCCTTGCAATTATTTCCATAAAGTCATAAATAAGATGGTATAATAATGGAATAGTAATGGAAACCATATTTCCATAATTAAGATAATCTACATTCTGTAGAACTACAGGTTAATTTGCAAAATTAATTTGAACAGATAAATGATCATAAAATTGTCACGATATTAACCAAAGCCAAAATCAGTGAAAAGTTTCCCTGATATCAACATTCAATTTGTTATTTTTCTTCTTTCTTTCTTTCCATCCAGACATTTTTGCAGGCTTAGAGACTGAAAAGTATACAAATTTCTTTTCTACCAAAGACTTCAGCAGTAAGATTGGAAAAAAACCATCATTATCTTGGCTACAGAGCTGATGTGGCTATGCTGCTTCCAGCACAGCTGCTTTTGGCACGCCATCTTTTACAAGAACCTTTGCTTGTGAACCCTGACCAGCGTCAGTTCAAGGGTCAGTGGCCCAAGCACTGATCAAAGCCCTGTGAAAGTCTTAGGCCAAATCTAAGAACTTTGTTTTACAGTTGTATGTCCTTGTAATTCCACTTCTGCTGGCAAAAAGTGCGAGCTTGGTATGACCATGTTCCCCACCAAAACAGAGTTACCTCTATACCACCACGAGAAACAGGAAGTTTCAGAACTAAGTCAAACATTAACAGCAGTGGTTAAATGCATCAGAAATTTGCAGTATGTAGCAAAACCTGGTAGAAAGAGTGTTAAAGTTCCCTAACAGCATTATACAAACGCATGCTCATCTATTATTGAACTTAATTTAGTAAAATAGTAAAACATTAATATGGTAGTGACACATCAAAGCACATATGTGGGAGTTTTACTCAATTCTTCTGTCTCTGAGAGAGCTTGCCAAACCACTCAAGAAATACAAGATGCTTTTCAGATTGTATTCTACAAGGTCCAGAAAAAGATATTAAGGGTATTGTTCAGTAGCCATGAAAACTAAAATGTTCTGTTATTGGGACTATCTCAGCTATTTTGACAGTGTCTAATTGTAATTTATGTCTCTTTAACCATCAGTTTACCATATGGAAGTATGATCAGCTCTTTGCTCCCTGAGCCCTATACCTGAACTGCTCCTCCTAATATTTAGAATTGCCTGGTCAAACTTCTGTAAAGTATGCTGCAAAAGCAAACATTCTGAGATATGTGTACATTAATGTCCTGCCAAATACTGCATAGGAAGCTGTTGTAATTTGCAATGTGAAACTCCTCTGCTATCACTGTAGGCTGAGGCCAAAGTTCCAGGCAGCCATTCTGAAATAAGAAAAGGGCTCCCAGCAGGGAAGATTTTACTCTATGAAAAAACAATTACACTCTCCTGTTACTGGAAAACTGGCTAAATAAAACTTAAATATGTCTTAAAAGCAACGAACATGCTTTAAATATTTGGAATATAAAGTCACAGATGAAACCTCTCCATTCCATGTTCTCTCCAGATCAGTGTCTTGGCAGCCCATTAGATTTAGAGGATTAATTGATTCTTCCATTCAACAAGTGAATAAAAACCCCAAAGTAAACTACACCCCAGCCAACTCCTCCTATAAAGAAAGGGAATGTATCTGCATGGATGTCAGGACAACTGATTTTAATAAAATGTTATGTATTGTTGCCTAAATATAAGCCATTAATAGGAAAAATACATGTTATATAAAATACTCATATTACTTTAAAATTTATTTTCACTTCAAACACTTTGCAAGAAGGAAAAATCTGCTTCCATAGAATTTGTTGAATTTCTGGAAGTGAATCCTTGGTATTTCTAATCAACAGCCCAGCGATACAAGTATTCATTCACTCAGAACAAGAGGCCTTAATTTCCTGCATCACTACTGAAATAGAGCAAAATTTTTCAATGGTTCATGAAAGTGCTTTAACCACTGAGCTACTGGTTACATGCAGATCAGAACACTGGGAAGTATTGCCTCAAAAGGTGGAACACGTGATGTCTCTGCATAGTAAAGCTGCTTTGTAGTTCTGAGAGAAAAAAGAAAATTTTAACACCACTGCCTGAAGTCTGGCAGATTGTACATTCCTAAGCAGTAGCTTACTAAGACCAGTGAGGACCAAAGCAACAAGGCTAAAGAAAAAAAAGCACAGCAAATACTGCTTTTAATCTAGACAAGCCCTGACAAACATCAGCCTTCCCTGTCCTATGAAATTATGATACCATTTTATTGTAAGAGAACCCCCTCTTGACTTCCATATAGTACACATACCTTACTACTTTACTCTTCTTAACCTGTTGATTTTGTGTAACTCAAGATGAGTGCAGTGTTGTTTCTGTGAGGATAAAATTAATCCTAACGGGAACATCTGCAAAGTCATTAACATTTGCAGTGAATGCACATTTTTTTTCCTGTTTTTCTAGAAGGATCATTCTTTATTGTAATCTCTCCACACTGAAATGTCTCATTTAAAGAATCAGTGTAAGTAAACAGTGTCTTCTGAAGCAACAGACAAGTCTTTCATGAGAAATAATTGTTTGACTGGTATATTTCCCGAGAGACTACAAAAATTATTTCCAAACTACACCATCCAGGAGAATAAAAATCCAGCCATTTCTCATTAAACAAGGTCTCTTGAGGGCCAGCTCCCAGGGCTGTTTTTGTGCTATCTAGCTACTTTTTCGCACTAAATTCCCAAACCCCAAATTGATTTTAATCAACTTTTTTCCCAACTCATTCCACATGCACTCACTCTCTACTTTTATTTATTTATATTTTAAAGTCTAGTGATTTTGAGATATTGTCTTTCACATTTATAACCTCAAGGGCATTTGAAGTTCTGATGGCACTGAGATCACTAGACTCTAGATGACTCTCAACTTTTGTCTTATTTATCATCCTTGTCTTGTTTCCCAGCAATATGAGGAGCAAGTACAAAATAGCCTGTGCTTTTAGTGAATAGCCTGCAAAATGTGTCAGAAAGGAGTCCTGTCCTCCAGGAAGAGGTACCCCTTATCAAGTCCATAATTTCCAGCCCAGTCAATATTAACTAATTGAATTTCCAATGATTAATGATCTATCCTTTTTATAGGCTTTCCTTATCTTTCTTTTCTTTTTAAATCTTGCCTGGGAGGTCTATACCAATTTTCAGGGATTTTTAGCTTTTAATTTGCCTATCTTTCTTCTTCATCTAAACTGTCCCTACTCAGGTGCTCAAACTACATACACCATTTATTTCTTTTGTCAAGAAAGGTTCCTCATCCATATTGCCATATGTCTTTCTATCCTGCCATGTCTATGCCTTTTATTACATATATTTATCAAGGTGTTTCAACTTTTATTCTTGGGACATATTTACAAAATGGGTATTAAGAAAAAGGTATATTTGTGTACCTAATTAAGATCTTACTTACTGGTCTGTTTTTGTAAGAAAGCTAGCAACTCTGGCTGCATGGCATAAGAAAGTACTCTGAAAATACATGCAGTCCTGAAGAAATGAGGTATTTCAATGAGTGTGGCTTTCCTGGATCGTGTCAGTCAAATACAGACATTTTTCTATTCAGCAAATGCTGCAGATATTCACGTCACCTGAAAAATCTGACCCTGAATTGCATAATATTAGGCAGTCATATCTGAACATCGTCATTTCAACAAGTCTGTGCTGCAGTATCCATGTGTGCTCAATGGGATTAAGAATGCTTATGAATCACCTGTAAAGTTATGTTTATAATTGTTACAGAACACTGAAGACACTTTCTATGAGACAGCAGGGCTATTTATTGAGCCAAACACCTATGCAAATAGAGAAGTAGCTATTGCAGCCAAGAATGATTACACTGTAATCACAGACTAAGCTGGAAAGCTCTGACCCCTCTGTGTGTTTACACTATTTGGTGCTAAGCCTACTCTAATGGCATGAAGCAAGATTAGGTCAAAGATAAAGATTTCTCACTATCAAAACTCCGTTTCATTCTGAAGGTCAAAAGATAATGGAAAACAGAAATCAAGTCTGTGCAGCAAGCAGCCCAGGGCAGTCAGAGCTGCTCAGCCCTGTAACTTCTGCTTCAGTGCAGCATCTGGCCTACCCTCAGTGATTTAAATTGTAGAGCTTAGGCAGAGCAGAAACCTGAATTTCTGAGACTACAGACTTACCTCGTACAGAATTCTTTTGAATGTCATGAAAAGGTTTAGGGTTACTTACCTAAGCCACTTACATAGCCCAGCACAAGAATGTTTTGATTTGTTTAATGGAAAGCTTTGATACTTTTTACATCCATCACCTTGGAAACAAAATGTGAATATGTTGTAAAGACATGAGAAGTGCTGGATTTACAGCCTTGACAGCTGATGTGCTGTTCATAGCCACTGACATGTACAGTTCAGCAGTAAAACACTGGAGCTTTCTTTTACTGTCCTGCCAATCCTGATTGGGAAAGAAATTGCAGGTAAGGACACACACTTCTCAGCCACCTCTCCACAGTTTCCTCCTAAATGGTGTTATCTGTGATTCTCCTTGTAGTTTTTGTGACTTAGGGAGAAGACTCCTAGTCCATACTTATTAAAGTGGTTAAAACACAGGTTTAAGAGCTTCAGTATAAAGACTTTCTATCTTTTTTTTTTTTTAATATGTTTTCTATATATTAAATGAACCAAAATAAATTTTCTGATGCTGGCTAATTATAATGTCATTCATGGTCCTGCTTTCACCAGGTAATATGATGCTAATGGAGAAAAACACCTGCTAATTTTGCACATCATCAAATTATATTATATTCAAACTGACAACAAAAATTTAAGAAATACTTAGCCTATACTCAGGCCTCAAAGTTGAAACTTACTTTCTTTTTAAGTAATTGCTTTAAATGCAGATAATACTCAAAGGGAAAATGTCTTCAGTGTTTGCTACTTTATATGCTGGACATATAAAACACTGGAGAGATATATACACCCATGGAGAAAGGGAAGGAGTCATCTCAATGATTATTCTGTTCTGTGTGGTTATTCTTGCTAAATCTCATGGGATGCCTCACCTTAGAGCTCTTACTGGAGGTTTGTCACTTCTTCCTTCTGTTGATGTAGTAAGGCACACAAAGCACAGCCACATTCCTCCTTTGCCAGCCGTGGATACATTTTCAATTTCAATTACTTTTGATTGCCATATAGAAATGTAACTCTGACTTGACTTTAGGAGCAATCGCAAAAGAGTATAGAATAATAATCAGGATCCCCTTGAGCATAAACACAGACTTATTTGAGCACATGTACTCGCTCCACTGCAGAACACTTGTTGCCAGGTTGGATTATTTCTATTGATACATATGTGAGGTTGGTTTAATAACAGAAGAGGTTCTAATAATCCAGCTTGTCTACAGTAAAACAACAAAAAAAAGGAATAGACTAGATATAGGCCAAAATTGCTGAATGACTTGAAAATGTATTCAGTTCCTTTAGCAGAACAAAAATCTGTTATATGTGAGAAATGACTCTCAAATATTACCCATGTAAGTATTCACCGAAGTACCCAGACCAACAGCCCCTTTTTCCAATGTTTAGCTGTGTTTTTCCCCCTACACCCATCAGAAAAATAAAAATTAATGCAAAACTACTTGTTACTAAATGGGTTATGTTTGCAGACATCAATCCATGCAGTTCTGGAGGCCTGGCAACAAGTTAATGAGGTTTGAGTATTCAGCAACAGAGATAAAACTGACCCAGAGAAACAACAGAGCTGTCATGCTGTCATTTCTAGCTGGCAGCATAATGAAACCTACGACAAAGGGCAGTTAAGAATAAATACACAATAACAGTCTGGTTGGAAATAACCCTCTAACAATCATTTTTCTTATTTAGGGATAACCCTTCTTAACTCAGTAAATTGTTTATGTATTTATTTATTTGACAGATATGCAGAGAAGGCAGTAACCACATGGAATAAATGTGTACTTATTTAGCAATTTTTTTTTTTTTGCAAGGCAGGGGCAGCATTCAATTTTAAAGACAATTCTGCAGGAGAATAATGAAATCCATGTAACCCAAGTTTTACTGCAAAAACACCTCTCACTGAGCAGCATTTAAATATATAGTGTTTGAATTCCGATGTTAGTGCTCCCAAAGGGAAGATGACAAAAACTAAAAGCATATTATTGCTGAATATTAAATATACTGTTTGGATATACTCAGGACACACACAAAGTATCGATGTTCATAATAAATACCTCCATCAGAAATTAATTTCTCCTCCACAATCTGATTCAAGGAGAAGAAATAAACCTAAATTTCTCCTCTCCCCAAAAAGAAAATTTGCCTCTATTTCCTCAGGTGTGCTCAGCACTCAGTGAAACTTCCAGTGGGTCCCTAGGCTTCAGCTCATCTTTATGCTCTAGGGTTTCTGATGCACCGAGCACTCAGACGGACACGTACATCTGGAACAAAGGAAAACAGATGGAAGCTGGTACAGCATTAATCTAATAGTTTCTTGCTGCAAACACATATTACTGATTCCAGTTGTTCACCACAGACTATGAGTAACTCACATCCCTGACATCCTCGCCACTGTGCCTTACACTGGATCACAAATGCACTGATAGAGGGAACTTTGCATGAACTACTTAGACAGCAATCCTGTCAGATACCAAAAAAAAAAACAACTACAGTATGGAGCCCAGGACATTTGCCTGGTAGGTGGAACATGATGGGTATAAGCTCCTGAAAAGAGAACTCATAGGAGAATACCCTAACCTGTGGGATATTGAGGGAAATGAGGAAAAAATATCCTTTTCATTCTATGGCAGTTTTTTAAATGTAGTGCTTCATTTCTCTGGCTTTTATTGCAATCACTGAAACACTTCTGTGTTTCAGAAATACTGTTTCAGCATTGCATTCTCCTTTCAGCTCTTCTGAAAGTGCATTTTTGAGGAACAAGTGCTGTAAAAGGAAAATATAATTAAGCTTTAACTTCTGAGTGATCTGATTGCCTTGTATCTTTCCATTGTCTGGTCAGCACCTAAAATAAATTTCCAAAGTTATACAGTTTTGTGTGCATTACAAGAAGTTAGAAAGTGTATTCCTTCCAGTATTTAAAACATAGGCGAAACTGAAAATATATCCTGAAATATTGTGGAACTGGCCTCCTTCTCTTAAGATTAATAGAACCAACCAAACAAACCCCCTGAATTCTTTTCCAACTTGAAGTGTTTACATAATAAGACAGCATAAAACCAACATGTGTTCCCTTTTCTGCCTGTCTTATAAGTCTATTGTTTGCCAATTTTTTGTCAATTGGAAATTTAAGTTTAACCTTGCTGAAGCTATATCTACACTATACATGTTTAGAAATATAGGGAACTCCTTAATTCTAGGCCAGAACATGTGAGTGATGCTTGTATATAAATGTGAGGAACATAAGAATTTTCATTTGCTTTTCCTTGTTATTGCCACCTCTTTCTCATTTTTGATCTGTGATCATTTTCCTTTGTCATCTATTAACTTAAATTTTTTCAAGATTTATTCCATCTTTTCTATGCTATACTTTGTGTTAAATTCTCCCTTTAAATAAAATCAGAATTAAGTTTTAGCTCAAGCTCAGGAAATAATAAATTTCCATGTCTGGAACTAGGCAATACAAACTTGTTCATCACTCTCATAAATATGGCATGTCTAAGAAAATAGAAAATGTTCCAGTATGTATTTATTTTTTTCTTTCTGTTGAACAATATTAGTATTTCAACATGAAAAGTCATGCCATTTAGGATTTCCACAGCAGCAGATGATACAATTTCAGGGAAGAATACAGGTACTTTTAAAGTCTATAACTGTTTCCTCCTTATTGACCCAACTATGTTAAGTGTCACTTTCCACTCTGAGCCTGTGATCTTAAGGTGGCATCATGGAAAGAGTTAAAAAAAGTGAAGAACTGTTCTTCTGCTATAATTATCTTAAAACAAAAAGGGATTAATTTTCCTTTAAAGGCCTTTTACCCTGTTTTGACAAAATCATTCTTGGAACACTATTGTAAATTCTATTTTAAAAATAACTTACTGCTGGAAAGGTAAAGGAAAAAATAATTGCATTGACCTGAGAGCTGGAAGTTTGCATGAGTTATGAATGACAACCTGAGAAATCCCAATCAATAAAAAAAGGAAACTTTAAAGATCATTTAATTGAAGTAGAGTAAGTGGAAACTTAAATAATGTCAACGGAAAAGTTACCGTTTTCAGCTCAGTACACATGATAAGACTTTGAGAGTTGTAAGTACCTAATACCATCTCAGGAATTTAGTAGTGGGTAAAGATTAAAGCTTACTGTCTCCACAGGGTGCTGAGCTCTTGATTCATGTTTTTTATAACATCAAGTCTGGATTATTGTAATACCCTATTTGTATGCCTCTTTGATACAGTGGTTTGTCATTCACAAGCTTCAACATGCACAGCTTATAACAACCCAGATCCTCAGTGGAATTGAACTGTATCAGCATCCTACCAGACTTGATTGCCTTTTTGTCAGATTTAAAATGATTTTTTAAATGTGCATGCTACCCACTTTTTTTCACCTTTTTTTTTTAGACTAACCTAATGATTTTTCATTTTCTCTGCTTGCTGCATATTTTGGTGACAACTCCGCTATTGGCTACAGGCTCTGAGAGCAGATGTGCCCTCGACATAGCAAGAGATACGGTGAGAGAAAGAGCTCAGACTAGGATGGATATTAAAAACTGGAACAGATTTCTTAATGCATGTTTTTGTTGTTCTCTCGTTTCATGTTTCAGAGTGTGTCTGGCTGTGGAGAAGCAACACTGAAAACTTGAGAAGTACAATTCAGGTTTTTTAAGTATACTTTTCACATTTGAAAAGAGTCATTGAAGAACAGTAGATAATATTTGTATTTATAATGCAAACAATTTCTGAGAAATCATGGAAATGGGAAGAGGTAGTAAATGATTGGAGAAAAGTAGTAGCAGTTGATAACAGTGACAGCTTAAAGACAGAAGAAGAGGGTGTCATGAATGGTGCCCCACCACAGAGGGTAATCTTTTAAATTGTCACTCACTGTATCTATTTGCATAAAGAAATACCTACAGTAGAAAAAATAATAATCAAATATCTAGGCTTAATTTCAAGAGAATTCAGCACTCCAAAGACAACTGTAAATTTCATTGCAGTCTTCTAGTTAAGTAAATAAAGTTTACTTGAATACTCAGGGAGTACCAATTCAAAACATACTGCAACACCAGCTCTGAAAAGAAATGCACATAACAGAAATGTGTATAAAAACTGTGTGAAATATAATATGAAAATTTTAGTATTTAAACAATTAATTACAGTATTCCAGTGGATTGAAAGATTTAAAAATCAAACCCTAGGACACTACTGTGTAGGGCATCTTATTTCTCTTCTAGGTAGGTAAGATAAATATGTAGATAAGTAAGAAAAGCTGCTATGTCACAGAATGCAATGTCAATTATCTGTAAGCATCTGAAGGTCTGCTGGATCTGCCTGCACTGAACTGGACAAGCCTCTGAGTTACAGTGATAAGAACAGTAGAACAGAACATCACTTTACTCTGAAAAGGACAGAACAGCACAGCCTTGGAGAAGTAGATAAAGGATGTAACAGGAAAACTGAAGTCATGCAAAATGCAAGCAGGATGCCAGCTCAGCTCTGCAAGGCTGACAAAGCAGAAGTTGTGCAAAGTAGTGATGCCATGTTTACTCAAAAGTAGGGGTTGAGGAACAGCCACCTGAAAAGGACACTGGACTCAGACAAACACCCTTCCCTTAAGAGCAATGAGACTTCTATTAAAAAAAAAAAAAAGGCATAAACTAGGCATTTCATAGAAACATTCAGGATTTTTTTTATGTTTCACATAACATGACTTCTTAAAGAGAAAAAAGAAAGGAGTGAAGGTGTCAAGAACCCTGCCTGCCTGCCTTCTGGTTTTGACTCACTTAAAGAACACTGGAGGGTCAGTACTGAAAATCCCAATTAAAGGAAGGAATTGCCAAGAAGCATTGTATAAGATGCCCAAACCCCAGAGAGAGGCAGACATACCCCTGTCCTCACCATTCCCTACCAGCTGGTTACACTGGTTTTCAGCTGGTTTTCTGTCTTCTGTGGTTGTATCATGCACTCATCTTCCTCACAGTACACAAGGAGGCAACACGACAGAGTCTGCTTACAGAACAAATGCCCAAACAAGGGAGATGATACTCTTGAACTAAGGACCCTTTGGGATTCTAGGTGTTCAGTGTTCATTCAGTATTACTCTATGGCACCTAGTTCAGGGTTTACTTTTGACAGCATGATAACTTATTAGTCTCTGGCTTTGAAGTTAGTGCTCTGCTTTTGTATCACTTCAGCTGCCAGCATTCTAAACCATGTAAATATTAGCATGAACTGCTAGAGTAGAAGAAAGCCAGGAAGACAAAGATTCTTCAGGCTTCTGGTAATTTTTTTTGCACTTGTGAGGGCATATGGAATGTAAAGAGAGGACTTAAGTCTGCCGTTCACAATCCATTACTTACTCAGCCAACAAACCCAGAGAGATGAGCAGCTAAGTTATTGGACAGAAGTGATGCCGGCTAGATCCTTATAGGAGATATTCAAGCATATTTTCCTACAGAGAATCTTATTTCCTTTCTTTGAATAGTCACTCTTTAACAGTTCTATTCAGCCTGAGAGCCTGAAAATACTGAGACACTATCCTAAACAAAACCCCCTTGACTTGTAACACCACCATATCCCTCTTAAAATCTCTATGTTCATGGAATTGAGCTCCTTAATTGTCCTCTTTTACACTCCAATAATTTCTGTTTGTATGTAAAATGTAGAGATTTGTCCACAAGTGTTTCTACTTTTGCAGAACTCAGATTAATTTTTCCTCCCTAATTCAAAAAGAAGAGGAGCAGGGTAATTTTCCCTTTGGGAATGGCAGATATGTAAAATTGGATCACTGGCATTTGATCCTGTAATCAATGAAATGCTCCCAGACTGAGAATGTCTTCCTAACATTTTTTTGAAACTTAAATGTCATGATGAAAAACAGAGAATGCAAAGACTGTAATAATATTACAGAGAGCACTGAAACTGATTAACACCAGTCGTAATAGTATTACAAAAATGAGAGAAAAAATTGTATTTATGTAGATGGATTAAAAAAAATCATTAAATATTAAGCCTATTTACTGAAATTACAATATTCAACAAAGTTACCGGCCACCTATAATAAAGATAAATCAGACTATAAGTTACTTATCTTTAAAGTGTGTAGAGTCTTACTCTCATTCAGAACTTCCCTTATATACTATTATTGTTCACTGAGATCAGGCTTAGAAATCAAGCAATGTTGTGTGATAAGGTAGTAAATATTTTAATGCTAAAGAATAAATTTTAAAATGTTTAGGTTTTTTTTAAATTTAGAGACCAATTATTTTTTAAACTTTATTTTAATTTAGAGAGCATTCTGATAGAGACCTTTGGTTTAGTTTAGTATTCACTCCAGAGAAAACCCAAATATGCTTGCTCCAACAGACAATTACTATTTACAGAGAAAGAACTCAAACCATGATGCATTAAGGACATTTTTTCTCTTGCATTTTGTTTCCAGAAATCACACCTGAAGCATGCCATCAAAATTATGTGATATTGATGCTACTCAAGGAACAGATAACAAAACACCCTAATGTCAAAAGTAATTTCATTTTTCCACCAAGAAGAATGAGGCCATCTCTAAACATATTAAAATATTATTCACTTTGACAATAAAACTAGTTCTGAGACATGAACTATTGCTATATTAGAGAAGGGAAGCAATCAGTATTTTTCATCTTCTAAGAATCTCTATAATACAAAAAATCCATCACTGTCTAATGGAATCATTAAGTACCTGGAAGGCAAATGTCTTATTTCCAGTGTGAAATCTAGTTTGAAACAAGCACTTACAGTTAACTCACTTCTCTAACATCCAGAAAAGTTTGACCAGTAATGAATGAATATTATCCATATCTTTATTTGAAATTACATAAATTTTTCATTACTAGTCCATGGTGCATGGTTGTACTGTTAAAGAGTCCTATAGGGATGTATATGTGGTGCTGCACTAATATGCAACAGTGCTACAAATGACAATATTTCCAAAGATTTTAACCTAAAGCAGTTCATTTTTCAAAGTTGTTAACTGTTATTACTCACGTGCTGTAGTATTTTTTCCCACTAATCTATTACACTTATTACAGTGTGTCACACTGATGGCAACATTTGTGCTATATATACTAGCTGCATTCTATAGAGGCATTTTTAAATGTCCTTAATGTCAGTTCTTAAATCAAGCAATGTGGCTGTTAAGAGTACAATTTCACGCATTTCACTATGAAAAGCTTATTTTAACTGCGCTGTAATCATACCTTGTGGATTTAATGAAACACATGCTAAAAAAAAGAAGGAATGTGGAGTAAACTTTAAAATTAATTTCATATGTACAAATCAAGAACTTGAGTATTTCAGCTGAGACAGGCCAACCCTTTCTCTGATGATGTATAAATTGCTGCTGCTCTGTATCAGCTCTAGTACTTCAGGATCATCACACAGTCCATTCCAGTTTCATGTTTCATGCAGTGGATCGAATCCCTCCAAACTTATGAATCAAGAAGCTGCAGCATTTTGATGGAATTTCTCTTTGCTTGAGAAAGAGAATTGCCTCTGACACAGGGACAGTTACTTATTTTTTATTTACTTGAGACTCAATCAGCCCAGCCATTCCATATTGTTTACTTCCTTCTCCATTCTACACTGGGCTCAGCCATCATTTCCTTCCTAAAACCCACTGCAGTGTCAGACTCCTCGTGGAGTAAAGTTGCTAAAAGGACAATTTTAGCATTTTTTATTTATTAGCCTGCTTTCACAAGGAGTGAAATGCAACTAAAGCCCTTAGTCCTCTCCCACTGTAGTTCTCTAGGACCTGAATAGGATGGGGGAAAGTAGTATCCTAATTTAAATTACAGGAATTGTTACCATCTAACACATCATGACAGTCTACTGTCAGTTTTACTGCTGATATTAATTACTAAAGCCAGTGTGACCTTCTGAATCATAATTGTAGGCACGTGATTAACAAGGTTTGGAATATGAAACACATTGGTATGAGTTGACTGTTGGCTTTCCTGTGATGCTGGAGATATAACACAGAAACCACAGCACATATACATCTTCAGATTGGTCCACCAGAGAGAGATCTCTTAGTTCAAGGTCTCTTAGTTGTATATTTTATCTTCATGGCAGCTTCCCATCACCGTTACTAAAGCAGCCAATTCATTGCCATTAGAAATATGTTTCATAATACTTAAACAGCTCTCCAAACATCACAAGTACATTTTACTAGTGCTATCAAATCTCAATCTTGAAACAGCTTTCTTTTGCTGCCAACCCAAGCTGTTTTTGAAAGGACATAAATAGACGTGTGCTTCAACATCTTCCTGAAAGCTGCTGAGCTATCTAGACACCTTTTACTTTAGTTAGACTTTTAAAGGCTCTGTGGTATCATTGTATTTTAAAGCATAGATTTAAATAAACCATTTCTATGGGGTATTGAATCATAGCTTTCTGTAATTTTAAATTGCTATGCTCTTTGTTTGATGCCTATCTTTTTGCAAATGTGCTCTAGCTAGTGGGACTTTACAAAATGCAAAATTAATGCTCGGTTTTCCTATTTAAGACGAGTAGCTAACGTCCCTTTTCTGTGTGAAAATAAAAATACAAAAGCAAAGCATTCAGACCAAACTCTTAGTTTCTATGGTAATATCATGAAGCATGGTAGCAAATGTTATGGTTTAAAATGTTATTTTAAAGCATTCTTCCATTTCCTATTGAAGTGGTTAGTGCAAAGTATTTTCCAGTATATTTAGTCAATAGCAGATCAATGTCTCTGTTCCTCTCCTGCCAGGCATACTGCAGACAAGGAGAACTCATACTGCTTAACAATATTGCTATGGGAGACTGGATTAAAATAATCAATATGACTTTTAGCACATGTTTTTCATTTTAAAGAAAACTGTAAAATTCCAGTTCTTGGTTTATCTCCTGCTATTAAATGTATTGGATTACGATATAATTATTATTTCCCATAGCAACTAATTGTAGTAACACAGGGATTATTACACTAAATCAGATGTGTGCTTCATCTTGTCAGACAACCTTTTCCAGACTCCCTGATCATAGATGCCCTACCAAAATGCATAAGAAAACTCATATATCAGTAGAAAGAGGCTGGTTAGAGAGCCCCTAACTTTCATGCCACGTGGTGCTATGTGAAAGTGAAAAAGCTATGTATGGTTACAATGCCAGAGCTATGATGAGTGACCCACTATGAGGCTGTCAGAGTGCTGTAACTCCTAGTTATAGTTATAGACTTCAGAGATTTCAATTCCCAGATGGAATCTAGTGTTTCAGTCACATAAATTCTTCTGGAACTGTAATTTAAACAGCAAACATTGCAATGAAGGTCTCCCTTACTCATAAAATCAATTTAGTTTCCATGAAACATTATACCTTATATCTCAGGACAGACTCAGATAGTCCTTGACCTCTCAAATTCATGAAGTCGTTGTTACATTTGTGTGTATCACGACAAATGTGGCACTGCAGTTTTGCACCAGTTCTCTTTAATGGCATGCATTGGCCACAGCCCCAGGTGTGCTAAATTAGCATAGTTTCATCTTTGGGAAAAAACACCTAGTGTGTATTTCCCAATGCAGGATCTATTCCTTCTAATTCTACCACTGTCTACAAAGCCAGTATATCATAGTTGGATAGTGACAGTATTGCCTAATCCAGCATTATCCAACTTCACTGACAGCACTGCTGCACAATTCAGTGTCTAGGTGGCCATCTGCTGTTAACTCTTTCAAAGAAAGGGGCTCCCATTTATGAGGGCAAACAGGCATTCATTCTTATGCTGCTAAAAAATGTATGAGTAATATATTCAACTATATACACAGATAGAAAAATACTAAGAAAGCAGCAAGGAGTGGGACTTAGAATAATACATCATGAGGTAGTATCACCTTGATTACCAAATACTCATTATATATTAACATTTTAGTTACTAAGTACAAAAGCAAATTTTTCAAAGAAGTTTTCATGAATCCAGAGAAAGACTAGGAAACCTTGCTGTTCAGAAAACTTAAACAAATTATTCTTGTCAAAATAAGTCAATAAAAAAATAAAACTTCCCAAATCAGGTTAATTTTTCCATAATGTTCTGCTGTGCATGGCTGTTCTTATATTACCAATCCATTCTCCTCTCTTCTAAATTTTGAGTTTGAGGTGCTACTAAAGGTCTCTCTTAGAAGGAGCCTGAATAAAAAGCTTGCTGAACAAGAAGCATGCTCATTCAGTTACATGTCCTCCTGCTTTCTACATATGCCTCTAAAGTTTAAATTTTTTCTTAAGTCTTTGGTGATTTGGGGATATCTGAATTTGAATTTCAAAAAGCTGCCATAGTTGTAAAGTATTTTGCATTTAACTGGGCATCTTTCCAAAGAAAGGAAACAGTCAAGGATGATTCACTGAAATTAATTGTGTCAGGGGCCAAACACCACAAAATTAATATCAAGCTTTTTCTGCCAAGAAAAAAAAAAAAGGAAAAAAGGAAACATGCTTATAATGGCATTTCTGATACACTTCACATTACAAAAAAATGTAATATATCTAAATGTATATAAGCATATAGGTATTTATTCACACACAATATTAGAAGTTGGATATAGATTCACTCATGTGAGTTGGGAGTTCAAAGTTAATGTTCTTACTTTGAGTGAGGCTGGGAAAGGCCAGTGTTTCACTCTGAGTGAGCACATGTCCCTGAACCACACAATGAGCAATAGCAGCACCTCTGTCTCAAGACCACCTTTGGCTAGCCCAAGATTTCCAAGTTTCCTCTGTATAGCTAAAAATGGCTGCAATACAAATGCAATAATCTTCTCAGGTTGCGTGAACCTTTCTTCCTCTCCTTACTTTCTAGGGAGACACTCTTAAATCTATTTTGCATTCATGTTCAGCCTTTGCAAGGTAAATTTGGAGCTTCCGGCATGTTTGGAAGAGAGAAAAAATTATTTAATAACCCCACATGTGATCCATGAGTAAGGTTGGTAATATCTATTAGACAAAATGGTAGGGTGTCTCTTGTTCTTAAGTTATTCTTCTGTAATTGATGTTGTCTAAAAATAATGTCCCTGGTTTCAGAGACTGGCCCTGTAACTTTTATTCATATAAAGTTCGATTTTACAAATTACTGAGGACTCAAGGCTACAAAAAAGTTAGATGCTTAATTTACATCGTACAGCCAGCATTCATGCAATCAGAGAATATCCTGAGTTGGAAGGGGCCCACAGGGATCATCAAAGTCAAATCCCTGGCCCTGCACAGAACAGCCTCAAGAACCACACCATGTGCCTGAGAGCACTGTCCAAATGCTTCTTGAATGCTGGCAGGTAAGATTTAGTGATTTAAATTACACTGCAGACAAATACATGTTTGTGTGTTCTCTGACATCAGGTCCAAGAAGATCCGGCAACCCTTAGAGCTAAAAAAACCTCTAAGTATTCCCATGGAATTAAAGCAATTGAATTGAATAATTCTTGTTGGATGAGATCTTTAATTTGCAAAAAAAAAATTGTGCAATTGTTTTCACTCAAGTATGTGATTCACCAGTAATTAGTCCTGAAAGACTTACAGAAACCCAATTAGGGAAAATAAAAAAATAGAGATATCCAGGTGAAGTTTGACAGCATTTCAGACTGTGAACTTGTTAGATGAAGGGACAAACATTTCAAAATTATGAGACAACCTGTTATTTTCTGTAAGAATATTTGCAATGCTCTGCTGATCCATGTTAGTATCTTATGATGTCCTTAAAAAAACTGGAGTCAGCTGTTCATCATAGGTTTGTTACCTATCTAATCCTTCTAGGTTTCTTAGTAAAGGAAGTGATTTGCAGGTTTTCTCTAAAGCTTAAGGGATGAAACTTGCCAATGTTAAAATATCTGTTGCTTTACTCATGAAGAACTGTCACAGGGAAAGAGAGTGAAACAAGCGCAAAGCATTAAAGGGTTTCATTCTACAGCATATTTTTTTAGTCTCCTATTTACATTTTCTAAATTATTTCTGCTTTGATTTGTAATATCTGGGGGAGCCCTCTCAGCTATTGGCTCTGTCAGACCAAGTCACAGACTTTAGCGATCCAGTATAGCAAGATTCATTTCCTCATTCTCTTCAGAAAAATTACTATACACGCATTCACTTATATAGCTCTTTCTTTTATTGAAAGCTGACATTCTACCCAAACCACTACACTGCATAAAAGGAGAAATAAACATCAGTTCTGAAGAGTTCTGATTTTTTTTTCCATTTATATAGATATGTATATACATATGCACACAGATGGAACTAAGAATATGAAGCTAGCTTTACTTAAATATTTGGTGTATACTATGACTGGAGCCATTATGGGAGAGAAAGATGTCAGGCTAAAGCAAAAATGAGAACTCTTTTATAGAGATTTTGAGAACCTCACTGTAAAGAAATTGAATTTGTGTTTTAAGTTGTACCTGACATATACTTAGCTCCTGTGGTTTTCCCATAAACATAGCTGTAAAATTTGAACAAAGGAGGTCAATTTGTCTTTCTCTAGAATGCACCACAAAAGAGTTATATATTTTTTGGGAAATATATCCTATGTTATATCAAGCAGGATGCTATTTAGTACTGTTAGATAAAAAATACAACTTCAGAAATCACACTGGCTTAAGTGACAGTTCAAATAAAAAATAATAGATTACCTCTTCTCCTAGGATGTGACCATGTATTACTTCTAATGGGCTCACAAATACAGAAGATCAGCTCTTGTGAGGAAAAGCTGAAATGTTCCACCAGCCAAACAATTTGAATTCTAACCATTTACCAGAAGACATAAAGGTCAGATATGTACCAGTATCTCTAGACACACAGATACGTTATCTCTGTCTCTGAAGGAAAAAGAAATATTAAAGGTAGATGGTACGTGAGACTGAGAAATTAGATGCAGGCGCTTCTGCTAGAAACAGCGTCAAGGTGACATCTCACCCATGGGATGAAAAATCCTCCCAAACTCAAGTTCCAAAAGATTCTGTGGGTTAAAGGAGAATACTCAACATCAGTCCCAAAGCATGATCATTCTTATTGAGGACTTTTTTATTCTTACCTACCGACTGTGTGAACTGTTAGTCTCACATTAATATTTTGGGATAACTAAGGGAAATATGGATAATAGCAAGTCAATAGTAGGGGAGTAAAGATGCTGAAAAAAGAGTGACTCTGACTGTGGATGCTTGGATAATTGGGATTCCAGTGTTTTTCCTTTAAAGAAACCCACAATGCTATCTTACTTTGAATAATGAAAAGCAAATGAAAGCTACACATTTAATTTGCTTTATTTTAGCCTCCCCCCAAAGCTTTGTTTCTCCAATCTGTTCACACTATTGGTTAGAGCTGATCTCCCTCATAAATTAACCTCTTCGGAGATATAACTCTATTTATAAATAGAAAACAAATCAAGAAGTAAGACAGAGCAGTGTCTCTATGAATGCTGAGCTGAGACAAGGTTTTTTTATCTAGGAAAGAAAAAATAACTCTTATGAATTCTTTGTTAAGATGCCTAGAGTTCATCATGCAATTGTTAAATGGGGGTAGGGAGGGGATGGCCACTAAGCCTGGCCTAGATTTAGCTTAGCAGTGACAGGGAAATCAGCAGGGGCAGAGTACTAAGTGGGGAGAATGATGTAGCACATAACAAGCTATGTTGAACAGCAAAACCATTTGCATAAACAAAATAAAAATCAAGATTCTCTTTCTCATTCAGATCCTGCTGGATTCGACCATGTAGTTGAAAGACAATAGTTTCACCCTCAGTCCCACGAGAGATTCTTTCAGCCCCAAATTATTCCAAATCAACATAACATTTGTAAAAAGATGGAAAGATGGTTAGGGTATTTTTTTTTCCTTTATTCTTCTCTTTTAGTTCTCTTTTTACATAAGTTTTAGCAGCAATTGATTCATTGCCCAGTTAAGTCAACTCTAGGTACATCAGAATCTCTTCATGAATATTCACAGAGCTTAATAGAAAAGCTGCTAAAAAATCATATTTGAATGAAAAACTAGGACATCTGTCACACAGACAGGTAACCCTGAAGAAGTGTTTTGTTGGAAGAAACTGAAAGAGAAATTCAGGTGAGAAAAAGAAATTTGCCTGGATTTTTGTTCTAAGAAGCAGGGAAAGTGAGTCAAAACATCTCTCAAAAATGATATCTATTGTTGTATTTTCCAATGTCAATATTCTCATCCTTTCAGCAAAAATTCCATGTATGCTGCTTATCAAAGAAAGGAAGTATTCCTTGCAAAATATGCTGGGCTTTCAAACTGCTTTAGAAAGTGTAAGGCATGTTTCACAGATTTTAGTAAGAATTCTTACCTACTTACATCAAGTCTTGCTGTTGACAATTCATCTTCAATATGAAAAGGTGGTGGGAGAGGATTTCCGGTGAACTTGGGCAGGCTGCAGAGCATGCTGGTCCCCTGTGTCCACTGTATAACTCCAGGCAGAGCTCCTACTGCAAACTGTACTCACTCAAAGGACTCAGATACCACTTTTCTTTCATTTCCACTCCTTTGCCACGCAGTAGCACTTTAAAATTAAGAGATAAATTAGCCTTTACAGAAACAAGCATAAGTATATCTTCTCCTACACCCATGAAAACCTATGCAACCTCAAGCACTGATATAGCCAGCGGGATGTCCATGCCTTGCATGTGCTCTGCAAGACTTTGTGGAATTTTACAGATTATTTCCCACATGCCCATCCTGGCACTACAGGGTTTCTCCTGAATTGCAAATTCTATACTGGGACCATAGCCCACCATTTTACTTACATGGACAATACCAGGACTCTCCAAATAGAAAGAAATCTGTCTTTTCTTCTTGTTGATGAGTCAACAGACCAGAGTACTGAGTCTCTCAGTTCCCTGCTCTCACTGCAGAGCTCAGTGTGAGCATGCTTTGTAAAGACATGGACATTTCATAAGCCATATGAGAAAGATGGGGTTGAACAGGCTGCTCCAATTTCGGGTTTGCTTAAGCTTAGAATTCTTGTGGGTGTACAGTACCTATGGCATATCAAAGTAATTAATGTGATTTCAAAATTGATTAAGATCTTTCAGAATTAGAGAAACTATGCTAATTTTCAAAGAGCCAGACTTTTGAGCATTGATCATACTTTGGACAGAAAATATTTTGTATTTTTAAATGCTTGCTTTCCATTTAATGTCTATTAAAAAGAAAACAAAACAAGTTCAAAGAAGATATTTGAGTTGTTCTTTCATGATCTCTATTAGTACATATCTTCTTGAACCTGAGTTCCTGGTCCTACCCAGTGGAGCTTATAACTTGTTTGATCTGTAACTATTTGGTTTTGTGCTTCCTGGACCAAGTCCCTCTGGACGTATCTGACCTTAAAAGAATTGCTATTGACTCAGACATCATTAATTCAGCTGTCAACTTTAGCAGTAGTTTGACTGAAGTTAAAGTTAAATCATCCTTTACCTAATCTAGTTTGCTGGAATCCACTCAGTCTAATTGAGGTATCCATTTAACAAGAGACCTTTCACTAAGGTTTTCTTAATACAGAAAGAATACATCAAACACATTAAAGTCCTTATGTGTTACAATACAAATTTATGTCTACAGCTTAAAAACACTAAGACCTTTCTTTTTCACACTTGGCTTCATTGTCAAGGCTCAATACAATCAGATCTGACATTTTCAAGTAGGCATTTCTCAGTTATTTAATGGCACAGAATGTATATGAGAAGATACACTCTGCCATGTTCACAGAAATCACACAAATCTGCCTCAGCTCCTCATAAAGAGACACTGGGAGTGATTTGCTAGGGAATCAAGGATATTTTATTCTCTCCCTGTTTTAGACCTAGCTAGTATAAAGTAAACCACTAAGTCATCTTGCACGGTAGTAATTAACATGGGTTGAACTTGCAACTATCCCAATTCAGCTTGAACGTGTACAATGATAAACTAAAAAGAAAAGTGTGCAGAAAGGCTCATTGACAAATTCTGTAAAGGGTATAGAGACGAGTGGGACTTTTATTCTGTCTGTAAGATGTCCTCATTATGCTTGAAATAGTCTGTGCAGATTTACACAGCAGACAGCCACCAGGTACTATGTAATGGTCTCATCCAAACAGCAGCCTGGGCAATAACATTTCTCCTGCCAGTCCTATTCAGTATCTGTATCACCCATTTTTGAAAAGCATAGACACTTGCTAAGCTTTCCCAACTAAAGGCTCTATGGTAAATATTTTTTTAAAAATGTTTTAGAAGTTATTTACATTACTCTTTCAGTTAGGCAGTGAACTGCTGTTATATCACAAACTCATTAATCACCATATATTTTAAATTTTTCTGACCTCAATTCCATGCTTCTAAAACAAAGATTATAGTTCATACTTATAGTTCTATTCTAGCAGTGATTCTGAAAAAAAAAAAAAAAAGAAGTCTTTCTAAATGTCCATTTCAGATTGACCTCTTAGAAGAACATCCAGCTGAAAAAGTTAATGAAGTCTTTAGCAGTGTTTAACAGGTGGATATCTGGACAAAAATAAAGTGAAGGTATTATTTAAGATGTTTACTGAAATAATATATCCAAGTCTATTCTCCACATGATTAAAACCATGTTGCAAAATTTGAGAAAGTAGCAAACTGTGAGGATGATTTAAAGACTGGAAAATCTTCCTTACAGAAAGAGATTTAATGGGTTCAATCTATTTAGCTCATCAAAGTCAAGCTTAAGGGATCTATAAGAACAGAGGGAGACTGTATCTTTCACCAGAGGGCTTTTCCACATAGCCAGCTAAGATACAACTATATTCCTTGACTGAGAGTTAAAGCTCATGAAATGGAAATTAGAAATAAGGTCTGTTTTAAACAGTAAGAATTAGTAACCAGTGAGGAAACTTAACTAGGGCTGTTCTGGATTCTCTCATATCTGAAATGTCTAAAACAAACCTAGATATTCCCTTTTATATCTTAAAAGATGTGCAGGCATGATGTTGAGCTAAAAGATTTTGAGCCAATCCTTGTAGTCTCTTGCATGCAGTTCCAAGTTTGTGTTGTTCCCTTTCTGGAATGGCCAGTAACAAAACTTGTGTCTAGACTGTCCAGCACAGGCAGAGAAAGCTCCAGACCATCTGCAAAATCCCACTATGGTCATGTCCATTAAATGCCCCCGTGGGGTCAACCAACGGCTTGACTGATTTTCTGGTCAATAATGACAATTAAAAAGGCACTTTTATGGTGATGTTATCTGATCTACTCAATGAGGTGAATCTCCAGAAAACTCCTTTTTGTCTTATGATTATTGCTACTTTTTATTGCTATACTCTTGTTGAGAAACAGCATGTATGTGGAGTGAAGGATTTATTTTTTGCCCATTTAATGTTTTAACAGGATATAATTACAAATTATGTAACTGAGGTCTTAAAGAGTTGAACCTTTGGGTGCTTTGAGGACTCATACCATTAGTTCTAGTTCTGTATTACTTAATAAAAACAAGAAAGTTGCCAGTTTTCCTTGTGTAACCTTCTTAGAAATCCTGGTTATTTAGTTTAATACAAAATATCTTTTCTCTGTATTTTTAAGGCAAACATACCATCTAAGCAAGCAATCACATAACATTCCACCTAATCTCCACTAGTAGAGATTATTACAAACCAGCTACTGTTGGTTCCTAGAGTAAAAGGCATAAACTCCTCACACAGAAAGCAGCTCAGTTTTCAGTGTTACAGCTTTTCATAAAATTTATTCTTGATCCCAGTTAGTACTCATTCTGTGTCCTGACCCCCAAGGACTCATTAACTTCATAATTTTCATCACAGTTTTTATAACTGTAAATGCTATTATTCATATAGAAAAGTCAGCCTTTAAAGTGCCATAGATGTGTTATTACCTTTTGAAGCTTAATCAGCACTTTACTGCAAAGCTGGTCTCATTACTCTGAATGACAGGGAACTTCCTATCTGAGTGAGGAATCTGAATGGAATGTAGCTGCATGGGACTTCTACCAAAAGAAAATTTTAATTGACATTGATGTTCAAATATGGATTACTTTAAACATTTCCCAGAGTATAATCTACATATGAAGCAAGGGTCTAAAAATTTTCTCTTAAACTTTTGGTTAAGTTTTCTCTCTGTGAAAGTAACTATCACAATCCTTCAGGAGTTGCTTTCAGAGCCCACCTTCCTGTTCAAATGAAGCAACTTCAATCTCTCTGATCAGCTGCCTCTTATAAGCCCTGTGTTTACTAAAACATTTAATCTTATGCTTCTTTAGAGTACCTTTACCTAAATAGTGAAGTGTAGGAAGAGGTTTCCTTGGAAATGGTTTATTTTGTTGTTATATTGAAAGAAACTGTGGACTAATTTTCAAGTGCACATTATAATCTTTACACACTTCAGACAGTATTTTGATACATAATTAGGCCTGTTGGCAAATGAAGGCCTTCAGAATTCTGAATTTTATCCTGTAAAAGACTCAAGGAAAGAAAAAAAAAAAAGAATCTTTGTGAAATATTAAAATGAATACAACAAACATTTACATTTTTTCCAATGCTTCATCAAAGGCTTATGTAGCTTTAAGGCCACCTGGCACAAAAGGTGCATTTCACATTAGTGAATCAGATGAACAGGGGAAAGAAATGGACATAGGCACAAAAGCAAAAGCACGGGGGTAGGTAACCTCAGAAGTAAATCTTTCACCAGCACAGCGTGTGGGAAACAACTGTAGGGAAATAATGGGTGGAGAGTCTGAGGAAAGCAGTGACAAAAGCAGTGGCTTTCTGTGTTCTAGCTGCTCTGCTACTAATCACATTTCTGTGTTTGTAGTCAAACTCCCACCATTCATCAATTTCTCAAAGTTGGGTTCTCCTGCTATTTTGTTAGACACTTTACAAGCAAGAAGCAGCTTTAAGTTTGTGCCTTCAGACAGGACATATGAGTAGTACATTTCACATCCCTCGGTTGTCATCCCACTTGCATTTACAAAACAGGGTTTAGAAGGCGGTATCCTTTGAGGGTAGATTTTACTCTCAAGCAAGTAAAGCAAATTTATGCACAGCTTCTGTTAAAAGCAGGGATTAGGATTGCCAGCAGCTGTGAACAGGCATACTGAAGAGCATTCTAACACCTGGATACAAACACCGTGGTAGTGGACTGGATGTGGAGAAACATGAAAAAATATTTCACAGCACTGACTGCTGCCAGCCAGCAGAAAGCTGCAGCTCACCAGAATATATCTCTATATGTAAAACTACTTTCAACCCAATTATACTATTAATGAAGCAAAAGTTGGACACACACACTCTCATATAGACAGTAAGGCAGCTGCTGCTTTTTTTCTTTTGAATTGTTTTCCAGTATCAGATATCAGTCCTGAATCTGCAGAGCCTGGCAGTTTAATTTTTTTAGTTTTTCTTATTTAATCCTGATATCAATGTGTTTGTGCAATATTTAGACTGTTCCTCAGAAGAAGTCAGTAGTCAGGCTTTTTTATGAATACCATTGTTCATTGACTGAAAGATGTTATTTGTTATTTCTTTATTTCTTTATATCATATATTGATTTTTCCTACAGAGGTGGTGTGAGAGACTGAAATGTTATGGTTAATGAATTAAACATTTTTATGAAGGACTTTTTGCCCATTATGATCAATTTTGTTCATGTTAGGTCTTTCAAATCTGAAAGTAAAATGCTGAGGAATCACATACTTAAAATTTCTGCAAAGAATAGTACACTTCTTCAGTTTTTCTGAGATTATCTTCCATCTGAATTGGGAGAGACTTCATTTTATTTTGGACCAGCCACACAGACCACAGTTAATAACTGGTGAGTGTAGGACCAAAGCGACTTGGTTTTTAACCTCAAAGTGCAGTTTCTTGATAAAGGCCCTGCAAAGACCATGTGCCTGCAGAGAAACCACAGGAGCAGCTTGAAGCACCAGTGCTGTTCTGGACCACTAAAACAGTGCACAGAGGAACAATGATGGATATAAGAATCTAGGAAAAGACCTCAAATAAAACCCTGGAACCCACCATCCAAACCTCGTTGAAGACAACGGAATGGCAGACACCTTGCACAATGGCAGGCGCCGGGCAGCATTCAACACCCTCCTAGGAAATACTGACAGACCATTGTGCTCTATGATGTAAATGCACAAACAAGACCTTAAGAAATGAGCTTTCCAAAATTATAACTGGACAAGATTAATTTATTTCAATAGTTTTCACTCCGACTTTTTTCTTCTGTCTTGTAGCCAGTGCCAGAACCATTACTTAAGAATTGTTACACTGGAAGTACATAATTAAAACCTCTATTAAGCACCAGAAATTGTTTGTGCTTTACTTCCAAGTTATAGGATTATTAAGTTCTTTTCTCATAATTAAGCATTATATGTTAATTCTGCTTTCTTTCTTAGAGTCATTAGCATATAAATACAGACACTGACTAAATCTGCAATTCTCTGTGAAAAATTAAGTTTTTAAATTTCAATGATTTATTAAAAAATAAATATGCTTCATGAAATTACCATAGCTGTAACATTTCCATTAATAAATGCCCATCTAAAATAGAAGTGATTTTAATACTAAATTGGACAAGATTGGAAAAATGAAATTTTAGATTATTAAATGCATATTTAATATTATAAATGGTGTATTCTCTTTAAAATATATGCCTTTTGTTTAGAGGTTATTTTCTTGTCCATTTTGAATCAATTAAAAAATATGCTTAAGCATTTCCTGGTTGACATTTATCTTTTGCAGCAATTCAAAAGATCAGGTGGCATAGCCTCAATATTAATTAAAGACTGCGGCAATATCCTGAAGAAATTTGTTGAATTGGAAGAAATCTCAGAAATATGTTTTTCTACAAAGTAAAATAATTTAAATTTTCAGCTAACAAAAAGAAAAAAAAAAAACAGGAATCTCAGTTCTTCTTCATATCCTATCCATTCTTTGTGCTCTTATCAATTGAAATTTTTTATATATATATATATATATATATCCATATCCATTTTTCTGATCCTAAAACTGGCAAAGACCATGCATTCTAACCAGTGATACAGATAACACTCACAATATCACTGGTGAAAATGAAAGGTTGCTGTGTGAGAGATGGCATCTTTGTTTTCACTTTTATACAATATTCCTCTTCAAGGGGTGACAAAGAACCCCCTGGCAGGAGGGGGATGTTATCCCCACCTTCTGAGTTCTCACCCACCTTTTAGTATGTGGCAGAAGCTGTGACAGCCACACCAAAGAGCAGCATTCACCTCTCAGGCAGGGAGCCTTAAAAAGTCAAGGTGCACAGAGCCATGGGGTGGATGACTTGGACATTTTTTTGTTTCAGTCTACATTTTGGAAAAACAGGACTGATGTGAAAGAGAATTCAGAATTAAGTAGCATAATCTTTCTCCTACAGCCTGCCAAATGTCAGAGCCTCTTCTGTCTTATGCGGACAGCCTGTGCAAATTTCTCTGGGTGATATTTGCTAATCCACAGGGAATTTTCACACCTTCCACTGCTTATGAATCAGACGGTGAGCTCTTGGCAGCTGACCAGAAAGATAGTACCTTTTCCCTGCTGCATTATCAATCAAGAAAGTTTCTTACTCTTTTGTGCTGCAGACACACTCTTTCGCACACTAAATTATCTCCGATGGACCAATTGCAGGGAGGTTAGCATGCTAAAGCCATTTGACTGGAGTGCATAAAACTCTTTATTGCTACATAGACACAGCTGCACCAGCAATTCATATCTTTGAGTGGCCCAAAGGAGTTTTCTGTATGGCCTTTTCAGTAGTTAATATATGTTCTGTAACAGCTTCTCTGGCAAATTCCTTCCAGCAGCGCCCTATAGGTCATACAGACCACTAAACCCACTAAATATCCCAATGACATAGAAAGATGTCACACATAGGAAACAATGAGCAATTCAGTGCTCCACATAGCCTCAGTTCTACTCTGCAAACTCTCCATCCAACTCAGTTCAGAAAATATTGGCAAATCCCACTGAAATATCATAGCAGAGCAAGAAAATACTCATTCCCTTTCCACCTCAGGCAAGACACACATAAAAACACCTGGCTTGTCTGGTTTATTCTCAGTGGTAGCAGTTATCAGTGATGTCCCAGATCTGCCTGTAGTCTTCTCTAGCCCCCTCCTCTTTCTACAGCACTTTTTTTTTTTTTTTTTTTGGCTTAGCTGCTTTTTTCCTCCCCAATAGCACTGCTTTAAACTGTATACTCTGTACTTTGAAGATACTCAACTTATCTCCCACACCACTGTGATTTGTAAAACAAGGATGTTTGGGTCGGCCAAGCAGACTTATAGTGGAACATGAAATGGCTGGACAACCGGAGAAATGACCCAGCACACGACGGCAGCTGCTGATAAGCCAATGCTTGAATATGAGATCCACATTTATCAACATTTTCATCACCAACCTGGCTGGATTCTCAATGACTTTGAAGATGACAATACACTGGAGAATTGTCTGACATGACAAAGGGAAGAGTCCTGAAAGAGTGAAAAATTTGAGGCCTGGGCCAACAAAACTCTCATGAGGTTCAGTAAACAGCTGCAGTAAGTTTTGCTGTGGGACAGAGACACACAACACATTGGTACAGGCTGCAGAAATGAATGCTGACCTTTCTGAGAAGGACCTTGCAGGACAGTGAGTGTGGGTGTATTGAGTTTGTGTGGCCAGGTTTTGGTTGCAGGGGGCTACAGGGGTGGCTTCTGAGAAGCTGCCAGAAGCTTCCTCCATGTCTGGCAAAGACAATCCCTGGCAGCTCCAAGATGGATGTGCTGGTTGCCGAGGCGGGGCCAATTAAGAACTACGTTAATGCCTCTGTGACAACATATTTAAGAAGAAGCAACTATGAAGACACCAAGATCAATGGAGAACGAGGGAGAGACAGTGTTCCAGGCACCGGAGCTGAGATTCCCCTGTAAAGGAGACCCACACTGGAGCAGGCGGATGCCTGAGAGGAGGCTGTGAATACGTGGAAGGCCTGTGCCAGAACAGGGTCCTGGCAGGGACCTGCAGACCCATAGAGAGAGGAACCCACATTGGAGCAGGTTTCCTGGTAGGACTTGTGACCCCACGGGGGATCCCCACTGGAGCAGGCTGTCCTTGAAGGACTGCACCCTGTGGAAGAGTAACCCATGTTGGAGCAGCTCACAGAGAGCAGTTCCCTGTGAAATGAACCCACGACAGAGAAGTTCATGGAGAAGTATCTACCATGGGAGGGACCCCAAGCTGTAGCAGGGGAAGGACTCCTCTTCCTGACCAGTGGCAGAAACAATGTGTGATAATTTGACCATAACCCTCATTCCCTCTCTCTCAGTGCTGCTTGGGGGGAGGAGGTAGAGCTGGGAAGGAGGGAAGGGTGGGGAGAACAGTTTTTCAAGGTCTTATTTTACTTCTTATTATCCTGCTCTGATTTTGTTAGTAATAAATGCAATTCATATCTCTGATTCTAGCCTGGTTTTTGCCCATGATGAGTGATCTCTCCCTGTCCTTATCTCAACTCACGAACTCTTTGTTATATTTTCTCTCCCCTGCTGTGGAGGGGAGTGATAGAGAGGCTTTGGTGTGTGCTTGGCATCCAGACCGGGTCAACCCACTACAGCAAGGAAAGGATTAGGAGCCAAATCTCACTGCAAGGAAGACAAACTGCAGATTAGGCTGCATTTGGAGGAGTGTGGAAAACAGACTGAGAGAACCTGTTACTCCCTCTACTCATGGCTGGCACTGCCATGCCTGGAACACAGGGCTCCCCTTGTGGTCCACCTCTGTGTTTCTGGAGAAGCCTGGGAGGGTCCAGCTGATGGCTACCAAAGTGATAAATGTTGAGGCAGCTAGCTTTGTTTAGTCAGGGGAAGGGGTTTTGAGGGAAAATATAATAGCATTCTACAAATACTGGAAAGGTGGTTGCAAAGATGATGGGGATAAACTCATGCTGCTGAATCTCTTCCGTGATTTCAAGACAACCAGAGAAAACCTGATTTGGGATAAACACCAATATGTAAAGGGTGTTGAAGAAGGCAGAGAAGAGATACATACAGGTATATCTTTCATTCCAACTGGCTGCTCTGAACAGCAGTGTTTTCTCTGAAGTATATAAAACACAAGTTCTCCTAATGAATATGTGATGATTTTCTATATGAAAGCTATTCATTTTTGCTTTTCAAGGAGAGATCTGTGTAAAAATATCCTTCTAAAAATCCAAGAGAATCAGTGCTGAAGAACAGATCAACATCAAATTCTGAAGATCTGGCCTCTTACATTGAAGGTTTAGACCACAGCAGAGGAAAGACAAATTGCAGATCTAAATTCACCCCAATTTTATCTGTGTTAGTGTTTCAGCTAAAGCATTTAACTCCATTAAAATAGTATTGGTAGTTGAAAATAAATCGATATTAAAGCGCTGTCTTAGACTATTAGTTATTTTATTCTCTGCCCATATGGTATATCTGCATGTTAAAAAAGTTTTTGTTAACTACTGTTTGAAGCAGAAATAAATCCCCCTTAGCAAATCCAACATTCCATCATTCCATAAAGGGCAGGGCAGAAAATGCTACCAGGGAGAGGAGCACTGTATAGAATGTGATAAATACATACACTCTGCAGGTCACAGCTCTGTGTATCTAACCCTTGTGCCACGAAATACCTGCCATTTTTAATAGGAGTGGTCTGGAGTGAAAAACATCTGGCTGTAACTAATGAGCTCTTTTGCAGCCTCCTTCAGTATTAACAGCACTGAGCAAAGGTGGTGGTGGCTTTACCTATTACAGGGAACCCTGTGTTCTGGTGCAATGTCACTGATGTTCCAGTCTGCAGTGGATTTAACCATATTCTCTCGTACGGTTCTCCTGCGCACTATTACTCGTTTATCATTACTTTTAATTAATATTTTTGAACGCACCATTCTTTTCCCAAACTTACTGTTTCCCAGAAAGCACAACAGAAATGAACCAATATAAAGATTGAGGAAATTCTCAATGATCAATAGATCCAAAGAGCACATTAATATGGTAATTTATGTCATGATTTCTGTCTACTATAGACATTCTATGGCTGCTAGCAATGATGATGCTGCTGGAAAATGAAAAGGAAAATGCCATTTTTTGCCCACCCATCTAGAATAATATTTTACAAAACACATAAAATCATGTAGCAATTTTTTTTTAACCAATGTATCCACTAAACACTCAAGAAGGACCGTAGAAACTAATCAAATAAGAGAGCAATGAGTCATGTGGGATTAAGCTGCAAGAAATTTTTCTACATGTGTCAAATCAGAATAAATTTCAGTTGGGGAATACCAAGAGAAACACCATGCTACCAGCTTTTCCATCAAAAGATGGAATTTTTTTTTTATTATTTCCTTTAATTTAATAAAAACATGAATGATGGGCTCAAGGGGATCTGATGCATTATGATAATTTGGATTGCTGTTGAAAAAAGAATATATTCACCAAAGATCCTGTAAAGTCTGTTGCAATAATTTTTTTTCATCAAAAAGATAAAGAAAGCCACTGTATAAGAAAGAAAGTCTTGAAATGTTCCTTTAAAAATTGAGACATTTCCTATTCATGGAAGGTGTAGTATTTAATAAAGAACAGACATATTTCTGCCCACAAAAGATAACTTATTTTGATGAAACCAAAACTTCTCACTCTACAAGTGGAAGACACTCATTTAAGGGCAAATACCTGTATCTCTGAATAAAAGACAGTTTTCAAAGTTTTCAAAGACAACTACTGAAGATAATAAACAAACATAGGGCACTGCCTGACAGAAGTAGATGGACACAGGGGCCTATTCATAAAAGACAATGTTTGGTTTGGGCTTTTTCCCCTCCCGTTCAACTGAATCAGACCACTCAACTGAGATGCAGCTTCTCAAATGAGGAACCAGCTGAAAATAACTTCTGTCAACCTCAGCTGACCCTAAAAATTGATCTTTGTGTTCAGGCGGATACCAAAGCATCTAACTGCTACTTCCAAGGAGCAATGTAAGAAATATATTTCTCTTCTCTTTTTGCTGGCTGGCAAGCAGAAAGTTTCTGCTTGCAAGCAGCCAGTTTCATAGGTAGTATAATTTTATTTAAAAGTCTAACGAGTTTAATGTTTAAAAGCATTTGTGGGAACTCTTGGGCTCAAAGATGGATTTTGCATTTTCCTACAAAATAAAAAGCAAAAGTCATCTCATATTGACTTGCTTTGGTGAAAATACTATGGACACAGTATTTTCCAGCAACTGGCCTTTAATTCAACTCACAGTAGTCAATAGCCATTGTGGACATTTTAGAGACCCTTTTGACGGTTACTGTGTGATAGATTCTGCCAAATAGATCATCAAGAGGAGAAAAAGCCCATGTGACCTCCACTGCTTATACTGGCTAGCCCCTCTTCACAGGCCAGAACTCCAATTTGGCATGAAAATCAGCCCAATACTTTCTGTGGGGAAAAAAAAAATCAAAAAACAAAACAAGATAAATGATTCCACCCAAATCCCTCCTTCCCAACTGTTAAGTGCAGCTTGCCAACAATTCATTTTCTGAAAGAATCTCAGGTTTTTCAGGCAGATTCAGAAAAAAAGTTATAAATCATTGCTCTTGACAGCTGGGTGAGATAGTCCATCCCTCTCCACTCTGGGGTCACTTTAAAAGGGTAATTTGGTTTAAAATGTTCAGAAGCAAAAAATAACCTAACCTTGTTCAAGCTCCCACTTACAGGTAGGACCCAATGATGCACCTACAGGTAACACTGTGATTCTGTACAGACGGTTTTAAATGAATACATGAACTGAAAAGGTAATTAATTTATTACAAAGGCTATTTTTATAGGTTATGGTAGCAGCTGAAAGCTTAAAGGTTTTCTGCTTCAAATAATTATATTAATATTTCTTTTGGAAGATCAAAAAGAGGTTGAAAAAATTATTTCTTTAAGAAGCAGTAGTCTTCTGAAGCAATGCCATTTACTTTCAGCCGTGATGTGATTTCCTTTGGATATAAATGTGCTGAACCTCAATCAGGATGCAGAGCAGACAGTTAAAGGAGAACTTCAAAAAGCCCTGAAAAAGGGAAACCTGCATAAAAGTTCACAGTAATTTCTGCATACAGTTCTGAAAATGAAAGGGCTTTGTAACATGAGTTCTCAGTTTGCAATTTAAGGTGCCCCATTCATCTAAGATGCTTTTCTTAAGACTGCTTTTTGCTTTAAGATTCAGACAGACAAAAATTAGCCTTTAGATGTTTTCTCTTTTTAAAATTCTGTTTCTTCTTACATTTCAGAAGCCCCGAAGTCTTTAAAATGGGGCTTTCTTTATGTAGCTTTTTTGGACAAAAAGAATAGCATCTAACTGTATCATTTTCCACACTTTTAATATGAAGTGTTAGAAAAGTAACTCACCTCAGTGGCTAAGAATGACTAATCCCTCAAAAATATGGATAAAGGAAATTGAGAATAGCTAGAATGAGGCTGTAAGATAAAGCACATCCTATCTTAACACACTTTTAATATTTTAATACATTTAAAATATCATTCTAATTTTGAAAAATTAAGGCGTATGATTTTAATAAAGTAGTGGGAAACCCTCCAGGAGACATAGGAAGCTTAATGCAAGCCATATGCAAATCCAGCCCTGTGATTTTGTTATAAGTATATGGCATATGTAAAAGCATATAAATATACTGGGTTTTAAATTCTGGTTTGAAAACAGCAATTTTCATCTCAGCTATATTTTGATACAAATATAACAACTTGCCCCACACGATAAAATGTAAATAGGCAGTTCCCCAGCAACGACAGAGAGGGAAAAACAGAAATGAAAAAATTGTGTAGGAAGAAGAAGTATCTGAGAGCAAGTGCCTTCAGCAAAATATTGACAGATGTAATGAAGAAATACCAGTAGAGAATGTTAACAGAGTAACTCATAACCCTGCTGAACGCAGAAATAGTGGGTTTAATAAGACGAATTAATACAAGACAAGACAGCCATGGATTCCAGGAATGGCAAGTTGTCAGTGCCAGATCCCACGCTTTAAAAAGCCTTAACTCAGTTCAGAGAAACTATAGGGAATCAACAATGTAATTTATATGCCAGCAGCAAAGATGACACCACATCAGATAAGACTGATCTAGAGATGATGAGAAAGACAAGGTTGATAGGAGCAGTAGCCCTGTACAGCTATAACATGGGAAACTAAACTGGCTTTGCAACAGAGGAAAACAGACTGTGGGAAATGTAGCAAAGCATCAGGCCAAAAGAGGAATTAGATTTCCAACAGGAGACAGGGATGTAGCAGGTGTTACAAAAATAATATTTTCCAAAAGCACTCAGGCCACTCAGAGCAACCCATGACGGGGTGCAATCATCAGATAATGGTCTCCTGGGAGATAATGTCATTAGTACAGACCACAGGGATGACTCTAAATAGGCAAAATATTGCACATCAGGCTGCTTCAGTGCAGAAGGGGTCTTCCTCTTTGTCAGTCACTTTCTGTCCCATTTCCCATTGCTATAACCAGGATTATGATCCTGCTGTGTGCTGCACATGAGGAAACAATTGCAAGCACAATTGCAGTCCCTTGCTGGGAAACTGTGGAGGTTTTAGCAGCAGCAAGTGGGAAAGTCTGTTCCATCATTACTATCCTAAGGCCTACTCGTATAATTTCCTTCTATCCTGACCCCAGAATATAGAGCATACCTAATAAAAAGATTGGTGTAATACATACACAAAAAATGTGATAAAGACTTGAGGAACCAAGTTGACTCAATGTTTCAAGAACACAGATAAAGCAGGACTGTCAGTATTCTGCTGTGAGGTGGACAACCCACAGTTGTTCAAGAGTGGAATTATTTTTTTTAAGCTTCTCTTATTTTGGTGGTGTCTGTAAGATTCCGTTCCTCAAACACTTTAAGGAATGAGCATGCTTCACAGTGCTGTAAAGGGACTGGGTAGTATTTATGCAAGATGTACAACATCAGAGCTCTAAATGTAGTATGGAAAATTCCTCTTTTATAACGATCTAAAATGCATTTGCAAGCTTTTCTACTCTTCCCAGAACAAAGGGCCTAAATTCCAAGGAGCTCATTCTGAAACCAGCCCAGCTTCTCCTTGATGCTCTCTGCATTCCAGCTAGAATTTCCTTCTCCATTTATATTGCTTCATACTGAAAAAAACACCAATGACAGTAAATGAACAAATCACACACAAACCCTTAGTTGGTTAAATATGTAACTTTGAGCTTTGATAAGCTGCTTCTGATTTTGAGTAAAGAGGACGAACCAAAGACAATTATGCAATTTCATTATACCCCTTGTCAAAGTGTGCAGTGTGGTTCTAGTTAGTCAGCTAGTGAAATTACTTGCCAATGCTTAAAAATGTTAAAAACTTTGATTGTGGTTTTCTCCTGTTTCATTGTAGTATTTGATACTTTGTTTTGACATTTTGACTGACACAGAAAAGTTATTTTCACAAATGCAGAGAGAAGCACGCACACATTTGGTAATTTTTCCTGGCTACTGAGCAACTCTTTAAAATGTATTTTTATTGAGCAACATGTAGATGACTATCTAAGATGAATCCTTAAAAAATAAATTTTTTCATTCCACTAAAATGATGACTACCCTTATTAAGAGGAAAAGAAAACATAAACATAACCAAGGTTCACATTGGGTTATATTTTTTCTTGAGGGTTCAGCAGCACATGAGAAAGGAACAATATCTAATTTTCTAAGTCTGAGTTCTTCACATCTGAAGCAACTAAAAACTAAGCCACTCCATTAGAGAGCAGGACTAAAATTTTCCTGTCCATGAGTTGGTTTCCACTTCCAACAATAACATTAAATGTATTAATGATATTTTAATAATTAATTTGCTCTACATTTTGGCGTCAGGAAGAGAGAAGGCTGAATAGCCCTACCACATAATGCACACAAGTTCTTCAAGGTCAGCCTTGGAAGGAGACTATGAGGTTTAATAGTTTTGGTTTGCATTTTAGGAAGCACATTTATTGTAATGGAACAACTAAGATTTTTTTGTGTTGTCCTGGATTTTACATATTAAAAAAAATACTAACGTGTATCAAGGTCTACACTGGTACAAAACCTTCTTCCATGTAAAATTGACATGTGATTTTCACAAGTTTTCGAAAATTTTGGAAGAGTTTGGTTAGCTGAGCCTGATTATACACGCAAAATCAGAAACATCAGGAATAAAGCTCAGTGATCTAAATGCCCAAGAAATAAAACCAGAGACATCACTTTGAACAAGAAACTGAATACAGAAAAAAGGAATAATTAAGGACTATCCAGAAAACATGCTCAAAATAAAATAAAATAAAATAAAAGGGTAGGGATTAAAGAAAAGAAATATTTTTAAGGATTAATTATGTGCATCCGTATGTCCATTTCACAGGAACAAACTCCAGCCTAAACACACTGCTCCTGACAACAGGTTTGATGGTGACAGTCATAGACTATAATTATCGCCTGGCCATTTAATAAACTGAGGTACAATCAAACCAAGATTTAAAGTTTGAGTTCTAAATGCTACCTGATTTTATGCCACTGATGTTAATCCTTAAAAATCAATACTGAACCTCATCAGAATTATGTATCTTAAGCCTCCGAATTAATTTCCTGCTTTTAAAAGATAGGTTTCAAGGAGTAGAATTTATATTAAATCAGGTTAATGATTCCAAGAATCACATTTCTGCTACTGTCTCACCAAAATGTAAATAAAAACACACCTTTAAAAATCCCAAGTTTTTCCTCTGATTTCTCTTTCCCTTCTATAGCAAGGGGTACTAAGACTCCTATCATTCCTTTTTCTTTGATTTTTATTTTCCTGGACTTGTAGCTTTCAAGGTGCTTTCCCACATAGTTCAGACACACAAGCTCTGGGGAAAAGAAAAGGAAAAAACAGATGAAGAAAATTTAAATGAAAATGAAATCTTGCAAAATAACCTTTGAATTATGATACTGTGAAAAAAAAGTACATTCCTAAGGTTCTATTCTGTGACTGCCACCTGTGACTGCTGGTAGGAAATAGAATATTAATTTTAATCTTAAATATAGAGATTGAATCGGATCGTCTCAGACAGCGAACATGCAAACCTGGCTAAATCTTAGTAACTGAGTTGTCCATGCTCATGTATTATAAGCCAATGTTTCAATGTGTTTTCCTTAACCTGACCTCTTGTTAATGACCATTTCATTTTGGATAGCAAATGTCAAAGCATACTAACGTAATGATCTACAAATGCAGTAAGTACTCTAGTGACATCCAACAAAACCCAATCTCAGTCTTATACCAAACAAAAGCTAAAACAGGTAGTTAGACTGTGAGTTAGTGTTATTTACATGTGTCCAAAATACAGCTTTTCAGAATGAAAATTAATATTTTTCTGATTTTGCTTAGGAACCTAAGAGAGGAAACGTGAAAATTTCCCAGATTTTGCCAAAGTTCTCAGCTAAGTTTTTCAAACCCAGAAGTTTTAAACACAGCAGGTTTTTAAACACAGAGGTAAGCCTCAGAACATCTGGGTGCCCATTGACTCAGGCAAACCTAAATCTCCAGGCCATCAAAGAATTTCTGCCGAAGATCATTGCTTTGACAAGAATACTGAAACCAAGGAATTATTTCAATGCCTATTTCAATGTGTCTGCACTCTGAAAATGAAAAAAATCTTATAGCTATATTCACATTTATAACCCCCTTTTACATATCAACCAAAATCTGTAATGAGTGCTGTTCTCTGATAACAATTGCACTGACACCTGAATGGCTTAATAAGAAAAAGCAATTTCATATTCCCAGAGTACACAGGTTTTCTTTCTTTTTTTAAGATGAATTATAGTTCAGAATTACTGTAATTTTTTTGAAGAGGGTAGATATTTGACAGAAATGTTAATAAAGAGTGCAATGTTGAGGTTTAGAGCTGTACAAAAGAGAAGTGAAAATAGAGCACAAAATTGGAGTGGGCTACATTCTGTCAGGAAGCAGAGAAGCAGCTGCAACAAATCAGTAGCATGTTAGGCTATCATCTATATACAGCTTGCTGGGACACTGAGGCAGAGAAATGGAAGTGTTAATTTATTACTTTATGTTCAATGTATTCATTGCCTTTTGTCAGTGTATAGCCTGCATTTCCTTCTTTTTTTTTTTTTTTTTTTTTTTTTTTCCATTTTGTTGCTGGGTACAGTATTGACTCAGGGCTGCAGTTTACATTGCACTTTACAGCTATTTAGCTTACTTTGCTTTGGATGAAAAACACTTGGGTGTAAACAACATCAAGGTAACAATATGCCTTACTGTAATAATTACTCTGGTGTTTGCTAAGACAACAGGAAGTAATCAACCATTTTTGCATTGATGCAATGTTGTACAAAGCACTGGAGATATCACTGTAATTTGGCACATGCTAAATTAGCCAAAACTGTGGTTCTAAAGTGCATCTGCTTTCACTGAAAATAAACAAATCGGAAACAGGCACAGAAAAGGAGTGTACACGTGCCTTGCTAAAGAGTCTAAGTAAATAACTGAGCATAAAAATACTAGTGAGGCTAAAGCAAAGGACAGAAGTTGTTCCAGCTAATTGATGCATTCTTTCCTATTAGAGCAAAAGCACAGGTGCTGAAAGGAGAAACTCCAAAGGCAAAAATGAAATGGCATTGAACTGTTCTGCTGGTGTTGAATATGCAGAAAGCTGACAGCCTGGAATGGTGTTTACCAAGGTAAAGTCATGTTCCACTCTCTGGAGGTCAAGCAATAGTGAATCTATACCTGTCCCTTAGCTTCTCCCGTTACGGAAGTTTTTTGAAGATTTATAGACCCTTGTGTTTTGCCACATATGTACAAATGCAAGTTCATAACTGCCACCCAAAAAATACTGATTTGAAAGAAAGTTGATTCTATAACAATACAGAATGCTGTCCCACCTTCCTCATGCAATTGTTCGTAGCTGCAGAGAAGGACTCCACATTCACAAGGCAGTGGGCTTTCATGACTAGTTCAGAAGTGTTAGGGCCTCATGACCCTTAAAGTTAGTGCTCTGTCTTCCAAGTGTGTCCTTATCTTTAAGATGAAAGCTGCCAGGACAGGCTTGGTGAAGGGTAATGAATATCAGAAGCAGTCAAAATGAAAAAAAAATTTTAAAAAGAAAAAAATTCATCTTTCTACTCTGGCCTTCATCAATCATTCATAACCACTGCAGCTTCTTCCAGCTTTCTGCTTTACAGCAGCGCATCCCAGAAAGGCATGTCTTGTGTCTTGATATAACAGGAGGTCCTGCAGACAAAATCAAAGAGCAGTGGGACCAAAAGTGCTTACTGATGTGCAATCTTCCAGCTCAGAAAAAAATATTTCTTTATTTCATGACAATGACTCTCAATACAAAGGATCATATCTCCTTCTGAATACCAGTTTCTCCTAAATAATGTTCCTTCATCATTTAAGCTTTGGGCCCTTTGCTGCCTCAGGCAAACTAGGAAATGAGACTTCTTTCTCTTTTACTAATTTGTTCCTGGTTAACGTTTTAAAATGGAGAAAACATATTTGCCTCCAGGTTTCATTAAGTAAACATTTTTTCAACTCTTAGGTCTCCTTGAATATGTTGGGGTTTTTATTAACTTCTTGATTTTTTGCTTTATTACATTTTGCTTAACTGTATTTGTTTCCTCTTTAAATTTATATTACTCTGGTATTTACCTTGGCATATTTTCCCATCTGATTAATTTCCCTCTTTCCCTGTACAACTTGCTTTCAGTCTCCTCTCTGCTCTTACTAGCCTTCCACATCAATCACCTTTTCCCTTCTATATTTTTATCAATTCCTGTCAGGAGCCTGTAGACAGCCCCCAACACATCCCCACACCTACCATCAACCTCTCAAGCTCATGTCTCCTCACCCCCACGTGCACACACCCAGGTGCACATCCACACATGCATACAAAGATTCTTTGGAAGCAGTCACTGTTTATTTCTACAGAACAATTTACCTTCCCTGTGGAAACAATGTTTTTGCTAGAAAATGGACATATCGTGAACCAGCCATAAAATAGAAGAACCAGAGCACATAAGACAGAAGGACTTGAGCACGTACACAGGGGAAAAAGTCCATGGGAAGGTTGTGAGAAAGGAACAAGCGGCATTGAGGAGGATGTGAACGAGGAACAAGCAAAGGAAGAAAAGGATAAGAAAATGCAAACTGAAGGACAGTTGTGACATACATGACGGACTATGTGACACACATACAAGAGCCAATCATAAAGCATAAAGTAGCATGTGAAAATAGGCCTTAACCAATAATAATTATGCAGGATTGTGTGTAGGGAAAGTAAGAATTGTATATTAGGGACAGTAGTTCATCAATAAAATGGCTTCTGCTTGATTCATATTGAATCATGTAGAGTTCATTGCTTCTCTCCACACTTCCCCACACAGACTCTCCATCATGTGTACCTTTCCTCCTCAAAAGAATAAAAATTGGCATGTGAAGAGGAATATCAAATGCTTCATTCTTTGTCTGGAAAGGCAAAATCATTAATTCTATTTTTCAGCTTCATTTGCTGGTCAGTGTAGGACCAAGGGCATACATGTTAGTTACAACTGCATAATTAGGGAAAAGAAGTATACTGTCAGAGTATGTGTGATTTCCTACTTACTGGGAGTGGGTAAAGTGGTGACATTTTGGAGAACCGTAGCCTATCATGAAGGAAACAGGGGCAAGCTACTATTTCAGGAAAAGATTTCATACTTTATTTCCTGAGTTCATGCATGTTTGCACTCCGTTATCCTACCATTGCACACCCTGTGTGCCATTAAGTTCAGCACTTCTATCTCCAACACAGACAGGTTGCAATCCAGTCATTCGAGACTGCTGCTTAGAACACTAGCAGCAGCAACACTGCAGGTGACCGCCTGGTTTTGTTCTGCAATTCCCAGGACCACTGCCATTTTAGAAAGACTTCCATGAAGAGGCAACTTTAATTTGCCCACAGAAGTGTCCTCTCTTTTGTTTGCATGATTAATTTGAGGTAAATAAGTTACTTGGGTATTTCTCTACGTTTCGTTTTCCAGGCTCACAATAAACTGAGATACATGCCTCCAATCACCTTAGCAGTGTCATTTATTTTGACAAAGCGTAATAGAAGCTATTTTGATGAAAGGGAGAACCATATTAAAACTGGACAGTCTGGTCTTAGCTATGACAGGTTCCAGCATGTCATGCAGAATAAAAATAATTGGAAGTAGAAACAGATCTATTTCTCCCTTCCAAAGTCTGGAGATGTCCAATTGATCTTCTAGCTTAAAAAAATATATAGAAGAAAAGTAAACTGTCAATTATATGTCATCTACCTCTGTCAACTCTAAACATGCCATGCAGTGCAACAAACAGCTGTGCAAGATAATTCCTTCATCCAAGACTCCTAGGCCAATTAAGGAATCTTGTGGATAGATAAAGAGGGTTTCTTTTTTTTTTTTACAGTAGAATATTGTGTAAGTATACCAGGAGTTCAAAAACTGCTATGTGTATGTCTTAGGAGACCAAAGAGAAGTGGTATATTTCTATGGCAATACTTTAGCAAAAAATATTTGTTTCTCTGTGCTTCTTTAGCTGTAATTTAATCTGTTCTTAAGGATACATTTTCAGTGAATAGTTCCTTAATAGCAAGTCACCTGCACTACAGAAAAAAGTTTTGCAGAATACAAAAATAAAGTTTCTGATTTTATGTGCGTATAAAACAACATGGCAATTTCTATTCTAATTAAAAGCATGTGCCTCCTGCCCCTGAGGCACAAAATTTTAGTCAGTCTGTTTCCTAACACACATTTGTAAAAGGCGACTTTGGAATTCAGGTGCCTGAATTTTAGATCTTTGACCTGAAAGGGTCTGACTTTCAGAAACTGCTCTGAATCTTTTCACTGAAAAGCAGTCTTCTAGCAAAAGAAACAAAGAAAATGCCGAGGTTTGTGTAGATAAACTGTTTGATGGTGTTGGTAGAATTTCTGAAGGAAGAGTGTTTTGAGTAGATACTTCTGTTCTGCAGCTGGTGATGCTGACGAGCAGGAAAGGAAGACCTACTTGTTGCTAAAAGAAAGCATTTTCAAACCAGCTGCTCGAAAATCTTTAGCCAAGAGCCTTAAACAAAGTAGCTTAGGAGACTGATGAACCGCTAATGATACTTTTTAACAAATCTTGCAAAATAAAAACCCTTCTGAAGACAGCCCTGTCCTGCCAACACCATCCTGATATATTCAACTTACAAAACCATGGGGAATTACAGGCAGATCAGTCTGACAATTATCCCCTATAAATTAGTGGAACTACTCGTATATAATGAAATTCTTGAAGATAAAGTAATTTTGAGTTAATTATCCAGATGACTGGAAGGAATGTAGCTGAGGTGTATAAAACAGAGAGGAAAAGAGAATGTGACATCAACTACTGACTCTGTCTTTCAGGTTAAGACCTAGAGGCATCAAATGAAACTAGCAAGAAGAAAAGTCACCTAAAAAATGAAGTGGTTCTTAACAACACTCTAGTTAAGTGAGATAACTTCTTAACTTAAAGATTTTTGTGGGTGGTATGTCTATATAGGTCCAAAAAAAAAGCACTAGGCAAGTTCAGGGGAAAAAAAAGCCAGGAAACTCAGATATAAAAATGGTAAAAATGATATCTTTAGCTCTTTAAGCTTCCAACTGGTAAAAATGTCCAGAGTATTCCAGAGGAAAAAAAAAAAAAAAAAAGAATTGCTGTTTGTCTTAAGCACAAGATATTTGATTTTGTCCCAGTCATACATTAATGAGCTAGAGGCATATTTTCTATGGTCTTTTTCATCATTCTCTAACAATCAATCACCTTGTGAAATACTTTTAATCTAAGAAAATTACAGACAACACCTAATACTTCAAAAATTACAGCTTGAACAGAGGTCAAAATATTCAGAAGTCTTCATAAATGAATGCTTAGCATGGCTGAAAAAAGGAAAATGCCTCTGTTCATGTGTACATACATATATTTAAACTGAAAAGGTAGGTTGTCACAGCTAACATGGCTAGGACCTTTTTGCGAGCTGCCTAGCATTTGGATTTGTATAAAAAACCCAGCTATATATTTCCCCCACAAGGGGGGCTGCCTCTGGCCTTGGAATTTGTGGATTGATGAGTCTTACTGTTCATCCTTTCCAGTCTGGGGCTTTAATAAGACGAAGGTTGACAGACTTCCTCATATGCCTACGACACTTCATATAAAAGACAAGAATTACTGTCAGTTTTCTGCATCACAGTTTAACACTGTCATCTTCATGGGTAAATCTTTTCCATATGGATGCTGAAGTTTACCTGGGTGGAATGGAGGATTTGTTCTAGCTGAAGAATCATGAATTGGCCAAAGGTAGAAGCAGTTTATTGAAAGGGATGAACTACTGCAGCTAGGCTTTTTTTTAAATTATTGTATCTGATCTGGCCTTTTCATATATTCACAGTCTCTTTGGCTATACTTCACTGAGCAAAAAGGAGTCGCAGTCTCCCACGACAAAGGAATAATTCTTATCCATGTGCCAAACACATGCAAGGTAGTGGCCCAGGAACCCTGTACTCTGATTTCCACAGAAGAGGAAACATGGACAAGTAAACCTGTCATGTGAAACTGACAGATTTTGCCAAAAGCAATTTTTGTGTCAGAAAGAAATTTCTCTGAAAAAATGTGGTCAATGTAGAACATGACTTAGAGGTTTAGCACCTCCTCTGCAGGCTCTACTTACCTGCTGAAATCATCTATGTAGATATGACTGACCAACCTCCTGCCAAGACAGATGTCTTGATGACACCAAAATCTCTGTGGTCTCTGCTGTCTAAGTGTCCTAAGGAGCAAAATGCTTTAGTCTAATGAAGATCTCCTGACTCTGGTAGTATGAACCACTTAGGCCTGTGATATGAAAGAGACTAAATTAGGTGAAATAATACCTTCTGAATTCTCTGAAACTGTATGAAAATATAAAAACGTTACAAACTCCAGTTAATAATGGTGAATATCAATAGCCTGTGTTCTGAGACATGGTTCCCTGATTTCATTTTAGTTATGCAGCATCAGCTTTACTGAGTTTGATCTGTGGGATCTTGCCTTTGATACTCTGTTTTAAATAAGAGCCAGAGACAATCTGTAAAAGACTCTAGATGGACTGACAATGAAATAGCTCATTTTCAATAAAATAATAATAATAATTTAAAATTACCTTTTTTTTTTTGTTGAGGATTGATCATAGCATAGTGTTTAGATTTGGAATCTTTATATAATAGATTCAGGCTATGTGGGTGGCTGGGAATTTTTTTCTTTTTTTTAGTTTTTCTTACAGCTCCTACCCTGACAAATGAGTAAGCTGGAAGTAGGTGTTACCTGCTTAACTCAGAAACATTCACAGAAATGCAAAGTATTAGGTAGCCTTTACAGAGGCACTCAGTGAAGCTTTTGCAGCTGAATTCCTTTTAAATACATGTCACATGAATATTCAGTCAGATATGCAAATGTAGGGTATCTGTTACTTTAGTAGCTTGATTTGTTATTTGAGATCAAGGCATAGATCACACAAAAAGCATACCAAAATATCAGACCTTTTACAATATTCTTGTACAGGATATACTGCCGGTAGTCTTGTTTGTTTTCTATTCCTCTTGGCAGTTTGCTTTCTTTCTATAGGAAAATAAACCCTAAATTCCTCTTAGCTTTGTCACTCCATATGCTTTGATAATGTGTTTCATTACTGAGGCTTTACAAATAACCTGAAAAGGAGGTTTTGATACTGTAATACTAAATCTACGCAGTATCCAGCATCTCAGAATTAGTTATATATTGCAGATAGATGCAGTTAAAAGATTTGGAAAGTCAAAGAGGTTCAAGATAACTCTGTATTTCAAAGCACCTGACTGGCTCTGTAATATATTCAGGCCAGTGAGAGAATGGGAAGGATTGCTACCCTATTTCAGACACTTTTTCAAAGCAGGTTATTCACCAATTTCTTTAGGTGTATTTTAAGAACAAACTTTTGAATGTTACTCCTGAAACTCTTTCAGAGAAATAAACTAAATTTACTGGGGGTAGGGCTTTAAACAAAGATCAAAAGAAAGTAATTACTGACCACTGAAAGAACTCCTGGTTAGCTGAGAGGAGACATGTAAAGGTCTGCTAATCTCTTGCAATACATTTCAGGATATTAAGAAATCAGACAAGTAAATCAAATTGCCAGGTGTCCCAAATTTCAGCTAAAATTTCTCTGCTTCCAAGAAGACCTAGGACTGTTTACCTTCCCTTTGTCACTTACTCCCTTCTTGCCTCTCTCCCTCCAAAAGGATGCACAAAACAGTCTTATGCACCGGGGAGTTTTACCTGCCTGGGTGAGGACACAGTCTTCTCCAGATATTCTACAGAATAGTTCTTTACAGGTGGATTCTCTGGGAATGGCTGTTAGACATGTTGCTTCCATTCAAAATTAATTATGAATGGGCATGACACCCAACTGTTTAGCCTCTGTATAATCCCATTACACAATGGAGGATAAAAGTCCTTTTTTTTTTTATTTTTCCATCTCTCTCTCCCTCCCTCCCGGAAGAAGAAAATCTCAGCTCAATTTTGTCATTCTTTAGTATTCTCTGTTCTGCTGTTACTGTAAGGGATTAAAAATCCCTCTGTAGCACTCCTTTTTTTGTCAGCTATATCACTTGGCACAACAAAAGATGTCAGTTCTCCCTACAAACTCTACCTTATCTATGCTTAAACCACTACATCTACAATACACTTTTAAAAGTTTAAAATGCAATATAGGCCAGCCAGGTTTATCTAGAGCAGGGTTTGGATGTTGACAACAGTGCAGAGAATAGGACTGAAATTACCCAAGTTTCCCAAATTTAAGAGAAGGGTACCTCTCTCACTGATATCTGGCTTGGCTAAAGAATTTATTTGTAGGTTCCAGTGGTAAAGTTAATCTTCTTTGTCACAAATCAACAAAGGCTCTAAAGAAGCTCAACACCAGACCACACAATCCAAGAAAACTTTAGGTTTAGATGTATAAGTTCCCAAAACTCTGCTGTGACTAAGACAAGTATTATATACCTGCCCTTTTCCTTTGAAATCTGTGGTGCTTTCTCTACAGGACCTTGTGCAAACGACTGGCGTTGCTGGAACAAATTGTTTCAATTAGGAAACTCTCTTTAATTTCCTTCCATGTTAAGAGGCTGGTATTCCAAAAGAACAAACTGCAGAAGAGATGTGATTTGCAGCCACAGCTATCTCTTAGTCAGGCAACAAGCTCATCAATGATAATAAGCAAACAGGAACTAAAGATCAGAAAAAAAAAAAAAGAGAAGTCAGGAGAAGAGTAACTTCTTGAAGAGCAATAAAAGAACTGCAGGGAAGCTTCTAATTAGCAGCAGAAAAAAAGGAGGAATGTTGGAATATTTTGTTATCACAACTTTTTACATTTACATATTTTGTATAATTAATGTGATATATAGTTATATCAATATAATTTACATTCTATACTAGGTATATGTATATATACTTATTATTTCACTACCACCTAAAAGAAGATACTAAGAATTTGGTTTATGACCCAAAAAGGACATTGCCAACAGCAAAATGATTCTCAGACATTCAAGATTTTAAAAATTTTACTAACTAAGCAGCCCAGTGGCTGCTAAGTTTTTATTTCAGTGATATGAGACATGGAGAATGATACAAAATGTGTCTGACAGAAACAAGTCTCTCTCCAGAAGTAAGAAATTTTACAGAGCATGCCATGTGGGACCATGACATTGATGAAAGGAAGCTCTCCATACCAATGAACCCAGGATACAGCACTGGAAAAGTTTGATGGCCATTTAACCTTATGCAGCTATCAAATGTTATACACGTAATTTTTATTATTACCAATAAAACCTATTCCCAGTCCATTGCAGAGGGACGCTCTTTAATGGTCAGTTTCCTAATGTCATCAGCTTTGCTGCTACTCTGTAAAATGTAATGATAGCTCCATTGCAGAGCACAGCATTGCTGCACGTACATGAGATCATCTGGGTCAATGTAATTGTTGTTACTGTGTCAATGATATTGGCCTGTGGCACCACTGCTTTAAGATAAATCTCAGTATTGTTTAATTATACTGTAAATGATGAGATTAGCTCAGTTGGTCAGAGCATGGTGCTAATAAATGCCAAGGTTGCAGGCTCGATCCCTGTGTAGGTCACTCAGGAGTTGGATCTGATTGTCCTCGTGGGCCCCTTCCAACTCAGAACATTCTGTGATTCTGTGAAACATGAACAGCTTTATGTACAGATTTGTTCTTCATATCTAAACAGATTCACAGCATGGCTTCTAATTCTGTGATATATCAATTTTATTAAAGACTCAAACAAAAACTCTGTGTAAACCACATGTAGAGAATTAATCATAGGGTTATGGAGTTGTCCTAGACTGCAGTATGGGAAAACAGAAAAGAAGAGAGCATGACAAATATGAACTCTAAAAGGATTACATGTTGTATAGTTCAGTCAATGATGAATATATATTTTAGTTGGAGCATATACAATACAGAAAGAGCAGTAAGTACTTCCTTTTTAATTGAAAGAGATTACTGCAAAGTTTTAGGTCAGAATATAATTTTTACACCATTTTGTTGGGTTCTTTTTTCCTTCTCTTTCTTTCTTAGTCTGTCCCTGTACCAGAGGAAGTCACTTTTCAATTACACGAGGCCAAGGGTTAAAAATTAACAAAACCAGAATGTATTTTTACAGAGGTAAATTCAGGCAGATACTGGTTTTTTTTCTAAAAAAAATAAATTTCACATTAAATTGGATATGCAATATAATGCGTTAATGCTTGATAAGTCAATGAAGAGATCTCTCTGAAGTAAATTTATCATACCTAGACTGGCAGAATTCTATCTGTAGTTTATAAAGCATGGAGACATTTCTCAAGATATAAGGTACAACTATAAAAATTGATCTGTGAAGTAAATAATTTGCAGATAAAAGCTATGTTGAAAGTCTTCATTAATTTTGCGAAGTCTAGCTGTTGACATTTAGGGAAGGACTGAATTAGAGTTAAATACACAACTGTTTAACTGCAGGTTACATTTTACATAAACCCAAATTAGGCATTTCTGAAACATATATCTGGAAATGTACTCTGATGAGATACTGGTACTATTTATTGGCTACACAGTAAATATTCAAGATTAATTACTTTCCCTGTGTCTTTTGAAATCTTTATTGTTTTTAACAGCATCCATTTTGTTTGTTTTAATGATACACCAAAGTAATTATTACTTGGTATTTCCTGTCTCATGAGCCTTGCATTTACAGCCCATCCCTCTTTGAATTTTGGCAGTGGTAAGTCATGGTAATAGAACTGTCTGTTCTAAGGTCTAAACTTTGGATTGGTTTGTTTCTTTTCGTGTTAAATATGGCTAAACTTATTGAATAGTTATGGGCTTCATGTTTGCCTTCGTTATTCCCCTTTCATAACCATCCTGCACTCATATCTAAGAGTCATTAAATATCAATACTTAATAGAACACTCTAAACTCTTCTTCAGTGGAAGGTGTATGCAATCAAACACCTGTCAGTGACAGAGATAAGCATGTATTTGTTGTGATATCTGGATTATTAGATTTAGTAATTTTTAAACACCTAGTTTCACATTGAAGTGAAATATCCCAATGCATCAACACCAATTTTGATATTAATTTTCAATATTTTTTATAAATCTTACCAGTCTCAGGGAGGGGTTTTCTTATAAGCTCCCTTATCTACACTCCTATTCTGGTCCTTCTGTATGGGAGAACATTGATTAAAGTCCTCAGAACCACATCATTATGTCACTGCAAATTAAATTCTTCATCTGCTTTACCATCTTGAAAATTCTCGGAGCTGATAAGAAACAAAATAATTCATCTAGAAAAGCCAGCTTAACAAAACTGAATCACTCCATTATTCCAGATACCTTCATCTTCTGGCTCCTCATCTGCTCTGTCTCCACATTTGTTTATAAATTCACTGTAGTGGAAACTAAAATTTACTATAACTATATAGAATAGAGTCTGATTAGCTTAAAGATCTCTGGATGTCTCACCCATGTAACCAGTAAAATAGAAGAAATGAGACCAGCCTTGAGAGTACAAAAACAGGTCATGTAGAAACTTCACTACTGGTGATCTCTTTAAGACAGATGTCTGAAATATGAAGATTTAGAGTGAAATTGTGGCTCCAATGAAGTCCATGCTTTATGTTTTTTTGCTATCTTATTTTGGTAATAGTGTAACTTACAGAACATCTGTGTATAAAATTAACTTTAGAAAATGGCATATAATTTTCTTTTCCTCTGTTCTGCAATGGCTTTATTACTGTATTTACAAGTAGTATGACAGAATGTTCTTGTTTTCATCCTTGGTTTTGTAAAAAAGCTATTTCTTTTTCCTTTCAAGCTTATGAATCTGATAGCTGTGCATCAGTTTTGTAAACTTGACAGATGTGTTCTGTCAAGGGAGGAGATCAAAGGGAAAGCTGGTGGGCCTGAAAGTTTTGGCTGTGACAGGATGAACTCATCACAGAGGACTGTGCTGCCAAGTGTTGCTGCCAGGGCACAGCAAGAGCCAGCTGCTTGCTTAGGGATGGGGAGCCAGGAGCTGAGGGGAACCCCTGTGCTGGCCGTGTTCTCACACACAGGACATTATCCCCAGGGTCAGAACATGGCAGGCAGGACACAGTGCTGGTAAGAGGGCCCATCATCAGCCCTAGACATGGCAGTGAACCAAGTCCAGATGAATTCCTGTCAAGAGCAGTTGGTGATGGGACCAGAGACAGGGCTGGAGAGAGGTCTACACCTCAGGCAAAAACTGGGCTGGATTTGTGGGGGTTCCCAGCTGAGGCTGGTCAAAGAGCCCGTTAGTGCTCATCAGAGAAATCAGGCCCCACAAAGAGCTCTTTGCTTTTAATTTTTTTCTCTAGTTTCTTTTTTCCTTCCTTTTCCTACCAACTGTAAATCTAACAAGGTGAACACAGGTTGCCTCATTTCTTTTGTGAATGGCATGCTATATACACATCCATGAATAACACTTAAGAGGATAAAATGCTGAAAGTCTTCTTCATACTTAAGGGAAAAACAATTAAATGCTAAACTGGATATGCTGAGTTCTCAGGTGGCCCCCTAAACAATGTTTTCTTAAACAGAGCTCCATCTGTCTGAATCTACAAATCAGCACATAAGAGACCCTATTTGCATTCATATCTTTGGACTTTTACAGATACAATTCTGAAAACAAAATGCTAATTTACTTGCACAACCACACGCCACAGAGGAAAATTCTGTATAGCACTGAAAACAGAGTAAGTTTTTTTCAGTGGAGATGGGATTTCATACTTACTTTTTCACTGTTCTAACAGGTTTATCCATGAATGCCGCAGATGCATTTGGAAAGACTGATCAACACCTCCTTTGGGAGCTGAAATAAATGCAGAACACTAACAGAAAGTTTTGCATTTCAAAGGAGGTTCTTGAGACCAAGTTGGTTGCAGAGAAATATAACAGGGACTCTTTCCTCATTCTTTTATCTAGCTTAATACAATGCTTTTGAGATTAACTTCTCTCTTACGCTCCATGTATTTGTCAGTCAAATTTTCTCAGTTATTAACCATTCATTTGCTATTCTGTAGCTGATTATGTAAATTCATTTTACAAGATAGTATGCAGGGACTCTTCCTTCTCTGTTGAAATAAGGCATAAAGCTCTATGCTAACCTTCACAAGTCATGCTGAACTTGTCACAAATACTTATCACCTAAGTTAAAGAGGTATCTACACAATTTTCAAGTTAGTGATATGGTTCATTAGCTTACTTCTTTTTTTTTCACTGATTTTTCAGCCTCTACTGATATGGGATTTGTGATCTGTACAGTTTACATTGCAGACTTAATTATGTCAAAATAAGATTAGTAGAAGTTGTTCAGCTATTTTCATTGCTTTATCAGTTCTAATGGCATCATACTGAATGAAAAGTTTTCAAGAATGCCACATAATTATAATGAAACAATCTTGCTTCAACACATGATAGTCCATTGTACTGAAGAGTGCCACAGAAAATCCATTTAATGTTATCATCATGTTATTAGAAACATCTTGAAAAGTAGATACTTAGTTGTTGAATTTATCAGTTGGAAAAATACAAGTGAATATAATGTTCTTAGCCTGTGAATGTGAAAACAAAATATTGGGTTTGTCTCACTAAAACCAATATATACTACTGAAGTTGGACTAAAACCAAAATGTGACATAGTGCTTTTCAGTGACATTTAAGAGCTTATTGACTAAAAGAAAGCTTCTTCTAAAAGAAACTGGGTACTTTGCCACATATATCTCATTAACTTTCAATAGGCTTTTTGGAAAATTAGGTCACTAAGTTACCACTATAAGCAGCATTAATGTTATACTTTCCAACGTTTACATATACCCTAACCCCAATACTTGAATGCCTAAAGGTACATCCACAAATCATCAATTTCTAGGTTGATTTTCCATTCTGTAATTTAATGGAAGCTCAGATCGACCCCAACACTTCTAAAAATGCAGCCTACGGTTACTTAGAACACTGTATCTCAATAGAAAGCCTAAAATAGGCATCCCAAATAGACAACACTGGTTTCATTTACCTCATTTAATAGTTTGTTGCCACCAAATAAGTCAATATTTTTTCTTCGATTTTGCCAACATACCAACTGTTGAACAAAATACTCGGAAGCAGAATGTGCACACTATTAGCATTTTGGATCCGCGCAGATTTTAAGTCCAATGGAGGACCCAAATATAATTGAAATCAAAATTGTTCATTTCTTTCCCCTCATTAAGGAGTCTTCCTTTTCTTACTCAGGTAAGTCAGTGCTATCTGTAAGAGTCTTTCTGGCACACAGAAATCTCAGAAATGTACATGGAAAACTGCTCACTGAAACTATTCTATGGAAACTAATAGAAAAGTCCAAAACATCATTATCCCATCAAGAGAGTCAAATAAATACAAATACTCACAAATGCAAATAAAATTATTGTAGAAAAGAAAAGTTCTGTTTATACAGAACAGACTGACAAAAATACACAGCAACTTGTGACTGGGGAGAAAAGATCAAAGATCTTTGTGAGACACCACTTTTAGTAAAGGAGTCATTAATCCCAGGAAAATTTTGAATGCATTAGATCACTATGCTTGAAATGGTATTTATACCTCTTCTCTTTAATGTGTTTAAAATACAGTTTAGCTAATTACACTTTTGCCTGCTGGAAAAATCATCTATGGATGTTCCTAAAATCATGCATGGATTATGGATTAGGAACTGGCCCCCACAAAAATATGGTTATTAAATAAAATATCTTAATTTGTGACATTTACTGCTGACCTGATTATTATACTTACATAACTCATGTTTGTCCACTTCTGGTTTGTTTGCTTGACTTTTTCCAATTTAAAAATCTTCAGACAGTGAGAGAGGCATGTGTTGCAACAAACCCCCTTCAAATGGAAGCAGAATTCTGCTCCGGCCACTGCAGCAGTTCAGTCTCATTATTTTAATCACTGTGCAGCATTCAGAGTTGGAAAGAAGAAGAGCTGCTTCAAATGGCTCCATCTGGCAAGCTGTCTGTCATCTTAATGGATGTGAATTCCAAGTCTTCTTAGACCCATGGCCATGCTTGAATTCATCCCCCTCAGCACAATACTTTAAAAGACCACTTTTGGAAAAACATAGTGGAATGAACTATCAAGCTTGGTGTTCAGGGTTAATAGCTATTTCCCTTATAAAAACGCTTAGAAAACATTTTTTTCCAGGCTTTCTATGGTTATTAGCTTTTTTGTTTTGTTTTGGGGTTTTTTTCCCCTTTTTTTTGCCCTCCACTGGTAATCAGTTTCCATCATCAAGAGTGATTCTTGTTTTAAAGTAGTAACAGGAGTAAAGTAAGGTATGGACCTAATTATCATCCCCTCAAAATTTATAAAAGGATCCAGCCCTAGAATTGGGATTTCTCATGTAGAGTTCCAGGAAAGGTACAACTCAGTGGAGCTCAGTGGCACTGCCCTTTTGGTACTTTCCTTTTGGGAAACTGCACCATCCCCCAGAACTTGGTCAAAACCAGAACCGAATACAAGACATAATCATCTGGCTTTATGTTCTTCTAGATTTAGAAAACTGAGGGGAGAGGAATTTGCGATTAAGATATTTTTGGCACCCCAAACAGGAAGTTTGGCACTTGTGGAAATAAAATTGTGTTATTTGTGTAAAGTCTAGTAATTTATGCATACTTCATATATGTGCATGCTTAGTAATTGCGGGAGAGTCATACATAAAGAGAACACAGAAAAGTCTATCCTAAATAAATATTGGTTTAGAAGACAAAAATCAGTGTTTTAAAAAGAAGAAAAAAACCCAGAAGAACAGGAAAAGAAAAAAAAAAAAAGAAGACATGGCTGTAATGACCTTTTTTCATAAATCACACCCTTTGCAAATGAAGTGATAACTGAACAATAATTGGTTTTGTAATATCTACACCTCAGCTGTAGGTAGCTGATCCATGCTGTGAATGAGACTGCAATTGTAAATCAGATTCTAGTTTCTAGCTACCAATAAATCAGATAATTTACAAACATTTAAGCCTCACGTTTTTGTTTTACACATGTACATGACCATATTCCACTTTTAGCTTCAGTAGATCATTTGCAAATGAATTTTAGGCTGATGATGGAGCTTCATAAGACAAACATTTGCAATAAATTAAATTACATTAAAGTATTTTTATTCATCCCCTTTGCCATCGTTTTTGTTTTACAAATTTTCTCAGTGCATTTGCATTCCTAAGATTAATAAAATTAATATTTTTTGAAAATTGCAGTGTCCCTGTAATTACCTTGGATACAAATTGCACACATTTCCTTACCTTCATTAAGCTGGTAGTCATATGTGGCTCAGAAGATTAGTAATTAAGTTGTTAATGGACAGTTTACTCTACTTTTCCAGTCTGCTTTTGAATTTTTTTTACCAGCCCCTCAGCTTGTTGAAGCAGTTGTAGCCTTGCATACTGATATATCCCTTCTTCCCTGGCTGAAGGAATCTCCTACATAGAGTTTCAGAAAACTCACAGACTTATAAATCAGCATCAAATTGCACAGAAATTAGTTTATTTCAAGGAAAAGCTTTCTTTATAACTAAATGTTGCTGCCTATAGTAACGAAAACTGTAAATCTGTAAATCATAGTGTAGCCATTAACAGTTAATGAACTACAAGAACACTTTTATTCCCTACTGTTTTAACGTAAAAGGATATGTAGAATAAGTAAAGATTCAGTCTAGATTCCTAGCAGGTAGTCCACAAGTTCTTAACTTTACCAGTAGTTTTGAGAGAGGGATGTGGGAAGTCAGAAAAAGGTAAAAGCAAATTGTAAATGCTACTTGTGTTCTTCCCTCAAACCAGGGATCAAAAATAATTTGTGTATTTCTCCAGTAGATCATATAACATAATAAGAGCCAAAGACACAGCAGGTTTTGACTTCACACTTTAGTGACCAAATCCAGATTTTTCCTGCTCAGTTCAAGGCTTCTTTTGAAGACAGCTAAATAAAAACATCTCCAAAGCATAGAAAGACAAAAGAAGAATACTGGTCTACTTATGGGAAATCTATCCATACATCCAGTGCCTTCAAATTGTTTTCTGGACCAACAAAGGAACAGAAAAAAAGCATGTCAGGATAAAAAAAATAAAAACAAAAACAAAACATGTCAGAACATTGTAAAAACTAATTTATGTATTGTACACTAATCCAGAAAGGAAAGCAAAACTTGGACTTTTTAAAGTCTCTGGTTAAATTTAAATTAAATATCTTATATGCAAGTCTGTAAAAATCCAAATGAAGTAGTCACTGTATCTGGCCATAAGAAGTCTTTCAGATATATCAGATTAATTGTTTGTAAGTGTGGATTATCTGGTGTATAGGCAACATGGAGGTCATTTTTACTGGATGACCTGTCAAGATGCTGAAACATTCGCTCTTCTCAGTGTGAGCTTCAGTTTGCTGCTTTTTCAGCCATTCTGAGGGTCTGCTCCTTCAACACCACGAGGATGCACTCCAGGAACAAGGATCTAGATGCCAAAGTGAACACTGAGGGAGTTAGAGGCTTTTTACTTCTTAAAAGCATTAGGCTTTCAAGCATTGATCTGAACCCAGGCTAGAGCTGAAACTACCAGAACATGACAACTGTTCCAGGGTGGTCTTGTTCCTTCAAACACATCCTGCCCAGCCATCAGAACAAACTCAGCACCAACAGAACAGACATATTTCTGTCTTCAGCTGTGTCTTCAGCAAAAAAGCTTCACAACAACTTATTTGTCGGTGCTCTCATTTATCATCCTCGCCTCAAACCAAAGGACATGGCACAATGCAAGAAGAGTGACCTCATTGCTTATGTGTTGGGCTTGTACAACCAAGAAGAGCAGGGGCCAGACAGGCCTCCAGCCTCTGCTTTAATGTGTGCATGCCAGAGATGGGGAGAAGAATGGGGCAGGACTTTCTGCTCACAAGTGATTATTGGATATCCCACTAGACATCACATATTTTCTCTCTACACCCTCTCTGACAGTGATTAGATGCATAAAACATTCTAAGTCATTTCAAATATCCTGCAAAATCATATTCTTTTGATCTCTAGTGAGCTATTAGTTAAGTATGCCCTGCCTACATCCCTGACAGATCAGTAAAGGATGCAAAGAGCCAAGCATTTTGAATGGTGTAAGGCTTTGCTTTTGTTTTGACAGTCGGGATCCAAAACAGCTAAAGCTATTGAAGCTTTAGAATTTTATCAAATGCAAATTGTCAGCTTTGGTACATAGAAGGTTAACACTGTACTTCTCAGCCCTGGAGTGATACATGAAAATATACAGTCAGTGACTTCAGGAAACCCATCTAAACCCTGCATGTACATTTTTCACTTCACCAACTACTCTGGTGGTAGCCAGTAGATCTAATTTCATCAAGCTTGTGCTCCTGACAGCAGTCACATCAAATTAAAGAATCTTCCAGACTTAGCTGGCACCTTCATCTAAGCCTTTATATCAAATAATATGCCTGTTGCCTTCATCATGCATTCCTTAATTATGTGAAAATCAGCAGACTGCGGCTTGTGCCAGCAAAGAAAACGAGGAAAGAAGAGTGTTCTTTCCAATGCACATGGCTGGACACCCTTCAGAGACATCTCATTTGATTGGTAGTAACAATATTCCACTGATGTTCTTTTTCTATATCTATAACTTAAGGCCCTTTTCCTAAAGAATTAGCTTAAGCATGCACATATTAAAACCTGCATAATTTTTTTTTTCTTGGTGACAGAGATGCTGTGAATTTTGGTTCTGGTTTTTAAACAGATGCTACTTGGTGGATAAGTATAATGTGCCCCTAGGCCGGCTATATTTTGCTGGTAAAAAAGATTAGGAGGATGGGTGAAGATTGCTTACTACTGAAGCATGCTGTGTGTAAATCTCATGGGAAACTCACAAAATATCCTATCCTAGTCCCAAACAAAGATGTTCTAATTCCTTGGAATCAAATACAAACCCCAAAGGGGATCAAGGCCCACACAGCAAACTAGGTGATCCATCAACAACCTAATTACATTCCATTGACCCAGAAGAATTTCTAGAAGCAACAGATACCTCTGGATGCTGGAACAGCATCTATCAATTGCTGGCCTCTGGGTCTTGTCATTACCTGACATCTCCACTGCTAAAACCATCCCTAGGAATCCTCTCCTTTCTATAACCTGATTATTAAATTGGATGCTGGTACCTAACAAACTTCTCCATGCTAAATTCCAGCAGAATGCATCATAAAAGGGGTTTTGTTCCTTGTAACATCCTGCCTCTCATTACCAATGCAAAATATTTTAAAATGAGCTTCTTTGGAAATCACATTCTGATACTAGCCATGCATTTCAGGAAACCTGGCCAGAGGGAATGTCTGAGGACTCTTGTCTGCCTTAGTTATGAAAGAACCAAACCTCAGTAACTTCACCAATAAGAAAGGACAATAATTAAATATTTTTTTAAAATGGAAAAAAAGAAAACTGTGAATAGACCAGTTGACTGGTCTATATTAAATGTATTATGGATCCTCTTCTTTTGTTTACCTGATATCTCAGTGGGACAGGGATCTGTTCTATGTGCCCACAATATACTATCAATTACAAAAAAAGTAATCAAATTCATGAATGAAAAACATGATTTACAAACGTCTCTTACTAACAGCTGAGCACAACTGCTCTTTTCAATGATGCCCACTGGTGCACTGAGAACAGCTGAAAAAGTAAACAAGAAAACTGCACTGGAAAAATAAAAAGAAACTACGATTGGGATTATCTGTTTCTCACAGTCTGATGGCTCTTCAGGAGGAGAGAAGCAGACGGTGTTACTGGCAAGAAATTAATATTAAAATATAAAATAAAAAGTATGTCAGGTCAAGTCCCTCATCTGTGAAGCCCTGTGAGTGTAAACTGCAAAAAGCATTCAATTGTTACAACTGTATTGAACTGTACTCTATGTATTTCTTTTTGTTTATTGCCTCATGCCACAAATATTCCCTGATTCCAAATCTCAGCCACATGCAGGAAAATATATTTCTGCTGCAATTTAAATGGACTAATAAAAAGCAACATTCAGCCACTTGGATCTGAAATATTCATGAGACACTCAGGGAACAATGAAACTGAAGTGCTTCAGCTCTCCTAAAGGAACGAGAGTCATGAACACACAGGAGTAACTAGGAAGTGTCCTACTGTGCCTTCAAACTTTGCTCTTTATTTTTCCTTCTACCTTCTACTGCTCTTGGTTCAAATCAAGCAGGTTCATTCCCATTTAGTAGACACCACTCCTGACTACCCAGGTGGCTCACATCCATTTACTGAAATTTTAGCCTGTGTTAAGTTACTATGAAAGCAAAATATCAGACTGCTCTGCCTACCTGAGTGAACTCCTTTGCTGCAGTATAGTCATACAGCCAGATGATGTAATTATGAGAGTGTGTGCATCTTCACGTGAGCCCAAATAAATATTGAAATTGATTTTAAAATTTCCTGAACTCGAATCCTCAGTCTCAGAGAAAACTTCATATCCCTTGCTTGTTATAATTACTAACTTTGCTGAGAACTTTGCTGAGACATTTGTATTAGATGACTGTTTCCTACTTCAATGAAACATATGACCCAAATAAGAAAAACAGTTTCCTAATTAAAATTTCAAGCAGCAAAACTAAATTATCTTACAACATTGTTTAGAAATCCGGGTCAGTGCTATTCTTGCCAGGAATTAAATGGGTCTAGAAATAATGTGCAATGGGGCCAGCTATTTTAAACCACTGCAGCTCTGTGCCTCAGACCCTTACGACTGACACCCATAGCTAAAGAGGATGTAATCTGTGCCTCTTCAGTATCTGCAGCTCTGGGCAAGCAGAAAGTAATTTTACATGATTCTGTTTATAATTCTTTATTCTTAGCAACTATCTAGCTATCTGTAGTGGCAAATATAACTGTCACCTTTCTCTTCAATAGCTGCCCTTTTTCAGAAGGGAAGATGGAGCATTCCAGCAACAGCACAGAACAGGTCTCTGTTTCGCCCATTTCACAGACGTCTTCATCTATCCCATAATTTTTCTCTCAGCCTTATAGACAGGAAGGTAACTAAAACCTGAATAAAAAATAAAGCAGGTAATCAGCCTGCTAAGTCTGGAAATAAGAAATATTTTAGAGAACTTTTCAAGGAGCCTTTGATCTATTCTGACCATTTCAGATGATGTTCAAACTGCCAGGATTACTTTTAATGTCTACACTACAACTTTCCCTTCCTTTTGGTGTAACAGCAAGCACTGCCTACCTGCAAATTTCCTTTACACATCCTGTAAGGGCAAAGGCTGCTCTGGCTTCAGCCAGCCTAGTCTCTTCCAGCTCCCCAAAGCTGTTTGTCAGCAGCTTTCTGCACCACCTCTGTGCATAACCATCCCTCTTGAAGTCCCAGTCAGGGCTTCTGCATCAACACCTAAACAATGTTTAAAGCCAGGAAATATTAACATATTTCAAAACCATATCTCTAAACCCAAGATTGACTTCAAATTGTTTAAATTCTTGCCCACTAAAAGATATTTCGATAAGAAGAATAAAAATATTTTATGTGAATTATGCTCAATTCAACTGTTCTTTTTTCTGAATACAAGAAAATAAATAGTCTTGGGTGGGGGAAATGTCGAAGCTTTTCCTCTAGAAAACTAATTTTTCTATTGACTTGTTAAATGACAATTTTTGACATGTTCTTTAATGCTGATGACCATTTTTTGACAGTGTAAAATATCTCTTTGCAATTTCCTACTGTTTTCAAACCTTAAGTAATCCTCACATAGTATGTACTTTTGAGAGAAGACCCATGGATGCAGGATACAAGTATCAACTGAGGATCCAGAAACTGAAGAACTAAACACTAGCTTCCCCAGATTTATGTGCAACTTACTTTTGTATCAAGCTGTCACATGCTTACAGCAGTACAGTTAACAGGATCTTAATGTTTTTGCACCAAAGAAGCTTCAGTAAATTCCTGGTTTTCATCCAGCTCACCCCACGAGCCCTCCATTTGCACAGCCTTAATGATGAACTTTTAAACCTCTTTAGGGGGCATCCAAATTTCCAGATTATAAGCTTTAAGATAGTTTTTGGCTGGTACATTGTTGCAATCTTTTGCTAGATTTATCCTGTCTATTTTCTGAAGTGTTTAGGAATACCTCTGAGATGCCGAGTTTTTCAAAGACATGAGAATATGCTGTCCTCTCCACTGAATGATGGCTTCAAGGTTAAGCCATACAATACTTTTTGTTCCCACTTCCACAAGTATTTGAGGCGTAATATGAGAGAAGAACCATCATCTGTTTACCTTCTAGTCATAAAAAACTGTAAGTATGTTTAGTGTCTTCATTCACATAAGCACTAACAAGAGTTTGCTTTTGTTTTTTAGCAAAACATTTACTGGAAAATAGTTTAAAAATGAAGAGGACTTCAAGTTATCATACAGCAAAAAAACAAAGAGCAACCTAAACAAGTTTTTATTTCTGTTTTCTGAAGGTATTCTATGTAACAGAAAAGTAAGATATATTGTTTTATCTTTGTAAATCAACCATTAGTTTTGTCTATTGAAGTTATTAAGCTGCAGTGTTGTTTGATTCCAAATGTGAAAAATAATTATTGTGTTTTCATGCCTATTAACAGAATTCTGAATCCAGCTCAGTTAAGTCTCCTCAACTTTGTGGTTACTATTAACAAACACAGGAATTTCTATCAGAATTTTTACTTAAGGAATGGCATAACTGAAACAAGACATATAATTGAAGTGTGAACTTTAAAAATCTTATAATTTATTTGAACTATGTAGAAACTGATAAAACACTATTTATAAAAATAGTGTAAGAAGGTACAAATAAATGAGAGAAAATTAAATCAAAATATAGTACTGTACTTTTGACAACTTTGATAATAATGCTTATCATCCTCTAAAATATCAACCTCTAAATATCTGTTCTGCAATGTAATTTTTTTAGTTTGTTATTTTGGTTGAAGAACTGCTCAAAGCATTGGATTGCAATGCATAAACCTCTTGCTATGAAGAAATTAATGACAAATTACTTTCTTAATCTCTCCTTTGAAGAACTGCCAGCCAGCAGCAGTTAAATATTAAGCATTTATCTATTGAGTTATTGGAGCTTTGGATTTGAATCTGTACTATAGATGGTACCTTTATCTTCTAAGGTACCTTTTTGCTATTTTCCTAAAGAGAAAGTCCATTCTTCACAGCATTTGTGGAATAGCAAAACAGCTGTTCTGTATGGAAGAAGACCTAGTTTTTCTGACTCATAATGGCAAATCAATTAAATCTTGATTAATGTTTGGCTCAGTGTCACATAAATTTGTCTAAGTGCTGATGCTACATAAGTTAAGATGGCTGGATGCCAAATCTCTCAAAACACGGCACTCAGTGCATCCCATGCATCCCTTTCAAAACACAGGTTTGCTTCCTCTCGATGCCAAAAATTGCTAACACAGAATGAAGACTTAGAAATCCTGTGTCTTTTGTTTATTATCAAACATAGCTAAAAATTCAACCAGAAATATGATCACAATGCAAATTGCACGTTTCAATAATATACTTTTGAGTTTACACTCTATTTTCTACCCCTTCTATTTGTGTGATAACAGAAAGAATACTAAACAAAGTGGAAGATTGATAAAGCTGTCACATTCTTTCAAAATAAGAATTCTTGATACATCTCAAATACTTTGATTAAAAATTCCATAAGTTTGAGTCATTCAGATCGATTGTCTGACTTAAGTCATCTCTGCAAGCAATCTATCTTTATACTCAGGCAAAGAATGGATAATGCTGTGGTGAGCTTCCTTTCAAGAAAGTAATAAACTGACTTCTGATTATTTGCAGTGCCAACCAGAAAGCGTGTAATCATATAAATATGTGGTTCTAAATAATTTGCATGAGTGCCAGACACGCAGGGGGAGACATTGTGCTAGACATGCAGAAAAAGAAAATAAATTACAGTACACAGCAAATTACATGTTAAGAATTTAATTGTCATCTTGATAATTCTGTGATAAGTAATCCTTCTTAACATGGACAAAGTATATACAACACCTTTAAATGTACACTTCCCATCTTCTGATCACAAGTGTGAAGTACCATCTCATATATTTAACTAACCATGGCTGCAGTAATATGTCCAAAAGCCCACTGATGTAGAAGAAGCATTTCTATAATTATGAAGTCATTAAAAAGCAACTAAATATAGTAAGCAATAAATACACAGGCAATTTGTGACGTTAAAACAAAACCAACCCAAACTAATTGACAAGGAGTCACCAGATCTCTTTTGATGTATTTAATCAATATTGATTGTGCAGTTTAATATCCATTGTGGTCAATAGCTCCACCCTGTGCTCTACAGAAATATGAAGCTCAGTATTTGATGTCACATGTACTATTCAGTATTTATGGCAAAGCCACCTGCGTCACCTCTATCATTTAGCCCTGGGCAAGATCCAGTTACAGACAAATGCAAACTGTAATTAGAATGGCAAGTCAAGCTTACACTTGCACAATGGCAGGTACCTATAAAGTGACCAGATTTCTCAATTATTTCAGATTACTTTTCTCAAAATGTCTAAGAATTTTCATCAGTGTCTGCATTTAGATTTTAATTAGATATGCAGCAGGCAATTAGACATTTATTTCAAATGCTGTTAGAATTGTTTGCTGGCTCTCTTCTCAAAAGGCCAAAATAGCTGACAATGGCTAATGACTACATATTTCACGTGAAAAAGGATATGCAGACATAATTACTGCTGCAATCTCATCAAGCAGCCAAGTCTAATTAAGTGTCAAACTAGAGTTACAGAAGGGTTATGAAACTTTCCCTCAAAAATGACAACTTTGAGGGAAAGTTGTGTCAGCTGTGGTGACACATAGACAATAAAACAACCTCAAGAGCAAGAGAAACATGACTTTTATGTAGGTTTTTGAGTAATGTTACAGAAAAGACCCTGTTCTTTCCATCATTCACAATGCATTAGTGAATTTAAAACAAAATTGCAATATTCAACCTGTAGCCAGGAAACAAAACTTATTGTAATATTCCCACTTTCATTAACAAGTACTTAAAGCTGTCAATAACTTTTTAAATTGTTTTTCACTCCAAATCAAATCTAGGAGGCTCTCATAAGCCTTATCTCTTTCCCACTTGTAATTATTTACATTTTTAATTATTAGTATATCCTACTAATGAGTATGTTAACTATTATTAAATTGATGCTTAAAATATTAATGTTCTGTATTCAGTTTGTAGGCACAAACAAACCATATGAAAGACAGTAGTGTGTTAAGACTTTCAAAAACAAAGATGGGAAGGAAATAATATTATTGGCCTATGAACCTGCTAGTTTTCAAACATCTTTTCTCATTCTACATTGCTCTCAGACAGAGCTTTCAATTTCTCATAAAATCTTGACAGACTAATAAGCCCAGTTTTTATCTAGCCGTAGTAAAGTCTGGTTCTTAAGAACAGAAGATGTAAAGATGACACATTTTATATTCTGTTTATCATCCTGCACATATACACAGATATTCTTCATAATTTCTTCTTTAATGCAGCAATGACTTTTCCTCATTTGAGACACATCCCCCAGAAATAAAAGGAAACCAGTATGGCTTTAGCACATCCCATTATTTCTAGAAGTGGCTGCCCAACTTAAGATAGAACAAGGATTCTTCTTTTACTTCTTCCACAGAGATCTGTCATTTTCTTGATATTTGTGTTGAATAATACTGATCCTGTTCTAATTTAAAAATGTAATTGTGTTTCAAGTCAATTCCTGCTACACTACTTATCATGTAGAGCAACACAGCTATGCTAATGCTTGCTGTGGTAACAATGCAGAATTTGCTCAGATTTTACTATTAGGAGACACTAAACTCTTCATGTGTGGCATGCTAATCTTGTTCTAATTCCTCAGCCATCTCTTTTGAACCTTCCTCCCTTCCTCACCCTAAATAAGGTGACAATCCCATGCCACTGAATGTTATTACAGTTCCTAGAAATGTTCAGTATATATTTTATCTTGCTCAAGGAGTCCTCCTAATAATATATGTACATGGAATATCTTAAAATGATTGGCAGCCAGTCACCTTTTCCTCAGTCAAGATAGCTATTTAGTATTTTAATATCTTCCATTAAAAATGCAAGAAAGAATGCAGAAGTTTAACACTGCCTCTAACCCAATCACAGTTCTGATTTTCCTTCCTATTCAAGCAGTGGTGTCTATGCTATGTTCTCATCAAACACCATTCAGGCAAGGGGATGAAATACCAGGCTTACTTAAAGGAATTACAAATAAAGCTTTTGGGTTTTTCAGTAAGATTGTTTGTTTATTGGTTTGTTTGGAGGGTTTGGTCATTTGCCATTAGTTTGTGATTTTTGCTTGGTCATGCCGTCAGTTGGAATGGGAAGACACGACAGAATCACTGGCATAAGGCAACCCACTCCTACTGGTGACTTGAATGCAGGTATTTGAGATTTGCACTTTTCACATAATAACTTTGCTGCCCTCACAGATTACTCCTTGCCTGCAAAAGAGGATAGGCTGTTAAGCTTTTTTATTTTTTTCCTTTTAAAAAAAACTTAAAATCACTTGGGCTTTTTATTCAAAACAGCTCATTCGAAGTACAGTCAGTGCTACACAGTATTGAAAACAATCCTTAATCACAGAGTCTGACTTGAAGAATCAATGTATGCATCCTACAATAGCCTGATTATCTGCTGAGATAAGGGCATGCATCATCTCATCCTCTCCACTTATTGAAAAGGGCATCCATGTGCTTGAGCTGAAGCAGGGAAGTCAGAGATGTGAGCCAGATGATGCCCCAAAATCTTGTATCAGCAAAGAGAGAGATTGAGTGAAGGACTTAAAAAGAGAAGAGTGCAAGGTGAGGTAATACTCACTGTTTATGCATGTATATTGAATAAATTTATTTGCTTTCCTAAAACTTTTATTCAAAAAAGAGAGTGTGAGCAGATTTTGAGAAAAATTCAGGAGAGGATGTGAAATTCCTGAGCTGATGTTGGGCTGTAAAATACACTACTTCACAGAAAAAGACAGTTTAGTTACCACTGAAATTAAACAATATCCAATAAAAGCCAAAGAAAACTTATCGCTAAGCATAAGTACTGTTTATATCCTGCATTATGGCTTCTCTTTTCCTGTATGCAATTTTATTTTACTATGGATGCCATTCATTTAATTTTGGGATATCACTCACCTGAGTAGACTAAATTCTAGGAGCTCTGGAGAATATGAGAGCACACGCACGCTCATTCTCACACATGAGAACAGAATTTGTCTGTAAAATCGCAAAACTGCAGCAAAGAATTTACTTTCTAAATGGTTTCTCAGGCCTTTGTCTCGGTGGAGCTTTCTCCATTCAAGCAAGCCTATAATGCTGGCCACAGAAATACTGTGAAATAGCTCTTTGAAATAAAAATAAATTGGAAAGAAAACAAGCTATTGAAGTGACACTCATATTTCAAAGGCATTGTCTTTGTGGATGAGAAAAAAATTTTGAGAATTTTCCAGTCATTTTAAAAACTCCAGTGATCTAAAAGAAAAATAAAATATTCCAGATAATTATATCTCTCAATTATCCTAAAAATCAATCTCTACATTTTCTAAAATGTTTATCATAATATAATTTTCAGAACCACACAGGTAACGTATGAAATTCACTTGCAGGAGGGGCTTTTAAAAGGACCATAAAAAAAAACAGGCAACTAATGTTTCTCATTGTCTCTGTATATGACAAATAGACTGCTTAAACTATATTGCAGTAAAAGTCTTGCTAGAGTGAAATTTTAATACTGTCAAATCATTGCAATTGTTCCTTATATTTGGTGCAACACTCAGCACCCTTGCTGTCACCGGCTGTTCCACAGGTATTTAAGAAAAACAAAATCCAAAATCATGAAGACTGTTTTTCCTATTATAGAGGGTATTATTAAAAAAAGTGAATCTCCAGTTTTAAATTCATATTTTAGGGGCTTTAAGTAGCAAAGTACAAAACTCAGATATAACTATGTTGTTTCAAAGACCAAAAGGCATCTCTACACAAATGCTATTTTGAGCAATGCATATTGGAATTGAGTTAAATATTAACCCACTACTAGTCTCTGAGAGTCAAAATTATTATCTGTAATACTTTGTAAGCAATGCAGGAATGTTAAGCATAAGAATCAACTATAATGCAGCCAGAAGACGGCCCTTTCAAATAATGTTAAAGAATGAAAGGTTTCAACATAAAATAGAAAAGATGTACTGAATATAAACATTTTGTACCTCATGGTCAGCAGATATTCATGGCAACTGTAAAAAGTAATAATGTTCAATATGCTATGAGAAGCAGACATCCTCAAAGAGACTGTTTTCCTCTTATGTGCCACGCCCGTATTCCATACACGTAATTTTTACACCTAGGAACCCCTTAGTTCAAAATTCCATGAAATCTTTTTTTAGAAACAAAATGATTTTTTTGTAAATTTAGGTTCTTGTTATGGCTATCAAATACTGTCAGTCAAATTTAGCTTACAAAGCACCAGACGGCTGCTGGTTGTACAAATTTGGATGTCAAATTTAAAATCTGCCTTGTCCTTGTTATCTATTTACAGCAGACAAAGGTCTCAATACAAAAGAGATTAATAAATTTGGGGGCTAGTGAGGGGATCAAGTGTCATAGTAGAAATACAATATTTATTTTAGAAAATTCAGCTACTATTCAGGGTCTCTGCAAATGTATTAAAAGTTTTGCTCCACTAATATGATACACTAGATGATAAAGTTTTCATCTTTCTTCATACACAGTCTCACACCTGTAGAGAAACTTCTCCAAGTTCACAATTAATAAACAAAAATTTACTTTAATAAATTTATTCTTAAGGATTCTGTGATAGAGTTCCATTTAGAGTGTCTCTTTCACAGAGAGGATTGCTTCATTTTTTATCTCACCTGAATACAAAGACAGTTATTCATGAAGGAAGGAATACCAGTGTCACTTGACTTTATTACAAAAAGAATTAAATAGATCAAAGCCTATGCTACTAATAAAAACCAGGTTTGCCAGATGTACTTTATAAAAAATTATTTTTTTCCTAAAGATGGGGGTTTGCCAATTTTATAAAATTACGGCCAGATGTGAGAAACTATATAAATGCAACAGACCTTGATTTAAAAAAGTAGAAAACATAGCAAAAAAACCTGAGGTCTCTGCTTGTCTGGTAGTATCTGGTGACATACTAAATCAATAAGAAATGTATACATCTGAGAGGTCTGGGATCAGAGGAATGAAGGGGGTTTAAAGGGAATTATTAAAATTTGTGACATTTATATTACTGCTAGGAATCTTAACTCAGCCTTTGAAAACATTTCAGTATTTGGCAAAAACCAGGCCCTGGAATAGAGCAATACATTCTCTTCTGTCATTTGGTGTCTCTCCAATTACCAAGCTTCAATCCACTTCTCAGAGGAGTAAGAAACATGAAAGACAGCTTTGTGAATGACTGATTAACACAGAAAAGATCATTTCTCCAAGATTATATTGTATTCCTAACAAGACCAAAAGTGTGCACTAAATTATTATTATGATAATTAACTTTGGCAGACTTTGTCTTATTGTTAAAAAGCAGTAATAAGGTACCTTAAAAGGCAGAATAATTACACTTAACTGCTGTAATTAGTAAGTTAATTTTCAGGTGAAGATTATTCATAACATAGGAATTATGCAACTGCTGCCATTTAAATTCTTACTGCAATGCCTTCATATAATTTAAATCAAGAATTGTTAGCATTTCTGAACCTTTACTTCAATAAGGTAAGAGAAAAAAAATCCATTCAGGAAGGAGACCATTTCATTTCTGTGTCAATGGACTGGAACGTCTGAAACTGAATATCAAAATATGCATATATAATCCAAATGAGAGAAAAGGAAGGAGAAGAGAACAAAGTTAATATTTTCACACACAACTTTAGTGATATTAGTTTTCTCCTTTTCTACCAGGTGCCATTCCAAAATCTTTCTTCGCTTTCACTAGTTTTTGTATTTCACTCCAGGATCAAAAAAAAAAAAAAACCAAAAAACCCCAAAATTTCACAGAGAAATTTCATCTTCTGTTCTGTTCATAGAGAATTTGTGCCAAAATCTGTGATTTCATATAATTTAAAGTGAATTTTGTTACTTTCCTTAAGATCTATTTTCCTGATGACCTACACTGCTGTTTCTGGGTGATCTTCAGAAAACGAAAAAATGAGTGATTTCAGTCATGTTTTCTAATAAATGGTTCATTGGAGTAATACATATATATTGTACAAAACACTCCTAGACTGCTTGCATTTTACTACCAATACTCCAAGATGACTCCTACATGACAGCACACAGCTCTCATGTCCTTATTACACAGGAAGTCATATAGGTCATCATTTTTACGAAGATGAATACACAAATCCCATAAAGCGGCAGTGAGAAACAGAAAAGGCCTTGACACCGTACGAGCACTGCTCAGCAACAGCTAAAACACTGGTGTGTTGTCAACACTGTTCTGGTCACAAATTCCACAGAGGAAAGTAAGGACATGGGCAACACTCAGAAGGTATTTTAAAGAGTTTGATATTGTCTGGTAGCTGATTGTACGATGGGGCTTCCTCAGCATATGTCACCTTTTCGTCCTCCTCCTCTGCTCATAGCCCAAAATTTTCTCCTTCACACCAGTTCTTGATGACTTCCAAGATCCCTGGGAGATTGAGGTTTCCTATTCAAGCTTGCTGTGTGAGCAGTATAACCCGCTTACCCCACACACCATCAGTGGCACGATGTGTGGAAGGGACTTCCCCTTTGAACACCCAGCCCAGCACTGGTAGCCAGGGTGCCAGAACCAGCTGTGCTTCAGTGCCAATCACTTCTGAAGCAACTTGAACCCTTCACAAGATGTCAGGATCTCTTTTTCAGTTGGGGTGTAACGGGCTTCAGATCCTTTGTATCCCCAAATTCAGAATCTCAGGGTCATCCTCAGGTTTCTCTGGGTACTCTTTGCCAGAGGCTCCAGGAAGGCCCGTTCTCACTGGCTGCAAGTAGAGCATATTTTTCACACCTTGTCATAACTCGACTGCTCCAAGGGCTACTCTACGAACAATCTCCCATTTAATTTATTCAAAAGCTTGTTGTTCAGGACCCCGCTTAAAATCATTTTTCTTCCAGGTCACTTGATAGAGGGGGCTTACAATATGACTGTAACCTGGAATACGCATCCTCCAAAATCCCACAGTGCCTAGGAAAGCCTGTGTTTCCTTCTTGCTGGTTGGCAGGCACATCAATGTATTGCAAGTGTTGTGGAGCCTCACCCTCTTCCAATGCAGTCTGGATCAGTCCATGGCAACCAGTGGGGTTGTTTCCACCCCTGGGGCAGTCCATTCCTGGTGTACTTCCAGGTGTACTGCCTACCCATCCAGGTAAAAGCAAACTGTGGCCTGAACTCTGCTGCTAAAAGAATGGAGAAAAAAACACATTAGCAATTGACCATGGTGCACCTCGTACAAACTTCCTCCACAGTACTTCTTTCACCTCTTTTATCACTTTATCAGGGCACTTTGGTCGTTCAGGGGTGAACTTCCAAACCACTGGAGCAGAATAATCCTTCAAAAACTGGCCCAATTTCTCCAGCCTTCCATGCCACTCATGGCTATCCAACCTCAGGGTAGACCTCTGAATAACCTCCCAAGAAACCTCTGTCTTGACTCTAAACCTGGCAGACTTAGCAACAAGAACATGCTTTGCTTAACATCCAAAGGGAATTCAAAATCCTCAAAAGCTGTTGTAACAGGCCTGAAGGAGGAAAAGGGAATAAAAAGCTGGGGAAAAGCATCCCCCTGTTTCCCCCACAGACTGGGTACTGCTATTAATGGACTCCTGAAAGCAGTGCCCCAGGTAAGGGTATGAGAGCAACACTGAATTCACATCCCAAATGACCCTCATTGCCCTTGATGTTATCATGTCATAAGGTGATATCTCACAGTGCAGCAACAAAGCAATCCTGATCCCTCTCCCTGCTTCGAAAAAGAGCACCAGAATGGGCACACAGCACTTATATGGAAACATACACTGGGCTGGTGCCACAACCATCTGACAGACCAAGTAACATTGTGATCAGTGGCTCTGGATATACTACAACAAATGCTCAGACAGAATTTGCTTCTGATGAGCCTGGGGTTTTAATGACGGACTTCTGTCCATCATAAAGAAGTCCATATTCTGGGACCTAACATGGAATCGCAGAAAGGTACAGGGAACATTTACTATACAAAGTTGCTCAGAGCCCCATCCAACCTGGCCTTGAACACCTTCAGTGATACTCTGATCTTGTTGTCAAGTCACCTCAACAACTGGACATAGGCAGTTTCCAGAAGAAATATAAAACTACCTCTGAGCCATAGGTACAGAATTTAATTCATGCAGAAAAAGACACTGCATTATTTTCCTGGAACACTTTTTGTGTGTGCAAACCATAATACTCAGCTGTATTGACTCAGGTATTCTAAGCTTACTGTCCTCATTATAACATTAGCACTTAATTATAACATGTTTCATCTCAGACTACATATGGACAGGTTTGCTAAAAACTTGCATTACTGGGGATTAGCCATGCAGAGAAGAAAAAGACAATATTGTGCAGATATGTGACAGAAGCTTGATTATCAAAGAAGGATTCAGGTTGTGTTTTCTGCTCTCTGCCTCAGCTGAAAGGCCAATTTTCTCAGTGGCCTGACCCCTTTCTAAGATTCATCGTCTATGCCTGGTATTCTATAATCCGTTTGTGTTATTTTTATTACTGAATTCCCCAGTTAAGGCTCTGACTCTTCAAGAACAAAATCTCAACATATATACCAGGAAATGAGTACTTATTCAGTTCCTACTTACAGGAGCAGACAAGGAGGCTTCACGCTAATGTCTCAGCACTCCTTTTGGCTTTAAAATGAACAGTTAAATTCTCAGTGTTCAACCCTAAAAAAATCTAGCTTCCAGATCTTGTGATCCCACCTGAATCTATCACTGATAAGCAGAGTTACTGATATGATAACTCCCTTTATTTAAACATTTCTTACTTCATTAAACATCCTTAAGAATCAATAAATACTTTGAGAGATAAAATAAACCGTTACATGATAAATGAAGCAGGTTCTTATAAATATGATAAAAGTTTAAAAGCCATAAAGGGTTCTCTACAGGTGCTAATTTTACTACTTGAATGAAATTAATAAGACTCTCCATAAAACAGCAGGAGATCTTTAGATTACATGAGTAATCAGCAAGAAAATTTACTGTGGATTCATGAAGCACTAAGTGTTTGTGTAATGTATGCAAAAGTGGTACTTTATTCTCTGCAGTGAACAATTCTGAGTCCTTATAATAGAAAAATATTTAATAGCTTGAAAACTCTTGAGGCATAGTTTTAAAAAGTTGTTCAACTGTGATTAATTCAACTCATGACAAACTAGTAATGAAAGGTCTGCCTTATTTTAATATTCAGTAGGAGCCATTATTTAAAAAACTCCTTAAGGTTAAACAATGGATATAGAGACAACTGGAAATCCAACCTGATGTGTAGGAATGGAAGAGATAGGAGAGTGAGATTTGCACATTCAGTAGTGCATTAATCTGAAAAGCTAAACTAACTTTTCACCTTGGCTGCTCTATGGATAATGTATTTATTTACATGACTACTTGTTCCTGCAAACTTCATGTTTTATGAACCATTTCAGATGAAGAATTTCCAGAAGTAGTCCCATAGAGGAAATTCTGTCGCATTTGTGCTATCAAATTCTCAGTAAATTATGCCCTCCAAGGAAGAATATAGCCAAGCTTTAGTAATTTTTTCAAAAATCTTTTATTACAATGTACCATGGAATCATAAGTTTGTATTCAATACCTTACATTTAATATTTACTGATTGCTGCAATTAATTGCTTTTGGTTTGTAGCTTTGGGCTTAATTAAGTGGACCAAAAGTGTCGATACACTGCAGCTGTTCAACTGACTGACAAATGAACTAAATAATGCTTTACCATGACTGGTTATTAATGTTCTATCAATGAAACAGGCAAGGGGAATGCATGGGTCAGGGAAGTAGTAATAATAATAAAATACAGAGCCTTTAATGTTTAGATCAGCTGCTCAGCACAGATTAACAGTAGCTAAAATGACTGTAATCTAAGGACCTCAATTCATTCATGTTTTATTATGTGTCGTGTGAAATGAGATTACTGATAAAAATACAGTGCTTAAAGACATCTCTTGTTCTGAACAGAGGTGAGCTAACTCTGCTCAATGTTGGAGCTGATTGAAAGGCACATGGCTGTGTCAGTACAGCGCTAAAACAAAGTAAACACATCCTGCAGACAAGGCCACAATACCAGCTGGAGTGTGAGAATGTGTTCCCCATGGCTTTTGAACTGAATCTGTGTTATATTCCACAGGCCTATAGTTTGGGCAATGGCAACATACAGTGTCGATACATCCACTGACAGTTCAGGAAAGGGTCTTTGCATCAACTAATTTGGGGACTGATCTACACTGTGACCTTCGTAACTGTTCACCTCTTTACAGGACTCTAACCCAATAATCTAAATAGGCTCATTTCTGCACTTGTCAAGTAGAAAGTATAAAAAATAGGAAAACATGTATTTTTAGAGCTTTGGCACTTCTCAGGAATATTATGTTAAAGCTTATGCAAAGAAAGATGCTATGTTTGTTGAGGTCAATTGGTACATCTTCTTTGATAGCAACATAGCTTTGGAGAAGTGAGAAAACCTGGTCCAGAATGTGACTTAAGATCCAGTTTCCCTGCTTAAAATAAAAGTTGCATGTTAACAGATGTTATCAATTCTAACTTAGTAACTTCTTGTATCTGTTATATGCAGATTCTTCTAGTCATCATTTAAAAGTCTGGACACATACAGTTTCTAAGATCTAAATGGTTAACTTACCCTAAACCACAGATGTTCACAAATGGTGCATCATTAACTAAAAGGCTTAGAGTGAAACTTGTCAGTATTGCAGGTTATCCATGAAGCTGCTGCCAATCTTTTTGGGCATCAATGTGCTACTAGACCATCTTTTCCCAGGCTTTCAAGGTTTACCCTTTCCTACGTGCAAGAGAATTTGCCATTTATCAGCTTCCTTTCAAACTTCCATGCCTCTGCCCTTATCAAAAGACAGTATTCAGCTACAAATGTTCCTAAAACACTTAATTTTGAAAAAGCTGATGGATTTGGCTCTCAAAGTATGACAATTTCACACAACCATAGAATATGCTGAGTTGGAAGGGACCCACAAGGACCATCGAGTCCAACTCCTGGCCCTGCACAGGACACCCCAGCATTCCCACCATGTACCCGAGAGTGTTGTCCAAATGCTTCTTGAACTCTGTCAGGCTTGGTGCTGTGACCACTTCCTTGGGGAGCCTGCTCCTGTAGCCAACCACCCACTGCGTATAAAACCTTTTCATGATATCCAATCTAAAACCCCCTTACACAACTTCAGGCCATTCCCTCGGGTGCTGTCACTGTCACCACAGAGAAGAGATCAGTGCCTGCCCCTGCACTTCCCCTCACAAGGAAGTTGTAACTGCAATGAGGTCTCCCCTCAGTCTCCTCCAGGCTGAACAGACACAGTGACCTCAGCCACTCCTCATACGGCTTCCCCTCAAGGCCCTTGCTCAGAACTTTATCAATCTTTTTTACCAAGGATTAGTGTTTCCATGACTCTTCCCTCCAAATACCTTACCAAGCTGAATATCTGCTCTTGTAATTACTTCAGCCTTTATTCCCCTCCCTCTACACACCAACACCCATGCATGTACCGATCTCTGTATTTATACATCTATAGGTATTTATACATCTATAGGTTTACTGGGTCTTATCTGATGCAGATCTCCTGTATGGAGATGGCCTTCGGCCATTTTCTCCCTGACTGGGGGCAAATCAGTCTCACTAACACTTCAGTTTACTATTTAATGACAAATAATAATCTTGTGCTCTGGGCAAATAAAAGCAGACCATCTTCAACAATAAAGCACCATGCATGCATTATATAACATGTATAAAAATGGGTTACAGAGAAAGAGACGATTTAATAATTTGAAAAATATTTGTATTTTGGAGGAATATTTATGTTTTTCATATTCTCTGCAAATACAAATACAAGACATGAATCATGCCCTTTAACATATTTCTCTGAGTGTTCTGAGATTAGATCAGATGGAACATTTCATCAGAATCCTTGAAATGATGCAAACAAATATGAACATCTGCATTTTAAATATTAACTGCTAAAGCACCATGAAAACCTCAGTGCTGGCAGATTTGCTCTGATTCCTCTGGCAAAGCATGGGCTCATATTTTTTACCTTAAAAGCATTCTGCACAAGAGATGAATGTGGAATTTAGCTTTCACAGCTGACATACATATAGCAAAAAGCCTTACCATAATTATATTTAATCCTGATAAAGAACACAGTAATTCCTATGCTACACTATTTATATATGATTTAAAGAGACTATTCAGTAGACCCAAATTCAAATAATTATATCCACCCTCTATCTTTGAATCCTATCAATGTTATTTCAGCATCTGCTCTCTGTAAATTCTAGCCAACTTGAACAACTATGGATCTAAGTTTCAAGGTACAGTATCCTATATCTACTTGTTTTTTCTGCAGAAATGACTTTACCTACAAACATACACAGAAACTTTTCATCCTGATGGGCTAGTTCCACCCTTTAGTAGCCTCTTGCTGTATGACCGATCTTTGTAATTTAACTTATTTGGTCACTTCTTTATTCAGGCATTTAGGAAAGAAAGAAAGAAAGAAAGAAAGAAACAAACAAACAAATAACACAGGATGTTGCATAATAAATAATCCCATTTAATCACAAAGTCCAAAATATTTATGTATAAGGCATGGCCAGCTGTCTGCATTTTTCTGCTTTGTAGACTACTCTCAAGTTTTCAGCAATGTCTACACTGGGCAACGTAGAACTAGCACAAGGATCCCTGTGTTTGGGTTGTCAGACTAGTAAATCTGGAAATGATATGCATACAGTGCTCTGCCTAAAGTGCTCACTCTGAAAAAATGCCTGGGACAATAAAAAAAAGAGACCGCCAAATGGTATGTACAGTGCCTCTGAGGAAGATAAAGACTTTAAAAGCAACAATAACCAGAAAAGTATGCAGACAAAATCTAAATAGTCACATAAAGTAAGATCTGGAACAGAATTTGTAGCTTGGCAGAGTTGCAACTTCAGTTTCTTCCTTTCTACATATAACAATGTATTCCTTCCATCATATATCATTCCCTACACTTGTCTAAATGATGTGGTCTAATTAAAAACAGCACAAGCCCTAAAGAAAAGAAAACAGGCCTAAGGACTGAGGGTTTTATAAGCAGCCCAAGATTCCAGTCTACAAAATCCCCAAGGCCACTTTGAAAATCTCAACCTAAATGTTTAGCTGAGTTACTATCTGCTTTTCTTTCAAACTGCAAATCCCAGTTGTTCTCACAATTTCCTACTGTGCACCATGCTTATCCATGAAACATAAGCTGTGGTTAGGATGAAACCTTTGCCCTGCATTTTCTCCATGGATACAAACTGTCTGTCAATATACTACAGCACTGCTACCATTCCCCTCACATTCCATTTACCAATACCTGCACTTCAGGATTTAGGAGGCTTCAGAAACCATCTTTCTTAAGGATTTTCAGCAATGTAAAAAGCATTGTTGGTCGATTTGAAGTTTTTAATATGATGCAAAAGGATGTGAGGTGAATGCAAATACAAAGCGCTGTGGAAAGGAAGCAGGCATTCCAGATAAAAGTACTTAAGATTAATTTAACATGCACAGGATTTCCCAATTAAAACTTTCACATTAGCACTGCATTTTAAACAGTTAATCTCCTAACGAGACATCCCCAGCAATAAGAAGTGAATTGCAGGACTGAATAAGGCCCTGAGGCCTGTATCTGGAAAAGGCTGCGCTTTGTAAATGCTGGATTTATGCTGCTGTCACAAATTCTGCAATGAAAGAGCTGCACTGCCACCTACTGCCAAGATGTCTTTTCCCAGAAACCGCCACTAAAAGTGAGAAACCCTCTGTGCTTCTGCACAAAAGGCTAACCAAAGAAAATTATGCAACTCAATTTTTCATGCAAACCAATTTTAGGCTTTTTTTTTTTAACTCCAGTAGCTGGAAAGGCAGATCGTTTACTTTTCTGTTCCTTTTCTTCATAATATGGTGAAAACCAAGGAATGCTGTGCTGAACAATGTGGGAGAGTCTATGCAAAAGTCTGGTTTTCCCTCTCCTATTCCCAGATCTCAACTGTCACACCTTTGAATCCTGCCTGAGCTGCAGTCATCTCAGCTAATGATACCCCGACTGATTCATGCAAAAGAGTTACACTGAGGTTGATTTCTTCCCTTCCTTTAGGAGCCAAAGACAATACCTCTGTGATGCACCCCATCTCCAAGAGCCTAGATGTGAAGGAGTCTCACACAGTATCTCACAGCACTGCTGTGGCAACAGTGCCTTAATTGAAAATGAAGTTTTACTGTGGTTTCCTTTCGGGGTCTTTTTTGACAGCTAAATTGCATATCAATTAACATTTCGAGAAGAGCTACTCTCTTTCCTAGTAGACATAGTCACTAACAATTGCTCATAAAATAAATTTTTAGAAGCAGCAGAAAAAAAAGGGAATTAATATTTCAGATCGCAATGAAAGATGCTTAACAAATAGCGAAGTAGGGAAGAGAGAACATCAGGATTAATGAATGTCAGCTGTGCTCTCTGTAAATTCTAGCCAACTTAAACAACCATGGATCTAGGATTCAAAAGATACAGTATCCTATAACTACGTGCTTTTTCTGCTCTTTGCCTTAATTGTATATGCAAATAACATTACAGGTGTACAGGTGAGAGAATCCCCATCCTTGTGTTTATAGTTGTTTGGTAACAGTAAAGCACAGATCGACTCGAGCTGCTGCTAGGAAAACCACAGCATCACATATCATCTGCAAGCACCCTGGAGGGAAAAATATCTTCAACTCCCTGTGTCAGTGGTGTCTCAGACTTAAATTGTATGCACACACTCAAGAAATATGTGCCCTTCCTACATTACCATCAAAATAAGTAAAAAACAAGCAAGATAGCTTAATTGCATTTTTTAAGACAAGACTTTTTCTTCTTTTAGACAGGAGCTCCTGCAAGTACAGATGTGGTGAGATTTACTTGTTTAATATCTGGGGAATAAAACTCCAGACATCCTGACACTATCTCCTCCTCTGCCTTCAGGCTTAGCAATACTTCACATTTCAAGTACAAATTCAACTACAAAATTTGTGTGTCTCCATTCTGTATCTTTTTAGGTACATAATATCTCACAGCACCAAAGGATTTCTATGTTTAGGGCCTAGAAGAGAGCTGCTTCTTTTTAAAAGCATGAATACAGCACAACAATCCTTGAGAAAGCATAAATTTTCACACATTTGCAGTTGAAAAGTGTCTTTACTTTTCATTTATCAAGAGAATAGTTCTGAAGAATCAATTCTGTTAGAAATTATATTTTATCTGTTGCCCTGAAATTAAAATCTTGTATTTATCTGTTCATTGTCTTACGTGCTTTAGGGTTTTTACTGCACATACATTCAGAATTTTTGTCTCCATTACAGAACAGTGGCAACAGGTAACAAAAAACAAAGAAATTTTTGTTCTGTCTTTATAGAAATGTTACCTTTTCTTCCCACTGGAAATGCTTAAAACATCTTCCTTCCAGCAAAAAGTCCACATGATAAGTTTTATACAGCATACTATGTAGTGTTACCAAAAGAAAGTTGTACTTTATCTATTCCTTCTGTCTACTGTGTTTAAATGCATCTAATGGAATAGTTTCCATGAGGAATAACAGACTTTTAAGCCATCGTATAAAGCCCTTCAGCCAGCAAAGTCAGTCTAACTAATGATATGTTTTCATCCTGTGTTTTTACACAAAAGCATAAGACAAGACAAATACATAGCAAGAGAAGTCCAGAAACAAATTTAGGAAGACTAATCTTCCCCTCTACACTTTCAGTATCTGCTGTCTGGGGTTTCATCACTAGTTGGCTACACCATCAAATACTTGGACAAAGGCAGTTGTCACTTTTACCTAGGTGTGGCAAGGTGTGTCCATTAAAAACTTCTGAGCAGAAGTGTAAAAGCCTAATGTATAACACAACCAGTATTTAGGTAGTGCTTAATCCAAAAGCATTTTGCAAATGCAAAGCCAAAAATATTGAACTCCTTTCTGTATTTAGTTTCATGGAGCTAGGGCTTTTTTAATTCTGCTCTTTTCTACTTCCTTTCCCCCAAACTGACTCTCTTGGTATCTTTTGTCTTTACGCAAAGAAACATCCAACAGTATTCAAGCTAAACCTTCACTGTTCAGCTGTATCCATGGTAGGAAAAATAGGCTATCCACTTTCAAAAGAAACTGCAGTAAATATGAGAATCGATGGAGAACTGAAAATAAAAATCTATAGGAAAATTATGAAGACGGTTTTGGCAGGCATATAATTTCTAACAAAATATACATATTCTTTTTCATTATTATTGTTTGTGAAGAATCAATCCTGCAATGCATTCCCTTTGGTAAGTTACCTTTTTTAGTACTGGAAAGGCAAAGACAAAAGGCCAGAGCCTCAGATCCTGTAAATTATGTGGCTTGCTGGCCCATAATAACACTGTTCTAATAGGAAGCATGATGACAGAAAATCCTGAGGTACTACAATGCAAACCCAGGATTTCTACTGTTAACAGAGAACTTGAGAATTCACTTAATAGGAAGCTTCATTAACACACAGCAGATATGTTGTTGTACAGGCTAACAGAACAAACCTCTGGCTCTCATGTAGAGAACAAACCTTTCAGAGCCCCAGTACCACTTTCTGACAGAGACTGAGTGCCCAGCTTCCTGCTGATGAATGACAGGATGTCCAAATGACAACACGGCAACTTCACTGAGCGAAATAAAGATACAACCCTTTGAGTGACAAAGGTTAACCACATACAGAGACATGTCCAGGCTAACAAGAATGCTACATTCCAAAGGCTTTAACTGTAATTTTTCTCAGTTTTGGTTCACTATTAATAACCTGATCCCTACTACAATAGTCAACACCATTGTCAACTGTTGTGACTGAATATGCTGGCTGACCAGCATGGCTCTTTCATTTTTCTCTGCTCACAAACTGCATTACCAATACTCTCAGGCAAAAGTTAATGAAATGTCTGCAAGATCTGCATATATAGTTAGATCTCTTCTAACTAAGAATTTAAAGTTCTCTTTTATAAATCTTAGTGGCAAGCCCAGGTCATTTTAAGGTATATCTTCCTAGAAAAAGTAGCATATCCAGCAAAAATGCAGGAAGAAATGAGACCTTTTATACAGCACTTCTGTTTACTTGGAGATTCAGGTTGGTGTAGGCTCTAACAGATCCTCCAGTTCTGCCCACCTCAAAGGCAATTATCTCACCTGAAGCTTAGTCCTTGGATAGAAGAAGGTTTGCAGCAGGACTTCTTACTCAGGAGCTGATATTTCTTGAGAGATTTAATCTTAATGTTCCTCGTTATCTAGGCTTCAGCTGAATAAGTAAATTAAATAGCCAAAATTCTTAGAAAATAGTGGTAGATTTATTACAGAGTACTTTCCCTCATTTTCTACTAGATGCTTTATTTTGCACATTCATATTTTTGATAAGGATCCTCAGGGAAAAAGAAGAATTTAAAAAAATACACATTCATCTTTCATTATCAGCTTTAAAATTCAGATCTGCATCCTAAAGGCTTTACAAACAGGCTTCTTTGGTTTTTATTCTCTGTGATGGTTAGGAAAGAAATAAGCACATTCAAGAGCTGGAAAATATTCCTGATATACAATCTAGTTTCAAAAGGAAGAACACAGCTCAATCCTAGACATAAAAATAGTTTTGCTAAAGCAGTGTCTTTAAGTAAAAGTGGTTAAGCTTAAACCACCACAGTTTAAGGAAAAACACTTTTCTTTGGTTTTTTTTTTTTTCACTGTATTATGCACAGGGAAAAAATATGCAATGAATTGTTCTTGACATTAAAGAGAAGATGATCAGTAAAATGTTCTGCACGTCTTCCAGATGCTGGCAAAAACAGCACAAAGCAATAAATACACTGTACATATTGATGTGGTTTTTGTGAATAGCTGGAAAGAGTGGAGCATACTTGAGATGAAGTCTCTCTGCTCCATGGTTCTTCCAACCACAAAGAAAGCAGAGTTTGAGATGAAGAAACAGAAATTCACATGGTAATCCTGCAGCTCAGAGACAGGACACTGTTGAGCTGAGTGATACTTAGGAGGTGAGACAAAGTTAAACTGGTATTACTTACCCACATGCAGTGACTTTATATACTGATTGCACCTTCAAAGTACCTGTGCCTGGCTTTCAAAGGTGATTCTTACACAGTCATCTATGAAGCACTTCTGCTGAATGTAAGTGACATTCAGAGATCCATCTAATCCTCAACTACATGAAAGAACAAGTTAGATTTGACTTTAATCCTCATTATTGTATATGATCAACTGTACTGTATTAAAACTGAATTTGTTTTAAGATTTACAGCTATATTTATGCGTAACAAAGTTTATGTGGCTCTTACTTAGATAAGCATTGGTGAAAGGTGTGTTGGTCAGACACAGGACACTCATTTGTTTCCACGTTAAACAATTTGGTATCAAGTCAGCCTCTTCATTTCTGAGTTGCCTTCTCCCACAGCTCGATCAAGCTGCAGTGACAATCAGGCTGGAATTCTGCTAAGGCTTTGCAATTGATGACACAGGCCTCCATAGCTTTGGCAGAATGCTTTACCAAGCATTTTCCCCAAGAAGGAAAGCTATCACTCTTCTTACTTGGCAGTTGAATTATTAAGCTCCTGGCTTAAAAATTTTCAGTTAAGTGAAGAGGTAATTTATGAACAATGAAAACTGAAAGAGCTTTCAGGTTAAAAGAAAAAGAAACAAAATACCTACAGTGTTTAAACAAGAAAAGAAAGGGATTCAGAAACTCCAAAGAGATTTCTCACCAGTTAAAATAAAACTTAATATTTCAGAATCCCCAACAAAATAAGGTTAAATAAGTTGAGAGCCCTCCTCCTCATGCTTGAGAAACCTCCATGTTAATATTGTTTCTCTTTAATGCACCAGTCTAGGATGACCCATCTTTCACCTAAAGTATTTGAATGCAAGCCCCTTTACCCTAGGAATCTTGTGTGGAGTACAGGCATGAGTACCTTTTGGAAAAGGGATTAACCATGGCCAGGACTGACAGAATACCTGAGAATGTAGGCAAAGTTCTTCATGTCTCCTTCCTCCATCTTAAAAATATTCTATTATTCTTGAAGGAATAAGGTTAATGTCAAGAAAACTTGTCAGAATTTCTTCTAGATAGTTCAGTCACTTTCTTTGATTTTAAGGCCTACAAGACCACTCTTTTCTGCTGTGCCACACAGATGAATAAAGATTAATGATGCCAAGCCACATTTTTGTATTACCCAAAACACATGCTTTGCAAGAATTCCAAGTGTTGTGTTCTGGCCCTAATACACAACAGGAAATTAAAGCAGAAATACCACCAAAAATAAGACAGTAGTAAGAAATGTACTGTCAAGACAAAAACACTTGCAATGTGAACCTGTCATTTTGTGCTTGACAATAGCAAAATGAGAGCTCAAGGTGAAGAGAAAAACATTATTTTGACAAAAATATCTTTGCTTCATCTCTTGTATTAAAATGCTCTTCAAGTTTTACTGAACTAAACAAAATTGAGAAAACAGTACATTATTTCTATAGCATCACACATCTGAGAAGCTGCTGCAGTGGCCAGAGTGAACCTAAAGTACTCTTATTCCAGAAGGCAGAGCAGCAGCCAGAAGGTCTCGATGGTACTAGGCCAGAAGAGAACACAGAACACATAGGTAGACCTGTGTCTAGAGAGCCTGAGCACAAATGAAGCTTCTTGGTCTTCTGGCAGGAACTTCTGGAACAAGTAGCCAGGGTATGACATAGCTCCCTGATGGACTGAATCCCCATCCTGCAGCTCTTGAAGGACGAGGCACTCTACCCTGGCCTTTGAACCCCACTTCTTTCATTTAACTCATGGTTTTCAGAATCTTCATACACACAACATTTTTAGCATCTCCTTGCTGTTCACAGGTTATACTTTAGTTGTGCATGTATGTCCAGGTCAGCAGCTGTTACAAGCAAGAAAACATATTCTGTGCTGGAAGAGCAGTGGAGTGTTTGTGCTCCAGCAAGACAAAGAGCGAGGCTCTGCATTAAGTCATCCAGGTGTCCATCACTCTAAAATATGAGCAGAGTTTCTAAGTAATTGTATAGAAAATAATTAAATATAATTTAAATCTCATCAGATCCTCATATAATTCTCTTTAGGATTAGTTTTAGACTTCTAAAAACATTAGATTAAGCACAAATAGTGAAAAGGCATTAATTACCTCCATTTGTTCATTTTATGAAGCTCTACAGTGCAGCGTTTTGCAAAAACAAGATACAATGAAGGATGTTGAAATGCATGAATTGGTATATTAAAGATATTCCCCTTGCTACCAACACACTTTAAACCAAAACTAAACTAAAAGCAGCTATCAGGAAAAAAACTCTCACATTGTAATAAGCCCTCATTTAAATTTCTGTTATTTTCCTTCTTCCCTTGCACACATTTATTCATTCACCTATCAAATTCATGGAAGTCGTAGCATTTTAGGATAAGTCAGACAGACTTAAGTGCTGAGAAATTCTTAAGAGAAAATCTGTCACAAATCTGCAGCTTCAAAAAAGTTCATTAATAATCTGGACATCAGAGTGCTATGGTAAATGTTATATTTCTTAATTAATAATATTCTATATGGCTTTGTTATCAATGTGGTAATCCTGTATCATATACCAGGATGGGCACTATAGCTCTGAAGTCTGTCTGAGACCTCCTTTGCACCAACAGGGTTAGCAGGAAGTAGCTGACCAGCTGAAATTGATACCTTGTCCCACTCTATCATACACAAGGTAAATTGTTTTCATATTCTGGTCTTTTGGAAGGGGCAAAAACTTTTCTCACGATACTGCATGCACACAGCAATGTGAGGAAAGAAAGCCATGGTGCTCTGCATCGAACATAATTAATGCACATTTAATATGGCAGTTACTATATAGTGACAATCAATTATTAAAAACACACATTAATTTCTGTCCCTTTCCACATGCTAATTAAATAACATCCTTCCAGAATTTGTGTTTCTATTAATGCTTCTCAGTTTGGAAATCAGAACCCCTCTTGGGAACACTTTGACTTCTGTACTGGTTTTCAGATGGTCATTTCCTGAAAGGTGGGAGGTGACAGTGCTACTGCAGAGTGCTTTTCTGTTGTCTCTTAACTTATTCTTTTGCATGTATTTATGTGTCCTGAATCATCATGTAGTGGCATTACAATTATGAAGAACTAAGATTCCACTGTTTATAGGCTCCCATTAATTAGTTCCCTTGTTTCTATGATTTCCTTGTTAACTTTGCAGAAGGCTCTAAAATACCACCGTCTTATTAGGCAATGCTAAAAGTGTACATAGAAGCCATCTCTTAATATAACTTCACAAATTAAATCAGTAGCACCACTAAGCATTTGCACATATGCATTCAGTTATAGATGCATCACGATGCATTTCTGACTTATTTCAGTCACTTTCCATAAACTCAAATGAACACATCTATTTTGATACAAATATGCATTGAAAAATACAAAAAGTGATGTGAGTAATGATATGGCCATGCAGCTGCCTAAGTCCTTATGTTAGATGTCTTTGTGTGTAGACTGAAAGCTTTTTGTAGGATTATGGTCCATCAGAATACAGTACAGAAAAAAAAAATAATATGCAATTTGCTATTCAATATATTACTGGAATTCAGACAGTCCAGAGATAATTGATTTGTATTAAAGGCAAAAAAAGCACAAAAGCATAGGTTGAAAGTGGAAGTAGAGAGGTGCTTTATGACTCAAATTCAGTTGTAGCGGAAACTTTAGATAGGCAGACTATAATTTGCTAAGTCAATTTGCACTGTGATCAGGATACTAGGATATGGAAGCTAATAATAATTTCAAACATTTTTTTCAATAATGCCTGGTTTTATTTAATCTACAAGCTTGTCTTTTCATGCCATACAATCTTCACATTTCAGATATGACCATTCTATTTAAAATAGCTTAATAAATATATTTATAGAAATTACGGACAAGTATTAGCTGTTACCATTCCTTTAAAATGTGTATACTTATTTGTAGGCTGATAAATTCAAAATTAACAACACATGCATTTCCCATCAAAACGATTTAAAACAATTTTATGAGTTGTTTAGATTAATTAATCCTGTAAATCTTTCATTGATTGTGTAGTAAATGTGTGCTGCATAATGGGTGCATTTAATTTAACTCCATTTTGCTCTGTTTTTTCAAACTAATCTAGTATCACCTAACATGAAGCTGATAATATTTTTGTCCAGTAATTACTATCAAATGAAAATCAAATAAGATGCAAGCTTAGACCTTTGTGCAGCAAAATACGTCAACATCCCTTTGAATTTAAGCATGAAGTGGTTTTTTTGTGTTAAAATCATTATGGATGTTCACATGATTAAATCTAAGCAGGCCACCAAGTGGTAAACTGGATTGCGGCCCAAATATTTAAAGGAAAAATCAATCCTTTGAAAGCCACCAAGAAATCCAAGTAGAGAAAGCCGGTGTTCTCACTTACCAAGATTTAGGAGAACAGTCAAAAATGATTAACTGGAATCAATTTGCACATATTGTATGCACTGTATTTAGATCACACAAATTACTTCATATTAGCAAATCAATACTTCCATTCATTGCAATCTCCAAGACTGATTATCCCTTGCAACTCTGAAAAGACCATGGAGCATTTTTAGCCGTTAATAATTCATATAAGGATAAAGGCATTCTCTAGGCATGTAGACTAAAATAGATACCTATAAATATACCTTTGATTAATATAAAAGCTAAACTAAAGAGCATTCAGGAACTTGTTTTGCAAACAGCCAAAGAAAAATTGCAGTATTGTATTTGTAGATTCCTATTCTGTTACTGAACTATTCAGTATTTTCCCTCATAGCAATCCCATCCCACTGTAAGCAGTGACTATTATAAATACACTAGGTGAGCAAAATTTGCTTATTTGGAAATGACCACCTGAGCTACATAAAAAAAAAAATTAAAACCCCAAAACTATCTGGTTTTTAGGCAAGTAATCCAGCTGGAATAAGACAGCAACAATTCCTGACATAAAAGTACATCCAAATGGGGCATGTAATATAATGACCAGTTGGCTGGAATGAAAACTGGAAAACACAGGTTTTAAACAGAATGCTCTCAGTGAGAATATGGCCCTCAGTACTACTATAGGTAGGTGCAAACTCATTCTGTTTGCTGGCAGATTTGTTCTCAGCTGAAAACTGTGAGACTGTATTACCAGAGAGCTGAGCTAACAAACCCATAGAGAGCTAAAGCAAATGCCTGCATGTTCAGGTCTCTGCCTGTGTGGCTACCCAGCTTCCAGCACAGACCCCCCTCATCTCTCACCTCCCGAGTGAACAGGGCAAGTCACTTCATCTTTTTTGTTTCCCCTCCCACTTCCACATCTTTCCCACTCAGAGCAAAAGCTCTGCAGAGCAATGCAGGCATGATTTCAGCTGGGACTTCTAGATGCTTCTGTAATATGAACACCAGCAATAAATCGGGAGAGGATAATAGAAGTGTCAAGCGAGTCCTAAGTGCAGCAGCAGAGCTGTAATGTACTGTACGACACCCTACATCTAACACCATTCTTCAAGGCCTTGCACAGTATGGTTTATTCCACTACAATAACAAATGTATCCATGATGCATCTCCAAGTATTACCCAGCGTTAAAAATGAATCACAGTAATGTTACCTTCACTTCTCTCCAACAAGAAGATAATACCTTTTTGTATGTGATACCACTCTGTATAGTTTTTGACAAACTGGAAATACTTTAGTGAAATAAGGCTGTACAGGGAGCACACGATTCATTTTGAGGCAGCAGCATATAAAAAGACAGTGCTGAAATAAGTGTGGAAGTTCAATTTGTCTCTGTTTAGTTATGCTTGTTTATATAGCTATTTCTAACAGTTCTAGATTCCAGCAAATACTTCCTTTGCAGCTCCTCCCATTCACCATGATCAATAGTTTCTAGATGTTCCTGAGATGCTGCAAACTAAGCAGGAAACACCAGCAAGTGTGTGTATCATTAGCACATAGAAAGACTGGAGAGTAATCAATGTGTAATTTTTAATTCTCCATTAAGCCAGTGGTGCTTTTTCAAAATTTGAGATACTACTGTTGATTCTCTTTTTCCTCTCACAAATCAGTAAACCTGGTTACGGGTAATCCTGTGAATGATACTGTGAAGAGCAAAAGCAAATCAGTTTTCATACTGATTTTCTGTTCATCATACATTTTCTAATCATGCTGTTGTTTACTATTGTATGTTTGCTCAGCCCACATTACTCTTCATTCTATTTCAGCAGCTTTGGCTGATATAATGTTTCATGGTTTTGTAAATTTATCTAAGTATCAAATGTTTTCCTAAAACCTCAGTCAGTTCTGCCATGTAGCTGTTTCAATGTTAGCTACTAATTTAGCAATGTTCGAAAACCACGTATTTGTCAGTCTCAGTGTCCTCTTTATAAATCAGTGCCAACAGACCTTGCAGTGGATGGCATGTTTTGTGTCTGACTATCCTGTAGTTTTACCAGTGCTTTCTGTATCTCCCCAAGAAAATGTGGGGTGTTCCTGTAGTTCCCACTATTCTACAAAAACATCTTTCCCTTCCATACTACTGATCACGTCTTTTAATCCTCTTGGTAGAAGACTTTTCTTTTCTATTGCTAATAATTTTTGAAGGCTAATACATGATTTTTCTGAGCGTGATTCTTCGTCTGCTTTTGATCACTCTAATTGCTTTATTATAATCTGCTCTCCTACAGTGATAAAGGCTTTTAATGTTTCATGTGCTGGGAACGAAAGGGGGAAAAACGTGAGCAAAAATCTCTTTTTGTTCCTGGAATATTACCACCTCCACAGTTCATAACTATTAGGGGGAAGAATTCATTTTGGCCCTCTGTTGTGTCAAAGTTTCATCCTGTCAGTGGCCCCACTGTCTCTTTGTGATTTTGTTCACTTCAGCAGCAAAGTGAATTGATCATTGCTGCTCATTTTGCCACCTATTTCGCATGCTACTTTAACATCCCAGAATAATGATTTGGACTCACTTCTTTAATTTCTCTATGAACTGTACATGTCATGCCTTTTTTAAATATAGCTTCTTGTGTAATAAAAAAAGCGTACCATCATTATGTTTGCCCAGGACCTGAATTTTATAATCTCAGTTTTAACATCCTTTTCTTCATTACAAGGAGACACTTTACAAAGTGGAGATTTAAAAACATGACTGAACTTGTGTAGATTTACCCACCATTTTGAGTTCTGTCCTTTGAGAAGTTAGAAATGGCTCCAAATAATACAGTCTCTACCACCCTCCAAGTTATGCTGCCTTTGAATTTCAGACTTCAGAAGCATACACCAGGAGCTTACAACTAGTACCACAAAATTCCTCATTAAAAAACTTTCTAGATTATCTTCCAATTATTTTGCAGCCCCTTTAATTCAAAAGCATATAAACTTAATCTTGCGATTTTTTAATCTCTTTTTTTTCTGTCAGTCAACCAAAACTGCTCATAGAAACATGCTGGCCTCAACAAATATTTTCTCCAGAAAGACTCCTCAGGTTCATAGTGAAATTAGTACTCAAAACAAAAGGAAAAGTTAAAAAAAAAGAACAGAGAGAAACAAAACCATTTCTGCCTAGGTATAGTCCAAATCCATTAATTCCCAGGAGATTACCCTAATTTAAATTAGAGAAATAGTCTGCCAATAGTCCCGTGAATATTTATTTTTAATAACTAACTCCAACAGTAGGAGGAAGAACAAGGTAACAGCACTGGCTTTACAGTACTGCAGCAGAAGTGTTCAGTGCTTGGCAGGAGACCTGGGTTCCAGTTATCCTTTCTGTTTGCAGTCTAGATCATATTTTAGAAGGTAATTGGGACAGTTCTTCCTTACTGACTGTCGCTGAAGTTTTACAAATCTGAAGAAGGGACATGACTCCAGGTCTTTTGAGTCCCAGGATAGGGAAGATATCTTCTGGATATTATCACCCCTTTGTAAAGCTCCTATTTTGGAAAATTGTCCTGCTGTTTAGAAGTAAATGTTTCATTTGGACAAGAGAGACCCAAGTGCTACACGATCTGGTGGCTACAGCGTCTGCCTAGGAGACTTGTAGTCAGTTATCAGTTTCAGAAAAAAGAGTGAGAAGAAATTCTTCTTATATTGAGGCGCAGTTGTCTTAGAGAATTAGCTAGCTACTGAGTACAGTGGCATAACAAGGCTATGCTGTTCTGGGGAAAAGGAAGGTCTCCTAACAAGGTCTACTTCCAAAGATTGTAATCTCACATCTTTTCTTGTAGAACAAAACCAGTGAACACACTTAGAAGGTTTTTATTTTTTAATTTGTGTAAATTTTTCAGTCACATAATTATGCTCAGCCTAAAAATTCCAGTGCATTTTGAAATTTTGTCATAGTATTGCCATTTTAATTCTTGTTTCATCATGTGAAAGAGCTTTCTTTACATATAATTGTATAATAATGAATTATTATTATTATGAGCAAAAGGAAAGTAAATGCACATTGACTTTGGCAGTCTAAATACAAACATTGCATTTTTCTCACTAAAACTATTTTTGTAGGTCTATTTAATTAAATAGTACAGATCTGTATAAACACTTTTAAACTGGCCTGCAACAAGTTTCTTGTGATTTAGCTTAAATCAGTAAGAAATCTACTTAAGGTAAATCAATATAAGCCTTTTGTAAAGCCATTTAGGTTTATATGAGGGCTTCAGGATTGTAACTAAATTGATTAATTTAAATGTGAGTTCAGTTAAACAGATGCTGCTTTTCTATGGAAAAAAGGCCTAGAGGTGTGACATAGTGTCTTGTCTGCACTGACTCCATACCAATTTTCATTGTTTATTAGATTTTTAATCTTGTCAATGTTATGGTATTCTTCTGAAAGGGCAAAACACCAAACTTATTTATACATTCTGTGATCTATCCCTTGGTCAAAAAAATTATGCCTATTGGTAACCCCTTAACTACCTCAGGTCGAACCCCAAAATAAACTTTACTGATAATAAACTTCAGTGATTAAGGTGGCAAGTAAACTGCTTAGTCCCCTTACCCCTTAGGATAATGAGTAACATATTGTTCAAAGAATATTTTTCTTCAAGGCTAAAAGTAGAACACAAACACCCTGACTATTAATAGTAGGCCTAGTGACAGCTCCGAGTACCACTGGTCACAATCAGGTGTTCTCTGGGGTGGACCAGCAGAGCTGTGATTGGATTACAAACCAGAAGCTGTTCACATTTACAGAGAATCACACCTGTTGCATTCTTCAGGGCACAACACAAAAATGAACACATAAATGGTAGAGTCATGATATCGTGGTATAATCAGAATGGTGATGGACCTCAGCTAGCACAGGCAGCCAACAGACTGTTTCATACATCTAATTGCACTCTTTTTTAGTGTTCAGTCCCCCCAAAACCAGAGAAGGGTATGTTACGATCTACCTACTAATTAATAGAACAATGGGGTTCTTCTGGTGCCAAAGATTCTGGATTCTAGTTGTCTCTAAGTTTTCTTACTGGATTGTTCTCTAGCTTAACATTTTCCCAACACAAAGGGGAATCAGTCTTTTGTAATTTTACAAGGTACAAGGTATGACATTAAAAGCTTAAAAAATAACAACCTCTGCAAAGAAAGCCTAGCTACTAGTGCATTTCTGGGGAGTTTCCTTCCCTCACTTCTCATGCGCATGTGGAGGGATTTAGAATTTTCAGTGAAAGTAATACAGTATCAGAATAACTTGCAAACCATTCCATTTTGATTTGTCCCTTTAGAAAAGACAGTGATTATGAAACCACGACCTTCAAAACCCTGAGACCTCAAATCTGTGGAACAAACTTCAACCAAAATGAACTGAATGCCTCTAGGCACATTTGCCTGAAATTAAATGACTTTGTCGTGACATATAAGCAGATTTATTGAAAGACTGCTGTGATATTTCCAGGTATGTCATCATTATCATCACATTTTTCTGTGCAACAGCGTGGAATAATGCATAGGAATAAACATTCTTCTAACACTAAGTTAAATTCAGAGAATAAATATAAGGATATATTTCTAGTATGGCAGCTTTGGTTTTGTGAGAAAACTAAAATGTTCCTCTCTTACATCTTTAATAATAGATAGCCACGGAGCCAGCTATGCAGCCAGAGGGAGAAAAAAAGAAAAAAAAATTAAAAAAACAAAGAAAGAAAGAAGAAAAAGGCAAGGTAATAACTGATCCACAGCTATGCCATATATTGCGCATTAACAAATACCTTCATATTTTAAGGAATGCATTCTAAATAATAACTATTTTTACACAACTGTAAATGTATGCAATACATTACAAAAGCCTAAAGACATGTTCTTTTGTCTGGATCGCTTACAAGCTACCAGTTATAAATATTCTAATGAGGCTTTTATACCTCTAATGTCTCTAATGTCAGTGTGGTACTGGAGTGCCTTTCTATTAGTGCATTAAGCTACATGACTAGCATTTTTCTGTCTTTCTGTCCCCAGGTGGAAAATTGCGTGTATTTAAAAGTAATTAATATTTTATTTTTTTATCTATGATGTGCACGCATTTTCACCAGCAAATGCAGACAGAATAATATCTATCACATTTTACTGCATTGAATTTAAAGTACTAGACAAGCCTGTTGTATTAAAATAAGTATACTTATATGCTGAACTGGTGGACAACAACAGCTAGAAATGTCTTGAGGAATATATTTCATGCCCTTAGCAGCAAATAGTTTTCATTATCCATGTTCCAGAGTAACCACTGATGAACATTTTGGATGGATTTTCAGATATGCACAGTATTGGCTTAACTTTGCTTCAACTGGGAGTTTTATCACATACTGTAACGGGAGCAGAGTCTGGCCATTGCTTCGTGCATCTGCAAACTCCAGGCTCTGAAGAGAGTGTGAGAGCACAGCAGAGAGCCCAGAAGTCCCTGACTGGCTGCTCAGGGACCTAATTAATCTGCCCCAGTTCCATCCCGATCTGATGGAGTTCTTTGTTTGCCTCCGCATGTGCGAACGGCAAATTTCTTCCTGCTACACCAAATGTAGTCACCAATAAAAGTCAGGTGTTTCTCACTGGAAGTTAAAGTTAACCTCACCACTTGCCAGTTAATGGATGAAAACTGGAACATTCTAAATGAGAAAACATTTACATTACTTCCCACTAAGGTTACACCAGAACATCTGCAAGTTGCCCAAAGAAATTCTGTGGCTGTATTTTATTGTGCTGTTCTGCGTATTACACTCACTATTCATGATGCTTCTTTCCTGTTAAAATCCCTTACTCCCCCTTTCATTTCCAAGGCGTAACCATCCAGAGATTTCAAATCTCAAATGTAGAATACATATTTTAGTCAAGTTTAATAGGAAAATTTTGATACTCAAAAATGCCTTTTCTGCTAGGGACATGATATAAACAGCATTTTACTAAAGATGTTTATAACTTAAATTTGGATTAGATCTGTACAACTTTTTTGACATTGCAAGGAAAGCATGGAAACACATATTTGAAAGATCAGTGCAGTTTGAAAGGTCAGTGCAGTTGTCAAAACCATGGGTTCCTTCCAGTGTGCTTCCAGCATTTGCTTGGAAACTAGACTCCCAAGAACAGACTATACAACTCAGTGGCCAGGGGAATGCTAGCTATACTGTTACATAGGAAACTACTACTCAGCTAACCCACCTAGATTCCTATAAATAGTAAATACAAAATTTATTCCTGCTTAATTTTATGCAGATATCTCCCTTTTCCTCTTTTTAAAAAAATAGAGGGAAAATGTTTTTTACAGCAAACTATAACAAACTCTGCAGCAGGAAGATGTGAAGAGCTCCATTAACAAGTTTTAAAAAGAGTGATCTGAATTATGCAGCAGCCCAACATTCAGAGTGCCTTGCATTACTGCAGTGGCATACACAACACCTTACTGCACTGGAGTACACATTCTCACAGCCTCATCCCCAAAAACCCAGCAGTCATTTCAAAATGATCTCTCTAGAATCTAACTTCACTAATTTAGGTTTCTACAGTCTAGAATGACATAAGTTCTGAACTGCATTTCTCCTTCCCACACCAAGACCCGTTCACAGCACTATATTTTTCTTTTTTAATATCAAGAAGTATGCTATTGTCATTCAAATAGCTTCATTGTTACAATACTACCATGACTAGCACTTCCAGAGAACTTCTGAGCTCAGAAAGATGATGAGGCAGATTTTCTTATTGATGTTTGTCTTCCCTTCCCCTTATACCTCTACTACCATAGAGCCATCTATTGTCTCATGGCTTCCTTTTTTACCCCGCTGTACTCCACACCACCTTTACAAGCATCCCTGTGACTTTTCCAGTTGCTAACAGACGGTGCATGCAGTCACCAGACAATTTACTTTCATGCTGACTGACCTGCTGCCTGCAACCAACCAGAGTATGTAACAGCTGAGTTGTTTCTGGACTTCTCTTAGAGCACGGGGAGGACAAACATTTTTGCTCTTTCTTCACAGCTTTGGGTTTTCATGAAACTTGCACTTTCAAGATTCCTACCTTCGTTCCAAACCAGATGAAGCCAAACAGCTGGTTCAAAAGCTACTGGGGAGGGATTAGCAGACAAGCAATCAGACAGCTTTCACCTCTGCCCTCAAAAAGAGAAGAAATACCAGGATCGTTCAATGGTTCACCAGCAAGGAAAGGCAGCAATCAGGTAGCATCTTTCTAGCAGAGGAAATCAGAAGAATCTCACCGTTATTCATAATGAGGTCAAAATTTTGTCAGAGTAACCTGAGTATATGCAGAATTACCTCTGTTTCAAAGATCAGAGGTCACCCAGTCCTGTCATTTTCCCAGTACTTAATAGTGCAGATATTTAATAGCAGAGAACTGGAACAGCAAACCCCTCAGTGTTAAATTATTATCTTTCTGAGTCAGCTATACTTGCAAGCTTTAAAATTTAGGATATCTATTCTGGATTACAAGGTAATCAAGAAATGAAAGGGTACATCCAACCACAGTCTTATGTTTTATTTCTAATCTCAGAAATGGGTTTAAGTCTAAACATGTCTTGTTTATGTACTCAACTGAGCCAGCTAGCCTATGACAATAATCACATCTCTTACATCAAGGTTAGGTCCAGCACAACAGCAGGAGTGACATGGTGGTTAAGGAGGCTGACCTAGGATGCAGAAACAGCCAAGTTCAGTTGGGGGCTTTTGATTAATTTCTCTCATGTGCCCAAAGGCAAATCACTGTGGCACAGGCACACCAAGACATTTACATGTGTAAACTCTGCTCACTCAAGAAAGCTTGAGAGACAGACAAACAGTACCTGAATAAAGGTACTCTCCAAGTGTCATTGTTCATACAGCTTTTAAAACGTTTATGCCTCCCTAAAATGTGTAGCCTGACATATAGAGGTTTTGAGAAGAAAAATAGACTCAGATAGTTTAAGTACGCAAAGTACAATCATATTTTGGCAGAATCCACAGCAAGTAAGAATAAAAGTAACAAACTCCTCAAGAGTATGTTTTAGGCTGCTTGTATGGTACAAAGATGTTCTAACTGTGTTAATATCACTGGACCTGATCCAAGTCCTGATGAAGAAAAAGGACTTTTAACTGAAGTTAAATAAATCTGAACATGATCAATCCTCAGTTAGCTGTGTATAGGTCCCTACCACACAGTTTTAACAAGGCTGTAGAGATCACCTCTGTACTACCAGCGCAGCAAGAACACATCAAAAAGACCATGCCCTAATGTTGTTTAATCACTTCACAATCAACTTAAATATTATTTTCTCTCATATATTGACCATCCTTAACTAAAAGACAAATCTGTGCAAATACTTCAACCATACAACATCAGCAAATTAAACTGACACTAGGTTAAAAATGTGTTTGAATTCCAAAGTTATTTAAATCTGGTGGCAAATTAGGATGATATTCTAGGAATATCATGTCATAAAAATGTATGAAGACAATTCATTTGGTTACACTTCAGAGAAAATATTAAGACTTGGTTTCTTATATTTTTTACTTACATTCACTAACCCAAAAATTCCAAGTTAATAAAAGTAGCAAGGAAAAAAAAAAAAAGAGATTGCTTATATGGCTACAATATGATCCTTTGATGATCAGTTTGGTGCTCGAATAGCTAAAAAACAATTTTATTATTTTGCCAATATGGTAAAAATAAAAATGCAAATATACATAAGAAATTTTAAAATCCATATTTTTATTAATAAGAAATCTCAAAAGCTCCTATTCAATAAACAGTTCCCAATATAATTTTTAAACAGCAGATTATTTAAACCATGTTTGGACCAGAATACTTCCATTTCAAAAGATAAAGCAGATTTTTTAACATTGGTTCTATTCCTTAGTGTATTTTTTTGAATTCTAGTGTATTTTTTTTTAATTAGACTCCAAAAGCGACAATAATTAAAACCATACGTAGAGCAGGAAGGTCCCATTTTTCATGTTATATTACTTCAGCATTATTATAAGTCCAGCCTGTCTGATGTGAGTCTAATTCTTTGCTCAATCTTAGGCTAAGTCCCACTGGAAAAGTGGGATATTGTGATTATTAAAAAAAGCAGAGAAAGAGGAGACTAAAGAACTCCCTGCTAATGAGTAGGAAAGAAATGTGCCAATCTACAGTGTAGCATGTCTAAATTGAACTGCCAAACAATAAACAACAATTCTTCATTACAGAGAGATACATTTTTTGATGTTCATCGATAAGAAGTGAAGAAAGAACAAAAATAATGATAAAACATAATAAAAATAATAATAATATACAATTTGGAATTTATAATGTTTGACTACTTCCCCTACAGCCTTTGACAGAACAAATATAATTCAGACACCTGGTATATTCATAAAATATTTAAAAAGATAGATGAATAATGAAGGTCCAGTAAGATATTGCTAATATTATTAATTTTATATCTACTCATCTGAGCTGATCAAAATAACAACACAATTCAGCTTCAGTGAGAAGGACGGCTGTGTGCTGTAGAGTGGGACCCAACAACAAGAGTATTGAACTGATTAAAAAGATTAGCAATTGTGCAGACAAAATGTTTAGAAATGACAGTTTTCCAAAGTTATTTGGGGTACTTGGGGTTTTCTAACCTCAAGGAACTCTCACTTACACTGCCTGTACTCCCAGAATCTTCATCCCATGCAATTTAGAAAAAGCACAATGATGACAGAGGAAAATGTCTTTGAAGATTATCTACAATTCAAATTCTCTAAAGACTGGTGCTACAGCATCAGGTAAAATATTTCTGCTTGCAATATTATTGAACAGACACCATCTCATCAGCAGATCTCAATACATTTTACCAAGGAGGAAAAATTTTTAAATGGAGGAAGTCATGGTGAAAGAACAAATAGAATGCCTGTAATTAACCAGGATATTCATATGGCAGAGGTAATAATAGTAAATATTATTTTAAAATTCACATTTTTGCAAAGCATTCTTTCTAAATTGCCAAGAGGGAATTGGTGTTACTTGACAGAATTACCACAGGGATTGGTGGAACTTTAGACACACCTGTATTTATTAGAGGACTGCAAAATATCCCTTAAGTACTTGAGAACCTGGGGAAAACAAGAGCATTTTTACCTTGCTCATACAAATACAGACAGACTCATCGGTGATTCAAGGAAGGTCCTTGCATCATCTGCACATTGATGGTGTTTATTCCAGGCCACTGGCAAGCCCTGGAATACTGTCTGGCCACCCCTGACTAAGACCACAAGACCTGTGACTGCTTGATGATTACTCATCACTCATTTAGCCACTCCTCATGCATACAGTATGTACTGAGATGACTTTGTACTCTTCTAGCTGCTTAATCAAAATTCTTTGCCCTCCCAAGTCCCCTTTTCCCATAAAAAAGCCTCCCTTACTTCAACTGCTCTCTTAGACCTATCAACCCAAACTGTAATCTCATCAAAAAGGTGTCATATCAACTTTACAGTATCTGTCTTCCACAAGTCTAACAGTTATTATTACCCTTATTTCATCCTTTATAATTGAGTCCTATATCAGCCATGCCATTATTTTGCCTAAGATGCATGTCAGTCTGACAGGCCTATAATTACCATTGTAACCTCTTTCACCCTTTCAAAGTATTGGCTCAACAATAGATTTCCTCTCATCTTCTGGATTTTTCCAGTGTCAGTTTTATTGAAAAGCAATGGCAGTGGTCCTCTGGGACAATTTTTCTGTAACATTTGGACATACTATAAAGAAATGCTGATTTTAAGAGGTCCAAGGTTAGGCCCATTGTCATCCTCATTAATTGTTGAAACAAGGTATTTCAGCTTCAGCATCATCATATGCCCATCATCCTGTTCCTTTTCCACAGAGAACCAAGAGGAGCATTCTGGATCAGCACTAACTTTGAATTTTATGCATTAACCTGTAGCAAGCTTCACTTCGGAAAGCCAGCAAGTTAGACAATAAGGTAGCAACAGATGGGATGCCTGCTTGGGGAGTAAAAAGGGTTGTAAGAAGAGAACATCTGTCTTCTAAAACACAAAAAAAGCCAAGTTGTTTGTTTCCCATTATGAAGACTACTGAGAAACCCTAGGTATTTGAAGGGACAGCTGCAATTTGGCAGATTAAGGAGAAAAGTATCTAGATACAAATGAAAATCTGTTCAAAATGAAACCTTGAAAATCCCAAATCTTTACTTAAGTAATTTTTGTCCCACTCATTTCTTATTATTTACCACCTTACAACTTCTCTGCTACTGCTGACCCCTACCTACTTGTGCTTAATCAACAATTTCCCGGGCAGCACTTTTCTGTGCTTCCCAAATCCACCCAGGGGAGATCACTGAACAGACTTGAGCTGGGAAACTTGGTATCTTCACTAAGAAAAAGTGGACAGGTTAACACATAATTCAGAAACGTGGTTGGTAAACCACGTAACAGAAATATTTGTTGACTACCTCTGTTTTTCCTGTATTATTACATACCTTTCTGCCTTTTACGCATAGTGGCAAGCTAGCACCAGGTTTACTAGATTTTTCCACTTTAAAAATTTTTTCTAAGTCCTTAATTAAATGGCCATTTCTTCTCGTGTCTTTCTGCTTCCTTTACAAATGTCTTCAATTCCTAACTTCTCATTTATATTCATTTATTCTTTGCTATCAACTTTCTTTTCTTCCCATTTGTTTTGTTATGTATTACAGCTGCTTTCTCTCCCCCTATAAGCCAGGCTGAAAAATTTTCATTAAAAATGCCAAAGAACTGACCCTGAAACATTTCACTCAAGACATCCCTAGTTTGATAAAACTTTTGTCAAAACCAGCAGAGGATTCAGGAAAAAGAAGTGGGATTCCTTGTGACTGCCACAGGGCCATGCACTCTCTCTGTGTTCATAGCTCTGGGCAAGATACAACAACAAAACAAAAAAAAAGCAAACCCAAAAACTTTCTAGTTACCGAAACAGAAGGGAAAAAAAAGAAAACAAAACCAAAACCCACACACACCAAACAAAACTCAAATCATACCATACCACATTTTAAATTCTCAGTCCTTAAAACAGTGCTTAAAAACAAAGGAATGTATTTCTCAAATACTTTCAAAACAGAGACACTTGAATAGGGACTACAAAAATACAAAATCAGAGAACAAAGAGTCTAGAGCTTAGTACATGCTTCTCTACATTACCAGAGCTTTCTTAGTTATCCATAACTCACACAATTCCAACATTCTGTATTTTTAAATTTGTTCAGCTAACTCACTGAACGTCTCAGGAAGTGATGGTTGTCTCTCTAGCTGAGAGTGACTGACAGGTGCTGTGCAGGCACATGTGTAATGAATGTCACAGATAAAACGGAGGCCTCCTCAGAGAATGCCACGGGGAGAGACAGCTTGTCTTCTGGCAGTTTGTAAATAGCAATCCACTGGGAGTTACACGGATTTGAGTTACAAGCCACTTTACTCCTGCCTGGTCTCTGTGGGAGTCAGGAGAATAAACAAGTGCTTTTCATCATGGCACTTCCCATCCAGTGGAAGACAGTGTCTGTTCACAGCAGACCCTTTCAAGGAACAAGCTGTATTTTGCTTTATCAACACCCCAATCATGTAGCTAAGGCTGCAGTTGTAGCCAAATAGTCATCACAGACCTAGATTTCCACAAGCTGCATTTCTACCACGCACCTATTCTCTCCTTTTAAACAGAGCACACATGCCATGCTCAAATGGTGGATGGGATTCTGAAGGTAAAGTCCTTTAGAGATTTATTAGCATGACTTTTACTGCCTATTTTACTGAGTTATGCCTGGACACAAGAACAGATAGTTCAACAAGAGCGCTCTCACACATTTATGCAGGCAGCATGTTTTCAAGATAAACTCTTCCTATTCAGAATAATAAGCATTTCTCATCTTTTTTTTTCTCCTTTGTTTCCTTACTGCCTTTCTGTCATGAGAAGAGCAGAGCAAAGATGAGCAGCAATACCTAGAGTTTCATCCAGTAAAACATGGACACTAGGAAAGCCTTGGAGTGCATACACAGTTGCTGTCTTTTGGTCTGGATATCCCAGAGACAGCTGACAGGCAGACAGAATCGTATTCTCTAAAGATGTACCCAGGAAATGGCACTGCACACACACTTTCAGATAAATCCCTGCATACTGAGGTTGTGTGAGAGGCCAAAGCCAGCAGGTGGCACTCAGAAACATGTGCCAGAGCCTGGATGAGAGCAGGATTTTCTGCACTACACAACTACTGTTTTCTCAGCAGTGCCTTGTCTCCATAACCAGACACAAACATGGAAAATAAATTTGTTATGCAGAGTCTGATTTTTAACCCAATATCAGAGAAACATCTATGAACTCTTAGTCTCAAGGGAAATAATTGTCAATGCCATCTCTAAAGCCACACTCCGACAACCCAACCACAAAAATTCATGTACTCGCGTTCCATTTTCTTCTTCCCTTCACGCCAGTGTGATTTGCCTGCACGAAGAGCATTTCCATGCTTGATTACATTTCTTCAGTCTCAAGAGAGGGAATAAATTTTATCAGTCTTCTGTAACACATGGGATTGGAAGCTTTTTTCCACTGCCTTCAGTGTTCAGAAGTGAAATATCTGAACACCTGCAGGCAATTGTACTTATTCACTGAAGATGATGACTAGTTTTCCAACATTTTTGCTGCTTCCCCCTGCTTCTTCCTTCAACATGTAGCCATTTGCTCAAATTAGCACATGTCCAAGCCCAAACCTAAAGCTTGTTTTAAAGTTTGTCTGTGTTGGCAGAAATTTACCACCGCTTTATTAATGATTAAACCAAGGTTGCTTCGGTTTGCGATAAGGCATCTCCAGCCTCATCTGTCACTGAATAACAAGAAGTCAGTGCTGCCTGTCATTCCTAGAAAGACACTGAATCTAAGGCTGCCACTTTAAGCACAGCTCTCATTATTTATTCTCTTTCTTCTACACAGCCTGTCATCAAAATAGACTTTTTTTCATATTTCACTTTTTTATAAATTTTAAAACTCGACATTTACAGGTTGGGGGTTTTTTTCTCCCCTATTAAACTTTCTGTGCGAAGAAGAATGCAAACCTAAAGAATTTGCAAGGTTGGATCATATTGCTAAAATTTGTTCCCACACTTCTATAATTTCTTTCTAAGGCTGTGTCTGACAATTTAAAGAGGGCCCTATATGTGGGTCTTTAAGAACAAAGCCCATAATTAATACACTTTCTAAAAGACTGGCCGTATGACTGATTCAAGCAGACTCTCTAACGTGGCAAGACAGACAAGCCAGCCAGAAAAGTCACAATAGAAATAAAGAAATCCTTACTCCTCTTTTATCCTTTTGTTTTTCTTTTTTAAATATGACCCTTATTTTTCATCCAGTACAAGGGCATAATCAGCACAAAAAGCCCGAAATAACCTTATTTCTTCCCACCACCAAGAAATCCAATATGAACAAAACTCTTCATTCCGATTTACACAGTAAATAGTTTGTGAGATAAAACTATAAGCTCAGAAGTACTTCAAGACATAATGCAGTGCTTTATGACCCCTTATACTCCCAACCACAAAGTCAGCATTGTTGAATGTGTCTCCTGATAAGAGGGAGAAACGCTCCATGCTCAGATTTAATTTTTTAAGAGATACAAACCCATATTTTGTTCCCTCTAAATGACCAGATAGGATGTTTCTGAGGTGCTTCTTCTCTTCCTTCCAACAGGAGGGATAAATACAGCAAACATGGTCCAATTGACTCTGTTCTCTTGCTTTTACTAAAACAATTACACTGTGTATTTACCCAGAGAAGCCTAGGGGATTCTTTCCTTTTTTTTAATTTTCTCTCCCTCTTTTTATTATTATTATTATTATTATTATTATTATTAATTCCAGTTCAAAACTCATATGAATAATCAAATTAATCTAATTCTAGTTAAGGAATTTTTTAGCTTGCCTTACAAAGTGCAGACTAGTTTTGGATGAGACAGACCCAAATTTTACAGTCCTGATTAAATTAGTCTCAACAGTGAGGAGATCATTTTCTTCATCATCAAGTCAGAGATCTGGCACAACAGTTGGATTTCAAAGGCAATACTCAAAAATTGTCAGCTTGCATGGAGTTGTCACGTACTTCAGACTTTATGTTTTGCAAGTTTTGTCTTAAAAAATATTACTGCCCCATTTACTCTGCTGCTCTCATCTCACATAAAATTTTAGTTTAGTTAAAGATGAAACAAATAAGCTTTTGAAATATTTATTTTTATTATAGGAGAGAACAAAACCACCTTTGTATTTCCTCTTTCACATACTTTTAAGGTGGCATATTGTTTAATGGAGATTTATTCATGTTACTGTTAGATTACATACTTCGCTTATAGCTATGAATTAAATATTAAGTAAAAGCGAACTGCATTTTAAACATTAATTAGAAATTACATACCTACAGTACAGTGGATGGGAGGAAGGACTACACATTGATCTGACTATTTTAATTTATTCCAGCTGACTCAGTTACACAACTTAATTTTTTTTTTGCTTGTTTTTTTGCAACCGGATGGTAAATCTTCAAAAATTCTGCCTTTTTCCTAAGATTGAAAACAACCCACTATACATCAGAGAATTCAGAATGGCACATTATTAGTGATTTACAGAGAACATATTGTAGCTAGTTAAGAATTTTTCCATTGGTGATCAGGCCATTTCTGTGCAAAAAAAACCCCAACCCTCAGAATCAATTTTATTGTCCTTTCCTGGTTTCCTGCATTTAAAGAAAATTCAAGTTTCAAAAATACTAATATTTGACACCTTTTAAAATACAAACACATAGAATTATTAGTATAGCTATCTAGATTAAACACACTTGCACATGAAAATAGAACTATTTGCATGTGTCCGTCCTCCTTCCTTACTGTCTGGAACACAGAGTGACAGGAATGCATCCTGTTTCTTAACTGTCCTACGAGTTAAGTGCCCAGGATCCATCCATGGGTCCCCAAAGAAAAAACCTTTGAACAGACACTTACTAAGGCACATGGGTATTTTCAGACTTTGCTAAGCAACAAATTTTCACTGTTGCCAGTGACAGTAGCTGGAACTCTGGCTTCGTCATTTTTATAATAACTGTCTTGATTAGAGAAATAGAAAAGCAGCATAATCAAAATGTTAGCATAGTAACTTGTATTAGAAGGTTGGGATGCATAATGAGGGAGAATTTTTTTCCACAATTGGAAATAGTTACAAGTGCTTATATGTAGGCTTATGGAACTCTAAATGGAAAGCATTTTTAAGAGTTACAGAAGGTTTAAGGCAGTTTGTCTTCCCTAAGTTGTGAGTTTGGGGTTTTTTTTCAACAGAAAGTTTTACAAGCCTTAGACAGACTCAGGAAATGACACGGGTGTCAGAATATATTTGCACAGGCTGCAACGGTATATAACATGTTGACATTTGGAAAAATATTGTTTCTTTTAATCAGATTTTTATCAAAGGAGTGAAGTCCTTCATTCTAAGATGAGTGACTATAATTAGATGGTTCCCCAACCAAATCCTTCTACTCTCCCAGCTTTTGATACAACAGTAAGTTATTTACTCATAGAATAAGCCCTGCACCAAGCTAATGAGATGAACAATAAATGCATCATTAATTTATGCTAGATACTATTCTGTTCCTTTCATATCTATTGTCGTTATCCTCCCACAGCACTCAAGCTAATTCTAATTGACGGTTTTCATCAGCAAATTAAAAAACAATATACTCCAGACTATACTGATGAAAAATATACAGAGTAAAACAATATGTTCTAAGAGAACAGCACACTTTGTTATCTTTATGGTGCAGAATGAAAGACAAATTAGCTAAAGAATGCTGTGCAAGTCTTTTTATTGCTTTTATGATAATAAGAAGATACTCTTTATTTGTTTTGATTGGATGGTACAAATTCATTGTCCTGTTACAAATTATTGATATGGTTGAAAGTCAGCACTGTCTGGTTTAATACTTACAGGTGTTTCCTTCTGATAGTTTACATTTACAATTTAAATTGCATTTGGAAAGCTTAAATGACTAATCCTCAACTTAGAGGCACTCTCCTATGTAGGCACTCTCCTATTATGGAAAATATAAATCCAGTGTCAAACACCCTTTTTTTTGTTAAATACACTATTGGTAAAGAATTTTTTACTTGTCCTGTGGAGAGAGAATTACAAAGTTTTAAGGGGAAACTGAGGCAGGGCCAGCCTGAGGGCCACGCTGGGCCTGTAACAACATCTATGTAACAGTAAGAGTATAACATGTCTTATTTCTAACATGTCTTATTTTTTACCTGCTGAAAAGCAGTTGGCTTTTAGAGGAAATAACCACCACCTCTCCAAAGAAAACCACAGCTTCAGCATGTATTGATTGTGCAGCTCTAGGGCAGGATATAGAAAATCTTTCACATGAGCCACTCCACCCTCCCCATCCTTCTGAAACTGGACTGCACCAGCAGCTCAAACTCATTTTACACACAACTTTTAAGATGCCTTCTTTAAAAGATCATGGTCCCTTTCTTCTGCTCACATGCCCTTCTAAACCCCATGCCAGGCAACCTGGACCTCTGGCACTGCTCAGGCTCTGAACTCAACACATGTAGTGGTACATTTGCTATCCTTAGGGAGCTGCTTGCCCTCTCTATAGCTCAGTCTCATCTCAAACTGTAACTGTGGCAGTAATACATCTGTACAGTGCTTTCATGTTACAAATATTGCTTGGACTCTGAGTCCAAGCAGCCATCACTATTTTCAACTGGTTCTCAGTTGATAAAAAAGATTAACTGCATTAATATTTGGGTTATGGCTTCAAACTGAAAGAGAGTAGGTTTAGAACAGATATTAGGAAAACATTATTTAATGTTAGGGTGTGAGGTCCTGGAACAGGTTTCCCAGAGAAGATGTAGATGTCCCGTCCCTGGAACTGTTCAGCTGTTCAGGCTGGACAGGGCTCTGAGCAACCTGGTCTAGCAGAAGGTATCCCTGCCATGGCAGGTGGTTGGAAATAAATGGTCTTTAAGGTCTCGTCCAACCCAAATCACTCTATGATTCTGTGATGTTACTTTTGTTTTATTTAATTGTCTCCTACAAGCCATACACTTACAAGACAATTTTAATGTTCCTCCCCCTTTTCTCTCCTGCCTTGTCAGTAGTAACCAGTTCTCTCACTTAGGTTTCTATTCCACATCTATATTTGTGAAAGTTCCCCTTCCTCAGGCACATGTTAGTCAAAGATAAACAGTGTAGTTTTATGACTATCATGGTATTTTGCTAATGTTTTTCTAACTCAGTAGTCCATAAATAAGCAATATCAACATGGTTTTCACAGTTGACAGTATCTGACATTTCATAAAATGCTGTTCATTTATTATCATTATTAACCCTGCCTCTGACCAACAAAAGAAGTTATACTGGCACATGAACCTATAGTACTCCAGCAGATTAACTACACAACACCAGCAGGATGCCATTCAGAGGAAAAATGCCATGTCTTAAAAAATAGATCATAAACTGATGAGGAGCCTACAGCTCCCAAGCCACACTTCGAGCAGCCACAGGCCTTGTGATTCTTCTGCCAAAGTGTATCAAAGGAAAGGAGCTGCAAAGGGGGCAAGCACTCTGAAAGCTTGCAGAGACAGCAGGTGGTCATTTCAGGTTACTGCTGTTAAAAGGAAGTATTGCGCATGTGTATTCACTTTTAGCACCCAATTAATGTTTTAAAGAGATTCTTGAACACTTCTTATAATTTTATTATTTTTCACTTTTATTGTTTTAATGCCCTCTGAGAACCCTAAAAATCCAATGTCTTTTCCTTTCAATTTTGTCCTTTTCTATTTGACACACTCATTTATCTTTCTTAGCAAGCGTGCAATTAACATCTTTTTCTTTCCCTGTCCCTTCCTTATTTGGAAAATGTCTTACTTCACATGTGCAAGATACAGTGTCTTACAGCAAACAGCACAGCACACCACAAAACTCAAAAACTTCATCCCAACTTCCCAGAGCAAGACAAGGACCTAAAGAATAAATTTAAAATATCGACAGCAACGATGTAACAGCAGCCATGAAGTAAATGATAAGGGAATAAATTCTGGTTTCAGATAGCTTGGGTCCAGACATTCTACCACTAAAATTTAGATTGCCAACTTAAAACATCAGAGCACACAATCAGTAGAGGCAACCTTGGACTCCAACTACAGAACTAAGGTAGAAATACCAAATCCAGAGCTCCAGTCCCGAAATACCTGACTCAGCACCTGCTTAACTTGAAGGCCCCTAAAGCCAGAGTGTATGCCGTGTAGGATTACCAAGCTATATTCTTTTACAAGTTACTACTCTTTCCTAATTTGACGGAAGTTTTCTGTGCCCTCAGAACTACCTCACTTAAAAGGAATTGACACTTCTAAGGCAAACCAGCATGTAAGCAATCCCACCTTTGCCTACGAGGGGGCAAATCAAATAGTCATTCACTGTGCAGTTAAAACATACCAGGTTGGATACTTGGTGCGAGGGTCTTCAGGTACCTACTTTGGCAAATATGTCACCTGGCAAAGTCCATCCTGTCCCGGGGTGACGTTCCGAAGCCGCTTTACTCCCGAGCCGCCGCTCGCTGCCCAAGGGCGCTGGGCCTTTGAGGCGGGCCCGGGGCCGGGCCGAGCGCGGGGCAGTTCAGCGGCCGGGCCCAGCGGCCCGGGGGCTCTGGGGCTGGCGAGGGAGCGCGCCGGGAGCGCTGGGCTGCTCCTTGGGTTTCTTTGTGTTCCGGATAGCTGGGAAAAGCTCCTGGTGCGTTCTTCTTGTTCTTTTTGCCTTTCCCTCCCCCTTGCCTCACTGCCTCCCTTCCCTCCTCGCCGGTGCGGGGAGCCTGCGGGGGTGGCCCCGGCTGGTCCGAGCCCGGGTGTCTGTTCCCTCCCCGGGAACTTTTTGTATTTTGAGGTTTGGGGGTTTTTTTCCTGTTCTACCCTGTTTTGTTTGTGTGTTAATAAACAGTTTGTTTTTTCCACATTCACTTGCTGTGACCCATTTGTCTCATTGGTGGAGGAAAAGGGGAGGCCCTTTTCCCTTCGGAGGGGACACTCATTCCGGAGTGTTTCCTCCTGAAGTGTTGTCTCCAAAACCGAAACAGTTCCTCCAGCAGTCAGTGAAAAGGCAATTCAAAGCAAAAAGCAAAGAGGCTCTGAATTGTAATCAGGAAAAGACTCTGCTGACAACTACAGAAGCTTAGCTAAGTAATTTTCCTGGCTAAATTAAATGTCTGCAGTAAAGAGCTAATGTCAAATGATACAAACTGGTGTCCTTGGTCCTAAAATACAAAGAGAGGGTGAAAATAGCATTCAGTAATCTTTCATTCAAGTCAGGTCCTCTTTTCTGGGCTGTCACTGACAGCTGAATGTAAATTGCACAAATGCTGCTGCATGCAGAGAGTAGATGCCAGCAGTCCTTCTGCAGGCATGCTTAAGCTCTGCGAGTCATTGTGTCACTTGTGCTATCTCTTTTCTTGTGACTATTGCACCCCTTTCTACATAGTGGATCAGCTTCAAGGGCAAAGTTAAGATGGCTACTGAGATTGCAGCCCCAGCCAGATTACTTCATGTTTCACATCTCTTTCCTGGGGCTAAAGAAAATACAAATGAGGCAAAGCAAACAGCTCTATGACTATCACTCCTGTCCAGCTCTGCTTTAGGAAGAAACACGACACATGCTCAATTCTTAGAAAAGCTAGTTAGAAACGCTTACCATTAGGAAATAGTTCTTTAGAGTGGAGGTGGTGGAAATGGACATGCCCACTTAGAGGTGTGAGTAGTATGGTAAAGGGTAAGAGGATATGATTTCAGGCAGAGGATTTATTTGCTGTTTTCTGCTTACTGGTTAAGGCAGTTTGCCATTCTCCTTGCATGATTTCAAATGACTTTTGAGCAATTTAAGTCACTGCACACAATGCACAGGACTACAGATTAGTTACTCAAGGAACTGTTTTGCAGCACGTACCTTGCAGATACTTACACTGTTTATCAGAACTACCCACAGCGGAAGCACTTGCTGCAAGCAATTATGTTGTCAATAACACATGACTGTAAGAGAGCTAATATGTGCATAAGTGTGAGAAAGCAAGTTTGGCCAAAAAATGAAAGTGAGAAAGGTGCTGTTAAAGATTGCTGAGTTGCCTAAAAACAAATATTTTCTTCTGAAGAGGGTGCGGATTTGTTAATCCCAGGTGGTCAAGAGAAACATGAGATTCATTTTTGTTCATTTAATGCAGCAGCAACACCACACTTTGTCTAATCCAGTACAGGTGATAAAGTAACCGAGCATCAACAGAAAGACCCACAAAAGGGTTAAATTTAGACTCACAGAATCATTAAGATTGAAATAGACCTCTAGGGCCAGCAAGTCCAACCATTAACCCAGGCTCTCCACTGTGTTCACCACTAAACCATGTCCCTAAGTGCTACCTCCACAGGATTTTTGAACACTTTCAGGGATAGTGATTCTACAACTTCCCTGGACAGCTGTTTGCAATGCCTAATCGCTCTTTCAATGAAGACATTTTTCCTAATATCCAGTCTAAACCTCCCCTGGTGCAATTTGAGGCCATTTCTTCCTGTCTTGTCAGTTTTTACCTGGGAGAAGAGACCAAGACTGTTTTTGTATATTACTGTTTCCCTTGGAGCATGAGGTCTAAGTAAATTATAAAACTTCAGATTCCATAAACACTTAGAAAAGCATGTGGCTTCCCAGCATTCAGATAAAGATCATCTTCCTTCCATGTAACCTTTGAGCTCCTCTAGATGCTAAGATTCAGGAATAACTGTCCTGGTATCATATAAATAGATTTTTTCTACGATTTGACATACCTCAAGGAAGTGGCAGATTTATAGCTTATCTTCCAGTGAAGTGAGGAAAGAATCCTTCACACCTTTATTTTCTTTACCTTTCCTATTTTAATGGGAAAAAAAACCCTGTCTGCTTACCTTTGTTTAATATGCAGGTAAGAAAATATCATACACTTTTACCATAGTAAAACCGCTTCATTATCTTTCAAAAGTAAAACTCACAAATAAAGTAATTGTCATTAGTCTATGTGTTTAATAAACAAAGAAGGTGTTGATACAATCATCCAACAATCTTCTTCCTAATGCCTGCCTCAGAGAATGATTCAAAAATGTGTCACAGCTTTAAATGTAAACCAACAAAAATGATTTTTAATATATTTTCTATAATAGACTTTGGTACTGAAACTTTTAAAAATAAAACTGCTACAACCCTGCTATTACTTTCTTTTCCCTAAGATATTTCTCAGTAATTAACTCTTGTCTAGATCCCTTATCTATATCCTACTATTAAAAGCCATTATAAACCATTAAATGTTGTTAAAATAGTTGTCTCAATTTTCCATAACTTTTCCTTATTTGGTGTATTCTTCTTCTATGCAGAAAATGCACCAGCTGCTATTTTTGGAAAATATCTGTATGCAGCATATTGTACAGAACTTTATTTTTACCCTTCTACTTGTAAAAAAGAAACCGAAGCTGCAGAAATGTGTTGGCCTTTAGGAATAACCCACCCTCCCAAAAAGTGAAGATTGGACTGACACTTTCATACAAAATTAAGCTAGTAGAATTCAAATAGAAACATATGGGCAAAGAAGCCAGAATTGTTGGCATTACCCAATATCAGAAACTGAATTTTAGCCCATGGCCCTCACTCACCACTGCTTGCTTTCTTTGCTGATATTTTTCAAATGATGGTTATCCAATCCTAAATGGATTACTTCCAAAATTCTGCTTACAGTGGCAGTTTGTTTTCTGTGATAAATGCACAGGTTAGTTTCTATCTTTCTTTTCCTTTCATGAATAGAATTGAAAAGTCACTTTCCTAACCTCATTAACACTCTGATAGTTGTACAAGAGGGTTCACGATGTCCCTTGGAAACAGCCCATATTAAAGCATCATGTGAGAAGTGGAATAGTAAAGGATGAGCATCAGCAGTGAGGACATGCCCATACATCTGAGCACTATCTCTCGGGTGTCCTGTGTTTCCCTTGGCCTCTGGAGTCATATTCCATTAGCCAACATACTTACTTCGCCCACCTTACTTGAAATCACAACTGTGAGAGTAGTGGTATTAGTAGGAATTAGTTTCTATCATGAAACATGCAAAAGAACCAAGATTTTTCTTTGTCTCTCTAGTCAAATGGACGCTTGAGAATACTGACTTTCATTTAAAAAATGGAACAAAACCTTCATCAAGGATGGAGCTAGTGAAGCCTAGTCTGATACAACTCAGTGCCCTCACAGCCTTCTCAGAACACCACAATGAATTCTGACTCTTATATTCATCACATAAAACACCACAGCTGCTACCACAAAGGGTGTGCAACATGCCAGTCTTGCCAAGCTTTCTTTCACTGGAGATGGTAACCTTTTTTTTTTTTCTCTTTGCATTCCATTTACCAGTTACTTCTGATCTGATTGAAATTGGCTATTTAGGTTCAAAACTTATTGGAAAAAGTGATGAACAGAGACAGAGGGGTCTTAAATCATCCTTTCCTTAAGAAACTAAGTAAAAAAACTTTTACAGATATGAAGAAAATAGTTTGAAATATGACTACATGTACGCTCGCTTAAAAGAGAGCAACAACTTAGGTCTTTTGAAGCTGTTTTGTGTTTGGATTCTAAATTTAGGCAAAAGAAAGCTTACTAAAGAGATTTTGGAAAGGACAATACAAAATATAAAACAAGGACTCTGTAAAATGTGACTGACCATTTTGCCTCACAAGCAGCTTTACCAAGCTCAGAGAAGGATTCCAAAGCAGCTGTTGCTTGCAGGGGCTAGATAGTAAGAAGGTTTCTCATAAATCTAGCTTATGCCTTTTTACTCACAAAAGAGTTTGTATTTCTACTGCAGATGGTATTCTGCTGTGTATGATGCTCTTTCAGTACAAAGGAGTACAAAAACCGGACTGTAAAGGCTTTAAGATTCACAACACTTGCTTTTCTTCTTAACTAGTACCCTGTTTACAAAGATCCAATTACTCCAGTCATCTCGTTTGCAGACATTAGGTCAACGAATAGCAGGATGGATACACTTTCTTGTGACTTGGGTAACCAACATGAATAACTCATTCTGAAAATTATTCTCGGAGGAGCACTTACAAGGTTCCACAAGCCTAATGTGGTTGTAAGATTATTTGATGAACTACATACAACACACACAGTCATATAAAAAAATCATTAGCAGGTCATGGATAATTCACAGATAGACAAAGTTATTAAATCCCAAAGTGTTTATATACAGTGAATGTCTATGACCTACTCTATTCGGTACATGTGTATTGCAGAAGTATATTGGTTCTTTTCTGACACTTCATAGATATTTACATATACTATTCTACAGTCTAGAGTAGGAAAAAGATGTTAGGTTAACAAGCTGCTTCTGAAAAATCCAGCAATCACAGTGATTCATAAACCAAGACCTGGTAATCCCTCAGATTTACTTTAAATATTTTCTTGAGTAAGCTATAGAACACACAAAACCTGTATGTTCTATATTCATATTAGAAAAATGCCTTCAGTGTTTCAGAAAAACAGTTTACAGGAGCTCATTAAATTATTATAGGGTTGTTTGGAATCCTGTTCCAGCAGAGTTACTCCATGTGTGAATGCCTATTGATTTCAGTGGAACTCCTACTGCACTATCTGCTCTGAAGTCTTATTTCTTTCTCATTTAAAGTCCTCACTACTGTGTTTGCTCATTTCATTTTATTATTGATTCAAATCCTGGTGATATTAGAGCTAACATATCCAGAGCAAATCTATGAAATGAGAGAGACTACATATCAGAATGCTAATGATAAAGATGGTCATTCACAAAGAGAAGACTTAACTATTTTTTTAAAGACTGCTAGGTATAAAGAAATCTAATAAATAAATGACACTTAATCTTTCTTAGCTCTAATATACCATGTATAATCTTATTTGTCTCCATTGTTTTTTACAGAAACCTCCCTGCAATGTAAGATTAATTCTATTTAATAATTAAAATTACTTAAAAGCAAAATTGACTACTTACAGGTACAAGCACTGATTATGTTAATTTAAATTATAAATGCTTTTTCTTCAGTGCAATCATGTATTTTTAAGTCTTTTAGACAATCATGCTTCAAGCACATTTGCTATGTGAATAGATAACTTGCATATGGTACTAAGTTTCCAATTTAATGTAAACCTTTTTTAATTTTCTTTCTTCTCTTCTTTTTTAACTGAAAACATTTTTTATTCCTTATCTATTCCTCTTTATATACAATGGCTATTAAAAAAAATTACCTGTTTTATCGTTTTGATTGTTTAACAATTTCATGCAGAACAATTTTTTTTTTCAGCACAGATTTCCATATTTTGCTTGGTTCCTCTGTTGCTTACATCCAAATAGGGAAACTCTGATGTAAATACATGCAGACCTGATTCTGCAAAAATACTTACTTAAAGCACCTGTAAGATGGCCGTGGCATAAAAGTACCTGCTTGAGTGTTTAAAGCTAGGCAAGGGCTTATGTGCTTTGCTACACCTTAAAAAACTTAATTTTATATTCAAGGGGTTATAGCCAGCCATACAACTGTATGCTCAGATCATACCTTGTTGATAATCAAGCAGATTCCAGGTATATGAAAACAGCTCACTGAAGAATCAGCTCTTGATAGATCATTTGCAGGCTATTTACAATCAAATCTCCTTTTAACCCTTCATAGGAGCACCTCTAGCTACTGTTTAATATATTCAGAATAACCCTAATTGCAATGTGCTGGATGCTCTAACAGTTCAAATGAATGCCTGAGGGGCAGTGGAGCCTCAGTAATGACAGGAGAAATGGGATTTAACTCATCTCCCTGTAGACATACATATCGAAGCCAATCGATTATTTTTGCTTTGTAGTTACTGGAAACATGTAAGGAGGGTTGTATTTGGGAACATAACAGAGCAAATACACTGCTAACTTGTCTTAAAAGAGCCAGTGCATTAAGTATAAAAAACAATGCTGATTCACAAGACAAAAAACCCCCCAGAGCCCCAAACAAAAACAGCAACAAAAACAACAAAAAGAAACAACAAACAAAACCACACAAAACAAAACCAACAAAAACGCAAACGCTTTTGGCCAAGTATTGCTGAAGAGAAAAATGGTAAAAAAGCAATAATCTAAATAAATAAGCCCAATAACTCCACTAGAGTATACAGATGTGTGATGCAAATTCAGAAGGTTATACTTCTAGGGAGGTGTTCATTAGTCCAGGACTTTATGAGAGTTCTTGAATGTTCCAGAATCTCTAGTGCTGAGGGAAAAAGCATAATCTATAATGCAGAAAAAGCATAGAAATATTATCATTAGTCCAGCTGTTGTAACCCTGTCTAGTTCATCATTCAGTAGCCTATCAACAGTTCTTCACAAAAGATTCCAAACAGCATCTTTTAACTTTTCAGTGAAAAGCAGAATTTCACTGTGTACAAAGTAGGTTTTCTGGATGTGAGCTGGACATGCAAGCACACCAAAGGTTTCCTAATTGTCTGCCAGGTGGATTGTAATTTGTCTGACAGACACTTCTAAAGGAATGATCACAGTTTTTGCACTCCATTTTCGGGCAGAAACAGTTCACAAAGGTCACTCTCCAAAACTGAAATGTCAGACAAATTACCATCCAGGCTGCAAACTCTGCCTCTGAAGGGTACTCAGTGTGATTTGCAGCTTCAGGGTTTCAGGTTTTTATTGTTCATTCTCCTGAGAAAATCACTGTGGAGCTCATTTGCTCCTGCAGAACTCCAGCATAGGGAACTCACAGAAGGCATGACCACCAAACGTTGTTCTTTTGTTCACAGAACAGCATCTTATAGAGGTCAAAGGAAAATAAGTGGTAAGCTGATGCATCTCATCACTGCAGAGATGGCTGACTGAAAGGGGCAAAATCAAAGTTCTGTTTCAAACTTGTATCATGCAGTACATCCTCCGCAGCCAATTTCTCAGGAACAATAGAGCAAGAGAAAAATCACAGCACCTGCAAATAGCTTAAGAGATTGAAAGGAAGTCTATAGCTGTGTGTTTAAAATACGAATGTTTAGATGAAGGTTCAGTTAATAGTTTGCATGTGATTTTTTTATTTTTTTTAAACATCCCAAAGTAATTTTTTATCATGTTCCCTTGAAATTAAAATTATTACCAATATGGATATATTTTATTAAAGAGACCATTATGCATCTTCCATCACATACTAAAAATTCATATAAAACCGGACTAAAATCTAAATTTTTATAGGAACTTAGGTGAAACTATACCAGTTGTCCTACTTTTTAATTCTCTTTAACCTATAGGAATGAGGCGTAGGTTAGGGACTCTGAGTTCTGCAAAAATATCATTACATAATTTATGTACATGTGGATATAGAGACTTGACAACCTGCACTGCCTCATTTTGCCTGTCATAAGTGGTTTACCAAAAAAAAATCAAAATATTCCTGTGAAGGATCTTCTGTTCAAGTTAACGATGACAAAAATCTACTTTGAAATAAGAAGGAGGCACATTTGCTCAAAATTCTAGGTTGGAGTCTTTTGTAAAGAGTGGGCTCTGGACAGGTCATTAGCACTTAAACATTATCACGACTTCTGATTTTAAGAGCATGCCCACAGGCAGAAACTGCAGGGCTCAGGAACTGCAGGGCTCAGGAACTGCAGAGCAAGAGCTTAGTGGCTGCCTGCAGTGTTTATTTCATGTTCCCAAATGCATTTATGGTTGGTATTTATGGCTAAAGAATAAATAAAATCATTCTTTTCTTTCCTGGCATTTAGAAACGTTATAAGAAAACATACTGTAGAAAATATTTCTTACCTGAATCTGGCCTAATTCTGTCTATTCACCAGCCAGAAAAAAAAAAGGCTAGTTGTGCATTTAAATCTGGTACTGACGTTACCAGGCAGTGTTCACTTAATTAGGTCGCACACAGCTGTACTGAGTGACCAAGAAAAGTTGATGGTTTTGGTGGTGATTGTTCTGATTTTCCCCTATTATACTTGAAGTGGATATTTTGGTAAAGATCTTTACTTTATTGCACAATTACTAGGTGCATCAGTACCTCCGTTAAGTGATGTGGTTAATGTTATCTGGTGGATTCTTTCTCAAATCACCTGACTATAATATCTGTCTTTGTAGGCAGATACTTGATATTCCATCACACTATCCAAATCTGTAGAACCTATGAGCAGTTCTTTAGACTTACGAAGCTCTGGGAGGGAAATAAAATTTTTACATTAGAGATGGAGAACAAGGGCAGGGGCAAATGGAGATGACCAACCCTGTACCACAAAGGATATCTGTGCCTTAACTGAAAACTGACCCTGGATTTTTGCATTCAAGCTAAGTACCTCAGCCTCTAGACCATCCTCCCAAGTGCAAAGATAACTGCATATTAATTAAAAACTATTAGACGTGCAAGACTTCCATATGCACTCATCACAGAGATTAGTAGGTTTAAAATATTGTGCGTCACTCTAATCTTCCGAGAAAAGGGATTTAAATATATTACCTCATCCCATCCACAGACATCTTTTCCATTATCATTTTAGGGACCTTTAACAAGTGGAGGACAGATGGGAGAAAGTGTGTTAACATTAAAAATGCTTTTTTGAGGCTCTAGAAAATACTGACTGAGGATCACTTTCATACATTCAGTGTTGATGTTCTATTAAAATGGTTTCTTCCCTTTCTTTTATACTCTGGCACTTGCAGCAGTTAATAAGTTAGCACTTTTCAATTCCACCAAAGTTATGTCATGTGGTCTGAGTAATTTAATTATTTCCAGTGTAAGTTAAATAGTCACATTTAAATGTAGCTCTTACAAAAAAAAAAATTGATATTATCAGTTCAATTCTACTCTAGCAAAATCAAGCAGAAGCCTCTTGAATCTGAATAAAAATCTGAAGCCACATGAACTATTAAAATACACAAAAGTAAAAAAAAAAAATTTGTAAAGTAAATACTAAGAAGATAAATCTCAAAAATTCCAATCATGCATATATTTCACTGATATAAAATTAACAGTTCAGCCTCAGAACAGAACTGATTAAAAAGTATTTAAGATGGATGTTCTTAAAGATGGAAGAATTTTGACAATGTCTCCTAAACTTTGGTCTTGAATTTGCAGATATTGTGAAAGATATTCAAACATGACAATGATGAAGTAACAAACTTAAAATTATAAATCAAACAGTAAGGGCCCAAGTCAAAGATATCTCACCACTAAAAAAATGTTTCATAATGAGTCTTGACACTTCCTTCCTTGACTATACAGTTCCCAGCATATCAATTTGGAAGTGTCAATCAATAGATCAATCCCCAACCACTGTTTTAACATTTGGGGGAAGTAATTCAGCTTATTAGAGCTATTTATGTGTATTTTTAAAGTCCTGATGCTTTGCTTTAGGAGTTAGTGCAGTCTAACAGCAATTACTGTGTGCATCTAAATACTGTCCGTGTTGTATAAAAATGTTTGCTACCTTAAAAAACAAGAACTGCAAGAAAATGTCAAATTACAGAAGGAATCCCACCTCACTGTTAGCTGTGGAAAAAGTGGTTTTTGCACTAGTTGCATTCTGGTTTTAATCTGTCTGTAAGACAGTATAACATAATTGAAAAGAAAATAAAAGCCATGGTGTAACCAAAAGCAACCTTACTTTGAATAATTGTCTTGAATTTCCGTCCAGTCTCATTAATGGGTATCCTCAGCAAAAGTTACGAACATTTCATTTTTAAATATTTATTGCAATTTTTAAAGGTGGATTGGTAAAGATCACTCCAGCTCTCCACATTCCTTCTCTAATGCTCACACTTTAATTAAGCTAGTCCATCAATGTCATACACTGTTTGGAGAATGGATGCAGGGCTAGGACTGTTAGCACTGCATATGGAAAGGACTTTGATTTAATTAACAATAATATCTCCATAGAGAAATTAAAGGCTATCATCATTCTGTTCTAATAAATTGGATTCGGGCTTTTTGTTTGAACAGGGAGTGGTGAATGATGTTCAGGTCTACTTCTTAGAAGTGGCAGGACATGAAATAGAGATAGGTTGCAGAATGTCGGTAAGTTCAAACCACTTAAAAAATAAATTATTACTTCACTTTATTGGAAATGTACCAGGAGCACTGCTCTGCAAACCAGTCCATGAAACACTACAGCTTCCTCCTTCTGTGGGTTTTTTTTAGCTGCTGGGATGAAAATTCAATTTCAATAACAATACTAAAAATAACCAGTCTGTAGTTCCATCTTGAATGCACAAGACATTCCTTGTTGATTTTGCCTTGGCAGTTAACTCACTGAAAAGGCTGAGTTAAGGTAATTACTCACATGAGGCAATATTCAAAGGAGACCAAGATACTCTGAATATATGTTGATATTGGCAAATGAATCCCATTCAGCTTCATGGGTTTCCATACACCTTAATTTGTTTTTCATTTTGTACACTCCACTGAACGTCTTTAAAATAATAGCCAAATATATTTGTTAAAAAAAAATCATTCTGGCTAATGCATGAAGCATAGAGTTGAACTTGGACCGTGAAATAGAGAGAAGATAATGCTCACTTAAATTCTCCCTAAATGCAGTTAAACACCAGCACTGGCACAACTGCTTTCCAATATTTGATTAAGGTACAGAATGCAGCATTAAACAGGCACATGATGGAATTTATCCCCTGTTTTTTATAGTAGCTTCTAACTTGGTGTGTCAGAGGCAATAACAACACATGAGAGAGGTAGAAGTAACAGTGGTTGTTATCATTTTAATCCAAAAAACATGTATTTTAATGTCAAACAACCAAGAGTGAGAACCTTGCAGAAAGATAAATGGAGCACTCTGTTTCTGAAGTAGAAGTACACTAATCAGTACCAAAAGGGAGGACTGATGATGCTAAACAGAACAGGGGGCCTGAGAAAAGAGCAAGAATTGCTCATAAATGCTTTAGCAACAGCTGATAGGAGACTCTAAAGTATTGATTGTATTTTTTATTTTCCTAGGCTGTGTGAGCAAGTAAATAAACAGCAGGACAACATCAAAACCAAGACTATTCAGATAGAGATGAGAAAGATCAAAGTAATCATGAATATGTTTTATCATTGTTTCCTGCTGGCAAATATTGTTAAGTGGAAACATAATAGGAATCCATGAAAGCAGAAGAAGAGTTATGCATTTTGTCCTAGAAGACAATACATAATAAATAATTAGAGCAACAATACACCAGTTTAAGTTTAAAGACAAGAAAAATGTGCTATTATTACACACAGAAATTGAATCCAACAATAAGCAATTCTAGAGTATTTTAGAACACTTCAGTTGGACCTTCTGTGTGTGGCTTGTTTAGCTTTGCTGTGGTTTTGTTTGCTTGCTTGTTGAAAGAAAAAGCTGTCACCATCAATAAACAAGGATGATTAGATGCCTTTTATCAAAGATAACATTTCCTCTAGCAGAAAAACATTTTTGAATTGAGAAGTCCTATGAATAATCCTAAAATCTTGCTGAGGCTGTACTCGATTCAAGGTAGCTTCAATGAAGGAACAAGCACCACCTAAGAATTGTACCTTTATGGCAAAATAAAGCAAGTTCAGTCTCCAAAAAAAAAAAAATTAAGCAAACTCTATACTGCATTTAGCTGCCATGACACTTAAAACAGGGAAGAATAAATAATATTTTATGTAATCTTCCGGTAGCTCACTTCTCTATGAGGAAGGCATAATCAAAAATTATGACTCTATTGAATTATCTGAAACCAAGCAATGTTAAATATCTCAAGCATATCATAGAATGCTCTTGATATGCTACATATGCAAATTTAATAATAGGACATAAATTACTATGAATAAATTGTAAGTATCTCTTAATGCCAAAGTTTGTTTACCTTACTGTTTGCACAAATCTTCCCACTTTTTGAAGATTTTCTATGGAGCATTTCTTCTGATAAGAAAAATAAATATAAGAACATCAGAAACATTCATCTATTTAGAGAAACATTCCATGGTTCAGGAAGGAAGAAAGGACTAAAATCATTAACACAATTTTAGGGAATATAAATTGTCAAAAGTAATTAAAGGTTCTGTAATCATTAAGAACCACCAGATATCTTTCTTTCCTCACATCTTTGAAGTTCAGTGGTTTTCAACTTTTAAAATTTTGAAGTCTACTAGATTTTCCAGAGAAGATGCAGCTTACTTCAAAAACTATTCATATATATAGAATGTTGTGGAACATATATTAACTTTTCTTCTGCCTTTCCTATTTTGAAATTTTCTTAGAAACAATCACAGACCCTCAGCCCATGAATTACTGATCACAGTCATAAAACCTTCCAATGTCCCAATTATAAGCTCCTGGGGGGAGAAACCTATGGTAACCAGTCTAGAGGTACTGTTTGGAAAGATTTTATTTCAGTTCATTCCTTTATTACCTTCCCGAATGTGTACTGCAGCTGCTTTAAAGTTTTGGTATTCTACTTAATATATAGTTTTCACACAAAATCTGGTTAGAAAGAATTAGCTTCCAGAAGATTCAAATAATTATTATTTTTCTTAATGAATGTGTTGGACAATTCTGGACATTCAGCAACTGTTCACATTTCAATCATAATTTTCTAGTGATCTTTAATCTTCCTAGCTTTACCCATTATATTTGTGTGGTCCCATTGCCATACTATCATAAATTCACCCAACCCAAATTTTGTTCAGAATAGCTGCCATGTTAACTGCTCTTCTGGACTAGATTTGTTTCAAGCAACTCCTATATTTATAGTGGGCCAGCATTAAAATTCAATGTCAGTGTAGGTTATAGACACCAAACTAGGTAATCATTCAATAACTGAAAATAGTGGGAATTCTAAGAGGTCAACGTAGCTGCCCAGAAAACAAAGTGTGTTTCCTGAGGGAAGAAGGATTTTGGCTTCTTTCTTTATAGCTCTGTTCAAATTCTTAAGGTAGCACAAGGAGGACATTGAACAGCTCACAAAAACTTCCAGAAAATAGTCCTAGAAACAGGAAATGAAGTTAATGCGATGCCAATGAAGCTTGTAAATACATAACTCTAAGCTCAAAACTACATAAATTTAATGCACACAGTGCACTACATTAATCTACACCAGTATCACCTTGTTTACAGTCCAGATACTCCTTAGGCATGGCAGCCACCCGACAGCAGCTGCTTGACTTTGTACATTAATTTAAGAATTTCGGGGGGTTGCTTTTTTGTTTGTTTGGGGGGTTTTTTGGGGGGTGTGCTGTGTTGTTTTGTTTGGTTGGGGGGGTTAGGGTGGTTTGTTATTGGGGGTTTTTTGCATGCAGTTGTATAATATTGAGGTGAGTAATTCTACCACTCAAGAAACAATGTGATGTAAGGTTGACTTGTCCTTGAGCACTCATGGACAACCACCATGGCCAGTCATTGCTTCTGGGCAGAGAAGAACAGCCTGAACCTCAGCAAAGGCAAATGCAGGGTCCTGGTGAAGAATATAGGTGCATGACAAAAGTCCACCATGTCTGCACCCCACCTTCATGAATCTCAATATTGTTCTGCTGTCAGCAAGTAGTACAGCTTGAAATCCTATGGCTTCTCTATAGTAGATAGTCTACCTGAAAAACAGCTTATCAGCTTGCTGAGTTACATCAAGCAGAGCTATATAATTCAAAGTCCCATGTGGAGACCAGTGCAGTTTCACATAATGGAATTTTTCATTTTTTTACTCTTCACTCCAAAAAAGTAAAAAACTTCACATGAAATCATGTTAAAGGTTAAGACTGGAAAGTAAAGCATTCCAAAAGGAAGGAAATAAAATAAAGGTGTACTGTGCAACATAGCTCAGAAACATTGCAATTTCTATGTTGCCTTATACGACACATACATGCCAACACGTTCCTTTTCCTTTTCTTCTCCCTGCCCTGTTCCTTCTGGCCAAAATGACCCACAGTCTTTCATTAGAAAAAGACCAAGCACTGTGAATGAGTCGGTTTTGTCCTTTGGAAAAGAAGAATGGTGATACCAAATCAGGTGGATCTTCTCTCTGGTGACCCTAATACTGACCCATAACAGATGTCTCAGCTCCAGTATAAGAATAAAATAAGCATATGGCGCAAAAAACTCTCTGGAGTCCAGTGATTTGCAGCTCAAATGTTTATAAAACTGTTATGATGAATATTCAAATCAACATGAACTGAGCTTTGCATTCAGGAAGTACTGTAGTAATACTGAAACTGATGGAAAACCAGTTTGACACTCAAAATTAGTGAAAACTTTTGTTTTTAAATTCTGCACTGAATAGAGATAAGAAGGGAGAAACACGGAAAATCTTGACATTGCTGTGAAGAGAAATTCGTTGGGTTTTGTTGAAGTAGTTTAAGACTACATCTAAAGCATATAACAAAGGGGAACACAAGGAAATCAGTAATTTTGTATTCTGCAGAGTCTGGATGGCAAAGTAAATAAGGCTTGGGGATATGTACCCTATGATTCAGAACAAGCAAATGTTGAACAATTATCCTCATGGTGACCACTGAACAATTGTGTATAAGTGCATGTATGAACCACATATATACACATATGGTGTAGGGGGAAACTATGTCAAGTGTTAATCCAACTATAGATTCATTGAGGAGCTGAATAAAATTTCCATATATTTCCCACATTCTGACATTTGAAAACATGATTTTCTGTTTTTCTTAATCTGTGTCTCTGGGGTGCAAAAGGCATATATTTATACTTACACAAAGTCTACTGATTGACAGAATTTCTTTTAAATGTCCTTTGAGACACAGGAAGTACTTTCCCTTTGGTTATGTTGTTTTTTAAAGATATACATGGAATATACATGCACTTGAAATATTTCATTACAGTATTTTAAATAATCACAATAATTCAACTTGATTTGTATTTTTTAAGTCCTTTTTTCCCTGTGTACTGAAGTTGACTTCATTAAGGAGTCAGATGATGTCTACTTCCCACAAGAAAAAGTAAAAAAAAGGGCTATTGAGAACATATTCTCCTCCTTCTCTTGTAGGTCATTTTGATATATAACTTAATTCCTCACTAACGTTTTTAGAGGCATACTGAAGCCTCCAGACTACTTAAATGTAGTAAGCATTTAAGCACTGCTGAGCCTTGACCTATCCTGTCCCAGCTATGGGACTTACTACGGGCAAGATCAGTTTATAGACACTTGCCTTGGGGCCTCCAATCAGTAACAGAGCAAACCATACAAGTCACAGAATCTCTACAGCTTATCTGCACAAAACCCCAAGTGATGTGGAATTTTGGTACTGAGTACCCTGGATTTTGGTACTGAGATGAATTTCACTCCAAGAGGAAACATTGCTGTGAGCAGTGACAAGAAGAAAGATAGCTATCAAAACAATTTTATATAAAGGATATTAAATCCTTATTTTATTTACAGTTCTTCTGAAATTTCTATCTTTGGACTCACTTGTATGTATACACTTCCCCTTACATCACTGCAGAGTTTTTCACAGGTTTTACTTGACAAATTTACCTCTTCCAAAGTCTTGCTTCATCCCTCAAGAGTACACCAAAAGCTCATAAAAGCATATTGCAAACTTTTAAAACCATTATTTAGATTCTTTGCAAGAAAAGTCTGGGTTATAGGAAACCTGATGATTAGGAAGCCTTTGGGTGCTTTCTGATTCTAGACTTGTTCCTGTAAAGTCCACGTTTCACTCCCAGGGAATGCAATAAGCCAGAAACATCAGAGTATACAAGGAAGCAGCATCTTGCCAATCAGCATCAACACAAAAAGAAAAATGAAAAGTAGTCTTCAGTACATGAAGGAGATAAGAAGAGCTGTCTGTGTCTCACTCTTATTCTCATACAGCTTCTGCTTCCAACATTTCTTAAATATTTGCTTTTACTTCCATGCTGTGGTCAAGAAAAAGCTCAGGTTGTTACTAAAATGTCACTAGGCAGTGTATCTGAGGATATACATTTGAAATCTATGTATAAAGGTACAATTGATTCAGCTGACCTTTCCATGTTAATGTGAATACAGATATTCTAATGGCTAATGCAGGATGCTACTGCATGTGCACACCATACTTCCACTTGCTTCAGCTTTCCACTGTACATTTGTTTACAAGTACCAAAATGTCAATACCAAAAAAAAAAGCACTCAAAAACTTTAACTATAATGAAACCTGTGAGATTTTTCATTTGCTTTTGTCTGAAGAGCACAAGATTAAACTGAAACTGTTCAGTAAGCTGCTTGTAAAGAGCCAAGGAAGACCTTAGAAAATAGGCACATCAGCACTCCTAGAAGACATCTACATCAAAGAGTGCAGAACAAGTTACAGACAGCAGCTACCCCAACTTTAAAGGAGTTAGCCCAGGCTCCCATGTCTCAGTAGCCTGAAGCTCAGGCAGACATATCGATCCTGATGGAATGCAATTTACCTTGTCCTGGTGTACTCCCAATGAATAAAAGGTGCACCTTGTTAAGGAAAATGGTGTTCAGTGTGCCAGGGGCACATACTTTCCTTCTGTTCATGAATTGCCACAACTGTGTTTCAACTGAGACATCACCTCTCTGTTAGTTGCCCTATTTGATGCCGAAGCTAACCCTGACTACTGTATGCAGAAAGCCAGGACAGTTATTAAGAAATAAACCATAAACCCCTTCTAACCATAAAATGCTTCTTGTTTGACTCAGAAATCAGTGCTTAGGAACACACACATTTCAAAGGCAGTGGCACTGAAACCTTATCGATCCACCAACACACTTCTGTGTATGGCTGTGGCTATGTTCTGGTTTGCCTGTGGGGAAGCATTTTCTGTGTAAATGAATTGCTGCTTCTTCAGGTGTCAAATGTATAAAGCACACAAAACAGCTAGAAACCATCCAATAATATCATATTATCTCATAAACCTGATCATTATTAGAAATAACTCAAGAAAGCATTACAGTGGGTGTAGAGCAATTTAAATTGTGATGTTTTGGATAGAATGATAGAGATTTGTCACCTTTAGAACACGTAGGTGACAAAAAAGCTTTCAGTCCTAAAATGTGCCTTAGATAATTTAAATGTATATAAATTTTACAATAACAAACTAAATCTTGGACACTTAGGGAACAAGTTTAATAGTTTGTGTAGATGGAGAGGGATTATGTGTCAGGCAAGAAAGAAGAGGTTGGCAGCTTTAAACCACCTTCATATTCTTAGAATTTTAAAGCTGGTCCTGATCCAACTCAGGCTTCTGCTTTATGCTATAATGTTTTATCTTCTATTGCCAAGAATATCTGGAAAGCAGCAGGCAAACCAATAACAGACAGCAAGACAATGGTCAGATCAACCTTTTACAAGAGAATTATCCAATGGAATATCCAGTTCTTAAGTGAGATTTCTGCTTGCTTTCTTTCTTTGAAGAAGTAGAGAAAATGCAGGGTTAAGCATGAACCAGCACCAACTGTTGCACTCACAGTTTGGAGATCAGAATAGGGTTCTTAAGTTTTGTCCATAGCTTTGTTCACTGGATCACAGAAATATTTCCTTAAAATAATTTAAGACTCTGATCCTGCTTTCAAATAACTCAGCAGCAGTATCATTGTTTTCCCATATGGAATAACCAATCAGAATTTTAGGTATTATTTCCCTCCATTTACGCAACTCCAAAGCAGTGTTTACCAAGGAAGAATCCCCATGTGGTTCTTCACTGAATACTTCAGTGACTCGCATCAGTTTTCTCCATAGTCTGAGTTTTACAGCTTCAAAATCCTGCAATGATACTTTCCTACCTCAATGTGCATCAGTCCTGAGTACACCCACAACTGGGAGACACATGAGAAATTTAATCTTTGCCATGTACTATTCATTCCACTGTGCCAAGAACAGCAGCAGAGCATTGATTCTGCCAGACCATTATCATATATTTAGTGCTGGTTGGTAGCCAGTGCCTTGCAGGAAGATCCAAAACGCTGCTCAGTGAAAAATGCATCAATCTCAGAATGTTAGATGAACAACTTCAGAAGGGAAGCACTTGAAAATGTTTCTGAGAGGCAAGACAACCCTCCTTCTCCCAGAACTGAAATTCCAGACTGAAAAATACACCAGATTATTCTTCCCTGTATATAAGGTACGATCAGTTAGGTTTTAGTCTCTACATCTGACATACAAGAAATTAATCTTTTTGGCAAACAGCAAGAGTGAGAAAGGTTCCAAGATGAAGGAAAACCAGACTGCTATCTAAAACTGTCTACAGCTTCTGTGGACCTGCCCAAGCCCAGTGTCCAAGGGATCCTCATGGAACTGTGGCTGGGGCACCCCAGCTTCCCTCAAAGGCTGACCCCGAGTGATAGCCTAGCTTATACAGCACAAGGTTAAAACCATACCAGAGCTCACGCTTTATAAGCCATGCTATCTTTCTTAATTAATGTTCAAGCACAGGTGGCCCCAAATACCTGATCTTACTGTTATATACTGATAATTGTTAGACTGTTGTTCACAGAAGTGTCTTGTTCAGAGTATTTCAAAGGTTCTCTTGAATTTAGTAAATCAAATTTGTTTTCACCTTCTGAGACTAGAACGAATAGATTCATGTTACTAAGATGACCTGCCTCTGTGCAATTTCCTAGATAGCAAAATAGCAAAAACAACAATCTCTAAATCCATGGTTAATAAGGTTCTTTTCTCTAATAATATTTGTGGCACAGGCCAAAAGCATGACTATATTGTTACAAAGGCTTGGATGACCTACATAGCTTGTTCATGTCCTTGCTGATTATCAATCTTTGATACATCTATCTAAAAGAGATGTCAGTAAACATTTACACCACACCTTTTTATCCAGTGTTCTGTTTCTATGATAAATGGAAGTCGCACCTTAAAGTAGCCGAAATTTCAGTACATGAACTTTTCAATGCTGAATTAAATTTCTGCTTCTATCTTCTTATAGAAGCAAACTGCAAGATCCTAAAACAGGGACAGACCATAAAAAATCTCAAATATTCCTTAGGCAAATGTATAAGTATGTAATGGGGATCAAAGCTGAATATCTAAATCCAGGATGTGAAAGAGAAAAAAACACTCTCAAAATGTCTAAAATCACTGGCAGATAATCTATCTGCCTAATGTTAGACCACCAACTAAAAGATAAGGAAAGCATAAAAGGGGAAAAATAATCCCTTCATACTATAGGGGAGAAAATAATTAAGCCAAAAATCCACTGAACAAAACCCCACATGTACAATGCTCATAATATGCCCGAGCTTATTCGTGCATCCCTCAATCAATGTGTGTGTAAGGAAGTATGAACCAAGAACCAAGATATAAAGACAAAATATTACAGAAGCATGGAATATGCTGAGTTGGAAGGGACCCATCAGGTCCAGCTCCTGGCCGTGCACAGGGCATCCCAGGAGTCCCACCATGTGCCTAAGAGCATTTTCCTAATGCTTCCTGAACTCAAGATATTGTTGCAACCACTTCCCTGGGGAGCCTGTTCCAGTGCCCCACCACCCTCTGGCTAAAAAACCATTTCCTGATACCAAACCTAAACCTTCCCTGACTCAGCTTCATGCTGTTTTCTCAAGTCCTGTCCCTGTCATGAGAGTGAAGAGATCAGTGCCTGCCCCTCCTCTTCCCCTCATGAAGATATTGAAGACCACAATAAGGTCTCCCCTCAGTCTCCTCCAGGCTCAACAAACCAAAAACCTCAGCTGCTCCTCATACGGCTTCTCTTCCAGACCCTCCACCATCTTCACAGCTCTCCTTTGGATGGTCTCGAGTAGCTCAATGTCTTTTTTTTATTGTGGTGCCCAAAACTGCACACAGGACTCAAGGTGGGGCCAAACCAGAGCAGAGGAGGACAATCCCCTCCCTTTCCTGGCTGGCGATGCTGTGCCTGATGCCCCCCAGGACAGGGTTGTTCCTCCTGGCTGCCAGGGCACCGCTGACTCATGTTCAACCTACAATCAATCAGGTCCCTTTTCACAGCCTCTCATTCCTCAGTCTGTCCGTACACCCAGGGTTGTCCCATCCCAGGTGCAGAATCTTGTCCTTGTTGAGCTTCATATGGTTGGTGATTGCCCAGCCCTCGAATTTGCTGGGGTCTCTGCAGGGCCTCTTTGCCCTCAAGGGAGTCAACAGCACCGCCCAATTAAGTGTCCTCAGCAAACTTACTTATCTTACTTACTTACTATCCCTTCCAGTTCTGTGTCCAAGTCCTTTATGAAGATGTTGAAAAGCACAGGGCAAGGATGGAGCCCTGCAGAATCCCACTAGTGACTGGACACCAGCCTGATGTCATCCCATTCCCTATAACCCTTTGTGCCCAACCCATGAGCCAGTTGCTCACCCATCGCAGAACACGGTTATCCAGCTGTGTGCTGGACATCTTGTCCAGAAGATTGTATCTTATGAGAGTCAATATTCAAATCTTTGCTGAAGTCCAGCATATATTTACAGCAGAATAATGGTATACAGCCCTGTCGTGTATCTATGGAGATAAGAATAGGTTTATAGGTACTAAAACACATTTTGTTAGGCTAAATCCCATAACTGATAAAACTATCAAGCATTCATACACAGAAGTCCTTCTTTGGGTAATTACAGAGGGTATAAATTTGCAACTATATATGCTGGTCTAATTGAAGGTAATAATACTGTTTACATACCTGTTTTGCTTGTTTCCTTAGGAGTCGCTATAGCAAAACCTCATTACATCTAATTAAATGTCTACTGTTTTTATTTAATACAATAATTAAGATTTGAAGAAAACTGTGATAGTTGAACAATGCACTGACTTAAATTATCTCTCAATTTCAAAACAAAACTCAACAAGAAAAACCTTTTAAAGAATACCTCAAAACCACTGAATATCACTTCTTACTCTTTGTCCATCAGGATATACTTAAAGTTTTCGGGACTTCTTTGAAATAGCTGACGAATCTGCCCACTACTAAAATTGTATTTTAAAAGTCAGTGAAAGCAGTTGTTCTACAAACTAAAGAAAGATATAAAAAGTGAACCCATGTTTATCATGCAAAATGCTTTTAGGTAACTTCATAAAGAGAAGCACTGGAAAGTAATTCCAGTAAAAATGAAAGTAGAATAATAGAAGAGACAAGCTATGGTACAAGAAGGAATAAAAATTTTTTAATGTTACTGAACCTAATTTGAAATAATTGTTAAGTGAAAGTGTTTTTTAGAATATTAAGCAGATCTTTAATCATCAGTTGAAAAAATTTAATACTAGATGACAAAATTTCAGGTTATTGGCAAAGTTTTGCAAATGAAAAGTAAAATTAAGTGGTTCAGTCGCCTGTGTGAATTTGGATGGAAAATACATTTGTATAAATTTTGTTACATAAAACCATTTAGGCACCAACTCTGTAAAAAGACACATCTGATTTTGTGAGCGTTGTGTGGCTTTCACCTCTGGAGCATTTTGGTCCCATCTAACCACTCCATGCTGCACAAACACTTGACATTAAGCGTATTATATTGTCTGAGATAGTCTTAAAATAATCAACATATAATTAAAGAATAAAGTAGCAGAATAAAGCTATAGTCTACCTGGAGAATTAAAATGTTTAAAATTCTGGGTATTATTTTGGCTGTTTTGTCTACTGGATTACTGTTGGATTAATAGACCTCCCGGGAAGAGCATTGTTAAAACAGAATTTCCAGACAGTGAAAGACATTTCAGAGATACTTGTTAGTGAAACATACATTAGGAGGCATCTGTTACAAGTAGGTTTTGGATTGCACCAAAAAGAGGAAGGGTGAAGACACAAAGAGAAGAAATGTTGTTCATTCCTCAGATATATAGATAAAGAATGGAGGAAGAATTGAGCAGGCAGTTTAAAAGAGGAAATAGGCATGCCAGGAAGATACAAAAAATAAATGTTTGTGTTTTAAAGAGAGAGTAAATTGCACAAAAGGTGGCTGGCAAGAAGTTAGACTCAGTATACAGGCTGTAACCTGAGTACAGCCCAAGTTGAGCAAGTGGATGAGGAAAAGAAAGCCATGATGCAGAAAGACCTTGGCAGAATTTGGCACTGGCAGAGCTGGAGACAAAGCAAAGCTCTTAGCAGAGGTGTCTGGTACTATCATAAAGGCCATATAATTTTTTTCTTTCTTTGAACTTTTCTTTCTAACTTGACAGTGAGCTACTCAAATCCAAGAATAATGACAATCAAAGCAGGCTGTTGTGTGCTATATGCAACATACTGTATAATGTATCCATAAAACTGTAAGTAAACCTGATGCAGCAAACTGTTTGTAATACTAGAATGAAATCCTGTTTAGCCTCCCAAGATAAGATTAATAATGGCAAATTAATTTATGTTCCCTCTAAGCCAGTAGGCAGAGACATGCACCCAGTATAGTCATGATAATGTCTGGCTCACTTGTCTCCAGTGCAATAAATTTAGATGAGGTGTTCTCTATGCAAATTGAAAACAGATATCTGATCCAAAAGAAAGTGATGCCGTACAAAACAATTTGCAGGGCTCTGTCAGGCTATACATAGCAATGTTCCTTGTACTATAAATTAGTGTGATATGAAATCCACCTAAGCCAAAAGCACTCTTTTTTTGACCTACACCATAAGATATGAGATTATGTAAGTGACAGGATGGGTGATAAGTGCTGTAATTGTCTTCACTTATTTTGTATTAAAATTACAGTGAGCGGTAAGATTAGAATCGTGCAGTCACTTAAGGATTTTATTTTTTTACATACAGGAATGAGTCATTATAAGTAAATTAACAACAGATGAGCTCTAGAAAGCTCGGAGGCTGATACTTGTAGATCATGCAAAGTCTCTGCTGCTTGTCTGAGTCTGCTGGTTACTCCAAACAGAGTGAAAATATTGCAGGCAAAAGCACTTCTGACAGTTCTACTTTCCATGCAACCCAAAAATTGTGTAAGAGGGACTGCTGTCACCTTTCTGTCCATCTTTAATATGTTATGCAAACTTCTTGGATTTTCAAAATTAAAAAAAAATTAAATGTGAGGTTTCAGCTCTGCAGATCTTCTCTTGGCACACTAATGGCCAAGAGGAAAGCTATCCAAAGAAACTCTCTGAACCATTCTATACCCTGATGTTATTTAGATGAGACTTTAGATGAAGGACACTAATAGGTATCAGCTGGCTACAGTCCCTAGAGCTATATATCAAATAAGCACAGCCAAAACACTCTGTCATGCACCTCTTCACACCTCCTGCCTAAGGGGTGAGTATAGGGAACTGTTCACCACCTTTGCTGTATTTTCTTGAATTCTAGGCATGATCCACGTATTTATTAAGGTCCTGCTGCATTGTCTGAGTGCTTCTCCTTCCTAGATTAAATTTGAATTACATGAAAAGATAAAAACCAGCATGTAGCCCAATAAGGCTCAATGCATGCAAGTGCATAGAAATCAGGTATGTCTACCTGAACAAGGAGCATAATGGAGAACCTAATTTTACATATACAAAACCCTCCCAACAATAAACAAACAATGCAAAAGCCAGATTATGCATGTGTTGTGAAGTTCATTGCTTGAGTGGCCAACTTATTCACAAAGTACCTTTAAACCTTCCATGGATCTCCCAAGTACCTCCACTTACCATTATGAGTATAGCCACCTGATCCAAGGTAGAAGAATTAGGCTATAATTTTCCAGAACTGCAAATCTGAGCAAGTGTACACAGAGCTTCCAGTCATAAAGGTCAAGGTCCAAAGAAAGAGTGAGAAGCAGCAATGTGTTCGGAGACTGAGAAGGCTCTCCAGTCAGAGTTGCATAACTTAAGTCACTTCAGAGCAAAATAATCTAGATTCCCTTGCTGTCCCACTTTAAGCTTATCAGCAGTTCAGATGTGGAGAACAGGTATCAGGTATACTCGGACAGCAAGACAAAATTGTTTGAGTTAACCCCAAAACATTATACTTGATTTAGAATCTCTTGGGTTCCAACAGGAACTGAAAAAAAAAAACCAGATTTTTTAATGTTAAATGTGCCAACTGTTGCCTGCAATAATAAAACCATGTAGTCCTTACACTTACAAGCTGGGTTGTAAGCCCACTGGCATACTGTCTGCCTTGTGTCTTCTATGTTCTCAAACTGCAAAACCAAGCTCAAGATTGAGGGCATTACAGCTTAAATGTCAACAAAAGTAACTAAATAAATGTAATTCCAAATTATTCGTATGCTACTGCTGCACATATCATTATATAAGTGCATTTCACTTAGGTCAGAATATAAAAATCTCATCATATTAAAAACATGAGCAGCATTTCATATGTACAAATGGTTGTAGATAGCCCAAAGCTCTTCATAGCCAGGAACTTCACCAATGGCAGAGTCAAAAAGAACACAGCAAAAATAAAGAAAATACATGTGCTATTTCCTTTAGTACTTTAACACCTTCAAACAGGTGAGACAGATTACTCAAATGAAAGGTTTCAATGGATGTTGTAATGCTGAACAGATTTATCTTCCCATAAGCTTTTTCTCATTGAATGAGCATAAAGTTTTACACAAATGTCTGTGGCAATGTATTTCACAGCCTATTGTTATTTCACAACTTTACATTGTCCATACATACTATATTATTTTAATGTACTAGGGACAGATAGCTGGACTCAAAGGGGTTTTAATCAAGCATAACAAGGTAAATCAGCAAGGCATTTCAGATAAGAAGCATGAAAACAACCCCAACTCAATCATGTGCCTGTTCTGTTAATTTTATGTTCAAGTATTTTGCTAGCTTAAGACCAAAATTTGTTGATTTATATGGATAGTATCAGAACAGCTTGTAGCTCTGGACTTACATCCTGCAAAATATATATGTAAAAAATGCCCTTAGTCTTAAAAAAATTCTCAAATCAAATGCAACAATGGGCATTTAATTAGTTAGTTATCTTTATATGGCTTTTTTGCCCAAAGCATATAGGCAGCTGCAGTTTTGCAGCTGAAATACTGTAACATCCTAGAGCACTAGAAGTCAGAAACTGAAACAGTCATTAGCTTGCCATAAATGAAAAGGTCTGCCTTTGCCCTAGCTGAAAGATGAGCCAAAAAAAAGAAGCTGATAGAGCAAACAATGAATGAGGGTTTGATCAAATCCCTGTGTTTGACCCATTTTTCATCTAAAAAGGTCCCTTAGGATGTCATATAAAATATAAAAGGCTTTAATAAAAGATTGCAGCCTTTAGCTATAAGCTGAATGATAGTAAAATGTACATGGTTTTTAATGTAAAGGTATTAATATACACTTTGATCTTTTTTTAAAACTCAGATTTTAAGATAGTAGAACATACAAAGTGAAAATAAATTCATGGTCTATGCTATTATTATCATACATATCCAATATTAAAGGGATCACAGTGTTCCTGGTTGGTCTGAAAAATAAATACCATCAATGCAAGCTGTAGCAAATTAAGGCCATTTAGAAAAATAGGAATATTAAATTTAACAGATAGATGTTGGAAAGGGACCCCACTAATTGCACAGTACACAAACAGGTCTTGCGGGGCAGTGGCTCAGAAAATCTAAAAAATATTCATAGGGGATTGGGGTTTTTTTGTTTGCTTTTTTTTTTTTTTAATCTGGGAAAACACCAGAAGAGGTGCAGAGCTGGTATTCAAAAGTCACCAGCATTTTACGTTCAATCCCAGATGTCCAATAGCAGCCAAATCAATTACTAAAGCTCTGCATTAGGGTTTAACGTATTCAGGTCTAACTTACATTAGGCTGTCATGCGTACCTTTAAAGTGTTTTGCAGTTGCATGGCACTAATATTGTATCAAGATGTTTACAAGCACTGAGGAAATTCATATTCATATCACTGGAATTCTGGATTTAGATTGGTGTCATGTACAATTTAGCTGAAGGAAATGTGCTCTGTTTGGCTGGATAGGATGTGGATGTGCAATCCTCTTTTTTTCCACCACTGATGATAGCATGTACCTCATTATGCTGACAAGGAGCTTACTCTGCTGCTTCTTTTCAGGACACTCGAACCCTTACGGATTGTTTTGTTTGCATTTAGCATTTCTTGAAAGTAGGCATTTTATAAAAAGAAAAATCCACCTTGCTGTCCTTTGAAAATCAACAAAAATCCAATTACAGCTTTAAAGTTAAGAATTGCAGGTATTAAATTTGCCCTTAGAAAATGTGGCAATGCTGGCACCTACGTCATTACCTCAGTCACACAAATGCAGCACCATTACAAGGGCTCCTATCAAGTAGTTAGTTACCATTATACATCTGCTGTTCAATATTCTGGTTAAAAAACCTTGGCTCTTTCAGAGCTTTGCACATCTGACTTTGTCATAGCACTTGTCCCAAAATGACTGAAATTGAAATATATATATATATATATATAGGAGAAATCAGAAATGTTACAGATACACTGCAAGCCTAGAACTGTCAGTTCAGAATTTGAATTTTTTACTTATTCGATGCAAGATGAAAGAGATATCTTTCATTCTGTCTCTATAACTTCATAAGCAACAGCATATCCCTGAAGACAGTGACAGCACAGGGCATCATCCTTGATAATTCAACAGATTGGTTACAGTTTTTACACTGCGAACATTTCAGCTTAAGTAAAGGTATCAAAATAAGTGTATTTGTAATCTGAAAAAGATCTAGAGGGGTTTTTTTAATGTGTTTTTATGCTTTTAGTAACCTTGAGTCCTATGAAAAATAAACTGACATAATCCTATTGATGAAATTATCAAAATAACATACATTTTTACTTTAAGTTCACAAGTAATTTGGTCCCACACTGACATTCCAATATGTCCTATGAGACTTCTTTGTGAACCTACATTTCCAGAACACAAAGTAAAACATGTTACTGGCATATCCAAATTAACCTGTAGGTATCCAGGAAAAAAAAAAAGGTTTCAGGGAAGTCTCAGTTATTCTTTGCTATTTTCTGCATTAAACTTTCACAGTTGTTTGTTATTTTATACAGTATTTTCCCATCTCTCGCTGTGTTCGAACTTTTTTTAGACATCTGCTGCTCTCAAACATATGGCAGGAGCTAAAAGTCAAAGCATTGTATCAAAGAAGTATGAGTAACACTCTCATTCACATATTCTGATTGGCAGGAAAGTTCATTGCCAAAACTGGAATGTCTGGTAAAATGTGGGCATGCCAGCATCTGCCTTGTGTGATTAACTCCATAGATGGTGATTTTTGCTACTTTCAGGGAACAAAAATCAGCAACAGTAATAGCAACAACAAAAGAGGATTTTCGTTGACATAATTGCACAAAACTTTGCCTGTGTATCAAAGAGAGCTTCACATTCTGAACTTTGTATTGATGCTTCTTTGTGGGCTGCCAGGTATCACTTTACAGTCAGTGTGAACAAATCTAAGAGTAGATTTTCCACCTTGCTGCCCTAATTAATTTTTCAGTCTTTATAAATACCATTAACATCTCATCTGTAATTCAAACCACAGACCCAGGCAGTGCCTTCACTGCAGACCTTTCCCAAGCCCTCAAAATGCTAAGATATTTTTATCTCACTTCATCTTACTACATACATTTTCTAGAGGGAAGACTTTCTGTTGTGTCTGAACAGATGAAATTAGCACCTGGTTGGTCTGGTTTCCAACATACTTCAATCTTCTCGTCAGCCTTGACCTCCTCCATTTTACACCAAGGAAATCCACTCAAAATGCTGCACAAAAATCAGTTTTCCTCCTAAATCCCACATACCCTGTCAACTCTGTTTTCCTTCAATGGCCTTCTTTTCTCTGACTTCAATGCAAAATTATCTTCCTGTATCACTGGGTCCCTAAAGTCTCATTCTCCTACTTTCCCAACCAGTTCTCCATCTGTTGAATTTTCAAAGATCATTCTATTGTCTCCTTCTGAGGCTACCTTTAGTAGTTAGAAACATTTGCAAATTTCAAAAAAACACCTCACTATGTTCTTCCTCTTCTCCAGATTCTTACCAGAATGGTGCTAGAACATGAATTTTATAAAACTTTTGTTCAGTGCAAGGAGCAGATAGGATGCAAATACAATTTACCATGACAAAAAGTCCTTCTTCTTCATTATATCGCCTCAATTTTTTGTTGTAGGTAACCCTAATCCTAACACAAATTTTGCCATCTTGCTTTAGGAAGGCCTTTTTTTGCATGCTTAATCTTATTCCTGACGGTGGACATGTGGACAGAAGACATATGCTCGAGCAAAAATCATCAGGCTGTGAACTTCAACTGTCTATTGCCCACTCTGGATTCCCATTATAATTTCACCTTTGAACTGTCATTTTAAAATCTTAAAGTCACACCAGTCCATTTTTCTGAACTCTTCTCTTTCCCCAACAAATTTTTTATTTGAAACAAAAAAACATCCCAGCCATTTTCAGCAGAAAACATCTAGAGACAAGTATGAATTTTCGATGCTCAGATGATGCAAAAAGGGCAGCACGTCACCAGCATCTCTGACAACTCTCAATAAACCACTGACACTGGTTATCATCCAAAGCTCTTTCAGAGACATTTCTAGTACATTTCTGTGAGACCTTTGATGAGGATACCTCAAAATGTTTAAATGATAAACATACTGAAACTCTGGGCTTTTCCTTACCAGTAGCTGGTGTTTATCTTCTCTATTATTCACAGACTCAACTTTTCTACAGTTTACTTCAAAAAAGAGTTCAATTTTTTTTTCTCTCATTGGTTTCATAGTAGACTTAAAAGAACTCTTGAGAAAATTCTTGCCTCATTTGGAAAACAACCAAAAATGCCATTTCTTTCCTCCCTACCACAACTTCTTGTGACACTATAACTTTTCAAAAACACAGAATATTTTTACTTTCACTAGCCCTATAATCTCTTTGTAGTTAATCTTACTTTTATTTACTCTTTCTTTATTACTGCATTACCTATTTACTGCTATTCACCTTCTTTAGCTCCTCACGGACTGTTCCTCAGAAAAGCATAAAATGTCAGAGCATTGCAATTTCTCATGCATGTCAGTGCACTTCAAATATGCAAATGAATTTATTGTATGCAATGCTGAAGCATCTGTATCAAAAAGCTGATTCCTTCATTATTAAAAATCTAATGAGATTCAGCTTGGCATTTAGCACCATAGTAGTCATTGCTCAAACTATACTTTGCAGAGGGAAGTTCAAAGGGAAAAACTATCCCAAGTAAAAATGTTGATGTTCAGATAATTAACATTTTAGTAGGGTTTTTTTGAAAATGCCCTATGACTCTTTTCTGTAGACTTCCCCAAGAGCTATATATAGCCTCACTTAAGGGAAAATGTAATTAGGCAGGATTTAAGAGGTCCCACTGGCTACTTCAAGCTCTATCTTCGCTTCAAAAGGAAACCAAAGCCATTTACACTGTATTATTTAGTTTTGTGACTGAGATTTCCTAATATTTAACAGAGGTGCTGGAAATCCAAAGCAGCTTTAAACAACCAGGGAACAATATAAAGCCAGAAGTGAAAATATTTAAAAGAAAAGTAAAGAGGATTTCAAATCCATTTTACACAGCTGCATCTGCTGTGACAGTTTATTAAGCTGCAAGGCAAGGGAGATTTCTTCCTTGCTGAAATATTTACCATAAGCTAAATAGAATTGTCACAGTGTCTCAAGCCACTACTGTTAGAAAACTGAGCATTAGCATTCTCAGATGAGAGCATTACTTGATTGATTTACCGAGCTAAAGGGTGAACAAAATCAGATCCAAATGGGAGCCAAACCTGCAGCATTCAGATCTGTGGAAGGAACTGAAAATGGGAGAAAAAGTGGAGAGAGGAAGTTACAGGCTTTGTGCATTGATGGATGGAAAGCAGCAGAGAATTTGCCATTTTTGAAGAGGTTCCAGCCTCTGATGATGTACTAAGCAGAAAGCACCCACTTTTGAACCTGTTCAGGAGAAACTGAACAATTTCATTAGGGTTTTCTCTTTGAGAAAGTGACCACCTCGGCTGAGGAAAGTAATGTGTAAAATAATGGCCTGGAGTTTGTCTTTTATTTCTGAAACCATTCATGTAAGGCATGATCCTTTAAGTTGCATCATTCACAAGTGCTGTATTGCTGGCTTTGGTAGAAAAGCAGAAACACAAATCTCTTCACCTCCCAGCTAGCCCATCACTGGAAACATCTCTCCCAAAACTACACACCAACCCCCAAGCATCCAGGAGACATTATTCTTCTAACTAAATTCTTCTGTGCTCAATCCTTCTTAAGTTCTTAGTCATGTGAAATAAGTGTGAATAATAACAAAATAAAGGTTTGTACCTCCAAACTGGGCATTTACTTTAGTGGATCAGTTCCAACAATAACCATGACAGTGCCCAGTTTTATCTCCTACATGTAAACAGGGCAGCTGTATGGAGTGCAGGAGAGAAGAGACTGAGGGGAAAACACACAGGAGCAAGAGGCAAATCCCACCTGCCTGATTCCTTGCAAACTTCTGCAGAAGTTAACAAACTATCTTGGTGAATCAGCCATTGCCCCCTCACTTTTCCCCTTGATATTTAAAAAGAAGTCATTGCACTCTGTATGTGTGAGGCCCTGGAATAAAGATATTGACCTTTAAAAGCTTGTTCCTAATTAAAGTTGCCCCTTTGAAAGCACGCAAGTAGTTCCGGCACCTTTGGCCATTCATGGCTATTAACTGTTACCTGAAAAATCACTGCAACACAGTCTGCAATTAAATGTTCTTTAAAGTTCTGTTCCTTTTAAATAAGTAAGGGTTTGTGCACAATGTTTATTGCTTTCTTTTAAGTCCTCTGGAAATATTTTCAACTCTTAATTGGACTTAAACTGAAAGAATAAATCCCTATGGTGTTGATAGGAAGTGTTGACATTAATTATTGCATTGAAAGTCACAGGTTTCATGACAGTATGTCACATCTCTAAGAAACTCTTACATGGGGTCTAAGAAACTGAAATATAACCTGTGTCATGACTTACCTGTCGCACTAATTTTCTTATTATATATTCTATTTCTACAAATTAAGTTGTGCTGGAATTTAATGAAGCATAAGTTCCTGCATTCTCTCCTCACAATAATATGTGCAGGTTCCTCTGATAATTTCACGATCATCACAGAACCTTCAGTTTGTTACTAAAGGCTGAACCGAGCTCTCTAATCCTTCTGTTTTTCTTGTAATGCAACTTTTTCCTTCAGGAAGAACTGGTGAGGTTGAAGAATGGGGATGATCAAGAGAAATTTTCTTTTCCAACCAGTTATGACCTTGATGAAACCTATGGATTTCATATCTTTTGTAAAAAGTTGCATCATCAGGAAAGGGACATCATCATCATCAGATATTTGGTATACCAGGCTTCAGAATTCAGAGTATATTTGAAAATCAAAGCTAAATTAATAAATTGAAAAAAGGATAGTATCTTTGAAAAAGAAGAATGGTCTTGATTTAAGGCTGGGAAGCAACAAACAATATCAGAAAGTTAATGAGTAAATGGAAAGGTCTTTCCATTCTGAAACCAAACAGCCAGGGGCAAGGAGGAACTTAGTGAGTGTCCCTAGGATACTACACCCATCCAAAGAACAATAACTCATTTTCACTTCCAGCATGACAAGCACTGAAAAGCTCTCACGTGGCCCATTGTCACTGCAAATGTCATTGATTTGTTTGTTTGTTTGTTGGGGTTTTTTTAAATATTGACATAGTGATGATAAGGATTTTCACTGGTCATAAGAGGGTGGAATAATTACCTAATTAAATCAAAACTGCATGAAATTAGGCAAATTCATGAAATATGAATGGGTAATAGATCAGTGTATTTTCCAGGCTTCTACTTTGCTGTTTTTATCTGCAGCTTGCATGCTAAAGGGGAGGAGAGAGGCGGGAGAGAAAAAGGAGTGGGAAAGCAAGAGCAAGGAAGGTTGGTGTGCTGCATCTGCTTTGCAACTTAAAAGATTAAATAAATAATAAAAAACAAGTTTCAACTGGTTAATTTTGCATGAGGGATATATTAATTATATACTTCTGATATTTAAAATTGCTATTTTTCATATAGAAACAGTTTTCTATTTGTGCGTATTATAAAAGAGCAGAGGATCCAATGCAGCTTTGATATAAAAAAAGTCCCATTAATAAGTCAAAATGATAGGAAAGTCATCACAGAATAGGAAATTTCTGAATAGGAAAGGGTGAGGAGTGAGGTGCCAAGAGTGATCTCGTTACATACAAAGATGTTTATTTTGCATGCAATACACTGCCTTCAACACGAGTTCATGAAACACCCCAGTTAATGAGAAGAACAAGAAGCACTAACATCAGCATTCAAGAGAATGTCCCTGAGAAATTCTGCAGTCCTTTTCATGCCTAATGCACAAGTGATGCACACAGAGTAAATAATATATTTACCTTCAGCAATACTACAGAATATCAAAAATGGAACTGATTACAAAATAAACAGAATATTTAATTTGAATGCAGAAAGGAAGTATCTCTAAAGCAGGTTTCTAGCAACTTTTTACCTCTATAGTACATCTTAGTTTCATTTTCTCTGTTTTTGTAAATTATCAAATGAGCTAAACTTAAAACCATTCTATCAGTGAAAATACTGTGTCAACTCAAACCATGATTCATTTAACTCAGATCCTGTTTTTATCAAAGTGGGTTCAGTAAACCAGTAAGTTGGAAGAGATCTTTTTTGTAGCCCTCACCTCAGTCTCTGAGCCCTCTGAGTGGGAATCTTTACAAGTATTTGTCTTGCATTTTCAGCACATGCATCCAACCAAGAACAGCTCCAGATGGTAAAGAACAGTGCTAACTGAGGCCTTTTCAGTGATGGATCTTTCCTTTAAGAATATTGATACTACAAGGACCACAGAAGTTCAGCACAACAGCAGACGTCAAAGCTGTCCTCTAGCATCTTTTTCATATGCTCTGCTTCAAGCTTGCAACCAACTTCAGTTCTCCTTTTGTGCCACAATGCCTGGGTTGCAATTCAAGTAAAGGACGTAACAATTGTATGAAAAGTCTTTGTGTTCCATGTACTGCTGGATTCCACTTTGATGGGGTTTTTTTACAGGTGTACAGGCAGTGAGGCTCTCATCTCTCATCAAACCTTTCCCGTTGTTATTTGAGCTTATGCATGAAGCCACCATAAAGAAATAATTTCAGCCTTGTGTTTTCCCTCCCTCTGTTAATTATCAAGCATCTGACTGATTGCTCATGACTGATATTGATGGGGAGAAGATTCAGCAGATGTTAATGGGGTGGGTGATATGAGTGACACAGGGGAAAGAAGTGGTCCAGAATTTCATCAAAGTATGATTGCTGCTGTTGCCTGTAAATGGTTTTCCTCATGGCAGAGTGTCCATGAATCTGTATTATAAACTGCAAATGGGAATTTTAATAAAATGAAATATTAATAAAAAGAGTATTACTAAAGCAGTATGGTTATTTCTGATCTTTGCTTTTGAAAATGTTTGTTTATTTGAACTTTCAAGTGATGCAGAATGTATAGTCAAGTGAAAAAGAACTTCAAGTGGAGTAATCAAATTAAATACTAAAAACTGGATTCAGCATCAGGAAAGAAATATTGTAATAATGTAACCCAAAACCTATCTCAATAACTTCATATAATTATGAAGACAAATGCATTTACATGAAAGACTTAAATAGTTTCTGAAGTTAATAATTGAACAGGTAGTCAACAGCACAATGAGTTCTTCTGAGACATGGGAAATGAAGACAAGTTTTATTTAAAATACAAAAATCCAAATTTGGAACTGATTTCTAGCCAACTAAAACACAAAGACACCTTCCTGATGTCTTCTGCTGAGGTGGACTCTATCATGGATGCTATCATGGTTGTTTTTATATGTTCATAAATATTACTCCCCATCCGATGTTTAGCTACCTCTTCTTGGAGGCAGATCCTGAAGGGAGTAGGCTGGTGTTTCTGCTTACAGTGAAACTTTCTTTCACTTCAGTACAAGAAATCAGGACATCTAACAAGAAATTTTCTATAAAGTTTAGGTATTATGTAAATTCATGTAATCCATTACATGCATGGGATGCACACAGCTGAAGGGACCAACCCAGTTAAAAGAAGTACTTGTGTACACAAACTTGTAGAGTAAGGATAAGAATAGATGACCTGAAGATTTTTTCACTTTAGTTCCATTTGTGTGTTCTATAAAACATATTTTCCTAGTTGCTAAAGCAGAAAAATTCCTAGAAAGAAAATATCTCATTCCAACGGAAAATCCATAGAGAGATTTTACAATGTTTATGAAAACATCTTAATAGGTGACTAAATGTGCAAGAGGAGATATCTTTAGATTAAATTAATGCTTAAAATTATTCCTAAAAGGTAGTTAAGATTTTGATTTCTTTCAAAACCACAGTTTTAAAGTGGAAAAATTAATAGGATATAGAGTATATACAGTCATATATAAATATATACTTTTGATTCTAGTTGCAGTGAGACTTTTTTATGGAAATATTAAAAACTTCTTTTATATATGTATATATAAGATATTTAGCAGGTAAATACAAGGAAATGCATGTTACATTAAATTATTAAAGTTAGATAATCAAGCTAGTTATGAGTTTTAATGCTAAAATATGTGTTTATATTAATTTCAAAATATTATTTATTTATTATTTTTGTTTATTTAGTCATGCAAGTCCGTATTTGTAAATCAAAATAAGTTTGACGCAATTATCTCCTAGAAATTATCAAATAAGAAGCAACTTCTGAATCTCCTGTCATAATTTCATAACTATAATTGTTACTGAAATTCATAAAATCCTACTCTGGAACCTCTTGAAATTTCCAGCAGTTTTCTGTTCAAAGGTTGATATGATAAATTAATTCCAAACCCGAAGTTTGAATCATGTTAACCTAACATTAGGAAAAAGAGAGTTTCCCAAATCAAGTATAACCCAAAATCTGTTGCAAAGGTACAGTAATTGTGTACTGTTTGTAATGTAATTTTAGGTTTTAGAAATGTAAATTTCAGCTTACAGAAGCATGAAACACCATATGCTGCCCACATCAAAACTGTTTAGAAAAGAGTTTTATTAGAAGTAGCTCTTTCTGTGTTTTAAAAGCAGTTACTAACAGTAGGTATAAAATGCTAACTTCCTGTCAAATTTCAACAGGATTTCCACTTCTAAATCCAGTAAGAGCTTTTGTGAAATCCCATCCTCTTCTCTCTACCATATTGGCAACTCTTTTGTTAAAACCTCTTGATGAAACTGATTATTTTTGCACTTGAGTTAAAACAATGAACTCCTTAAGGATAAGGAGTGTGTGCTAGATTCTGAACTCTTCTGTGGGAACAAATTATTTTGGCATAATAGGATTAGTGAAGACTTATACTTCACGTAGGAACAGCAAGTTAGACATCTGTCCTTTACTAGACTTCAATATGTTCAAGTTGAAAATCCATTTCAGTGACTTCAAGAAAACTGGTAGTCAAAACAGAGCTTTTTACAGGGAAAAGGAAAAGGAGGAGGAAAAGGAGGAGGAAAAGGAGGAGGAAAAGGAGGAGGAAAAGGAGGAGGAAAAGGAGGAGGAAAAGGAGGAGGAAAAGGAGGAGGAAAAGGAGGAGGAAAAGGAGGAGGAAAAGGAGGAGGAAAAGGAGGAGGAAAAGGAGGAGGAAAAGGAGGAGGAAAAGGAGGAGGAAAAGGAGTTGTCCTAATAGCTGCAAGAATAAGAAACTTGGGACAAATGAATAAGAGAGTTTTTGAGCAAGTTAGAGGTTCAGAAAATGAATTTTCTTTCTCCCTGACTCAACCAAATATATCAAAACAAATATCCTTACTGCTTTCAATAGTAATGGGGTAAAGCTTCAATACTTTTAATGAAACTTAACAATGAATGCTAAAGAAATAGGGAAACTAGTGAAAAAACAGAGCATATCAATGATCTTGGCAATAAACTTGCTGAGGTCAAAAACTAAGAAACAGGAAAATATACAAAAGGAGCATGGCTTTTTATGCTGCATCCCAAACAGCCCAGGGCATGCTGTTCTGGATTGGATTTTTCTCTAAAGAGAAATTTTACAACCTCTTGCTAAAGTGGCAGAAATTATGATTTCCTGACAGTAATATGTGACCATCAAAAATCATGCTTTCTGAAGGCAGTAGGTCTAGTTACTACATATCCTATGAAGAATGGCACATTTATAGAGGAAAACACTGGGAGCTACCACACATGAATATTGTGATACAGACCACAAATTTCTATTGTTCAGGTCTGAACAGGTGGGTTTTGTATGTACTCCAAAGAAAAAGGATCTGCAATGGACATGCATAGCCGAAAAAAATAATATACACACACATACCTGGCATGCATACATTTGTTGTCTCCATTACACCAGCAGATTGTTACTTCCCTAACTTGTCAGATGGTATCACAACCATTCCCCAGCTTCACTGAAACAAAATTCAAAACACTTTAGGCATTACATCTCCTGTATGCTGTTAGTATTGTGCATTTGTAAGAGGCTGTACTAGTTTGAAAACAAACCAGTGGGAGGCACCAAGTCAGAATAACAATTTAATGGAAATTAAAGAAAAGGGGAAAAAAGAAGGTAAAAGAAAACACTGTCAAACTGACAGAGTCAAGGTACAACCTGACACCCTGTTAGGCAGGGTGGTGGTAGCAGTCTGGTAGAATGGTGGCTGCAGTCCTCTGAAGCGGTGATCCTGTAGTAAAACAGTCTGCTCTTCCTCAGGAAGTCCAATGGTGGCTGTGTAGCTCCTGTCCTCTGGAAATCCAGTGGGAAGGGTTGTCTCTGGTGTTCAGCCTCAGATTATATCCACGCTGGGATGCTTGGTTCCTCCCTCTGGGTGGAGCATCTCACAATGGGGTAACGAGTCATGAGGCCAAGTGTTGATTAGGCTCATTAACAGAAGATAGTCCGGAGGGAGTTATCTCTGAGTCAGGCGGCAGGACAATGATGGGCAATTAACAGAAAGATAGTCTGGGGGGAAGAGGCAAGGAAACACTGCCCCGCCTGATTTCAACGGCTGATGGGGATGGTAATAGAATACACTGCAACCCAGGACAGAGGCTGATTACAAAGATAGAACATCTCTATAACCAGCCTTTGATAAATAACTTCGTGTGTAAGGTTATTCCAAGTACTAGTTTCCATCCTTCTTTAATTATTTTTTTTCTTTTTTTTTTCTTTTTTTGGCAAAACATCCAAAGTTATATTCCAGTGTGGGAGCTTGAATCTTTGGGGAATTTGTCTTCATGACAGCAGTTTCTAATAAACAATGTAGTCTCATGGTTCCTACTAATGAGAGAAGACATTTTTAGGGAACGAAGAAGGACAAATATAAAGGGGAAAAAAGAGTTTCTGTTTCTGAGCTCTAAGGCTAGAGCATTTAAAGTATTTAATGGTATTTATTGAAAAATGCTTATGTTTATTCTTTTGAAAAACAAATACTTTTTGTAAGGGAAAATTAAAATATTTGGTTATTATTACTGCAGACAATGCATTGACTAAATGTTTCTGTCAACCACACACACAATCCAATATCCTATGTATGCACCATACAGCAAGCCAGCGGTATATTGCCTTTTCAAGGACGTGTTAGGGACCACAATAAACAGCAGTCAAGAGGAAGAGTGTTACTACAGGAGGTAAATGAGTTTTATTTGCACAGCCTGAAAGAACAAAACAGAATTTTAGTAGAAAGTTTTGAAGTACTGTCAGATTAAAGAAGCAAAACCATTAAGTTTAATGGCAGAAATAGATGGAGAATAAATTATTAGGTGAACTGGACTACCTAAGATTCTTAAAACTGTCTGAACTGTTTAATTGACTAAATGACCCTGTTTTTCCAGAGTTGTTAGCATAGTCACAATATACCCAAATACATCAAAATCGTGTTTAGTTTCTGTAATTATTCTTCAAAACCAGTTTTATAAAACTATGCAAGTCCAAAATAATGTTTTCCAGTCTCCTATTCTTGAGGGTTTTGTTCTGTTTTGTTCCTGAAATCAAGTCTATAAATAACATTTATTGCTTTTGGATAACTTGAAGAGCTGTTAGATCAAGCAGAAAAGTGAAAAATTGATTAACAATGCAGTATTATCAGCTTCAGACCATGATCATTACCACTTCTGATGATCCCCATAAGTCTGAAATTAGATGAGATCATTAGACCATCTATCTGCTCTGCCTAGCATTTAGGATTTACATTAATCAAGGACCTGTTCAGGCTATACTTCAAAATTCAGTCCACCAAAATCACTTCTAGGGCTCGTTCTTTCTACCCCCTACCACTACTGCTTGCTTTATGCCTCCAGGTATGAGACGCTTTAGGCCTAATTAATTTTATCCCATCTAATGTAACTGCCTGTGTTCTCATTACCTGTATAGATATCTAATCCCGCTAAACTCTTTATTTTCTTGGTATTTCATGGCAATAATTTCCATAAGCTAATTATATGTAGGGTAGAAAAATGCTTCCTTTAAATCTCTGTCACGTCTCTCCGCACAAGCATCTCTTAATCTCCCACAGGTCCATTACCAATCTTCTACCCCTCAGAAATCCCTTGCTTTGTATTCAGACCCCCAGCAATTCATCTGAAGAGCCTCACTGTCTCTGGCTAGTTTCTTCTCATTGACTAAACTTGGATCTCAGTGAAGACATCTGATATTTTCCTTTGCTAATTTAGTTCACCTCTGACATTTTCTCAGCATCTAAAGCAACTGGCCCTTTGGGTTCCCCAAAGCAATCATACTTTTCATTGGCTGATTTTGTGTCTCCCATGTGCGCCCTCAGCTGACCAATTTTCATGTGTCTTCCTGTGTCATCTTCATGTGTCATCAGTTGTTACTATATCTTTTTTTTTCACCTGGCCTTCTCAGCCCTCCAGACCAAAATGACTTTGTGACTTCACCTGTGTGTAATGTTTCTCGAACTCCTTCTCCAGAAACTGATCCTCCCCTACCGAGGCTGTTTGTTAATCCCACAATTTCCTGTCCTTATTTTCTTTCGTTATCTTTACATAATAATTTTTCAGACAAACTTTTTGATAAGGTTTTATACTTGAATAGTAGGTTCTGACTCAACTATGAACCATGAAGAAGGAAAGCAAAGGAAATACAAAGCTTATAAAATAGAGACCTGCTATTGGTCTTTCCAAGATCACCAAAATTTTGGAAAGTAGAAGCTGGAAGAACTTCCTGCTGAGTGCACAAGTGTGTTTATCTTTAGGTTTAATCATGGATTAAGCTGCTAGATCCATCCAGTATAAAGTTTCCTTTATGTAGGAAAAGAAAAGAACCAATCTGCACATCATTGTTAGTCTAAACCAGACTCTTCATTGCATGGGTCCAAAATTACTCTGTTAAAACTGTGAGTGCCAAATCTACAACTCAAGTTGACAAAATCCTTTCCTCTGCCCTTACAGTGTTGTGTATAAATCTAGCCTCTTTGTCATCCAGAACATACTTCATTTGTCCTCTTCATCTTTCTGATTACTAATCTTCACAATTAAAACTGAACCCTAGCACTCAGTACCCACTACTGGAAAAGAATACAATAGTGAAAAGAAAAATCAGAAGAAAGCAGCAAGATTGAGCATGACTAATGTGAAGGTGAGGCAGAGGTTCCAAGAAGAGTTGAGAACAAAAGGAAGACCTAAAATCTTTCTGTCACCCAAGGAAAGAAGTCACATCAGACAACCGTGGAGAGAGAGCAGCACAATCTAACCACATATAATTCTCTAACATTCATTTCTTCACAATATTTTGGGGAGAAAGCAACCATAAAAGTCTTTGTACATCATTCATACACTTCTCATTTCTTCTCTATTTTCATTAGGAAATATTTGTAGGTGTTATCTATAGCATGTGGGGATTCTTTTTTAAAAAATTGTTTTGATTATACTTCTTAAAAATTGACATAATCTCTGATGGCTAGATGCTAATTTAAAAAGAGATAATCTGTTTCTCTTATCTAATTTTTCAGACTGACACATCAAGTTAGCAATTTTAAATGACACTTGATTGAAACATAGGCACATTTTAATTCAATATTTTATGTACAAATGGGACCTACATAAGTAGACCAAAACCTATGATTATAATCACAGCTAAGTTTCCTTGATCTAGATACATTTTCCTAGTAAATGCTTTCATGCACATGCCTGAAATGCTAATTTGTTTCTTTTTTCTTTTTTACACATATGTGAGGACTCTCTTTTTGTCAGTAAATCTACTGTTTAAATTCAGAAGACACTGTAACAGAATTACCTTTTTAATTGTAAATTAAATTTAATTGTAAAAATTTTATTTCCTTCAGGACACATGAGCAAATAAGAAACATATTTAATAAATAAAGCATAGAGCATAATTTACTTTGAGTAATTTAACAGAATCCTGAAGGGCCATGATGTTCTAAATTACCAAGAAGTAAATCTTCTGGGAGGCACATTAAAGTATTTTGCATCAACAAAGCTGGACCCCATAACCAAGTAATGGGTTAACTGGGTGTCATGGTTTCACACTAGCCATGTTTGACCACAGGTTGGACTCGATGACCTTGGAGGTCTTTTCCAGCCTTAATGATTCTGCAATTCTAAAATTGTCTCTGTGTGTCACTAACAGGGTTTAATTACATGTTAATATAATACAAAGAAATATTTTTCTGAACAGAACAAGTTTAAGATTTTATAATTTATTTTTTATTTTTATGTATATACAATATACATATTGTATATCATAGACAGCAAAACGCTGAATACAAAGTATATAACATATATTTTATATATATATATATATATATATATATATATATATGTATAACTTGTGCAAACTAAAAAGTATCATGAATGAAAAATTTCCCCAAAGCAGCCTAGGCAGACGCTTGAATTTTTATTTTGTCTTCTCTTTGCAAAGTAGTATACACACTTCTTTTTCCTACAGTGGATTTTATAATATGTTAAGCTCATTTCAAAGATACATCATTAATTTACCTGCTTCCTACCTTCCTTTAAAGCAACCTGGAAGTCTAAAAATGCTCTGTCTCTCATGTTACCCGATTTTCAGATTTGTCATTGTCATAGATGCACACCCTCTGTAACTCACATATTTTTGCTGAGGAGAAAGGTACAGCCCCTTTCCAGGGCATTGATTTCTTTTTGAGAGGATTAGCACTTATGACAGAGAAGGTTCCTTGTATCTGGAGAGAAAATAAAACACAGCAGCTTACAAAATGAGATTTTAGTATAATTTGGTCCATCCAACTATCCAAAATCATTAACAAATGAGGTCATTAAGCTTTTATGAAAGAAGCTTTCTTCACTGTATTATTACCACTGGAATCACAGTTTATTGCCCTAGTTTACAGAAACTAAACAAAAATTCTTCAGCAAAGAGAGATGGCAAACACATGATGCAATCCAAACCCAAAGGCAGCCTTAAATTCATTACTGCTCCCCAAAATTCATATTGTGTGTGTCTTCCTTCTGGCCAGCCTGATTCTGAAGTTATATCAAAATTTATTCTGACTATCCCTTTTATTTAAAACCTCTTTATGAGGTCTGAAATAAAACTTCACTATTATTGTCAACATTGCAGAGGTTAGAATAATTAGATGACAGCTACAAGGATTCTTTTTCTTCCATGTAACAAGTAAAACACCTCAAAAATATTTCTGGTACCTAGAAGACCAAAGCTACACAATTCTGCACAATTACTTTGATGCTGAATTTAGTTTAGCTTCATCTAAGAGCTCCAGACAAAGGTTAAAATATCATGAAGTGGACCATCTATTGAAGCCTAGAATGCATACTCTGCAGTTTTAGTCTTTCTGTGAAGGCCCATCAATGTCTAATGGCACTACCATAGAGAGTAGCACTATTAAATTAGGTGGTGGCCAAAGCAGGTTAGTTTTTATGAATCACCTCAAAAGTTTTGATGGACTGTACTGATTTTATCTCAAATAATTGATAATTTAATGTGTAACTTAAGGGGTTGTCAGTTATTTGATATAAACATAAATACTGCTACAGCGGCAGGCTGACAAGAACTACAGTCCCTAAAAACCATCAATCAGTTTTAAACATAAAGTTAAAAAATGGCAGTTTGTAGTAGCTTCATTTCAAAACAATAAACCATCTGCCTCATTAAATCATCAGGACTACTCATCCTTTACTTCCTCTTGGCTAAATCCGTTCTTCTCAAAACTGTTGAGCTGTAGCCAGGTGTAATTCACCATCCTTTCAAGAGCTGCTCCTCCTCTGAATAACTAAGCCTCATCAGCTGGCTCACTCACTCAACTGATACCCACCCCTTGCAGCTGGAATACAACATTCCATTATTACTTTCATACCTAGGAAGGTGAATACCATATGTAGGGACTAGCAGGGGAAAGCGGTGGCTATTCTAACTGGCCCACATATCCATCCCTGACAGAAAATATGTCTCTTCACACTAAACAAGAAATACTAGGAGTGATTTTTTGTCCTAACCAGAGACTAGCAAGCATGTCCCCTCCAGAAATCTTTCCAGCTAGGTCAGTCAAAATACAGCTAATATTCTTGTAGGAACCCAGAGTGCCAAGAATATTTTTGTGCCTGTTTTTAAGGGTTCTTACCCCCCTGAACAACACTGTTTTAGCCTCAAACCTTGGAAAAAATTACCAACAGTCAGACAACAACGAGAAAATACAGTGGTGTGAATTAGGTGATAGACTACTATGTAAGATTGTCACAGGGTGAAAATTTAGAGGTTTTAGTATAGTATAGTTTTATATAGGTTTTAGTATAGTAAATAGATAAGAGTAAAAAATATCAAAATGGAGGATTGTTGTTGTTCTCTAAACCTTCTTCTCCTTCTTCTACTACTCCATATTCTGCAGTAAAAGTAGTTTGGATTGATTGGATAGACAATTCTGCAGTTCCTAGTCGTGTTACTGAATGATTGGTAAGAAAGTGAAAATAATGTACATTTTTAGTAACTATTGGTTAAAATATCTTTAAAAGGCTGTGTAAATCTTGATAATTAGCGCTCAGTCCTGCTTTTCTGTCTTCTATGCTGTACCTGGGTCACGCTAGTGGCTCTGTTCCTCTGAGAAGACTTAATATAAACAACTATCTGGAAGCATTGAAACTCAAGGAAAAGTCTCGGTTTATCTTTGAAACTCCTTGCAAGGACTTTCAGCAAATTCTCTCCCATCCAGAGGGACTTGATTTATGGCACAGTACAGTGTCATATTCTCTTATGAAAACTCCAACAAACAAACAAACAAATATCTCTTTTTATAGAAAGCAATCTGGATTTTTGTTAACCAGAAATTGACCTGCTACATAATGAAGATTTTATTGCAGAATGAAGATATGGATGAGGAAAATATTTGATAGAAAAATTTAAAATACATCAAAATACATTCAAAATTCAAAATACTTTTTTTTCCTGCAATAGAATGATAATAGATTATTAATAAATTAATCTACAGCATGTGGCCTAAAGTAAGAGTCAAACAAGACCAGAGTGGTAAATCTTATCCAGAAGCTGTAAACAGAATAACAAATAGCTCAGAGTTTTTATATCAACACTATCAAAATAACAGAAAACATCAGAATAATTACAAGTGGCACTAGGATAAAAACACAATAATTATCAGAGGCAGCCAGAAATGTTTAGGATAGAGTTCTTCAGGGGAAAAAAAAGAAAGCCCTTGGACTTTGTGGAAGAAACCTAATTTCATAAATCCCAGAGAAATTTTCTTGCATGTTTGTGACAGATACTTGACTAATAGCTGCTTAAGAACCTCAAAAAACAGTGACTCCTTTCTCTCAGTGGACAATCTATACCAGTGCATAAATATGTTTACCTGCAGAAAGTTTAGATTTGCTTTTAGAAGTGTGCCTGCATGCCCAAAATCGACGAAGTATTTAATGGGATGACCTCAGCACTGAGGGAAGACAGCAACTTAATCCAAACAGTTTTGTTTATATACGTAAATACAATGTTTTCAGTTCCTTCAATAATGCTGGTGATGTAGGCTCAGTCTGTAATTTGCTCTAAACTCTATATTCTGAGGAATTATTGCTGGGTTATTACCCTCTAAGCATAGCATTTGTCAGCAGGATGTAAATCATAAAGAGGAAAAACCACAAGAGAAAAAAACAACCAAACAAGCAAGAACCTGTTGAGTCAAATTTTCTTGTTCTAATCTCAGAAATAACTGGGGCGCTACCAGGCTTGGCATCATGAATAAACAGGAGAAAAGTGCTTTCAAGGCTAACACTGGACTCATTTATAAAACACTGAAGAGAACTGGACTCAGGATAGATCCTGCCCTAAACAATGGGCACCCCAATCTGGCAATGCACCACCCATCAAATAACTTTAGAAGTTTTATCTTGTTTAATGAGCAAAATGCTGATTAAGTATCTCCCCTTCCTCAGAGAATTAAGGGGGTTTTGAGGAATTTATCAAAATCAGTTCTTCCTTGATCCTTCATGCTGCAGAAAAAGTAATATTAGAAATCTTGGTCTGTTTTGAAGGCCATGTCATTGCTATTGACTTGGAGTTTTGTGAATCATTTTTATTCTAAATGTTTTATTCCAAATATTGCTGGTTTAATCAGAAAATTTACTGAGCTATTTTATTCCATAAGACTTCATCTTCCTTCAGACACTCCTTTCCCTCCCTCTCTGTATTTACAGTAACTATTGTGCCATTTTGTTGCATAGCAGTTCTTCGCTCTTGAAAATTCCAGTTCCTTTTTCCATAGTAGTGATAGATGCATCTGATAAGCCATAGAAAAGTAAACTTGACAACATTTTCTCCTTCCAACTCAATTTTTAATCTGTTTCTACATTGACTCTTTTTCTCCAGTTAACAAAAAAATGCTGTCTCTGAGCTCATATCAATTTTAATATTTACAACCTGCCAGAATGTTTCACATTACTCCCCAAAGCCTCAGCTTACGTGTTTAATTGATCAGGTCCCAAATCCCTTTCTTTACTATGAGCATTAAATCAATCTCTTAGAGCTGGCAACATCCCTCACAGTAGATAAAAAGACATTTTTAGTAGAGATAAAAGCAAAAGATCTAATTCCTATTTAGTATAAACATTGATCAATGGCAACACTTTTCTGAAGTTTCAAGAGACCTTACATAAATAATTAGCTGGAAATAAGAGGCAATACTTTGACAAGAAGGTGTTTGTTGTTCAGCACTCAGGTTCCATCTTTCCTTGAGAGCACGTGCACACACGGAACCACCTGCCCCAGCTGGAGCTCCCCACGTGCTCCCTAAGGTGAGACCTCAGTGCCGCAGAGAATCACATGGCCTGTTTACCCTCCCCACCTCTGTGCTCCCAATTTACTGACAGAAGAGACAAAGGCAAGGGCAAGACTAAATTTCACTCCATGAGAAAAACCGAAATGGTGACGAATGGGCTGCTCAGGTTCTGAAATGTTTCTCCACAGATCAAATGGAAATGGTTTGTGAAAACAGAAAGCCTAAGACAAATTATTTTAAATAAATAAAGAAAGCTTTCTGCACCCCAAGGACTGTAATAGTGCATTGTCTCCTAACAGCTTTATACTCCATTTCAAAGAGTGAAAGATTGAAGCAGAAGACAGAAAACACAAGATTCCCCACCCTTGAGTGGTTCTGCCAGGCATGAGAAAAGCAGCCCTGCAGGACAAGTGCTAAATGTCCTATTACTGTTAACTGAATGCCAGTGAAGAGTACAAGAAAAAGACTGTGATTTTATGTTTCCAATAATCACCTTGTTCCTTTCTATCAGCCTTATTTAATTAACATAACCAGATAAACACAGAGATGTATCCTTAACTTGAGAAGGAAAGCCAACCAAAAAATTCTTGCAATTTATTGGGTAAGATGTTCCAAACTGAAGTGACCTCAAAGGTTTTACAGCACCTTGATCAGCTTTAAATGGCCTCACTTCCTTCAGACAATGCAGTTAGGCCAATTTCACATTTAATTTCTCACTTTTATCAAGTTTGACTTTTCCACCTCAGCATATCTTAAAAATTGAAGTCATTCCTTGCGATAATAAAATAACTACTTCAAGGATACAATAATTTGATGATCATTCTTTAACACAGGAAGTTAATCCTTTTTACTGTGGAGTTGATGGCATAAATTATATCAATATATAAAAGCTCTACCACTCCTTTATTATCATTTTGAAATACTGACTTCTTCAGACCCGGTTGGTCTGAAACTTCGAGGCAAATCTTGAGGTCAGAATTTGATAGGAGCATCTGCCTTTTCTTTCATTCATTACCAAGAAAGAGCCTGTAGATTGATTTTAGCACTAGTAATTTAAGGGTTAGGCTTAGTTTGAGATCACATCCAGTAATTTTTGGTCAATTTTAGTAAATGTATTTTTATTGTTAAGAATAGTTCCAGAGCTTGATGGACAAAGATTCATTTGAGTTTCATATTTAAAGGTAATGTTATATATGCTTACACTCCTACATTTTTTTCCTCTTCTATTTTGTTTGGTTTTTAATGAAATACAAATATCTTCTTGTTTATTCAATATAAACCAAGAATGGGATAATATCTCTTTGCAAACACATCTGGGTGAGCATGCTTTGCTCCTCTGGGTAATTCTTTCAATAGAGGTACTCACATGAAAAAGCTGCTCATGTGGGTGTGCAGTGAGTTACTGCACAGTGAGAATTGTTATCCAGTAATACAGATTTTTACCATTTCCCAAAAGTCTTACTAAAGGAAGATCATGAAATAATTGCTCTATATCCTCTTGCTGTCACTCTTTTTCCATTTCCCCCACACCCTGAGCTGTTCACCACTATAAAAGAGAGAGTTACAAGTTCCAGATTTGTATAAAAGTGGCTGAAAGTTGAAAACTTCTTTCCTTACCTCTCTTTAATTTAAAAATGTCTGGGGTTTGTGTTTCTAAACTTAAAATAAAAACTGCTCCTTTCATGTGTCTTTTATGACATGCTTCACCCTAGAGCAAATGCTTACACAGGTAGGAACAGGGAATTTTAGTGGAAATAGTAAAAAACATCTAAACTGCAGCAGTGCTATCAGGCAGCAGCAAAATTGGTTTAGGTCTGAACTGGGAGCTCCCATCCTCAATCTCTCCATAAATTTAAAGGTAGTGTCATGTTTACAAAGATGGTGAAAAGGCAAATTCAAGCTGCAGTGCAAAATAACAGGCAACGATGTAGCTGTGCTCTAAAAACAGAGCCCGACAGGAGCAGCGTATCAACACCTGAGGTGAAAAAGCAACTGTGATAATCATGGTGAACCAGCTTTTCTAGAGCCAGCTTACTAAAATGAAAACATCATGGAGCAGCATTTGATCATGAGATATTAAAAAAAGGAAAGATAAAAGATAAGATGGGAAGGTTTGTATTTGCCTTTTGGTGTCACAAGTCTTTGAAAGTCTTCAGTGTTCTTAAATCCTCATATTAGCCATGAATAAGGTTTGAGCAAAGGAAGTTGGGCTAGCATTCTAACACAAGACTGGAATATGTATTTTAGCACCCCTGAACACTAAATCAGGGTCAGTGTTAGTGGAGAAACCTAATTCCTGCTTTATGAAAATATTAAGGATATTTTCAGTATATAAGTTATGATAGAAGGACCACATATGTAGTTATTATTATCACACTTAAGCTGTGCATAATGAAGCCAAAACTTTGCTTTGATGCCCCAATGTCCATAGCAGTTTATTCTGCATGATAGAATACTGGCAGCTATAAAATCTTAGTGAGGGGAGAAAAACAAACAAAACAAAACACAGGCATTTTTTCCTAAACAGGTAAAAATACATAGAATTAAATGCTGACCCTTAAAATGAGACCACCACAGGCTTTCTTGCTATCAAATTTTACTGAAAGCTCAGGGGCTAAGGTACAGATGTAGCAGTGAAATGCAATCCTCTCTTCATTCAAAATGCCACTGAAATTTACCTGTTCTATAGAGCTTGTGTCTGCTCACTCACTGGTAGGAATTCACAGTATATTCATTGTAATAATTCACACTAAGTGCACAGGAAAAAAGGGGATAGAGAACTAAAAAGATCTGCTCTAACCATTTTATTTCAGGATTTTTTAGCAACGCTTGTTGAGTATTTGGAAGCTTCAATGCCTGTCTGATTCAGTATATGTGTATGGGAGAGCAAAAGAAAAAAACAAGGTCACTAACAGGCAGTGAGATAAAACTAAAATTCCCTTTATGCACATTTCACTTAGGTGTCTGAGGAAACCACTACTATTTTCATGGCCCTGACATATTACTGCCATAGAGCCAATCACACAAATAACTAGTGTTGTTGCACGTATTTTCACTACCTGCTGATATAAACTATGCCATTAGCAACAACAAAAAAATTCTGCACTGTTTTATTAAGGCCAGAAAATTATTTACAGCAAAAATAAAAGATATGCATACCTATTCACACTTAAGTTCACATGTATATACATATGGTGTTCATAGGTAGCACTAACTGCTTAATCCTTTTTCCTTTAATCCCAAAGCACTAATAACATTCATCACTGACTGTAGTCAGATCCAAATCACAAGTACCTTTACAAGAATAATTTATAGTTTCAAGTTCACTCTGAAATCATCTGGTGAATAACTTTACTGTTCTGGTTGGAAAAAAAAGACAGATTTTAGTTACACAATGGAACTGGGAAATTATTACAATTTTCCATTAACAAAGCATTTTACATTAGAGTTTTATGACTGAACATTCATTTGTTTCTGTCCTAAAATGGAATTAAGTGAAAACTTTTTTTAAGCACTATATTAAAAGATATTTCCACAGAATAAATGAATTATATACCTGCATACATGCATCAGCTGTGATGTAAAATTTCTGTCACCCTGCCAAAGTGACAGCTCAGGAGATTTCCCAGTAACCATTGGCTATGACACCTTCCCATCTTCTCCAAGTTTGGTGGGGAACTTACAAAACTGCATATGAAGATCAAATACTTTTGCTTTGAGCATACACGTGCTGGTACCAAACAGCAGGTCTATTGTTTGGGGTTTTTTTGAGGGAAAGATATCTTCAGGCTATTTTGAAAAAATCATCACATCTCTAAGACACAGCCCGAGTGATATAAATTAGCTACTGTTGCATTATCTAACTGCCAATAGTATAGTTTTTAGTGATGAAAACTACAAATAGCAAATAGTATTTATAGAAGTTTAAATATTTAGTATGTATTTGTCATATGTCATTATGTTCCTCCTGGGATTTCAAAGACAAAGTCTTCATTTTGATCACAAAATCTCAAATAAGTGGATTTCCTGAAAACATTTTCTAGTTTTCTCTGAAGTGGAAGTTTGTTTTGACTAGTACATGTACTTCCTCATGTACCACAGAGAACTTCTTACAGATGCTCTCAAACCCAGAGTGATCACATTTACCACTATTCTCAGGAGCCATCATCATCTGTTTAATAGCCAGAACACAAGTCAGAAGAGATAAAAGTGGTGAGAAATGCATGGAGGGGCTGTTGGGACTTCCTGCCTTTTAAGCCTCTCTCCCAGTCAAAAACAAAAGTAAATTCTTGCTAACTGTTAGTGGATCCCACTCCAGGGCACAGTATTCTGAACTTTACTTTTAGTAAGGTTTCAACAGTCCCACTGTAATAGGGAGGCAATCCCTGATGTGACCAAGTTTAGAATTCCAAAAAATCTTCATTAAAATTTTTTCTGGTTTACCATACTGATTCATGGTATGCTGCCTTTCCTAATTAAATTAATAGCTACACTTGCTTACTAAAGAGATTAAATTCTGCATTGCCCTCACTCGGCGGGTTAGTTGCTAGGCAGCTCTCACTGGGGATTTGGCACTGTGTTCTTATCTCCAAAGACAAAGGCTGCCGTGCATCTTTCGCGAGGAGAATGAATGCTACACTGCTCTCACTGAGAGCATTCATCTCCATTTTTATATCTCAATAGCTCTCCTTTAATTATTTTCATCATTTGATGCATTCTAGTGTTGCAAACCTGTTTAATCTGGAGTCTATTTCGACTTCTGTGCTATGGAATTGTTTCCATTCTCCCCTCCCTTGCCAGGTTACAGCCTCAAGATTTATTTCACGTCACACATGAAGGTCTTGCACGCCAGAGCATGCCACGATTGCTACTGCAGTAATATTCAGTCTGATGTTTAAGCCCTTCTCAATATTTTTCTATCCACTGAACTCTTCATTTTCAAAGTTTTTTTTTTTTTTACCTTGTTCACTTTGTCCCACACTTCAGTTCGTACCTGGGAAGCTATACCTTTGATTAGCAGCCTCATTGTGCCAAATGCTTTGTCAGTACCAGCAGCACAGGCACCGTGACATCGCCAAGGACATGATTTATGGCACCAACAGCCTGGTCTTCTTTTCTGCAGAGCAGCTGAACCTCCAGGTATCCAGATATGGCTGCACTAACCCCCTCTGCAGTATCCAGATGACTTCCAAAGAATAAAAGATAACTTTGTTGTTTTCTCATGGGCAATCTGGCCTATTTTTCCTGGTGAATAGATCCACATCCTTGCATCTCATCAACAGCTGGGAAAACACAGCTCAGCTCCACAGATCTCAGCAAATCGAAGACACAATTCCTATTCTCCAAAACAAACCAATCCAAACCCAAGGATTTAGTGAAAATTTCAGATTTAAGCTGGAAACAAAATTCCTTCCTAGTACTCTGTCACATATTCTTAAAAAAACCAATACAGATCTTAAAAGTGATATGTGTATCAGTGTTATCCAGAATGTGCTTCCAGTGGCTCCACTTGTAAAATAATGTCATGATTACTGAATGGGAGAAAACAAATTTCAGCTGAAAAATACAGTCCATTTTTTAGTTATTTTCTAAGTTGTATGGAAGACTTAATGAAATATATATATAATAAATAAAAATAAAGTAAATTATTTTTAATTTATTTGACATTTTGTATAATCATACCATGTAAATTTATGCCAACTTGTTTTTGCTATTTTGCTTTTTGTCATGCATCCATTTCTGACTACTCACTACTCTCTAGGTGCTACTCATGTAATATTATTATTCCAGAAAGCTCCATTTGACTGGATGGCCCAAATGCTAGAGAGTTTGAGACAGAAAAACCTGAATAATTAATAAAATATCCATACAAATTCAAATTCCCTTGTTGAATAGAGAAATAATATAATTCATATTCTTTGTAATGGATATGTGAGCACAGTCAAGTTGAAACATTTTTATAAATAAGTGGTCTACCCTTTTGTCCAGTTGTGAGAAGTGGCAAGGTTTCTTGTGATTGTGTAAAGCCAAAACCTGTCAGCAGCACTGCATTTTTTTTCCAAAAATATACTGCCTATGGATAATACAAGGAAAAAGAAAGACAGCACAAGCCAGTCAGTTCTGCTTCTGAAAAGGTCAAAATATGGACATTTTAAGGCTCACCTAAAACAAAGGAGAGCGATAATATCTTTACAAATTGTCAGAAAAAAACTAGAAAGATGATCAAGGTAATGTTGAATTCATAAGACTTATATATCATTCTTATGTTTTTAAACAAAGGTTAAATCATGGTATTAGATGCATCAAAGATTTTGATATTTTTTAGCATTCAAGGAATTGGGATGCAACAACAACAAAATAAAAATCAAACTGTCAATTTTTTTTCTGTAAATATCAAACTGATGACTGCTTAGAGACAAATACAAGGTAACCACCCTGCTGGCACCTTTATTGCCTCTAATATGACAGTTTCTTTTGACATTTCCTGGAGAAATATTAAATATATTCAAAACTTTGCCTAAAAATTTACCTCTTCTGGCACATCAGTTTGAAGGATAATCTGCTAATGATGCATTACTTAAAGGGAAATATTTGAAACTGACATCCATAATTTATACTGTAAAGTCACACATAAAACTATTTTTTAACTCTTTTATTAGCACATTAAAAAGTGCTTTAGAAAGATGAGAATGTAGAGCAGAGCCTACAGTTTTAAGAGTCAAGGAAAAATACTGCACTTGAATCTCCAGCAACCAGGACAAAAATTCTGAGAATAATGAATATATGTTCTGTTACTTAAAATAACTAAATATCAGCAAAATTTCTGATCTATGTATGATAAAATCCAAATATTGTAATGATGGTAATTACAAAATATACTGACTCCTGAATCCATACACTGATTCCTGATAGATTGGCACAGTCTTGAAATCCTCCCCCTTTTGATCAACATGACTGTTTTTATACAGGAAAGCACATCCATATCCATATCCATATCCATAGGCTTTGCTACTCAAAATTTGCAGCTATGACCAAGAAAAATAAAACCAAACCAAACCAGACAGCTGAACAAACCCAGATTATTAACTTTCAATTTGGTTATACAGACAAACGATTTTGAGGCATCCAGCTGCTTGAAAATTTATAGAAAGCTGTACAAGTGATTATACATAATGCAGGGTTTAGAAGTCAGTATGATAGAACTGGTCTACTACATAAAACATTTTGAAAAGAGGCAGACAACAGGTTTTCTTGTCAACTTTTCATAAATTGTTATTTGGGGGGGGTCATTTTAGCTGATTTTTATTTTTTTTTCCAGAACACTCTTCACCTGAGCTGAAAGTCTGAGCAGAGGACAAAACCTGGAAGCCAAAGGAGCTAGAGCAGAAGTCACCAAAAGACCACTGAGAGAGATTCCTCAATATCTGATGATCAGGGATATTCACTTCATTACTAGCTCACTTCTTACTGAGAAAATATAATTTGTCTTAAGATACAGTAAAAATTAAACATTCTTCTTCCAAGTACGTAAGTAGAGAAGAACATTAAAAGAAATGCACTGTGGTATGGGGAAATTGCTATTCGTGCTATCCCCAAAACTTCTTTCACTGTCATATTGAGAACATAATAACTTTCAGTTTCTTTTTCCTTTTAATTTGTCTCTCCCAAAATGAGAAAAACCTATATATGTAATTCAGATCTGAGACTAGTGCACAGGAAGTATGATTCTGTTTTATACATACACAGATTTAACTGTCACCAAAGCAGGCACAAGGAGAGCCTTCTCCAGCATGCACGAGAGAAAGACGAGCACATAACACTCCTATCAGAAATCAAAGCTCCTCCTGGCACTACCATCCTCAAAATAGTCACAAACTCCCAAATCAAGACAATACATGGTGGTATGTTTTCTGTAGCTAAGAATTATATCTCCCATAGAGTTCTCTTTTAAGATTAAAAACAATAACTGCAACATTCATGGAGAAAGAGAAAAGGTGCCCAAGAAAGAATTGCAAGTATCAACCAATGTACTTTATTAGAAACAAAGTAGTTATTGGAGAATTTTTGATTTTCTTTTAAAGGAGGCATCAAGATGAACAGAGAAAGGTGCAGAGGAGGTGCACCACAGAGGGAGAGAAAAATTTAACCTCTAGCAGAACATTTAAGGCAATAGAAACAACATACAAAAATATCCTGCATATATCAAGTGACAAAAGAAAAAGCTGTAGGATTTGTACTATCTTCAGCAGAAAACTCACCACATTATGGTGGGTCCACTGGCATGTTGTGAGTCTGCCTGCTATGACATCATGTGAGTTTGAGTTTTACAAGTATTTCTACACAGATATTTAGAAACTGCTGCTTCTGGGTTCACACATTGATCTAAAGTCCCTGGGCCTGAAAGAGTTCAAGCCGATGCAATCGGATACCCCACATTTTCACCTCAAACCACTGCTGACATCATCCAGACATTTTAACTAGAAAATTTGGAATAGATACATTAGACCTCAGAACCTGCCCTGAGATCAGGTGATTACACACTTTTAAGTGCATTATGCAGGACAAGTTTGTCACATCTAACATGTCAGAACTGGGGTTTTTAACACTGCCTGAAAGATTGGGCATATGCTACCTTTTTAAGGTCATGAGCTTCATAAATCAAAGGTATGAGTGAAACTTTGTTTGCTCTCAGCAGTACACAAGCACCTATTTTGTAAGGATATTTTGCCAAATGCATCTGGAACATTCTGCTGACACAGGATTTCAAGCAAGTCCACTGAGGTAAATGATGTGACAGAAAAAAGAATGTAGAATATATGTCAGAGCAAATGACTGATGCAGTAGCTAATAAAATCTAATGGAAATATAGCTTTTACCAGGGGGAAGTAGCACAAGAGTACTAGTCTCTCAAAATTAGTATGAATCAAAAAGTATATCCAGTCACTGCACTGTTCCATTCACGGCATGTAATGAGCCATGATGATGTACTGTGTTAGATTAAGACATTTAGAAGGCTCACAAGGGTTGTTTGGAGTAAGAATAGCTTTATAAACTGGTTTATATTATCAGCTGAAATGCTTCTGAATATGAACCTTTTTTACATTATTATATTTACAAGATTGTTGGAAGAGAAGAAAATGTCCTCATCAGTTGTACTTGTTTAAAACTTAACCATGCAAGATTACAGGGAGAGAGCTTTTGTTATAGGCATTCAAGATACAATTCTGATTGAATGTAATTTTGGAAAAAGCTTTCTCTGTTTTCATTATTGATGTTCGGAGTGAGAGTCATATTTAGACCCATTGTTTTCTGGTTTTTTGGTCACAATGATTAATCACACAAGACTGGTATCCAACTCATGCACTGAAATTCTCAAAGCCTTTCCAGAATTATGAGAAGTAGAACAACACTAGACAAAAAAAAATAGACATGATGTGATTTTTCCCAATGATACACTTTTGCCACTACAGAGGCTACCATTGAATCCCAATCCCTTTCAGCTATTATCAGTGTAGCCAGACATTTTAATATGAACAAGATAAATCTCCAGAAAGCCTCAGAACACTACAAATAAACACATACAATCTGGAATCATTAAACTTCAAATTTCAAGTTTTGTAGTTTAACCACAATGAAAAAAAAAAAAAAATTTTTTATAACCTTAGACAATATTTTAAAGTATCTCATATAATGGAAATTAATAAAGATAAATACTTGAGGACTCTAGTACTATCTTGTCTTCTTCCTGTTGATTTTAACTGGGGTGAACCAAGAGCATGTTACAGGGGAAGCAAATACTTCTGAAAGACAGCCTACCTCCACTGAATAAACAAGAAAATTCATACTCTCAACAGCAAGGACCTGAATGAATACGGTCTATACAGAAAAAAAGAAAAAATTGTATGTATATAGAGTTTATCTATAATGACACCACCAGTGACTGGCTGCCAACTGGATGCAGCACTGTTCACCACCACACTCTGGGGCTGGCCATCCAGCCAGTTCTTAACCCAGTGAAAGGTGACCAGCACCTGTCCAAGGCGTGGGCTGCCAGCTTTCCCAGGAGTATGCTGTGGGAGACTGTGTCAAAGGGTTTGCCGAAGTCCAGGTAGAAAACATCCACAGCCTTCCCCGCATCCACCAGGCAGGTCACCTGGTCATAAAAGGAGATCAGGTTGGTCAGGCACGACCTGCCCCTCCTAAACCCATGCTGGCTGGGTCTGATCCTCTGGCCATCCTGTAAGTGCCATGTGATGGCACTCAAGACGATCTGTTCCATAATCCTGCTGGGCACCAAGGTCAGGCTGACAGGCCTGTAGTTTCCCGGATCCTCCTTCCGGCCCTTCTTCTGGATGGGTGTAACATTGGCCAGCTTCCAGTCATCTGGGGCATCCCCAGTGAGCAAGGACTGATGGTAAATGATGGAGAGCAGCTTTGCAAGCTCATCTGCCAGCTCCCTCATCACCCTAGGATGGATCTCATCTGGTCCCATAGACTTTGGAGCATCTAAATGGCTCAGCAGGAACTGCTTCCTCCTGGATAACAGGGAGGGTATTCTGCTCCCTGACCCCATCTACCAGCCCTGAGGACAACCTGTCTTATCATTGAAAACTGAGGCAAAGAAGGTATAAAGTACCTCAGCCTTTTCCTCATCTTTGGTGATTATATTCCCCCTGCCACATACAATAAAGAATGGGAGTTCTCCTTGCCCATCCTTTTGTCATTAATGTACTTATAAAAACACTTTTTTATTATCCTTTGCAGGAGGGGCCAGATTAAGTTCTAATTGGGTTTTTGCCTCCCTAATTTTCTACCTACATTACCTAGCAATATCCTTAAATACTTCCTGAGTTTCCTGTCCCTCATTTCAAAGGTGATACACCCTCATTTTTTTCCCTTAGTTCCTTCAAAATCCCTGCCCATCCAGGCCAGTTATCTTTCCTGTTGGCTCATCTTTCAGCACATAAGGGCAGTCTGCTCCTGCACCTTCAAGATTTCATTCTTGAAGTACATCCATCCTTCCTGGACCCACTGTTTCCTTCCTTTGTTTTTAAGGGCTGTTTCCCAGCGTACTCTCTAAAGCAGTCTCTAGAATAGGCCAAAGTCTGCCCTCTGGAAGTCCAGTGTGCAGATCAAAGGTAAAACATTATATTTGGTCTCTACCTCCTATTTTTAGAGCAAGGCTTCAAAACTGGACCTTAAAATCTCTGTTTCTCCGTATGCCTGGGTCTGAAGGAATAAAACCAGCACATGATTTTTTTCTTTCTGAAAAAAATCCTCTTAAAAATTTTGTATGAGAAGCATAAGCTCCGTTATTCACAGAGCTCCAACCAAAACCCTACTTAGAAGAATCCCTTAGTGTCAGTCAAGAGGAATTCTGCAAGATTAAAACAAGCAGGATTTGGCACTGAACCTCACTGCCAGTGTATTGTTTTCCCCTCTCTCACTCTTAAAAATGGTCATGCTACCAAAATTCTTATTTTAGTATGTTTTTGACAAAATGTTTGTACAAAATATTTTAATGACTTGGTTTCAGGTAACTAAGACAATTCAGTTTGTTGTACATTTTAGATACCTAATTTCATAAAAATAGCAACAGAAAGGAATTCCTCCCTCTCCCTTTAATGTTGCAGATATCTGTGAGTCTCTCTATCCTGGGAAACAGGCGAACTATACCCATAGCAAAATAAGAGCTTAACTTTTCTTCCCTTTTCCATTTTATTTTCTGTTGAGATTTCTGAATCTGATGTTATTTCTCAGTACTTGAGTGAATAAGAAAATAAATATAAGAAATATTTATTTTAAAAATAAATAAGGTTGAAAAGTTCGACCTAACACAATCATAAATGTTGAATAGTTTCATTTCAATGTATGCCTTCTTTTTTACCTCAGAACTGAAAAGGAAAATAAAAACCCTCTAGATTTTCTCACAGATGAACAAGTATCACAGCTGCTTAGAAACAGCTAATCACATCTTTCAAAATAGTATTTTCCATGCACTTGGTGGACCATTAAAATGATCTAATTTATGAACTGAAAGGATTGCTACTCAGAAAGGTCAGTAACTGTGCTCTTTGCAGTGCCAGAACACTCAAAATTACCTGGTGACTGAAGTCTCCCAGTAACAACTGATACATCATTTAACCTTTTTAATTAAAATAGCTAAGTCTGCAACCACCCATGCCATGCTGAAGGAAATCTTCTCCCCGATACCGAAATCTGAGCCTACAAAATTACATGTCTGGCACTTTAGGAATTATACCTTGAAGTTGTACTATCTGTAGGGATACAGATAGTATGTGCCAATGAGTATGAACAACCTGGTAGTAGAGGCAGCTAACACCCACTGTTTCCTTTTATAGTAACATGAGAAAACAAGAAAAATTCCCCAGAAAAAAAAAAAATCTTTATTTAAAGCTCTAGGCAAAACCTGCTAATACTAGAAATAGTTTGAGTTTTTCCCATCCATAAATCTGAGACCAGAAGCTACTTTAATCTTCCTCAGCCACCTCTGTTTGAAGACAGCATCAAATACTAAGTGCGTGTTTATGAGAGCAGAACAAGGTAGGACTCCCTGCTTGGGGACCACGCTTGCTTCATTTTAATTAAGGAATACTTCTCCCAGGTTCCCCAGGCTAAACAAGTCTAATTGAAGTCAATACTAAGTCCAATACCTTGCCATGTGTGCAGTCTAAATTCACATCCTAAGCTCACCTCAAGCAGGTGAGAATACTGCACACAGGCCTAATACAGCTTGCAAAGGTACAAAAGCAGTTCACATCCCTTGAGGTGACCAAGAGCCAGCACCAGGAGACTGCTGGGAACTGAAAATAGGAAAGGAAGATACAGTGTCAGGAGGAGTCAGGTGTAGTCAGTGAGCTCAATATGCACCCTTCTGAAAGAGATGGATAACTCAAAGTATTCACCTCTGCCTACAGTTATGCCAGTGTTAAGCCTTCACTATTCTTTCCACAACATCCATTTTGCAAAAATTCTGAGTGCCAAAGCCACCCACTGCTGCATCTGGGCTTCTGGACAGGGAGACATTAATTTCTGCTAACACACAAAAAAACAAAAAAACCCAAACAGTATATCCATAATTAACAAAGTCCTCCTATTTTAAAGCAAAAAGATACAGGGGAGAGGAGGAATCGTAGATTTAGAATGACAAGCACCAAAAGTTACAGGTTTAACCCCTCTGTGAATAGAGCTGCTTACTGAAGGAACTCTTTACAGTGCTTCAGGTAGACAGCCAAGAGATAAAGCGATGCCGGTACAAATCCTCATTGGCTACAAAATTGTCAACCCTAGAATCTAATTCCAATTCAACAGTGGTTTAAATATTACAAGAGATTTTCATCATCACTCCTCAATAGCTTTAACCTCTGGAGCTTTCAGAAGAATAGGCAGTGAATTGAATTAATTATTAGCCTTTCTCCATGGAGACCTTGGCACAAAGGTAAGAACCAGTAGCTCAAGAGGTACCTACTGAACCTGGTAGACTACTTTTGGTCCCCAGTGTGTTCTAGTGCCCCTCACACATTCCCCAGGCTTCCTTACTTTTATCTTGTTGGATTTACCTTGCTCTCCATCCAGTTTAAAGTGAAAATTCAAGCAGTCAGGAATGTCTGACATCTAATCCTCCTTGTGTTGGATGTTCACATATGTCAGCAATGCTGGAGCCATGTCTGTTGCAGAAGACAACACTACCAATTAAGGATGATCATAAGCCCATTCCAGGCTTGAACAGTGTTGAACACAGGGGTTGTAATCTGAAGTGTGATCCAGACAAGAAACTTGCAGGAGACCGCTATTTTACTGGTGGTCTGCCTCAAACACCTCAAGACTTCTTAAGCAGAAGACAAAGCAGAGAAAGAGGGTTTCTAAATAGATGTGCTTTTTCTGTCTCACACATGCCTTTCACAGTGACTACCACCACGATGCTGGTCAAAGGCCAGGTGAAGGAGCACAGTGATGATCAGCAACCCTTCCTGTAGCAACAAAGCCTCACAGCTGAGTACAGGCATGCCTTAATTATGTCTGTGTCAATTATGCCAGGGAAATTGGATGAACTGCAAAAAGGGTTATGGCATACATGCCCTATGCAAGTCTCAGTAATGGTTCTGAATATGAAGCTACAGAGGAGCACTTTCACTTCCTCAAGACTTTTGTAGGGGCTGATAACACTTGCCCTTCACAATTCACACCTCAAAACTTCTCAAGACCTCTGTAGTCTATTCATAAGCTAAATATACCCAGGGAACAAACACATAAAATACCAATCTCTTTTCAGAGATAACAGCCTGGACTGCTTTGATATGAACAGCACAGAGATCAGCTGTGAAGAATATAAAACAGCTGAATTCAACAAGAGCACTCTCTATTCGGATGGTTTTATTACTTCTACCTTTTAGTCAGTGTACCATCAACAAGTCAAAAAGAGAAGCAGCAACACAAAAGAACCATTTAAAATGGAAACTTAAGCACTGTTTAGCACATATCTGATATAGACGGATATTTGATATTAATATAGACCTATCAAACTGCTATTAATCAGAGGTCATTGGGCAACACTTCAACAGGTGATGTGAATAAATGTAATGACTATTATTACAGATCCTTCTTAATTTTGATAGAAAATTAAAAATCAAAATTCATCAAAATTAGACTCAATATTTAGATACTAGGCATCCAGTAAGAAATGAACAAAAAAACTCCAGGAGATCCATGTTGAGTAACTGTAAAAACCATCAACCATTCCAAAATCCACAGATATTTTTTTCCATATACAGCTTGCTTCACCCTTGCTTACTGTACATAATTATGTACCAATGCATACAGCTGCACTCTTAATAGAAGTTCCAAAAGCAGAAGAAAATAGAAACAGAAGGAAGAACCATGTTTCTAATAAACTTCTCTGTTCTCTTAAAGCCATATTTTGGACACATATGTAAAACTAGAGTCAAATTATATGATCAACTCTTATAAAGAGCTGGAAGCAAGGCTCACTTAAATCCACCTAACATATTGACAACACCTATTGCTGGATAGGTCAGTCAATTCACAGGATTTTTAAACCCCATTTAAAATTTCAGAGGGGAAGAAAACAAAAAACATCAAAGCCCCTTGTATTTAGCATATAGACCTTTTTGCCACTTCAAGCTAAAGACCTTTTTAAAAATGCACTGTCAGCAGCACAGCTTTTAAGGGTAAAATGAGGACTTTAAAGTCAGTATCCCACTGTGTATTCTACCACTGCGCTGCCTGTGGAGTGTGGAAAAAAGGGCAAAGATGGTTCCTAAAGTCTCAAATACTCTCTTACAATGGCTTTTATCCCTTTGAAGACAGAAGGAAATGCAGCTAATGTGTTTACAAATAGGCTGGCACCTGCTACTTTTTGAAGGAAACTCACAAAGGACACAAATGCCTCCTGGAATCTCATTATGTTATTTAATGGGACATTTTTGGGGGCTAGAAGTTCCCTCAGCTTGGCCTCTCTTTTCAATTTCACCTGTTTAAAAAGTTCATGCACTTTCTCAGATTCTTGTAATGATTCATGACTTCTGCCTCAAAATTAAAACAATTTAAAGTATCACTGATCTATGACAACAACAGAGGGAAGCCTGTCTGTGACAAGTTACAAATCCATCCTTACCCTTCATCTTTTGAAGGGAAAATGTTGAAAATTCATCTGACAATACATCCATCACTTTGCACATTTCTCAGCCATTCATAAAAGCCAATTAAGCAACATGGAAATGAAACCCAGCAGTCCCGAATGAGTAACTCTGAAACAAGCCAATATGCACAAGTAACAGAAGACAACATAACCTGTGAAGATAATGACTGCCAATGTTATCCTTTAGCACACCCTAAAAGTGAACATTAGAGTGTGAAAGACTGCAAATAAGTAGCATACAGGAGCCTAGTAAGTTTCTTTAAGAAACACTGCAGAAATAAAAGAGGAGAAGTAGCAGGAGCAAAGCCTCAGAAACCAACATCATTTCATATTATCATGTACCCCACCGAATATGGTGTACAATCACTGCTTAAATAAAAGGCCATAAAATTATTTGGCTATCTACTTTTTAAATTCCTGGTTTTCTATTTGAGGGTATAAAATCTATACAGTAACTTCTTTTTTTTCAATCTTCTCTGATTTATTCATTGCTTATTTTTCAACACTAGTGTTTACTTAATTCTGGATTCTACAGTTGTTTTATAGACTCTCAATAAGACCATTCCAATCAGTGGCAGTGCCAAAGAAGTGTTTCCCATTACTCCACTGTTTTAAGACTCAAATTCTGACAATATTAAAACCCAGAACATCTTACTATATTGTAAATAATACACCAAACTGTTCAGTAGAAATGTTTCCTTTTATCTAATCTAGTAGCAAAACAATCAATGGTAAGCTACCTGGGTAATTGAAAACACTTCTCTGGGAACTTGAGATATCCTTCATTGCATACTTTATGCAGTGCAGTTCCTCATAAATTCTAATTCTTGCCAAAAATATCAGTTTTCTACACTTCATTTTATCTATGACCATTCCAGCAATGGATAATGGCTAGATAATAAATAATGTTAGAACGGTTCAGTGTAACACATCCAAATCTGGTTTGCCTAGCAATATACAAAGGTACCTCAATATGTTATTTGTGGCTGAAATTAAAGATTACATGTAACATGCTTTTGGGCAATAGAACTGGAGCCACAAGGTATCAACAAATAACATTTATGAGAAATCATACTTTTTCATCATTCTAGTTGTTACTAAGTCCCCACTCATCCCCATAATTTAGATATGCTCATCCTCCTTCCTAATCCTATGTTGTCTGTAACAAATGCAGCTAAATCTGCACCCACTAGTACATATGAATCAAATTTTATACTCCTGAAGTCAATAATTTTAGTCAACTTTGAGCACTTCCATCTCACTAATGCACAGAATTGATCACACAAAGGAAAAAAAAACAAGCCTATATATGTCACCTGTAGTATTTTTTTTTTTTGAGAAAATAATGGCAGCCAAGGGAAATTCTGCCTTGGCCTGGAATCTTTAAAGGGCAACTAATTAATTCTGGAATTCATAGACACCAACATTATGACATCCACTCTTAAGATATTAACAATAATGTCATCCAGCCACACAAGTTCGAAAATGAAATCTCATTCTCTCAGGACAAAGGAAAAATAAGTTTTTTGAAATCCCTCTATTAATCAGCACTAAACTGTGTATTAGAAATGCAATCTCAAGGAATAGTTTCATGCCAACACAATTTGAACCACAAGAAAGCTCACATCAAAGCAGAAAGGTGACAAGATCCAGATTTGTCCTTATTCTGAGAAGCAATGGCAGCACTCAGAATTTCTAACTCTTATCGCTGACTTTCAACCAGTTATTTGTCTCTGAATTTTTCTGCACTACAGCTATTTTTTGACAGTTTCAAACTGATTGTAGTAGTAGTTCAATATACTCCCAAAGGTGCATTTAGTAGTGTGGGCTAGTTGTAAATTCATCTGGCTTTACGTTCTGCATGATCTGTAGGCTAATCTAAGGTTAAAACCTGATACAAGGTGATTTAAGACCAAGTCTCTATTACCATTGAAAGCATTCTGAAGAATTAAACTGAAGACATTTATTTATGGTATGTTTTATAAAAACAGCTCTTCTGGGCTTTCAACATTTACTACTCAGGGTGGACCAACAAAATGGTATTCCTTAAACCACAGAATGCATGCCAATTAAAAGAAAAAAGTTGATCCATTCAGGTGGCACCAGGAAATTTCAAACAAAATAAGCCTCAATATCTAGTTTGCGTCAGTAATGCAGTGGTTGTGTCATTCATCCTGGCTGGAGGAGACACAAATTTGAGCTAGTTCAATCTTGCAATAGGGCCAGTCACTCCTGACTAACACTAGGGCAGGTAGATTCTCTCTAAGTTTGTTCTAATTAATGAGTTATTTACAAGATGTAAAAATCTACAGTTTCGCAAAATATGCATCTCAGAGGGAAGTTCCATAAGATGGCCAGCTCACTTCTTCCTGGATGAAATTCATTTCACCACACCCCTCTCACTCTTGTCCCTCCACGCATCGTCCCACTGATTGAAATCAGCCCTGACACTGCTCCCAATATTTATGGAGTCAGTTCAGCTTGCTAACTCAGCCAAAAATTGTTCACAGGTTTTTCCTCTGGGAGAGTATTTCACATTTTTTTATTAGAGTTGGTACAAGGTAAAGATAATTTCTTGCATTGTCTTTTATTATGTTTAGAGTTGCTTCGATCTCTTAGGAATAATTTAGCAAAGAAAATTTAATTATATATTTTGAGTATTATTTTCAGCAAAGGATCTATGGTATTTTTGCTTCAGTTCTGCTAATTTCTGCGTATGAAAAATCTGTATTGCACTTTAAGTACAAACACTGATCTTATAATACACTTCTGAGTATGAACCTTTCATACATTGAAACCAAAAGAATAAGGGAAACCAAAAGTAATAAAAGTAAGATGGTTTGGCCAGATGAGATGAGCCCTTTTCCTGTTGAGAAAGGGTCAGAGGAGAAAAAGACACCAACAAGGCATGAAGAAAGCTGGGAGTTCCTTCATCAAAGAGTTCTTGGGACTGGCCACCTTGAGCTTTCAGAGACCAGAGTCATCAGTCCTTATAAACGTGGTATCAATTCAGTGGTATTATGTATCACAGCTAAACTGGGATAGGTTTTTTAAAGGACCGATTGTTTTGTATGTGCAGTGACAATTGCTGACAGGTTAAGAACTAATCTCTGGCCATGTGCACTGTCAACCCAGTAAAGAGTGAAGCCTGAAGTCTGAAACTCCACTGATCTGTCTTTCAAACATTCCTGTCATAGCAATTCCTAATTCCCAGCCGACATACAGACTTAGATATATTCAGGTGCAGCAGAAGATACTGCAGCAGTCAAACGCTGCCTGGTTTTCCTTAGAGGATTCAGCCTCTCATGGGGCCAAGTGCTCAGTGGTGTGCAGCAGCACCACAGCATCTCTCCATCTCCTGCTCTGCCTGCACAAAGCACTGATGAAAAGCACAGGAGCACTGACAAGTCAGGGCAATTACTCTGCAGCTGGAAAGAAGGTAGCAAACAAGGAAGTGTAGTGCTGACAGCATGAGACTTGACAAGTCTGCATTTGTCTATTCCAAACAAAAATCTTTGCAATTATAAGGGAAAGATCTAGCAACCTCCAGTACTATAACTAGCACTTCACCAGTAATATTTTTATAAAGAGTGGCAGTCATGTACAGTGTTTGTATTTCTTTATCCTTGAGGATGTGTAAGTTACATATATAGATAGATGTAGGTATAGATATAGATGATATAGATGATATAGATGATATAGATGATATAGATATAGATAGATATAGATATGTACACACCTCTATAATAGGTATTCTACCTACCTATTTAACAAGATGGCTTTCTACAGCAATAATTCATGTATTTGGATTGAAAGTGATGCAACCTTCAAAACTCCCACTGAGCTTGTAAGGCCATAGTCTCAACACTGGAGCTTCCTAAAATTTTTTCTGCTGTTATTAGATACCATTAAATATGCTGACCACATAAGTACACTGTCTTATTATTCAGGCTCAGTATTCTGACGTGCATTGTAAGCCCTGCAGTAGCACTCAGTAATTGTTGCAGAGCAACTGTGGCAACCTAAAAATAAAATATGAAAGAAGAAATATTTTCATTTTCATCTTTATATTAAAGTCAAATTAACTTGAATATCATTCTGTTTTGTAGGTTAATAAAATACAAGAGAAATTAATTATTAGCAAAAATAAATATTTATAAAGCAGGCACAATGGTAACAACAACAAATGAAAAAGTCTCTTAGTGGAAGTACTTGCCCTAAAGGGTAAGAGATATGCCAACCTAATAACCTCACCAGGGGTTATGAAAAATTTGCACATTGCCTGACAGCCTAAGGTAAAGTCTTATGGTAGCTCTTCAAGTGGATAAAAGGGAAAATGGAATGCAATGCAAAGTGGTACCATTTATCTAAATCAATGGAGACATTGCCTACTGCATTGACCTTCACTGCATCTTGAGGAGCATAAAAAGCATTAAGGAACATTTTAAAAACACCCAAGGGTTTTTCTTTATCTAGGTTTTCTCCCTGATCAAATAAACTGGAACTCTTTATTACAGATATTTCCCATATTTCAAGTTAATGTACATTTCTCTGCAGCACAGCCACCTAAATAATCTTAACACTTCTTGAGGGCCCTGACAGTCTCCCAGAAATGTCATATTCCTCCCCTGACACACATCCCTCAGAACAATAGCTGTGCAATGTCCCTTTGCGCTGACCCTAACTGAAATGATCATCCTTAAGATGACCAAGGAATGGACTGGAAGGACCAATGTTTAACATCAGTGCAAGTACTAAAAGCTGGAAAACCATGAGTGTGTGTAAAGTGATATTGTATATGTGATAAAGCTCACCTGCATCTGTTCTCTTACTCAAGTGTTCATGAGAAATAATACTACTGAGAGAAGGGCCATCTCTCTTACCCAAAGCAGCAGAGTAAACTGTTTACTCCTGGCTCTTTCCTCATGAAGACTCAGATTTAAATCAGGCAGCAGTAACACTGGCCCCTAAACAGATCTTCAGTAAGCCATACTGGGCAAGCACAACTGAATCATTCTCCATTCAATCCATCCCTATTTGCAAAGGTGTTCAGCATCAGAGAAAATGCAGACATGAAATATAAAGATATAGTGCACTTAGAATATTTATAGAGCTTTAGTCTCTCAACTCTTTGATGTTGATCCATGTGAACTAGCTTTTCACACCAGGAGAAAATGGTAAAAGCAATCTCTGCACACAGATTGCAGAAGTATTTCACCCACAGAGCTCTTTATACCTGTAGGACTTAAACAGCACTAATAAATTAGCAAGGCTTTAGTAAAAAGGTCAATTATAAACCCACTTCTCCATATTCCTACTTATAGTAACATAAGGCACTGCAATAAGCTGTAGCTCCTGACTACATGAGGTGTGTTCATTTCCAAAAATTATCTTCAGTCTCTGTATTCTTTCCAGTAACACAAAGCAGTCTTATTGGGCAATATTTCTAAGATGAAATACAGAATAAACAAAAGGTTGGATTTAAGTAATTTCTTTATCCATGTTCTCTCTTCTTTAGTTACTCCTCACTTTTGCCATTAAAACATTGTTTGCACGTGAATTTGAGTCTTTTCATTCTTCCTTTTGCTTTCTTCATAAGATCTAATGTTTACCTAGGTAAATATGTAGCTCCATTTCATATGTCCTTTTCCAAATTTCTCAACAAATATGTACTTGGTTTTAAGCAGAAAACTGGTCCAAAATCTAAAGTAAATTAGCATCTTTCATATAAAAAAAATGCAATGAGGTGTACAAAGCTTTTCATTTAATACCACGGGGGTGATAGTATATCAAAGGTAAATTTTATCAAGTATGGGCTAGTGAATTTCAAGCTCTTTATATTATTTTCATACATAAATTATCAAACTTACCCACATGCTTTATGACTTCAAGTTCAATTCACTTGAATTTATGAGTTTCTGCATACCATTAGTAGTTTCTGCACTGCTGCACTGTGTAATACTTATTTTAGTTCTCTGTAGTTTTTCTTTACTATTCAGACATTCTTCCTTATTGCACTTCCAAAGCAGCAGATTTATTTCTGAAAATTATAAAAGACACATGTTTCTCTCCTTAATAAATAAACTTCAGACAGCAATTATAATCATCATCAGATCACAAGTTTATTCCATAAAACCTGACAACAGTATAGAACGGTGACAGAATAAATGTGTATCGATGACATTTATTAGAAGCCACTGATCAGAATATTGGAAATACATTGCCTTAATATTTGTCTTAATGAATCATGGGCATTCATGTTTTATGTCCAAATCCAACAAAACAGGGTAAAGATCTGTGTATCTTGCCTGTTTCTTTGAATTCCCTGCATCTAGTCTCTAAATCCAATCCACAGAGGAGTTCTTGGGTTTTATCCTCTCTTCTCCTCAAAATTAATGCGAGTCATATAAAGCACCTGACACTGGTAATCATTCCTTTATATTTAAAATATATGTAGCTAGAACAAATGCATGAGTCACTTGGCCGTGTTCCATCGCCGTGCCGCTGTGCTGGAGCAGCTCTCCACCTCTCGCACATATTGCATGTTTTAAAGCTGTCTGGTGTAACAGATAAATCTGGGCAATCGCCTATTCTGTAATGATTTCTCCTGACATTCTCAATTACGTTTTGGAGAGCCTTGAGTACAACATTTCCAGCAGTTCCCTCAACCGACAGCATAAATTTTCTTAAACTGCAACAGACTGCTGTGCAAGATTTATTTGCTGAGCAGTTAACTCTGGTTACACCATCAAAAGCGGGAAGTGAAATTGCATCAAATTTCACCAGCGGTAATTAATTTTTTATTTTGAAGGGAAATAGTAAGACTTGAGCTACAAACAGAGAATAAATTAATATAATCACAGCACAGAGGCATTTCTTTAAATTTCCTATAAATCAGCATGGAGTGCAAGCCATCATGTAAGAAGGTCACCATAAATATTATTAGGGACCTTGATAACATTTTTGGCAAGAGGCTAGAAGTTAAAGAAAGTATGAAGACAATACTCTGGAAACACAATCTAACAGCAGGTAAATCCTATCAACATACATACTTTTTACTTTAAATGGAAACCTGGCTTGCTAGCTTTTTAATCATTGCATATGGATTTTAATCATGGCATATAAAAGCTGGCATATTTGAAAACTCATAAACTAGCTCAATTCTTTTGGTGGGGGGGCATGGTGAAGAGACATTTTTTGGGAGAAGGGTCTTTTTTTTTTTTTTTTCAAATTTCAATCTGAAAGCATCTCTTAAAAACAAAACACAAATGTACAAATACCGTCTTTTTTTTTCACTCAACTAGAAAAATACTCCGAACCACTACTCTTTAGTATGGTTCTATGGGACAACTTGTAACGTTATGTTTCTTGAATGGCTGAGTAAGACACCACCTCTATCCTAGTAGCTCTGAAGAGATAAGAGTTGTCAGCTGTATTTCTACAAAAGTTGTACCTGTTAAATTCTCTTCCCAGAAGAGACTGGGAGTATGAGCAAGAGAAGGAGCATTATGATTTTTTTAAAGGATCAAAGTACAAAATTAACTTCAGACAAACAAGAAACTACATTGAATAGATGACATTACAGTTTACCCAAAAAGACTGGTGAGAAAGAGCAGGTACATAAACTGGCTTTTACAAAAAGAAAAGAGTAAACATTATACTGAGCACAAAATATAACCCACAAAATATAACTGGAACAAGGGAAAAAGTAACATTGCAACAAAAAAATGCCTACACTAAACACAGTATTTCCATGAAAGGTCTTGAAGGGAAAAAAAACAACACGCCCACAATGAAAACAACAAAAAAGATTGTTTAATAGCTGATTTAGTAAGATATTTTACAATCTTGATCTTTCATTAAATTTCAAACTTATAGGAGGTCTCCTTTAGAAAAGCATTTTCAGTTCCATGCAAAAGCAATCTAAACTAGAAAGCCAGAGGGAGAAAAAGAGAAAACATCAAGAACAAAAAAAATGAGTAAACTATACACCCAAATTAAGACTGTCCTAGTGCCAGCAACTCCAATTTTAGTCAGTCTGTGAGTACTTGTGGTGTATTAGAAACAGGGCATATTGCAACAGAAAGATCAAAGGCTTGGCTTTGAAAGTTCAACCGGAAATACTTTTGCTTTGGCATTCCCAACTATAACGAAAGATAATAGCATCTCCCTCCCCTAAATAAGCTCCAGGATGACACAGGCATCTATCAAGAAGTACTTGCATATCACAGTGACAAGTACTCCAGTTTTTACTACAGAAATAAAACACATTTTGGTACACAAAATAAGCAGATTGAGTTCTATATTTTTTCTGAAGGTATTTTTGGACCACCATTGGCCAGTTTAATGTAAAGCTGTGCCTATAGCCTCAACTGCAAAGGCAGACAGCACATAAATGGCCTCAAAACAGTGGCTTTCTGAAGGAAACAATTTGTAGGTGCACAAGTACCCCAGCCACGAGAGGAGAGTGAGAAAAGTTACTAAAATATCAGCTGGTAGAGTTTATTTTAGCAGGTGGGTGTAATTAAACCCAACACACAGAAGTTCATACAACCTATAGAATGTTGACTATACATATCTTCAAAACAGTGCTCATGAGCAGATTTCTCTCTTTTTGAAATCTTACATTGTTTTACCTTTCCTATTCTTAATTGCTTTTCATTTTTCATTTTCCCTAGCTCATCCCTGTTTCTCGCTTATAAAAACCACTTTGTATTCTGCCTTCTTCCTCCTGCTTAGCAGCTGTCAGAAACCCTAAATTACTCAGAGTTTTACCCTCTACCTTTCCCTTAGACTCTTCTCATCTTTCTTGAGAACTGTAACTCATATTTAAATTCATTTGCAGGGTGCCAGCAGCTTCTCAGAGTTGTTGGTAATTTTTCTCTGGGACTACATTCCAGTAAATGCAATATCTCATCCAATAGAGAAACTGATTATGTACCAGACAGAGAACATCTGCTGGTCTAGTAGGGACGCCCCATCTGCAGGAGAGGCGATTTTCTCCTCATTGAAAACAGCTTGGGTCTTCTAAGACTGAACCAATAAAAGTTATTGTTTCATCATAGGAGTCCAGTGATCTTATATAGAGTGTTATTGAACATTGTGACAAACTGTCCACCGAGCATGCCCTGAGCTGCAGGAACTGAGTACTTTCTACATTCTGCTGACTTGTTCCCTCCAGAAGCAGCAACTCATGTCAGTGATTAACAAGAACCTGGTGGAAACTCAGCACAGCCAAAGGCCAGTAAACTACAAGCTGCAGTGGCAACTGCAGTATGTGAATTTAAAATTAGAGACTGAAAACTTTAAAAAACAGAAGATGAGGGGAAAGAAGAATGTTCTAATGCACTGTAATGGATTAAAAGAATGTTGTAAAACGTTTCTATGTCTGTATTTATGGAAATTTCTCCATCAATCTTTAGTCGCCCTCTACTAATGCATGTTAACAACCATAATCTCTGTCTTCAATGGCAGAAAATTACGCTTGTTTTCTTTTAACTTGTTCTTTAAAAACACTTGCATAAAAATAATTGTAGCACTTCCCCTTGAGAAGTTTGGGTGTAGAGGCTAATTGATGCAGATTTGTCTCAGAAATAAATATGTTTTCACTTTAACAGTATTGTTTTAACTGTGTTTGTCCCAGGCCACAAGCATGGCAACTTTTTGAACAGTAATATATTGCTCCATTATTCTTCAGCTTTAAAGAAAAAGAAAAGACCACTGAAAGAAAGGAGTAATTTTAGCACAATTGTTTTAAGGTTCATTGGTTTAAATTACATAATCAATACTCACATTTTTATTTCATTTCAGTATATTGTCATTGACAACGTGATCATCACATTTGACATTTGGCTGTTTCTGTTGTCCCACACACAAATACTATTTGTGTGTTGCTTGTATGTTTTTACAAGAGAAGGTAATTTATCAAAGACTAATCCATAACAAGCCCGCCAACATCGCCTGGATTTCATTCCTGAAGAATGACATCCTCTGAGATCTACCATTATAGCACTGATTCCTGGAAATCATTTAATTCATGCATGCATTATTCATCAAGAGAATTAGACACTATTTGGTAGCCAAGAGATTCCTTGAATAAGGGACCATCTGAAACAGAGCAGAGGTAGTGTTGCCTCTATAGATGGTATGTGCATTCTAATATCAAGACAATGTCATACACTTATGGCTTACTTTGAAGACCTATAATTCAGAAAAAATTGTTGAAAAATATTCAGAGGAAACCCAGATGGATGACTTAAGATCTGTTTTCACCAAGGCAGAAGATCCACAGTCAATTCTGATGATGAAGGATTATAGTATAACTTGATCACAAGCAATCTGGGCAGAAAATGTAGCAGAGATTTCTGATAGCAGAAAGCATTTTAATCTAACAGGTAGTTATAACAAAACCCAAAGCTAGAAACTGACAGCTAGCTAAGTTCAGAAAAAGAGGTGAATGCTTTTAACAGTTACAGGGAAGACTTGAGCTACTTTTCCAGGAATGTACCTAATTCTTTGCATTTCATAATTCCAAACTGGTTTGAATGCCACAAGTTCATACCATGAGGCAGAAATAACCATGTTACAGAAATAACTTTTTAAACTGTAAGAGAATACAATTATGCAGAGGTTGTACTATGAGGAAGGTCAAATAATATAGAAGGCCATAATGGATTCCTACCAGTTAGTCCTGTGTACTGTCTCTGAAATGGAAATACTGTTCTTTGTTTTGGAAAAATGTAATGTCTACTTGGGTGGTGAGGCACTGAAACAGGTTGCCCAGAGAAGCTGTGAGTACCCCATCCCTGAAAGTGTTCAAGGCCAGGTTAAGTGGAAAGCCTGGTCCAGTGGGAGGTGTCCCTGCCCATGGCAAGGGGGCTGGAACCAGATGATCTTTAAGGTCCCCTCCCACTCAACCATTCTGTGATTCTATGGCAGCAAAATTAGAAAGCTGCAGAGCGTTCCTTACTCAGCTAGAGTGCTATTAATTCAAAAAATACAGTAAGTACAACTTAAGATTGGAAACTGCTGTGAAGCCTACACTGCGCTGTTTTGAGCTGCCTTTGCATATTGATTATGTTTGGCCAAATTAAATTGTTCCATACCCATGGCAACCTCTGAGAATTCTAAAGGCAGAGGGATTGCCAGTGTGTGGCAATGTCTTAAATGTTGTTTCCATTCTCTTAGGGCAATCTTCCTCTGACAGACAAAATACCATTTACTCCTATCAAATCAATTGGCCTCATTTTATTTTCAGAACCTGTAAGGTTTAACTATGTCTGTGTTGAAGCTCATTTAGTCAGACTTTATTATCTACTGTGTATTTGTATATCACTTAGCAGAGCAAGGCTCTCACCTAAGTAGATACCACTGCAAAAACACACATGAAAAGACAGTAGCTAAAATAAAAATATCAGAGCCAGGCTCTTCCCATTTGTTTTAAATGGCTGACCTGAATTTTTTAAACTACTTAATATTTGCTAATGTTCTCACAAGACACCAAATTCAAATACTACAGTTCTTAAGTACCCACACGTCACCACTGAAATTAGCTGCATTTAAAAAAATACTGTAAATCTTATTCATATAAATTCATAACCTTGAACCCGAATTTTCAATTCATCACAAAACAAAAATCAAACTGATTTTTGTTCTTAAATACCAGAGAGCTAAACTTGTTTGTTTACCAGAAGGACACTGGATTTTTCATTTCCAGTCCAGTACAAAGTTCTACTGAAAAACTGAAAAACCTTCAAAATCAAGAACCACATGAAAATGCAGACAAGCCCATAAATGTGGAAGACAAAACTGGGACCCTGGAAGCCTTGTACCAACTCAGTGACTGTGTTGCTTTGTACAAAAGGTTGCATTTTTGTATCCCTTTTCCAGCTTTTAAAAATGCAGAAGGAACTAGAGAATCCAGACGGCACCCACCTAAACATTCCTGTCCTGATCTTCTCAGCCATGCTGGAGGACTTCCAGGGAGTAGGAATGGAGAGGCATATATCTCAGAAGCACAGCAGTCATCTTTTACAGTTGGGCTTATGCACACCACTGCCAGACATAATAAATCCAGATAAAATAGAGTCCAAGATAACCCACATTAAGAACTGTTCATTGAACTAATATAATCTACACCATGGCCAATGAGTGTGGAAAGCTAATAAGCATGAAGTCTATGACTGCCTTGTTAACCGCCTGCAAGCTCTCGGATGAATGGAAGTAGGGTTCAATTTTTCTGCAAGATTTTAACATCAAATTGCCTGGCGTTGGATTTTGAATGCTTCGGACTCTTTTATGTTTATGAATTTTTTATAAATGTTACTTAATATGCAAGTGCGATGAGACTGTACATTAGCTGGAGAAACTGCGTGATTTCTGATGGATGTAAGCAATTTTCCTGCACTCAAACTGAAATATAGAGCTAGTCTTTTACCATATGGCTTACCCTCAGCCCTCACGTAGCACAGATCTCTTTGCCCAGCAAAATTGCTTTCACAATCAGCATCCCATCCATCTTTACAGTTTCCAAATCACAGAACCACAGTAGAGTTTGAGTGGGAAGAGACCTCTAAACGTCATCTGGTTCAAACCCCTGCAATAAGCTGGGACATCTTCACCTAGATCAGGTTCCTCAGAGCAACTGTTGCTGTCCAGCCCAGCCTCTGATGTCTCCAGGGATAGGGACCTTCTGTATGGGTATAACCATCTTCTCTGTTCCCCTTGTGCTCTGCTCTGTAGTTGCTCTTCTGGCCACTACACATACAGTACTTAAATTTCACTTATCAGACTTAAATTCCACTGTGACAGGGGACAGGGTATTAACAAATATAATGTTTTGATCTACCTTGTTTTGAATCTACCCTCCCTTCAAATAAAGTACAATGAAGATATCTAATGCAGGACTATCAGAGACAAAAAAAAAAAAAAAAAAGTGGGGAGAAAACAAAGTCTTAAGTTAAGAACATAAAAAAATAAACAATGAAGCTAAGGATGAACAGAAACCCACATGAAGAAACAACAGAAAGGAATGGATATGCACCCAAATTTCAACCTCCTGATACAGCCTTTTTAAAGATAATAAAAGAAGTAAATGCCCTGATTGGAAATTTCCTACTCTGCTTTGTGCTCTGGATAACCCACATATCTTTCAAGGAGCAGAGGAAAACATAGTGCAGAGAGTTTTGCATTAGTTTCAGCAGAAGGTTAAAGGTCTTTGGCCTTTGTAGCAGAACATGCTGCAAAGCAGCCAGGATAATTATGAAGGAGGGAAGGGAGTAAGAATTCCTCCTTTCTAGGTCACTGAAGGATGCACCATCCCCAGGGCAGAGACAGATTTTGCAGGCAGATAAGTCAAAAAGAACAGTGTTTGCAAAGAGGTAGATCCTGCAATCCAACAAATCCACATTTGCCATGTCCTTTCAAACATAAACATAGAGGGTAGCTGCCCTGAGGGTGATTACACACAGTGATACACATGGTGACACATACAGGAAATGATGATTTTGGTGCCAAGGAGATTCTGCAACATGAGGTAATGACAGCTGAATTTAGGCACCACTGTTTTGGTATGTGTGGTTCTCACTGAAAGTGCCCACTGAAATTTAGTGCTAGCGAGAAATAGAAAAGAAATATGAAAGAAATGGGCAGGCAGAGCCATAACATGTATGTGCTGGACAGATAACAAACACTGCTATTTTAAAATTATTGTTAGCATTATTGAGCAAACCTATATAAAATAATAACAAAAAGTCACTCCTTCCAAGATTCATCTACTATCGTTGTGTTCTCTCTCTAGAGAGTGATAAGCATTTTGAAAATGAGCATATCTACACTTTGATATCTTCTCTGTCTCTATGCCTTTCCATAAAGCCATACTGTTTCTAAGAGTGGTTGGTTTTGGATATCACTTCCTAGCATTTAGAAGAATCCTTCTCCTGTGAAGCTTTACCACAAGTTACTGTACTTAATCCTTTTTTTCTTTCTTATGCTTTTGCATATCCATAATAGGCACTTAAAACAATGAAGCTATAAACTGTAATCAACAGCTCCAGGGTGTTGGTGTACTTTGCTCTTAGAATGGAAATCAAATTATATAGCCAAGGAAAAAAATAAATATTACCCAGCAGTTATAATTTTTAGGCATTTTTATGCAGAATTTCTCTCTCAGATGGAAGAACAAACACCTGCTTTTCCCTAAGCTGCCTCCCCTAACAACTTATCCTCCTTAAGAGATCTCACTACCAATATCAAGGAAAGTGGCTACTCTGCCTAATCAGATGGCATTTCCACTCTTGCCCAAATGAATCCTTTATTTTCTTCAGGCTTATAGAAATCTAAAGAGATTTGGGGGAGTTCTCAGGAAAATAGCCTGAAAACATCATGAGATGTCAAAAATAATCTGAATCTATGCTGGTGGCAGTGCCTCTGAAGGTCTCACCATCCTCTGGTATCAGCCAGGATCTACCAGATGCTGCTATATTATTTGTGCTGATAAGAAATAGCAGTTTTGTTATGTCTGACATGTCAGAATGAGCATCATTCCAAGAAAATTAGAAACTCAGCATTCAGAGGTATTTAACAACACCAAAATGAAAACAAACTTCATCAAGAATATGCACCTCTCTCAGTGGACCACGGCAGCTCCCGTTAAGAGTAGCTTCTGCAATCCTCACTGTGGTGATTATGGTTTCTCCAAAAGTCAAGTCAGGCAGCTGATGCTTTGTCTCTGTTGCCTTTGTGTCTTCGAAATCGCAAGAATGGCATATTACAATTGATCTGTCTCCTGGTACAACTGCTCTGAACCAAACCATCCTTGTTTCCAGGATGTGGGAATATTAATTGACCTTTCTAAGAATTCATTTTTAAAAATTACAAGCTCTATGCTGGGCTTTTCACTAGTAACATGGATGGAAGCAGCCTTACAAAGGCAAGAAAATTTGTGTTGTGATCTATTTCTCACATTGGTTGTTCTCATTGATCCCCACTGGAAAGTACTAATATTACCAGAATTGTAATTGTACACTGATTTTACCAGCCGAGTCAAAAGAACTTGTGGCACAGCATAATTCAGGACTGGAATTTGTATCTAAAAGCAATAAAAATCCATTGTGTTGGTTATAGGCCAATTTTTGATCTTTCATACTTGCTACCTGTCACTGAAAAAAGACTGAGATGTTTAGGCTCGTTTGTTTTCTGAAAAAGGTAAAAGGCACAAAAAAAATCAACTTTTTTTTTTTAACATTAGGGAAGTTAGAGAAGCTATACAAGCTTGAGAGGTTTTGCTATTATGGAATTGAACCACATGATCAAAAACTAGATTTTCCCTTATTATTTAAAGAAATTGAAGATCACATGCATTGTTAAATACTGGGTGTCCACTAATACCTATCTGAAAGTGAATTGAGAAGAATTTCATTGCACTCTTAGTATAAAAACTAAAAACAGGAAATACATTAGGAGATGCCACTCATCCAGGCAGTTTTGAGTGAGCTGCTGTATTTCTTCTGAGGGATAAAGCTTCCAAACTCAAAATGACAATTCTTCCCCACAAAACTATTCACCAAATATGAGCAGGAGTGTAAAAATCACTTATGGTCCAGATACTATGTGGCCAAAGTATGACCTCATCTTTGAAATTTTTTTTGCCAGTTTTGAAATGACTCCATGATAATCTCGACTAACTCCAATGACTGAATCTGACTGAATCATCTTTCTTCTGTTCCTCAGCTATCTGCCAAAAATCATTGTTTCATGATGCTCACACACTTGATGGCAGCAATGAGATCACTCTATAGCTGATCTGTTAATAGCTATGTAACTCCCTTTGAGTTCTTGCAGTATTCCTACAGGATTGCTATTTCTCTGTTTTTCCTCCCTTAAAAGCTCCAGTTGTGTTCTCCAGCACAGCCCTTAATCTGTTCATCTCTACAATTAAAATGGGAAGCAAAATAGGTCAGCTATTCACATATTCACAGTTATTTAAAGCTTGTCAATCTCTCTCATATAAACCTGCCTAATTTTACTGCCTGCAGTTCACTTTAATGGAATATTATCTATCAAACCATAGCTTTACAGTATTTTTTTTTATTCCCTTTGTTAAAGGAACTTGGGAATTCAACTTCTTTTTCTTTTAATTACATCTAAAATTTTCATCCATCATTCATCATCACCTCAGTCTGTTTTTCTTTTATGAAAAGTGATTGTATAAAAAACTTGCAACAATACAATCCCGCAGGCTTGAATTTTACTTGCATAGAATTATTGATAAGAACAGTGTAACATGTCCTTCTGATAAAACATGTTTTTTCAGAAACTGTGCTTATTCATTTATTAGTAATGATAAAAACAGCCAGAAGCTGTATTTTTTATGCCTCTGTGTAAAGAACGAACTGCCTCAAGGCTAAACATCTCCTACAAAATGTCTTCCCCTCTGGAAAGTGGCAACATCTTTATGCTAATGATTAAAAATATTCCCCGGATCTATTTTTGAATTTTTTTGAAGAAAACCTTTTTCTCCCCTTTTTTCCTTTACACATTTTCATACTTCATTCATAAAGAAAATCCCTGTAATGAATCATGTATGTTATAAATCATACCAGTGTGAAACACTTCAGACTTAACTCCTACAGTGTCTAAGGAATATGCCATTATATAAGGTAAAAAGTGTCAAAGTGTCGTATATAATGGCAGGATGGAACATGGACCCAAAGAATTACAGGTTCTTAGCCATTCTTTGAACTGTTCCCTTCAACAAATCCAAAACAGAGGAGAAAAGCCAACCTTTTGCCAAATATACAATATGAATTTCTACCTAATCTCTCCAATTTGTGAACCAAGCAGCCTAGAGAAATTCCCCCACATCAGAGTATAAGATGTTACTGGCTCACATGTTCATCAGAACATGTCTGGAGATATGAGGTGGCACCTTGAGCATTTTTTCTGCTATCTGGCCTCATGCACCTTTTATTTTGAAATCATACTAGAAGTTAATATTTCTAGTTTAATATTTCTCCTGGATTTCTAATTAATAGATTCATTAAGTTTATATGGGGTGCTGTTATATTGCAATGGATGTCTCCCTAGGACTGTACAGATTCCCATTTATCACCACGTTTTTTTCATCTGCAGTTGACAGCAGAAGAGCAAAATATAACTATCACCACTACATCAAGATCAAATCAAATAGCCTGTTTTGCTCGTATCAAAGTCAATATTACTTCATTTTATTTTTAAATAATAGTTCTTATAACAAGTTCTAAGACATTCACCACATAACCTATCTGCTTAGAGAGGAAAGTATCAGCTACCAAAGGCCATTTTCTCTATCACAACCTGATAGCTCTAAAGAGAAAAGGCATCTGTAATGCAGAGACAAAGGAATCACCACACCTTCTTGCACCGTGCCAGGGTGGTGAATGAGTGCTACAGCTGACTGTCAAAGATTATATAATACATTCCACAAAATATAAATTAAAAATAAATTCTTGATAAGGCTGTTGGCCAGTTCCTAAGCACAGACTCAACCTCAGTACATTAAGGGTTTCTCCCAGCCATCGTGTAAATCAACAGAAAAATATTTGCCTGTAGAAATAACTCATTTATAGAACCACTGTTGCATATTACAGAATATAAACATGTCTTCTGCTGTTATCAAAACTCATTAGACAAACAAAAGCCAGAGCCAAACCAGTCAGTCCTATTGTATCAGCATTCTCCAGTGGAGCTCTGTCCTGCCCAGAAGTTTCTGATCAGGTCTAATTATACTTATCAGCTCTGCAAAGGCCTTTTGAGAGTTACAGAAGAAGAACACAATACTAGAACTGTTACTGTTATTCAACCCTATCGACCTTTTCTCTGAAGGCTGTGAGAAAAACAAAAAAGAAGGGTAGTTTACCTATTAATAACACTATAGATTCGTATACCTAGGGAAGAAATGAATTTAGCTACAGCCTCACATACTGTAACTATCATCCAAATTTGAGCAGGTGAAAGGGAAGATGATCCAATGATTAATTTCCCATCCAGCTGAAAGTTTTAAGACTTCCCACTCTACTATGGGATTCCTGCGTGACCTCATTAAGCTCACAGAACTACAACAGCCCGTGTCCCACAGCATGGAGGGCCAGAGGGTCTGGAAACTGGTTAACTCTTACAGATGTGGCGCCTTTTGGCCTGAGCAGCTCAGCCAGCTGTGCTGCACTACCAGCAGCCGTCACAGAACCGACCCTGCTTCTCGGCATGAGCAGGCAGTCCTAGTCTGTTTCCAACAAATAACTACCACCAGCACCAATTTATTGCTAATATTTACATTACAAGAGCTCTGTATAAAAAGAATTCTCTATTCTCACTTTATACAGTAAGGAGAGCATGACAGTTTTCTCATCATTTGTCGATACACATTTCAAACCTGCCCTGTTTCTTAGCTCATCATCTTGAAAGTCGCAAGAGTTATGCTTCTGCCACCATTATGATCTGTTAATAAAAGGTTACTGCAGGGAAGGTGAAGCTTTCCTAACTTACAACATCTGTCACTTTGAAGAGTCAAGGGCAAAAATACTGTTAGAAAATTTATTCCAGCAAACACTTGTGCAAGAGACTCTAAACTGCAGTAGCTTTTAAAAATAAAACTAATTTTAAGCACCTACTTTTTCCCTGGGATGCATATTTCTTCTATACTCTTTGTCTGTTGTGTGCAATCAACTAAATCTATTTCATTATTTACCTATTTAGTTGGCAAAATATTATCATTTCAAATAAATCAGAACCATAAATTCACTGCTTATTTAAAAAAATTCTGTTCTATGGGACAAATCTGACTGTGTTTTGGTATCTAAACATACATACTAAGAATACTACATGATTTATAGTCAAAATGGAAAGAAATTCAGGTGATGGTATTAAACAGACAGGTTTTAATTGCTGTTGTTTTGTATATTCTGTATACCCTTGCACTATCTAACATCTTCCAAGAACATATTTTTTGTTGACTTGATAGAATTATATTCTCTTAGTGGTTTTTTCCTCTGGGACACTGAACATAAGCCAACAACTCACCCTGAACTGCTGAAGTTGAATATTACCTGAAGTGATGTGCTGTCCAAAGCTTGGCAGAAGCAACCATTTACACGTTTTTGTGTCTGATATCTTGGCCAAAATCCAATAAGGTCAGTAATCACCTGGCCTTCAAAAACCTTCTTGTAATGATAGAGAAACAAGGTAGATTCATGAATGTTACAGAGAATTTGGGCTCAGCACGAGACCAGATTTCCAGATCTCCTCACTCTGGCTTCATGTCGAGTCTGCAGAGTGTGTAAGAGTTTTCCACTGATACCATCAGGGTCTGCCTTTGAGACAAGGAAGACACGCATGTTGATCCTCCATCAAGAGCATGAAGAAAGCTCATCAGACCTCATAATTCTGGGGACGTGCTTTTATCTTAACTGAAAGCTGGGTTTCTCAACTCCCTCTGCTACTGTCTGCTTTCCAGCTACGTGGTGCAAAACTAGAACCTCTGGAGACATTAAAAGAAGAATGTTAAACGAAGATACATTTCATTATAGGGCAATACAAAACTGAAATACTCTCTTTGTAACATGAAGTCTATGAGACTGCAGTCTTAAATATTGATTTTTGTATTCGTTGTCATTGACAGAAGCAGTTCTATTTTTGCTGAATGTAATAAATATGACTTTAAACAGAATAAGGCCCTTTCAGCAAGAAATTTTACATATATCTGTTTATAAGCCTAAAATTAAAGCTGCTAAAACTGAAAAGAGAAAAAAATAACCAAGGGGGTTTTCAAAAATTTAAAACTCCATCATGCATAAATGGAGCTCATCAGCAAAAGTAATTTCCCTGCAGAAAACACTCCATCTTTTGTTTTATGTAAGTTAGCAACATGAATATTTCATTTCTAGTGAAACTGCCGTTACCCTTTTGCATTTCATAGCTATGCTTGGTGTCTCAGATACATAAGCTTTTTTTTTTTTCTCACTTTGCTGTTCAAGTCTATTGCAATTACAGGTTTTTCCATATCTCAGTAGATAATAGAGTTTGGAATCTGGTATTAGCAGCAACTACATCCTTTGTCCCTAGCATCCCCTCTAGAAAGTAGATGGGAAGAAAGGAACATAAAGGACAAACCACTGCACAGAGGATAATTATTCTCAAGATACCAATCATCATCTGGAAGGCACATCGGGTATCATTGTCCTCAAGTAGTTTGGGATTTTCCCAAAACTATTATCAACCTTGGCAAAATTTCACAATTAAACAGAAGGTAGTAAAAACACCTACACTGCATATTTACAGTTTAAAAAAAAGCCTAAATGAATACTGAACTGAATTTACCTGTGAGATGTATTTCAACTCCAGGACAAGAATAATAAAAAGAATCAGTACAGTGGATAACATTGTATTGCTGACAGCTGTTGCACAAAACTGTGACCAAAATAGGTTGCACAAGAATACAGACCCTCTACAAGCTTGTATTTTAAATTACTTTAATCTCAAGAAGCTTAAAAGTAACTTTTTCGATCAAGATGAAAAGGCAAAGAAGATAGACTACTTGACCTATATGTAGTTCCATTACCATTGCAAATTCTCATCTTTGAGAGCAATTTTATTTTAGATTTTGTACTCAGCATGTCAGAATCTGAGTGGCTGATTTTCTCATTTAGCGTTGTTGAGGTTTTTTCAGTAATTTTACAGGATTTTTTTTTCTTCAAGATTGCACATATCTGGAAAACAGTTGTATCATGTATCAGATCTTCCATCTAAAGAGGAAAGTATTTTCTTCATTTAATGCAACAGGCTTTTTGAACTGTAGGGAGTGAGCAGGCCTGACTATTGAGGCAAAATGGCCAAGGGTGATGTAATTTGAATCACACTGCAAGGCAGACCACCATTCTAGAGACCACACAGGAAGAGTCTACAAGATAAAATCACTGTACAATTGTAATAACATAAGCCAGCAACAAAAAGATTTTGCCACCTTAGTTAAAAGATCATCAGGGGGAGATTCGTGCTTCAGAACACCTGAGTCTAATCATACAAGGAGGAAAAACCAGCCACTGTCCAATAAAAGTCATCTGGTAACAAAAAGCACTGTGTGTAAAATGTGACTCTGAGATCACTGGCGAAGGTCCAGGTTTCCCTACTGCTGAATTTCCAAACACTTTGAGAGGCGAGATACATTCCAAATTACTTTTCATGTTATTTTAGCTATCTACTGTTGCCTTCATCCTCTACATAAAGTTTTCCAAATTGTTTATTCTGAGTGTGAAAGCATTTGCATAGGTAAGGACTCACGATAAAGACATCAGGGAAAGGGCATCTCATGCGTAGAAAGCTTAAAAATTGTCTCAAAGCCATGCATTAATGTTTGTGTCCTGTTCCACAGTGTAAGATCTACAAAGGCAGCAAGCCTGTCATGTGTGATTTCTGGCAAACGAGAACTGCAAAAATTCACCTTTTAACTAAGTCATCAGTTCAACAAGCAGTGTAAAAGGGCAAGTTTATCAATACATCAGGTGGAAGGTTTTAAAACCTAGGTGGGTGGGGGAACATGTGACATACTAGAGAATTTATGTTGGTATTCAAAATTTAACTATTGCAGCATCCTAAACTGATTTAGTACAACTACTTAGTTTTGGAGTAGTTTACATGCAAATTATTAGCCATCCCTGTGAATCCTGCTCAGCATTAGGAAACTGCTGATCCTATAACGTAGATCCATCTTTGGTGTGGTGATCAACATGTTTGGCCTACTTTGTAAATCACTGCTACATTTTTACTTTAATTTGGTAGGGAAATTTATCACATGCTTGGTTTGGTTTACCTTATGAGGTCCTAAATCATTATGGTTAAAAATACACTGAGTTATATCCCAAATGGTATTCCATATGGACCTAAAATCATTACAGATATTGGCTTTCCCTCTCTTCATCTACTCCAATTTGTCCTTTTGGTGTCCTTAACCTCATTAGTGGTTATAGGGATAGAGAAATTTACTTCATTAGAAAGGATAGTAATGTCATACAAATATCTAATCACCCCTCATTCGAAATTTTCAAAAGTCAGTTGGCAAAAAAGGACACCAGAAAACAGTTGCCATGTCCTCTATAAAAAGTTTTTATATAATTTATTGTTACTGGGGGAGGTCCCTTCTATGAAAGATGCTGAAGATATTCCAGAATAGAAATACTGAATGATAATGGCAAAAGTTAGTTGATGACATTTATAAATTAATTAACAAATGTCATGTAGAACAAGATGCTGGAATTCCTATAGATAGCCCAAACTTGGTAGAGGTCTGCAAGGTCTTCTGTGATTTCAAAAATCACAAAGTCTCTTAGGCCAACTGTCTTCCCACTCTGCAGAAGAAGCTGAATTGGGACTACAAGTCTAATTTGCTAATTGCAGATGGAGTGAAAAAAAGAAATATTTCCTTTTTTTTTTTAATTTGGGGGGGGGGGGGGTTTTGTTTAATATAAGAAGGTATCTCTTTTCAACCTAAAATCCTAGGCAAACAAACAATAAACTGCCAAAAGTCATTTCTGCCTGAAGTTGTTTTATTACCCTGCTTTTAAAGACAACCCTGTATATAGGACAAATTATCAGTGAACATATGCTCTGGCACAGTAGTGCTTTTGGAGAGAGATGATTTTCCAGTTCCTTCATACTCTGATTTCTGTCTTTGACCGTCGTTTAATAATACAGCCCTAAATCAGTGCTATTTCCTGTATTTTAATGTGCAACATAAGAAAAAAGAATGGCATAACTCATAAATAGAGTCTTGTGCTAATACTCAAATCTATCAGTGAAAGCAACAGAGTCTGTTCCAAAGTGGTTACTCAACTTGTTCATTAGCATATTTCAAAAAACAGCACAATTTTATTATCAGGCTCATATCGCTTTATCCTCTTTACCTTGTATGGCATCACATTTAACAACAAATATTTTACACAATCATTTAACTGTGTTTTTCAGAACGTAGACTCAGATAGAAACTAATGCAAGGAAATTATTTTCCTAAGGAGTTGGATTGTTTCCTAATTGTTTATTATAGATGTATTCTCTTGCCAGAAATCAAGATTTAAAATTCCATCTTCTTCAACACTTTAATGTTGTTTGGCTCTCTGAAGCATTTATATTTAATTTCACAGCAGTGTTACAATTCAAATGCTATATTTTAATGTCTGCAGCAGCCAGTTGTTGATTTATTTTCTTTCAGGCAAAATGCAAATAAACTCTTAAGAGGTTTGCTCGCAGCCCTTGTGTTTGAGTTAATACATTTGCAGTGAATAAATGAAAAGAAGTCCAAATATGACTTTTTAAGGCCCTCTTGAATTTAAAAACTCCATCGAGTTGAAAAAAAAAACATTACTCAGAAGTTTTTCTATGAGAAGTAACTAGAAAAAAGCGCACATCAACTTGGGTCATTTCTAGTATAGGTCTATGCCAATCACAAACTCCAAGGGCATGGAAACGAGCAACTCTAGTGACCCAGCACCTTTTCGAGCTCTCCCCCAAAAGTCCATTCTTGGCTGTGAAGACATTCCTATAAAACCATATTCTCCAATTACCTCAGAGCTAACTGCCCCACAGAGCAGTCCAGACAGGACAAGCAGATGCTGTATCTGTCAGAGCATTCACCATACTGCTTAAAATATCCTAAAATCCATTCCTTCTCTTCTCCATTTGCTGTGGTTAGAGGCTGCTATGACTGAAGCACAAAAGCTTGGGATGGTGGACTTCAGAGGCAGAGGAACCGGCCTACTCAGCACTGCCCAGCAGCAAAGAGAGGGAGTAACCAGACTAGGTCCTCCTGGGCTCAGGAGAACACACTTCTTTGCTGTAGACTCTAGAGTCATGGTTCCCTAGACATCCAAGACTGACCTACACTGGAAGACACCACAAAAAAAAGGAAAAATACTAGATTTTAAGGAGTTACCAAGCAGGTCAGATTCTGGATTAGGCTACAGATTTTAAAGGTAATCAAGATGGTAACAGGCCAGGTTTAACAAGTTAGAACAATCTCTTAGGGTTAATTTCCATCAGCAGTAACAACAGCTAAGAAGGACAAAAACATCTTTTTAAAAGCATAGATGTATGCAAAAATTAATCTTGGAGGAGCGTCAGAGTCTAAAGCAACTTTTTAAAATACTATTTTTGCAATAACAGTTACTTTCCAATCAAAAATGCTTTGCCAGATCATCAGGATTTATTAGGATGAGCTTGGTCTTTCAAATAAAGCAAGGAATTGGAAGCTGGAAGGTTTGGGTTTTGTGACATATCTCTCTCTCTCCTGAGTATAGCAAGAAAATTTATCTCACTTTTAAGAATTTCAGCTCTTTTTTTCAATGATGTCTTGTGAGATTATTTAATTTTTATAAGATTCACTAACACCCAAGAGCACCATGCTTCATGGAAAGATATTTTTAAAGCCTAGTCAATACATCTGAAAACTACCTGCATCAGAAATATTTCAAATATTTCTTTTTTTCTGCACTATCTTGCAGCTCTAACACAGCAACAACAAACCTACAAGAACACTTGAAGAGCAACTCTGCTCTTATTGGAGTCAATTGAAATAAGTGGGATAAAGTTTTAAAGTACCAATGCTGTAATGAACACCAGGTACTGCAGAGACGAGCAGTTTTCAGATTTCAAATTATCTTGAATCAAATTGATCCCCAGTACATTTCTTTCTAGTTTAAAGAGCCTGTTAACTATGTCTAGAGGGCTAAAACTGGTCTTTGGGTTTGTATTTACTCAATTAGATTTCATTTTAGACTCAGTTAATTTATGAAAAATTGCTAGTGTTTTCCCATATATTTTTCATCCAAGAGAACTCCTTCTTTTATACAAATTGTTTTCTATTTGGAAATGTAACCATCTTTATAAAAAAAGATTAATGTTTGAGGCATAGCCTGAAAAGTCGTTATTTCTTAGAGGAAGAAGCATAGATGATTTCAGAAAATATGCAAATAATTAGTTGGATTTTTTTAAAGTGAAAGGCATTATTATTTTGTATAAAAGATTTTACAGTGAAGTCAAGAATTAACTCCTCTGAAATTTATGCCAGATGGTTGTTAATTTCATAATTTCCACCTTCTATTTTCATGAACATTGAAATGTACTCTGAAAAACAAATTACACTTTGGAGTTTACTAAACAAGAGGATTGTATCCAAAAAATACAGATTCTCATATCCTTGCTAAAAGAGACTAAATAAGAGTTTGTACCTGGCAAAGGCAATTCATTTACAAGTGAATAATCACTAATCATGGATGAATGCTTCCATATTTTTTTTTGCTTAACTCTTCCTTTGATCTTTATTATAGATGAGAAATTATGTTCATAATTCTTTAACAATATTTATTTTGACAAAGGAATATGTATGGTCAAATGACATTTCAGTAGTTAGCATTACTAAATCCTCCCTTTTCATTTTGTGCATCTCAATATGCAGTACAAAAGCTGAGAATTGTTAATTCATACAAAATTCAGAGCAGAAAAAATTCACATTAAAACAAGTTTCACCCACAAAAAAAAAAGTGACGGAAGAGATATCAAGAACTGAGGAAAGGATTTTACATTTTGTTCATATTCCTTTTATCTATAAACCATTGATAGCTCAGTGCAATATAAAATATCAGTATTATAAAATAACTATCTGGTGTAGTACCTTGTCCAGTGACCTCCAACATTTCTGGATCAAGTCCCTTGGCAGCCCAGCACATCAGACTATCATATTTTTTAAATTTCATCTCCAGCCTACCAAGATCAGTAATAGTGGGGGAACATCTCTCTTCTGAAACTGAATACCAGCATTCAAAAGACACTAGACCTGACATTAAGTGAAGAAACAGCAGCTTTGCTTCAAGCAACTTGTTCTCTTTCTGTTTGAATTACAATGCTGTAAGTAGTAAAGATTCTAGGTAGAAAAATGGTCACAGCAAATCCAGCCTGTAAAAACTGGATTGATCACAAATTAAGAAGAAATTTAGTAAAAAGTGGAAACTAACGAGAAAAACACACACATTCTGCAAACTTTCATCTGGGTTCAAAAGGAATCACATACCTGCATCATCAGAATGATCTCAAATGTCAACAGCAACCTGTTCCTTTCATCTGCCTAACTTGCAGGAGAAACATCTCAGTTAATTTGTACTTTGATACATGGAGGCTCAGAAGTCACTGAGAGTTGAGCACACATTTAGTTATAACAAGGTAAAACTAACTCTCCCATCTCTACCCATATTCTCCTTTTTCTTCTTTTCACAGAAGAATTGTTGACAAGGATTACCTCTTCCTTAGTGTATATTGTAGTAATCATACTAAGAATTCAATCCTAACTGTAAAACTCCCAGCTTTCAAAATTTCAGCCAAAACTTCCTTCTATCCTCGTCAATCAAATGATATCACACTGTTCCCCAGTTGCTACCAGAATCCTAGACAAGTGACAGACGTGACATTTCAATGACATGGGCATCTTTACTTTTTTATAAGCTAATGTGAGGAAGATTTAGCTGCTGCTCAGAAGACAGAACAACTGGTAACATGGGCCAAGTTACAAGTACTTACAGCTTTTGTCTTTCATAATCACCTTGATAATCAAAAGGCTCCAATTTCAGAATTGCTTTGACATCTTTTTGTTTCAGTTCTTTACTGTGAAATGCACTCCAAAGATTCCCAGTGACATTATTCACCAACATCTTGACATGATGTAACTATGATGGGTTTGCATCACTGACATCTCTAAAGACTTGGAGGAGCATTTCATCTGACATTGTAGTATCATGTCTGTGAATTCACAATGACATGCAGAAGAGATGGTTGTGGTTCTGATTAAAAAAAAAAAAAAAAAAAAAAAAAAACAAAAAAAAAAAAAAAAACCCCAACAAAAAAAAAAAAAAAAAAAAAAAAAAACCCACCAAAAAACAAAAACAGCCTGCTGGAGTGATTAAGAAATTTTCAGCACTATTAAATGGAATAAAGAAAAATAACAATTTTTTTTTAACCTCAACTATTTCCAAGTCTTTTAATTAATGCAGAAAAACCTTATTTATTATTGCTTACAGACTAGACTTATAAACTACACCCAAAGTATACAAAACTACAACTCCATTACATGTAGACATTTTATCAATTTGAATTACACATGAAAATTTCCAACACTGTGGAGCTTGGTCATCTCAAAATGGAACTTCTAAAAGGCACCATTCATAAAAACATGATGCAGATACATGAACCAAGTGCCAGAGACAAACACACTTGAAAGATTTTGTGCTGCATGGTTTTATTTAGACTGGAATGCCTTTCTCTTTTAATCATCTAAAGTATGATTTATTATAATTATTATGATTAAATATTATTAAAGCCCTGACCTGCATATTCTAGTCAAACATAGATATATGGGCTTAGGGTTGGTTGGTTTGTTTGTTTTTCTTTTAAAACTAAACTAGGGTGACACTTTTCCTCTAAGAATGATGAAGGGAAAGGCTTGAATTTTTGATTATAACTTTACTTACAAAATTCATTCAGGGTGTAGGTAAACCCTGCTGAAGCTTCCTCCTTTCTCTGAAACACATTCAGGTGGTAGCTGAGGGGGGTTTTCAGGCAAAAGCAAGAAAGTTAAATCAGTTAACCCCACACCCTGGTGACTTGTCTCCTTCATGCACAAGCTGTAGGATTAACGAGATGGGAAAAAGGAGTGGTAAAAGCTCTCATCATGCACTTGATGGCTCAGTTGTGGGATGAACAGGGTATGCTGAGCATATCCTGGACAAATTTTCTGGATCAGCCTCATCCAGTGAGATGTATGAAGCTTACTACATGAGATGTATGAATGTTACTACATTTGTGCACACAGATGTGCTTCAACATGCAAAGAGCGAGGGAGTCTCTTCAATAATCCCCAGCACAGCACTCCAGTCATCTGGAGAACTTTTAATCAAAAACTGGCAGCACGAGACATCATCTGAGCAAGAGCTCTCACTCCCTTCAGAGGGTCATAATTTCAGATATCAGACACTAAGGCAAGACTTAAGCTCTTAAGCCATTTTTTGTGGCATGAGCTCTAATTGCCTATAAATCATGCTGTGTTACCGGCTTGACATATAAAGCTTGTCTATAAATAAAAAACTGCTTTAAAATCCATATTCCTGCATGGCACTGAATTGGAAATATGGCAGACTTTTGTGTTTGTCTTAAAGCTCCAGCTTCAAAAGAAAGCACTTTCAGGTGGGGCATCTGTTTTGATTGTTAGGGTTTTTTGGTGGGATCCAGTAAAGTGGTATATCAGTAATTTCCAGCCTTCTCTCCCCTCCTTGGAATTTATAGATCACAGAAATAATTTATTGTGCTGCGACTGAGAGTCCATCATGCACTAGAGATCATCTCTTCTGTGATTTGAAACCACCTACACAAGTGCTTTAGAGCTCTTTCTGAGATTCTTGGAGCTGCCTTAGTGTATATGAATCATGAAGCCAGTGAAATTTTATAAAGTTTCACTGTTCTTAATTTTTTTAATTTTTTAAATATATCTAGAACAAGACTGTGGGTCTTCTGGGGGTATATAGACAGGAGCACAGCTGAACCATCTGGGGCAATGTTGCTCTCAGCTAGCACTCCAGCCCCAATGCTCTCAAACACCATGGCATCCTCCTTGGCTGCGTCATGAGCATGATTGGTCCACAGAGCTTACAGAGGCAGAGAGAATAAGGTGGATTTTAGACACATTAATAGGCCATAGAGCACACACCAAAAAAAAAATCATTTTGGATGTTAAATAAAACAGCCTCAAAAGCAGGGAAGTCTGTTCCCAGAAACATTACACATCCCAGTATAGCCTGAGCATCCCAGGTTCTAGGAGCACACCCCTGGTGAGTAACTCTTCTCCTTTAACATCATCAAGAATCTGGTGTCCTGAGCTAGATTCTGAGAAGGGTTTTGCCATCATCAGATGTCCTTGGCTTGGGATAACTGACAGGAGCAGTACCTGACACACTTTGCTGGTCCTGTAAAATAAAGAATCCAAACTGCACAAATGTTACTGCTTTTAAAACAGTCTGTATGACCACTCTCCCTTCTCGCTGTGCTCAACAGCACTCATGCAGTTAAGATTACACATAGGGAGATACCATCTACAAAATGCCTCATACAATTGTGCTTGTACCTGGCTATGCAGAGCGAAAGGCAAGTGGAGCAGAAACCAGCTTTTTCTTTATAAAAAGCTCTTTGTTTATGCAGGAAGAGTTAAAAATGAACATATCCACTGTAGTGGATTCTGCTGTTATGGCATCTAGGGCAGCAAGAAATTAAAAAAAAAAAAACTATATGTCCATGTTTCAGTCGTGAGCCACTCAGATCTCTCAATGCAAAAGATGAGCCCTTCTGCCTTTCCAGGCAAGAGACCACCAAGGCATAACAGGACTCTATATCTGTACTTTACTAGATATTTTGGCTGAAAACTTGGATTAGAAGTGTGCAGACAAAACAGTTTGTATTTTAGAGACACAGGCCTGTGCCAACATGGAAAAAACGTACAGGGAAAAGTGAACCAAATTGTGAAGAGGCTTATGGAGAGCAAAGGAATATTTAATTACTTTAACAAATTAAGATTTTTATTGCATCCTCCCTTGCCTGCTCCTCTCTCATTGAAAACACTTCTAAGAGGACAGAAAACAAATTTGGATAGAGAAACCTCAGAGAGCAGCATTTAGGCTGTCAGGAATACATTTCTTTGATCTGGACAAAAGGAAAATGTCCATATTCCGTTTTGAAAATAGCATATAGCAGCCATTATTTTCAGTATTCCTTTTACTACGATATGAGAATCATAGCACTTAGCAAAAAGCCATCCAAAAAAAAGCTTTGCTATTTTTAACAAAAAGTGTGAACGGCTTAAGGCTAATTGTAATGCCAATTTTTTTTTGTTCATAAGTAAATGGCATTCATGCAATGGAGATGAAGGTTCAAACTACAACACTATAATATAAAGATGCTGTGTAACTGCATTAGCTGCAACCAAAAAGCAATAAGTAGGGTTCTAGATTCTGCAAGGCTTCTATCAGCCTCGCAGAATTTGTCTGCAAGGCTGTTGAAATCAATTTCTCTTGATTCCAATTCTAAAATAAGAAACCTGGCATAATTCTTAAAGCAGTGTCTAGCAATTTTCATATTCTTCTCAGCTGAGGCGCTCTAAGTCTCACTTCCAGAACTAAGCCTAATTAAAATTACTGCCATAAATTAGATCCATCACCTCAAATTGAGAATTCTCATGGTAGGCTCCTCAGAAAAGCATAGGACAAAATCCTGCAATTGAACCCTACATGAACACCCAGTAGCACTGGATACTTCCAAGGAATACTAATAGCAAGCATTTTGCAATCACCTCAACACCTGAAACGCTTCATGAAAATTTAAGAGGGAAGTTAAAATAGCAATAAAAACCACAAACAGAATTTGCATATGAATTATTCACAAATAGGAAAGAATCCTCCATTAGTCAAATTAATTGTTCTTTCCAATTGCTCACACAGCTCTCTGATATTGTTTTCTGCCATCAGTCACTCAGAGTGCACCTGTGGACAACCATCCTGATAGGGCTACTCTTGCTGCTCTGGTGTGGAGATGATTAGCTCTTCTGGTAATCATATCCAGTAACTTGAAAAATAAAAATAAACTCACAATCAATCATGTTTTAAATTTCCTTATCTTTACTATAGATTAATACCACTGTGACCTCCCAGCATTGCTCCAAGTGAAGTACAAGAAAGAAGCCTTCAGCATGAACACTGTTTGACTTGCATACTTGTAACTTATTTAAAAATCTGGACAGAATATTAATGTGACAAGGAAAGGAGCAGCTGAGCATGTTAAAGCGTTAATGCACCTGTCTTACTTCATAGAAGTGAAGTGACATTTTTGGATGGCTCAAGTGGGTGAACAACCCACCATGAAAGCAAAACCTTTGCTCTGCTAGTCTATGTCACAGGAGTCACAGCAGGTATTAATAATTGACAAACTGCTTTGTACAATTGTCTGATTTTTCTGTGTCAAAATTCAGCAACAATGGAATATGAAACAATTTAAGTAATGGAGAGTTTAAAAAACACTGATGTAGTTGACTGAGTATAAATCACAGAATGTTTTGGGTTGGGAGGGGACCTTGAAGACCTTCTGGTTCCAATCCCTTGCCATGGACTGGGACACCTTCCACTAGATCAGGTTGTTCCATCCAACCAAGCCTTGAACACTTCCAGGCTTGGGGCATCCCCATCTTCTCTGGGCAACCTATTCCAATGCCTCCCCACTGTCACAGTAAAGAATTTCTCCCTAATATCTAGTTTAAATCTATCCTCCTTCAGCTTACAGTCATTATCACTTGTCCTATCACTCCATGATCTTGTAAAAAGTCCCTCTCCATCTTTTTTGTGGATCCCTTCCAGGTACTGGACTGCTGCTTTTAGTCTTCCTATGTAGCCCAAGAAATGAAGTCATAGTTTACAGTGTGTAAAGTATAATATTGTGAAAAATCTTCACCAAAATCTAAACAGTTAGCATAGCTCTCATAAAACAAAACCCCTGTGTTCACACAAATATATAAATCTCAAGAACATACACACATTCTCCAGGATTAATCTTAGAATTCCCATTTGTTGTTTAATATCTGCCTCACCCTCATAGCATCTTTGACAATCTTGCTGTGGCAAGGTTGCAGAAGTGTTAAAGGAACAGCTCTGTGTCACGTTAGCAAAGCCTGTGTGAATTGCATGACACTTGGTAAATATTTTCTTCTTTTTCTTTTTAACCATAGATTCTGGAATCATGGTCAGTCCTCATATTTAGATCAAACCTTAGAGAACTTTTTGCAAAGTTTTGAAGAACCTTACTTTGTGCCAATAAGAACAGCAAGAAAAGCACAGACTTTTTTTTTCATTCCCATATACCATTTTCACAGAGCTGTAGCTGTTTATTTCAGTACAGTTGGGCTGGATTTACACTAACTCACTTGAGATGACAACGAAATCACCAAACCAGCTCAGACTGCAGGGTACAGTTCAATTACATAAGTTGACATTTGATCAGGACACTAGGATTAAAATCTTTTACTTACATTATGCCATTTCCAGGAATGCCATCTATGTCTATTGCAGTAAATAAACCAAGTGCTGGTCTGCATCTGGACGACAGCAATCACCTGTATCGACCCAGGATGAGGGATGAACAGATGGAGAGCAGCCCTGCCCAGAAGGACTCGGGGGTGCTGGTGGAGGAGAGGCTGGACATGCCCTGGCCATGGGCACTCACAGCCCAGAAAGCCAAACATGTCCTGGGCTGCATTCTGAGCACCATGGGCAGCAGGGGAGGGAGGGGATTCTGCTCCTCTGCTCTGCTCTGCTGAGATCCCACCTGCAGTGCTGCATCCAGCTCTGGGGTCCCAGCATAGGAAGGACATGGAGCTGTTGGAGTGACTCCAGAGGAGGGAAACCAAGATGATCAGAGGGATCAGAGGGATGAAGCACACCTCACCTCCTGTGAGGAACAACTGATAGAACTGGGTTTGCTCAGTCTGGAAAAGTGAAAGTTTCAAGGTGACCTAATTGAAGGTTCCCTTCAAGGACCTTCCAGTACCTGAAGGGAACTTACAGGAAAGAAAAGATGATGTAGAGACAGGACAGGGGAGAATGGGTTAAAATTGAATGGGTTCAAATCAGGTTTCGATTAGATATTAGAAAAAAATTCTTTATTGTGAGGGCAGTGAGACAATGGAACAGCTTGCCCAGGGAAGCTGTGGAGGCCTCATTACTGGAAGTGCACAAGGCCATGTTGGATGGAGAAACCTGGTCTAGTGGAAGGTGTTCCTGCCCATGGCTGGGGGTTGGAACTGGATGATCTTCAAAGTCCCCTTCCAACCCAAGCCGTTCTATGAAATTTAAGAATCTGTTGTAGTGATTCTGGTATCATAATACAGTTATTTGTAAGGTTAAAATCTCAGGACAGTCTACCCCTGCATCTCCCAAGTGATTCCTCAATACAGCTGCAGGGCGAGAGCACTGTGGATCCTCTCCACACACACAGCATGTATACAGCCAGCCTGGATTAGGGGCTCTGACCCCTGTAGCCCTCAACACTCCCTAGTGTTCCTACTTTGCAGCTTAAACATACCCTTGAAGTCTCATAAATGCCTCAGTATCTCATGAGGTTCCAAGAGTGTCTCATCTAAAAATAAATTATTGCAAGGAAGGTGCATGCTAAATCTGAATGTAGCAGGAGGTTATATCCAAAATGCTGGAGCTAAGATATATAACAGCACAGTCTATTCTGATGGAAAATTGAAATGTTGAAACAATTTTTTTTTAAGCCTTCCCTTAAAGTAAATCTCCTTTCCTGGCTCAAGAAAATTGAGTAATATTTCATGTCTGCAGTTATTTGTGATGATGAAAAGGAGTTCGTCTGCTGACAAGCTGTCCTTTACACAAGGATTTCTCTAGGAGTGTGAGGAAAGGAAGACAGCTAAGTGTGATTTAAGTGAAAAGAATCAGGTCTCTGTACATTCTAAAAGAAGAGTTGATTATAGAGAGTATGTATGTGGCCCCATAAATTGCTCTACCATAATTAAAAGTTGTCCAAAAATGAGCTTTACTCATCCCACCCCACAAAAATTTGACTGTTACAACATATCAAAATAGCTGACAAAAATCCCCAAGACAAGTTATAAATTCAGCCTCCTGAGAGCTAGAATTCAATTACATTTGCTTCTGAGAATCATTTTCTTTAGTAGAATACAACACTTGTGAACCAGCACAGCAGCATTTTCAAATCAAAGGTTTCCAGCTTTCTGCTGAAAGCTGAAAGTTTCTGTTTTCAGGTGTTTCATTTTTTCACTCAGAAGTCAAAACTGTCTGTAAAAAGCACACATTTCTCACATAGAAAATAATTTTAATAAAGAAAATAGTTTCAACAGATTTCTTTGGGCCATTTCTACAATGAATTCATGCTGGTTTCCCTTTTACAAAGTAACAGCATGAAACCTCAAGGTTCAGATCTAATTCTGCAGAGCAGCCTCAGCCCCACTGATTTTTTAATCACAGAGTGCACCTAACACAGCCACAATGGCCAACCTCTCATTATTCATTTAAATCAACAGTCAAAAGTTAAATGAAAAAAAAAGGAGAAAGAAAATCCTCAATTTTTTTTCCTCTTGGTGGAGCCTTCTAACATTTGGATGCATTTGAATTACGCTGTTTTATCTCCAGTGACAAATCTGTTATACCTTGGCTGCACCAACATCTCAGGCACATGCTATTTCTTTCATTCATTTCCCTCGTGCTTTTACCTCAGTACCTAATGTGCTGTCAGAATCACAGAACCCATCCATAAGTATTACGTGATGAGCAGCTGCTGTATATGCAAGCACACAGGAGAAATGAGCTTTCATTCTTCCCTTGCAATCATTTACATAGAGAATATGAACCCATTTAAATTACTGCTTGTCATCTCGTTACATTTGATCAGCTGAAGGATCATTTTATTGAAGCTAGGAGAAAGAAAGAAAAAGGGAAACTACCAGCAATTTGACACTCTTTTATACTACAGAGTTTGAAGGTTTGTACAGTTTTATATTCAAACTGCTAGACTTTCTGATGGTTCCCCCTCTTAGAAGAGGATTCCTTTGATAGTCAGACAACTTCTATCTTATCCCTCCAGGCTAAAAATCTCTATTTTCATGACTTCCCTGAGAAAATTAGAAATTCTGTATACCACAACATTAAGTGAAGAGTTGTTTCTTAAGCAGTTACAACCTGACAAATGCCTTAGCTGTGGGAGAATGACAAAAAAAGAGTACTTCTGGAGGCTGGAAGAACCCACAAAGCCTGCGTTACTGACATACAGCTTCCCACTATAAACATCTTTCACATCAATATTGGTCTTCAGATGAGTTCTCCAAGAAGGTAACATAGAGTTACACCTTCACAGGATTCATCCTAAATCACATCTTTGTCTGCTTTTCTTAATACAATGGAGAACCACTTTGCATTAAAGAGACATAAGGGTATGATTTAAATTCTTAACACAGGGCAATTCACCGATGAAGTAACTGAGCAGCATCTCCTTTTCTGTACAGGTTTTACAAGGCACTTGCCATTGGTGACTAATACCAAATACACACTCCCATTAAAAAAAAAATCATATTTCTAATTAATATTTTCCAGCGTCTTCAAGGCGGAAATATTAGGAGTCAGGCGGAGGTAGCTTTTTCAGTGCCATTACCATCTCTGGAGTTTTCTCAGACAAATGTCAGAGACAGACCACTGTCCTATGATGTGATAGAAATAATAGAACAGATTTTGCCTTTGCTTGATAGAAATTCAAGTCTCACAAATAACAGTGAAGAGAAAGGGGCCAAATCCTGTTAACTGTACTCGGTACCTTTAGTAGCAGAATTCAGAGGATGAGTGCAGTTAGAGGATATGGCTCACGGCGCTTCTCATTCTCAAGATGAGCAGCTCTTAGCACACCAAAAAAAACCCTTAAAAACCAAAATTAACACTTTTTTGGGTTTTCTTCTACTTGAAGAAATGCTCTTCAGCTATGACCCACTACTTTTCTGTCCAAGAAAACTAGACAGACTACAACAGGTTAAAATTTGCATAAAAGTAACTGCCTGAGAAATTTTTGATGAGCCAACAACTAAGTAGTTGGTTGAATTAGTACTTAGAAGACAGGACAATGTATATTAGTTAAGAAAATGTTCACTTTTTTTAAAGAATATTTCACAAATGCTGAAGTTTTTAATGAAATCTTTTTCATAATCCAAAATTGTGCATCAGTTATTTCTTGCTGATTATTTTCTGATTTAAGGAAAAAGTCCCAATTTTTGTATCAGGGAATCATTGCAATGATATGTGATGCAGCTGGCCCATCACAATACAATCAATAAGAAAAGAAAGCCCAATGAAATTAAAAGTTTCAAAGCCCAACAGTATAAGAATTATTCATTCAAATTACCCAACAAAATGCTTTAAAAATAGAAAGCCTTCAAGGAACATCACTATTGATGATTTGGTAAATTTTCTGAGCATTTAACTTTATGTTTAGAAAAGAGACCAAAAAACTGAGGTAATGTCCTTTAGAAGAATATCATAACCTAGAAAGCCATTTGCCTGCAGGAGCCTGAACAACAGTACTAAAGGATTTTTATGTTTTGCTAATTTCTCTTGTATCTGCTTTTTCCACTGTGATGGTATGAGGATTTCATATTACACTGCATTTTATTTATGCAGTTCATACCACCTCCATTGTATTTTTTCAGGCATTGCAGCCTTATTTAAACTTTTTATTTCAAAAGCACTTTTATGTTGAAAAATACCACACGTGCAACAGTCCTACATTGTCTTCACAAAAATGTCTCCTGTGACCTTCATCGAAGTAATGTAGAACCAGAAAAGAGCTCTATTTCCTTGTAATTTTGGAAGATAAATGGCCTCCATACAAAGCAAAATCTCTACAAGCCTGTGGCCACTAAACATTTACACTACATCTTTAAATCAATATTACTCACAGATTAAACTCTTTGAGTTTGGGCATCAAGGCTTCTTTACTACTGCATAGAGTACAAAAAGCCCTCCTATAGGGATGCTAAAACACAAGTCGTCCAAGGAGTAAACACGCATATTCCTTTACAGTGCACTGGAGAAATCATGGGGTCATAATCTAAGTAACAATATGCATAGCAGAAAGCTCTACAGATATATTTTATGAAAACAGCAGTTTTGTTTTCTCAGCTCCACCCAATTGATATAATCTGTCTTGACAGGCAAACGAATACAGTCAACTTTAGAACAGGCTTCTCTCTAAAATTTTTGTCTATTATAAACAGAAAGTTACTGATATTTCATTTTCTAACACTGTTACTGTGTTTGTTTTACTGGTTTTGTTATCCTCCCCATCATCTAAAGCATTTGCCATTAAAATTCGTGTCCTTTCCTGCATTAGCTTACATCTCATCTGAGCTGGAAGTAGGCTGCCATGACAATCACAGAGGTTTTCAATAGCAATGGCATGTCCTTGGCCTGTGAAGGAAAGTGTACACCAGCAGCATAGCACAAGACCAGCTCACACATCAGATTAATTTGTGAAGAATATCGTGCATAGGCCTGTGCAGGCAGTCACGCGTCCACCATACCCTGCTCCCTACTTCCCACAGTTCCCATCAGCCTTATTTAAGAGAGACATCTTTGATAGTGATAACTGGTCTGTGTAACACTTTGTTCAAAGTACCTCTTCCTTTCCTTTCCTTAAGACTGTAAGTAAATTGGTGCAGAGCTTCCTGACTAACCAGGAAAAATAGGAGGGGGATGAGCAATGTGTTTTAAAACTGCATTCTTCACAGAGTTTTTCAGGTCCTGAGGGCAGTAACAGGTTCTAATAGACCTGCCCATCTCCCAGAGGTCTCATTTACCAGCACAGTGCCTGTGCCCAGCCCCAGCTCCTCCTGATCCTGGCCAGACTTCCTACGCCAGTGCAGGACCTGACCCATCTTCTTCTGCCTTATCCCTGGGCTATGGATCCCACCTGTCACCAGCCCAGCTAGTTCACCAGAGGACTTATGGCAACCATTCTGCTGGCGCTGGGGTCACACCCAGGCCTGCCCTGTCCTCCTTCAGGGGCAGCACTGATGTGTGTTTCTGCACTGTAACATTTGAGACCACTGAGAACGTTTTTTAGGAGACTTTTTCCTGGCAAAGAGCAAAAATGCCACTACTTGCTGAAATGTATTGTTTTTTTCTACAAAAGCACAACTGATAACAGATCCAAGGTGAAAATTCTGGTCAAAATCTCCAAAGCAGTTGCTATACTACTGTAATCCTGAATTAAGCACAAGCAGAATTTGACCCAAGATTTCTGTATCTCTGACAAGAGGCCAAGTCACTGATGCTTTATGTGTACATGCATCCCTGTGGACTCATACATGCAGATTTTCCTGTTAAGATTTATTTAACTGTAAGATACGAGTAGAAAGCTGATTGCATAACAGAGAGAAGTGTTTGGGGGTGGTGGCTGGGACTTTTTGTGCTTTGGGTTGGGGAAGGTGGATCTGATTCTAATAAAAAAGGTGGAAACTTTGAAGTTCTCACAAGAAGGAATTGGGGAAAAGGCCTTATATCAAAGGGGTTAATCCACAGGGAGAAGCCATTGCCCGACTCCAATTTACCAATTTCTGCCTAGTCAGTGTACTAACAAGAAGTCCAAAGGAGAACTCAGCAGGAAATCAGTCATATTTTCAAAATGAATTATTTTAAGTCAAGCCATCCAAGATGACTATACGAGATTAGCTCAGCTGGTTAGAGATTGGTGCTAATAAGGCCAAGATTGTGCGTTCGATCCCTCTGTGGGTCATTCCCTTTGGAGTTGGTCTTGATGATCCTTGTGGGTCCCTTCCAACTCAGAATATTCTGTGATTTCTGTGACTTTTGTTGAAATTCAGTCATTTTCCTTCATAAGCTACAATTTTGAAAACTTGGCAAATCTCAGTCAAGACATCTTTCATTAAAAACAGTGAACATGATCCTTTGAGAAATAGTAACACTTTAAGAGAAGTGCCCTTTTTATTCACTACCTCATCTTTCATTTCTACTGCTTGTCATAAAATATCTATGTCCATCTGCAAATGTTGCTTCTAAGGAGAGTACTGTGGGGACAACCTTTCATCTACATGCAACGCTGTAAAATGGATGAAAGAAGAGCCAGGGCAGTACCAAGTGGATCTTGGTTGAATGAGACAGTGATCCCCACACTGCAGCTTGAGAATTGCCATTTAAGAGCATATCCGAGCTGCATCCCTTGAAATCATAACACTATGGAAAATACTCCAGGCTCCTCCAAGACTACAAAAGTAACAAGAGGTCTATATGATCTATTTACTCTTTCATCTGATTTACAGAAATGGCTCTTGACAGGAGGCAAGTGGATAATAAAAAGCGAAGCTTTACAACTCTCCTTTCAAGCACATCTTTAGATGTTGTCTCTCTCTTCTCCCCTCCATTAAGTCATAGATCTAAAGACTAAAAAGGAACTGAAGAAGTGGCAAGATCTAACGCCTGTTGGACTAAATACGTAAATTATGAAATCAAGTCTCAGAACTGGGAGATCTTAACTGAGACTACTCAAGTAGTAAATCAAGAAAGGGATGAAAGCAGCATCCCCCTCTAGGAAGGGTGCTGATTTTATCTGTGACATTTCTAGCCCTCAGAAGTCTACAATATTTTTCATATAAGATCAAAGAAAATGCATTAATATTTGCATATGGTTTGCTGTATATTTCCCCCCTCTATTAGCATCTCCCTCACTCCCCAACTTCAAACGCTGGATAAAACTGAAATCTTTAGTGTAAAGGAAACAAAAAACCTTCCAGTTCAGATAACTAAAATGCATATTGAAATTAATGGGAATCATTTGATTCCTTCCTGTGACAAAACAAAAATCAGACATTTTCTGGAGAAGAAGCATCTTTAATCTCCCAGGTGAAACATGAGAGCAGAGAAGTGTGATTCCATAATGAAAGCCTTTTCATTATTCTCACATTTTTCTGCATGCAATTTTTGCAGTGTTTGTTTGTTTAACTAGGATTTGGCTTATGTAATTTGAATTTCTTCACCAAGCATTTTGCTTTATTGTAATACAATTTTATGATAATTATGAAGAAACTGTCACATTTAAACAATTTCTGCATGATTGGCATTAGAGCATTCAGCGCAAGGAATTAATGAGAGTATTGAATTAAATGTGTCAAATGCATCCAATTTTTAAAGCCTCAACACAACAAACACAGAGCGCAGAAGTTGTTTTGTCTGCATAAACGATGTTCAAAAGCTTAAAGCTGTTTCACTATATGGTGCTTTTTAAAATCTGAGATGGGGTTACTCTTTATTGTATCTCAGACCCATAATGAGGGGTTTTTATTGAGATGTTTACATTTTTCTATTGGTTCACAGTGAAACAAAGCTGGGATGGGCCTTGCAACGATTTATGAATGCAAGTGGCTTTGTGTAGGTGACTTCATTTGTCTACTTCTACTTTACAGAAATGAAGAGCTCTTCCCCAGTCTAAGGACACAGCAGCCCAGTTGCATTCAAGCCCTTAGTGAGGCTGCACTAACACATGATGGCAACCTCACTTCTCTGCCCAGTCTGTTTCTTTTGCAGAAAAAAAAACCCCTCATGGCCCTATTCAGCAAAACCAGAACTTTTGTCTCTCTAACCATCAACTACCAGACTAACTTCTCAAGTCATGTAGAAGTGCTGAAAACTTAACACAGAGAGTCACGCACACAGGAAAGTGATTGCTCAAAGGAACCTGTACTGCAGAAATATTCCTGTTTGGAATAACACAGGTTATTAACTTCTGAGTTTAATATTGAAAATCTTCCAAAGGGTGGGTTGCAGGATTAAAACATTATGAATTTAAATCAAACTCTTGGAGTAAAGTCAAGCTTTTTACTTTCTCAGCTACTTTCTGCCTGTCAGAATGATGATTCATGTTGTTAATGTCTGTTTCTCCACACTGAAGAGCCAGCAAGACCATCCACAACAGAGTATTCATGTGCTTCTGAAAGGTAAACCAGTTCAAACAGATGGCAAAGTTCTCCTGACAGAAAATCTAGTTACTTCTTCCAGTTTTTTATTGTAATATTGCACATCTTTCTTACTAAGAAGACACCTAACATAAAGAGTTAATAATTCACAGTTGTCTTCTGAGATTAACGATCAATACTTGCCAGTTCACAACCAAAAAGCAAAGGGCTAATTAAGAAATTTCCCACATTTTGAATTTTTGTCTAGCATTCCACAGCCATCAATGAATGTAATTCATTCATTATCAATTGAGATCAGAAGTAAAACTTTCCAGGCTAAATTTATTGATGGAATTTCTATACAAATAAGGGGGAAAAAAAAAAACCACATTATATTTACCTATTATCAATGCCAGATCAAGGAAAGTTCAAGCAAAAGCTTTTCTTTAAAAACAGTGTAATTTTTTTATCTCAGTGCCTTTCCAAAAGTATGGATAATAATTAATGCTGTGTGACAGTAAGCGCACTGGTTAAATCAAAAATCCTATTACATACTTAAGAAAAATTAGCTGTGGAATGACGTAAGACACAGCCTTCAGCGCTTAACAATCTGGGAGGAGTTTTTGTTCAACCATTCAGAAAGTCCAAATTATACATAATACTGCTAAACTTCATCCTCCTCATGAATCTCTCAAGGATTGCTCTCAAGAGACTGGTAAGGAAGCAGGGTATTGGGTTCCTTTTTTTAATGTTACAGTAGGGACATCAGTAACAAAATAAAATAGCTAGCATGACTAAATGTGAAGAAACATAATGGGAACTAATGAAGTACCACATTTTAATGTCCTTGTTTCAAATTTGTTGAGAGCAGAAAAAAAAAAAAAGGACTGTATTTCTTTTCTATATGAATGTATAGAGGGGTTCAGTATGGTACTGGAATATTTCCTGTGATTTAGCCAGTAAGTAATATTTGTCTTCTAAAGGGTGATAATCTGTAATTCTTTCCAAACTGCATTTAAGACTAACTAGGAGTCTGTCATTTTGTAGGACATCATTTCTCATCCTAAATGGCTTTGGCAGACAGCTATTCTGGATGCACAGATTTAAGGACACAACCATGTATATAAATACGGGCAAGTTACATATAAATATCAGAAAAAAGATTTTACATGTTCAAACCTATTTATAAAAAGCTATGGGGAGAGAAACATCTTTCCATCTACATTATAGGGATTTGAGCAAAGTGAGGATTAAATACATTTAACCAGATTTTTTTATTTAACTTAAAGGCAGCATGAATCAAAATACATGAAAAAATACCCTTTTAAATTCTCAAAGGTCCTTTAAGGCTGCCTACCCACTGCACAGTTATCAGAAGAGTGAAGCTGGGCAGGCATCCTGGCAGATGGTTTCCCTGCAGAAGGGCTCTTATATGGCAGCGGTGGGTTTCCATGCCCCACGCTGCTGCAGAGCATTGTTTCCCTGGAAGGTGTTAATGGCTGCCAGCAAGGATGCCTCTGATACATGGGAAATCATGGCCTTTGCAAGCAGATGTGTATGCTAGCAGCTCTTTGTTCAGAGGAATTAAGATCTTTAATAGAGTAAACCAGCTGAAACAACAAAAAGCCATGTGGGGAGGCCCAGGGGATTGATTGGAAACATCGAGTCCTCTATTGACAGGAGGTAGATGTGTTGGTACACGTAGGCAAAAAACCACCAGGAAGCCAGAAAAACAGATGTGGGCTTGGCCTTGGAAATAGAAATAGACCTCCCTGGGTGCAGGAGTGAAGGGGAAAAATAGGTTTAAAAGTTCACATTAAAAAAACTGTTCATTACTATCCATTTCTGCTGTGCTCAGGATAAGAGGATACAGTCACTCCAAACGACTAGGGATGTGCCAAAAAAATGCCTGACCAGTACAGGCAGCTTCTCCTCCTCCAGGAAAAAGAATAAACACTAAAGCCCAGATAATAGTCATAAGGAGCTGAAAACAACAGTTTGCAGTGTCCAGCCCACAACAAAAGAATTTATTTCTTCAGAAGTTCAAAGGTAGGGTCAATTTCCCATTGCAAACACCAGCCATAACCTCTTGCTTCAAAAGCCGAAACCACGTCCTTCTCAATGGCTGGTTCTCTCTGAATCAGCCTATTTCCACAGCCACAAGGGCCACAATGAGGCTCCTGAGCTTGCTATGCACCCACAGGACAAGTACTTCAGTCCTTTTCACCTGGCAAGTGTCTCTACCACAGAGGCACTTTGGGATAGGTGGCTGCATCCACTCCATCACAAGTCACATCTCTGGTACCAGGAACTTGGAGGAACATTCACCAGAGTCACTATGACAGCAATCTACTCAAATGTGAAGGGTATAGGAGGTACAGCCAGCTCTGCATCCTTCCAAGCCTCCAAAACATAAAATCAAAGAATGGTCTTCACGATCATTTCATTCCCGGCCGTGAGCAAGGCCTGTCTGAGCCTGGGACACTTCTAGGGATGGGGCATCCACAACTTCTCTGTGCAAGAGAAATCAGCGTGGTTAAGAATGAAGATACACAGCAGTAGATACCCATTACAGACCAATTAGATTCAACAAGCAGCCTCTTCACTACGGCATGTGGATGCACAGACGGGCTGTTGCCTCACACAACAGTATGATTTATAAATGAGACCGTTCTAATGAAGATGGAGCGCTCCTAAATCAAGTCCTGCTGAGGGCAATGACCTAAGGGAAAGTTTGCTACATATGATTTAGGTATTTGCAGGCAGATTTATAAGAAGAAAAACTTCGTAAGAAAGTGGACATCACATATCTGAGGCACTTTTATAAATGCAAGCATGGGCTGAATACTTCAGAACATGAATAAGCTGTGGCAAATCAGGCCCTTCAAATCCATGCTGCCATTGAAAACCAATGGGGACTATTAAGGAATACGTTATTACAATTTTTCCAAGTTGTTTGCTGTGCATCTAACATGTTATGTCTCACTGTACTGCTGTCATATGAAATATTAACAACAGTAACTACCAGTTAAACACTAAACATATACATTTGTGCTGCACTTGTTCACACTTGACGTGACCATAATATCTAATCTAATGCCAGATGATGAGCTTGATGTTCCAAAGCTTGATTTCTCCCTGGCTAAGTTCACTAGGAAGAGAGAATAAAGGAAAAACACTGGTAAGCTTTACACTGGATGTACTGTTGACAGCACAAGAACATGTTTATTTTTGTTATTCCATCTGGTGCTCATTATAAGCACCACAGTTTTGGATAAGTTATGGCCAAACTATCTAGCTATCAATAAAACATGGGCTTACTGAATCTGCAGCAACATGAAACATAAGTGCAGTAATCTCCTGTTTACCGATGGTGTGTTATGCAACATTATTTTTACTCAACCCCAACTATTGGAAAATTAAAACAACTTTGATCACTTTTGGAGGTTCTGGGCTAAGATTTCCATTTGTAACTATCAATTATTTAAAGAACAGTTTTAAAGGGTTCTTAGAGGTTTAAAAAAAACCCAGTAATTTAAGCAGCAATGGCAGATGATTATAAGACTTAAGCCTCATACAGAATAAAAAGTCTGTATAAAATAGTCACATTGCCATCTACTGACAGCTCTTTATGAAAAGGCATACAGTTTTTATTAGCTGCCTGACTATATACTTAATACTCTTTCTCTTGGCATAACAGTAGCACAAAAATTAGGGACATAAAATATATGTTGTTCAGTACATCCCACTGCAATAATCCTGCTTCTGTTTGAATCCATCCGAATCCATTCAGGCTTTCACAGCTACACACTGCAATTAGACACGTTTATTAATGGCATTACTGCTCAGTATTTCATAGGAGGTAAAACTGTTTTCAAGAAAGTAACTACAGAAGGGCATGTTAATAAATCTGGACTATGTGCACAGCACATAGGGACCTGCTAATAGGATTTCCATAATAACAGCATTTATTTCACTGCATATAATACCAATCATAATACCAATCACTGGAAACCACAGTTCTTATTATATTATGTGAAAAATGGATTTCATGTTAAGGACACATCATATAGACTAAAGTGTGGCTGATGCACCTGCAAATTAAAAATCTTTTATCTCATCTTTGTACCAAAGTACATTTCGGCCCAAGATTTAACGTTCTAGTTATTAAACCAGCAATATGTAATTGCACTTTAAAACTGAATGTAGGTCTCATATCTGTTCTACCTTCCTGCAACACGGGTCAGTTGATGCTAAAAATGACCTGTAAAATGAGGTGATGCAGGGCTCTTCCATGGAAGCAAATATACCAAGCTGGGCTTTCCATGCTGTAACCCAACCAGCACATTAATACTCTGTACAAACTGAAGACCTTCCTTAGAGTTTCAGGGCTTTATTTCCTGCTAAGAATTTCTGCATGCTCTCTGATCCATGGCACAAGGTGATTTTTTTTCACCCTTGCTTCTAAATTGTAACATTCAAGTTTGAAAGAAGAAAATAAAACAACAGAGTAATCTATCAGGTCTCATCTACAGTAGCTGTGCCCAGTTTTTCACACCTCCAAGTCTGCCATTCAAAAAAGTTTCTAAAGCTCTACATTGCCTTTAAGACTTCATTTTTTTGTAATTTCTTACACTCAGTTAAATATATTCCAGTGGTTTTTCTTTTCTGTGAAATTTTCTTGGCATACAGAAGAGCCCAGAGAAGGTGGCACCCTATGGAACACAGGGCTTTGGAATGCCCTGTTGGGAAAGTTCACACCACCAAATTTCAAGTGCCTCCTACGGGCTTACTCCTTGGCCAAACCAAGGTAATAGAGAAATCTATCTCCATGTCACAGAATACCTGAGGATGAGGGAGTTAATCCAAGTACCACGCATGGCTCCATAGGCACAGCCCTTGCACTGTTACCTGATCAGTCAGCAAACCCAGTATTTTTTAGACAACTGAAAGTAGCATCAACTAAAAAAGCGGATTACCTCACATATATCCAAGTTGGTTTCAAAGTACAGTAAGCAAACAAAGCACACTATAAGCTAGAATGAGAATTTACAGAAACAGGTCCTGACCATTAACCCCTTCTGTACTCAGCCTCTGAAAATTAAATTGTCTGAGACCATTTGCAAAGATCCAACAAGAACTCTGTTGCATACTTATGTCCTGTTTCACCACTGGTAAGCAATCCTCAGACTTCAGAGTATCTGGGAATTTTTCTGGACGTTGTTTCATAGGACTTATATGAGTCTATTCCACAAACCCTAACATACCTAAGTATTTTTTCTTCTTTTCCAAAGTTACACAACCACTTAAATGTTTTTAGAGCTATTGAGCCATATCTAATTACCCCTCACTCACTGTTACATCTGTAATAACTAAAATAGCTCAATGTCAGGATACAGTGTCTGGCATGCACACAGCATGAAGGCCCAGGCAGGCTGCTGCAAGGTAATACCATGTTTGGCTGAAATTCGTTTGGTTTACAGATAAACCCACTGCCAGATTTGCCACTCTGCAACTCTCCATTCTGTCTGCTCATCCAGTGGTTGCTGGCAATAACATCACCCTGAAATGAAGGTCTTGCAATTCAATGAGTGCAGAAGAAACTATGAAAGTCACTCTTGTCTCCTTTTGTAAATGATGCACTTTTTCTAACAAAGTCCTACACAGAGTGAACTGAAACATATTGCACAAAATTCATAAAAATTTCCATTGCATGTTTCCAGAATAAGATACATGCTACCCTAAAATTTAAGGTCAGCATCAAATTTCACAAGTTTTCCTTAAATGTAACCATTCTCCTCAACTTCTCTACTTAAAAGAATGAGGATAAGCACTTTTACTGTTGAGGCAAAAAACAAAACAAAACAAAACAAGACAAAACAAAACCTTCCAAATTTAAATGCAATTTTTTAGCAAAACCATACAATCTTAGTGGGAAAACTAGAACAGTTTATTTCACTAGAATTGTGACTCAGAAGCACAGGGAGATAAACTATAAAAACTTTGGACAAGTGTAATATTTCTTCTCTTAAACAGCCCAAACGCGGATTTTGCAACTGGTGATGAAGAGTTTTGGGTGAGGCTTGGTTTGGTTTGTTGGATTTTAAACCATGTATTGATACAGCTTTTGCAGAAATAAAACAGCTCACAGAGTGAAAAGTGCTTAGCCAAACAAAAAACACTACTTGTAGTGTTTGAACAAATTTCCTCAAGCAGAATCACCTCAGACTTACCACTCACCACATTCAGGCTCTGCTCTCTCCGGGAGAGGCTGATGAGCTGAAATGGCCAAGCAGTACTCAAGGAACACAATCTATCAATTAACACCATTCAGAAGTGGAATTACTTTGTTTGTAATGCAGAGAACACACAGCAGTGATAAATTATTGCTTTAACATTGTAACAGCATCTGCTGCACACAGCCTGCAAGGCTGAGATCCAGCCTTTTAATCTACATGGCTCACACTGAAAAGAGCAAGGTAATCCAGGTACCTGTAGGACTCTCACTTGCATGGCTTTGGAAAAGCTAGAAAAATAATACTCTCAAAGAATCACTGCTTTAGTTTTCTTTTTCTTTTTCTTTTTTTAAGGGGTTGCTTTCTTTTGCTTTGACAAGTAATGAAAGAGGAAAGAATGAGGAGGAAATTGTCCATTGTAGGAGGAACCGCAAGCTGATATATTTGTGTTTTCCACTGTTTCTGTTTGTCACGGTGTCATAGGTTAGCAAGCATAGTCCCGGAAGGGATGTCCTTGCTAAAGGGTGCTTACAGCTTCCTCTGGGACCTGATAGAACCTATCAGCTGGCCAGTTTGAATATGGACAATTCTCTAAGCCACTTAAAGTTGTGACCGCCTCTGTGATACGCACTTAAGAATAGACAAACTCCCCCCCAAGCTCTCTCTCGTTTCCAGTGCAGGGACAGGTGGCTGCGGGCCCCGTGTGGGGGCCAGCGGGCCCGGCCAGGCCCTGCTTGGGCCAGGCCACGGCCATCCTGGAGCCAATGGATCTGTTCCAGCCATGGAACCCCCCCCACTGCCTTGCCGTGGGCAGCCGGAGCGGCTCGGCTCTCCCCCCTCTCCACTGCGATAAGAAAAATTCAACATTCCAGCTGCAAAGCTGCAAGGCCGAGGTGAGATTAACCCTTTTATTGCTGTGAAGAGCTGAAAACCTGAGGGAAGAGAGAGAGGAGATGCTTAAAGCTGAAATTCTGTTGTGAAGCTATGATATATCAGAGTATCCTGTTGTAATTTCATGAAGATATGGGGGGTGGAGTGTTCAGCTCGTGAGCAAAAGCACCTGCGCTGAGATAGGCAGATGCTGACGCAGCTGTAATTTCATGAGAAGTTTGGACAGGGAGAGATGGACCAGATGAGGACTTTTGCTCCAAACGGGAAAGGAGAAAACCTCAGTTCCTAGAGATGCTCCCAGAGATAGTCCTAACGATGAAGATGAGGAAGACCCTTTGCTCCCAGGGAAGGAGAAGGGCCTCTGTTTTTGTTTCTGAACGGCTCAACCTTAAAATTGTACCCCAGAAAACTTCAAGAGTGGACCCTCGAAAGCAGTTGCAGGAAAAGCTGCAAGTCGGGGGAAGGGACTCACATCGTGAGCAGAGAGACTCCTCTTCCTAAATGGACTGAACAATATTTGGAAGTGGGTGGCTGTCTCGTTGTGATAATGTTTTCATAGCACGAGCAAGAAGAGACTTCTCTTTCTAAATGGACTGAACAAGGTTATTATGGAAGTGGTAACAGACTGAACACCTCAAGGGTTGTCTTTTTACATTGTCAGTGGGAGAAGGGAGGAAGGTGGGGGGAGGAGGAGAGTTCTGAAGGTGGTATAATTCTTTTTCTTCTTTTAGGTCTGTTAATAAACTTCTTTATATTCTTTCAAGTTTGGTGCCTGTTTTGCATTTCTCCTAATTCTTATCTCACAGCAGATAAACAGTAATGAGTATTTTGGACCAAACCACTACACTAAATTGGTGTTTCTGCCCGGTTACAAACCGAACCCGCGACACACGGATAAACACATAAAAATATACTAACATGCAAGTCATGGCTGAATGAGGAAAGAAAACTGTTAATGATGATAGAAACCAACTTCTGTGACTGATATGAGAGAACTTCTCTCAGCTGTTTAATTTTAGAATAATTTCTGTATGGTTAAAAAAGCCAGCAAATTCCGTGGTGTCAGAAGTGTCACTTCTGCAGTGCAGAAGGTCATGTCATTCAGTACAGCATCCTGGGAGAGCCTCTGAATTAAGAGTTTGGTCTTTGAGTACCTGTAACTCATTAAAAACTGATTTAAAAGTCTCAAGGTTTCAAAGCCACCAACAGCAGAAAATAGAAGTTTGGAGAGTGAGCAGGAATGGTACAGCCCTGAGGGGTTTGTGCTCCTGCTTCTGAAAAATCACTTGATCATTGTCCATGCTTAAAATAAAAACTATGAAAAAACTTTGCAAAATTAAGCCTTAAAGAATATTTCTCCAAAGATATTATGAAAAGCTTCAAAATAAAAAAAAATGTTTAATTGTGTGTCTTTAGCACCTGAATCTGCATATTCAAAAGAAACAGCACAAAAGAGAGGCAATTTTTTTTTTTTTTTTTTTAAGATATTCACACACACAAGTTACTTGGCCTTCAGACTCATCCATACTAGAGTATGAAATGCCTTTGGCAGTGAACTGAAGGCACAAGAGACAGTACAGGGTGTAACTGTCATCATGAATGTCTTATAACGCCAGCGGCCAGAACAAAATGCCTTTGAAGGCTGAAGTGAGTGACAAGACACTTTAAGAAAAGATAGGAAAATCAAAGGGCATTGTCATTGAGTAAGTCAAACTCTGTTTTGATTGTCTGCAAGGTCAAGATATCTGCATTATATTAAGGGTTCATTAGCACAGACAAGCATTAGCTGTTACAGGCTGATTTTTTTGTTTGTTTTGAAGGTCTAAAATAATAAAGTTCCACAGAAAAGCAAAATGCTGGCCTGCCAAGGGATCTCAGCATGGTCTATGTCCTGATCCCTTTGTTACAATGGAAACAATGTAAACTGAGTAGCTAAAGTAATAAAACAAAATTCTAGCTATAGAAAACGTTCTCAACAAAATTTCCCCAGATATTTTATTAATTTTAACATAGATTGCATATAAAACTTGTAATTATTTAAGCACTAATTATTTAGCACAAAAATCAGCCTTACTTTTTTACTACAGATATTGATCCAGCAAATATCTAAATGCTTTTGCTTAACTGCTTAGAAAGTAGTTGCATGCTGAAAAAAATTAGTCCTATCATTTTTATAATCATTTTATGCAAAGTTTAGAGAAAGAGATGTGATTGTCTGGCCAAAGGTGTCCTCTAAAATAATTTACTGCTCCCGTTTGCTCTAAGACACTGCAGAGCACATAACACTCACAAAGGGGTAAGAACAGGAGATGTAAATGACAAATGGGATGAAATTCACAGTCACTGGTTTACTGCATAAACTACAACACCTCAGTCATAAAAGGGGGGAAATTGTAAACTGATTTAATTCATCACCTTATGCTCACTCTGGTACCCAAGTGGTATCAATCACAATTTATTAATAATCATGAAATACATAACATTATGAATATGTCCTTAAGCAGGGTAGGAAGCATCATGATTGCAAATGACTCATATACAAGTCTAAGCCCTAACTTGAGAACATTGAATATCTAACAAATCTAATGATTAGACAAAGGTCTAATCTTTCATTCCTGACCTTTCTCAGCTGCATAGTTCACCCAGTGTAAATCTGTAGCATGCAACACATCTGCCAACACAGAATTCATGTATCCTACAGCTCGAGTGCTTGGGAGCACTGAGAGTCTTTATGACAAGTTTTTAATGAAATAATACTATGACTGTCAGTGGAACTGAGAAGAAGAATACATTAGACTGACACATATAGAATCATCCTGCCAAACACTGCATCCCAGAACTGGAGGTGGAAAGATGTAAGAGGCAGGCAGCATAATGTGCTCATTTGTGGCCTTGTCCTGGAGCCAGCAAGGGTTAGTGTAACCAGCACCAATTTTCTGCCCAAAGGAACTAAGAACACTGGGGTGTGAATAAGTTCAGTGTCAAAATATCAAATGATTGCCCACAAATACATACCATGAAAAGAAAGTGTTTTCTTCCTCTTTATTTCTACAAAATCACCAACAGCTTTGATTTGCACTTCATTTCAAGCCATGCCAAGAAAAATGATGCAAAACAAATATGAACTACAGACATGTTTACCCTCTTATGCTTCCAGATGTCTCAGTTCTATGTGCCAAACCTCCTGCTCTTTCAAAATACTACCTCTAAATTTTCAAAAGTCCACTTCCTTTCTATGCTGTGCTTTGTGGTGGAGAAAAAGCACTGCATTTGGAAGGCATGTTTCAGAATAATTATGAGCTATTTCCAATCAAAAATTTGATAAAATTCAACATTTGTAAGTGTTTAGTAGCAAAAAGAAACCAAGTGACAACAGTGGCCTGTTAAAATGTGGTAGCAATATTATGATTAATTGCAACTCAGAAAAGACAGAAGTCCCCAATAAATATTTCTGCTGCATACTTCAGAGACAAAGGTGTGTGCCCCAGGATTGATGAAACACTTTCCTGTATTGAGTTAGGAATATGTTAGCTAGCAGCTTTTGAAGTCTGACATTTTAAAAATCAGATCCAGATAACTGAAGGGTTTTAAAAGAACCAGCCTGGCAGCTTTCTAGGCTGTCAGTGAGTTCTGTCACACTGACAGTCCCAGAAGACTGAAGAGTTGCATCAATATGACAGGACAGAGCTTTACAAAATCTCATAGTAATTATCAGAGTAAAACATTGAAAAAAACCAAAAAGTTAGCTTCCAAAAGTCCATCTTACGCACAGTGGTAATTCCTATATCCTCAAATTCAAAAATCCTGATCTTGTGATTGGTATCAGAAGCAGAGCCTTGAATCAGAATTCTGGTACAAAATACTTGTTTACAAGAATGTATCAAGTTCTGCTTCTTTGTACACAGTGGAAGTGAACTGAAACAATTACCCCTCACAGCATCAGAACCCTTTCATTCATCCCATTCCAAAGATTTGTCTTGGAAGAACACTGTTTGCATCTGCTCAGGTTAAATAAAACATTCCTTCTCCATTTTCAAGGTTTCTCTCTGCTTCCTGGGTGAGATTCTTCTCCCACACAAATACATATTGTTACCCTTTGGGTATCAATAATCAGCCAAACTTTCTTCACACAGAACGTCTGGATTTCTGACTAGCTGCCTTTATTTCAGATGTAAATACTGTATCTCACAGCTACCATGAAATATAGGATGATAATTAACTCCAACAGTGCCTACTACATTAACCCAATTTACACTACTATATTCAACTAAAGAGGGGCTTTGTGCATAGCGGTAAAAATAATGCTCATTGTTTTCAGCACATTTTATATTAGTCTAATTGGCAAATGTTCCCATACCTGCAATTAAAAAAAAATTATAAAGTAACTTTTTAAGCAGTGAAGGAGATTGTAAAATTTTATTCCTTGAAATGACTTGGCTATGAGTATTTTAAAAGTGATGTGTAATTAATCAACAAAGCCAAAAGATTGCAAAGTTATTTAAATTGAACATGAAGCACAATGACTAAGTACCATGGGCTCAGCTGATTCTTTCCAAAAGAAGTCAAGCTAGTGAAGCTAAAGGTTTTCTCTCATGCATTTATTTTTGGGTGATTTAATCCTATACCACTGGAAACATGAAAGCCTTGCCTTTGTTTTTTTGCTTAAGAACTAGATTTTCATGTACTAAAGAGTTCATTGCTTCCTGCACTCCTCATGGGAAAAACCCTAGCTTGAACATTCTGAGACATTTGCCTTTCTGTCCTATTCTGCTTTCTGAGTAAATCTGAAAATGCTCCATTAAAAAAAAAAAAAAAAAAAAAAAAAACAAATTAATCCTATGTTTATATCCTATAAACCTCCTGGAACATTAAGTATCCAAAGTATTCATTAAAATGGGACCAGATTTCTGTAGATCACCATGAAAGGCTAAAAATAAGTTCTGACACTCAGTCAAGAACATCCCAGGCAAATCCTGAAAACCTCTATTTTTCAGGTCAGTATAAATTTAGTCACTGACAATAATAGCAAAATTCCCATATCCAGCATAATACAGATACAGCACATATAAATAGGAAATGCTAAATGGAACAGATTGAGTACGAGGACAACATGATCACAAAGTTTTTCACAGACTGATGGGTTTCTATTTTTAAGCACATTTATTTTAATATCATAAAATCAGGTTAAATCACATACAACTCTGATACCTTCTGAGGTAGGGCTCAAAGCAAAGAACAGGACTAAAGTATAGAGTTCACATAAGGGTTTTAAAGTATAAACAACAGCACAGAAAAAGAAATATGGGTCAAAAGAGCAAAGTTCAAATATGGGATGTTTGAAAGGGTGAATAAAAACTATGCAATTTTGAAACAAATCTTAAATTAAAAAAGAAAGTTTTCTCTTTCCACTTAGTGTTTGGCATTCTGACCTTCTATGCATTACAAAATCTGTCTTTAAAGCAATTAGAAGTTAGATTTTACTGTCCTGCAAACCATAACGGAAAGAGCAATTCCTGCAACTTTCAAGTTCAGCCACAGCCTCAATGACATTATGGACTGTGGAGCTCCTCTTCTGAGAAGTTGCTTGTTTCTGCTACATTTGAAAACCTAAGAAGCTCTCCAACATTTAGTGCTGTAAAAATGGCACCCTTCTGAGTGCATCTTCATTTGCCTTTATGGCTTTCTTTTGAATGAAAAGGATGGTTATCTGCAAGCATTTACTGAGAGGCCGAGTTCAGACATACAGCAGAAAAGTAAGGAAATGCAAAATAAAACCAAATTACTGAAAACAAGATTACAGTCTCCCACTTCTGACAGCAGGTCCCAATGAGAGATAACCTTCAGAGCTGTAAAGTGGCAGCAGTGGGAGGAGGGATGCACATCAAAGCTAATGGTGAGCAGGGTCTCTGCATTCCCTTTGAAGCCCTTCTCCATCACCTTTGCCCAGTCACACACAGGGGCAAGTGAAAAACAGGACTATGAGTGTGACCTCTGCACTTCCAGGTTATCAGTATCTACTTGGTATTCTTCCACATGAACATTTACATCTAAGGTGCTTGATTCATGTGTCTCTTTTTCACATCATTTCAAGATTTCTATGTTTAGAGAGTTAGTTATTCAGGTTTATCTTCTAATAAAACACAGCTGTCAGCTTAAAAGCCTTCTTACATTCTTTGGGGTGCTCACTACTTAGAAATAAACAGGTACAACCCAAATGTCTGACTGCCTTATTAAAAACACATTAAGCTTATTTAGTTAAATTGCTCTTATGTTTTTATCTACACATAAAAGCTATGGGTAAGAGCATTGCATACCAACTCTTCCTTCCCTAAAAGGAAAAAAACATTTTTGAAAAGTAAATTCTTTCATACATGCATTCAATACTCACACTTCAAACACGGTATATAAATTTTTCTATTGGGAGGTGAGAACAGAGAGAAAAATAACTCAACTAGACATTACTGATACACTGAAAAAGAAACTTGTCATAGCAAGGGAATTTTAGATGCAAAAGGAGTACCAGCAAATAAAAAAAAAAATGGCTTGGGAGAAAACAGCAGCTTGTAGGCCATATTTTGGAAGCTATTGAAACAAAAACCATGCTGAGCTCAATGTTTCAATGAACCTGCATGAAACAAGGTCTGACAGCTTTCTGATTTTACTGTAATTATAAACAAGCACATTCCTGCATACTCCTTGTCTGGGCAGATGATAGTACAACAACTGCAGGAGCAACAACTGAATATCCCTGGAGATACACACTCAGTGGGTATTAAAATATAGAAAAGTATTCATACCACAGGAGAACACAACCAAATATTTTAGATATCCACACCTGCACGTAGATGGTAAAATGCAGAAGCAACAGCTATTAGATGACAAGATCTACTCTAGAGCCAGCCCTCAGCTTCTGGATATTAACGTTCAGGTAAAAATAAGAAGCATACCTAATAATGCTCAGGCAAAGCAGGGTTCATTACAAAGATGTTGGACTTTTTCGATGTTTTTTCCCTACCCCAAGTTATCTTGCTGGTCTTCTACATCTGGCTGTGAAGGGACACCATTTCCTTTTTGATTAGTTTTCTTTCAGACAGTAGTGTTTTAAAGAGAAACCCAACTTACTGGTGCGTTATTGAGATTCCCAGCTGACAGAGGAAATCTATTCTGAACCCAGAAAACTTGTTTTTGTAACAATCTGTCAAAAAAACTTCATGTGTTAAAGGCAGGGTCGACACATACCATAGAAATGTCCATGAGTCGCTGACTGATATTGCTCCACAAATATTATCAAGGAGCAAGACACAGCCTCCACCCATCAGAAATAAACCAAAGTTCACAAAAGTTCCCTGTTTCACTGAGATATTTTCTTCACATTGTTCTGACAGGAAGTGAAGAGCAGTCAGGCTGATCAGAAAGGGTCCAGTAAATGATAATTTCCTTTAGTGAACACTTAACTTATGCAGCAGAGAACAAAAGTCATCAAAGCACATCTTGCTGCCATTTGCAGCGAGATCAACAGGCAGCACTTAGACTGATCTGAAAACTGAACTGGGCCAGGCTGAGTGCCACTTCTTCACACCCTGAACAGATGAAAACAGCCACGTTTTCATAAAAGGCTGTTGTCAGATTTCCAGCAACATTTCTCTACAAGCATTTCTTCCTGAATACATTACTTTATGAGCTTAGAGATGAATCCTAAGTGGCACATTACATCAGTGGAGTGCTGCTTAGGCTGCTCAAGAATGAACAGTAAGTGGCACTGCCCAATATGAGAAAGCAATGTTAGAAAGACTGAAATAAATACAAAAAATTCATTAAAACCATAGAACAAAATCTGAAACAATAGTTCTGAAATACTAAATAAATCCCTAGTTTAGATTTTTGCTCTCTCTTTAGAGTTTGGAAACTCAGGGAGATTTTATGGTATGCTGTCAGTTAGATAAAAATGCTGCACAGAGCAACAGCATTTGGTTTTCATCAGAACAAGCTATAACCCTCCCTCCAAAAACAACTATTCTGTAATATGAGCAAAGATCTCCAGACACTCATGCTATCTGAGTATCAGATCCTAAGTGCTAGAAATGTCTGAAGAGCCTTTTGAATGAGCAATAACTGAGAGACTTTGACAAATTTGAATTAATAGCTGGTGTCAGATACAGTGACAAGGATAGGTTCAGGATTAACACTGGGATGAGTTCATTTTGGTTGTGTGTATTTCCTTTCTTGGAGGGGACAAAGGGGGAGGTGTTTGATACTTTCGTTTGCTTTATGATTTCAAGACCCAGACTGGAGTGTCTCTGTGCATAATTTTATGTCAGTGACCCAAAAATATACATGCATGCACAGTCTATCCTGCAGCACAGAGAAGGAAAAAAAAATTTTCCAAACTCAAAACATAGAACACTAAGTAATTTAATTTCTAATAGTTATATAACTAATATATATAACTAATCTGTTACTTCTATCATTGCTTCCTTGCACTTCATCAATGTAACGAAAGTTGCCTTCTGAAAATACCCAAAGCTGCCCCACTCTTCTCCTCAAAACTTACTGTTGACAACTGGGAGACTGCTGGTGTGCTGAGAGCAAGCAGCATGCTCTCAGCCATCCTGTGCTTCCTTGTCTGCATATTTCTGGTCCCAGACTGCTGGATATTTTGGCAGCAGCTGCCTTGCTTTTCTTTGACATTTAACGTCATCTTAATTCCTGAGCAAACATTCAGACTGCATTTTATTAAGAGAGGAGTAAGACAACATTGACTACCGGGAAGAAGCACTGTTCATACACTCTTCAGTCCCTTCCTTCCTTTAATTCACAGTAGTTCTAACATTAGATTGCTCCTTGAGCCAACAACACCTGAGGAGCACAACAGAAAATCTCAGCTCAGCCAAGAAAACTGCAAATTGATACAGCTCAGCAAAGGACAAATTTGGTACCAATGCTGGCACAAGAGAGGAGCTGTGGACAGGAGAGTAATCAACAGATTTATTCAGAGGTTTGGGAAGGGAAATATTATTTCCTTAAACACAGAATGTCAGTGACTTGATTTTGGGCATGACTGTGAGAAAAGCTGCATCATGAGTGGTGAGCTGTGACCAAGGGTAGAAATGAAGAGCTAAAAATTTTTCTGCTGTATAGGATGTTTATGGATCTCCTCAAGAGAAAAACTTGCCTGGATTACTACACAGCCTATAATCCACTTCTGTCTTTTATCTCATATTATCTACTTAAAAATTTTGGAGCCAGGTCCCACCTCTTTCTATTACTTGCATGGAAAGTTTTACTCTCCCAAATCATGCCAAATCTGGCAAATCCTTAAGCCTTAGTTAACAACTGTTTTTAATTATTTCCACACCAACAGCTGTGCATCAACATTTAAAGGCTTGTTTAATGATCACTCTACCTGCTAGGAATGTTTTGAGGGACTGTTGTGAGTCAGATTTATACATTGACAGACACTTTGTTGCAGCAAAGTTTGAAATCCTGCAGAACAGCATCATATCAGTTTCTAGCTGGTCAACTTTCCCCAAATCCCTGGTCATTTTATAGAAAAATAAACAGAAAATAGTTCTTCGCTGTAAATGAAGAACATAATGAAAACTATTCCCATTGCAACTATGTTGAAATTTGGAGTGGATTTGATATGCTGGTACATTAAACATGGCAACTAATGAAATAAATATGAACAAATGTCAGGTTAGAACAGCCACAAAAATAGCTAGAATTAATATCTTGAAAATCATGAGTAGAAAAATAAGTAATACAAATGCATGCTATTATTAACAAATTTTTGTAATTAATCTATCAATATTACTAAGGGATTTTGTTCCAATAATAAGATTTCATAAAAATTGGAAAGCAAAAGTTGACGAGGACATCAGTTTTCTAGTTTATGATTTTTTACTTGAATAAACACTATTTTTAATTTTATCCTATTAGTCAGAACAAAAGCATTCCAGAAAATGGGTGATTTTTACAGCAAAGCAGAACTTTTGTGAATTTGCTGAAAGCTGTCTGTGATTAATTTGATAAACAAACTTGGAGGAAAATGAAGACAACTAGAAAAATATAAATGGTTTTTCAAGGACAGAGAGCAAACCAGAGGCATGCACCATTAAAATACTGAAATGGTGAAAGCTTTCTGGTATATCTGATTCAGGCATTCATCACAGAAGGAGGTGAAGTCTCCTTGAACACTTAAACATAATCAAGTAAAGAAGCAAACAACCAGTAGAATTTGATATTTACAACTTCTCACACACCCTCACTTCCTACTAGAAGAATAATTGAAGAGTCCTGTTTTATAAATGCATACTTCAGAAAACTGCTGCAACCATAGAAACTGAGCCCTTCTGTGCAATCTATTTTATCTTCAACACTACAGTTTATAGAGAAGAGAAGAAAAGTATCAGCACAGAAAACTTATTTCATTTGCAGTAACTATTCTTCCAATCAACAGATTTGGTAATGATTCCATATTTAGGGTAAGAGCTTTTACCGTGGGGGTTACTTTAATATTTTCAGCATTTTAGGGAGACGGAGGTTATTATCCTAACAAAATTTGAAGCATCTTTCTTACACTCAACTGTCCTCATCGTGATGAAACTTGAACACTGATTTAGAAGGCTTACTTTGCCATTAATGAAATCAAGAAGATAGTGTTTATAATCTTCCTTTGAACTCTTGATTAAAATACATACATAAATATATATTTGTGAGCATTTGATGGTTTTGATCTACACTCCTGACACTTTGATCCCACTTTACTTTGAAGATGATTTGAAAAAGAAATTTCTAACATATGCTCCAGTACCATTATTTGCATAGAAGGCCCAGAACTACTACCAAAATATAAGGCATTCTACTACAAAGGGAGACCATTGTTTTAAATTGACTCACACTTTCACACAAAATCATTGCAATCAACAATTGTAGAGTCCCTTAGGCTGAATTAATTTTTTTTTAATATAGAATCCATCACATCTGACAAGTCATTGCTTTCCAAAATTATTTTAAGAGGTAAGCCAAGCAGCAATGGTGATACAGGAACGAATACTTTAAGTCTTCCCAAATAAATATTGAGACATTTTCACGTACCAAACATACACATCTATGATCAGATTTTCTCCAGTGCCCAACTCCAAATGAAAGATTACTTACATATTTTTGTTTGCCCTTTCAAAAAGTGCAGTGTTCAATAAGCTGCATCCCTAAGAATTGCAACAACTGTTCCTGAAAAGCCAACAAGCAAGCACAGCCTCCAACCACTGCAGCAAGCTTTCAGAAATGCAATGCACACATTAAATAGCTGCTTTCTCTTTAAATGGACCTTGCTTGCCACTGCTGTGTTGAGTGCTAAAACTAGATTTGATATGTGATCAGCATAAAGTTATTAAGATTTTGTATTTGTGAAAACAATTCTGCTGCAAAGAAATTTTGTGAGTTACTGTCCTTTGCCTCTCCATATTTACTCCTATAATGAGAATAAGTACACAAAAAGAAGGAGAAGTAATCTAAACACCTCGTAATGGTATGAAAACATAAATCTGAAGTCAGATCACTGACATTTGGTCTCGAATTCCTCCAGAGGACAGGCACCTGTTGGAGTGGTAGGGTGGGGGAAAACCTGATTGCAAAAACAAGCAAGAAAAAGAGTTTTACATGAGAGTCAACTTTACTTCATGGCTTCCAAGACTGTGTTGAAGGGAAACTATAACACCCTCCCTGCCATGTGCTAAGCCTGTATAACCTGAAACTTAGCCTTAAAGAAGGACAAACACTGACTAATTAATTGCTTTGTTGACAGTTTCACTTTTGTAAGACTGTTTCCTCAGATTTTGCACAAAACTTTGCAAGGAAAACTATATTCTTTATTATATTATCCATTATATATAATATCATTTGATATTATATAATAATATATTTACTTAAACTATTTCTGTCCTCATTTTTACATCCCTATTTCCCTTCCATTTTTCTCCAACTGAACAAAATTCCCAATTTATACATGCACACACAGACTATTTATCTCAGACATAGAATCGGTTTTTTGTTCTCCTCAAGAATTAAATGTGGAAAATGCTTCTCTGTATTACCCACTACAGTAACAGCAAAGAAGTAAAGGCAAATGTGTAGCAAGCCTGTTTTCTCAGTGTGTGCCTGAGCAATCCTGAAGAGAGCAGCATCAGATCCTTTGCAGCCACTGAGAACCACAAGGCAGTCGTGGCTCAGTAACTGTACAGCATCACTGAGCACAGATCAGTTCAATCTTTTTCATTTCAGGCTACCCTGCACTATGAAACATGTAATTGGTTATGCCTTTTGCATTATTTCCGATCAGGCTCTGATTTGCACTGTAAACAAATCCATTTGCTACTTTAGTTGTTTAGCTCTGAGTCAATGTACAGGGCTGAGAGGGCAGAAAAAACATAACAAATGGTGTCATGTCCAGATTTTATCACAAGAAGCTGAACTAAATAACTTATGAGCCCAGTCAGTTCTATTGAGTTATGAACTAGCTCTTCCTCCTAGAGTAAATTAAAATTCTTACTGCATACAAAAATCCCAGTGAACACATTTTATTACTGTTGCAGGGAAGTGCAGAAGTAATGAAGGTAGAGCTAAGGTAAATATATAACCCGATGCCTCTCTGGTGGATTGTTTGCTAAACCTTGTAATTTTATTCACTGGCATTTGAATGTTGCATTTTCTGCCTGTGTATTCAGAAGGCTCAGTAGAAAAACAAGTTGCTGGGACATGGCAAAATAAGAGCTGTGTGATGACAGAAAAATCTAGTGTCAATAAAGAAAATGTCCTAAGAGCAATGACAATTTTCTGCTACATTTTCCAATAAGCAATCTCATCCCAATTCAGGTACAGGTATTTTAGTTAGCATTTGGGAAAAGAGCAGAGAGTATAAGGTAATAAAAACTACGTAAATGAGAAAATTATAAAGTTTAGATAAAATGGAAGCTGGCATTTATTCTGTGGTAGATATTCATAGTTTCAGAAATATACACTCAACTATAATAATACAGATTTACAAAAAACAGAGGAACACACACTTGAAATTATTACCAGAGAGTAAGGCCAAAATCTCTAAATGGGATAAGCATGCTAGTATGAGATACAACTATGAACTGAGAAAGGTGACTGCACTATCCTGAAGTTATATGAAGGCAACAGGTTAAACTTCATCCCCCCGGCTGCAAAATTCTTAGTAATTTCAGCAGGTCTAGGATTCTCTATGAGGAAGAAGACAACTTTAGCAATAATTGAAATACATGGACTCAGTAATAGAGAGACAGAATAAGCATAAACCTTATTATTTGTCAACTGTAAAAATCTGACCTTTGAACAAAAAAAACCCACCCCTATTCAAATATACTTTTTTTTTCTGCAGTAACTAGGTGAATCTACAGCCATGCCATGCATGAATAATAAAATACATTAAAGTTACTAGTTAATACATGTAAAAGTGAAAAACAGAATTGCTGATTTGGATCCACAGAGGGGAAAGGCTAGAACTAATCTCATAAGTTAAAAAATCAACACAGCAAGATCCTGGAAATGACTGGACAGGATTTCTACCCTAGTTTTTGAGGAGAGCTCTTGAGAAAAACATGATAGTAGTGTAACTAATAAGACTTAAATACAGAGAGATCATGATGCCAATTCAAACTGAGCAACAGAAAACAAGTTAATCTCTAGATGACTTAAAAATAGCTGGTCAAGAAGAATGCATATTAACTAAAAATACGAAAGCAGCATGAAAAATCAATCTCTATTACATAACTGCTGAGCATGCTTAAAAAGATTTTTGCAGATGGAATAAATAAAAAATAAATAAATCCTGCATATAGAATAAAACCCAAGCAAGCCTCACTAGGAAAGAATGTTACAGGTTCCATCTTACAGAAAATGTTGGCATTTAAGGGGTTGAAAGCTTTCTGGATTAAGGTAAATATGAAAGCCTGTACAAGATGAGAGGACCAACCTAAAATGGAAATTAAGAGAAATTAAGAAATTTGGAGGAGTGCCTCTTAAAAAGCTTTCAAACAGAGTAAAATGTTTGAAAATACATCAGAGAAAGCCAAGAAGGGATGGGATAAACAGAGGTGTGAAAGGTATACTTGAGGAGGCAAACACAAAGCAAGTCGGCAGAAAGGTTGGAAACCAGTTCATTCATCACAGAGGAATGTGTTCAGGGAAAAGCTATACTTACACATGCTCACCTCAGAAATGGGAATCAAAGTTCAGGAGGAAGATCTAGAAGTCATCCTGGCCAAATTATTCTTTCCAGATATACCAGCCCAGTGTGCAGAAGGGGCCAAAACTGAGAGAGACTCTGAGCATTGTTAGAAATGCTGCAAAGAACGAGACGACGGGATCCATGTCTCTCCACAAATTTTATAGAGTTTCAGTGCTGTACAAAGTCAGTTCAGAAGGATGTAGCAGAGCAGGATGTAGTCCAAGGAAAGTACAGAGGAGGTAATTATAATGTTCAAAGGGTTGGAGCAGCTTCCTTAAGAGATAAGAGTAAAAAGGCTGGAGAGAAGTTCCAAAGGAGAAGGATTTACAAAATCATGCAAGAAATCTGCAGAACCACATTTCCCCATCTCTTTGCAACACCACAACCAGGAGGTACTTGGTGAAACCCAAAGGGGATTCATTTTAAAATTATTTTTAAAAGTATTTCTTCCTACAGTGGATCCTAATGTTCTGGCATTTGTTGTTATAGGAAGTTGTAGAGGGAGACACTATCAGATAATCTGGAAAGGAATTAGACAAATTCTTAGGCACCAAAGCTTAGATCATGACTCAAAGAACAGAAATTATGTAAATGAATAATAAAAAGCAGCTCCAAGCACTGAGAAATAAACTGCAGACAGTCTGTAGCTTCTCTTTCTGTCATTGGGAAACAGGCAAATATATTTCTGCCCCAGAAGTAAATGTATTTAGAGAAACATACTTTATAAACAAATTTAACTTTAATTCTCCCTGCATTTTAATGAAAAGGAGAGAAGATTCTGCAATCCAATTAATGAATTGGAGCATGTACTCTGACACAAAGTCTCATTTTACTCTAGGAATTTTTGTTACCATCAACACAGCTGAATCAGTTGTGACACCAGACTGAATTATGTTTGGGATTTGTGGTGGATGTTTTAGAACAAGACTCTGCTGGCTTTGACACGTCCCCCTTCAACGGTGGGCTGAGAAAGTGCAACCTTCACAGGGTCCAACATCGCCCTGCTGCATGCTTGCACAGCCCTCATCCAACCAAAAGTGAGAAGGCATCCTTTCACAGAGAGAGAATAATCCACTAATCCTCAAAATAGCTGTACATGAAAGACTTCATTTAAAAAAACCCAAACCCATGCACACCAAAAACACACACAAAACCATGGAAAAGGACTTTTGTGTCAGCTCTTGTTCTCTACAGATTGTAAGACTTCATGGGGCTCACAGTGTTTGACTCGGCATATAGAGGTACAGCATGATCTCACAAAGGGATTCAAGAAATTCAGGTGCCCTGACAATCACACACTTCTCACAACTGCAACAGCCCAGGTAAGATATCAATTTTGGCAAGAGGTAAGCACAGCCTAGAACTTGCTCTTAAAATTGGTCTGAGAAAGGAAATCTCTAAAGTCCAAGTATAAGCCTTTACTACAAATGTACTTCAGATTTTTCATCACTCTCAGGTTTTGCTCATTTCACACATTCAGAAAGAGGATCCCTTCCCAAAAACAGTTAACTAGCTTGGGAAGTAGCCTATAATCATGTTGTCTGCTCTCTCAGGAAAAATACTGCTATGCTTTCAATGCCACAGTAATCTAGGAATGCAAAGCCTACTCTCTACCAGTTATTTAGGTCACCTCTTTTTGGCTTTGAAATTTTTTATGCACCTATTCATGAAGAGCCATTTCCTCACTCCTATAAGCTCATACACATTTATGTTAACCATGCCTACATCAATCACTTCAGGCTTTCCTAAGAGCTGGACTAAAAGAAGCTAAGATATTCCTCCAAAAGAACCAGATGTAGCATCCATGGGAAAAAGAAACAATTATCACAGTAAAGAAGAATGTCAATTCAATCAGTTTCTATTCAAGCATTGCTCAGAAAAAAAATCAGTCTTAGCAAATCAACTCCAGGAAATGCTGAGGAATGATTACTCTCTCTTATAAGACACTTTTCTGTTCTCAGGTGACCCTTTAGTCATTCCTCCCAAGTCAAGATTTCCTATTTAACTATTTTGAAAAGATCAAAGCAGTAATTTCTTCACCACTTTCATCTTGATAGCATTTTGTGTACACTAGCACCACAAATTCAGACCTGGCCTAAAATGGGTGTTACTTCATTTCCTCTCACCAATTCCCAGTTGACATCAGGTTTTTTTCCTTATAGCCACAATTAGGACAAGGGATCAAAAATGTCCCAAGGAGCTGTTCTTCAACCACTACACAGCTATTACCACCATATATTGCATTATCAATAAAAGAGGCCAGCAATAGCTGTTATTTCTAAAGGAGAACCAAACAAGCTCTCTTTATAGGACAGCCAGCAGCAAGATGACTTTTCTAATACGTAGCAAATTGCCACTCTGATTGGAGCCAGCTGCCTAGCGAAAAACTGGAATCGTGCATTGATATTTTGGAGCACTTGCTTTTGTGAAATGTTGTCTGGGTGCAGCACTATTTATATGCAGCCCTTCTGCAGGCTGTATTCCAGATGAAGTGACAGCCACCATCTTAAAGCAGCTGCAAATTTATGTCTGCCATCAAATCATATAAATAGGGGTATTTTTTCGTGAATTTATTTTGGTTTAATTAGGACAGAGAAAAAGTACAGTCCAGAATAAGCAGGTATGCTGGCCTACTATTCTACATGACAGTCTTCAGAAAAACTCAGACAGCTCTTACATTTATACTATTCTATTTCAATTGCCTTATACCAAATTTGCAATGGCAGAAAAATGAGATGCCCTATCCTGCAGCAGCCTCTCATCCAGCAGGCAAGAACAAACACCTCCATCTGGCAGCAACAGTAGCTTCTGTTTTTCACAAGGGAGGCCAAAACCAGAAGCAACACACAGCTACCTTTTTCTCTCCAGAAGTACTGACTTTGTTTTTTGTGCCCCAGTAGACACATATTGAAGTGTGTTTTGTGATGTAGGTGCTTTTCATTGCTTTCTGAATAAATAAAATGAAAAAACTTAAAAGCTTTGGGGCTGTTCATAGTTAGATTTTCTAGCTTCAGCAGACTTCTTGCATCTGAGGACAAAAACAAGGATAGCACTAAGGTTCCAATCAAGTGCATGAGTTAAGGCCACAAGACTAAAGACGAACAAACTGTTCTCTGAAATATGAACATAGTCCCTTAATCACAGCAAAACATCTTTTCTCCTGAAGACACTTTCTTTCAAACAACATGATATGTAGACATATGTCAGTGACATTACAGGCTTAAATCAAATTGAAAGTATAAGATAGCCTGGAGAAGCTACACTGGTTTAGTAACTGGTGAGGGTCAAAGGAGTTACAGATGTGCTGCTAGCTTTCTGTGCTTATGGTTCTTGTTTGCCAGGAGAAGACAACTTCTGGCAAACCACTCACTTTTAATAAACTTCATTTAACAGAACAACTGTTCTTGAAGAACGTGGCCAAAAAATGGGCTGTCTGCTTACATTATTATTTTAGCATTCACAAGTCAGTTGCACGAACTTACAGCTTTGCAGAAAGAAAATATTTCTGGAGTTAGAAAACCTAGTCACAGTGCTCTGTATTTGTGAACCAGACCCTGAGCCCTTACATATCTGAACACCCTCATGCAGCCCACGGACCTAATTTTAACCTTTATTTATTGTAAAATTTTCAGGATAAAAGGAATAGAGTTTTGGAGTAGCAGTAGCCCATATCCCTACCTCTTCTCCCCCTCATTGCTACCACCTCAACATCACCACCTTTAGCAAACCAGTTATTTCCAACATTAATAGAGGCCTGGAGTTTGAGGACATTTATTTTTCTCCTTTCATAGGGGAAAAAAAAAGCTGAAGCATAGAAAAACTAAGTCTGACCCAAGATTAACTGGCCTAATGCAGGTAAGCTAACACAAAAGGCTACCCTTGAGCACAAAGAGTTTTGCATAAATGCAGAAGCAAGGAAACCATCTCCTAGCACAAACATCTTTTCACGGAAAGTATAAAAAGAATGGTGGCATTAATGATGTGCCATCCAATAGGATTCAAGGTGACTGAACTCATTCATCACAAACCTTTGAAAATGCCACCAGTCTTCTGTCCACAACATTTTCTTATATTCTCACTAATAATGAAGCCTAATTTGAGCTATTTTTGGAACCTAAGGGACTTCCTCCCAGTAGAAATATTCAGTATTTACAAAAGGAAATGCTACAAAAAATAACAACCTCTGTACTTTTATAACATGGGGAAGAGTTTAAGGATTTGAAGCGAATAAAATTATTTAATAAACCAAGGAATTAAGTTCCTAAAGGTTAGTCATTATTTTACAGAAAAATCTTAAGGAAGAGGTGAAATTTCAACTGTGATTTGAAAGAAAATAATTTGAGAAAATCACCACTCCCCTGAGCTTTTGGGGGAGCCAAAGACATAAAAAAGCAACTGGGAAATATTACATTTTCCTTGCACACAAAAATATGGAAATAGGCTTTTGCAACAAATAAGTTAATAAAGGCATTTAAATGAAAGAAAATGAGACTCACAAGAAAGAAAGCATGTTTTAATACTTTTGCTCTTGTCAGGTCCTTAGTTTGTCTTTCTTTTCCCCCACACCACACCACCTTCTACAGATTTCTGCTACCCTCCCACCTGACCCCAATACAGCAAGAGTTTCTAAGGACTGAAAGTAACTACCAGTTCTACCTGCTCTTGAATTTTCTGGCTTGAGCTTTAGGAGAGCTTTTACTTAACAAACATTCAACCCCTCATATCAATCCAGGCTGGGGGATGAACAGATGGAGAGCAGCCCTGCCCAGAAGGACTCGGGGGTGCTGGTGGAGGAGAGGCTGGACATGCCCTGGCCATGGGCACTCACAGCCCAGAAAGCCAAACATGTCCTGGGCTGCATTCTGAGCACCATGGGCAGCAGGGGAGGGAGGGGATTCTGCCCCTCTGCTCTGCTCTGCTGAGACCCCACCTGCAGTGCTGCATCCAGCTCTGGGGTCCCAGCATAGGAAGGACATGGAGCTGTTGGAGTGACTCCAGAGGAGGGAAACCAAGATGATCAGAGGGATGGAGCACATTTCCTATGAGGAAAGGCTGAAAGAATTGGGTTCATTCAATCTGGAAAAGAGAAGGTGACCTAAATGTGACCTTCCAGCACCTGAAGGGAACCTGTAAGAAAGATGGAGAGGGACTTTTTACAAGGGCACAGAGAGGATGTGGGGGAGGAGCTTTAAATTGAAAGAGAGTGGGGTTTGATTGGATATTAGGAAAAAAAATTTACTGTGAGGGTAGCAAGGCACTGGAACAGGTTGCTCAGAGGTGCTGTGGATGCCCCATCTCTGGAAGTGTTCAAGGCCAGGCTGGGTGGATCTCTGAGCATCCTGGTCTAGTGGAAGATGTCCCTGCCTACAGCAGACCACTGGAACAAGGTGATCTTTATGGTCCATTTCAATCCAAACCATTCTATTAATCTGTGATCTAGTAAACTATTACATCCTTCTAATCTTTACCCAGCAGCAGCTCTTCCTCAAACTTTATGACCATCTACATGTGACAGGCTACTCCTTGAGACACATCTACACTGCAATCACAGTGCTGCAGACATCCCTAAACCAGTTACTCCAAGCCAGCCTCTCAAGGCATCAAGCTCAGGTTGTGCCAGCAGAGAATCTGTGATAGTAAAAAAACTCAGCACAGGTTGCAATACCCACCTGCCCAGGGTCAGGCTGTTTGCTTTCTGTACTGCAAAAAAAACCACCAAGCTGCTTTTTCTAAGGCAAGCTAAGCCTTTCTGAAGCAGCAATAGTCACAGTAGGACTGCAATGCAAATATACTTCAGGAACCTGTACCTGCAAAGATGTCCCCTCAGAGAAAAAAAGGCAATTAATTCCCTGAACCAAAATGGATCCCTGAGGACCTGTGCAGAGGTCAGGAAGTTTTCTGTAATGCTCTCCACAGTGCAATAACATCAATAAGGAAGGACAAAGCTCTCAACAGCTTCCACAGTATCAGAGGAATTTGTGTGAAACAGAAACCTCACATCAGTGGCACTGAACCTCCTTTACAAGGGAATTTTTTGGTAAGGACAAAAGAGGTTCTATTGACTTACCAGAAAGAAAAAGTCTGCACAGTGAAACACTTCCCCTGGAGGACATACCCTGCACTGGTCACACCTTAGCAAATAGAAGATATTTTTACATACCAAAGCAAATGACTATACAGCTTAAACCCCCTCCCCCCATCTATATGCAATGTAGTGATTGTTCTCTGTGTTGCCTGAGCCAGATACTTCATACAGTTGCTACCATATAAAAATAATTCCATAGCATTTTCTACATTCAAAAAATGCACATAGTAATACTGAAAAATATCATCTCAATGAACAAGTACAATACACAAGTAATGCAAAGAAACAATCACATGTTTTTGTGCCTCCTGGGTAGTTAACACTGCTTTTAATTTCATCTCTGCCTTTTCACATTATCATCTGCAGAAGCTCATGGCCAAGAGTTTGCCCTGGTAATAGCTGACTGTTCTCTTTGATATCACTCCTTGCTCTTTATGGACAGGCCAATATTCATTGTGATTAGCAGGGGACAGCCCTGTCTATCCAGATAAGTCATGAGTACTTAGCAGTTCACTCCATGCATCACCACTAATTGCTGTAGAAGAAAATTTCTGCATTTCTCTTTTAAACAAAAAAATAAGACAATAATTGTTTCTCCAGGGAAGACAATAATGCTTCACCACAGTTAGTGAGAATTTATTTCCATCTGTAATTCCATAAAATAACACCTTATTTGTCAGCTTTTTTATTCTTTGTCTGAGATTTAATGTTCCATGAACTTGTACTAAAATATTACTTTCAAACAACATCTCAGAAAGATGTGATCAGGTGGCTCATAGTTATTTCAGTCCTTGAGCTGCATGCCCATATATTCCTACAAGATAATCCTAAGGAAAATGGAGCAACAAGCCCTAGCATAGGAACAGAGTGTGCGTGGCTACTACTACAAAGATATAAAGATACTGTTCTTATTCCCAGTTTAGCTCATGTTCCTGAAAGAAAAAAATAACCCATGATATACTTAAACAGGTACAGTCTTAACTTCCTCCATATTTGTGCAAGGCACCAAAAAACTCACTCGATGAAACTTCTGAAAGGGCTTTACAGTGGTTCATGTACTGAGTTAGATGCATGGGAGAAATACCAACAAGATAGTCTCAAAGGGCCAAAACAACAGAAAACGTTTCTGGCAACCCCAGAAAATCAGAGAACTTTGGCAAAAGGTTTAGAGCAGCATTCAACCACCCCATGAAACACATCTTAAAGCATTAACTTAACCCATTCAACTCTGCACACTCTAAGCCAGTTCAATTTTAAGTTACTCAAAAATTCCAAGAAGAGGGAATTAGAAGGAGGAAAGGACAGAGAGATACAAAAGAAGAAACATAGCTACCAGCCCTGGTTCCAAAAGTGTCCATCTGATAGAAATTCCAAGAGGAGGTAGGGTCAAGACATGTGCCTGCCCTACTTCTGCTTTAAGTACCCCTTGGCCTTCCTGGGCCCTTCTCCAGGTGTGGACTTCTGGTCATTTGGCCACTCAGGAGCTGGGTTAGGGGCTCCAGAGGTGAGTGTGGAGCATTGCCTCTGCTGTGCCAGGGATTGGCAGCCACTGCCAGGCTGGGATGCAGCCCTGGAGTGTGGGGACGTGTATGGAGCAGAGCATCTCCTCACCAACGCAAGACCCAGCCTGCCCCTTCCCCTCACACAGACACACACACACAGAAAATGTTTGAGCCATCGACCATTCCAGTCACTCACAAATTGGACCATCTCTCTTTGAGAAATTTGTTTTCTCCTCAAAAGTTACATTTAGAAAATTATACTTTGAAGAGACATTTTAAAAACAAGTGGGAGGTGTGGATTTGTTTCATTGGCTTTTCTTTTTTGAGTTTTAAATGATCTGTTCTTGAAATGTGTCCAGGCAATCTTCCTGGTTTTGTTTCTGATGGTGACTGACATGCTTAAGGGAAAACTTGGCCTATATATACTGAGCAAACTAATACTGAGCTGAAACCAAGAGTGTTTTAAAATATCCTTTCATAAATATGACATTTTACGTCTCCATTCATTAAAGTAAAAACAAAATTATGCTATGTGCAATCATTGCATAAATCCTGTACATATCATTTTGCCATAGGATAATTACGTTGTCTCAGAGAATACTTTTTTCCATCAGATATTTCTCTTGCAATGAAAGAAAATTTGTGTAAGATTGGTTTAGAAAATTTTATCTGCCAGAAAATTGCTGTTGACTGATACAATCTCCTTCACCAAGAGCAATCCCTCTTCTCTACGACAGCACTTAAAATTACATTTCTCAGCTGAAGGAAATGTAAATGGAACAAAGTACGGCAGGTGAACAAATATTTTTTAAAAGTCATTGTAGAATCATCAAGGATTTTACAGACACTTTCACAGACCTGAAGGCAAGGAAATGGAAAGTTTAATGCTAGTTTCACACACATGTCTTCCTGCTATTGATGCCTTAGGTTTTAACTTTCATATTTTTCAAATCCTGTACTTAGTGTGTAACTCTGAAGTTTCTTGTAGCCTGTTAATTTCTGCTCTCTCATGCCAGGCAGCCATAACAAAGCCTCTCCAGGCCTGCTCTCCAAGGACACTCAGACTGTCCTAGGCCCAAAAAGTACAAACCAAAAGCCTCCAAAGGGAGGGGCAAGCTTGGGGGAAACTACATCATTAACTGAAGTTTTAACTGGAGAATTAACCCTGATATGCAAATGAACCAAACTTATAAAAGTGTGGAGAACTCATGACCTGTTGTCCATCTTGGGGTCCATCTTGGCAATAGCCTCTGGCTCCCCAGGGTGGACTTCGAAGGCCTTTCAAATAAATACCTACCTTTATTCCCTTACTCCTGTCTAGTCTCTGTTTTAGATGGCTTCTTCAGGCATCACTACTCTTCCTTTGCCACAGCTGCCATATACCATGACCATGCCATCTCAAGACAGAAAGTCCAGTTCAGGCTAAATGTCTCTTTTGGTGTTAGTTTTGGCATGAAAATAAACTGATCACAGAGCTGTGGTATGCAGTAAATCCTTTCAGTCATCAGTAGCTCTCTCCATATCAGCAAACAGTAAAGTCCAGAAAAATAATTTCTGGAGGAAACATCAGTGAGTACTCAGGAACACTCATTTTATTTTGCTTTGTATTTTTGGGGACAGAATTTTTTTATTTGGCTTTTTTTTCCTCCAGACTACCTCTAAGTTGGTCCCATGGACTGAATGCCATTTAGTGATTGTGGCACGCTAGATGCACTCCTGGACTGCATCTTCCAGTTTAGGTTCATCCCAAAGGAATCCAGTTCTCACAGGCTGAGACAGCTACATAACACAAACCAAAGCAGAGTGAGTGGGGACAACTGCAAGCTTCCCTTCTTTATCTAACCTAAATATGCACTCAAGACGACTTTAAAAAAAACCCCACCATTCTTGTTTCCATGGAAGTAGATTTATGCACAAAATAATTCAATTGAAGAAAGCTTTTTTTTAATAAGAACATCACTTTAAGAACATCTCTTAGTACGTTCATGAGGAGTTAATAAGACACTTTCTGTCAAGACTTTTTTTAGCTTAGCTTTTCATTGAACCTCTGGCTGACACAGCAAAGTAGGGACACTTCTCAAAATGTCTCAGTCAATCAATATATGAACATATAAAGAGAATATGTAAGGAAGATTTTTGTGTCCTATTTAAAGTTTTGACATGGAGTCAGCGTTTAACATTCACCACAAACTATTCTGATCACTATTGTCAGACTCTACATGGAAGATACAAGCCATGCAAGTAGAACATTTAAGATCTTTCTGCTGCTTTTCTGCAAACTTTATTATTTACAATACATCTGTGCATAAACACTACCAATTGTAATTGGACACTAAAGTCCATGGACCTGTTTGGAGAACTGAGGCCTTAGAATTCTTAAGTATGGTATTTTCAATTTTAATTTTAAATTAATATTTTTAATTATTGAGATGATACTTTGTCTAATTTATATCAGTGCCTGTAACCCATTAAACATATTTTTTTCCCTTAAATAACTAAACGTGAATTAGAAAATTAAAATATGGTTTACCTTTCATTCTAAAACATCTGTTCATCTGGAAAGTCTCAATTAAGGACATATATGTTCAAGCTTCCCTTTTTTTTTTTTGTGACTACGCCGTAAGATCTATTTTAAGACATTTTAATTGTGAGCATTCTGATCGTCAGCATGAAAAATTCAGTAAATTGAGGGCTAAGAATATCTGAAAATAAAATTCCACAAATACAGGTCACTTCTGCATTGTTAACTGCAAGCTCAGACTGTATTTGTTACAGGAGAGAGAGATGGAGCACAGGTGGGACTTATGCATACTCCTACTCATCTGCCACCAACAATCAAGGTCTATAAAAAAGGTAACAGGTTCAATCTTCAACTGGTTGTTGATGATGACACTCTTCGTAGGTCTTAGATCCACTAATGAACACAGACATCCAGAAGCCCAAACAAAGGTAACATGTGAATGGTCCAGGTGATTTTCACTCCTATTATTTATCCATTTATAGATGGAAGAAACTCAGTAAGAATAAATGGATATCCAGGATGGATGCCACGTGATTTTATCTCTATATCACCTGCAGAAATTAATCTGTACCTTAACTATTGAATGCACTGGCAATCAAATGCCCAGATTTGTGGGCTGAGATTATTCCGAGCTCCAAAGCACAATTCCTAAGTTGTTGTTTCAATGCAAGCCTACTTAAAACAAACATTTTTTCCTCTCTGATCTTTTCACTAGTCAGAGAAACTAGTGAAAAGATGGGTTGGGTGGGTTTGGACCTATAGGGTCACAGAGATCTCCTGGCTACAAATGCCTATGGGAATGCTCAGTATGATAAACTCTTCCCCTTCTTTCCTCACCACATCTTTTCTTTCTGCATCTGAGGGAAGAAGGTCATCGCCATTCTGCTGCCTGCACCCACAGCACACATCTATTATGCTCAAGCCTTCCGAGCAGGGAGTACAACTCTTGTGTTTGTCTCACCAGCTGATACTCATGCTGGGAGGAACTGCTCTTTCTGACAGCTCTGGAATCCAAAGGTGATTCTTTCTTTTTTCCTGATGTAATAAGATTGGCAAAGCACCATCTGGCGTCCAGAAATCTTATCTGAGAGCTAGATTTCAATTACTGCAAAGTGGGAGAGTTGCAGTCACACTGGAAGGTTAGAAATCTTCATCAGTCAATAAATTGCTTGGTCACAGCCTGAAGCAGGAAGGCATACATCCTGCACAGCTATTTATTCTTCCTGTCTGTTCTCTAATTCCTGATTTTGGGAATTCTAATCAAGATCCTTTGGTAGACCTGTAGGTAGATGGGGTTTTGGCCTTCACACCCACCCAAAATTTCTTAATAAATCAAGAGCCATTAGAGTATCCTTGATGCAATACTGCCAGGTAATCTGGAAAGTATATTGGAGTACAACAAAAAGCTATAAATGAAGTTGCAGCCTCCCTGTTTAGCTCTTACTACCTATATCACAGTATGGACTGATACAAGCAAAAACTGCCAGTGACAAAAAAGATTCTCCATATTTCTATAGTTAAGGGTCCTAGAAGTGAAAACAGATTGTTTCCATACATGTTTTGAGACCTTTTCACATAAATTGAGTGACACCAAATTAAATTTAAACAAAATACAAAAATAATCTTCACAACTGACTCCAGTTTCTCTTAGAGACTTTTCATCACTTATCTTCAGTGCCAAAGAAATGATATCTTCCCCGTTATGAAATCCCAAGGGAGGCACCATGCTCTAGTTTTTCACAAGGAAGACTAAACAAGGTCACAGATATGGAGGGAATGAGGGCTGGAAGGAGTGAAATAAATGGTTATGACAGACTAAGTAACTAATGGAAGAAACTACTTTCTCTCACCTATGCTGTGATTTTTGCAGTGTTGGCATATATCACTTATCTCGCTATAAAAGATGAAAAATAAATTTTCTTACTAATGAAGACAGTCTAAAATTCACTGGGAGTGAGGCACTGCACAGCAGTTTGCACCACTTGCAATAGTTTTAAATATCTTCCTCCAGGTAAGGCTTTCATAGCACACAGCAAATTCACATCCATTCAGAAGTGAATGTGTGACTCGAACCAAGTCAGATTTTAGCGAATTCATTTCTGAGACAAATGACCCAATTGAGTCTAATGGCTCTGTGAAGCTGCCTAGAGTAGAGCATGAGTAAGGGATTGCATGTTTGAGGCCTAAGACATTAAGAAACATACTGCAGCTACCCAGTGATAGCATCATTAATGCAGCCATTTACTGGTTTATTTTTACTTAGAACAGGAAAAAATGCATGGGCCTTCTGAGACCATGAGAAATCAATATACTTTCAGCTTCTAAACATGATCTAAACCACTTGCTATAGTCTGCAGTGAAATCTGTTGTGGGTATATGATGCCTTTCATCCTCACAACAACATTTCCATTTTAACAGACACAAGCAAAGACTTGAGTGTAACCACAATTAAACCTATGCTACGCTGCCTAACATGAAAATTATATAGACTAAAAAGCTGAAAAAGTTCTTTTAACAGCTTTTTTTTCATAATAAAGAAAAATTATAGTCACCAAAATCTGTATAAAATATTGCACAATCACCAACTTGCGGCAGCACCAAAGTCCAGATTAACAGGGTGTCCTGTATGTAAAAATGACAACACATTCCATAGATACTTATTGGACCCATTGATACCCTATTTTGAGAAGATCCACCACTACATATTAACATTTTTCCATGTAATTTTCCCTTTAGTATTCAGCTCAGCAGGAGCAGCCCTTTCAGAAGCATTACGCCTCCAGGAGAGAGGGCAGCACTCCTTAAAAACAGGGATATCTTAGGTCAACACACATCACCATTCCTGAACCACCAATGCCAAAACCTTTCAAAAGTAATTTATGTTTGGTTTTATTTGAAATTCTCCTTATTCATTATTATTCTCACAAGAGCTGGGCTGAAGCTCAAAGAAACATCATGGGTTAATTCTGCAGGGTTCATGCATGAAACTGTGGCTTTGGGGGTATTCCATTTCAAAAGCTGAAAACTCATAAATACATCAGGAGTAACTGGGCTCATCTGGCTTTAATAATAATAATAATAAAAGGATTCATTTGAAAAAGGTATAATTAAAAATAAATAGTTTGAAGAGCAATTATTATTTCACTGAGTACAATATAACAGCTTTCCCCTGCTATAAGCACTTAGCACCCACTGCTCTCAGGGCTTTATCTTACTCACAACGTTTATTTTTGATTCACAGTACAAGAAAATATCTCTTTGCTTCCATAAACTTTGTTTTTCCTTCTAAGTACACCAGAACAAGTGTATAGGTGTTTTACTTGCTTGTACCAAATGTTTTATCCCCAATTTTAGGACTTTCATAGTATCTCCAGGGTCCAAGAGACCTAAGAAGCTCTTTAGAATTCTGTCAAGGTTGTCTTAAAACTCCTAATAAATACCCTGACATACTGATTCAAGTTCTCTCTGTGCTTATAATTTAATATCTGACATCCAGGATAATGCAACTGGGCTTGTTCATTTTGGCCACTGCATCAAATAATGACGTTTCCAGTGCTGCAAGCTTCACCAACCAGAAGGAAGTCTGGGGGATTCCACTTGGGCAGACATTGTGCTGTAGGAATATATTTCCAAAACCAAGCCAAAAAGTGTTAGGAAGAACTTGATTCAACCCAAACACAATGAGGTTGCTGGTACATTGCCCAAACATATCTGTACTATTTATTTTTTCTCCAGGCAATTGAATACTTCACATCATCGATGTCACAACTGAACATCACTTAATCAAACAGATTTGGCAGGTGTGCTCAGCATCTCAGCTTCTGAGAGTCCTAAACCTTGGAGCCAACAAGTCACATAGAGGGGATTACAGCTGACATAAACACGGAACCATGGGCAGTGAAATACTTACCAATATAAAACTTAACAGGGATGATAGACTGAAGAAAACCAGGAAAACATAGCCATCTTCTGCCTCTCATTTGCTGGCTAGACAGGGGTTTGTAAAGATTGTTTGTTCTATTTGCCTTTACAAGTTGACAGTAACAGTGGTTCTCCAACGTGGTACTGAATTAGGAGGCACTATGTTTGTATTGTTAGAACCTTAATTGAAACAGTCAGAGAGAAATGTTTTATTACAGAAAGAGAAAAGACTTTTGTAATACGACTCTAGGGAGACTCAGTTTTAATGACTCAACACAATGTTTTAAGCCACACATTGGATCTACATGCTATTTCTTGTTAAATGTTGGTTGTTTAACAGCAGGCTGGCATCAGATTGCCTGCTGTGGATAGTTAGGGCTGGCTCATGCAACTTCTGACAGTCTCAACATTGATGAAAGACAGCGCCAATTTTAGTTCTTGCAGTATTTCACTTCCTGACACTTTTTTCTCAGGCTACTTTTTGTAACAGATGTTCCTCACATGGCAGTAGGTGCAAGCACAAATACAATCAACTGCTAAAGCTGTATGGTCTGATGTCACTTGGAACACCAGGTGAGAGACCAGGATTGTAAAAGTAGGTTCATCTGTTCCTCATCAGTGTTTAACACAAACTTTAGATATGGATATGAAAATACAGAAATAATGAAATAATAATGAAATAAAGACTCTCATCATTAAACATTTTAATCACAAGTCAGCAATTGAAAAGAGCAAGCATGATATAGAAAACCAATTTTAGCAGTATATTAGTGAGTCAGCTTTTATTTATAAGGGTGTTAAGACTAATAAACATCAAATAAGCAGGTTTTTAGAAAAACCTATCAAAGTATGATTTTTCAGTTAAGTTGTTTAGCCACAGTTCAGTTATATTTCAAATCCATTGACTATCTTTATTTTTCCAAGGCATTTTTTTGTCCCTTATCCCACTTCAGGAATTTGCACACTCTCCATTTAGGGAAGAGGGGGGTTTTTTGCTTCTGTGGGGTGGAATTTTGTTGTTGGGTATTTTTTTTCCTTTTCCTTGCAAAAGAAAATTGCAGATGCTGTCACAGATGAAGAAAAGATAAAAATTTTGGCTGTAGCAGATTGAAATATAAACAAAATTAGATGCAACCCATTACAAAATTACCAAGCTTTAAAATTTGAATCCTTACCCTGCATACACAGAGCAGCAGCAAGCAAATTTTAAAGCATGATCATTTTAAAAATCAAAATTGCCTCTTTGCCAAAACATACTCTTTTTTGTCTAAATGTGGCAACATGTATGTATCTGAGGAAGCTGTTCTATACAAACAGAGGAAAAGGGACTGTTCTCAGAGTAATTTCATGGACTGAAAGTGGCATTTTTACTCAGCTTTGCACAGGAAAAGACACTCAAGAGGTCTGTACTAGTTCTGGTTTTTCCCCATAGCCCCTTTCTAAAAGGCAGGTACACCCTAAAGGAAATGTGAAAAAGCCAAATCAGAAAGGCTGATAAGGTGATTCAATCAATCATGGGATGTATTAATAGCAGTAAACAAGGTTGTCTAACCAAAACCTTCAGGAAAGAGGCAGAAGTAATGAATTAATCTAAAGCCCCAAAAACCCATGAGTTGGTATGCAAATCTAATAACCAGTTACTATATTATTGATGCTGACTTTCTTTTTGTTGCTCCAAGAGGGAAATCTGCATTTTCTGGTAGAAAGAACTATCTACAGGCAGTATATAAAATGAAGTAAAACATCTGAAAAATCCTAGTGCAGTCAAAGACTTACATGATGAAGTAAATACAGCATAGAGTAATAAAAGCAAACAGCTCACATAACCAAGGTCACAGAAAGTACTTTCTGCCATGATTTTTGGTGAGTAGAGATTAAAAGTTCCATAACACATTGAAAACTAAAATTCTTTTCAGATGACTAGAAAACACACACACACAAAACAAAAAAAACCACCCAACACCAAACTAAACCAGCCAAATAAAACCAAAACCAAACAAACAAAAAACTACAAAGGAAAAATAATAGCCAAACTTCTTTAAATATTTCAAGCTTCGCATGTTTGTAATTTTATGAATGGAAGAACAATTTAGCAGTGAAAGCCCACAGTTACCTGGATGGGCAATGTGTTTATAGATGTACACCCAAATGGAATGAGTTCTTACTGAAAAGCTGACTGAAAGTGAGCTGAAATGCATGGAGCACCTGAAAATATGAACGAAATACAGAGCACCAGAATTAGGATGAGGGCAAAATGTTGCACTTCCACTTGTAGGCATTCTTAAGTCAAACATTTAAATTAGCAGACAACAACCCCACACAGGACCTATCTTTTTAAAGTATTACTGCACTCATTCTTGCATAAATACACACACAGAGGTCAGAGATAAGAACACCTATGGGGCATTACAAAATTCTTTCAAAATGCCTGTATTTTCTAGCCTTCATATTTTTAATGCTCAGAATAATTACATCTTAAATTATCCCAGTAATGGATTCTCTGCAGCATTACTGGGGTAGCCATTCCACATCCTAAAGAATTTGATTTTCATTTACCTTTTTCCTTCTCCTTTTATTGCTATTCTATTTCTTCTCTTTTTTCAAAGCTACTTTTCTGTAGTTAATTTACCCTTATTTGCTTTTTTTTTTTGCTCTGAGCTCCATTTTAAATTTCTTCTCTATTCATGCATTTGAGATGATTATCGTATCCCTTCAGTTACTATTTCCCTGATTATGTCTCCCTTTTTTGGTTGGGCCCCTCCCTCCCTCCAAAACCAAATACATAATCTTCCATTGAATTTTTGCCTGCATGAAAAGGGTACAATGAGACCATTTAATCTTCTCCCACTAATTGGTCTCTTCAAATCTCCAATCTCTTTTGATAGGGTTTTTTTTTCCTGAGTTCCTTCCAGCAAATGCACATTTTGTTGTGCCAGCTCCAGCAGCACTAGCACACATCCGGCTAATGCAGGACCGTTTACATATTAAAAACGTGCATGCAAATGTTGAGCACAAAATAGAATGACTTCAGAACAGATTTTAGACAAAATCACACACCAGTGCAAATCCTTTGGAGAACACCCAAGTGTCCTGGAATTAAACTTTACCCTAGGAAACTGGTAGAAGCGAGCATGTGGTAATATAGAACGCTAGAATGATTTGGGTTGAAAGGGACCTTACAGATTACCTAGTTCCACCTCCTTGCCATGTACAGCAACATCTTCCACCAGATCAGGTTGCCCAAAGCCCAGACCAGCCTGGCCTTGAACACTTCCAGGGATGGGGAAATATGCCTGTCTTGACCAAGAGAGGCAGTAGAACGATGCCTCTTTATGTCATACCAAGGTCCAAGCTGAATGTTCCCAATATTTTACAATTATGATACATTATTAAAAAAAATGCCCTAGGGTATATCACCGTGTCCCGCAGCCATAGGGAGGAGCAGAGAAGATCCAGCAGGCAGGAATTGTGCAGCGAGATTGATTCATTTCATTATTTTACAAACTCTTTTATAGACTTTTTTCTTCATAGTCTAATTGGACAAAGGATCATCCACCCCTTGGGGTGATTGGCTAAAATCCTAAAACATCCATTGTCAAAATATTTTTCTACTGTACCATAAACAAGACTTTTCAAGGCTGCAGGTGTTTCATGGTTTACATAACTCTGCTACCTCTTCTGTGAGAAAGAAATGTCTCTCACGGGCTTAGAAAATAGCAAGAAAATCCTTGCTAGCAGCATTTTTGTGTCCACAATACATATATATATAATTCATTCATTTAAGACATTCACATCTCAGACATCACAATCATAGGACCCACAACATTTAGATTTGGAAATTAGACAAGTAATACACATACTACAAAATGGTCTTATACCAACACATGTTGAATTTGAAGTTGGCTGAGTGAGTCCAATTTGAAGGGTTAAAACATCTTACATTATCAGGTAAGGAGAGAACAGCCTTCTTCAGAATCAATTTGACCAATCTGTTGAAACTAGTCCAAAATATATTTGGATGAAAATGAGCTTAAAATATAACTGACATCCATCCAGAGAGGACAGTAATCCTGTAATCTCTGTAATCCTACACTTAGGTATTTTTAGTTTGGACATACCAAAATCACTAAAATATTCCAGTTTGCTGCTTGCCAGGTGAAACCTGGAGCCTAAAACCATCTCTGCTCACCATGGACCTGTGGACATGTGCATTTCTGCCTGTTCGACTTCTCATCCAGAAAAATTTATTCTGCTAGCAATAAACAAACTTTATATGATACATATATGCTCCACCCTAACCTTGTGCCACCTCCAGGTAATTGTCCATGCTGATTTGTCCTAGTCTGACATCTCTGTGTGCTGGGATTTAGGTTAACCTTTTACATTTCCCTAAAGAATACTTCATACATTCCAGTCAGAGATTTTGTTAATTTCTTCCCCAATGGTGAGGGCATCTCAGCTTCAAGGGATTAGAAAAGAATGAGGAAATCAACAACAGGTGAATTAGAAGTTGATCAGACACTTCCACATTGGAAAAAAATGTAAATGATAAAAGCTAAGTTTGATCCTCATGTTCATGCATGCTTTCAAAATAGGATTTGTCAATTGCAGATGCAAAGCAGTTTCAATTTTATATTAGTTATTTTGTCTAGTTCATATTCTGAAACATTAAAGCTGCATAAATGACCTGCCAAGTATTGATGTAAGCTTGTTGACAAAACAGAATGCTTTACAGTAAGGGCATCATCTCACAAGGCTCCAGACAGTGACTCTAAAATTCCTGTTTGAGCCTCTGCACCTCAGATCTCTAATACACTATGCAAGATTCACCAATTTATTTTTTTTAAAAATAGCTGATTTACATAGGAATAAATTACCTGAAACCAATAGTCTTTGAGAACAAAACCAGAATTATTCTAAAATGATCAATTATACTTCTTTCACTAAGGTTTAGAAATAAAGGGTAAACTCAGCAATTTCTTTATAAATTCATTAAATCCTTATGCAGTAGCATATAGATCCCTCCCACATCCTGTAGAAAGACACATCAGCGCAACAAAATAACCTAAAAAAGAAGCATAAGAGAATAGACCTTTTCCTAGCATTCAATGTAAAATGAGTAAACAAGCCTCTGATCCCCAAACAGGGGATCAGATCTAGCCAAAGCTCCCATTTTGGACTGGACAGGTACAGAACCATTAGTTATTTCACAAGGAGAGGGAGAGACAAAAGTAACAGAAATCAACACCAGGTCAAACAAGACTTGCCTATTTTAAGTCCATTAATTATGTCTCTATTTAGTTTTCTTCTCTTGACTTTCATTGTCATTTTGTATGTTCTCTCTATATTTCCACTTGTCTTCCACTGTCCTTGCTTACCATGTTGCATATTTATTTTATCAATTAAATTTTTGTTATGCTCTTCCTTGATAAGAAAATCAAGTTTAAAAAAAACAATTTAAAATCTTAACTGTTTTTACTCATCTGTGAAACGTAACCGATTTTATGCAAGATTTGGGACTGGATATTACATTTACCTCTTTTATTAGAGAAAACATCCCTAACAACTGGTTTGTCAAACGTGTATATTTTTGCCTGGCTCTGGTTGCTTGTTGGCCAACTGCTGCATAAAGCAGCCTCAAACACAGAGCACAAATTAAAGACTGAAAGTTTTCATTCATGCTGCTTGCATTAGAATGACCTCTTTGAAAATGAACTCTGAAGACCGGCTTAGCAGTTAAGGAGTTGTGCTATGAGGATTCATTCCCCTTTACAAAGAACAGGCATAACATGGATCCATATCCATAAAAGCATTGCTCAATAATCCATCATATCTGTATCAACAGCATTATCTTTTGAATTGTGCAATCTTTGTTCAGTTGCCCTCTTTCAGAAAGTTTTTGCCCAGAATTCCTTCAGGTTTTTACCCCTATTAATATTCATCTAAAAGAATGATGTCTTTAAATACCAGTAACTGTCACTCTTCATCCATAACTTATGAACCTCTTCTTAACACAAAATCCATAGGTATGACTTTTTGCCCCTTGACTCCAAAAATTAAAGCCAGACAAAGCTGTAGTGAACAGCATAGGAATGTAACTATCATTATCTGCAATCTCAAAGACATCTGCTGTTTAAATAAAGTTCACATTTTTTCACTTCTGGGGCAAAATGCTATGAAAGGCACCCTGTGGTTTCAAATGAATTTTATTTACTTTACTTACATTTTAACAATGTTTGACAAGGTAAACCTCTTAAGAAATATTGTATCATTTATTAGAAAGGCCACTGAACCTTAAGAAAGTAGATAAACTGAACCCATATAAAGGGTTCCCTCAAAGGGATGTTTTCCTTTAAGTTACTGTTGTCAATCAAAAATGGGGCTTTGTCCTTTGTTATGTGGAGACTCAATTTCAAAAGAAAGAGTAACATGAAAATACAAAAAAAAGCTTTACTCAAATAAGGATGAACACCAGACTGGATAATCAAAAATTTCAGAGAGAAGGCAGAAGTCAAATCTGTAAATCCACCCAAGAAAGTATTTAGAGGCATTTCTTAATATGGATGCAACTTATTTATAAGTTAAAAGATGTCATTCCTGTTGGTGTCTTCCAAATCTGAAGACAAATAAGAGAAGGTTATATGATGTCAATGTTAACTAAAAATTAACACTAATTTCAAAAGACAAAGAAGGACATCAAGCACAAGCAAATGAGCCTTCACACCAGCGTCCAGTGTATATAAGATTACTTATATATGCAATCATGCAATCACAAAAAAATAAGAAAATTATTTACTCCTGCATGAAATTCCATTTTCATAAATGCAGATGGTCATGGAGGACTAGACTCTGCAAAGACTCTTATTGCATTTCCCATGAAAAGCCACATTACCTCATATCTACACAGCAGCACAAAGGCCTGCAGCACAGAGATCCACAAACTGACTGAGACCCAAACAAATCAGTCTTTGAAGCCCAAGAAGCACCACAGCCATGTTCTCAAAGCACCAAAACACAGCCTATAAAGCCCTGCCTCCTGTGCTAACACACACACAGACCCCGACCCAAGCTGGCATTACTAACCCCAGCAAAGCTTTCCTATCTACAAACTATCAATATTTATCAATAGCAACACACAACTACTGTTGTCACAGGAAAGTAGAAAGAAAAACAGTTCAATACCAAGCTGTCAATTTCAACATCCTTCATTTTGTGACCATTTTTATGATATTTGCTATCAGGACTTTGGGTAGTTGTGTTTTTCTATAATTCTGTCATGGTAACATAAAATCATGACAACTGATTTAAGTCCTGCATGTTTGGTTTACAGGCTGGATTCTACTTTCAGCAGGAAAGCTTAACTCGGAAATCTGTATATAAATTTAGAATTTGTGCAGGTTTTAAATAAAATCAAACAATGAAATTTGCTCTCATGCTCAGAAACAAAAACACAGATTGAATACAGTAAGAGAAGGGCAAAAATCCAGGCAAAGCAGATATTTTACTAAAATAATCAATCTTCTAAACTTTTGATTTTTCAGTGACACACTAAGTTGTAAGGTTTCCTGACCATACTTTACAAATAGGGATAAAGATACTGCATACAGACCAAGCTCCTACTTTCCAGTGCAAACTGTGCTTAATATATGGAATCTCAGCACAGTAAAACTTGATAATTCTGAACAACAAAGCACTGACCAAGAAGATACCATTCAGTAATCTTGGTGCTATGACTTAGGTTTTTGATGGTATGGGGGATGGATGTTATCACTAGGCTTGTATTCGGTAAAAAGGCAGATTGAAATTTTATATATATATTTAATTTACAACAAGAAGTGGCTGAATGGTATGGCCACAGATCCCTTCTTTATCAGACATTCATTTTAAATGCTGTTTCTTAGGTAGATCGAGTAGCTGTAGAGTGTTACTTTCACGACTAAAATGGTGTGGTTTTCCTGCTGCTGGTTTCAGGATCTCAAATGTAAATAACACTGTGTTACTCTGAAGCTTGCCCAGTGTTTCCTCAAAGGTAATGCACAAGGACTTCTTATTGAAAAGATTAAATGTCACAATTTTCAATCTCTCTCAAGACAGTTCTTCTTTGAATTCAGAGATGACCAAGCTGTCAAAAAGGCATACTCTGCAGCTCATGCTGAACAAGTACAAATCACATCTCGAAAGGCTGTCTCTACAGACACACACACATGCACACAAAATCAGCCAAATTGTTCCAACAAGGCTTGCATGAAGCCAATTTGTGTGATGTGCAGTGATAACTCATCCTATTAAATGATTCAGGTTGATCTGATGGATTTCTTTAAAAAGAAAAAGTCCCCCACATTCAGGAAAAATAAAGTAAAATTTTACATTTGAGTTACCTCACCTGGACATTCCTCAGATCCCACCATCTAGTGTGGGAATAAGGCCTACAGTATGGATTTCTTACTAGGTTAAAATCCAGAGATAATTAAGCACTGTTCAGAAAACACACACGTAGAAATGCATAACCAACTGAAATACAACTGGATGAAAAGCAGGCATCATAGTGGCCTTTTATGCTGCTCAGCAATTTATGAAGTCTCCTCAGCTCACTTTACCAGCACATACAAAATTAATTACGTTACGCATTTTGGTAGAGGTATGCTCAATTACTATTTTGGACAGAAATAATATTTTTTCTTCATATTGAAACAGAAGGGAGCATTTACCTGGCCAGCATCAACAAGTACAGGGTTTCCTGATTTCATGACTTCTCTGAAAGCCTGGTGTGAAGGATTATCATGTATCATTATCAGTAGCATGACTGCCATTGATTGTAACTGCTTTACCAGATCTGTAGCAGTGGTTAAGGGTAAACTGGCTCGGCTTGCATTAATATCAGTATAACATAAATTTGTCTAAACCAGAATCCAAAAGTGGGCCTGCAATTCTTGTTGCCACATCTGAGCAAGGTTTGATTATCTGGGTTGTGGATGAAATTCAGTTTCCATGTGATCTATTTGAAGTATATAATCTACAACTGAGGGTCTCACTGCTGCAATTGCCCTCGTTTCTGCCAAACATTACAGGCCAAACAGTGGTAACTACATCTACAGAAGCTGAAATTGCAGCTCTGCCTTGCAGCCAGGCTGTACCCCTTGGTTCCCTGACTCTAGTGGCACTAACCTCCCACCAGCTGAGGACCATGACAGGCTTCAATCAGGGAGCAGGGGTCACACTCCTGGTAGTTTCTATCACTCAGGTGCCTGAGGGCACCACTTATCGAAGTGACCCAAAAATCTCAGGAAAAAGAGCACTTGAAGTTAAGTGATGCCTTGCCTGTTGTTTTAAACTGACATCAGACTATCCAGACACCAAAGCATTCCTGGCTGTAAAAAAGCAGAATCAACAGATTAACGATTTAGGAGGAAAAAGCAAAGCAAACTATTTAGTGGCTGTTTTGCTTTATAAATCCAGGTGCACTACAAAGCCTGAAAGACAAGCACTGACAATGAAAATAACTGGGGGAAAAAAAAAAGACTGCCTTCCTCTACCATTGTAGAGTATACCTTAATGTAGTCAGTAGCAAGTGCTACCTCCAGAACCGTTTGTTTCCACTCTGTTTCACAGTTTAGAAAACACTTAAGTTTCCTTCTGCTCTGGTAAATTGATTTTTGTACAGCATGAGGGGGTGTGTTCTGCTTCCAACCATAAATCTAAAGAAATAGTACACATTTCCTTACACTAAGTAAAGATCAATTTTCCACCTGTAGGTGATGAAACTATTTCTCACACCTGGTGAGCAGACATATATCTCATAAGGCTTAAAGTCAACCTGGTGCAATTCAGCAAAAGCAAAAATAAAATGTAATCTTCCTAAATATATTATTTTACATGTGACTCAGGTGTTCCTTTCCAAAGGTTATCTGTAGTTTTATTTACTGTTTTAATATTAAGCTTTCTCCTCTTCACTCTTGTATGCTCTGCTGTTATCAAGAGACTTGAGTCTTGGTAAAACCCCAAACCACATTACATCTGAAAAATGCAAAGCAGCTGTCTCTCCCCTTCCCCGATGATAAAGGGCATTCTGGAAGAAGAGCTGCATTAAAAGCTCAGATCTGAATCTGAGCACAACTGAAAGACAGCTGTTAATATCTGGCTGTAGACTGGTACAAAATTATCTTATTTGCAAAGCTTGCTATGCGGTGAGGCAGATAAATGATAACACCATGACACAGGCAGAAAGCTTTATTCTACACATATCTGGGTCTGACTTCAAATATGATATTCAATATGCAGCTCTGAACATATATTCATAATCATTCACTCCAAGCAGTTCTGCACATGCAGCATTTTAATACAGGGAAAGAAGTGCTAAACTATTTCCCTGTATAATGGTACAGAAACAAGTATTTTAACATTCAAGTGGAATAAAGTGTTCAGAAAAGAAATAGCTGGCAAAAAAATGGCTTATTGCTGGCAAATGCATTTCCAGCCAAACAAGAAAAACTTCTGCCTGTCAGTCAATCAATCAGCACATCGTTTATATTAAGGTGGTGATATTATGGCTTTCAAGATTAGGAAACTAGTGAACTACAAAGATTGTATTCATTTTCCTTAAAAAATAAAAACCTCCAACAAATAAGCACGAAACTTAACTATCTCTATCAAGTTCAAAATGGAAAAACTGTTCAGAAAGAGTATCTGATATGAATTTGGTCAGTATAATGAAGTAGAAATAAATGAGCCAGATGAGAAGTGGGAATTAGGTACCACATGTGTGAGTCGGAGGAGTTTATTTTCATGGTTTCTTTTGTTAATTCCCTAATTAACATAGCTGTGCAAATACAAAATGAAGAACAGAAAAATTTACTGCATAGACAGCCAGAATTTTCCAACTTTAATACTAAGAAATTGATTGTAAAGATGCATATTTAGCACTTTAACCATAGTAGTCTCATTTTAAAGTCAGCGTCCTGCTTTTGGATGAGATAGCACCATGCCAGCTACTAGAAAGAAAATTAACTCTGTGTTGGACTTAGAATGTTGATAACACACCAATGTTTCAGCTGTTGCTCAGTTGTGCTTACCCCAAATCAAGGACTCTTCATTTTCCCTTACTCTGAAAGTGCGGAAAAGCACAAGGAGCTGGGAGGGAACATGGCCAGAAAAGCTGACCTGAACAGGCCAGAGGGCTATTCTGTGTGTAGAATGTTGCCTGCTGGGCTTAAACCACGAAAATCAGGTAAGCACCCACAAAAATGGACAGCTGCTACAAGTTCAGCGCCCAGAAAACAAAGCAATTTTGATTTAAATACCTAAATTTGAGTTTGATGTCGGGCATCTGTGTTTGAAAAATTTGGTCTATATTCATCCTCCAGCATGAAAAGCATAGGAGATAGGCTATTCAATAGGAGATAGTTAATTATGTCCTCTGCCATGCACTGGGGAGAAGTTACACACCATAAAGATGATTTAGGAACAGAGAGCTGCTCCCCATGCACACTTCCAGTGACTTGCATATAAAGACAAAGCACTCAAACTTGAGGATCTCAGGAAGGAAGGGGAGGGCAACTTGAAGTGCTTCCTCCCCTTCCTTTAAGAACAGGTTCTTATCCCACCTTCCTCTGGGATGGTGACCAAGGTCACTCTCAGGGTTCCTGCCTCAGTCTAGCATCAGGCAGCTCCCCAGGGCACATGCAAGGGGATATTTATAATACAGCAGGGACGAGGTCTGACATTTACCTCACATGCAACACTGCACTCACTCACTGCTGAAACGTGAAGTCACTTGGCACAACGTGCTCTAAAAGGCAAATTACTCCAGTAGGATCTTTTGTCATGTGTGCTGTTCCTCTCTCTCTATTATTACATTACAAGAAAATTTTAATTGGAAGTCCACTGAAAGTTCCTTTAGTTTTGCATAAAAAAACCCTACATTACTGTATTTTTGATCAGCTATATCTTCATCAATACAGATAAAAATACACTCCCCTTGATTCCCCAAGAGAGGATCACAGCTAAAATGAGACAAAGATTATTCTAAATGGTGGCACAAACCCCAAAAGAAAACATGCCTTACAAATGAGTGCAGCAGCTTTTAATTTCTGCATTGTGCAATCAAGCATACACATTCTTGTCTGATGAAGAAGAATATAATCACCTAGGGGCACGTCAAAAATAACTGTTGCTTTTCCCTTCCTATCCTTTCTTGGGAGAGCAGAGTTTGGTGAGCCAATCAAGAAATTAAAACTGACATTTCACAAACTGATTGTCATGTTTTATTTTTTTTGTTGTTTGCCTATTTAGAGTACGTATGGCTATCAGGAAAATACACTGAGAATTTGACACAGCCTGCACAGCAGTATCTGAACTAATCCTGAAGAAAATTAATTCCCTGAAAAAATAAACCAAGAAATCTCAGGACGTCATTGTGCCATCTTACATCTTCTATTGTGAACTGAATGCTTTAAACTCTGATATAAACCGTTTCAGCAGCCTATATTTCATTTTTTAAAATTACATATTCATCAGTTAAAAGAAATTTCAAGTTCATCCTATTTCAAAACACAGTCTGATGTAGGGAAAGCCACAGAGTTGTTTGGGTTTTGGTGCATGAGTTTTGTTTTCCTTTCTTAACTTTCACCCATTATCTAAAGAATTATTTTGCAAGCATTCCTTAATACAGAACAGGATTTTCACACCATCCTCAAACAAAATGGCCCTAAACTGAATAGCATTTTTTTTTTCTTGATCCAGTATAGTACAGAGCAACAAGACAATTTGGGTATTTTAAATATTCATTCCCAAAGCAAATTGTATGGTTTGTTGCCTTGGTTGTACAGTAGTTATGTTTACAGAGACCCAAATTCAGCAGTCAGCTCCAGGACTCTTGACACCTGCTTCAGATTTAAATAAATTACTTCAGGTTACACTACTGCAACAGCTGAAAATCTGGTTATTGCTTAAGTTAGTTTAATTTCCAGAACAGTTCATTTCGAGAACAAATCTGTGTAAGCAAACCAGCCTTGTCCTACAAATCCCTGAAATATGAGGAAGGAAGTGTTTGTACAACTGAATTTTAATCCTTGACACTAAGCCTTAGCATACATGCATTAATACTTCCATTATAAAGACTAACTATCGAGATGACAAGGGTCTGAGATAAATATTACTGTTTTTTCCATTACAAATTATATCTTCCCCAAGGATACTGACAGACTTTCAAAGAATTGTAAAGAACATTTCCAGTACCTGCTTATTAGCAGCTGCACTGGAATTTATGCCAGAAGGGACAGTTTCCTGGGTTTTGCACTCCTATATTCACTCCACTACATAGGAAAAGAACACACAACAGACCAGAAAATGCTGAATATTCCAAAAATTCTTCCCAGATATTCATATTGATAAAAGTTCATGGAACCATAGAACATCTCCTGTTGGAGGAGACCCATGAAGATCACCAAATCCAGTTCCCTGTAAAGTTAAAGTAGAAAGTAAATTTCTTTTAAAACTACAATGAATGAAAGACTTTATCCGCCATTAAAGAGAAATTTTAAAATCTTAAAATTAAATTGTATCTTGGTGTGTATCAGGAGTTCCTATACCATTAAATAGTATGGTAAATTAGTAACTCCATGTGACATTAGCATAAATTTGCTGTTATACAGAAGTCATATTGCTAAATGCCAAATGAAAGAACACAGAATGGTTACATTTAGAAGTGACCACAGGGGGTCATCTGGGCCAACATCCCTGCTCAAGAAGGGTCAGCCCAGAGCTCAGGGCTCAGGATTGTGTCCAGACAGTTTTGGAGTATCTCCAGTGGGGGAGATTCCACAGCTTCTCTGGGCAATGTGTCCCAGTGTGAGGACACCCGCACGGTCAAGTTCTTCCTCAAAGAAGTCAGAATTTATTTAGGTGTATAAGACTTAAAGAATCAGCCACTCATTTCTCTCCTGTTACAGAAATACTACGATGATATTCCAATTCAGTGTAGAAATAATTAAAGATGCATATCCTGTCTTGCAAAAATTCGATGAAGTGCATGTGTTTGTACTGGTAGAAATGGAATAGTTTACCTCATGATTTTGTAAAACCACAAGTCACATAAAATTACCAGCATCTTCCTTCTGACACAAACTCTAAATTCTCATGTAACTCAATAGTTAATACTTACTTTGTGTTTCAAAAATCTGATTCACTGAGATGGTTTCTAAACATGGTAAATAATTTAAGATGCTGCAAAGGCTGCATGTGGAAAGGTTCACATGAACCTTGAAAATTCTTTTGTTGCATTATTTAGTATAGTTATAAATGTCAGGTTACTGTTCATAGAGGTATGTCTATTTAGAATGGCATTTTCAGAATAATATTTGCAAAAGTTCATATGAGTATTCCTCTCAGTGCTGCTAAATCCAATGTTGGTTCTTTTTTTTCTTTTTTTTAAAATTTTTCAACATGGCAGGTGCCTTTAAAAGAGATGCAGAGCTAAAAAGAGAACAAAGATGAAGCATGTTCTATGTCATGTCAAAAATGTTCCAGAACTGTACAATTGTTATTGCCATTGTCTGTCTTAGTTACACACAGAAGCTCTGATCAAGTAACAGCATTCTCCACTGAGCTTTATGCTGCACAGCTACAGTTAAACAAACAAACAAACAAAACAACCCACCAAAAAAAAAAAAAAAAAGAAAAATCCAAACTCTTTGCTCAAAGGAGTTTTCCCTCAAAATGCAAGAACAAGAAGGTGAAGAGTGTGAAAGATAGTGAAGATAGTGACATTTTAGTGCCACTGGGAAGATTTTATTTTAATTAACAACAATGAAGATACGAAGTGAAAATAAGTCAGAACAATCACTCGGTATTAGTTTCAAAGTACTTGTCTTGTGTTTTCACACTGAAATCCTTTTTCCAGATCTGGAAGTGATTACTGCATAGCTGACTTACACTTAAAATTTCTGATCCTACAAGAAAACCTGATTCATTGAAAATGCCATCTAAGCCACCATTACATTGACATTTGGGTTAAAAAGTGGCAGACAAAGAGGAGGTGAAGAGTTAAAAAAACCCTATCTGTTCTTTTGGGGTGCTCTACACATTCAAAACATTTGAGCTTTTATGGCACATTTTTTTTTTGTTCAATAGCAATTACGCACAATACTGAAACGTGCTTTTATAAAACAACAGATCGGAATAAATTAGTTAAAATAAAAACTCACTCCCAAGCTGGTATCATACCAGACAAACTCATTAGGGCACCAGCCATCATAAATAACCTGCTATAACATCCTATTGGCCACTTTAAGATGTTTTGCAGCACCATAACTCAAGTGTCTACCAGCATGATATTGCATAAAGCACCAAGAGCGACAATACCAACCTGCAGTATGTAGTGTTTCATATAGACCTTTCTTAAGTTTACACTCAGTTGGCCCAAGGCACATATTTAAATATTTCCTAAGATACATGCTTAATTGGAGTACAGAACTGAGAACAGGAAATATCACAGAAGCATAAAAAATTATCCAGTTATCCAATACTGGCAATGTCACAAGTCTTTACAGAAGTCTTACAATACAACTTCCTTTTCTTCCAAGAAAAAAAGGCTTTTCCTTATAAAAAATAAGAATGATTTCATACAAATAAGAGGTAAAAACGATTGTCATGACTTCTTTTTTTTTTAAACAAAGCCATTTGGAATCATTGCAAACAATATTACTACAGCTTGGGATTTCAGACTCAATTTAGTTGCTATGCTATTTAAAATAGAATTGATTCATAGAAGAAGAAAAAAACACTGTCATATATTAGTCATGGTAAACATTTTTGTTTCTAACATCTTTCTCATTCTAAAGCAAACAGAATAGATATTTTGAAGCCTTACATTTTTTCACTACAGATACTTACGAAAATCTAATGTTAGGCTTCAATTTGAAATTTTACCTGGTTTATTATTCCTATCGTTATATTTCTTCATGACATGTCATTAGAGCATGGTATTTTAATACAACCCATTTCTTTTTTTAATTTCCGCTATTTCAATAAGTTACAGCTGTTGCCAAATAGAACTCCAGGAATTTTCTCGGTTTTTTTTTTGATCAAAGCATTTTCTATTTATATTTATTTGCCACAACAAATCAAACTTCTTTTAAAACAAACAAATATTTTCTTCATATGACCTACTAAAAAATTTTTATCAAAATACCTTCTCTTGATGACAGCCTTTCCAAGGGAAGAGTTCTTAGCTATATAACTCAGAATCTACACATAGAACACAAGGCAGAGATGTCCTAGGAAATGTCTTCCAAAAAATGCTCAGGTTCTGTTTGTTTTAATAAATGAAACAAAAATTTATCTAAATGACAAAAGGCAAAACTAGAAAGTTTTAAACATGTTAACGATCCTTTAGCCTGGCTCAGTCTGTGATTGGAGAGCCAATGAAGTCAACGTGTGATTCATCCCTGTGATGTAGTTTGCACTACAAACCATGAATTGCTATCTACTGAAAAACATTGGAGAAGCAGTGAAGCTCCTAAAAGCAAAATTATTGCAAGTAGTAAATATGACACGTGCAGTAAGACAAATAAAATGAGATAAGCCAAGTTTTAAAATACCAACACTGGATGTATTCTTTAGACATTTATAAATTTCAGCAATGCAGTCTGACACCAATTCTATTCCAGAAGTCTGAGCAAGGCTTTAGCAGTTAATAAAAACCTGAAATAGTGTGTACATAATGTGAATGAAAGCCTTTATTTCAATCAGACTCTTAGGGAGTTCACAAATATCACAGTCAAATCCTTTGTCAGAATTTATAATAAGTATTTACTTCTTACTCTGATCTCCACTCCAACAACATAGAACACTTACATATGTTTGCCCAGTGATGTATTTCAAGTGTCCACTGGCCAGAATTTGATCCATAACACTTTAAGCACCTTTCAGCTTCATGTACTATCTCAAAGCCATCTCAACCTTCCCCAGTATGAGCAGGATTCCCCACAAAGCCCAAGGCATGATGTTCCTTGAAGGTACTGCCATGTGACTGAGAAAATTACTTCGAAGTACTTATGAATGCTTGGCACACTTGTTTTGGCATTTAAAAGGCTTGATGTTTCATAACATTTACTAACACTTAACAACTACTTTAGAAAGATACTAACCGACAATATCAACTCTTTTAACACCAGAAATCATAAAAAAAAAAAAAAAGAACCTTCCTGCTGACACAAATTTGCCCTCTATTCTGACTGCTTCTCTCTACAGAAGAACTAAACATCATCTCCTACTTCAGAAACTGTACTTATCAAAAATATTGTTCATTTTCTCACAAAAGATGATTGTGGAAAGAAAAATTTAACAGGCAGACTAGATTAGAGTCATTTAAGTGAAGCCTCTGAAGAAGGGTGAAAGATTAAGGCGTTCTTATAGAAGCGTGCAGGTTCTCAACCCCCACATATCCTCCCCGGATGGGGGAGAAAGTCCTTGCCAGGAGTAAGAGATGAACGGGACTTTTGGATCTTCTCGGTCTTCAGATTGTTTACTGTATCTTATCAGTAATTTACATGCTGGCAACACAGCATGAAGCAGAGCAAGTACCAAAAGACACAATGCAGGAAACTCAAGGCCTTTTAAAGGTAAATTATCCAATAGTTGCTAAAAGTGTGCATATTATTTTTACTTTTCTACCAATGCCTAATGAACTATTTATTCACATAGCCCTGTACTGCGGCATTTCCTAACCAATCATTCTGTGCTACCAACACTGCAGGAAATGGAGTAGGTGAAGAAGAAGGAAGAGACCTGGAAAACCACAGGAGTCCTCCATCTTGTCTTCATCTACTTACCATACTAATAAACCTAAAAACTCTAAATTTTTCACCCCGTAACAAACTATATATTATACTACCACCTAACTCATACCCTTGTAGATTCTAATTCATCCCAAAGCCTTGGCAGCCCTCTCCATGGATGAAGGTTAAAAACAGTGTTTTCCTGGGGGGATGGGTCCTTCCGGACAGGCAGAGAACCACTTCCTGCACTTTGGGTTCCAACATAGAAGTAATTCTCTGAAGTCCAAATGTCAAAGGATTCCTAACACTTAAAGAGTATGAAAAATCAACTTATGGAATATACACGCAGAAAAGCATTACCTGCTTCTAAGCTGTGTACTATTTTCTGTCTTGGCTGAAAAAACAGAAATACAGAAGTTGGAAAATCAGAAGTTTGCTTGCCTTCACCTGCTAGTCCCAGAAAACACTGAAGACTCAAAACAGTAAAAGAAAAGCTAATAAATAACTTTGAATTGCTGCTCTTAGCTTTTAAAGATGGGAAATCATTTATTCTGTCTACCAAAAATCAAATTTCAAGAGCAAATGAAATATTAAAACAACAAAGCATCTCATTCTACAGACATCCAGTAAAATATTTCTTCCAAAACAAAAAAATGCTTTTGCTGAATTCACAGTAACAAGCACCATCACTTTCAAAAGAGTGCCCCAAAACCAGCTGGGTTTTCTTTTTTAATTCATTCTCCTGAAACAATTTAAACATTAAACAAGAAAAATTCAGCTCCCTCTTAAAGATTTATGACACTCCACAAGAGCATTTTAAAACTATATGTTTTAGAGTTTTTCATTCTACCCCTGGTTTCTAACAGGATACACTCATTTACATTTTCAACTTTTATCTGTCTTCTTGAAAGATAAAAAAATTCTTATTTTTTTCCCCTCAAAGTGAAAACAGTTTCCTCTACGCCTATCAACTTCAACAAGAAAAACAGCAAGTTTCCACAAAACTCATTAGCAGTCTAAGAATGCTGGCAAAATAGGACCAAAGTACCTATAACAGAAATCTATGTTAACCACATTTTTCTATCTTCATACTTCTATGTCAAAGATATTCTTTGCTAAAACTGGAGATGAGAGACACCTAGTCTCGGCAGAGCTCCAAAAGGCCTGGGAAATGGAAATTTCAATTGAACTGAACATTTTAAGGTAGTTTTCTATGAACTAAAAAGGAAGTGGTTTGAGTTTTTTCCCTTCCATTTCTGTTTCATCACTCCCCAGTGCTTTGGATTCTAAAGGGTAGAGAAGAGAAGAATCTTCGGTGTCCTCATTTCTCCCACCCTCTTTAATTTCATCTGTGACTTTAATTATATTTCTTCTCATAAGCTTGTCTTGACTTTATTTTATTTTTAAAGAGATAAGAGCTTGCAGCAAGTCTCCCTAAAAAACTCTTTCAGCTCTATTTTTAATGCACACAGTAAAGTCAGAAGCATATATTTAAAAATACAAAGAGTAGCTGATTATTAATTCCAGTTAGAATCACTGATCAGAATTTTATTAATTAATTTTATATAATCAGTGTTTTTCTATAAGGCCAGCTTTGTGATAACTTACAGTCTGTGAGACTTCACTTAATGTTAAATCCTCACCTTTTGTGCTTGCACACTTTACAGAATTGTTGGAAAAATGTAGACAAAAGTAACAATTAAACTTTGGGTATATGCATGAGCTAAAAATGGAATTGCTTCCTTTTGGTATTTAATTACTGCTTTAGATTTGTTAAGTAGGAAAAATGTTTATTAATCTATGTGCAAAGTTCTCTTTAAGGGTAATCATTTTGTCACTGTACAGCACAATTCCAAAACACAATTCAGCACTTGACAGCTTTTGTTAAGCTTGGTTTTGATAATTGGATACAGAAGTGGCTTTTGGCCATTTGGATGAAACTATTCTAGTTTCATGGAGCTTTTGAAAACGATCAAACTTAAACATATCACTCATTCTGCTGAGCCAGCTTGACAGTTTTGATAGCCCATTACTGTAGTTTATATTTCATTTTTGAAAGATTTCAGTAGACATCTCAGAATTAGACTACCTTGGAATCTTGAGTTCCAAGGGGCTCTGACTTTGATCTCAGGTCATCATTTCTAAATGCAAATAACCCACAAAGAGTCTTTTCAAATTAAATATGAGCATCTTCAATACTATTTTCTCATACCTTTCTCATAATAATATAAATAATAACCACCTTGGACAGATCAAGAGGCAGTTCTGTGAATTAACAAGAACTCTGTTTAAATAAAAGCAAGTCACCAACAGCCTCATGGAAAATAAAGTTGTTTGCATTTTGTTACAGCGAAAGTGAAAGACAAACACATATTGGAAATTCTCTCTGTCCTTTTCTTATTTGAACTTGTTATGGTGATGCACTACTGCCAAACACAAAGAAAGAAAGTATCTAATACAAGTAGTCAGCAACTAGTTCTCCACTAGGGTACACAGAACCCAAATATATTCACTAACTACTCAACTGTTTCTTGAACCATCAGCAAACAAAATCCCCATACTTTAAAATGTTCTAATAAATAAAATTTCCATCAAATATGGTGAGGAAAGGTTATTTTTTAGGCACCCCAGAAAGATGGTCTGCTGCCCTTTCTGTTGTTTTTTGTTTCTTCAGGGTTTTGGCAGTTGGTTTTGGGAAGGCTGAGCAGGGTGTTTTCTTTTCAAGTCTTTATCTTCCCCCAACCTCCGCACTCATATTTAGATTAAATTTAAGCAAGCACTAACTTAACCCATGCATTGAGAGGTGAAAGTGGCACTTAATGATGCTTTCCCTCTCCTAAGCATAAGAACAGTACAAACCTCATTTAGAGAGAATCACAGAAGGATTCTAAAAGGGCATATGCCACACCATCCTGTCCCATCTTTTCCCCTTTTCAATCAAAATAAGTGAATGCTGCAGAAATTTTTATCAGAAGAGAATCTATTTTTTCCTACTTCATGCCTTCCCCTAACCAGAGAAACACCGGTTGATTAATAGATCTTAAAACTTCTGCAAGGTCATACCTGAAGTCATTCACTTCATGCCAATAAACACATAGCCCAGGGTTGATGAGGGCAATGTGCTACCAAATTATGTCCTCCAAATATTACTGCTGTTATTACCAGCAGAGGATTACACGATTCTACAGGAAATGCTACCAGTAGCAAATCCTACTTCTCTTCCCCAGCAAATTATAGAAATATACTTTTAACATTTGCATATATTTAAGTTTCAGCTGTATCCGGTTAAGATATCATTGTCAGTAAATCCTTAGTGGATAATGTGGCTGTATGATTATGGAAGTCATGTTTTGCTATGAGACACCAAAACAACAGGGCAAACAGGAAGGACTAGCAGCAAACAGATTCAGTCTATCATGAAAAATGTCTTGGCAGAACACGTTAATTATAGGGAAGAAGTAATAAAATGATAATCCCAAGCAATTAGACCATATCCATACTAAGAGCAGAAAAGGAGAGGGTCTGTCATCATCCCTGGCAGATTTCTGGTGTGGATTACACCAATGATTCTATTTTCCCCAGAAGAAAAAATAGTAGAGGTGACGAGGCATTTTCAGGTCTAAGGGGCTACAGTTTGGTTGAGTTTGAGAGTGTGAGCAAGTGTATATGTGACTTGTATTTCAATTTGATTTTCAATTCAGTAGACAGTCTCTTGGGCATCAGTATTTTGTCCCTCTTGCAATGCATCTACAGCATGAAAGATACAAGTAAGCAAAGATGGTACAAATATTTGCAAAAAGCCCCAAGGTCTTTGTAAGTGTGTGTGAAACAGAGAACTCAGTGTTTTTAAGTAAAATGCATCATTCTAATGGTCAGAGACATTCAGATAAGTAGACTTAGGTGTGCTTAAAATTTCTAATGTTGGATTTTGCAGCAGTTTATCACCGGCAATAGAAACTGGAAATCAAAGAACCACAGAAGCTGAAGTTGGCAGGCACCTGTAAGGATCACCTCACCCCACCACCCTGCTCAAGCAGAGACACCCAGACCAGGTTACCCAGGGACACAACCCTAGATGAGTTTCGACTACGTCCAAGGATGGAGACTCCACAAACTCTTTGGCCAAGTTGCTGCAGTCCTTGACCAGAAAGAGGAAAAAAAAAAGGGTGTTTTTTGCACATACGTGGATTTTCTGTTTTTCAGTTTGGGCCCATTGTCTCTTGCATGTCACAAGATACACTGAGACGTTTGGCTCAGTATTCTTCACTCTCCCTGATATAATTATAGATGTTGATAAGATCCCTGCAAACCTTTTCTTCTCCAAGCTAAGTAGTTGCAGCTCCCAGCCTCTCTCCAATAGATATGATTCTCTTATCCCTTCAACTTTGCCCTACAGTGGCTCACTCCAGTATCTCCATGTTTCTCCTGTAGGGCCCAACACTGGTGCCAGCACTCCAGATGCATTTTACCAGTGCTTTTTGGAGAAAACGGATCATCTTCCTCCACCTCCTGGCAACAATTCTTAATCCACCCCAGGAGGCTGCTAAACCTTCTCTGTTTGCTACACGGACACATTCCTGGCTCATGTACACATTGGTGTCCACCAGGGACTCCAGGGTCTTTTCTGCAAAGCTACTTTTCAGCTGGTCAGTGCAGGAGGTTATTCCTCCTCAGCTACAGGACTCTGCATTTTCCTCAGTTTTACTTCACGAGATTTCTGCCAGACCATTTCTCCTGTCTGCCAAAATCCCTGTATTGAATTCCACGTGATCTAGGCTTTGACAGGCCTTCTTCACATTGCCCCCAGTCATTTCACCAAATTTGATAATGAAGTAACAGCACACATCACAACATGCACAGCAAAGATTTCCTGATAATTTTGCATACTATTTTAAGTACCCAAATCACCCCATACTGTAAAAATTTCTTCACCCTAGCTATAGATCACCAAACTGTTCACCATCTTTTCCAGATCCTTTAAAAAAACACAGAAATGTGCAAAAAGAGTGGGATGTCCTAATTCTCCTTCCTAAGACATTCTCTCCTCCCTGCACAGAGAATTATTGTCACGGTTACTCTCTACCAAATCCTTCTTAACTAAAACCAGACACACATCTCAATACATGCAGTACAGACCTAAAAGACCACTCCAGTTTTAAACTCTGATTAGGTATTTTAAAGCTCTTAATTAATCACCAGAAAACAGCATCAGTTGGGAACGATGATTTTAAAAGGATGTTCAAAAACAAAAATGAAGACTGAAAAGTTATGCTTGGATTTACCAAAACCAAAAGGTGAATCTTCCTCCAACACTGACTGTGGGCATAGGCAGCATGGTAGCTCTAACACTTCTTAACTGGTGGCCACCCCATCACTTTGCACTTTAGTGTGTAGTCCTGCTCCAGGATGCTGCAATGCCAGGCTTGCTGATTGTTAATGTGGTGGCTACACATAGCACAGGAGGGAATTAAGACTCAAAGGCTTTGCCATAATGTTTTCTATTGTCCCGAAGTAAAAAATGCCCTTCCATCCACTTTGAATATTAATAGTAACGTCCAAAATTTCAAGATTGCAGAATGAAAAAAAAAAAACCAAACTGCTACTGAAATTTAAGTACAAATACTTTATCAGAAATATTTTAGTTACTAATTATTTTTCAAGAATTAATTAAATAACACTTGGAATGCTTTAGAAGAAATACATACAACAATTAAGGAAGACTTGTAATAATTTTACCTGCCCATACATAATCAAAAGGGAAGACATAAAAAAAGAAGGAGGTTAAATGCTGCATTTTAAAATAACCTTGTTGTATTTTTTTGTTCAATCCATTTCTAATTTTACAGCATTTTTAACGTAATAGATGTTAGTTATCTAGACTTATTAGCATAATAAAGAATTGTAACCTGTAGCAGTCAGGAAACTAAATTACTGCTTTTACATTTAAGTATTACATTGACAAATACATTGACCTTTATATTATGTTATGCTTAGAGGTTAGAAAAATGCATTATTGTTCATTGCATTTTCTTTTTGGGCAGTTTTCTCTGAAAGCTCTGTTGAAGGATAAAAGATTGATATAAATGGGGAGGAGGGAATACATTATTAATATTGTGGGATAATTTACCCAGCAAGTCTTCCACAAGATCAAAATTAGACATTCCCATGGGAGCAAACCAAGAATGCAAGTGGGGGAAAAGAAACCTCTTTTGACTTTCTGGCGACATTCATCTGAAAATGGCATCTTGGGCAGTGTTATTTTTTAAGCTTTATTTTGCACTGACCACAGTCATAATTATCTCTCTTGGCTTTTAGATACACATTTGTTCATTTCATTCATAAAAATTATATACAAATTTCCTGCGGCTTGTTTTCAGAAAGTTTAAAATGGAAACTGGAAGGCCCACCAACTCTGCATGGCATTTCAGAGATGTGCAAATCACAGCAATGCACAGCAATATTAGGGTCTCTAAAACAGGGTTTATTGCCTTGCCCTTTCTGACATTAATATAACAGAAAGCTATTGAAATCTAGTCCAGAGCGGTTCAGGGAGTAACATTATCTATAATGATAATTGCAAACTTTACATTATATTCAAAATGATATTTAAAGTCATTGTAATATCTCATAAGGCATGCTTGAAAATGTTAACGATCCACCAAGTCCAACCACAATCTTGGTGGCTCACTCTCAAGTATGGAAGTTATCAGGATGAATTTGTCATTAGAGAAAATAAAACACGAACAAAAGTTGTTCAGTCTTCAGGGTGGAGGAAAAATCAGTCTTATTTGTGGTACAGTCTAGGAATTTCTCTCATCTTCTTCTCTATATATTCCAGAGGCCCACTCACAAGCACAAAGCAACATGAAAAATTGTACAGTTGGGGTCAGTTTGGGGTTTTTTGGTTTTGGGAGGTTTTTGGGTGGGTTGCAACTTTTCTTCAAAAAAGAATGAGCTGGACATACTACAAAAAACCCCCTTCCTTTTCTATCTTGTTTCAACACCCTTGTGGCAGTGACACATATACTCAAAAATGCAGGGGCAAATCTGATGAAATTCCTTTCTTGGGGGAGGTGGGGAGAAGGGAGTGTTCAACTGGCTCTTTCCTTTGGCTTGCAAGCAGTATGCTACCCTGGGTGGTAGCATTTTCTGACTGATCTGTTAGGATGATGTTAAACCCACTGTGCATTTTTCACTGACTGTCTACAGTGTGGCATATTGATTTTGCCGTTCCCTGGTTCACTTCTAAAACCTACACAGTCAAAACTGTTACTTATTTGAAGCTTTCTGCTTTTCCAGCCCTGTTCTGACAGATATCTCTGTTATGGCACCATCTGCTATCTTCATATTCCATGACTGAACCACAGGCTAGCACTATTGCTGTGACAGTTTTTGAGGTGTAAAATACACTTCTCCTGACATCTGCCTCAGCTCATCCATCCTCCAATTAGAAAACCCTCTGAAAACAGTCTTGAGATGCTTTACATTTTAATTTCTCTATAGGATCCTTCTTCACTATAAGGAAGCCAAGTCTCTGAAGTTTATTGTCTTTCAATTTTTAAGAGAGTTAATAGTTTTTTGCACACAAAAGCTGACGGTATAGTAGGCAGGCAGGGAACACCTGACACATCAAATTAACCTTACTTATTCCTGTCCAGTGTCTGTAAAAGCACACAGGAACAGGCACAAGAGGGACAGATATTCCAACTCTTTTGGCTGCAATGACGCACTCCAGTTAAAGAAAACACCTGCTCTTCTAGAATGAAAAGGAAAATACAAAGCAAGCTGATGACATGAGGTTTGGTCTACTGAACTAGGAAATGGAAGTTGTTCCCATCTAAGGCTCCATCTCTGCACACAATGAGTTCAGAATAAAGATATTCCTTAAAGGTAACATTCTGATGACATTCACCTGATTTTTTTCACTTAGGTTCCACAAGTTTGTTAGTGCTGTAAAATCAGTTTGATAATTCAGGATCTAAGATGGAATTTATTCTCCAGCCTTTATCAACCACAATGCAACGAAGCTATTTAAGAGCAAGGCATATTCTAAAATCATTACCTTACCAACAAGAAAGGCACATGTCTAATCACAGGAAGAACGAAGGTTGTGTCTATTTCTTTTCAAACTACAGATGACCATCCAAAATTCAACATAATCAAATACATGTGGAACATGTTAGAATTCAGTGGCCAAAGTCATGAGAAGTAACAGAATGAAAGATAACTTATGAGGGACAAAAACAAATCTCAGTTATGAAAAATTTAGTAAAATTTAAAAGTATCAATCAAAATTAATAACACAACAGAGAGTTAGGAATTGGTGACCTTTAACCTTTACTAAACACATAAAGAGAATCCATACTACTGTACAGAAGAGTGATGTTACTTTCCAAATTTGACTAATGCAGCACAATGCAGAGAAGCACTCTTAAAACATTCTGATAAACACAACTACAAATCTACTGGGTTATTGCCATTCAGCTCAAGAGTTATTATTATGATTCATTTCCTATAGGCTTCTTAAAAGCATTCAAACACATTTCATCCATAAACAAGATCTCTGATATCTGACATTCACATTTTTCCAGTCATAACCAGCAATGTAATTTGTAAGTTTCGTATTAATAAGTATACAGATTTCCACCCCTCTCTCTATTGTTCCAGCTTCTCTCTTACCTCTCTTTGTCTTCCATTGCTCATTCTTCCGAGCCAACCCTTCCAGCAATAGATTTGCACATAAGGAAAAAACTCCTTCTTCTCCTAAGTTCTACATTTATACTCATATCAGTTCCTGTTTTTAAGGAAAGTTTCCAGCCTGACTATTCACAAGACCCCCTGGCAGCCACACTACCACTGTCAGAGACTGTCAGTGCTGGGACCGAGGCCCTTTCACTGCAGGTGGCTCCAGTGGCCCAACTGGTCCCCGCTTGACTTCCTGCACACCCCACTCGCAGCCAGACCCGGTTTCCTCACCAGTTTGACACCGGGTTTCCCTCAGCAGAGCCTCAGATATCTCGTTCTTAAAGCAGTTTATTCACGGGGCTGTACTGTAACACGAAAAGGCTTGAGCTGGTGCCTCTGAAGAGGGACCCCCAGCAGAGGACCCCCTGCGCTTTTAATACTCCCTCAGTCTTCCCATGAACAGGTCTCACCCTTCCTTCTCAGGCCTCAAGTCCCGCCCCCTCTGTGTTCATTCTCCTCACTGGAGTCACCCATATTTGTCTCCTTTTATTATTCAAAATGTCAGGAATTCTCGACTCGTGCCACGTCTCGAAGTGTCCATTCTCCTGGCTGGCATCACCCATCTTTCCTGCCCTTTGTTATCCCAAAGGTTGGGAGTTCATTGCCTCTTGTCTCGGGCTCCCACCCAGAGCTCAATCTGCATGTCAACCTACATCTCATTCTGCAGCTTGCAAGCTGAGCCCCTTGGACCAGATCTATTCCTCATCATTGTCAAATGTATTTCCAAAGCTTGTGCCTGCCTAATAATGCTCTACATATATTGTCCTTCTCTCCAAATAAAGACCTACTCTGCATCAAGTAACTTACTAAATGCTTTATGCCTTATTTACACAAGGTCCAAGGCTTTCATAGTACTATTTTCAAACAGCTTGTCTAGAATAATTCTCTATTGATCTAAGTGTATACATCCATCTACACACCTTTCTAGTTTATCTGACTCCACACTGCCAAAATTCCTCTATCAGCATTCATTCATGACACAGACCCATAATATAGGCAGTTAGTCAAGCTCTCTCACTTTTGGCTATTATAAAAATCCTTACTCCTTTCCAAGAGAGGAAGGCTCATCCATGAATGAGCATAACAAATAAACCTATCAAGGCAGCAGTTCAAATTTCTTTCAGTGTCCTGTAAAATGAAGATACAGGGACACTTATATCCATTACCTTATTTATTTTATCCTTTCACAAGCATCCACATACTAGTTTATGATGCAGCTAAGAAATTTTTTCCTACATATTTCTAAACAAGGGGACAGATACTTTAGATACTGTAATTATTTTACTTGTTCTTCTGGTTTTTGTATTTCTCTGCAGCACATAATTCTTAATAAAACTTGAACAAAATTATCCATTACCTCTTACAAAATGATTTTTTTTCTTAATTTCTTGCTATTAGTCTGTCCTAATATCCTACTATAACTCTGCAGTGTTTATATATAGAATAAAAATATATTAAATTAATTTAATATTTACCTGTTTGCATAAATGCTTATGGCATTTTCTCATTTATATATAAATTTTCAGTTTCATATTTACCCCGTAAAAGGCACTTTTGTTTGCAAACATGCACATCACTTCAGAAAAACAACATACTTCTTCATCATTTTGCAGAAGATTTATCTCTAATTTTATCTCTAATGCTTTAAAAAAAAAGAAAAAAAGAAAAAAAGAAAATATACGAGGGAAAAAAAATTAGCTATCTGCCTATGTTTTAATTCCAGGAATGAAAGGGTCTATGAGACAAGCCTCCTGTAGTTACAAGGTTTTAAATTTGTCTTGTCTTGGTCCTTTTACACCAGAAAGTGTCACCAATAAAACCTATCCATAATTCCACTCAAAATACTCCATAGCACTCCTTTTTCTGAGTTACAATGATAACAGTTAAATTGGTAGTCACTGGACTCAGTCCTATGGGAATATTACTGGGTTGCCCTAGTCTCATATCCCATTGTCCAAAAGTTGAGCATGTCCTTTTGCCATGCCTCTTAGCCTTTTCTGCTTTTTCCAATGTGGTGGACATTTCTGTGTTCCATGCAAGTTTCTTGGAGAGCAATACCCAGATAAAAGCATCCACTGCTTCCACAGGCAAGGAAAGCCTTTGGGAATTTCAGTGTAAAGGAATATAACTACCATTTTCCATTCCCTTTCCCTTCATCTTGAAGCACAGAGAGCAAATCACCACCGGGTGTGACAATTCCCCCAGCTCACCTGAATGCACATGGGCTCAGAACTAAACTAGGGTGTAGTACAACAGGTGCCCAGTGACAATAGCATGAAAACAGGTGAGAGAACTGGGCTGACAGTCTGCATCAAGTCTTTTTGCTCCATCTGTAATTTTGCATGCACAGTGCTTCAGTAACTTATTTTCTTTTCCCCCCATATTAAAAAGTGTGATGCCCAACACATTATATACAATACTAAGGACATGTTCATACCAGCAGTAGTAATTCAGTGAGGATCCAAAGCACAAAACTAGTCACATGTATAACTCTGGACTCGAAGTGGCTAAGCATGAACACATGTCTCAAGACAAGACTGCCTCTCAAACTCTTACCTTGATTTGACTAACAGCACTTCTTGAGCCTAAGTTTATCACTATTTCAACATACTTCACAGATGGTACATGGAAAAGTTCAGTGATTGGGCCTCTCCAGGAATAAAAAACTGCAAGTTTTACCAGGTTTATGAAACAACTATTTTCATAATGACAAGTTAAAATCTATGATTTTCATTTTGACCCTGCATTTAGTTTAAAACAGAATTTTAATTTCTCTGCTAGCAGACCTGGGACTATTTGGAGTAACACCTTTTTCAATTAAAGGCTAGAAGAAAATCACAGACCATTCACCTTTAATGATGGGCACATATAAAAGCATACTTTCACTACTGCCTTAAATGACAGATGTTCTTTTCTGACTGTCACCTGGGTACAAAATCATGTAGTTCTTTCAGGCAGCATTCTACTGGTGCATGTGGCAGATTGGCAAACTACAGATTAATGTCAAACTTGCAAAAATATATGTCAGGTCAAACTAGTGCAGCCGCATTCTGGTCCCCTTCGATATTACCAGACTTTGCACAGCTCCATTTGGTACACATCTCACTGAAAGACTGCGTGTATCTAAGTGAGCAGAGCTGCGGGTGTCCAATACAAGCAAGAGTGCCACAAAAACGCTGGTCTTTACAGAGTCAACTTGCATCCAGCACGAGGACTGAAAAGGAACTAGAAAAAGATCCTGATCAGAGATACTGTGGGATGAAAAGTGCTGGGCTGGGACAATGGGGGTCGAGTGATAATGCCTGAAGAACTGAGGGCAAAAATATGCTCCCTTGCCTTCTCCTTCTATAACAGTCTGTAATGGCTTTTATCCCTCTTCCTTCAGTTCCTTGTTTTTCTCCATCAAAGTTCTTGCAACTATAAAGAGTAAAAACAGTTCTTTTCCCTTCCGGTTGTGTCTCCTTCCAAATTCTTATACACACCCGATTTTGTCACTGTTAAGGCAGTCTGAGGAGCAGAAAAGGCCTTGACCCTGTGTCAAGAGCGCTGCTCAGCAATAGCAGAAACATCCCTAAATTATCAACACAATTTCCACTACAAATACAAAACACAGTCCCATACTGGACACTGCAAAGAGAATTAACCCTACCACAGCCAAAACCAACATAAACACATTTGCAGGCTCTGGCAACAGAACAGTGCATTTGTACCCTTAAAACAGACAGAATTTTAGTGACATTTAGTGTCACTAGAATCAAAAATAATTGCTCACCCACTGGCTATAAATTAAGTATGTTTATTTTGCCAAGGGCAACATTTACTAGAAATTGTAAATAGCGAGCAAGTCAGAAATCACGTAAATCATAATCCCAGCTAATTAAATTCTGCATTTCATGGACTAATATTTATTGACAGCTCCCTAAAAATGAATTAAGAAATGCAGTAACTGCATTTCTTGAAAGTAACTGTTATTGGGGGGGGGGATTTGGTTGGGTTTTTTTGGTTTTCAGTTTCTTGTGAGGTTTTTGCAAGCACTTACAAGGTTACTGCAAAATTGCTCTGGGTCATACTGTTAATATACAAGAGCCAATTACTATTCTTTAATCAAAGAACTCATTCCTATTTATTGGAAACTGGGGCTGCTCTCACCAATTTTTGTTCCTGCTTAAGAGATTGGACACTTACTAAATATTGAAACCTAGGAAGGCAATAGAGAGATGTTAGTGAGATACACGTGCCAATTTACTGTCTGTTAATTTGCTTTGGTCATTTTATTGTTTCTGTCCTGTAACGTAGAATGAATTAATGTGAACATCTTTTTATCAAACTAATAGTCTTCAAGGCATTTTCAGACTTTGCACTGAGATTTGGCATATGGGTGGTAGATGATACTTTACTTGCAATGCACACTGACTTCTGAGCTACTCATCCATCGACTGGTTTAAGTGTTAAGCTTGGAAACAGAAGCCAGAGAATTCTGGCCAAAAAAAAAAAAAAAAAATGGAGCCAGAAGGGAGAGGCACATTAATTAAATAAAAGGAAGAAACTTCACCGTTCTGTGGTAAAAGGTGACAGCATGGCCACAGATGAAATAGCAAATGAGAAATAATTTTAAAAGGTCTGAAGGAAGAAAAATGTGCAGCTGACTCAACACAGCAATGTGTTCTTTAAAGCTATTCTAGGACCAAAAAGGTGGTATTTTATGGCACACACAAAAAGGGTATTATTAAAATAACTAGGATGCTAAATGCAGGATCTCTAAATAACCAGATGTGTAACAATGGAGAGTACATGAGGGGGGGAAAAAAGCAGTCAAAAACTCCCAAGGAACAAGAACAAGCTTCTGAGGTTAACAATAAGTGAAGGAAAAGGAGATTTACCACTAGCATCTGTGCTAATTAGTAAGTTTCAAGATTTCTTTGGGAGTCTTCAAGGTGGAGACCTCAACTGCGAAAGACCAAAAAATAAGCAACCAATTATCTGAAGAGACTTCTATATTAGCAGTGATGATCAGGAAAGAAATTGTGTATATCCTCCTTTAGCTAAGCTATACAAATGAGTAACTACTGTGCCTTTTATTCCCATGTATTTCTCTAATAGGAAGTTGGTAAGATCCCTGGGAATATTTTCTACTATGTGTGCCTGCAAATGCTGAGCATGACAGATTTCTTCTCTCACCTGCATTTTTTTTCAGCACACTTGTCTCCATTGCATGTGATTTTTAGATCACATCTAAATTACTTGGTGCTTTTCTGTAAAAGCAGTAATCAAATACTTTAATTCACTGACAATATTTGTCTCGTTAGCCCAAACTGAAGGGTAAGTCTAACACTGCTTTTTCCAGTTGAGGATGCCACAGTCACCTTTTGGGTCTGCCTCCTAAATACTGAGTTCAACCATAAAAATTTCTTATATTTTACTCTTCTTTCATGCACTCATGGCTTCTACTTTACTAAGATCACTTCTTTAATGAACGTGTTCCTGCAAGAATATCTTAAATTAGTATGCCTTGAATCCAGAGAGTAGAAACACTTTTTGTCATGCTAAAATTCTTCCCCAAGAGCCCTTTTCACAATACTCAGCAAGAATTGCCAAGAGTGGAAAAGGAAGCAGAGAGCTGGGCTCCAAGGTACCCAGACCTGTGTGACAGGCAGCAGACATTTCATTATCAGGACATATGTGTAGTCAGCAGCCACCGTCATTTACAGAACCTGGAAGAGATTAAAATAGATATATGAATAATAATACATTTATGAATAACTTAAAAAAAAAAAAAAAAAAGCCTGTATTTAGTTGTAGCAAATATGTATAGTGTACAGCTACATATACTTCACTTCAGGTGAAATTTCCACTTTGGATGAATATACTGATCTACAGGGTCCTGCTTCAGAGTGCAGAGTGCATGTCTAAGGAGCACACAAAAGTTCTTGGATGGTTTTCCAAAGGTTTTCTAAAAGCCTTATTCAACAAAAATTTCCCATCTCTCCCTCTGAAAAGAAAAAAGAAGAAAGTGAATAAGAGAGATGAAGATAATATAAAATCTTTAAAGTTCTTTAAAGCTCTTCTTATTCCCAATGAAACTGTCAGCCATACACAAAAAATACAGCAGGAGCTGTTAACATGCATTGATTTGTAAATACCAGATATTTGATTTCAAGATTGCTGGAGAAAAAATTCATCTAAGTGTAACACAAACTCACTTTACTTTTTTTTAACAGTTTTTGTAACTTTTATTAATGTGTAACAAGTTTCCTACCCAGCTAGAGCACCTATACAGATGTATGTTACAACGCAGTACCAGAAACACAAACTATTCTGTAATAAGAATATACTGCATAAAAGCAAAAAATTAGTTCAAACTATTCTGTAATAAGAATATACTGCATAAAAGCAAAAAATTAGTTATACAGATGTATGTTACAACGCAGTACCAGAAACACAAACTATTCTGTAATAAGAATATACTGCATAAAAGCAAAAAATTAGTTCAAAACATGTACACACTGAAAATTCAGCCATCTACTGCTCGGATTAGAGAAATTGCAACTTTTGTTGTCAACCATCACATGTAAGGATCCTTTATCTCCACTCGTAGATACCAGGCAAGACACTGTTGCCTCACGTTCTTTCACTCCGATGCAGCAGGAGGACAAGGCACTTAGCCAACCACAGGAGTAGGAGCAGCTGGCAAAGAGCTACAAAATCTGATGGACATTAGTGTGGGGTATGCCCAGCCACTGCCCTGGAGGGACATCTGCTGAGATAAGGAGACTGAGCAATCTCCCAGCAGGACCCCCTGGAAAGGGAGCTACTCTTCAGTTACACGAGAAGAAGACAGACCCAGAGTCCTCTGGGAGACCCTATGCAGAGCCTTTGTAACCCATTGGCCTTTACCCTCTGACACCCACCCCCTGTATCCCTATAAAGCTACCCCCCTGCCCCTGCAAGGGCAGAGAGATGCTCGTCCCTGGCTCCCCCTCACTGGAGTACGGACCAATAAAGTTAGTTCGTGCGGAACCAGCTACACGAGCCTCTCCTCTCTCTCCCTGGTCTGGCCTGGAGGCTGCCCTGCAGAGCTGAGCTGGAATCACGAGCTGACAATCACTAAAGAGCTGACAGCTTCTGCACGGGCCCTCCTAGCCAGCAGCTGAGGGAAGACACCGGACCTCAGGAAGGAGATTCATTTTGGGACCATCTCTCCGGACTGGTCACAGCTTCTTCGGTCAGAGCTACTGACCCCTAACCAGCTGTCATACATTAGGTCATGCAGGTGGTAACAGGAGCAGCAAACCAAAAAATTCAACATGCAGTTTAAAAACACTTTATAAATACTTTACTAATCATAGTCTGGAAATATCCGCACCCAGCACCAAGAGATACAAGCGAAGACTGAGGAACAAATGTATACGTTCACACATACTCTCAGTAAACGTGGTTATGTTTAAACAGAAAAATCTTTACCTCCAAACCCAAGGCCCCAGTAGAATTACATACAGCTTTGGGTCATTTTCAGCTTCCCCAGCATCTCCAGAAAAAGAGAGTCAATTTTAAGGGGGAACAGGTAGAAATTAAGAGAACATATAGCACCTGCTGGTGCTACAGTTAGCAGATATAAGCCACACATAGCCAAATGAATCAGCTTAAAATTCTGCATCTTTCAAAGTCCTCAACCCAGAGACAACTTCTCTTGGAGAAAAATCCAAAGAAAGAAATCAGATTAAGTTATCAAATTCTTAAAACACATGAATTTCCTTTGACCCATTTAACTTAGGAAAAGCCTTGGCACTTAGTAAAACCCCTTAGGCATGATCTATACATTTTCTTCTTTCAAAATTGAAAATAAAACATTCTTCTTTTATTAGTTATTAGTATTAGTGTATCATGCCTTATTAAGATAACCAGTGTGAACACAAAACACTTCAACTAAGCAGCTGCTAACCTGTGATTCTCAATAGCGTACACAAAGGCTGGAAAGTTCAAAGGATACTAAAGTAGTAAGATGCTCAAATCTCTGAATTAAATGAGAATTTGGCATGCAAGTCCTGTAGGTTGCTTTTAAAAGTCTATGTTGAAAAACTGCCAATAATAAATAGAAAATCTATTTTAAAAGCAACCAAGATATCTAGCAGTAATTTACAAAGAAAAAGGAACTAAATTTAGAATGATTCATCTCAAATAATTCCACAACTCTCACTCAAATCTGCACATCCTATAAATAAAATTCCAGACCAGATTTTTCAAATGGCTTAATATCTGGTATACCTTCCCATGACATATTAGAGAGATCTGTTTTTCTAAATCTTTGTATCTCTGCTGTACAGCATAGGCCCCTGGGTTACAGAAACTTCTTTCATTAAGTTCTCCATTATTTACAAATTGTTCAAGATACAAATTATCCTAGCTGTTACAGCTGCCAAAAAACATTACTATAAAAGAAATTTATGTTTGCAAATGACAAAAAAAAATCATTAGGACAATACTTATAAAAGTTAGATGAATTTTGTCTCTGAAGAGTAGATATTTAAATTAATTTCAAGAGCTCACAGTAATTTCCAGTCCCCACAGAAAAAAAGGAATTTTAATGGAGCTTTCAATTCACTCTTCATGCAAAGAGATTTAATTTTATTATCAAAATCTAAAATTTCAAGGCATTAAAAATACCTGATTTAAATAATAATGTGGCATGATTGTTGCTTTTGATTTAATTTCAAATTTTTTCATACGGCATCATGAAAACCAAATTAAAATTATGGGACCTGTCACTTAAAAAGATATTAGCAAACATTTATGATGACAGAAGTATCCTTCATATTGCTGTCGAAGGTAAAAGGGGTTGGTTCTTTGGGTTATTAAACTAAACATCAGAGGTTTGACTCTTGAGCACTTATGCTGCAAAATCATGTAAAAAATCAACTCTGCTATTGCACCCAGACCCCAAAGGCACTCCAGCCGTATCTGTTGACAACTCGAATGTGAATTTCAAGGAAACTGGGGGCCAGCATAGCCCACTGTGAATATGGGGCAACAACAGCAAATTGTCTAGAAGTATCTATCTAGCTATTGTCTAGAACTATCTATCTATCTACAAAAGTTGGGATAATCCTTATGTCTTTATTTTTTGGGTCATTACATATTTTCCATCACAATCTGGCATGTCAGTCTCTGCTATTACAGTTCCTTCTACCTTGCCTCGCTCATTTACACTTTGAACAGTCTGGGGACAGAAACCAAATCTTCATCAGAAGTACATAAGCAGCCTTACAGAGCCTAACCAGCCTCTTCAAACTCCGGTTTCATGTTTAAATGTTGAGGCAGCCACACTGTTAGTATTAGAAATTCCACTGAAGTGCTGGAAAACACAATGTCCTCAAGTGAAAAGACAGAATTCCATGTTTTACTGAAAACTCCTAAAATAACTCTTGTCATCATTCATTATTTGGTCAGAAATATGATTATTTTCCATTTGTAACTGCTACCAAAGAGCCACCTTAAAATCATCTTTTTGTACACTCATCTAGCCGATAAGAGAGAGAGAGGTGTATTTAGGTGGGAGTCAAATACTCCAAGTTATATCAAACTAATATCAGTTCTGTCCATGCCAGCAGAATAATTTTCCTTAGATCCCATCAAGTAAAATTTTGGACTTTAGAATCAGGTCTTTTTTTTGGATATTGAGCTTCACAGTCTACTATCTCAATAAGAACAGCTGAAGGAAAAGAACCATTTCTATCTCACATCTAAAATTGTGGGGGAGAAAAACTCTACTAAATTTTAAACTGCCCTCTCCAAAACACAGGAGTAGCAGGACTTCTCAGTTACTCCAAAGTTAGAGAATGAGGTAGAAAGTGATACACAGATTTCTAAGAACAGCTGAAATTATTCCCACACATCATTCTGCTCAATGAATTTGAACAGGCTTCCTTTGAGAACACTGACAGTCTGGAGGTAAAACAGTGTCAGTTTGCACAAGATCACGTTCCCTAGGGCCAGATTTCAGATTCTCATTGTTGCATTTTTGTGTGCAAAGACTGTGATGTCGAAGCTATTAAGTACATCTTTCAGTACTCATTTCCTAAATACAGAAAATACTCCCCTCAGAATAAGAAGCCTGAGTGGTCAATACCATGAAGCAATCAGGATCTTTTTTTCTTCTTCCTCCCAGGAAAAAAAGGAGCACAGCTCAGACTTTGAAAGGATAGGAACAGCTGTTCCCATCTGAACAGCCATGGTGCCTTTGTTATCCAAGATCAGAGGAAGCAAAATTACTTTTAAATCTTCAACCAGTAGTTCTCTGGAGAGAACAAACTGCTTTCTGAAGAATAAATTAAGCATTCAATTAAACTCTACATCAGGTAACTACTGTTCTTACACACTTTGGGGGAAATATGTTCAATGGTATTATTACAATCCTCTGCAAATAACTCCGATAAATCACATCAAATTGAAAAATTCTCTTCTCAGTTCAAGCAAAATGTTCAATAAAAATAACATGTAGATTTAAGAAGGGAGAAAAATATTAAAATACCCAGAATATTGGCATTATATCAGTCCCTGATTCCCCAATTGCAGAACTAGGTTGCAGACACATCCATTTCTGTAAAGATCTGTATGTGCATCAGGTCTTCTCATCTGTTGGGGTTTCAGTTTAGTCTTAGTTTTTTTCCTGTTAAAGGAATTTTCTCCCATATGCATGTTGCTAGGGGACAAATAGCTGTACTTAAGAAAGACAAAAAGGGGAGTGGGGCGGGCCTGGCTACTCCTTTGTCTACATCTGGGTGTGGGGTCAGTTCGCTCTGAGCGTCCGGAGAGAGAAGCTGCAGAGAAAGGAGCTGCTGCTTCTTTCTTTTTGGTTCTTTCTTCCTGCTGGAAGCAACGCCGGGACCCCAAAAGCCGCTTTCCCTGTCCTGCTGGAGACCGAGCTGTGGCTGCCCTGCCCTGCTGCTGCTTCGAGCTTTCGCTACGCTGTAGCCCTGCTCGCCCTGCCTGCCTGGGCCTCCGTGGGTTTTTCCCATCTGGATACATCTCATCTGCCACCCGGGATTTGCGTTCGTCCCTGCCGTTCCAGCCTGCCGTTCCAGCCTGCCGTTCCAGCCTGCTGTTCCTGAGAGTCCGGGATCGGCTGCCCAGGGGTTTGTGAAGCCTTTGTTCCATCCTTCCCGGGATCCCAGGGCACCAGAGCCGCGGGTTTCCCGAGCTCGCTCCGGAGCGCCCCCTGCAGCCGCGGGGGAACCATCGCACCTGCCCTGCTCACCGGGAGCCGCCAGCGCCCCTGCCGGCTGCGAGCGGAACTGCACCCGAGGGGAAATGGCCCGACAGCCGAGAAGGCTGGCACTGGGTTTGTGATTGCTGTTACTGCCAGAGTTGTTGTTGTTTTGTTTGACTGGTTATATACATATATATATAGAGTAAAGAACTGTTATTCCTATTCCCCACACCTTTGCCTAAAGGCCCTTGATTTCAAAATATAATAACTTGGAGGGAAAAGGGGTTATATCTGCCACTTCAAGGGGGGGCTTCTGCCTTCCTTAGCAGACACCTGTGTTTCAAAACCGAGACATCATCCCACTTCTCATTCTCTACTTCCCAGAATTAAAATGCATATATAAGAATTCTGAGGTATTTCTAAACACCAAATAATATGGCTTTAAAGAATTAATTTGTCTCCATTGATGAAGCATTTAATTCAAGTTAAATGACTATGTTTATGAAATAGCTTCAGGATTTATTATATTTGCATGATAACTCATCAACTACACTTTAGCTTGAAGGAATATAAGCAGAGAAGTTAATTAACACTACTTTTCAAACTGCCAAGAGCTGCTATAAGTTCAAGAATTTTATCTATACATGAGCATGACCTAAATAAACAAACAGAAAGGTACTGCTTCCAGACCACTGAGCCTATTACTAACATTAATTGAGCAATATTGACTTGGATATTCTAATCATCTAGAAAAGTTAAAGGCAACAGCAGCCTCTGAAGATACAAATTCATTTTACTTTCTATTAAAACACTGACCATGGTGAGTTAATTGAGCAGCATATTTATATCTAGATTTGATGTAGCTTCAGTAAATATCATGTTGGACCGTAGCTACCATGTTGAAAGGAGTTCTCCAGCTACCTTCTCTCAAGAAGGTAAAACAAATAGAGGAAAACAAAACAGTGAAACAATTGTTGAGTTTTTACCTGATTTAGTAAGACTGTTTATGAATAAACTAGTAAGGATAAAAGATGAAAACAAAACCATAAAATATGTACATGAGCATAAATCAGAAAAAAATTCTGATAATAATATTTCTCATAATAGGAAATAAAATGTTAAAACACAATACCATGATAAAAACTTTTAACTCTTAAACAACATAGGTGTAAATTTGAATTTAACATCTCCTTTTTATTGTTATGTATCAGACTATTTTTCTTTGCTTCTAAATCAAAGATGCTGTGGCCTTTAACATTATTAAATAGTTTATTGGGTCAAAGCCCTCTTGAACTGTAATGCTTCTTAATAAGATGTTATGGAGTGTTTTCATGCAAGCAAATCACTCTTACAGGCAAAATCCTTTTTCACACTAAGACCATTTTAACTGCTAAAACAAAGATTTGCAATAAGGAATGGCTGCAGGAATAAATAACACAAAATTTATTGTAAATTTTTCTGAAAGAAAGCAAACATCATTTCAGAACACGAAGGAATAGAGTGCAGCCACTTGGGTAAGATTATTAAAATGACTAAACACTACTTGTGTAAGTGTTTCAAGGTTGTGTGCGCAATCAGTCTAAATTTGACTATATATATATATATCTCTATAATGTACAGGTAAGGAATACACACACCTTTTTCTCTGGATAAAACCCCTGTTTCTTGCCCTACCAGTGTGCTATGATCAATCTAACAAGAGCGAGTGTTGCTTAAGCAGTGTCTCAAATCAAAAGCACAGCATTATATTCCTAGTTGCAGTTAACAGCATCCCTAAAATGTGTAAAAGCCTGTAAAGCAAAGTCACCTGAGATAGCAGGTGAGGATGGCTTCCAGCTTAGAATAGTTCTTGAAGCTGTGTTACCACATTTGGTATGGGGTTTTGGTAATTGATTCTGCAGGAACCTCTGTAAGTTGTTCTCTGTTGGAAATCACTTACACCCAATACCATTTGTTAAGTCTATTCAGAAGATCTATGCTGGAGTTGGCAGCCAAAGTAACTGGCAACAAGAATACTGTTGGCTTTGACACTTCCTGAGTTTTCCACCCAGGAAATATTAAAAGAGGAACATACAAAAGCATCACTTCAGGTGTGTCAGAACACACATTTTACTTCTTCAGTCAATGCAAAAGATTTCATGCCAATTTTTCAGGAATCATTTGGCATTACCAGAGTTTCTTGTGATTTCTTCCAGTGTAAATATATCACTCAGAAACCTTTTCTGCAAATAATAAGCTGAAGGACAAGCTCTTAAATCCCTTGGCTAAGTTTATTCCCCTTCAATGACTAAGGATCCATTGCATGACCAGTGCATGGGAAACCAGTACTTGTATTTCTGCAGACCTGTGAGGATAGCTGCAGCACCTACTACAGCCTGAGCCACATAGACCTGGTCCAAAAGACAGGTCCCTGCAAATTTTGTAGGCAGGTGTCTACCACAACTGAAGAGCTGTGTTTACTATACAGCTAACTCGGATACCAAAACCTCTGAATTCCCATCAGCTTGGATTTCAGTGCAGACCAGCATGGATAAGAGAATGTTTTAGAGCCATGCAGGATCCCACAACCACTGGACTCTCTGGGAGCCCCAAGTTCATGCAGGTACATTAAGCACAGCAGAAACAGTTTTAAGGCCAAAGCAGAATTGTGACATGCCTTAAATTATAGCCCACAAGAACTGTCTGACCTCAGCTGCACACATCCTCAACACCATACCACTCCCCTGGCGAATTCTCTGTCCCTGGACCACTGCAAGCCATCACCTGCAGTCATGCAGCATCTTGATTAGGAACAAGAACCAAATCACAAAAATTGCCTTTCAGATGTCAAGATTAAGGAGATTTCAGCAGGACTCTTCTTAAATCATGAATTTAATCACCATTAAACCAGTACAATTACATGTACTGTTTGATAACTGTCAGATGGAGCAGGGAAAAGGAAAGAGAGATCATAGATAAAAATTACAGCTTGGGTGTTCTGCCAGATTGATAAAAATATGTAGAATTGAATGCAGAAATGTGTTCCAAATATGACCTAGGCAAAGACAAATACATGCCTTGAAGCTTGTCAGATAATTTACAAGAGTGGATAAACTGTCTCTGAGCAATATTTATTTTTTAAATTCTTACTAAGATTTATTGTGGCAGACATTAGTAACTCACAAAATCATTATATATTTACACAGAAAGGGTTCCAAATATTGTACTTCAGCCTTTTAGTTTAAAACTCCTCAGTTAAATATGTACACTCAGATAAAGGGTTTGGCCCTGCTTGCAGATCATACATGTAATGTCCTTCAGCTGACAATATATAATGTAAATAAAGAGACAAAGGCTGTAAATTTTGAAAGAAAGCTTTTTGAAAGACCTTTTAGGCATTCACACAAGTTTAGAATGGGATGAATTGTTTAAAAGTATAAATTCACATAGCAGAGTCACAAATAGCCAATCTGGAACAAAAAAACCAAAGGTCACTCAGAAAAAAATCAGCATCAGTAACGGAATTGCAGCTCCTTTTATTCAGTGCAAGCCTTCAAAGTTCCTGTACACCCACATCTTCAGAAAGAGTTTAAAATCTCTGAACGTTGGAGCAGAAACTTTTGTATGTGTGTGAAATAAAGATGATAAAAAAACAGCTAGAAGAAAAGAGGACTGACAAGAGGAAAAGCAGTCATAGAAAATAAAAGGTAATCCACTAGATTTTTGGTGTTTGCCACATTCATGAATTTTAAACCAGTGCAAAAAATGATGAAATATATAACTGCATAGTCCAAGAGTTAAGAGTTGTCTTTTTTATTTTCCCTTGCATTAATCATTTCAGTTAGTCTATTTACATACATGACCTGTTAGGACAAACATAGTTGCTGCAAACTGAAAATTTAGGTCCTGTGAAAATAGGAAAAATCAGGAGCCCATCTCCTATTTGTTTTGTTTGGGGATTTTAAATTTGATGAGGTGAGGGGTTTTGCTTTGTCTTGTTAGTTATTTGGAGGTGCTTTTTGTTAATTTGTTTGGGTTTTGTTAGGGTTTTGTTTTCCCTCAGCTTCAGAGGCAAATGCCTTGCTCCATTCTGCTTCCTCACTGACCCTGTGATCCCTGCATTTGTTTCACTATAGGGAGACACTCATACAGTCCTGGAGGCAGAAAGCAATTAAAACATCATGATCAAAAGTGTAAACTTTCCAAGCAGTCTCACTCCTGCCTTCTTTATGAAAGAATACTAGAGGTACAATTAATGTTACATTATTTAAAAAGAAAAAACCCTAATAGGCTCAAAGCCTACTCATGAAGTGAACAATTTCAGTACCCAAGCTACCAGAGAAAAAAGGGTTTAAAATCTCACTCTTACACTTCACATTTAGGCAGTTTATAGTTTAGTACAGAGTTTTTGGATTACCACACACTCGCACCCAAAGAACCATTCATGTTCCACTCCTGCAAACACTGCCAAAACCAAAACACTTCAGAAGTTTAGCCTAGTCAAGTAAGAACTGGCAGACTACTTCATGTCAGGCAAAATGACAAACTCCAGAGATTTGTAGAACAGGTAAGAGCTACTGTTTCTCAGTAAAAGAAGAGATAACACCAATCTTTTACTTCATGTGTCCGTTATCTAATCCTTTTTTGCTTATAGAGATCATAAAAGTTGAAAAATATTTTTTCAGGTTATGCTTGAACCTCTTGTCCAAGTTTCTGCCCTGGCAGGTGGCTGAAGACAGTCCATACCCAAGGAAATGAAAAGAGAGTTATCCTACTAGATGTCTCGCTATGCTCTGAGTTGATCAGTCTCTGCACACTCCTGCTACAAGGGAAAACAAGTTCACCAAAATAACTCCAGCTCTTATTCCTGGCTGAAACACAAAGCTTCCAACTGTTTTCCTCCCTTATGGACAAAAGCCAGAAGAGCTCAAATCTCTCTTCTACTTTAATCACAAGTTTGTATCAGATATGTCATTAAGAGAACTTGTTTAATCAACAGAAAATTTCTGAAAACTCCAATATTTTAAAGTTCTATTATTTCTTTTACGTTTCATACTTCCAGCCATAACTGCCCAAAATATAAATCAGTGTTTGATGTATCCGCAGCTGCTCTTGCATGCCACGATCAGGCAAATGGTCCTCTATAATAACACCTACTAACTCTAAACAATCTAGGAAAAAAATAGAAGTGGTTAAAATGATGTATTTTACCCAATATCACTATGTAGATAACTTAGTTCCTCGCACCATTTAATTGAATTAAATAGCCTATTTCTTGCTAAAGACACTTTATATAGTTTAAAGACATCTATATTGATAGGCAGATATACTCTAAAGATCCAGAAATGAGGTTGCTTTCTGAAGAAAATAAAGAAAGAAAAAGAAAGGGTTCATAATAACATTGATAAATTTCCTAATAATTGATAGAGAATTATGATGGTTAAAGGTTCAGCAAGAAGTGTTAATCCAGACAAACAACAGGCTGTGGAAGATGGGGTGAGAGGGAAAAGGCAGAGAAATGTAAGATTCTGTGGGCAGAGCACAAAAAAAAGAGAAAAAGGTAGAAATATAAAAGTTTTCAGCAGCAAGCATTACTAGAGGGGGGCAGATGTGAAGAATATGCAGGTGGCAAGAAGTCTGCAAGGCACATGCTGTTATGGGCCAACAGCAATAGCATCCCCGGGTAGTGATATTCAAGATTACTTGGGTTTAGCAAAAGTGAGTTAAAACCATCAGGAACATGCTTGTATTATTTAGGAGCTTCTTTAAGCTCCTTTTTGCCTAGTTCCCAAAAGCCCCAATATGGGATAAATTAAAATCTTCTGAGCAATATTGCTGTTCCGAAGGATACTGTCATCTGCTCCTCAGTGGGAATTGGACTTCACTACCAGACCTGGAGGGCATGCTGCAAGGCACTTCCAGTTACACAGCCTGCTGTACAGATTTGGGATTTGATCAAGGTGAGGAAAGTACTTGGGAAAACAGTTGCTGATTAGTTGAGTTCTGTCTGTTTCTGTAATTTGTTTCAGCAATAATGAAGACCTGGAAAACAGTTTTGTGCAAGTGCATCACAGACACTCATCCTGCTGAAACATCCCTGTAGACCTGAACAGGGTATTTTCTTTAAGCTTCAAACTTCATTGCTGCAATGTTCAAGCCATTTATAAGGCTTTATATGAAAGTACAGAACTATAGGCAGACTAGAACATGAAGATGTAGAGTCCATCAAATCATCAAATTGTTTTATGGGTTTTTGTTACCAATGAAATCACCTCTAAGAGATCAAGTCAAGTCGTCAGTGTGGTTTATCAGGATAACATTAGTTATTAGCATGAAAATTTTGCTAGTTTTAGTAAACCATCAGTGTTTAACAAACCTTTACACTCAAAAGGAACAAATCTGTCGTGCTCAGAACAGCCAATATTACCAGGCTACTACATCAAAAAAGGGATTTAAAAGTAAAAGAGTCATTGGTATCACATGCTGTGCATTGATCACCGGCATCCACTACATTTTCCTAAAACTTAATGAAAGTAGAAGGGTTTCCAAGGAGAACATCCAATCTATACCACCAGCATACAAAGAGACAAGCATTACAATGATAAAGTACCAGAGTGAGCATGCACGATTAAGTTCTGGTTTGGAAAAGGAAGGCAACAGCTTTCATCTACAGACAGGTTTTTGAAACATTTTAAAAATGTTTATTTCATTTATACAAGATCACTGCACCCCAGGCTCAAGGATCTGTAAATTCCATATGTACACCTTTACAAAAATAGCAAAAGCTGGAAGAAGTTTTGGTTCTTTCTTCCTTACACACCTTTATAAATCCAAGTATTAGATCAATTCCCATTTAACATTTGTATTACATAGACAACTATGTCTAACAAACTAACCAAAACCTCTCTCAAGGAAACAAATGTGCTTATTCATAACAGCAACAAGATTTTACAACAGCTTGCTAATTACTTGTCTTACAGAATATTTTACTCAGTTTTCATTTAATTTATACTTGTTTTGGAGAGTTAATCAGATGACAAGTTTTAATTAGGCAAAATGAAAAATTAAGGTTCATGTTTAAACTTCAGTTTCTGGAGGGAAGAAACCTATCTTTTCAACAGTTTCTGTCATTTGCAGAGAAGATTGTGCAACCAGCTTAGATCAGACAAAAAAAAAAAAAAAGCAAAGCAACACTAGCCCAGAAAAAAAACAGGAGGCTTAAGTGAAAAATATTAGTATTACATTTTAAAATCCCTGCTTCTATCCTGAAAAATAACAGAACAACACTCTGATACATAATTTACTATGTTTAATAAAGAAGTCTGAAGTTTAAGAATATCACAACCTGACAGTCCCACAAAATACCCCAGGATTCTGCAAGTCAAAAAACCCTTGACCTAGTTCATATTTCATCATCACCAATGAGCAGGACACAGACCACTCTCATGCCTCACTTGTCCCTCTGGGCTTTATGTTGTTTATTAAAACTAAATGTCTTATTAAGACAGAAAAAGGTAAACAATTAGCTAGAGAAAATACTAAAAAAAAAAGAGAAAGACAGTCTTTAATATATATGTCAAGGCTTTATATAGACATGTTATTGCTCTTGGGACACTGGTTTTAAAATTTACTTACCATTCGCAAGTCTAGGTTCACATGTTCCTTGTAAAGTCATCATGGAGAGTATATCTTATTACAGCCTGTGACACAAGTTATGCTCTCCAAGTAAAACTGGGGAAAACAAAATATACCCCAAAGAACAGCAAAGTAATAAAATCTGACATTAAGAGAAAATTTATCATTAAAAAAATCTAATAATGGCTCCTAGCACTTCTTAATAAAAGATACTCAACTGCAGCATCTTGAGGAACCTGACATATTTTAATTATTTATTGAGAGTTGATGGTTTATTTCAAAGAAAATGCAATTATATTCTGACACTTTAATCACTATCAGTTTGTTTTGTTCACATGGTACTGCTAAGAGGAAGGTTATCTTCCTGTGGAAATTCTGACATTTCTATAATTGGTTTTGCAACACTTCCAAGAGACTGAAAGTATTCCTATTATTAAAATTATGTAAAAATTTGAGTTATGATATTATTAAGATTGATGGCCAACATGACCAATAATCCAAACCCCAAATAAATCAAATTTTTTTTTTTCTTTTTTCCTGTTAGACACAAGCCATATATAGGCTTTGGTCAGCAAAATTTCCACTGACACACAAAATGGAAATCAAGCACAGCCCTTTAACAAACACATTCAAATCAATCCCTTAACCAGAGGAAAAAAATTAAGGAAAAAAATCATCAAAGACTAGCAAATCAAAGGCTCACAGGATGGAAAAAAATTCTGCTCCACTGAAATAAAAGGAAATTTTGTTAAATTTAGCCATTAGGTTAGAGGTTTGTTTGCCAATTGGTCAAAACCAGAAAAAAAAAAATTACACTCTCAAAAACACTGTGCCAAGCTTTGGCTAGTTTCAGTATTCAAAGCATTTCAGAATATTCAGTAAGTCATTCAGCCGAATTAAATATTTAGCTTCAAAATAAAGTTAACTCATTCAGCAGAGATTCTAACATTGTTTATCCATAATCACATGATGAACCTGTTAACCACCCTTCAAGGAGCACTCCACATTCAGCTGTAAGAGAGGAAGAGGGGAGGAAAGGAAAACACAGTAAACAACAGAACCATACCATTACATTTTTTAGGCTGACTTCAGTACCCATACAACTGCACTTTTGTCTTTTTATTGGCTTGTCCAGGGACATTAAACACACTAAACTATTCTCCAAATGAGACATGGTTACCAGGTCACTTAGTAAGTGACCTGAATGTGTCTTGGCCATGGTTCACAACACAATTTTCAGTGGGACTGATGCTCTGACTTAGTGCATCTATGAAGCTTTACACAGCTTCTGGCCAGCATGGAGAAGAAAGCTCAGGAGAAGATCCCTTCCATGCTCTTCGAAGAGAAAAAAAAAAGCTTGCAGGATCAAGTGAAGCAGATAAAGTGCTATGACACTTAAGAGCAGTGAGGCTTCCTTTCCCCCTCAGAGTCTCACCACACCTTTGTACAGTTAAACCAAACATTAAAACACCAAACCCTTAGCTGTACCAGACCCATATTATGTAGCCTTAAAGGCTTACCCAGGTCAACCAACAGAGGAAAAAGCAATCAGGAGCTGCAGGAAATTGGATGGACCAGGTGTTCAAACAAAGCCTAGCTTCCTAAAAGCAGGCAGAGTATGAAGAGTCAATATGTACGTCAAATACAGCTAAATGGAGAGTGATTTTAAATTATTTTTGTGGGATTTGGAGATAAACAAGGAAAACACAAATTTGTGAATCTGTCAATGACAGACCCCCTCCATGAAAATCAAAACTATATGAATTATTCAAAGTGATTTAAAAATCACTTACCTAATATTACAGCAGCAATAGATATTTTTAGGAGAAACATATACTTGTTCAAATTATTCCCCATGGTGCATAAGTACCTCACTTTGTGCCCTCAAAGCTTTCCAAGTGTCACAATTAGTAAATGATGCTGAGAACTCTGGCCTTTACTTCCTGCACAGGAAAAAACCTCACAAAGAGCTGAGCATGTGCAGAATCCAAATAAGTTCAGTTATGAAATTAGACAACACCTTACAAGAAGCCATCAACAAGTTATTGAAATAGGACCTCACAAAATTCATAACTATGAAATCTACCACCACATTTTATTTTGGGGAAGAAAGGCCCTCTTCAGACTGCCATGTAAACTTCTCAAGCTACATTTTTCTCTGGGTCACATTTGAGACCTGATCACAGGAGTCTTTGCTTGCAGTTGCTGTGCTGTGTCAGTCTTCTGGGAGAAAAAAAAAACCACAAAACAAAGCAAAGTAACAAAAATAACAGTACCAAAAAAATCACCAAAAATTCCCTACAAAATCCAACACAAAAAAAAGCAAACCAATCCACTACACAGGAAAGGAAGTAACTCCTTTAAAAAAGCACTGGCACCTTTTTCAATATTAAATGTACTGTATGCCTAATTTAGGAAGTTAATCCTCCTTTATGGTCAAGAGAGACTGTGTGCTTTCCCATAAGGACATAATGCACCAATATACCCTTACATGTCCACCATCCTACACCACATTAACCTGCAAACAACCTATTCAGCTAAATTACAACATTCCACTCATTTTCTAGTCTTCATGCTGTGAGAGATGAAATAACACTTTGCTGCAGACAAAAAAAAGGATTACTGAGTAAAAGAATGAAAGCTGTTGGTTCTGTTTCCTATTTGTTGTTATCTATGACTTGGATGTGTTTTGGTTGATCTGTTGGGTGTTGTCGAGCCTGGGAGAGGGGGAGGGTTGAAAACAGGACCAAAAAAGGAAGAAAGATGAGAGGGGAGGGGACAGAAGAGTAGGCGGTTGGGAGAGATGGTAAGTTCCTGGGTACCCATTCAATGGGAAAGGGGACAGGGACTGTCCCCAGCCAGGAAAGGGTATGGAAAGCAGCCATTTTGTTGGAGGGGGTTTGTATTTGCCTGGTGGGGGAGAGGTACACACCAGATTTAGCTGACTCATTACAAATGAAAGAGTTTTCTTTTGGTTCGAAGACTTTGTCCCCACTTAGTTGTACCAAAAAGTGAGTTTATTTCTAACAGTGCAAATAGGATTTTCTTAGCACATGCACTACATACATTCTAAACATGCACAACTGATAAAGTTCATCAATTGTGAAGTTATTCTTAAAGCTAAGTTAGGGGAGGGGTAGACAGCTTTCCACTGAAGTTTAACCATTTCACCTTGTGAAAAAGGCAGAAGTCTTCCTTAGCAGAAATCACAACCACCCCTTACACTGAAACACTTGATTTGAAATACAGTGCATGACTTCATGGAAATCCCAGGGAAGGGGGAGCAGGAAGTCAAAATGTGATCTTTTTATCCTACGTATTTATTGACATAAACCTTGTGCCATCAGACTTACCTAAATAAGTTATAAGGTTTGAGTTCTCTTTTAGCTTCATTTTTCACTTCAGCTTTTCCTTTTTGAAGAAAACTTTATATTTTGATGCTGTTATTAGACGGTTGTATTCCCAAGTGCAGGTCATGTATTGCCATCTGCTTTCAGGATTTCCAGGCTACCAGTTCCTGATGTGATACAGTGATCTCAGAACACAACATATAGAGCAGTAAAACAAAATATCCTGACATTGCAAAGACGGACATGTTCTGAAGTAAATATTGTTATGGTATTCTGCCTACTGTAGACCACTACATCCAATTGCAGTAAATATTGATATGTATCCATTCACCTGATTTAGATGAAAGATTCTCATAAAAGCTTATTTCCTCTGTTTGCTAATGCGCACAAAAACTATTTGTTTATTCCCAGCTGCATAGTGTGGAATATCTAGGTCATTCACCCGCATGCTATTCCTTAATTACATAGCTCTTGATACTCCCATGGAAAGAATAATACATTCTAATATAAATGAAGAGGTATACTGCTCAAATAATACACACTGATGAACTCCAGTGGAAAGGTTATCCAATCTGATAGAAACTTTAATTTAAAACGGAGATCAGAATAACAGGTAGACACTCAGATATCTACTAAAAAGCCACACAGTTCTCTGTTTACATGTGTATTTTTGGTCTCAATACTCTCATTTCAAAATATGAAGTATGCTATTAATTTATGAATTTTACCAATGATTTCTTATAGTCATTATCTTCTTAATACCTAAATAACACAGATCAACAGAATTACAATATGAAATCATCTTCACAATCCATGATCAGGGACCATGATCAAATGGTTAACTGAATGCAAATTGTAGAAACTGTACAAAATGAACAGTGTACAGAAAATGTACAAAACATTTAAGAGTTGGCCTCGATGATCCTTGTGAGTGCCTTCCAACTTAGAATATTCTGTGGTTCTGTGTAAAAAAGCAAACTGACAAGAAAGTATTTATTTGTACAGCTATCAATATATTAAATGTCTACTATACCAACCACCAATTTCTATGAACTGCTCTGTTCCAAAGACAGAAAAAAAGCTCAGAGCAGAAAAATTTTCCAGTCAACTCTTTTGCATCAGTTTTAACATGAAGCACTCACGTCAGTGAAGGTACGATATCATAAGCAGAGAAATAATCAAGATACTGATCACTACCAGAAATGGAACATGTCAGAATCTTACTTCCAGCCATAAATCTCTTAAAATTTAGTTTTCTCCTCAACTATGTGATCCAAAGCTATTTCTGTAACACTTTTGGTGCAGTTCAAAGTCAAAGAAGGATAAGGCCTATTTTCTACATGTACTTCAAAGCTAGCCCAAGCTGATGGAAGCCTTGAGAGATCAGTATGTCACTTCCTTTTCTCTTTTTGATCAGTATGATGATAATTTCAGTCTGTCATGTTTAACAGATTATTTCATTGAAGTTGTCAAACACTTTTTTAATATATATTCTTCCCATATGAAAACTTTTTATCTTCCCCAAATTCAACTTATCCAGAAATCTAAAGAGCATGTGTGTTTTCACACTGAATTTGCCTTTTTTTAATGCATTTGTATTTTTCTGTAAGAAGCATCTGGGACAATTTCAGGCTACCTTCCAAAGTAATGGTAGTCCCTATGGCAGAAAAAATTCCAGAAAACAAAAATAAATTCTCCTGTTATGGCCATTTAGTTTCACTTGTCTTTAAATGAGAAAATAACCAACAGTGTTTCTGTAGCCAGCAGCTTGATTTGCTGGCACTGTGTGCCTCCAAGCAAAAGGCAATGACAACAGCCCTCTTCTTGGCCTAATCACATTATGTTGATAAAGGCCAACAAAAATATTGTTCTCTTAAAAGACAGGATACACAACAAAGACTGGGAATTTATATTACAAGCCTTAGTCTTTAAAAATACCCTGAATTCTAAACTACATGATACACTGAATAAAGGACAACTATCATTAGGCTTCTAGTACACAAAGAAAAGAGCATGCAGGTCTGGAATGCAATGTCAGCATTTTACAGTGAACACCTATTATCCAGAGCTCAGAAAATCTAGGAAGCAGGACAGGAGCCCAGGTCTTCCTATTCGCAAATAAGCATCCTCACACCTAACCAGGTCTTCTGGCTTGGGGCATTCTTTACTTATAACAGTCAATTCTGCACTTTGATTATATTTTATCTTGCTGAAAGTCTTACCCACAGTATAAAAGCATCACGTTTTAATTTCTAGACTGAAGACAACCTAAGTATTAATAACCCCTACTATCACCATTTACTTAACTCTGTAAAATAATAGGTCACATTAAAAGAATCTAACACGTAACTTGCTTTTTCCTTTTTGAATTAATAATGATCCCAAGGCCTTACATTTGAATTGAATTTGCACAAAAGCAGTTCAAAATTTAAGTTAGATGTGCCTATATATATATATAGATATATATATGTATACTATTATGGTAACACTATACACACAGATTCACGAGAAATATTTTAGTGAGAGTAATACTCTCAAGAAGGTCAAGCAGCTCAGACTAGATTTCTCCCCTGTGAGAATTGTTATATAAAAGTTATAGGTGTGACAGATATAGCTACATTCTCTGGGTAAGGAGACACGTTGAGAACATACCAGACGGTCCTGAATAAGGTACTATTGTAGCAACTCCTGTGCTCAGAAATATCTTCAAGGCATAATTTTGCCTTTAGTACCTTTAGGAGAGACACTAGAAAGAAGCTGCTGATAGGTTAAACATTACTATTTTTTCTGAGCTAGTTTCCCAATGGTGTTTGGGGGAGGGAGGGAAGAGAAAAAAAAAAGAGGGGGAACTGCATCAGAAGATGGAACTTTGCACTGCCCACAAAAAAAACCAAAATAGTAAATATAGAGGAATCACCTGTGCTCTAGGTAGTTCTCTGTCAGCCCTGAACAGACAGGAAGGGTGAAGGTTCCCCTAACACAATCATGCCAACTAAATTCCCATTTTTATTTAAAGCAGCAAGAATTTATTTCTCTTTATTGACTTGACTATTGTCAAGACCTCAATAGACAGTAAAATTTCATACTCCCCCTCAAGTTTCACCCTTAATTGCTATAAATATTTTCCTACATCAAAAAACTAGTAAAATAATATCGTGCTAGTCAGCTACTACATTTTTGAAAGTATGCTTCTAACACTTCCTGAAGTAGTATTTGTGCCATTGGCATAGCTGTATCACTCACTAGAGGCAACTGCATATATTACTATCGTTTAATGCAAAAAGTTTCCATGGTTATGGTATTTTTTGCAAGACATTTCATAGTTTTAGAATGCAATCAGTAGACTTCTTTCCTTAAAAGGCTTTATAAAAATTGTATATGCTTCAGAAGAAATTATTCTCTAGCTTGTGTCACATATTTTTGCAACAGTAGGGTAGCAACCACTTCATATCCCTAAAAAAAAAAAACCCACCCTCAATATCTATGAGCAAAATACAAAAGTTAAGAATTCCAATACCGAGGAAAATAATGTTTAGTACTGGAACAATGGAGATAAAAAAACTAGCTGATTTTTCATCAGATTCCTAAAATATCATTTTGAACAAGATAGAAGTATAAAATCTGGAATGGATTACTTCTATCACTGCTTTCCCTATTCTTTGTGGATTTACTAAAGGGCCTTTCTTCTCAGGCTTCAACTACTTACTTAATGTGGATTAATTGGAATTCTGGTGTGCAAACTTCAGCTGTCCAGTCGTACAGTCTTGCCCTCCTGCAGAACCCAAGCAAGCCCACCCATTCAGAGCCATCTGTAGGGCATAGGAAATCAAACATCAGGTCATGAGTGAATCCTTATTCTTTGGAAAAATCTCAAAGAAAAAGGCTCCACATGCTGCCTTAGCAGCAGCACTTGGCTTCAGGAGGGCAGCAGCTGATCTGGAGAATGTTTCCATCAGCAGGAGGTACAAATCAGCTCCCAGCTGCATTTTACTTTCCCCTTTTCAAAATTCTTTCCTCTATGTGTCACATTACTCACAGACTTACCAAGGCATGGCTGACCAAGCTCACCCCTCCCATCAACCCCATTAGATATCTACAAATAACAGGCTAAGGTTCAGCTGCCCAAAATAGGAAGACAATTGAAATGGATTTCAGAACCTCAAACAACTAAAAGGTCTTGCATCGTGATATTGGGCTGCTTCAGGATGCTATCCATGAGCAGTATGGAGCCCAGAGCATTATTCAGAAGGCAGGGGGAGCCAGCTGAAAATCAGCTGTTTTCTCACAAGAGAAATACAGGTCATCCTCAAGCAACCAACTTGAAAGTCGTGGTAAGCACCTAATCAAGCCAGAAATTGCTTCCCTGGTGTCAGCTCAGATGGAAAAAGATCATCACCCCAAATAACTAGTTGGAGTTACATTTCTGCACAATGGCAACTTTAAAGCAATACACATAAAGAACAGCATGAGTCTAAAAATTCTGCCCTGTAGGATTTCTCAGAGGACTCTGACTAGGCTAGGAAAAAATCCTATCCGTAAAATTATGTTTACCACATGAAATGAAGTGAGTATGAGATACTTCATGCATTCTCCAGATACTGAAAAGTCTATTGAAAACAATTTCGTGGAAGAAATAAAAGAAAACAAATTGCAGGGAAGGAGCATTTACACATGAAACATTAACACATTAAAGACACTTTGAGCTCTGGGAATGTCTGAATCGTAAATGAAACGTTTCTGAAAGAACGGTAATACTGTTCAATGTATACTGTAATACATTAAAAAAGCAATACACTGATAATTTACATAAGAAAGGGAGTAGAATAAAGTGAAAGATTGCGTAAAGTCATCATAGAAATCAAATTCATATTCAAGTGTTATATTGTGATCACTTCAAGGGTCTTCATTTCAAAAGGAACAGATGATAGCTGATTATTTCAGAGACAAGCAAAAGATGTGATTAGATGTGCTTAGTCTCTATGTCCAAGTGCTAGGGCAAGGAATAACTTCTTGAAGAAACATGATAAACTGACTTATAATACAATTTATAAATTGCTACATACGTTTTCTTGGAAAAGAGGCCCAGTCAGACAAAATTTTTAAAAAAGAAAATTCAAAACTTCTCTTTATCTTCCCTTCTTCCCTTACATACAGCAATTAGTCTGTGAAAGTCATTGCTACAAGGTTATGACCTAAATAGCAACTGCAGAATACATAAGTGCTTGAAGTTAATTTTTGTAATCAGTCAGCAGTAATGACAAACAGGAACCAACCAGTAACTTGTGAGGTCAGCCTTGTCAGTTTGTGAGTCTAGGGAAAAGAGCTGCTTCTTTCTGTCTTTTGGAGGAATGTTTTTGAAACCCTCTTTTCCTGTTTCATTTTAGCTATTCTCTCTCATCACCTTTTAAGCCATTTGTGGGGCGGCCAAATTTTAATACTCAAGTTTCAGTTAAGAAGCCCAAACATGACCAAGGAGGGTTTTAGGTTTACTGTTGTCCCAAGCATTTTTTAACATATGTACATGCATACACACACATTGGATTTATTGATTACAGACTTACCTTCATTATTAAATGTCCTGGGGTGAAAACAGAATGTCTTCTTTCAAGGGACCAATTTTTTTACCACACAGTTACAATTTTACAGTGGGCACTGCATATAAAGGAGATGATTTAATATAACATTTGTACCAGAAACACACTCTTTACTGCACATATTTCTTTTCCCCCAGGGATAATGTCTTTAAGCTTCTTTAAAGCAAATAACTATCCCTGGATAGAAGCCATTCTGTTACAAAATGGAATCCAGAAAACACAGCAACAAAGCTGAATTTTAAAAGTAAGGGAGACTGGATTGCATTTCCATTAAAGAAAAGTCTTCATTTACACCTATTCAGATGTTTAATCTTGAACCGATCTTCCCTCCTCTCTTCAGAGGAGCATGCTTCACTTATCTCATTTACAATGTACTGCCAAATTATCCAATTTTTTTTTTTTTCCAGTTCAAGAAGTTTTTCAGTTGAAAGCGATTATCTATCTTTCCCTTTAGTTTGCTTTTTTTTCTTTCTCTGGAAGGCTAAATTTTTCCCTAGTTGGCACAAGAAATCAATCTTCCTTTTCAATTGGGAATTATCTCTACTTACCAGAGAAGACAGAGTGCCCAGCTTATAAGGAACTTTATATGAACTACATAAAATAAAGCCATACAATACGGAGCATGAGGTTTCAAAACAGAAATATACCTATGTATGTTACTTGATGTCAAAAGTAACAAAGGTATTTTAGTTATTAAGAACTGCGAGAAGAAACAAAATAAGCTCAACCAAATTTAAATTTTTGTTGCAATTTTGTTAATAAACTGTGAGCAGGTGTTCTAATTGCTTTTAATGTTAGTGTTAACAAACAATAGTAGTCCATTCTTAAGAAGAAAAACAGAAAAAATGTTTAAGAAATAGTCAGGAGTTATCCTACTAGTTTTTAAGCTAGCTACAATCATAAACTATGATTTTGGTCTAGTTTAATTTTTATGGATTCCTAACAGAGCTTATCAGGATTGTAATCTAAAATACTAAATGATCTTTAAAGTCCCTTCCAACCCAGGCCTATCTATAAATCTCTGAGGTTGCTTTGTGAGGAAACAGCAAGGCAGTAAAAAACTTTTGGAATTTTTCCAGTTTAAAAAATTACTTTTACTGTCAAATTGATGAACCCAAAACTGAGGGCTAGTATGTATTTGAACACACAGTTCCCTATTTACTTAGTGTAGACAATTCTACACTTTGCAGCCTGAGCCTGAGATCTTTGTTTTATGGCATTGGGTCTCACTCACTTGCACGACATTCTATTTATTACGACAGAGTTCACTTATTTAGGAGGCAGTTCAAATTTCCTCCATTTTTTTCTTCAGCCTTCTCAAATATTAACTTAGATACAGACTATTGTCTAAAAATAACTCTTCTCAAAATCCCGGAAGCCCAGACTTTTCACTGCAGAATACTGTTTACAAAATAGATCTGGCACTCTGAAAGAATTAGAGATTATAATTTAAATTTTATGACACAGAAGCCAGAAGCAACATTAAAATTTTTAAGTCTAGAAGGGGCATCCAAATGCCATCACAAATTCTAATCACATGCTGCTGGGACATCTAATCTCGTCTGAGTATCTTTTGGCAAGGAGAAAATCTTTTGAGTAAACATCAGAACCTTCTTTTCACATATGCCATTTCCAATTGGAGGGTCACTTTTTAGCTCCTCTCACTTTCTGGCTTACTTTTACCTAAGTTAGATGGAAAATGTAGATACATCCTTGTCTTCTGACTGCCCAAGAGAAGACAGAGAACAAAAAACTGCCATACACAAAGATATGACCTCTGATCGACCTACATCCAAATTTTTAACCAGACAGGAAAATTTCAATACAAGCTATATCTTAAGAGTTGCCTCTAAGGCTTGGTTCAGGTAAGCACTTAAGCAAGTGCTTACCACCAGCCTTGTCTCTGAACAGCTGTATTTCAGCATCTTTGTAAGATGCTCAGGCTTAAAAATCAGCACATTCTTCAAAGTGCACATCATTGCCTAGTCACCTAGCAAAACAAATTTTAATTTCAACACAAAAGTTAATACTTTCAATTAGATTAGACACATGCATATACTCGAGAAATCAGCAGGTACGTGCATCTTGACCTGCCAGCTAAGATAAAGGTTTTGGCTGGGGCATTTCCCTTGACGGTCATAGGTCAAATACCAAAAGCAAAAGCCAAGAGGAGCACAATTCATCAGTCAAGTCAAGGACCACCTCTTCAGTGACCCTGTTATTAAGCCACTTCTGGATTCCCTCTCCTTTAAAATTGTTCTTCACTGCCATTCAGCTACTATCACCTTGATACAATAATTCAATTTCTGTTTTACGGCTGGTTGAAACTGAAAAGAGACCAAATTTAACCTCAGTTTTATTTTGTCCCCTCAACTCATCTAGACCACAGAAAAAAGTTTCATTCTGCAACATCAAAGACAGTATTAATCACAAAATTTCCTTAATCGTACTAAACACAAATCTTACTAGATTTAAACTTAATATTAGCATTAAAAACATCTAACACGTTTCTGTTAATCAATTAATACCTACAAGGATAAGAAGAATAATAACAAGAACTAATGCACTGAGGATCTCCACCGCTCTCCTCTGAACTCATTCTGGCAGCTCCGTGTCCTTCTTATGCTGGGGCCCCCAGACACGGATGTAGTGCTCCAGGTGGGGTCTCAAGAAATGGACTGGAGGGCCACAATCACCTCCCTTGACCTGCTGCTCTTCACTCCTTTCCATGCAGCCCAGCACGGGCGTGGCTTCCTGGGCTGGCAGCACAGATTGCCGGCTCTCCTGGAGCTTCTCCTCCAGCAGCACCTCCAAGTCCTTCTCCTCAGCCCCTGCCCCGCTCAGCTGCCCGTCCCCCGCAAACCCCATGCTGAGGTGGAGCTCCATTCACCCTCTGCCTCATTGGCAAAGCCATTCAGGAGCCCCGGGGCCAAGGGCAGAGCCCTCCCTGAGGGACACCCCTCATCCCCCGCCTCCACCTGGACGTGGAGCCACTGACCACAACTCCCCGGCTGCGTCCATCTGGCCCATTCCTCCTGGCCCGCACAGCCCACCCCCCAAAGCCAGGCCTCTGCAGTGTGGGGCTCGGGGTGTCGGTGCTGTGGCACTGGGCCTCACGGGGGCTCTGGGCACGTCAGCGCTGTCCGAGACGGCAGTGTTCTGGGTCGTGGCTTAGACATTGCTAGGAGAGAGCTTTGCCCATTATGGCAAAACTCTATAAAGAGGCTGAGACCACCCAAACCCAGCCGTCCTTCACCTGACTGCAGCTTTGGGCTGGGACTTAAGCTGCCTCATGGAACTTGAGATACCATAAAGGTGCCACTATTGTTCAATTACCTCTGGTCTAGGGACAAGGAAACAAGACCAAGGGAGGAGAATGGATCCACAGGAAAGCCAAACTCAGCAGCTCTCCTGAAAATCAGCTTGGGCCGGGCTCGGCCTGGGGGAGGCCACAGCACACCGGCTCATCTGCTGAGGCCACGTTTGCACACACTCCCCCACAAGCAAGAAGGGAGGAGGAGAGTTTCGGGGCTGTGGCGGAAGCTCTGGTCACAGGCAGTGAGCACCCATCCTCCCTCACACAAACTGGCTCAGCTCTTAAAGCCCCGCAGCCTGGGAAGGCCACATGCACGGGACATTCCCGTGAGGGACACCTGAGCAGGTGTCATCATCCATCAAAGAGCCCCAAAGCGCTCCCCAGACTCATTGCTGAGGCTTTGCAGCAGAGCACTGCTCGTGATGCAAAGCGATGCAACAGATGCACAGTCTGTTGCAAGAGACTGTCCCAAACTTGCCCCCGCCAGGGGAGCTACCTGGGCCTTCCCAGCCGGCCCAAGTGAACACGGATCCGCTGGACTCCTTGTTTGTGGGGGACCCTCAGCACCAAGAAGATCTGATGGAGAGCATCCACGGGACACCATTGGGATCCACAGAGTGGTGAGGTTTTCTACTTAATCTGTGTCTGTCACTCTCTTTCTCTCCCCCCACCTCTTTTCTATTTCTGTTTCTCCCTCTCTCCCTGTCTCTCATTTAGAGGTAAATAAAAGCCATACTAGTGATTTTGGCGTATGGTCTCATTTGCACCCTAATTCGGGCAGAGGCATTTCTGATCATTTTAATAACCGGATCAGGACATGGGGCTAGAAGCCCAGCAGTCCAGGGGCTGCTCCATGCCACTTCCAGTGGGATCAGCTGTTGAAGCGGTGCCGGGCATGGTCCTTTGTGACACAGGCGCCTTGGGTCAGGGCCCTGGGTGATGTGGGGCATTGTGGTGCCCAGAGGCCCTTGTGACACGGCAGAGCCACGCCCTGCAGGGGACAGATAAGGGGCGCAGGGCCCTGCGTTGCCCAGTCCCAGGAGAGCCGCTTGCTCAGGAGGAAGCAGCTGCCGGGATCCCGCTCTGCGTTCCAGGAGATCAGACATGGAGGAGGACAAGGTGAACCCCAACTCCCAGTCCCCCAGCCCCTCGCCCAGCCCGCAGGGAGCCCAGGTGCTCAGTGAGCAGCAGGAGGAGGCAGACAGGGGGTCAGTCCTGGCAGAGGAAGAGAGCAAGGAGGGGGCCTTGACTGGGGAGCTTGAGCATTCTCCGTGCAAAGATGAGCAACACACAGAGCTGTCCCAAGGAGAAATCAACAAATACCAAGAAGGGTTCCAAGGGGAAGCCAGCACCAAGCCAGATTTTTCCCAGGTAGAAGCCAGGATCTACCAGGAAGGGTCCCAAGGGGAAGCCTGCATTGAGCCAGAGCTTTCCCAGGTAGAAGCCAGGATCTACCAGGAAGGGTCCCAAGGGGAAGCCTGCATTGAGCCAGAGCTTTCCCAGGTAGAAGCCAGGATCTACCAGGAAGGGTCCCAAGGGGAAGCCTGCATTCAGCAGGAGCTGCCCCAAGCAGAAGCCAGCAAGTACCAGGAAAGGTCCCAAGGGGAAGCCCGAATTGAGCAGGAGCTCTCCCTAGAAGTAGCCGGTAGCTACCACGAGCTCTCCGATTGGGATGAATGCAGCAAGGAAGAGCTGTCCCACGGGAACGTTGGTAGCTACCAAGAAGATTCGGACTGGGAAGAATGCACGGAGCAAGGCCTTTCCCAAGGACAAGTCGGTAACTCCCAAGAACTCTCTGACTGGGAAGAATACAGCGAGCATGAGCTGTCCCACAGGAATGTCAGTAGCTACAGGGAAGCGTCTGATTGGGAAGAGTCCATGGGCCAAGAGCTTTCTGAAGAGGAAGACTCCAATGGCCAGGAGGTGTCCCGAGGGAGTGGTAAGAGACCCTCCGTGCAGTCCAGCTGGGAAAATGACAGTGACCAAGACCTGGCACAGGACAGCTGGGAACAGAGCATTGGGGACAAGCCCTTGCTGCGGGAGGAGGATGAGTGGGATGAAGTGAGCGTCATTGAGCTCTGGGAAGAAAGCAGAGAGCAAAGACTGGCAGGGTTGGCAGGAGGCGGGCTCCCCTTGCCTGTCCCTCGCGAGGCTTGGGTTGAGCACGAGGCATCTGAGCTCTGTGCCTCGCCTCCCCATCTGGAAGCCCTGGCCCCCGTGGCACACACGGCTTCTCCTGCCTTTGAGGAGCAGGTGCCAGAGGCAGGGACCCAGAGCCCGGTGGCTGCCCGGCGCTGCCAGCCCAGGTTCTCAGTTTTCCAGCAGCGAATCCGGACCCTCAGCCAGCAGCTTGGTCACCCCAAGAAACGTACCTCCATCCTCAGGCGGGCGCTGCACAGCCTGTTCTGCTGCCCCTGCCTGGCGCCAGAGCCCGAGGATTAGGGCCCGCTGCCGGCGCCAGCCCGGGCCCCGCAGGTGGCGGCTGGCCCGCAGCCTGCCCGGCGTCCTCAGGCAGCCTCACGGGCCGCCTTTGCCTGGACATGGCCCTGCAGCCTCAGCAGCCCCCGGCTGCTTTGGAGCACCCCCAGTGGGTGTCCCCAAGACCAAAGATTACCCATGTGGCCAGCCCCAAACCAGCACCCGGGGGGGACACTCAGTGCCAAGTGGCTCAGCGGTGAAGGCCGGAGACTCATCAGGGTGGGAGGAGACCTTGACAGTCATCCAGTCCCACCGTCACCCCGGCACCACCATCACCACCCTGAAACCCTGTCCCCAAGTGCCACATCCAGACGACGCTTGAACGCTTCCAGAAACAGTGACTCCACCACCTCCCGGAGCAACTTCTTCCAATGCCTGACCACTCTGTCAGGGAAAAATTCTTTCTACTATTTCATTGGAACCTCCCATGCTGGAATCCAAGACCATTTCCTCTCATCCTGAAAGGATCACATGCCGATCCTTTGGGATTTTATCCATGAGGAATGGGCACAGACAGGAGGTGTTGCTCCCAGGACTCCACTGCACACAGCATGACTGCACCAAAAACAATTCTTCCAAAGCAGACAGAAGGCTGGTTTAGAAGGAGAAACAGTAGCAGTAGTGAAAAAAACAAAAACACCCCAAAAACCCCCACAAAACACGACCATAAAAACCTACAAAAAGAAAAATAATAGGAATAGGACTAATAATAATACGAAGAAGATGAAGAAGATGAAGGAAAAGTAGTAGTAAACAGGAAAAATAAATAAGCATAAGAAAGAAGAAGAAAAAGAACAAAAAATAATAGGAATAGGAATAAGCATAATAAGAAGAAAAAAGAATAAAATAAGAATAAGAATAGGAATAAGAATAAGAATAAAATAAAGGACTAAGAATAAGAATAGGAATAAGAATAAGGATAAGAATAAATAAAAGGAAAAATAGAGTAAGAATAAGAATGATAAAAAGAATATGAATAGGAAAAGGAATAAGAATAAGAATAAGAATAAGAATAAGAATAAGAATAAGAATAAGAATAAGGAAAAGAAAAAAATGATAAAGAATAGGAAAAGGAATAAGAATTAAAACAAGAATAAGACAAAGAAAACAAAGAATAGGAATGAGAATAGAAAATAGAATAAGTTGATGTAGAAGAAGAAATAGTAGTACAAGCAAAGAAGAAAAAGTAGAAGGAGAAGAATAGGGAGAAGAGGAAGAAGAGGAAGAAGAAGACAAAATAGTAGTACTATCAAATCATTATCATTATTATTATTATTATTATAACAGTAATGTCAAGTTAAAATACACATCCACACGTCCTCTATTGCATCACAGACAAGATCGTCTAGTTCCAACAGATTTTCTTCTGCTCTCTTTCTCTGCGACCTCTTTCCTATTTCTTTCCATCTCTCTCCCTCACATTTCTTGTTAGATAAAATCCCTGTTAAATAAAATCTGTATGTTGTCATCATATGGTCTCATTTGCACCTCAGTTTGGGCACAGGCGTCTCTCCCTAAGCCGATCGGAACACATTCTCTGCCCAGCCTGACATCATAGCACAGGTGCTCCAGCTCTCTGAGGATCTCCACCGCTCTCCTCTGAACTCATTCTGGCAGCTCCGTGTCCTTCTTATGCTGGGGCCCCCAGACACGGATGTAGCGCTCCAGGTGGGGTCTCAAGAAATGGACTGGAGGGCCACAATCACCTCCCTTGACCTGCTGCTCTTCACTCCTTTCCATGCAGCCCAGCACGGGCGTGGCTTCCTGGGCTGGCAGCACAGATTGCCGGCTCTCCTGGAGCTTCTCCTCCAGCAGCACCTCCAAGTCCTTCTCCTCAGCCCCTGCCCCGCTCAGCTGCCCGTCCCCCGCAAACCCCATGCTGAGGTGGAGCTCCATTCACCCTCTGCCTCATTGGCAAAGCCATTCAGGAGCCCCGGGGCCAAGGGCAGAGCCCTCCCTGAGGGACACCCCTCATCCCCCGCCTCCACCTGGACGTGGAGCCACTGACCACAACTCCCCGGCTGCGTCCATCTGGCCCATTCCTCCTGGCCCGCACAGCCCACCCCCCAAAGCCAGGCCTCTGCAGTGTGGGGCTCGGGGTGTCGGTGCTGTGGCACTGGGCCTCACGGGGGCTCTGGGCACGTCAGCGCTGTCCGAGACGGCAGTGTTCTGGGTCGTGGCTTAGACATTGCTAGGAGAGAGCTTTGCCCATTATGGCAAAACTCTATAAAGAGGCTGAGACCACCCAAACCCAGCCGTCCTTCACCTGACTGCAACTTTGGGCTGGGACTTAAGGTGCCTCCCGGAACTTGAGATACTATAAAGGTGCCACTATTGTTCAATTACCTCTGGTCTAGGGACAAGGAAACAAGACCAAGGGAGGAGAATGGATCCACAGGAAAGCCAAACTCAGCAGCTCTCCTGAAAATCAGCTTGGGCCGGGCTCGGCCTGGGGGAGGCCACAGCACACCGGCTCATCTGCTGAGGCCACGTTTGCACACACTCCCCCACAAGCAAGAAGGGAGGAGGAGAGTTTCGGGGCTGTGGCGGAAGCTCTGGTCACAGGCAGTGAGCACCCATCCTCCCTCACACAAACTGGCTCAGCTCTTAAAGCCCCGCAGCCCGGGAAGGCCACATGCACGGGACATTCCCGTGAGGGACACCTGAGCAGGTGTCATCATCCATCAAAGAGCCCCAAAGCGCTCCCCAGACTCATTGCTGAGGCTTTGCAGCAGAGCACTGCTCGTGATGCAAAGCGATGCAACAGATGCACAGTCTGTTGCAAGAGACTGTCCCAAACTTGCCCCCGCCAGGGGAGCTACCTGGGCCTTCCCAGCCGGCCCAAGTGAATACGGATCCGCTGGACTCCTTGTTTGTGGGGGACCCTCAGCACCAAGAAGATCTGATGGAGAGCATCCACGGGACACCATTGGGATCCACAGAGTGGTGAGGTTTTCTACTTAATCTGTGTCTGTCACTCTCTTTCTCTCCCCCTACCTCTTTTCTATTTCTGTTTCTCCCTCTCTCCCTGTCTCTCATTTAGAGTTAAATAAAACCCATACTACTGACCTTGGCATACGGTCTAATTTTTACCTTAATTTGGGCAGAGGCATCTTTCTAAAAATTTTCATAACGAGATCTTAACACCAATAGTAGAATGATTATAGAATTTCTTTCAAGTATGGCAGGAATTAACTTGTACTTTGATTAGTTCAGTGAGACTTCAACAATAGTATCTACTCTAATGTATTCCTTGCAACATAAACCGAACTTAGTCCAGGTTGTTCACACATTTCAAGCCAATACCTCTGCCTGCTATGCTTTTCTCAAATTCTCATGTTATAGCATCACATGATTATGAGCTGATTTAGTTTGTTTCCCTTTTTAAAATCTATTTACAGATTTGATTGAAGAAAAGTTTCAAAACTTAGGTCAGATATTCTCGAACACTCATCTCTTCACCTAGGGTCTTGAAAATGATCTGTTCAAACACGTGAAAAAGTTTTTTGTGAATTTCGTAACTGGAGAATTTTAAAAGCTAAGACAACCCAAGTTTGACTAGGTGTATGTCTGCAAGCAGAGCAACTAGCCCCCAGTTTGGTTTGGTCTAGCCAAGAAGAGTAAATATATACACTGTCACTCGGGATTTAAGAGTAATTTACAACTGAGAGCCTTGTAAACACTGAACATAAATATTTGAGTTTGGATGTTTGAAACAGGGTGTTCTTCAATCACACAGGATACAGATGAAAAGCTATTACATAGATACAGAAATGTGACATGGATATCTTTCTTGGCACTGCAGCAATTAAAAAGATTTCCCCTTTTCTCAACATTGTGGAATTTAAAAGGATTTCCCCTTTCCTCAAGACTTTTATGATTTTTGTACAATAAATAAAGAAAAATTATTTTGTCCTTATTTCAGGAGTAATGCAAGAAAAACTTGCCTGCATTTAAATTCCATAAAAATTTATATATACTGTGACACCAGTTTATTTGTACAATTTTATAGAGTACCTCCTATGGAAAAATTATTTGGGGGATATTTTTCTTGTGGTTGGCCTCAGATTTATTTCAGAATATTTCCTTGCACATTCCAGCAATTAAAGCTGGAGTCACAAGGTGCTTCTTCAACTTCATTAAAGCCAAGTGCCTCAGGGTTTTGTTCAGCACCAGTAATATTAGACTTGCCAGGTGCTTAATGGTCAAAAGCATTTTCCAGGGTAGTCCAGGGACTTCATATCCAAATTCTTTTTTGATTTCTAGCACTACCTGCTTAGGTATGCAAGCAAGTTCAAGGTCTCAAAAGGAAAAAAGGATCCGTATCTGAGCCAGACAACTTTGCCAGAGCTCTCCACATCTACATCAGTGCCCAGGTTACCCAGCCATCTTTTTCTATCTAATCAGTGAAGTCAAGTCACATTGTTCACTCCTGCAGACTGTACTTGCTGTAATGTCTCAAACCAAAGTAGGATCTTTCCTCAACTGAATGCTGCTGGAAGTCCCTGTGGCCCCTTTAATGTCCTCAGCTTCCAAAGAGTTCCTCCAATTCAGATCTCTAGAAAACTTTTAAATTAAACTAAACATTGAAATGAGGAAATTAGAGAGATTTCATATTCAGACCTACTGAAGAATTAACCACTTCTGAAATCTGTCACTAAGTCATTTAGGCACAAAATTAATTCATGTAATCTGACACTTAATATTGATCTGCATGGTTCATAAGTGACCTGTAATTCATGCCCACTATGAATCAATAACTTTTATCCTTTCACTTTCCATCCTTGAAGGGCTTGAGCAGTTCCAACAGTTTTTGCTCACATCAAATGTCAAAACAAATAGTGACTTACCAAACTCTGTAGGCTCTATTTTTCTTTGTGTCCCTTCTGTTTTTTTGTTCTCCATCCATATAAAAACATCAATAATTTCTATATAGTACAGATAAATCACCTCCTACTGTCTTCCTTAGTATGCTCATTCTCTCTCTATAAAAAACTCTGAATTTCTACTTATCTGTATAGCATATGTACATACATATTTATGGATAAAATTTGAAACATTAGGTTGAAGTTATATATAGTAGCTAATATTAATGTACTTATTACTGTGCCATAACTGTGTATTAAAAAATACTTATACAATACTCCATCCATAAATTTAGAACCTTATTTATTACAACTGCCCTTCAGTACCTAGTGCTCTGAAATTACACTAGTTCTATAATTTTGCCAGCCCCCAAAACATCTTTGTATTTCCTTTGATACCTAACGCTATTTAAGGAATACATGCAACTTAAAACATGTAGGTTTTCTGAGTTATCAGTATATGCATTAAAGCATCTTTAAAAAAAACCAAAACCAAAACAAAACCACAACTATGTGCCTGCATCAGCTGGTTTTGTCCTCAGAATGATGAATTACAGTCTTCAAATTCCATGCTGAGTCAGAGAATATATTTTGATCTACTACAGTATTGTCTTTTTATGTCCTAATACACTGAATTTCGTTTGTGTTTAAAGTGTAGGGGAAATTGCATAGTAATAAGTTCCTATTTCATTTTGATTCAATAGGCTCAGGTGGGGTGCGAAAGGCTGCTGAAGAGTAGTGGCTCCCAGAAAGCAGACTCACGGTTTACATGAAGGCACAGGTTTACAAGTACTGAAGGACCTCAGAACTAGCTTTCACAACACAGTGCAAAAACAAATTGCAAGTACCAAAACAAAACAGAATGCAAACAAAAAGATGAGTTCCACTTTGATCGAGAGTGTCAAAACCACCAGACTTTGTCACCAAATTCTCCTCCTAGAAGGAATTACCTGGAATGGACATGATCATCTTTAATAATGCTATAGTATATATTGTTATAAACGGAGCCTGGACTTTTTTGGGTGGAGTAAAAGTCTGCTCGTTTATTTAAAAAGACCAGAAGCGGAGACTCGAGATAAGCCCAAGTCCCACTCAGCAACCCAGAAAAACAACAGTGCAACGCACAGGGCGTTTCTTCGGACTCAGGTTCCTCAGGAAGACCCCGGGGGCTGAGCCCCGGGGCAGTTTTTATAGTCTCTCTGATGTTATGATTGGTGGAGCTCCGATCCTCCCTCTGATGGCTCTTTGCTAGGGTCCTCATTGGTGTTCAGCTCCGTCAGTCTCTGGGGCGTCGAGTGATTGGTTTGCCCCCTAACCAATAATTCCTCAAGATGTTTACATCATAAATTATTAAGTCATCTTAAGAACATCCCAGAACGTTCCCCTCTTTTCTATAAACCCACCACTCTTCCCCCATTGGTGTCGCCATCTAGCGATCACATAGCAGCATTACACCCATGCAGTCGCAATAATAATTAACTTAATAACTATATATAACAAGTAACTATTAACTTCTTTTTAACCAAAAAAAAACTTTTAACCATTTATTACACATATGACAGCTGAAAACCATATTTGCTTTCAAATTCATTCCTTATTCACATTTCCACACAAGTTGTGAAAGAAAGCTAATGTTTCTAAGGCCAAGTTTAAATAGGCACATGTCGTGGTTTGACACCGGCCCAGTGCCAGGCACCCATGAGAGCTGCTCGCTCACCCTCCCCTGCCACAGCTGGGCAGAGGAGGGAAAAGGAAAAAACAATAAACCAACACTTCATGAGTGAGATAAGGACTGGGAGAAACACCTCAAGGGCGAAACAGGCTCAACTTAAAGTTGCAAAGTGAATTTATTACTAACAGAAACAGAGGAGGATAACGAGAAGTAAAAGAAGCCCTTAGAACACCTTCCCCCCCAGCCCCTCCCTCCTTCCCACCGACAGCGCAGGGAGACAGGGCATGGGGGTTTGGTCAGTTCATTTCCTTCCACTGCTCCGGAAGAGGAGTCTTCCCCTGTGAGGCCGTGGGGTCCCTCCCACAGGAGACAGTTGTGAGAAACAGAACTCACTCTTTAATTAAAGTTTGAAAGATTTAATAAGGAACAAAGTCAACAAAGCAAAAGTTAACAGCGCTGAGCCCATAGCTACCCACAGAGGCATGGCCAGACGCACACTCACGAAATGGTGGCCCCGCCTTTTATAGCCCTCTGGTTGCATCAGCTAATTACATATTTATAAATTATTTTTAATATTAGTTAACATAACTCCTCCCCTATCCCGCCTTTTTAGAGCATGTGCAGTTCTCTTCGCCAAGGGCCGCTGTCACTCTTCGATACTTTCAAAAGGTTTCAATTCCCTCATTGGCCAGATGTTATCCAACTGCAATAAACCTCCCATCTCAGCACAACGTCCGTGGGAAAAGCAGCTCTAAGCCCCAGTGAAAGTCAACACCCAGTCCCCTCCCCTCATAACAGCAAAACCACTCCCACAAAACCAGCATTACAATGCACAACGCATCTGCGAAAGCCAGCGCTATAAAACATATTTTTCCACAGTTCTCCGTGAACTTCCCCAGCATGGGTCCCCTCTCAGGAGCAGCAGCCACACCGCCCCTGCTGCAGCCTGAGCCCCTCCCACGGGCACACAGTCCTCCCAAAACTGCTGCGCCGTGGCTCTCTCTTTCCACAGGGTGCAGTGCTCCAAGGACAGGCTGCTCCAGCCTGGAAGCAGGACGCTCTCTCCCCACCGGGTCTCCCACTGGATCACAGGCTCCTCCAGGCATCCACCCGTTCCGGCGTGGGCACCTCCCCCATGGGCTGTGGGTGGATCTCTGCATCCCCCATGGATCCCCATGGGCTGCAGGGGCACAGCTGCTGCACCATGGGCTGCACCACGGCCTGCAGAGGAACCTCGGCTCCAGCACCTGGAGCACCTCCTCCCCCTCCTTCTCCACTGACCTTGGTGTCTCCATGTTGTTTCCCTCACATGTTCTCACCTCCTCCTCTGACTAGAATCCCAAAATCTTGTGACTTTGTTTTGATTTTCTTCTTAAATATGTCATCACAGAAGCATCACCAACCTCTCTCATTGGCCCGGTTTTGGCCAGCAGCATGTCCATCTTCAGAGCCATCAGCCACTGGGTCTGCCCGACATGGTGGGAAGCTTCCAGCAGCTTCCTCACAGGATCCGTCTTTATTGGCCCCCCTGCTACCCAAAACCAGGCCGTGCCAAACCAATACAGCACAGTACATTAATCACAGCTTAGAAGAGACTTCGACAACTCCAGCTCTCAAACAGTCCAAGATCTAATTGCAAACTGAAGGCCTGAAACCAAAATTGGGTCCTTCAACTAAAGTAATGAGAGGAGGGAAAAAAAATCGATGCATAAAAAATACCTACAGAAGCATTGGAACAATTGTTTCATATCACATGAAAGCCTGTTTAAAAAAGAATAAAAATATAAGATATGAACAAGATTTAAAAATATTCCCAGAAACACTAATCAACTCCGGTATTTTCTCCTTCATTATTAGAGATATCAATCTCTTTTGTAAGTTCAAATTATTATTTTGAAGCAAACAGCAAAACATAGCAGCTTTTAGGATAAGAATTAATCTTATCTGCAAGACAAGAAGAGGAGCAAACCTCCAGGCTGTCTGTAGGTCTGCAAGGATTTGCCATTCTCAAACCTTTAGCAGTCATATCCGTAAGAACAATCTCTCCATGTTTCAAGGTAGTAATTCTTTGCTGGTACCTTTGTAGCAAAGATATTATAACAAGGCAGTTAAAAAATGCAGTATGGATAGTAACTTGTCCTGAAGCAAAGCATCCTTTTCTCCAACTAAAACTATACTAGTAGAGTAAATCGAGTCCCTTGCCAATGAAGGAAGGACTCTGGTGACACAGAGCTGGTGTAACCTGGACTGACAGCAAGTGCAGCTGTAACCTGGTGAATCGAAGCAAAAAGCCCCATAATTTTTCAAATTCTCTACCTATTTGTATATAATGCTAAAGTGACTAGCTTGCTAATGATAAATCCAAGTGTCAAAGCATAGTGGGTTTTGAACATCTTTAAGATCATTGTAGATCACTATTTGCAAATCATTCTGTTTTCTTCTGTTCAGGTTAAGACTCATTAGATCCTACTTGCAGGATGAAGTTCTCACATGAGAGACTCATATTTAAGTTACTTAGCTGTTGGGATTAACCACTTGAACATAGAGAACTTTGGCCTACATTGGCAAGGCTTACCAATTTTGACCATAAAAATTATATGTACTGGCTGCTACAATGATGTATAAACTGTACTTGGGATCATACTATCAGAATTGCTAAAATCAATTAAATTAAATCATGATAAAAAACCCAAATAATTTTGAAGTGGTTCTTCCTGTCAGAAAGCCAGACTATCTATTGAAGGCCAAGAATTCATAAAAATTAAACTAATTCACATACAGAATTGACCTCAGACAACAAAGTGTAATTAATTACTGCACTGCTGGATTAGTGCTTACTGGTGATAATTATTCATTCCTAAAGGAATTAACACTATCTTTGCACTAAATATCAGAGGAACTCCACTCTTTGGGATCATAAAAAGATAATAATCATTTTTTTAGGTTCTTTTTGGTTTGGGAATTTTCTGTTTATGTATTCTTAACTGATGCTCATCCTTCCTTCAGATTCTGCTATGAGACCCTGCAAGTGATAGGCAGCACATCTTCCTTTCTTATTGGCAAGCCAATTTTCTGAAAAGTGACCAAATGACACGAGTCCTCAGTTTGCTTTCCAATGCCATGCAATTCTCCCACTATTCAAATACATCCAGTCCATAAGGAACACAATCGTTTGTTGTTTGGTGTTTCTTTGAACATTGCATTAACATGTGACATTAACATCACCGTCTACTAACAGAACGAGCAGGAAGACTGGTGCAACTACAAAGAAATCAGTAGTAACAGTAACCAGTATTTCTGTAATCCCAAGGTCAGAGAAAAGAGAGACCAAGCTTTTCAAAATGTTTAACATTAAACTTGAGCAATCAGAACTCTGGGTAGCTTTGCAAAGTGAAGCCTAAAAATTCTTTTTATCTTAATCTTTCCTTAAAATTCTAGCCAGAGGAAAAAATTCAGGGGTACCTTTTCTGTGGAATAATACTATCATTTATCATCCAGGCTGAGGTGCAAAGTGACACAAGATATTGAAAATCCCTTTAAAACATATGGAATAAAATCCTACACTCCTTTAAGTTTCTAACAAAATCTGCATGACAATTCATTGGACCAGGTTGCATCAGTGGTCCTTTTTCCCAAACACTATGATTACAAACCTTCACTTTGCAAGGAAGTCCCCTAAAAGATCAGTGTGTAATTCTTGCAGAGATTTTTACATGTATTCTAAGACTCATTTTCTGCAGCACAGGTTTTTTTATTATTATTATTATTTTTCTTCTCCAAATGAAATATTCAAGCTTGGTGTTTTTCAGTGCACAGCATCTAATGTTAAAGGCTGACATACTTGGTCATTATAAAGTTTGATCAGGTGAAAATAAAATCAGCGGTAATACTGTAAAAATTATAATGATTATAATGACAACTATGAACTGAGCAGATCTTTGATCAAATTCCAATAGCTAAGGAGGTGTGCAGGCAAGACGTAAGACAGATATGTGTAGTGAACAACTTGGGAGGAGGAGAAGGAATTTTGACAAAAGTTCTCAAAATTAAAAAGCTAACCCAAAAGATAGAAGATAAGTGGCTTGTCAAAAGGGCATGAAAAAGAGAAAATGGGAGGTTAATTATTGCTTCATAGGAGTAGGTTACTCATGCAAGATAAGTAGAGGTAAGATGGATGATAAGAGAGATTAAAGTCTGGAATATTAGATGCACAGCTGAGACTTCGAGACTATTAATTGTAAGTGGCTGTACAAAGCTGGCCAGAGATGAGCATGAAGTATGGTGTGATAAAGCTGGCAGAGCTATGCACTGCTTGCTTTGTAAAGAATGATCTACAGGCAGTACTACCATCTGCCAGGCCAAGTTAGAGATCATAAAAGGAAAACTTGGTAACATTTTTACATCGTTATTCTTCAAGATTCAGACACTATAAAACTGGTTAGAGTATGACAAAATAGTTCACTGGAAACACAAGAGAGGATTCTGTTAGATGGGAATGGAGAAAATCGGGGTCACAGTGTACTCCTGCACTGTGACCATTGCATGGCCAGCAGGTTGAGAAATGTGAATTTGGGCAACCCATAAGTCTTCATAAAAATATTACTTTGTACATGCTACAGTGTGATCTGAGTTAATCTCATTATTTGAGTTAAATTCCCTGAAGAATGAGGCCATTCTAGGCATGCTCTAGGAGCTGCAGGATTGAAGCAGGGTTTCCATGCGTTTTGCATCCTCTGGACCACAAGGTCTCTGGGATGGCTTTTCTCATCAAGAAATCAGCAGAACAGAGGAATTAGTAAGATTTGGAAGACAGATGAGACAAGACTTAAACATTAACAACATGAGTGTGTGAATGGAATGGAATAAAATGCAGCAAATGGAAGTTAATAAATTTTTTTAAAAAGGACTAATTTAGCAAAGAGGCTAAAGGCCAAAGCAGTTGGAAGTAGGCATGGGAAACAGAAACCAGCCTGTCAAGAAGACTAAGTCATTAGTCAGAAAGGGAGATGGGATGGCATACTACTTTCTAAATAGTGAAAAAACTAACAAACTTCAATTTGGATGGCATAGACACTTCATGTGAGACATTATACTTTTTTTTCTTATTAGAAATGTACACAGTGATGAGTATGTTTAAAATAAATAATGATTACATGCTGGTTGATTTGGTGAAGGAAAAAAGCACTTAAATTTAAACAGTAAATAATGCTGCACACACACACGCAGATATTCCTGTAAACCATACATATTGCTGAAATCAACAGGGCTATTGTGAATAAAGACTTTGGGAGGAAAAAAACCCATCATGCCAAGCAGATAAACCCATATGGCCATTTACAACAGACTTTCAGCCCAATTCAGCATTTAGATAGCAATCAAAACAGCTTAAGATTGCACTCAAATCATTTCAGAAAATGCTAGGATCTGCTTGCTGAATATAATAATACAAATTCTTTCCCTTTTTCATACTTCTCTTTAGCAGTGTGGCACTCCTGAAGCTGCCATTTGCTCCACTAGGATGCATTATTATGTACACAGAGCCTGCCACACGACCATACTGCTATTTGCCACCTCAGAGTAAGCTAAAAGCATTTTCAAAATGCAATTAGAACCTTTCAGGAGAAAGCTCAAGTTGTGTTTGGGTAATATGAAGTTAACTCTCTACTACATTTCACACACAGGCACACCAAAGCTAATAAATTCTTCTCATGTCTTCAGATTATTAACACACCTACTGGCAATGTCAAGATGTTAGTTTAAAGAATTTCAAATATGAAGCAGTTCAATAATCTGGTTTACGACAGCTGACTGACAAAGCTAATTAACTGCCTGGAGAAGATTCTTTATAAATGAAGCAACTTCTGTCTGAACGTATTTTCAAGAACAACAAAATGTTTGTTTTGTCTTTTCTCTCATATTTTCTTCCTTCCAGCCTTCTCCATCTCATGTAATCTTTGATAAAAGTTTCCTTGCTGGTATTTATATATTGCCCTTCCTCTGACTTGGTGTTTTCTTATTCTCTGTGTCCTTTTTATCTCCCTGCTGGACATTTCTACTCCTCTCCTCCAGACCTTTTCATGCCCTCTCCACAGAGCACTTTCAGGTTTCATGCCTTGCATCCCTACGCTCTCCTCAGCTGTGAAGTTGCTGTTCCAGCACCTCCATCTGCTGAAACGTCAGATGTTGCAGCATCTCCATTTCAGCATCTCCATCTGCTTTCTCATTGAGAGACTTCCCACCATGCATTATTTCAAAAAAAAAAAAAAGAACCTGTTTGCATCCAGCTTCAGTTACACAGAAGGAACACAGTACTTCAGGGATTTTTCCCCCATGTGACTCACTGAGTATTTCAATTTGGGGCAAATTTTTAAGCAGAGGCAGCTGACACTGGTAGCTCTAGTTACTAATAGCCTTTATTGTCAAAAGGCACTATCATACGTCTCAGTCTTGCCCTAAAAGACATCCTTCTGCCCATTAGATGGTTTCTCCTCAGTGAGAATAACCTATTTATCATACCAGATAACATACTGGTTTAATGAAATGAGCAGAGCTAATGAAATCACCCATTGCATAATATCCATTACTAGTTAAGAGCACTGAGAGTACTGAGATTTGAAAATACCTGCAAAATTCAAAACAAAACGCCTGCAACAAGAGGAAGAGTTGTTTTATGAAGATGAACATTAACAGATTTTTATTCCCATCAGAATCCAACTCTGAATGTAAGGATTGCTGCGTTACAGGCAGAATAATAGCAGGACTGGAAATAGTTATTTTTAGGCTCTTGCTGCATGATTCCTATTACAGAGAACAACATCAGGAGATTAATTTTTCTTACGAAGTAACGTATTGCTCAGATCTTTTTTAACACCAAAAAAACAGACTGAAAAAACCTAGTGCATCTCTGGGTAAATATCAAAACACTGAGGGATCGGATTTCCAGCTAGACTTGCAGAAGCATTTGCAAAAATTCTAGTTACAGGTCCATTTTTGTCTGATCCTGCTCAATCCTCTCAGAATGAGGGACACCCACTGGAGAGAAATTTGTGCTGTGACTCTCTGCCTCGTTCACCCCCTGCCCTTTCGCTTGCTGACAGCATATGCAGAAAAGAATCAGGATTTCACACAGAATCATCACTTTAGCAAATGACTGGCATTATGCTCATGTTCCAGAACATTGTGAAGGAAGAGAGGTGGGTTAAAAAATCTAGGGTATTACTGAGTCTCCTCTCACATCATTTGTCTTCAAGAGAAGAAGTTTTGTTGATCTTGCCATATTCCTCCTTTTAGCTTTTTGTGGAACACATATTCACTGTCTTCGAAAGGTCTGCAACTCCCACCATTCAAAATACAGGAGGAACAAATATTAGTTATTTATAGGAGGCTAAATGAGACATGGGAACCCACTCGTAATGCTGCAAAATGGAGAAGTGTGTTATTATCACTGCCCTTCCCCAGGCTACCCTCTCCAAAAGTCAGATGTATTCACATTTGAAGCCCTGCTTAGACTCAACACTTAAATTCATGGAATGTATCACTTTAGAATCAGGTATTTTGCACAGTATCAATGAAAAATTAGACTGAAATTACCTTTTTCCTTTCTGCTGTCAGATAAGACAGATGTGACAATTCTTAACAGACCACTTAGGCATTAGATTCTGGGAAAATAAAAGCACACAAACATGTGATTAAGGATGCATATGTTATTAAAGGATAATTGGTAAATAATTTTTTAAATGATTTTATCAGACTCAAGTCTGAGAGTCCATCCATAGATGAGCCATTCTTCCCCGTCCCTCTTTAAAACTCACTGATTGTGCTTTGCTTTTATAGGTCTGTGCTAGCTAATTAGGGAATTTCAGTAATCTATTTTTAATATGTACCATCTTCTGTTCTGTTTAGTGCAGCCTTAAGATAGACTTTTATCTTTACTGCTGTGCACAGATCATCTGAAAATATAAGTTCTCTGCTACATGACAACTTATAATGAGCCTTAATGAAGCTTGGGAACAGCTGTTAAAAACTCCAGTTGAATAGGTTTGCCCAAGCAACAGTAACTTATAGTGCTTTTTCTCTTACAGCACTGTTGAGTCATCTGCTACCGTACACATAATGAGAAAAATCAAAAATGAAACACCAAAGCTGGTTAATCCTTTTTTCCTAGACATTTTATTTTAATCAGAGTTTTAATAAGTACATTATGAACCATCATCTCTTAAGCCTTTCACCTTTTTAATTATATTACTGCTCTGAACATCGACAAAAGCAAATGTTATTATGCAAATTTTGCTCCAAATTCGTGTCCTTACCGAGAGCATAAGAAAGAGAGTTCAAACACCATTTTTAATTATACTATAGCTAAATGAGCTGCAAATTTTTAAAAATTACAATAAGCTCTCATGATTTTACGTGTTCCCTCAGCTAGGAAACAAAAGATTATACATTTTGGGTACAATCAAGGATTTAAAGAACTCTGACAGTCAAACATGATTGAAACAAACAAATTCCCTTACTTTATACCATTTGTCTTTCCTTTTTGACCTTTAAATGCTTAGACACTAAACTATCTGGCATAAAGGACACTCAGTGCTTTTGTATTGCTTTTCTCCTTACAAGGATGTGTAACTTTCCTGAAGCCTCTTCAATGTTTGGGGTTTTTTTAATGTAATTTGTCGATCATTCAGTCACAACATATGGGAGCACTTCACTTTCATGTATCATCTCCAAAGCACTACTGCAGAAAATATGAGGGTTTTTTTTTTTTTCCCCTCCAGTATTCCTGTTATCTGGTTTTGTTTCAGTAACACCTATGGGCTTAATTCTCACTCTACACGGCATGGAACAGCTGCAACAAGCATAGATCAAAAGCACATAGTTTAAGTCTAGAGCCAATGGATGGCAAAGAACTCAGATGACAGGACATAGGAGAAAAAGGAAATAGATGATTGCACTGAACTTAATAAGCAGAATCCACAGAACACCTGATAAACTTTTTCTCTTCTCCTTCTATCAGTCAATATTTTCAAGCAGAAATTTCCAAAAGCCAGGACTTGTTGATGTTGCCAACTTTTTGAAAGAGCCAAAAACTAGCCACAGGCATTGGGCTTCGCCTCATTAGTTAACATTTCTGCGCACTGAATATTTCATTATGAAATTTTCAGTTGTTCTGTTGGAAAACCACAAGAGACAGAGGATTCTTACTCATTCTGTAAATGTTGAGCAAGTCTGTAGACACCCTGGTCCAGGGAAATTTCACTATCAACTGCAATGGCATCGGAATTTGTTCTTTTCTTCACTAGTTCTGAACTCCAGTGCCGTTTTACTGGCTTGCACAAAGATATGGAACTGTTTGGTTGTGGAAAGAGCATTATTTTCTGAGTTTTTCAAAGTTCCAGTCTCATGAATTTTCATGCTAGTTATGCCAATGTTTTATTTTCATGATATTTTGGAGGACACTACACAATTATCACAACCCCATGGACAAATAACATAGATGTAACTGGAAAGAAATCTGTACAATTTAGACCTGAGCTTGTCAGCTTATACACTTTCCAAATTGTGACTGTCCTAGCAACACTGCTCTTCTAAGCTCTCTGCAAAAAAATAAAATAATACACTGCATCTGATAACTCTGCAAAAAAAAAAAAATTAAACACTAAGAGCCTGACTCTTAGTTATAAGGAGCTTATCTGAAGTAGTTGCACTGAAAAGAGTGTAAAGCATCATTATAATAATACATGATAAGAAGTGAAATTTTAGAACAACACAGAAAAGGGACATATTTTAATTCGAGAGTCATTCACAAGGAAGCTTCGCATGCATGAGAAATGCCTATGAAAAATACTTCTCACAATTTGGAGAAGAGAAGAATCTTTACACACAATAACAGGGCAGGAGTATAAGTCAGCCCCCCAAAAATGGCATTAAAAGCCCAGAAGCTGTTTCGGGAGGAAAAAAAAAAGAAATAGAACAAAGAGCTTCCCAGTTTCACCTAGTCATAAACCTTGTATCAAAGCAAGACAGCTTTCTCAGGTCTATCAGGACATCTATCTAAGATAATACCTGGTGCCTTTAAGAATTATTTATGAAGTAGTTTTTTAGTCACTCTAAAGAAAAATCAACTTCTTGCATCATAAGGAAACAAAGAAAAAAGAAAGGCAGGAGAAACCTACTGGTTCCCAGCCTATTTTGCATAACTGCTCTCTTTTTCCTTGAGATACGTAGGAGAGTGTTTTGGATATCTTGATATACACATCAGTTTTTGGGAAGGGAGGGAAGGGCAGAGGAAGGCTGGAGGAACACAAGAGAACAAAGAAGGAATTCTTCTGCCAGATTAGATATAGCTTAGCTGGAGTTTAATTTTTTGCATGGTTTTTTAAGGGAAGCAGAGGTAGCATGCTATCCCCATTGTCAGTGAGTTCAGAAACCATTAGTAAAATCTGGCTGAAATATGAAAACAGGGTAATAATCTCTGACACCAAATACTCCCTACTATGTGAATATCAGCTGCAGAACAGACAATAGATGCCCTAGCAAGCTTGGGTTTATAGAAGACTACAATTTCTTACAGTTAAAATTTTTTTAAACTAATCTTCTCATTCAGAACTGTTTCACAAATGAATTGTTGCATAAACTTGCACACTCATAAGTTGCATAGAGAAAATATCAAAAATTTAAGCTCTGCGCTTCTAGTCTAGATCTGCAAAAGACAGAATTTTGAAAGATAACCTGTACACCTAAGGTAACATCCAGCCCCAGGAATTCCACTGGCATTTTTCACTTATTTCCAGAGGAAAGGGCTTGTCTCACTCTTTTATCCAGGTTTTTGTCAACTGTCATTAACTCTGCATTTGGTAATTTTTCTCTCTTAAATCAAAAGACATCAATGACATGGTCGGTGCTATCCCATTGCATTTTCTATTTATTAAAGTATTAAGGGCAATTACCAGAAAAAAAAAATTATCTATTATCTTTTACAAAATACAACTTCAATACTATCAAGTTGCATAAATGCAGAAGGCAGAAACAGCCATAAATACTACACACAAGCAACGTTAATTAGGAGTCTGTTACTGCTACTATTCCCCAGAATTCTGTGCACTCTGTATAGGCACTCCTCTCTTTCTCAGGCCTTCGCAGTGCTATTAAACATCATTACATCATTATTGTTCCTTTGTTTTTCTTTCTGTGCACATAAGGCAAGGCCCATGAGAGAAAGAATTTATTTCAATAGAGAGAATAACATGAAAAATGTCCCAGCTCGAGGCAGCAGAATACTTGCAGGGTGACAGGCCCTCACCCATCACCACAGTAGTGTGCAGAACTTTTAAGGTATCATTATTCATTTATTGATGAAACTCTGACCAATTTCAAAACAATTAAAGCCCACCAAAAAAAAAAAAAAAAAAGAAAAAAAGAAAAGAAAAAAGTCTCCTAAGGATTATTTATCTGTAATGTGATTTTTGGTGGCCCTGATGAAAATACCAGCAATAATTTAAATTTAAATTACAATTTTTCAAAGAACATGTAATTTAAAGCTACAAAGACAGATACGCTGTCACTTAATATCAAACAATTGATAATTACTGAGAATGAGCACCAAAAATATAAGGCAGTAGCTGTATAAACACTTAATCCATCTCATTTTATATAATGATATTGTTACTTTAAATTAAATATATTTACATATTTCTGAGAGCAGTAACAGAGTAACTTGAGTCTTTTACACCATGCTCTTCAACACCTTATGATTTGAGAAGGAATCATAAAACATGGCCCTTGTGCTATTGCTTCCCAAACATCCCTCCGTATCTTTTCCCGCACAGATCACAGTTTAATTTTAGGGATGGTACCAAAGCCATCTCCTGAAATTAAAGAAATAGTGATAAAACACAATCTGAACACTATTGGGATGCCCAGAACTTTCAAATAAAAGAGTTGGGCTTTAAAGCTCCAACACGGTTAGCAAATATTCCCTAAGGGAAGAAATAAAAAAAGGAAAAACTAAAAAATCTTGGCAACTGAACCTCATTCTACATCATTCATTAACTGTGATACAGTGCTTACATGCCCTCAAACCCTAACCATGCTCTCTATGCAAATAACACAGGTTTAGCTTAAAATAATGAGCCAACTTAAACCTAAATGCACTTCCAGGGAATCAATTAGAGCTAAGACATTGCTAAATGTGACCCACTGTACACCACTGGCTTAAAATGGTCTATTTTATATGCTTAAACTGCTGATTTCATGCTGACATTTTGCCAAGCAACTAACGTGGCAAAAATTGAAATAGTCTTTAATCAAAGTTTCAATTAAACTGTACTCTTCATCAAAACACGTTCGTGCCAAACAATAAACAGAGAGACACCAGCCTCACAAATTCAAGGTGCATCTACTCAGAACCATTGCCAAATAACCAAACTAATGTGAATTTAAAAACACGGCCTCATAAGGAGCCTTCTCCTTGAGAGAAGGCGTGCTGCCATATGCAGATATAAGACACAAAATGACATAGCTTTTCTCAAACAGGTCTCTCCTTCCAACCATAAATGTCAAAAGTTTGTATTTAACAAAACGCATTTTCATAGCTAAGTTTCATAAATTTGTATTGTGATAGAGAGCCTTCAGTCAAAGACTACCAAATAGTTCTCTTGGCTGTGAAGTCTTAATGTACTATTAAAAGGAAGAGTATGTGGGAAAGCAGATCAGTGGGGATCAAAACAGGAATAGCTGTAAAGAGTAAACACTTTGGGCCTGCATCACTAAAGGATACTAAAAAGCATTTGCTTCATTGTATCAAAAGCTTAGTAGATATTGATATCCTAAGTGCTGAAACATAAAATATTTTCGCTTCACTACTTGCCCAACTTTTGAAAACTTTGCAAGTGTAAACTTTTCATTTAACTTGCACCTGTTAAACAGCAAACAAGGTCTGAAGTGTGAATACAGCTTAATTTCTCTGGCTAGTTCACACCTGACAAGAAAATATCTCTTCAAAGAAATCCTATGTAAGGGCCATAGAACCACATCTTTGAGCAGCAATATAGAAAGACCTTTATTTTTAAAGATAAATTCTTGCAGCTGGACACTTTACTTTGTCAGCTGTCATTTCTCTGGTTACAGTTTCCATATACCCCTCGGTTCCTCAAATGCTTAAGACTCCATTGGCTAAAATTCTCAAAGTAAAGGATGCAGAATAATGTTGTAAATTCTGGTAGCAGTAAAGGGAAAAAGACAAGGCATTCCCTATTGTACTGCTGTGAAAACAACGCTTCAATAAGTAGCTGCATGTTGTTATTTTAGCTCTCTTAATAAACTGTCATCAGTAGACATAAAAAAAGAGTAATTTATTTGATTTAAAAATGTATTTTAGGGCATTCATATTATTTGCTGTTACTGACTTTTATCTGCAACAGTGACATACAAAATAGTCATTTATGTGATTTAGACACCTAGCCATCTCATTTTCACACTTCATACTCCAAGAAAAGGCATAAACTTGCACGCAATACTGACAATTTAAATTCAGCAGAGCTGCTACATGACATCTCAATCTGTTGAGATCTCTCATACAATTACCACTGTAGGCCACTTCAGAATTATCCTCCTTTCTTTCATAATGCCATGTGGGGAGGGAGACATGCTGGCTTCTTAGGTTCTTGCACCTCCTCGCTCTAAAGATCTCAGCTGAGTCAAAATATCTGTCAGTCTGCAGATTACACTGTCATCTACTTTCAACACACTGATTTCCACTGAGACAAAAAATGGGGTTTTTTTATTTTTTAAACTACGTTATACTTCAACAGAGATGCTAAAGTAGCAGCAAAACTAGACACTTTCAAGCTACTACCATATGTAAAACTCTCTGCATGGCTGCATTTCCTTTATGCTAAATAAATCAGTTTCTCTCTTTTCCAAACAGATCTTGCCACATTAGATTACATGTTTCCTCTGCCCTTTCTTCTGCATGTTATAATAAATCAGTGAAAACCAAAATGTGACCTTAGAGAAACAGATCTGTTAACTAGACTTGCTGAATTTTCCTAATATTAATGACTGCTGTGAAAACTCTTCACATACATTTTGTCAAAATTTTTGTCTTTCTAACATGCAAAACCACCTAGGCAATATGAGGACAAAAACTTGAGTATATGGCATCCACTCAGAAGTCAAGGGACATCTTTCATTCTACCCTGCTGAATCTGTGTCCTCACAGCACACCTCAGTCAAAGTGAGACCCAAACACACAGTTTTTAAAGACCAAAAATAAAATATAGTAGAAAAGGTAGCTTTACAGAAATACCATAGATCAATATATTGATCTCTCTCAAGTAAACATTGGGAAGCTATGAAGCTTCATGCACAGGTACAAGTTAAAGAGCAGAACTATAAAGGGAAGCAAGTAAATTGAAAAAAACAGCTATTTATTTTTAGCTTCTTTTCAACCCCTGTTAGTAAGTAGGAAATGTAAACAGAAGGTGAATTTATATATTCATAGAAAGGACATTTATAGATATATTTATTCTGAGTAAAACTTGACAGCAAAAACCATATTGACAGACCAACACATTGCTAGACCAGCACATTTTCTCTGTGCATGAATTACTTTCTGACTATCACCAGAAACACTTGAAAGATCATATTTTTGATGGTACCTTCCGTAGCAAGTCATGTATGTTGACCAACAACATGGATAATGATTTTGCTAGTAGGAGTTCTGAAAATGCTCTTAAACAGTATTAAAATTAAAATTAAAATCCCAAAATAAACAAATAGCTGACGAACAACACCATGGGAATGTTAAACAACCATATTGTAAGTATTCAAAACTTGGCTGATTTCTAAAGTTTCTGTAGTGCACTGAGGACCTCAGTACTGCTTAAGGAGACAAGAATTAAAGACCTGTCAGACAAAAAAATGTCATTTTAGGCAGCAGATGTGTATGCTGTCAACAACTACTTTCACACAACACAGTAAACCAATGGCAGGCCTTTTTGGCTTTGTTATTAACAGATTACTGCAGGGGGTGTAAAAAGAGGAACACATTCTTCTAGGACAACTGGAAAGAATAGCATAAGTATAAAAGAAAAAAAAGAAAAGAAAAAAGCAAAGGTAGGTAACCCACTTGCTGGTACTGCAAAGTCACCATGCTGCAAAACAGATACTCAAAACCTCATTTCTATATTGCAGAGAGAAAATAAATTATTAGCAGTTTTATTATGTGGGCTTCTAAGAGATCAATATGCAAAGTAAAATTTTCTATCAGCACAACTGTTTATCTTTGACATCTGCAGTTAGGTATTATTAAATCAAAATAGTAACTTACAATTCAGGAGACATCTACAGCAATGTCAGTCCAGGACAAAATATTGTAATGCCAGGAATTCACCAACTAATACCAACACTTCTTCATTTGCTGTTTGCATGATCTCGAATTCACAAAGCCTTAAAGACTTTTAGCTAATGATAACAGTCTTTGATCTCCAGAAAATTATTATGTGTAAAAATGAGATTCGTAAGAACTCTCTTAAAAGGGAAATTAATTTAGTGATTATACTGCATATTAAAAAAAAAAAAAAGACAGAAAAAAAGAAAACAAGAGCACATTTTAAATTTCAACAAAATAGATTGATCTAAGTACTCATCATCCGTATTCAGAACACCATGAAAGACGTTTCTGAAGATAAAAGATAGTTCCATGAATGCATTTGCAGCCTGACACGCATATTCATTTCAGCATATTGCACCATTAATTATTCCTTTATAATCTCTACTAAGATCATTTTTCACTCATTTACGTTTCAGGCCTTCTGAAAGTGACAAATCTTTTCTCCTACATTTCTAAGTACTGTTGAGGGTACTTAAGAAAAAAGCAGCATTTGTTTTTCAAGTTCTTTTATACCTACACCACAAAGCAAGAAGATTGTGTCACTGAGTAACTTGGTAAATTTGTGTTCAAATATTCCCAGTCTTGGCTGAAAGGCTCTGTCTTCACTCAAGACATCATTAAGAATTAACATCATGGTTTTACCCTGGTCTTTCTAAAACATCATAAACCAACAACAACCAGGTCTCTTCAAGTAGATGTACAAAGGATCACCTCACTCCTCGGTACAAAACATAGAAAGCATTAAGGCTTCCTGTGAGATCTTTTGAGTCATTAATATCTGTAGATAGGACACAATTGACTCAACTGGTAACATGAAAGGCAGCTGTGGTGTCTTAGGATGTGTCATGGACCATCAAATGTTCCCAGAGTGTCTCCTGATCCACAGCATTACATCACTCAGTGTGAAACTCCCCACCCCAGGGGAGGTATTTGGGTGTTCCGTCTCAAACGTGAGCAAATATAACCCATGGAAATTTGGAGTTTTGGTGGGCTTTCCTCACCTCTGGTGCGTTGAGACAGTGACTATCAGACATCAAAATTGCATCAGGTCATGGGATTCAACAGGTGGTGACTATATCCCTTTGCACTCTTGTTCCCTGTTTCTTTCTATCTCTCTTTACCTCACAATTTTCTGTTAAATAAAAATCTGCGCTACTGACTTTGCCATATTGTCTCATTTGGACCTTGATTTGGCAGAGGCATCACTATAAGAATTTTAATAACCAGATTGCAATATTAATAAAACATTTGTTATCTATGTAGTTCAAGTTCTCAGGGAGTTTCCCCCCCACCACTTCCTCCTCTCTTTATCAGCCAAGCATACAATTGTCAGACAACCTCTAATAGTAAGTATTCCATAATATGCCCCAGAAAAGCAAAAGTTCACCCATGTCCACCATATTTCACCTGAAAGAAACTTTTTTGGGACATTTTGTAAGATATAAATTGAAGCATATCTATATGGTTTTGTTCAGAACTCTAATTAAGGATTAGGAGTTTAACTTGAGATACCTGCTTTGAAAAATACCATCCCCCTGAGAGTGTAGTTTGGAAACCTACTCAGAGGAATTTGCTTGTATCTGTGTCCTTCTTCTGGCCAGGACAGGGGTAATTTTTGCAGTAGTCAAGAGGAGGCATGGATAGGACCCAGATTTTATTCTATACCACCTCACATAATTTTCTGGAGAAGGGGGAGTGATTGAGCGGTGCATGGTTTGGAGGGTTTCAGTGGGAACACTAAACTGGGGAATACCGTTCCTAGACCACAACAATCTAATCTTAATAACAGTTTTTCCATGGGGCTAGAGGTCACTGAGAAGGATGGCAATTAATCATTCTCTCCCTAAAGACGCTTCTAGCATCACTAATGCTATTAATGTTCTCACAGATTTCATACTCATTATAAAAATTCTTGATTTTTATTCTTCAGTATAACTAGGAGAGAGATATCAGTGCCATTAGAAAGAACCTGCCAGATTTGGTATCCTTTTCTTTCCTCCTAAATCACAGTCATCAGCTTCAAGCTGAACAAACATGACTTGGTATTGTAATATCAGCAAAATTCCCCTTTAAAAAAGTTTTGTTAGAGCTCCTACAACTGGGAATTCAATTTACAGAGTTTGTGCACTTCAACAACAGTAGTTGAAGTAGATATCTGTAGGTTTTAGTGCCAGTTTTTTCCCTGGCTTATCCAGTACTCTTGTGCACAAGCAGTCCCCGCCTGCCATGTTTTTGTAAATGTGATTTTGCAGCACACCTTCCCTAGCACTGCACGCTGTGTGTTCAGGCCTCATCTTCCAGGTTCATCAGCAAGGACCTCCTCTTCTGATGCTGTGGTTTGGGCTATCAGTTAATCATTTCAAAGGTATATGACAGCTGAATCAAACATTACACAAACCATGTAAATGTTTCCAAAAAGTACAGTGTGCTTTAAATAGTACAAGAGTTAATACAATAGTAATGAGAGATTATACAAGTAAACAAAGCAGTACAACTCTTCCATTTAATATGTGCTGGTAAATAACATGAAAAGCCTAAAAGTAATCCCATCCAGAAGTCATTTACCTACCCAACTTCCAGTAAAATCAACAGGAGTTAGGTACATTAGGGGTTTTGAGAAGGCAAGTTTATTATTGTCTTTTCATTCAAACTGGCTTTAAATCACTCATAAAAACAAGACTTAGGTAAATAATAAGTTCTGAATTCTCTATGTAGTTAAATCTGTCAAAGAAGTCAAACCTACCAAAGCATATTAGGAGTCTGATTCCTATGGAGTCAAAGAGAGTTAGAAGCTTGTGAGACACAGTGCTTGGGAACCTAGCCCCATTTAAACAGGTGGTTTGTAGAACTCAATAAATAGAAATTTGACATTTTAGAGGCTTAGACAGATTTCATTAGAATGAATTATATCTGAGAGCCTTGATGAAACAGGAAATGCCTCAATTTTTTTTTATGGCATTGCAGACCTACTTTTGGGTGTCACAGAAAGACGAAAGCAAGACTATGATGCATCTTATTTAATATCTTACACCATGTATTTTGTCTGAAGCTTTCACATTTCAAGAGAGTATTGTATACATGGCCTTTACATGTAAAATACCTTTTTGGATTTGTATCCAAGAAACCTGTCTTAAAAGCTTAAAATTCACCTTGACCATTAAATAAAAATTCAAAGTCACATATTATCTGCACTCTGAGAATTATTTCAGTAGCATTTAAGATTACTGAAAATGAGAATTTGAATGGTATAAGAATTTTGCAGCATTGTAGAGAATATATAAAGATCAAAATTTTTGCAACATAGGATAACATTTTCATCAGAAAGTTGTATTTAATGGACTCAACTCTGAAATATTGAAATCACATGAAATATCCTATTTTCATATTATGTCTTGACATCAGACCTAATCACTTCCCTTGACTTGATAAATCTTATAGAATTACTGTCAAGCTGTATTTGGCTGAGAGATCTGTTTATATGAATATGATTCGTAGTTTTGCTGCTAAGCAAAAAGATAAATCCATCTGCTCTCTTTCATCTCACCTTTTTATGAAAGCTTGCAAGATGAAGCCTGTAGCATATTTTTTTTTTTTAAATCTTTCTTTGGCTGTTCCATTTTCAAATATCAAAAGAGGGTTTGTCAGCACAGCCTATTGAAGCTTCTTTCCACTGAGGTTATAAAACATCGTTAATTCTTTGCTCTAAAACCTACATATCCAAGATGGTCACATATTCAAATGCTCATCAGCCTTCTGCTTCAAACGAAGTGCAAAGAAATGTCATGAGCCAATTTTACTCTATTGAGTTACTTTAACTTCATTCCAAAGGCCCTGATACTGAGAGCCAAAGGCAGGAGATTTCACTTCCTTATGTCTTAATATTTTGTGTCTCTTAAATATTTGGGGGCCTGTCTTCCTCTGTTGATATACTATGTAAATTCTAGACCAACAAAGCCTTCAAATTAAGGTTAAACACATTCCATGGTAAGTGGCACTTGTGTAGTTTTCCTAGAGCACAGAGCCACTCATGGGAAAAAGAAACGGCCTTCTAATGAGATACCCATCTCATCTGCAGCAGGTCATGGCGTCCTAGAAACCAGCTTCAGATTAAGGACAGAAATAAAACTTCACCAGAAATGTTCATCTGATTAGAGGACAAGATCTTCGCCAAGCACAGGAGCAGGCACACTGAAGCTTCTCAAAAGCAAGCAGGGGAGTTGCTCAGTAGTTACAAGAGACATAGTAAATTTACAGATAACAAAACAACATCACTGATCATGCATGCTCCCTCTTCCCTTGTCAATCATCTAGCTCCAGCTGTGCAGACAGTGCTAACTGGAAATTCCACCTTTGCTGTTCACGCAGAAGATCACTGACATAGTGACAGATTTCTTTTTGTGAAGTTCAGTTACGCATCACAGGTTAAAATTTATAATAATACCTGAAAATAGGCTGCAGTTTATATCTTACATTTTTTTCAGAGAAGTACCCCTGAATGGACAGAGGTTGGTGTGGCAGTTCCTTCACTGTATATCCTTAGTGTATTTCTTTTCCTGGTTATCACTCATAAAATATTCAGCAGGAGCACAGGGCCACCTGCAGAGAGGGAAACCAGGACAGTTCTCATGGATCTCCCTCCTATAAAATTTAGGCAGCAGCAATTTTTAAATAGAGGGCTGGGGCTAAAGAGAAATCTTTCATGACGACCCTAAAATCTTACAGAAACATCTTTTAGAGAGAATCAGGGGATTGTGCATTCACCAGCTGTTCCTGTGATGTTCCTACATTCGTAGTTTCTAGATTCAGCTACAAGGTGTACACTTGGGAATGGAATGGGAGATAAGATTTGTGCTTCAAGTACTTCAAAATGTAGCAACCAGGCTGTGGACATGGTAGGGTGCTAAGCTATCACTTAGTGTTTTCCTTGGTAAGCTGATTTGCAGACAAATGAAAGCCTCAACTTAAAATCTAGGTGTTGAGGTTCATAATTCTCAAGGAGTGAGATCTCTCACTATTTTCAAGTCTTCTCTCTTATCATGAGCCATTTCCTCTGAAATCTCTGGAATTTGTAAAAACAGTAAGACTGTCACTGGACATGTTCAGATTACTAGTCTAGAAACTGCTGGTCCATCAGTTTAGAAAGTAACTTTTTCCTCAAGAATGCAAAGATATTTCCAAAGTTGCCATGTATCAGGGGGGAAAAAAAAAAAGGGAATTCTTTCATTCCTCTTCCTTTTGCCAGAGCTTTCACAAAGCAAAGTTTATAAACAGAAAATAAATCTATTTAGTTTTTCTGGATGATAACACAGATACACAGATCACTGCCAGATAGCACTTATGACAAAAAAAACCAACCAGAACAGTGTTGGCTCTTCTCTTGACCTCCGTTAAACTGAGCAAGCTCTGAGATGGGCACATTACCTCCAAGAAATTTGCTCCCATTACTCTCCATCATGTATTTCCAATAGTAGCTAAAATAATCAGTTCTTAACAAGGATCAGTGGAAATACAGATTATGGTGTTCACCAAGACCACGGTGGATAGACTGAAATAACATCAGCTGCGATGCACTAGAACTGTACAGCAACACATATATTTATCCATGGGCTGTTAACTACCTGTTAGCCTTCAGGACAGTAAAAGTTATATTTGCCATTCCAATTTTCTTCCTAAAACCAAACAGAGCATCTGATGCTCTGTTATGCAATACCCAGTTGGGATTTTTCCACTTACTAGCTCAAGAGATTGGTCTTTGTATGTGACGCCTCCTTTGATCCTTCCCTTGTGCGTGTGCCATGGTTCATACAGAAGATAAATTAAGAACCACATTTACTCATGTTCATTATTTTACCAAGTGACAGTTCTATTGGCCATATTAGTGATGTCACAGATTTTCTTTTTATTTCAGTCATCTAGAGTGTTATTTGGAAAGAGTATTTTCTACTTAAAATCAATATCTTCTCTAGCTGCTATAATATTTCTTCATACTTAAAGATATTACTCAGAATATAAAAGCCATTGATTATAGGCAGAAAATATACTTGCCAGTTACCAAAGGAGAGGGGAAAAATAAAAAGTGCTCTCTAGTTTAAGTAGTTCCAGCTGGTGACACACCAGTACTAATCAGCACATGTTTCAAAAGCACCAGGGCCTTCTCAAGAAAATGCTTGGGTTTTCTTCTTATAAGCTGAAACACAAAGTATCGTTTATTCCAGTGAAAACATGAACCCAGATTTCTAATGCTGAACTTCTCAGAGATATGCTTTCACAGTAACAGAATCAGAATGTACTGTTCTTGAATTATGGTAGTGAAAAAGCAACTTGGCTTTTTTTTATGCAAGCTTTCCAGACAACTCAACAGAATTTGAACAGGTGAACAGAGCAGTGAAACATTTAAAAGATTGGAAATTTGTCCTTTCTTCTTTGGGCTGAAGATAAAGTAATAAAGTGTGTACTTGATTTTGATAGGTTGCAATTACCTAAGAATGGTGTTACTAATTACTGTGCAGTAGAATATCAAAATTTGGAAACAGCACTTATTCCCTGTTTGCCCTCTTACCTCCAAACCTCCTGCAACCACTTCAGCACTTGTTTATTTTCTCCATTGTAGCTGGCTGCAAGGAAGTCTCGTGGATTTATGTCGTACCTCTGGTCATGTACTTCTCATTGTCGTGTTCCAACCACAAATAGGGTGTGCTTCATATAACAGTAAAGATGGAAGAAGAAAAGTCCAAAAAATTAGTTATGTAGTTTAAACAAGCTTGATACAAGCAACAGCCAAATGACCATTTCCTAAAGAGCTTGGTTTAAGGAACAATTTTCAGTGTGATATCTAATATGGAAGTTAAATCACCTAATAATATACAGTAATTTCTTAAATTATATCCTTCTATACTTACCTAGTTTAGTTATTCAAGAAACTAAAATAAACCCTTTGATAAATTTGTGTCCTCTTTGATAGCCTTGATATACCAGAACCAAATTCCAAGTCTCTTCTGAATGTTTCTTCTGTGTCTATATATTATAATTTTAGGTATGTCCCAGACATTTACTCGTTATTTTGCAAAAAGTGCATTTGTGTGGTTTTGGTATTAGTAAAAATATTCTGAAAAAAATATGTAGGTACTGGCTTATTTGATAAACCAGAGATAAAATTTGGCAGGATTTTTTAAAGCAATCCCTAAAACCAGTAAATGCTTTGGCCATCTTCTCTTCCCCACTAATTCCCTCTTCCTTGCCCTGGCCTCATACAGTCATTAAAGCAGGCAGAGCCTCCAGGTAGCACTCTTAGTGAGCTATTTACATTTTAAAAGATGTTTTGGAACATGCTCAATTCCAAGCAGTTCTTACATAAAATTGAATGTCATACCCTGGTCAATACTTAACGCCATTTGACATGTGGCTTCTGCAAAGAATACCTTAACCAGTATGACAGCAAAGACAATTAACAAAGAACCTACATCCTTCCAAAACATTTTCTTCTGTCTATTATGAAAAGTTTTTCACCACCTGTATGAGTTACTCAGGTGACAAAGAAACACGGAAAACCAAAAGCACTACAAAAAAACTGCAAAAATAAAAAGAAAGAAACTGCCCAGACAGAGCTGTGTTTGAACTAAGGTTTTGTTTTGAAACTACATATACATGAAGTATTACTGTAATTGACAGATAAACTAACAGACCTATAAATGATGAATTTCTAGGACATGTTTTTTTTCTTCAAGATGATTAGGCTTGAAATATTGGGACTTCACTGGGAAATTTAATGGTATTTCAGTCTGGCTGTTAACAAATTATTTAAATGACATAATGATACTCACATCTAGCTGACCAGTGAAGATAGTAATGATTTGTCTTCAAAATTTATCTTCTCCTCAGGGATAAACATGCTCTTATTTTAAGTAGGATGAAAAGAACTTAGCCGTTCTTCATACCAAGTGTTTTCTTGCAAATTAATTAATTTTTTAATACATCAAAATATCAAAATATATCCTACTACATACTGGACTTCTAACACTGCATATGTTGTGCAAAAAAGAAGACAGAGCCAGGAAGAACAGAAAAATATATTCATTTGGGCAGATGGGAAATTAAGAGAATCTTGTAATAAAAAGTCTCAATCAACCATTTCCCCATTTTTTACATGGGTCTACTTTACTCATGCCAATCTACCAAAACTGTGTTTGCCCAAAACTCATTTTACATTGTGTTGGTCTTTTGCCAAGCAGAGAATTTAATAAATTTTATCAGAGTGAGGAATGAAATGGACTGCCACCCTAGGTATCCCACTGTATATCAGTCATGCCACTGATCTGCTCCGCAGTGCATCTCTCCTGTCCAACTGAACCAGTGCTATGAAGAGCAGCTTTCCACTTGACCTATTTTGACTCTACCATATCCTTACAATTGAAGAGTCAGCATCATTTCTGGTCAGCAAAATATAAAATATTTTTGTTTCCATGTCAATATGCTTCTGTTCATCTGACTCCTACCCAGACACAGATGTCAAAGCAGGAAAATTGATTGTTCCACAAATGTTTTTTCTGAGTAGCATAGAAATAAGAATGAGCAGGAAACTGTGATTAATTCTCTCTTCTGAAATTTCACCTATATTTTAGAGAATCAAATGCTTCTATAATTTGGGGTATTCCCATAAACCCAGTTGATTTTGCACAAGCTCAGCTTGTTGAAAAGGTGAGGATTATCTTCTGGAATAGCACTTGTGCTACTAGTTAGCATTTCTTCTGACTCACCATTTGCACAGAAGAATTTTCCATTCTGTCATTGCCCCAGAGATTCTTTTCATGGTTTCAGTAACAGTGACATCTGCAGCGGGGAGCTCCGGCCACTTGAAACTCATTAAAACATATTTGAGATTGACATCGAGTTGAAAACATCTGTCAGACTTGGCCAAAATGTCAAACAAGTATGATATTGCTGTGCAATCCTGCTGCAGTGACTTAATAAATTACTTGGCTGCAGTCAACACATGGTAAATTGGATTCCAATTACTGGCTTGGTTTTTTCTGTATCTGAAATATACTTTAACTTAAAGGTCCATAAACTACGTGACCTGCATTATAATTAATTTGCTGAATCTAGAAGCTGAGGTAAAGTGATACAACTTTGCTTTTTAACATGCTGTAATGAGCATCAATCTAATATACACAGCATGGCCCACATAGAGTCTCCAACAGAAACTAAATCCCCTGCATTTCCCAAACAGAAGGAATAAACAAATGACTACCAGAAAGTTTCAGCCTCTTTTTTTAAATTAGCCTCAAAAGTCCCAAACAACTCAGCAAAAATCTTCAAAGAACCTTGTGTCATTTTTAAAAAATAATGTTCAGGGAAGCCTCTGCGTTACAGAAGTTATTTTTCTAGGAAGCTAAAAAAATATATACCTAAATGAAGGTATGCCAAAGTAACAAATCATCGGGCTGTATTTACTATTTCAAATGGAATGGGAAGGAAGTAGCACACATTCAATTCTTACCTTCAGAAAGACAATGTTTTCTTTCAGATGCAAGTCAAGGGAATCCAGTCTGGGTGTGGGGAGGGATTGGATTAATAATTTCTCTCTATTTATTTTTAAGTATCCATTTCCTTCAAAGAGGTTAGAGGGGTTTTTTTTAGCTCTCCCTTCTTGGGAAGAATCCCCTAAACAGGATACTTTAGGAAAACAAATGCTTTTACACAAAGTAAGGCTCTCAACAAAATCATCACCTTAGACTCTATTATGATATAATTTAGATTATAAAAAGTGTTATCTGTGATTAATATGCTAACCTGTAGATGCAGGAGTAGCATGTCAATGAAATGATAAAATTTATATAAGGGGCATAATTCTTATTTTATCATTCTGCTATTTTTTGTGTTTGCTGGGTTTTTTTCCTGAAACTTCAGCAGTTCTCAGAAATGATGGATATTACTTAAAGAAACAACAAAGATTTTACAACCTACTATTATAGGTACAAATTATTCCCAATTTGAATAAAGATTATTTGGATAAATGTAAATAAAATCCCAAATTTTGCTGACATGAAGTCTCATATATTCACAGACAATCTCTCTTTGTTTGCTTGCAGGAGCTTTAAGAAGAAAAATTTTAATCTTTGGGTTATTACCTGTGGCCAAAATAAATTTCATTTTCCTTTATTGTACTTTGAAAGCATGCATAAATGCAAAAAAAAACACCAAAACAATTTTTTTTTTTCAAAAAACGGAGTGCATTGTGCTATGTTTTGATTTGTTCTACGGTATGGAGACCTCTCAAATTCATGGTTCCCTGTGTGAGAGGCTGGCAGACAGTCTATTTGCATCTGTATTCTTACTTTTTAGTACAAATTTTTTATGCAGCTAGCAAGTGCCTTTTCTAATAATTTTCCATTTTAGAAGACTGTTTGCACTTACAGTAAGATTTTGCAGCATGAAAGAATATAATGCAACCACATAATCTTTACATGCATATTGAACAACTTAAGAATTTTTTTTGAAATTCACAATATTATTGCATTGCCTTTTTTTTTTGGCTTAATAACAGTAATAGGTGTGTACACAATGTGCTGCCTGACAAAGCAAGGGGTGCTGCTCCAGAATTTTGTCTTCTTTTCTTCATCATCTATAGTTCAATGAAATACTTCAGTGGAGCTCAGACTATAATAATAAGGTATGTTTAACCTAAGGGTTACTCATACTTAAGGCTCTCACTCTGTGAGCAAACTGAGAAATCACAGGATTACACACAGGGTATAGTGAAAACCAGTTCAGGTAAAGAAGACAAAAATCTAATCTTCATAAAACTATAACAAGGTTCTCTGAGCCTTTTTAGTCCCTAGGATTTAATAAGATCCATGGACAGCTCAGTCACTGAAGTCCTTGTTGGTGCACCCACACTTTAACAGTCATCCTGAGAATATGGCTGTTCCTGCCAATTCATAAATGCAAATTTACTTTAGAGAGGGCATGAATAACCCACTCATTCATCCTTGGCTACAATCACATGGAAATGCACGTGCTGAGCAACCAGCCATGCATTACTTTTTGTTGTAGGTCTGCTCTATCTGCAAACATCTCTCTCCCTTTTCAGAAGAGGGACAAGACAAGGTGATGAAACAGTCAATGTAAATCTCAGGATTACAGGCAGGAAACATATCTTCATTACAAAAAGTTCTCTAGAAACTCCTATAAACTGCTATCATCCTATGGTCTCTAAAACACACTATTGTTGTTCATTTCTCAAAACTGCCACTTGAAAATCTGGGTTACTTTGCAATTTCTGGCTGCAATCTCCTATCTTTGTCTAATCAACAGAAGAAACTGAGTGTGTGACCCCTTTCTGTGATTCCAGAAAGGAATTCTTGCATCTCCAGCCTCCAGGCTAAGAGAGACTATGCTTCTTTTAACATGAGCATTCACTTTTCTTGAACTATTTTCTGTAATTTGCTTATCTATATAAAGCAGTAGCAACATAATACTTACCAAAGGATAGTGCTGCAATGAAAATAAATATATAATAAAATACTCTAAAAATAAGTAAAATACTCTTTCCCATGCATCTAAAGCCAAAGACAAAAAAACTTGACTCTGCTCAAAGCCTGCTTCAGGAAAGACAACTCAGTTTTGGCTTACCTATATGAAAAGGACAATGTCCTTGACCCAGCAGCACCCTTTTTCTAGAATTCACACTATCTTTTTCATCTTCTTATATCACACCGTAACTTTTACTGACAAAGTATTTATCCCGTAGAAATTACAACATCTTATATCACCTAGCAATGACTCCATTGAAAAAAAGAAGCAATCCTACCAGATGTAGAAGAAATCCATTCTGTCCTTTGCATATTAAAAAAACCCCAGCATTATGTACAAATTTGAGAAAGGAAAATACACAGGGTCCTTGAAAAAAGAAAAAAAGCAGAAAAAAACATTAATTAGCAATATATACCATATTTTAATAAATATGAGTAATAAACATTGCTACATGGTCTCAAAAAATGGCATGATTCCCAAATTATGTCTATACAGGATGAAGCTCTCCTAAATGCATGCAAAACTTCTAATCTAATGAGCAAAAAGTTTTAAATAATAAAATCAATCAAATATCTTACGTCTTCTCTAGAAGGAATTTTATTCATTAGAAAGAAAACCTCATTAATATCATCACTCCAAAATCCTCCTTTGTACTCGTTATAATCTTAGAAAATAAGAGGTTTTTCTCTGGGAAATCAGAGTCTTTCTGCATGGCCTGTTTGTGTTTCAATACCTCTTACCACCACTGTGTAACTAGCACCTTTAATCTCCTGCAGAAGTAACCTTATCATCCCACTGGCATTCCTAGGAATAAAAGGAGCATCACAGTATGAGTCTGTTAATCACTTTCAAGGCAAACAAAAGCCCATTTTCTTGTCTTTGTATTCTGTTGAAGTTTATCAATGTCAAGTCAAGCCTCTAAGGCAACACATCTTCAATTAGAGATGTAAAATCCAGTTTGCATGCAATTTAAATCCTGCAAACTGGCAATCTTCTCATGGAAATCACAATTATTTCCATTCTCATGCATCAGTATTTCTGATCTACCATCATTTTTCTCTTACACGAAGTGATACTTAATTTCCAAGACTGAGCATTTTTGACAGGGTTTTCTGATTTGCCATTTAGTTACCACATACAGTCAGGCTTACGCTGATAGATGTTTCAGCTAGAGGAACAAATAATATTCTTCTCTGCCACACTCTTTACATACCTCACAGATTCCCACTCCACTCTCACCAAGAAAAGTTAGTCTTTCCCCATCCTCTCCCCTAAAACAATACAGAGCAGGTTTATGAACAGTTAAAGCTTGAAGTCTTTCTCATGCTGAACGCCAATACAAATGTGTTCCCATACAACCTTGGCTGGAGATATATCTCTAAAACCATTAGAATTCCACAAGAGACACTGAATTTTGATTTAAATAGGTATGGTTGTGTGCATGTGAGGCCAGATCTTTAAATTAATATATTCCCTTTGGTTTCAGGGAAACTGTGATTTAGATCCCACAACAGCACAGCACTGCAATCCCACTGAAGTCAGTGGGTCCCTAAGTTCAACAGCAGTAGTATATTGCTAATATAATGTTAATAACAATGGACTCCTGAATCACACATTTACCGTGATCAAGAATAAGAAACTTTTCTTTTAGCTTACTACACCAGGGCTCGGAGACACATCAAGTTTAAAATGACTGAGGAAATGTCACAATTCAAAAACACCTGACACCTGTTAATGTTCTTTAAACCAGAAATATTCTATGTCACAAAAATGCTAGAATTCTCTTGTGTTCTGATGAGTACTCATTCCAAATTTGTGCTCTATTCATTAAAGCGTCTCTTGGCTTTTTGTTTCCATTTTTGGTGGCAGAAAATCAGGACTTCTTTTCCATTTTAAAAAATATATCCAAAATAGTGCAAAAAGGTAAAATTTTGACATTTACTGTATCTTTGTTTTTAACTCTTAGATTGTTTAATTTCCCTTTCTCACTGTTTACCCTATTGAATTTATTTGAATTTGATTGATTTTATTCATCCATTTTTAAGGCCTTGGTTTTTCAAATTCTTTTAATTTCTCTCTTCTTTTTCTGCAGAATTCTGCCATTCTTGAATCTCCAGAAGATGTGGAAGAGCGCAAAATTTGCTAGAGGACATTGAGGGTATTCTGTGATTTACTTCAGAAAAAGCAGAGATCTTCTTGAGAGATAATTCTGAAAGGAAAATTTTCGGAACCTGATATACCTCCTTATGTGGCTGGTAGAAAAATAAAGAAGTAAAGATGAGTTTGGGAGATATGGAAGGACAAGTGTTGCTGTAATATTTGTCTTTTTTTCCCAAATACTCTATTTAAATTGGCAATAAAATAGTAATTCTTGTAATGCATCTGTTACGGTCTCTTTTCGTTGCAATACTAACTCCTAAGTGGTCTCCCTGTCTTAGCTTGACCCATCAGCTTTCTCATCCTGGTTTTTATTTCCCTCCTGTCCTGCTGAGGAAGGAAAGCGAGAGAGTCTGGGTGGGCATTTGCCCTTCTCCAGGTTAACTCACCCCACTGCATTGCACTAGATCTTTCACAGAGGACTGGGAACTTGAAACTGCATTGAAAATTTTCAAAAACCCTGACAATAGCTCTGATTCTGCAGTTCTTTGTATCCAGGAAAAGATGGGACTGTGCAGAGCCCTGTGGATTTCAATGTACCTGCCCACAAGAAGGGATATTCAAATCAACAAGCAGGTGCTTCTATACACAGAAAAGCTGGCTGGAGGCAGGAGGCTCCACCTGCCTCAAAACAACTGTGGGATCAGGACCATGGAATCCTCAAAATAACTTGAAGCCAATATATCTGTCAAAGGCATAGAACCAAAACAAAAAAAAAAAACAACTCTTCACAATTAGCCCACAACCACTTAGCTATATGGTCATCAAAACACTAGAGAGAAAACAAATATAGTCAGGGGCTCTCTTAATTTCATGCACTGTGACTTCAACAATTTATTCATGTCTCATTTTATTTCTCTAAAATTGGCCTCATTTAAAAGAAGGGAAACCACATTTCATGCTCTTCAGTTTCATTAAAGAGATACAGATCCCTTACCAAAAGAAGACTACTCTAAATTAAACCATTGTAGCAGAAGAAAATATTGAAATTTTGAATCTGAAAGGACTCTGACACGATCTATATTCTCCTGCATGTGTTTCTTTATGGTATTATAAACAAAGGAAGAAAAATCTCCTCCCTTAAAAAAATTGCTTTGAATCACATGATGAAATAGGTAACACTCAGCTGAGAGCAACACAAGTGGACTACCTCACAGATTTTCTAAAGTTTGTCAAGAAAGAAGTCCATTGATTCTTCTTCAACAGTGTGGGAATACAGTATTTCACCCTCTGAAACTCACTTGTCTCTGCCTGACAGGGAAGGTATGGTAAACTCCCTTGCTTAATACTCATTCTGTAGGAAACGTGATAGAAACCCTGTATGAATTACACAAGATAAATCCAGCATCATTCAATATATGTGGCTCACAGTGAACTCAAATTTTATGAGTAATTAATGAACTGCTCTAAATTCCAGTAGTATTTTATGTTCTCTTGGTTACAGGATATATATCAAAACATACATCAAAAGTTTTTTTCCACATGGGTAAACAACCATTTCTGGGGCTGACTTGAACAAAAGATGCAGCTCAGATTTATTCAAATCTTACTTCATAGCAGGTAAGGGTCTTCAGTTCCCCTTTAGCATTCACATTCATTACAGAAAACAACAGTTTGGTGGCGGCTGCATGACATGAGGATGACAAAATATTTCCATTAAATTCCCCATTGAAATTTCTTCCTTTCTCTTTTTCAGGTTTGTCTGCAAAACAATAACAACAACAATAACAAAGGGGGGGAAAAAAGTCTCTCCTTTCTGTCTTTTAGATCTGTCCAAGGAAAAGAAACTACCAAAAGTTTTCCATCAGGGAGCCTTCTCCATAAATACACTTTCCATAAACACTTTCAGTTCTTGATGTTCTCTGTCTCCATCCTCAAAGCTGTACTGCCTCAGTCTCCTCCTGTAGGTACAGCTTCCTGAAGAGCCACCCTTCAATGTCCTTGTACATGGTGAAAAGAGATGTTAGTTCTATGTGCTTTCTTGAATCCTATTGACCTTTCCAAGGCAGCCCAATATCCTACAAAACACCCAGGCAATAATTTCCAATAATCCATTGATATCCTTTTCCAATAATCCTATTTATAAGAGGCGAGAGACCAGGGAGCATATTCCAAGGAACAGAAATGCTGTTTCTTTCATAGCCTAATAAAAATGGAAGACATATCTTCCAAACAGAAGAGCAAATTAATTAGTGAGCCTTGTCAAGCTCAAAAACCCCCCTCTATCGAATTAAAAGAAATGAAATATTAATTTTGTTATTTTAAACTCATTTTCCTTACAGTCCACTGCAAATACTGAAATACAAGAAATATCCCATAAACACACATTCATAGCTCAGGTCTATTTCCCTATTTCCAGGGATCAAGGGGACAAGGAGTGCAAATAGATTACTTACTGACTTTTTGCAGACTTTTTTTTAATCATAAATTACTTTCCTACAGCTACATGACTATTTGGATTCCAGAATAAAATGCATGTTTTCTGAAAGATTCTGAGTGGCTCACGAGAAGGACCATGAACAGTCATAAATGGTAATGGCCATAAATCATCCTGGGTTTTATGCCTCTGTTAAGGTGGATTGCCTGAACTGAATCATGGCATCAGCTCTTAAGGAAGGATTTCATGTTTTAAATCTTGCTGTACATCAATACCAATTATTTAAAACTTGTAGTATATCTATCTGTCACTTCCTTACTTCATGTAAAGCATTGGATTTCACCCTCTCTGTGCTGGGTGGGAGAGTGAGTTCCCTAAAATATTACGCACTGGGAAACTGTGTTCTAATGTACCTTGCCAATTTTGCCTGAAGCTGTTTCTGTCGACAGTAGGGAAAAGGAGCTATCATTTATTTCAATGGATGCTGGCTCAGATGGAAAGACATTATACACAAACAAAGCTTTAGGGACTGTTTTTGATCACCCAGGGTTGTTTGGTTTCTTTTTATTGTTGCTCATCTCTGCGTTTCCTGATTTTGCTGAAGTAAAGAACAGCTGTTCTTTACAGCTTACCAATTCAAAGCTGTGAATTCAAAAGTTGCATCCAAATTTCCTTTTTCTTTAATAGTGTATTATAGATCCTATCTCATTCAATAGAGAACAAAAGTAAGTCCACAAAAGGGAGGAAGGGGAGTCAGTCTCACAATTCTACTAACTGTGGGAAGGAGTGTCTCCCTGTATGTATATCTACAGGCACACTGCTGGAATTTCTTGCTTCCCAGTAGAACTGAGACTGTGGTAACATGGTTCACACATGGAAGGCTGCTCCCCAAAATTGTTTTAGGGTCATTGCAATGACAACCCGGAGGGTGCCTCAGCAAAGCTGGTGTTTTTCTGGGACAAAAAGACAAATGTGATTTCTTCACAATGTGTGTCCCTTGCACTGTGTTCTGTTACATTTGCAGATCAGTGTAGGCACAGTACAACTGACATGAACGTGCTCAGTGAACCTGCCCTGGTTTCTTGGGCACTCAGTAGTCAAAAAAAAAATCATGCATTCTGCCCCAAATAAACCTTTTGCAAGACAAGTAGATATGACAAGAGAAACACAAAATCAGAGTAAGTCATACCACAGAAGCACTTAGATCACATGTGCTATAAAACCTGCCCAGAAACTTGGTCAAGTGTCTGCTACATGCAGACACATCTCCAAAATAGCCCTACATGCTACAGTTCCACAAAAAGATACAGTACCTACCTGCCAACTTTCTGTCCAGGGAAAACACTGCATCCAGGCAGCAGGATGCATGTTTGCCAGGAAAAATCTCTCTTTAGACTGGACCGTGCAAGGCAAACCAACATGCAGCCTCTGTGCTCCCTAGCCAGCTCAGGCATCAACAAAATAGCAGCCACTGCCTTGACAAAACTTTACATGTGTCCTTCAAGTGGGATGCCGTTTGCAGCTGTGGGAAGAAGAGCTCCCCATTTGATCCTCCCTTTGTAAACTCAAGGGAACAAATTTGGCACTGTGCCTCCGTGCCTGCGGCTCGAGAGCAGAGCTGCTGAGCTTTGAAAACAAAAGGATCAAGCCTGCTGGCTGCAGGCAGTGAGGGCAGACAGTGCACTACGCACACAGACTCCTTGCCAGAGAGAGGTTTGCCTCTCTGACACACCAGAAAACAAGGGAGCATGACTTCTAGGTCCAGCACTTTGTGTTACTTCTCCTGCTGTCTCAGACACTGAAATGAGCACTGCTGACTGCTAGCAGGTAAGTCACTACATGCAAGTCAAGTGCCACACACAGTGTATTTTCCCACACAAGTTAAAGACACATTCACAATCCCAAATAATAATTTACCTCAAAAGAATTTGCTCATTATGTGCTTTGCCTGGCCCTCATGGTCTTGTAAAGCCCTCTGAATAGTTAGTCCTGAAATAATCTCCTGCTGCCGGTAACACTGGCCTTTTTTATCTTTTCATGTAACTGCAAACAGAAACTCCTTATTCAAAAAGGAAAAGGTTATTAAACTCAGCAGAGTTATTCTAAAAAGGATAGAAATGAACTTTGACTGCAGTCTTAAGTGTGAGTCTTGCCTGGAGAGCTGTTTGACACAAAAAAGGTGAGCAGAGAGCACAAATTCAAGGCTGCCCATTTTCATGTGTAGTCACCATTAAGCTGACAAGAGAGTAATCTGTTACCTCTCTTTGTTATGAATGGTCCTTTAAATTTGGGGTTACTGTTACTTTTATGGAGGGATCCTTTAAGCTGCATGCTGTCTTGACATGAATCTCCTTTTTCTAAAGAAGGCATACATCTCAAAATGATTTAGATGTTTGTGGTTTGCGCTGGTCAGTTGCCTCACTTATGCCAGAGTGACTCAGACGAGTAACATGAAGACAGATATATCTAAGCAGCTGAATTCCTGTCTGATTAAATCTTTAAATCCGTAGTGGTTCACCTGTAAAACAGCATCACAGTCATGACATGAAAACTAAGCCAGTGAAAGAGCACCACAGACCTCCAAAGGCCACGTTTTAACTTACTTGCTTGTTTTAAATAGGGTGATGAATGACAGTGAAAAAGGCACTCAGTCTCCCTTCCTTTAATGCCCTTCTTTGTTTAATAGCTGGACTGCCCAGCCACAAAATTTCTTTTACACACAAAGCTTACTAAGTCCACTCCAAACCTGAGGTATTAAAGCTATGCTCTCTGCTAACCTTTGCCTGGTGCACAAATTGCCACAACCACCTCTCAGCTACTGTGATGGAGGTACAATGCCTTGAAAAAACATGGTCTGGAGCTGGTCAGAATGATTATTAGCACCAGTCACACTTGATAATAATAAAAGAGATAAGCTGTATTTAACTATCTTGTTGGTAGCCATCAAGAAATCAAATGAGCTAATTACTATTTCCTTTTTTTCCCCACTGATCTGCAATCCCTGGATGAATGCTGTGTAAACCAGAAAAATTTTTGTGGCCATCCTTTAGTAATTGACCTTTAGCTCTCCCCATTTCATTTGCCCTAAGTGTTAATTGACTTTGAAAAAGCAGTATATTATCCTTTTAGAAAAGAAAGTCTGATTTGTGCCCGCCAACATCTCACAGCATCAAAGCCCTGTTAAATCATAGAGCAATACAGCTGAAAATGAGTCTCCAGAAGAAATGGAAAGAGGGTGGGGGAAGGAAGCAGAACAATTATTGAAAGAACTCCACTGCCATCTAGAGAGAATCTGCACTAACCCATTTTCTGAGAGAGAGGTTCAGGTTCTTAGTCAAAATATTTCTGTTCTGATGTTGTTATGGGGGAAGGTAGGAACTCCACTCAGGTTCACTGTAACTATTCATTTTTAAACCAATTTTTAGTAATCTGCACAAAAAATAACATATCCTGGAATATAATCTATCATGAATCCTATGGAAATCATGGGAGAAAGCTTTACAGGCTCTCTTATAAGTTCCCCTGCAATGATATATGGTATCTGCATAGCTTTGTTTCAAAGAAGCTCCTTTCAAAGGTATCATTGTAGACGGGGGCTTCAGTCCTAAACAATTTGCATTTTAAAGGACATGTTATGTCCTTGGCAGCTGCCTTTATGATATTGCTTGTCAGTTAGAAAGAAAGAATATGCTGTTCTAAAAGGGTAAGATTTTTTACTCCTTCAAATATATAAAAATTTATTTTCTTCATGTTTTGTGTGCAGAGATCAGGAGGCACCCATGGAACACATTACTAGTAAGAGCCTACTTCAATCTGACTGATTTAATTTGCTCTGTCTGTGACCAAAAAGCCACAGAACTCCATTCAGTGTGTAAGACAGGTCAGCTGCTGTAAAAACTGGAGAGGTGTCCCTCACTGGGAGCAGTTAATCTGATTACAATCTCAAAGCATCTGATATGGGTACATGGCTAAGTGCATCTGGAACAAAAGGAGTTATTTTAAGGTACAGTCAGCAACTAATGCAACTGTGTCATTAATGAACCTCAAAATGGAGGGGTCCTTACCACTGTGTCACAGAAACACTCAAGAGTGAATTGTGGTCCTCTTGGTGTCCATCACTGTTATTTACCCTCTGATTAAAGAGCAGTGTGAGACTTGTAACAGCCAAGAAGTTCTCATGTGATCATCTGTCTACTGACTCTGAAAATTTCAAAACCAAGACCTTTTTGAGGACTGCTAGTATAAATCTAACTGCCACTGTTTAAAAAGGCAGCCAGGATGTTTCTCATATTACAGCAGAGTTTGTGTTTGCTTCCTTTGTGAAATTCTATTGGACTGACGTATCTTGAGATACACAGAATTAGTAAATTAGTTTGTGGTTATTTCCTTTACCTAGCTGGTTAGGTGCTCTGTGATGGTACAAGGCTTTCGCCCACTTTGGCAGCAGTAGTGACTTAATAGTGCACAGAAAATTATAATGGTAGCTAAACTTTAGTTAAATATATGTTAAACATGATGCATTATGCAAATACAAGAGGCAGTATCTGAAATATTTTTAATCTTTTTCCCTGACTAAATATAGCACCTCAAAACAGGTTTATCAGGGAAATTATGTTCATTTTCACTGAAATACACTGAATACACTGAGGTTTGCTAAGCCAAGAACTGCTTTCAGTGAGATGACTGTCAGTCTTCTTGTTCATGTCAATGCTGACACTGATGATTCCTGGATGGTAGAACATAGTAGCTGTGAAGTATGGGTTTATGAAGAAGGGGAATCCAACACTTTGATCAAATATTAGGAAACAGAGCACAGAATACTGAAGCAGATGCCTGACTGAATGAATCTTCCAGTCCAAATATGATGCAAAATGCAGGAGGCATTTCTTCCTGTGAGTACAGCCAAGAGACTTGTCCTGAGGAAAACCCCAAATGCACATTTAAAAAACAATTTTTCTTTTTTGCTGACAAACACAATTAAGCTGTGCAGTTCAGGGAGAGAACGATAGCCATAAGAACAGTAACTCTGAATGTGCAAACATTTACACAAGGCTAGACTGGGCTTTTTGCTGTTACCCTGTTTCTTACCTTGTCCAGAGACCTTCAAGACAGTCCTGAAATAATGACAAAGAATAACAGCTGACCTTATAGCAATAATGCATTAAAACTGAATCGGGTAAATGTCAAAAGCAAGAGAGTTTTAGACACAGAACTGCTTCCGGTGAAGCATAAGTACAGGGTTTCTTTGCTTTCTTCTTTTATTAAAGGCGAATAAATTCAGCCCATAATGCTTGCAACATGAAAACCAGCACCTCGTCTGCTATATTTTACACTAGCACTTATTTTAGGCATTATTTCCAATAGACAGGCTTGTTGCTATCAGACAAAAGTACATCACCTTGTTATAGACGGGAAGAGAACATCCATATTGTGAAAATTAAAAGATAGCATCTCTTCTGTGTCTAGAATTTATTGTGAAGTTCAAAGGGCATTGTAGAAATTCTGTTTGATTTGTACTTGCAACTGGATATAATAGAATAGGCTTCAAGAAGATAAGGATCTCTCATCCTTTTCTGAAGGCTGTCTTAAAATATTATATTTCAAGGGACATAAATAAAACTCCCTTACAGTGTGACTGTAATCAGTTTATGTCACATCTTGATGCTTCCTTCCTCTGGCTTCCAGACTTTGTCTTCTTAACTGAAACTCTTTATTTCTAAGGGTAGACTGTGCCTCACTATTATTTTTTTGGGTACAATAAGACCAAGCATCCTCTTTAAAGGTAACTGTCATGTCAGGGTCCAGTCCTCAAAATGAAATTCCTAGAACATACTCGTTCATGCTAGATGTTTTCATTCATTTTAGCAAAAAGAAAGGCACACATAAATCTTCCTCCTCTCTTCACAAGCTCTTCACTCATAGATTCAGTGACTAAGAATTCTTATTTGAGCTGGAGCTTGAATTAAGTAGGCTTCTTATTAAATGCCAGGTAAGACATGATTACATTGTTGCAATGTAATATTTTATGATTTGTAAGATGTTTATTTTCATACTGATTTTAAATATTTTGAATAGGCTGGGTTTGTTCTGTAGAAAGCAAAAGCAGAAGTTTGATGTTGTTTGTCTAATTTCTTCAGTCATCAATGCAAGGACTAACCACAAGTCTATAACTTATTTGAAGTTAAAAGCTGCTGTTCTCTCACAAATGTCAGGAACCTGCCTTCTTGGTTTGGAGTATCTTGAGCTTGATCTTGACAGAATATCATTATGGAGGCATGTAACCATGACACTTGATATTAAAATCAAACAACCATACTCAAGGATAGCCAATATCATCATGTCCTATTATATATGTGTGCTGTACAGAAGAGCTCTGTAATATGCAGAGAGGAATAAATAAACAGGGAACGGGTATAAGTGCCCTTCTGTTCTTTACAAGTAACCTCTAGGGATAATCTCTCTGAATTCCTTTGCTCTTTAAAGAGCTGACACAACCTTTTGTTCAGCCTTTTGGAGACCTGACTCTAAGCAGCATCCGACTTCTCATGATTGCTGCAAATTATTGGCCTGTATTCACTTTAATATGTGAGACATAAGAGATGAGGTGCTTGAGGGCGTAAAAACCAGCAAACACACGAGAGCCAGAATGTACTTATTGACTATAAGCAGACCCAAATGGAAGAAGCTGACTTGTGGAGTACTGTAATATAAGTATTGATTTTGTTTACTTTATCAACATGAAAGGAGGAAAGCGCAGTAAAGTGATGGAATGTGCTGATCATACGAAATGAGTGAGTCAACAAATACACAATAGGGAAGCAGTAAAATTCTCATGGATTTGGCTAAACTGAAATCATGGGCAGATAAGTGGCTTACGAAATTCAATTTGAAAAAAAGGTAAGATACTGAATCTATAGATAAAATAACAGGAAGAGAGAACTCTATTTTCAATGGATAGGGAAGTGACTGCTGAAAAGCTTTGCTTTTTAACATTTCAATGGAGAGAGCTGTATGCAGTAAACTCAGGTTTCTCTAAAAAAAGCTTCCTTCCTGCCAGCACTTTTTTTTCAGCAGTTGCTGCTGTATAGTAAGACACTAGCCAGAAGAGAGAACTGAAAAGAATATATTAATTTCTTCAACTTTTGTCCAATAGACTTCTTTTTATATTAAAAAAGAGAGAAGAAAAAATATTTAAGAACATAAGAATTAAAGGAGATTATACTAATACCACACTAGATTAGGTATTATAAAAGTGACATTCATAATGCATATATCACTGTGATTACAAAAATGAAACAGAGTTGGGAAAGTAGGATGCAAAGAAGACAACAAGGGGATGTATATTGGCTAATAACAAATACTTGTTTAGGCAGTCTGAGGAACAGGGCATACATTTGGAACGCAGTGAAGAAGATTAACCACATCACTCTTACCAGCTTTACAAGAAGGACAAATCCTGAGGTATTGTTGTGAATCCTATAAACACACTGTTAAGAGGAAAAGGGAAAAAAAAAATCCAAACCCTGACATCTGAGACAGGATTTACTAAGGAATGCAAAATCCCAGAGCTGTCGGGATTATATCAGCAACTTTTGTACTACTGAGAGCTTCCAAGCACTGGTAACACCACTTTGACCCCAAACTTTCTGTGCTATGCCAGTAATAGTGAGAATCTGTTATTTTTGAATATTTTACTCATCAGTAGTACAGTTACAACTGTCACAAGATTGATTTCTGGTTAACTTTCCATTGTAGCATGTCTGTCTACCCAGTTTTTGCCTCCTTCATCCAATTCAGAAATGCTAAAAAGGAAAAAGACCTCCCAGAATTCACTAAGAAAAAGAGAACCAACATTTCTCTGGCTGTCAAACCAACAGCAGCAGTCAGAGTATCCACAGAGCGCAGCAAGTACTTGAACACATTTCCTCTCTGATACATGCCTCTCCCACTGGAAGAGGCACCAGACAAGATCACATCCTGAAATCTCAACAGTGTAATAAAACCGACTTTTAATAGAAATCAAAAAATTATTACCAAATAAAAGACCCCAGTAAGGTACCAAACATGGAAATATTTGTGGAAGAGCTAATGAAGGCTTTGCTCTGCTCTTCAGTTATTTTGGGGAAAAGCAGAGCATTTTGTTCTCCAGTGATTTCTAGGTCACACACACACACTTTGCATGCAAAGGCAGGTTCTGTTTTTACTGCAGTGTAAAGCTTGTTTGGACCAAAAATACTCTATGAGAACTTTCCATTTAATAGCTAAATATTACTAGTAATGGTTTGTTGTGGGTTTTTTTCACAAGCCATTACAGTCAAACTGATCCTAAATTCTACAATGACTTTGTAGTGTCTTCAGCATCACCTGACAGAAAGACCCAGTGAAACAAGGCCAAAAAGGCTTCTCATTTTTTTTCACATAGCCAGAAGATCTTGGCAAAGCACATATACATGGAGAATTGCAAATTTCTGCAAAATTTTGTGGATAATAAGACTACTGCTAGAGGCTGAATACTAATTCCCTGAAATCAAAGTAAAATAAAAAGCAACCCTCATTGCTGTTAATTTGACAGCTGGTCATTTCCTCAAACCTAAGAATCCTTGGGCCCAGGCAGCTTTTAGAAACATAAAAAGGCATATTCCTGTAGGAGGCAACAGAGCAGCAGGGCTTCAAGGATGAAACCTGGTCCTGACTTAATAGACTGGCAGTTACAAGAGAGAAATCCAGCATATGTGCAAATGTGCCTGAAGCTAATGAGTTCATGTGCAGCTCAGAAGGGTTACAGATCTCCACATAAAATTCTGACCTAAAGCTAACATTCAATTTAGAATATAAATGGAGGGGGAGGAGGAAGGGGGGCAGGGGGGAATAAAGTGTGAATAATTCATAAGAATCTTAATTGATATTTCTCTGCTGTGGCAAAAGCCCATTAGCATTATGGGTGGTCACCTGTTTTTTAAATACCCTTTGTGTTATAGTTGTGGATAGTATCAACTACCCAGGCCTGACACGCTACAACCCAGTGACTAATTCTGCAACAGTACTTGTAGCCACACAACCAGTACAAATGGTGGAGCTACACCAGTAAAGGCGTCTTACCAGTGAGAACATGTTGCACAATACCTTAATTCTGAGATACAATATGCCCACGTTTTTTGCACTCTGAAGTCCATCTGGTTTCCACACCACTAATTACAGGGTTGGATATGATGTAACTCAGGGGCAGTTGATCTTATTGCTTTTTCAGATGAGACTGCTTTCACAGCAACAGTGAAGGAATGGTACAGCAGCGTACATTTACGCACATTCTCATCCACTCCAGCATTGAATAGAGTATTTTACTGGTGTTATGAGGCCTCCTCTCTAAACATCATTCTGTGGATATATTGCAACCTGTCAGTGTCCTTTTTAAACCCATATTTAGCTTTTTCTTAACCTTTTAGAAAACACAGAAGTGGTAGTTTAATGCCAGCTAAAGTTACGATGTTAAAGCAGCTCAGGGAGAGGTAAAGCCAAAAAAGTGGGCAAACCTGGACCTTGATTATATCAGTTCATCAGGTAAGTCTATTCACTGGTCCCTGCTGTTGACCATCTTCTTTCAGAAGCAGTCCTTCTGTGTAAATAAAATTTCGCTCAGTGTGTAATTAACACACGTCACCAACTTTGCCATCTGTCTAAAGTCACATCTAGACATGGGAAGTGGTATTAGAAAAAGATTTAAGGTATTGATGTATTTTCCCCCAAACGCAATCATATGTGTTAATACAGTAACTCTTTGTATCCGCAGTGATTGAAGTTCGCTGATGGGCTCTGCAGACCAATTTACAAACAATGCCCCCATCCTGCCCAAAGACCCCATAAGTCTATAGATAACTAAATCCATGAGTATCTCCCACTGCTATGGAAACAACTCACTTGCCTGAAGTTGTGCGTGTGCCTAACAGCTTGTAAGAGTTGGGCCTGAACAACAAATTACATTCCTTAATGATTGAGCATGGAACTGTTTCATCCTCGTACATCAACACAACGCAGCCATTCAGGCGAGAGAGTGCCTGACCTCATGATACGACAGGGAGAATTGCAGGTAGGGTGATTAAAATTACTCAGATGGAATGAGTTTTAAAATATGAAGCTTATAAATTATATAGGCTTGCCAGTGCCATGGGGCAGGCTACACAGCAACTTTCGTACACCTATTCTCAGTTTCACACAGCCGTGGTTGGAAGGTAAATGTTTGAATCTTGGTATCAGGCAGAGGAGAAAGCAGACGGGTGGACTTCCTGCCAGAACCTTGGTAATGATGGCAGAGAAGGAAACAAAACCACTGAAACTATCAAGCTAAAAGCATTTCTTTCAGCTACAGTATTAATTGCATCAAAATTAAAAGGATCATTTCGTCATCTGACCGCTGGTAGATGAGCAGCAAAGTACTGGACTGCCATCTACTGGCACCATTCGTATCTCGGCGGTGAGGAAACTGCAATGAAATGTATTTCTGGAAGTTGCTGCAGGACTTGGCTCTTGGCGTACCTGCCAGTGGCACCATGCCAAAATAACTGCGCTGGGCTGCACCACCAAGGCACGTCCTGCCTAGAGCAACAATATTAAATGCATCAAATGCATACAAAGGCTCTGATCCTTCCTGACATGTACTGCAGACATAGCAGGGACAAGCTTAAGTTCTGACAGAAAACCAAAAGCAGAGGCAAACTGCAGGAACAGACCAAATGTCTGCTCGCCTCTGCAAAACCTGAGGCAGGTTCTACCCAGCCAGCACACAGATTCAGCAAAACAAGAATGTATTAATCAGCCTGAAGACTTTTTTTGTCTCAGGAAAATGAGCACCTTTTAATAAACTCTCATGCTGTGTATTCTTATGACATGCATCTCCACATAAGTTGGTGAAACCTTCAACTAACTGTTTCTTCTGAAATTATGGATGAGTTCTAAGGCATGTTAACTTAAGGATACTGTAAATTCATTGGCTATTTCGGCCCAAAAAAACTTCAAGAAAATCAACAGCGCATACATTTTCTTCTGGTATTCCCTAGGGTCTTCCCTAACTAGAAAATCATTTATGGCTAAAATTGGGCTGTCCAACTGTTCTATTAACTCCTCATTCACATTACGTACTAAAACATCCATTCAGCATTTTTTCCTCTACTAATGTAACAGAAAGTCATCTGCTCAATGAAATTTACTGCTTGTTTTTTTTTTCCTGTGTATACAAGAAAATCTTGTGCATTTTGTATTAGGTCTTTATTATCTAGTAATGATGGCTTGCTAATTAAATTGGAGTTTAATGACATAGTTAAATTCTAATTTATGTTTTTGAAGCTTTGTTTAATTCATTTAGTTAAAATGTAATGACTTTCTCACTATTATCTGATATTACATAGGAAGAAAAAAAGAATAACATCTCCTCATATTCAGCTGATTTTCTTTTATTAAATCTTGTTACTTATTGCATTTCCCTGAGAAGCTTTTTTAACCACTTTAAGCTGATTTGAGGGGAGGAGCCAGGGGGACAAGCTGTGTAATTTCTTTGGATTCAGCTCCTTGAAGGAGTCAACCAGAGTGCTTACTGCAGCTCACTGGATGCCACTGCACACATTGCTTGTACACACATCGTCCTTAGAGGTGTGACTCACAGCTGACTGACAGATTTTTTCACAACAGTTATGCATGAAAACAGACAAGTAAAGAACAGTTCTTTACCTTTCCTTCTTGGGCTGTGAAAAACTGCCCCCAAGCGAGTCTGGTGCTTTCATAGGAGCTACTTTGGGGGACTGAAATGAGACTTTAGGAGTGATTGCACCTCCAGATCAGCCTCAGAGTGATGTTCCTCTCTGTATTCTCACCAGAGCATGTTCTGCCCTCTAAACCTTTGCTTTTGTGATAACAGCTTTTTTATAGACAACCCACCCGTCCAGCAGGAGGTGAAAAGGAAAGTATTTATTCCATACATCATGTAAGATACAGCCGGTCTAACTGTAAGGACTCTGGAGAAAACTGAGTGCTACAGAGGATTTCATCCAGCAATTAATGTATCCTACAGCATATCTTGAGAAAGACATTTTATTGGATGAATAAGAAAAACACTGAGGCAAAAAAAAAAAACTTTTGAAAGCTATACACCAAATATCTGGCAAGAAATAGATCCCACACTTCCAACATATTAATTTTGAGTCAATAAGGTTGTCTGTAGCCTGGTCACACCAACTTTTACTTTTCAGTCTGTTCAGAAAGATGGCTTTTTTTTTTTGCAAAACAATCATTAAATACATGTAAGTCAGATGAAAAGGCACAGGTATTTAAACTACCATTACCACAAACTGAGAACTATTGCATATAAATAATCCTGCTCCACTACAGAAAGAGTTGAAACTTTTTTGATTGACAAATTTTGGTATCATTTCATTTCAGCTTCAATATCTTTGGACATGTCATTTCTAGAAGAGACCCCAGAGAGTCCATTGAACTAGATTAACCCTCTGCAATCTGCTGCTCCTCAGAAGTCAATAAAAGCTCTTTCTGGATGCATGTGATATAAGAAAAGGCCCTGAAATTAATTTCAGGGCTATATCCAGTCTAAGGACAGCTGCAACATGAGCACTGTTTTCTGATGTTACAAAGACAGCTTCTGTGGAATCCTAATTCTTTTTAGGGTTCCTAAGTGTAAATTCAGTTTTGTATGACCTTGTATGCTAAATGTACTTGACATGGCACTCTGAAAAAAAGCCAAATTACAATTTTTGCTAAGACATGCAGTACAGAAAACTTAAGGTTTTTATCCTACTCCTGAGTTATTATTAAAGCTGTTAACATGGGAAGAAATTGCAGTTTTTAAAACTACATGTCATTCATCTCTAAAATTATCCAAATCCTTATCTCAGTGACTGCCTTTAACAGTACTATCAATAGATGAAAGGTTATCAACAATCATTTGGTAGCATTATTTTAAAAGTTAAAATTCTCACAGGAGCAAGAAAATAGGATGCAATTCTGTGAATATATTTTCAATATAAGAGGAAAATACCTTTTCCTAATACATTTTTTATATATTGTTAATTTAATTTTAAAACTAATTCAACTATATAGTTTTAATTTTATATTTTTTATATATACCATGCATATTTAATGTATTTTTAAGATGTGGGAGACAACATTAATTTGGTTATTTCTGACAGCTTTAATTTACTTCTAATAGTCACTGCCATTTTCCTGTTGCACACTATGCAGAGAGCATGCAACACTACAAGTTCTTCATTTAGCTTTGTGATAGACACCCAAATGACTTGGGATTAAATAAGCCCAAATTTCTTCCAGTGCATGGAGGAAGATTAAGCTCAGAACCATACCTGAAGTCCATAAATAAAAGGTTTAGAAGAGGAAAGGGGAAAATATTCTCAGTATTTTAAATACATAGATTTATCTTAGATTTTCTAATAAGAATTTCTTCCCTCCAGAATTCTCATGATCTGATTATGTTACTGGAAGCAGCACAGTGTTAAGGTCTTGTGCTGCTGCACCCAAAGAGAAATGCTATTATTTTAATCTTAGTCACACCTACTCTGTACCTGAAGTGGTCTTCATATTCTGGACTTTAACCTGCACCTTTTAAATATGAATAGTTCACTCAAAAACCTAGAAACTAAATTTAAAAACTTGGATTTTCTAAATAAAATCTCCCGGACTACTGCAGTGATGTGGGATGAAATTATCATACCATTAATATTGGAATACCTACATTTTTGTCAGCTCTTTCTGTAAATCATTCCTTTTGAGAGAAGAGATTTATTGTCATACAGTAAGTGTGTACTACACACAATAAATGTGTACTACTTTTGCACTACAAAGGCTGGATTTATGAAGAAAACTTGATAAAAGCAACAAATAAACTTTTATGAACTTCAGAAAGGTATGTTTTAACATCATCTATTACAGCTATTATGCTGCATTCTCTACTTTTGTACTTCAGAACAGAAATTTACAGAGAGATTTCTCCATTGGGCTCTACTGAAACTTAGCCCTTACACATGCCCTAGCCTAATGTAGGTATTTAGTACACTGCAGCACAGACTTCTCCAGTCATGGAGTATGTCTGGCAAAAGAAGCAGAGCTTCATGAGGAAAAAGAGGAGGACCCTAAAAGAGAGTGTTTTCTTCTCAGCTCGTTCTTTTTTAATGGCAGTTATTCACAATGCTTCATGAAACTGAAATGCCACTGTAAATCCTGGAGAGAGATATTAAAAGGCAAGTGAAGCTGTCAGAAGCACAAGATAAAGATATCAAATCCATTTCAGCTCCACATGCATGGCATGGAAGCAGATATGGGCTTATATGGCATGTATGTTTACACGACAGCACTGAAAATTTAGTGGTTAATAAATTAACTGCAATTTGAAGCCAGAACAATCAGACATGCCAATGCAATAAAATCCATCAAACTGAAGCCAAGTAAGCATACAAAAATAATAAAAGTAATAAGACCAGATTAGGAAGAATTAAACAGGAAAGTAACACCTAAATGTAATTCGGGGCCGTTACAAGGTAGTCCTTTTCTACAGTCATCTGTTCTTTTGAACAAAGAGGGAAAGAAAAATGCTACATTTTCCAAATGTATAATTACAACTGTTCACAAAGTTGATTATAAATTAAATCAGAAGCTCCAGTTTCCTGAAAAGTAGGGAATTCATGGACAAGAATGTGATTATTATAACTGGTGGTGTTCATATGTTATCAGCTGCACTACCAACATATCACATGTCTGCAGAAATCCTGCAGAAACAGACCTAGAAGCAAGCACCTATAGGAAGGGAGATCATTTACACTACAAGCTGAGTCTACAAGGGACAAAAAAAATTCATGCTAGAGGAAACACAATATGTGAACGTACAATCAGAAGCAGAAAAAACAATAATTTATATTGAAATCAGTCCCAGACTCTACTTGCAATTTCTTTTCAGCTAAAAAAAGGGCACATCCATTGGCTTCTGTCAGAGTTGTAAATGGCATATGTGTTATCTCAACCAAAAAAATCACACAAACATGACAACAGCAAATGACATCATGAAATCCAACGCAAGGTTGGTGACCTTATCATTTTCAGGTTTTCCTAGAAGAAGAATCAGACTTTTAAGACCCAAATCTTACTGAAGTCCCTCTCTCTCCATTTTTCTCTGCAAACAAAACCCAGGGGGAGTCTCCTCCCTTACTCCGTTTTTGATAGCACCAAACATTACAATGACATTATTATATGGTTTTAAATAATGGTGAAGATAGTTTCTAAGCCTCTGCATATAATATAATAACACATAACAAGTCACTGCCTTTTTAATCATTCCATGCTCTGCTATAGAAACTAAAACTCTTTCCACATACAAAAAGAGCTCAAAACATATTTAATCAGACACTCAAGGATTTTTCAAGAAATGAATTACCATAGTAAAAAAAATAAAAAAATAAGGAATTATTTTGAAAATGGATGATACTACTCTTCTAAATCACATTAACAACTCGTAAGTGTCAAGGGCCTGGTACCAAAAGAGCATTATATACAATTACCTTTGACTAATGGATATTTTATGCTAGGGGATTACTTCTAATTCTGCTGCAAGAAGCACATAGTTCCCATTCACTGCAGACATTAGGAGCGTTGGTTAAGATGTATGAATGGAAACCATAGAGGAGGAAAAAATTATACAAACTTAAGTGAAACCACACTGGACATTGGAAGTAAAACTGTGAAGTTTCAGGAATAACCAGTAGAACTCAGAGCTAAAGGAAAATAGATTTTGAGTGCTACCACATTTTTTTGTGTCTCAGGAAGAGACAGTATTTATAGGGATGTGTCAATTCCATCTGTCACTACATAAAACGAATCCTAGGAGAGAGTCAGGAAGAATTTTCTCAAAATAGCATCCTGGTTTGTTAAACACAGTATGGCATGACCCCATTCTCATGTAACCCAGTAAAAAACAGATTCTAGTACCAGTGGGAGGTATATGGAGTATGAGATTTCCAGTTTTTCTATAAAACTCAATATAAAAAAACCCATGGCATTGGATACACTTTAAAAGGGCAAAGCCCATCTTCTTTATTTCCATGCTCCCCCGGCCTCTGCAGTTCTTAAAGTCCTACAAATGATGTCTGAAAAGGCAGTACTTCCCTTGTGAAATATGGGAAACACAGAAGCTTTTCCTTCACCCCAAGCACAGTCACTGGGATTCAACAGGACAAGTCCTGAAAACATGGCTTTGAACAAAACATTACAAGTAAATAAGGGTGCAGTTAGAGGCTGTGTCTATTAAAAGTATAGACTTAATCTCCATCCCAGTAGCACCCCAGGATAAAACGTGTCTCTGCACTGTCCCTTTTCCATTCCCCATTCCTTACATTTCCATTCCCTATTCCTCACATTTCCATTCCCTCTTCCTCCTTAGGAATTTCCTTAGGAATTTCCTCCCTCGTTGTTTGGAATTTAAACATTATTTCTTAGCGTGCCTGCTTCTACCTGGTGCTTGTTGTGGCACTGTCCTCGCAGGGCTCCAGGTTCTGCAGAGGGGAACACCAAGGACTTTGCCATTGAAAGGAGCCTGCACAGAGCTGCAAAGTGGCAGGAGGCAGATGTGGCCAGCGTCAGGAAGCTGGGGCAAGTGTGGGCTACTCTTCCTGAGACTAGCAGAGCCAGGAGCTCTGAAGGAGGAACACAGGTTTTATTAAAAAAAAAATTACATCAGGCTTTCAAAATGCCAAAAGGCTACCCCCGTATTAGGATGGACAGACACAGGGAGGGCTGGTAGATTCCTTTCCCATCCTCAGCTCTGCCCTCAGCCCCATGGTCAGGCCAAAAAAAAGCCAGAAATCTCTTGGTGACTCTGATTCCAGTGATCTCTCTGAGCTCTTACAGAAAACATCTTTCTTTCCATCTCTTCATTCCAGGCTGCCGGCCGGCCTCTGCAGATAAATCCTCAACATTTTATCCTTTTTCAGGAAGTTACTGTTATTCAGCTTCATATTTATCCCTAACCAATCCCTCAAGGAGGGAACATTACCATTTTTCCTCCTTTGGAAAGGACAATACAATTCCCGGTGTTACAAAAGCAACAGTAATGTCCTGATTGCATTAGTTTGCCACTATTTGCCTAGAATAGAATCAGCCCCTTGAAAAAATGTTAATTTTTGAGGATGGAAGGAACAGAGTGAGTTTTAACTGTATTTGATGTTGGCCTGCATTGCCCTTAACATCATTTCAGAAAACTCTGGATTCAGTCTGGGCTAAGGCAGTGCTCCCGCAGTTGAAGTTTCTCTTGCATAATTCAGAATTTCCTGGGTATAAGATTTACAGATAAAAAGTTTCTTCCATGCATAAATAGTACAGCTATCACTGCTCCCTCAATCTCTTTTTTTCCAATTTGCTTATGAAAGGCAAGAATTATTTTACAACAACTTGTCCTTAATGCTTCACACCAAAGAGTTCTTTCCAGTTTGGGAATGTAGTGCATTTTCCATTGTCTAAATCTGAATAATAAATTCTGTTCCTATAATGTTTTACCCAAATTTCTGAGAATTCAGTTTAAGTATAAAATGAAGTATAAAATACGAAATTGTTGCTTGCACATGGTGCTGACTGCACATAATCTAGGTCTTCCTTTGCATTGTTTCAACATTTTCAAGGAATCCTCCCTGTCTCTCAGCAAGGTAAATTGATACCAGTTTTCTTGTATATAAATTATACAAGAATATAATATATTTTATATGCCTTCAAAGGAGGTTATGCAGCCTTGTACACAGTCACTTCCAGTAAACACTTCCTTCTAAGTATGGATCATTGACTGTGGCTCTTTTCCCTGAGTTCCAGCAAAGATGCCAAGAGAGGTGCACAGAACAGTGACGTTACCTACCTGTGATGGTTCTGTTTGCTCCAGCTGGGCAGTGATGAACTCTAGGGAAATCAAGGGAATTTCACCATATGAATTTACAACAGCTATCCATCGGGCAGAAATCTTGAAAGTCTGACAGTTGGAGCTTCCCCACATTTCCGCTCTTCTTCCCTCCCCTCTGAAGTGTTCAGCCCCACTTGTGAAATAATTAGGGGATAAAGGAAATCTTAACAGGGCACAGGAGTAGATTCCAGGAGATGAATATTTACTTCTGTCCTTTTAAGTCCTAAAGTCCACAGCAGTGAAATCATTCTATAGACCATGGAAGAATTAAAGCACAGGAAAACAAAGCAAAGCCCTTTATTTAAACTGCAGTATTTTTTCCAAAAGAAATCTCGGAAAATTTCTTTCTCAGGCCATGTCTTGCCTGGAAAGGTGGAAAAAAACACATTATTGTCATCTCCATCAGAGATGCAAAAATATGCTACAAAGCTAAAATACCTTGCCTCTCCTGTCTGCTGAGCTTCACAGTTGCTAATGACTGATAGAGAAGCAGGTGCTGTTGCAAAGCCATGGGAAAGCACTGAGTTTGCCATATGACAATGGCAGTAATGCAAATCTGTTTGTGAGAGGGGAAGATGGGAAATTAAACACCTGTAATTAATTTCCTTCACAGAACATTCTCTGGCGACATCTGCACAAACCTCCCTGAGTGAGAGATCCATTTGTGATGTTTTGCAGTTGGTTCAAAAGCCAGTTTTGCTCTGCAGAATGACACCGGCAACAGCGATTAAATGAAGATGGAATGCAAGATCTTGCTGAGCATCCTCTGCTGGGGATCAGCCCAGCCATTGTATTTGGGGAACTTCAGGAAGCATTTGTAATTTTTTTTCTTGTTTTCCTTGCCAATTTGTAAATTGTTCTGCTTGCCTTGCTTCCCCTTTCCTTAAGACTGCTGCTATCTATATCAAGATAAAAATGATATATCTGTTTATGCATTTCTGAATGCTTCTAGAGCCATATCCCAGAACGTCAAATAATTTTGTAACAGAGATGAGGAAAAAACAGGGAGGGCTTGACATCTAATATAGTAAGAGCTGCCAGCTTGAAATAAGTGAAGAAATGTACCATGCATGAATTTTTCAAATATCTAATGTAACTACATAACAGAGAATTAGAATTAGGTGTTTTTCTGGATCTCTTATCTATGACACATTTACAGAGGAGGAATGCAGTTTGGAACATTCTTCTCCTCTGCAACTATTATCCTGCAGAGATTTTCCAGAAGTGGAACTAAGTGACCAGATAGGACCAATTAACCAGACCCATTAATGGTAAAACACTGAAATTACACTTTCAGGCTAGACCTAATTTGGCATCCAGTTTAAAATGCAGAATAATTTAATAATTAGAAATAAAAATCAACAACATCATTGAAATCCTTATTCGTACAGCTATGGGTGGAAAACAGCATCAAGCCTAATGTTCTTTCCTGCAGCACAAGTCACTGAAAGAACAAATCCCCAGTTTGGATGACAAAACAAATTAAACTGACAGACTAACCAAAGGAGGGTTCAGCAACCTGCTCTGCCACCTTATTAAATGTATTTCACTGTCACAAGGAGGTTTGAGAATAAAAGTGTTCAGCAACATTGGTAGCTTATATTAAGTGGTCACAGTAACCTTCCTTGATCTTCTGCCTTCTCATTTTTCTAATACAACCTAATATACAATTTTCCTATTTTACTGAAACTGAGTTCAGTGAGATCATGTTTTCAACTTTTTTTTTTCCACAATAATCCCTAAGCCTTTTTCTTGATCAGTGTGCTGGATGATTGTTCCACTTAGCAGGTAGTCCCCAGATCATTTAATTTCTTCTACTTTTAATAAGCTTACATTTCTGTACATTGAACTCTATCTATCTGCGGTTGGCCTAGTCTCAAGAGAAACATTTCCTTCTAATATTGATTGCACTATGCATTATTTGTTTTGCTTCTAATCCTGGCACATGGGATCCTGGAGGTTTTATTTTCAATATTCTATTTCAAATCAGCTTGAGCAATGTCAAGAGAAATGGCTCATCCAGTTCAGAAAAGAAATAAATGCTTTTGGAAAAAAAATCATTGCTTCTATATGAATTTAAGTGTTCTTCAGGAAGCAAAAAAATGAAGTTCATGTTTCATAGAACATAAGAACTATGAAGCACATATTGCCATAAATAACCTGCATAATTATAACAACAACAGTCAGAATAACATTACCTTGAATCCAGCTCTCACTTAGGAAAGGAGGAACATGGTTTAGACAGACCTGCTTTGAGGTCCTTTCCAGTCTGTGTTCTGAGATGCTAAAGCCTTGGAAACAGATGCACTTACACATGCCAGTAGTCTTCCTAAAGAAAAATGCAAAAAAGTCCTGGACCTGACTGGTACACAAGATATTTTTATGTCTGAAATCTAGAAGATTCATTTCCCATTAACATAACTTCATAAAGACACTTTAAGCGCTTTAAAGCACTATGAATTCCAAAGGTGTGTAAAACACATATATTATTGTGGTGCTGCATCACAGGTACCTTGCACTGACTGTGTGCACACACGTGTGCATTTGCTATGGCAAACAGGGCAGAAATGCTGCTCTCTCAGATTCTTTAGGTATCTAAGTAAGTTAGGCCTGTAAGTAAGTGTAATTTAAGTTATAAGCTAAGCTAAATGCTGTTAAGTGTTGTTCCTCTATTAAGTTGTTAAGATACAAGTTAATTTAAGTACTGTTAAGTGCTGCTAAGCCTGCTGTCAGGCCATACGCCTTTTTATCCTTGCCCTTTCTCTCCTTTTGTCACATCCACCTAAACAAACACACAGAGATAGTTTTCTGTTTATTCCGGTTTGGATTGATTGACTGGATTTTATTTCTTGCTTTTTCCTTCAGTGTGCCTTAACCCTCTAGTAAGTAGCAGAGTGAACATTGCCAATGAGCTTTTCCATGCTGTCTCTTAACATTAAATCCCTTTCTCTGCTGAGACCCTTGCCAGCCATTCTTTAAGCGGTCTCAAGCACTCCTTCTCAACAATTACATTTAAGGAAAGATTGTTAATTTAAACAGAGGAGTTTGCTTTTAAAACCAAGCTTTTTAACACACAATTGTGAGTGACACTGCTCCATCTGGAAGGTTCGGTATCGAATGCATCTACATATGTGTCCTAATAGAACACTCTCTTCAAAATCACAGCCTCCTGTACCACTCACATTTCAGCAACATTTCCTGATATGATGAAGCAGTTGCTCATCTAATTTCTGAAGGGCTTTGTTTAGCTCGGTGACAGCACTGATTATGTGCAGAATTATCAGTTATCTGGTATTATTATCAAGCAGCACCATCTTCATACATATTTACAGAAAACTGTCTCTCCCCGGCTGTTCCACTTGTTTCCATGAAATGAGTATGTTTACTTGAACACTGCCTTTTGAAAAACATCAGAGAAATCAGTTATATGCAAAATCATTGTGACTGTAATAGATACCAGAAGGGTTTATGCTCCTGCAGCCACCTTAGCAGGGCTTGAATTATGAACAGGAACTCTGCCCTAGTGGCACAAAGGAGTTGGCACAGAAGCATGTCAGTCTCCCACTGCTCTCCCTTATCCCCCAGCCCCCACTGGCATGGTTTTCCAGGAAAGGAGGGCAAGTGAGGGCTATTCCAAAAGTAGCTTTAGTTCTCCATTAGCTTCCTGCCAAGAAATCTGCAGGGTCAACAGGGAATGTTGCTAGGAAGGCACAATGCTTGGTGCTTGGGGTTTAAGCTTTATTGCAGTGTGAACTTTGTTAAACATTTAGAATACCTTAAGAAATACGGTGTAAGCACAGAAAAGGGGTATCTGCACTGTACAGAATATTCCTCTCACTGCTTTAATAATGGACCAAACCTGTGTCTGTGTAACTTTATCTTCCTCCTCAAGAAATTCCCTATCTTTCTATTTCCACATTATTATCTGCTTCAAATGTGAAATTTTATTTCTTCATTGCTCTCATTCTGGTACCAGCACTCTACAAGCTGAGTCCCATTAGACAAATTAGGGGATTCTTTCCCTTTCAGTGACCTGTACTTCAGTTTATATTCATAAGTGTATAAATAAAAGAAGAAATGCCTTCATTTCATTCTGAGACTCTTAGCAGCCAATTTCTTTAACAGCTTCTTCAAGGAATGCACACTATCTCAACTACAAAATCCTGGAAATGGCTTCCTGGAAATGCCTCAGGGTATAGAGTCTTTACTAAAATGGTATGGAGCCTTTACTGGATTATCTGCAAAATTAAGTCTCAAATTAAAGCTACTCTGCAAATTCTCCTAGCATCTACATCAAGCTCTGGGAAATACTACACATTTCCAGAGATTTTCATGTTACCTTTAGAGAGAAGACTATCATTCAGTGCAAATCCTACAGCGCTGAGGTTGAGATTAATCACACTGAACCAAGGTAGCAAAAGTAGGTGTGCAGTAACCATAAGCTCCCTCCATAACCCTTAGAGAGCACTGGCAGAAAGCAATTCAGGTTTTCAAAGGAATTAATGGCTTTTGGAGTGTGCTCACCTCCTTTGAGTGACAACAGAGAGATGCTGACAAAACAAGGCTCTCATTGGGCATGTCACCAAAGTGCTGAAACTTAAGCAGCAGGAAGGTCCAAGCTCTTCCTGACTATCAAATACTGCTCCACTAGATAAAAATAACATGGGTACACACATTTCTCTCTCAGCATCAAACATATCAGGGGATCAAATATGAGGACCTTACCCAGCTAAATGACATCATTTGCATGTAAAAGAGCTACAAACTCTGCAACTGCCAACAACTGTTTATCCTAACCTTCTCTTGAGCTCCCCTTCCCTTTGCAGAGCTCATCCTAACAGTTACACAATTGTTATGTTATACAATTGTTCCTAACTTCATTGAAATACCTGCATGGTATTTAAAGACTCCACAGTAAAATAGCCCCCTAGGTTTCCCTTAAAACCTTTGCCCGTAGGACGTGCATGTAAAAGGAAGAATGACTTGCCCAAGTGTTTATTCAGGAACATGCTGAACAGGATCAAATGTAGTCAATTGTAATAAAATCATTACAGTCATTAATGCCACTTGATGTTCATAGTGAAGTGGACTCATTAAGAAGAAAAAGTGGTGGTGTATCCACACCCTTGTAAGGAAAGAGAATGATTATTACAAATCAACCAAGCTTCATTAGCAAAACAGCAGTATTAGTGACTCAGAGCAGCAGCACCAGACAGCAGGCTATCTTATTTGATCCTGTTTTAAAATCCCTTTCTTTAAAACTTCAACTACTATTTCCAACAGTACAAGATTTAAACTGCTTACTGTAACACAGAATCACCTTCCTCAATGTATAATTGAAGCATTCAATAAATGAGGCAAGTAATGGAATACTGGGCACTATATACAACAGTAAATATTTGACTGGTTCTTCAAAAGCAAATTGCAGCATTTCAATACTTACTTGCACTCAGAATTGCTGGTGGTTTCCCTGCTGTGCAATAAAAGAGAAAAATTATAAGTGCATTCATAATCACTTGACCTTCCTTCTAAAAAATTATATTTGCCAAAATATTCTCTGTATTCCTATTGTTTGTGAAATAGAAAATGTAAATTGCAAATACATTTGGAAGTGCTACTGGTTCGAAACAGCATCTCAAACTTTGATTTTCCTATCTGCCTTCTGCCCTAAAGCAAACAGCAATTTCTCACTGTGACAAGACAGATCTGGCGTACTCAAACTATACCAGCATGAACCATCATCAGCACTTGCTGAGCATCCATCTCATGTTAGACACAGTTCCTAGCACATTTATGCTACAATGGCAATTATAAGAGTGACACAGGCTGCTTGCAGGTGGTTCTTTGATTCATAACAAAAATGAGTCCTCTTGGTTTTTATTTTCTCTGGTGTAAAATCCATGGAAGACAGATAACAGGATTCTTATTGCTTTAACTATGTTGTCTCTTGATAGTAAACTGTCACCATACACAGGGATATGGGTGCTCCAAAGTATCCCTCCATTTTATCATTCAAAATATTTGGAAAAAATCTCATCTAAAATAGTAACAATAGTCTGCCCACCCAAACCTTTCTTCAGAATTAAATATCTATTTAATTCAACCAGGTAACACAAAAATTCACCTCATTTTCTGCCTCTCACCTGGCAGGCATGCAACTGGTACCAATTTAGGAATCTCAGCTTCATCTTCACCGGGGAAATAACTGAACTAGGCAAAGCACTCTTCCTAGGATTGCTAGTGTGATATAGTTTATTTTCTTTTAAAGGTCCAATCTTACTTTTATTCTGAAATACTTACTCTATAAATGAGGAGCCAAATCCTTAGTTATGCCTGAAAGCATCTCTTCAGCATTATCTGTATTTTTCCACATCAAACCTTGAGTTTTTCATGGTGAAAAGTGAAAAGAGAGGGCTGATTTTTTCTCCCTTTGACTACCAGAGGTTAGACCAAGTGGCTAAGCAAGACTTCTAGGCCATCCTTGGAGCCAATATTGAGAAACAGGCATCTTCAGGGGGCACTCTATCCCATTCTACAACAAATGTCATGATACAGAATTGCAGCCACCTATCTGTTCACCACTGAATAAATGAGATAGATGCTTTTTTACAGATAACTAAAGATGAGGAAATCATCTCAGAGAGTGTCTCTGTCCAAAGCAAACCATGTAATACATCAATAAAAGCAACCCTCAGCCTGCATTTGTGGAATGGTGGCTACAGCAAAACAGTAATTCCTGGCCTAATTCTACCTAAATGGCTAGAGTGTTTTAGAGAAAAATAAAGAATACTTTATCATTAAGTATAGCTATGCTACAATATTTACATTCTGCTAAAGATGCCATATCAGTGTAACAGAATATTTTTTTCTCTACCATCAGAACACTCTTTTAAAAGCTTTATGAAGGAAAATGCGTTCTTTTTCAAAAACTTGGCTGAAACCCTTGGCTGAAAAGCATTAGCCCAACACTTACCTGAGAGGCTGGGTTTTATGGATGACTATGAAAGGAAAAAAATTTTTTCAAGCCTAATTTTTTATTTTCTACCTTTGTCAGCTTGTGTGAGTAACTTCCATCCCCTTTTGCACAGCTTTTAATATATTAAAAATAATGAATAAAGGAGGCTCTAATGGGAGAAGTCAAATATGACAATGTAATTAAATTACTAAGCATCCAGAAATCTCTTGCTTTCCAGATCTATGAGTTAAATATATGGCAATTCAATTTCCTTAAACACTTGACAGGACCTATTTTCTATGAGATTTCTTGCTAACAGGCTTTCAGTCACATTAAGTGCTCACAAAGTGCACAGAAGCTGTATTTTACTGCACAGCCCTAATTGAGCTGTCTGGGCTAAAGTAGCTGAATGTTACAGAAATGTTTATTATACAAATCCATTTACTCTCAAACTAGAAAAGGACATTCCTGTACATTTGAGTGCAATTTATCCTAGAAAAAAGAAAGCAAAATGTCTTTTATCAGCCTCTCATACCAGTGAATTATGCTTATGGACTTATTTTACAACTCAAAATCTGATTTTGCTCCAAAAAGCAAAGTCTCAAATGCCTCTCAGTTATTTTTCAATTACATTTAATATCTCTTTCTCAACAAGAAGTATAACTTACTTAATTGTAGCATTTCATAGCTACTTCAGCAGCACTCTATGAATGGGGAAATGATGTATTTTTGTGTTCAATAAACACCTTGTTGTCCATTTTTGCTGTTTTCCTGTAACTTCATTTAGTATTTGTTTTTCCAATTATTTTGAGCATCTAACCATCCCATTTAAGTTAAGTGTTTGGACATGCAGAAGTTACACAGATAACAAGAAGTAAAAAATCCTTATACCTGCACGTGAAACACAACTGTGGCTGAAATGTCACACATCCCCAGAGTCTCCATCTATCTATTCCACAGGTTTTTCTCATGGCAGCAAAGGAGGTAGAGGATGGAAATCAACTTCTCTCAAACAGGAGATTAAAATCCAACTGTGTTACAGAATAGGGATCTGTTGTGATCCCAATTCAAGGGATAAAAGCTGTAGCAAATATATTTTAGCTGTAAGAACCTTAAATACTAAACTTGACCTGTTTTCCTCATTTCCAAATATCTCTGTAATTTCTTATTAAATTAATATGGGGCTAAAAAAAAAAAAAAAAAAAATACCAAAAAAAAACCTAAACCCCAACGCACTAAAACTATATTCTGGTTTAAACCCAGCTTTTGCCTCAATCTGGTCCTACTTAGGCATCCCGAGGTACTTCAACCTGAAAAGACAAGAGGGCAAACAATGCTAATGAAAAGCAGAGTCTGAGACTTGTGTTCATTTGTAACCATAATGCTCCAAAATAAAGTAATCTAAAAAACATTTTTTTAGCAGGCCTCCTTCCCGACACACCATCAGTGTAATTCCAGGCACAGATATTAGATCACAAGGTGGAAAGGAGCTTGCACACAGGGCCATGAAGTAGTCTCTGCTCTCCTGTCAAATATTCTTTGCCCCCTGTGTATAACCTCTGCTTTTCTAACTAAATAATTTTATTTCATTTACTTTTCTAAAGTGTCCTCTGATTACAGTTCAGTGCCTACACCAGAACCACACCTTGACTGACCAATTTTTCCCCCTATGTCCATGCTTGGCAAGCATTTAATAGTGATTAAAAATTTCTCTATTCAAAGGGTTCACAGATAATCAAGAGGCAGTGACTTTGATTGATAGGCACTGCCATGGAAACTGGAGGATGAAATTTTTGAGTGAATTTACTTTCCTTGAAGGAAAGCTGGGTAGATAATATGTTCCTAACTATGACTGAGACATATTTTTACCACATGCCATGTTGCTTAGAAAGATGGTACAAATACCAGTGATTGGCACAATGAAAGAGATTTTCTGCAGCCATCTGAATTCCTTATGCATCTCATTTGCTCTGGGACATGCCATCTTCTCAATATGCCTCCTTAGTGGCACGACATATCAACAGAATAAGCAATAAAACTACAGTGAATCAACTTTCATTGCCGAGAAATTAAGAGAGGAACTGAATCTAATGGATTTCAAAATAATGATGAGATGTAGCAGCAAGGAACAGTGTCACAGGGTCTTCGTAATATGCAGATGTATGTGTAACAGAGTAACTTCATGGGCTGCATCTCAAATTCCAGCATGGGAATTGTTAAGATAATTCTGGCAGACATTGTTGCCAGCAAAAGTTTCAAGAGGGAGAAAACACGGAAGCTGTCTTCTTCAAATATTAAGAGATGTGAGTTAACTCAGTGGATTTAAACGCATTTGAAGCCGAAATCTACCATTAAGTTCACCTTTAAACAAATGGAAAAAAAAGCCCTGAATACATGCATAGCCTCTAGTAACAAAGAGAAATCCTGCACAAAAATTTCTAGTGTGTTGAACACATTTCTCAGTTCTGTTTATTAATAATGTTAAACAGCATGACTTTACATCTGAGACAAATTTGTTAATTTTCTCCCTCCCTCTTTTCAAGGCTGTACAGGAAATACCTTTTAATCTTCAGTAAAATATTGCGTGGGATTAATTTGAATCTTACTTCCAAGTGGGTTTAGCAAAAGTGATGTGAACCACTTAATATAAAAGCTCTAGGTGATCTTAAACGTCACATAAGCTAAACTAAATGGTAATTATAAATAACTCTTTTAAGGACTTCAGGAGAGGTCTCCCTGAGATGAACAATTCAGTTGAAATACATATTTCAGGGAAAATTCATGTAGTGTTGGTTTGGTTTTTTTAAATACAGATTGGCAGTTTATTATGAAGATGGCATAATCAAGAAATATTCCATGAAACAGTATGGTGAGATGCATCAAAACTTCTACTCAGTGTTTCTTTTGCTAACTTGAATATATTATTGCTTTAAGGTTATTGCTTTAATAAAGGGCCTTTTGCCATCTTATGTTATAGTGGCTTTAGCTTTTATACTGTGTAGTAAGTAATTCTGATTAAAATCTTCTGTCTGTTCACTTGTCTTAATAAACAATTCATCTTTTATAAATATATCTGACTTCCCATCACTAACACTTGAGGGACAAAGCTGAAAACTTAAAACTTAGGCAATCTTAAACCCCTTAAGCAAGGGGGCTTTCATGATTCAGAGGCAGGGCTGCTTTAAAACCTTTGTCTCAAGTTTCCACTCCACCTGTGACATCACCTAAACAATAACATTTAAAATCTTCTAAGGAGATCTAAAATATTTTTCTAACGGCTTTACCTCAGTATTTTAAAATACAGGGATTTCTTACTGCTCACGCACAGTAGCTACAACATTTTTACATGTTATATTATGGTAGTTATTCTATCACACCATTATATGTAAAAACAGTTTTAATAATGTTTGTGGTTCCTTTATTCCACAAAAAGCCATTTTTGGATGAAACAGTGGGTGGATAAAATAGCAAATAGTGCATGAAGCTATATATGGGTAGAGTAGAAGAGATGCTGCTTCAGTCACACCTGCCACAAAAGGGACAGTCTAGAATCACACTGTCACTGCTGCTGCCACACACACTCGGCAGGAAGATGAGAGAGCAGAGACACCATTTAACTGTGCTGCACGTTCTTTAACTCAGTAGGAAGGAAACACTGCCTGGCAATAACTTCCACAACTGCTCAGCCTTTGCATTACACATTCCTACTAAACTTAGAAAGCTGCCAGGCTTCCTGCTTCCTTCCTCTTCAAACAAGTGTTAGGAATACCTTTGGATATGTTAAAATAGACATTGGAAAAGGACACTGAATCCCTACATTGCAGAGAACAGGCTCTGCTTTCAGGCTTCCTTACCGACTTTCACAGAAGCTCCAGAAAAGACGTCACAGTTGTAGGGCACATCCCCTTTCCCTGTTACACACAGATGTGCTGGCCCCACTCTCACTGCTTCCATGAAGTTACTATTCCATCATTCTCACCACTGAAATGAAAGGAGGGAAGCAAGGCCTCAAAGCTTGTTTCTTCATGTTAGGCAGATGCATGCCTCTTTCCCTCTCCCAGTAACCACTTAATACAAAATCTGAGTGTGCTTATTGTTTCATGGAGACCAAACATCAAATTGCTCCTGAACGTGACATCTTCTGATCCCCTGAAGCCTTTTGCACAAGCTGGAATTTAGACACACAGGTGAAGTGGGAGCTGGGAAGTTGCTCCATCTCTGCCTACATTGTGTCTGTGAATAAATGGCTCCATGCTGCCAGGCTTTTTTTTTAACCAAAAAAAGCCAGCTGTGCATTTGCAAGAAGTTACACTATATTCTTTACCAAAAAAAAAAAACCAAACCAAAACAAAACAAACACATTTAGACAGATCTAAAATGAACTTTCCTGCTTTGGGCTGCTAACCTGTAGAACATTCTGGCCACAGCTTTCATCAATTCCACAAAACAGTATTTTGACAAACAAGTTTAACATTGAAAGCAACAGCTGCAATTTGGCAGCCATGGGTTTTCTGTCTTTCATTCTAATAATGTTTCTGCCCAGCACTCACAGTTCTTGTTATTCCAGCTGCAGCAGCCATAACTCATGTCTCTGGGGCGTCATTGTGTGTATACTTTGGAGTAAAGAGGCCTCACGGGACGTCTAATATGATGTCCTTTGCAATCCATTATTACAGTATGAATCACCTTGCCAGTTAATCACACCATTATGAATGCTGAAGGCATAAAAAAACCAAGAGAGATTGAAATACCTATATTTCCAGATTAAGGAAAGCTCTAAAAATATGCAGGCAGACTAGTGAATATAGGTTTTGAACTGTGCCAGATTGGCACACAAAACTGAAAAATTCTAATCAAAAGGGCTTTTTGTCTTAGTTGCTTGTAATGATACTGAAAAAGAAAGGGAAAAATATGCAAACTTCTATCTTCTGCTAAAAATCGGTATGTTGAAGCAAGAATTCAATGCACTTGGAGTACACCCAATATAATTTTAAAAATAATAGATAAATACATCAAGCCTATATTTACCTGCGCTGTCATTTGAAGCTAGAAGAGGCTGATGCATTTACTCAAAGTCATCATCAGCACTGCAGAGCAACATTAATCTCTCACTTGTTTATGCATTAGTGGGCTCCTACTTCCCTTGTTGCGTGTACTTTGCTGCCACCTCCAGGATACAGTGGATTTTAGCCTAGAAGTTTAAAAACCTTTTCACCAACCAAAAGTTACTTTGCTCTGAGGTGCAATATTTCAAATTGCAAGCATGGGTTCGGTTTCATTTTAAAAGGAAACAACCAAAAATCTGTTTGCAGACACCATTCACAAGCACGTGTGTCAGGATAACTTACAGACGCCCCTTCCTTAGAAAAATAAAATGGTGCTTTAAAATAACAGCCTGTTTAACATCATGCTAAATTACAGAGGAAACCCTATAAAAAAGAAATTTATGGCATACACTCATTCCAGAGTCTTTTGTGATTATTATTGCACCTAATTCCAGGAAAATATAAAGTAAACAGACAGTTCTTAGCTGGAAGTATTTTACAAGGTTGAGTTTTTTGGTGGTTTTTGTTTGGTTGGTTTTTTGTTTTTTTTAAAGCTGTGTTAGGTCATTCAAGGCACACTCCTAGCCCCTTAGAAGCAGGCAGTAATTGCTATAAAAAAGAGGTTCAAAATCCTCCACAATGAGCAGGTAGTAGTGGTATCTTTCTCCTTTTTCATTAATGAGACGATCAGGTTCAAGTGGATGGAGTATCAGGTATCATTAAGAAATTCATTCTTCCAAAAGCCATAATGAGGTGTCACAGTGCAGAGCTGTACACAATGGGCTATGGAAAACTTGTCCTAAAATTAAGACTCATATTAGACTAGAGGAAATTTCTTTAAGATACTATACAATTAGTAATATCTGCTTAATATAAGCAATGCAAAATTATTCAAGACTTGCTAAGGCTAGCAGTATGTTCTGGCTCTAGACACACCATCTACTTCATTTTTTGGTATCTTCAAAAACATAAGTTTGAAGCAATCACTTACAGCACTGAAGCAAAGCTTACCAAGGAGATGAATTTATTTTTATTAAACAATAAGATTCAGTGAAAACTAGGTCATACCCTACTAGGGCTTTCATTTTTATTAAGAATCTTTCTATCTCAAAACTATAGGATGAATTCCATTGTCTGATATCTACATTCCAGGTTTTTCCATGCCTGATTAAAGGTAGCAAGGGGAAAATGAACATGTCACACACCTTGGCAGAAATGGGCTTTACCACTCACTGGATTAGGCATTGCCACACTCTTTCTCTGCACAGAAGATCAGCACAGGTACTATACATCATAGAAGCTACAAAACAAGTTAGGTGACATTTAAGCAGGGTCCATAATTTATTCATTTTGCAGAATCTACCTTACTGGCACAAACCCCGTTTTCCCTGGGTTTTTCCAAAGCATGTGTAGATGGCAAGCTGAAATGCAAACACAAGCATCTTTCCATGGTGTAGCTCAAGTGCTTTGCCAAGCATCCTTAAAAATTATGTATTTAGGGTAAGTTGTCTCCATTTTCACTTTATTTTTAAATTTATTAAACAAAGACTTCTATTGCTTAACATGAGGCGTGTGTTCACTGGGTTCTTCTAAAATTGCTTTGCAATAATCCTGCCAGAAAAAGTATATAATGTGACTTCCATTGATTTCTTGTACCAATCATTACAAATTTATCAGAGCCATAAAAATGCATAGAATAGGTTCTCACTGGGTTTACAATAATGCTGAACTACACTTACCTTTTGGAAGTCAAAAGGCTCAATTATTTTTCCTCTATTTTAGATAGAATTCACTTGCTTTCCAATGTGACCAGAATTTGAAGTAGCTATTAATTTTTACACAGTAGATGTAACATTCCTAGGTAGTTGAGAAGTGTGAGAGGAAGAAAAGATAAAAAATTCAGTGAAATATTTGTACATAACCTGATGAAATTTGACCCTCAATCCAGAAAATAGTCCATTATATGTCAGCATTTCGGAGTATTTCAGAACTACTACAGAAATTATAACAAAATAAAAGAACTGCACTCAGCATAAGGATTCAGCTGCCTGGAAAACCAATCCACAGTAGCCTATATTGAAATACTGCTCTGGGACCTTGGAGTAACATGATTATTTCCTGAAAATCTCTTTAAAGAGACTGACACTCTTTTCCATATCCTGAAGATACTAAAATTTAACATTTATTTATTTTACTCAAAAGGAAAACCTGTGCTAATTCACATCATATCAGTAGCTCATTAACAAGGCACATTGGGAAAGGGGTGTGTCAGCTAAAAGAAATTCAAACCATGTCATACCAAGGATTTCTGGGATCATTTTCCTCTGGATTTTTTTTTGTTTGCCTTTTAAATGCTGTAAATGCTAGAATTTACACCAAAAAACCCTGTAAATCAAGAAAAGGTAGAAATTAAAACAAAAATAGTAAATAAACCAAGACTTCCCAAGAAAAGACAATATTCTGTTATTCACAACAACTTCTTTTTCCTATATAGAACAGAAATAAAAGGCTCATATAGCCCGTTGAGTTTTAAAACAGGTTTCTGGAATACATTATTAAGTCCATTACTGTTACAATACTTTATCATTTCTTTTCACAGCAGAGAGCTGGATCACTTTTTTTCTCTCTACTGTAAACTGGCTACAGTTTCCCATGTAAACACAATCCCAATTAGATGTTCATCACAGACAGACTCCTGCTGTCAATATTGCGTGTGGTTCTTCACCAGAAGCCATCAATATGACCTGCACACTCTATTTTCTAACTGGCAGGTCATGCATCAGCCACATGCTGTTTATTTGTTAGCTTCATTGATTTCTTGGGCTTCCACTTGTGCAGCTAGGAGGGAGATAATATTGTCAGAGACCTCACAACACAGATGCAGTGAACTGCTCAAAACAGGCACACCATGAGATGAGTGTCCATGGCTGGAAGAGAAAAAGGCAATTACACTCTCAAAGACGCTTTTGCCATCCTGATTAAAGGGTAACAGGCTTTCTGGAATATATGTCCCTAACAGAGTTTATACACTCCATTACCATGTAGTATCATCAATATCCTCTTTTTCAGGTAAGCCTTGCCTCATTTTTTAAAATACAAAAATGCAGCCTTTTTTTTATGGTTTACACTGCTGTTGTGACAGGACTGTTAATTTCACTGCTAATGCAGATGAGAGAAAGGGTTCCAGCCTCCTGTGTGGAGAATTAATCCCAATTTATGACACCTTTAAACCTCTTCCTCATCACATGAGGTTGAGTGGAAGCAGTACTGCTTTGTGCTAAAAGGAGGAGTTAATCCTTCCTTAGCCTTGCTTTATAAATAATGTTCATAAGATTACAGCAAATACAAAAAACCCAAGGGGGTATAATTTATAATTTCACACCATCACAGCAAAGGTGGTCAGAGTCTCTAAATTCTCTGAACACAGGCGTAAAATTCATGACGTCAAAGAAACGGGAAAAAAATCCAGATCAAGATAAGCCACAAAGGGAAAAATTAAATTAGTGACCACTTTGGGCGTAGTGTGACTCTTATTTCAGGCTAAATCTTATTGAGCTGAGAGTCCCAAGACAGCCCTATTTAAACTAATTTAGCATAAAATACCGCTCAATACAATGGTGGCAATATCGACTCTCAACTGTCTCCTGCAATTTACTTTTAATCTGTAACGTTCCCCACCTTCTGTGCAATTTCACGGCAGAAAAATAATAGTTATAAAGGCTACTTTAAAATAGCATTTCCAGTTACAGACAATTAGTTGTAAAGACATTGAAGTACCCTAGTGCTTCTATTGAAATGTAAATATTTGTGATTTTAACAGCTTACTATTCAAAGCAAGACAAGCTATTCATTTACCACACTTCCTTTATTCAGAACACTTTGAATAATATTTGCAGTCAACATTTTTTTTTTTTAAGGAAAGTAATTTTTTTTCCATTCGTTCAAAATTCATTGTCTTTCAAATGTCCTTATCACTATTGCTACTAAATACTATGGCATCCTTTTCAGAAATTATAACAACTGCAGGAAAAGGAAAAATATTTCAATTTCAAAAGCACATTGCAAATAATAAATTGGCCACTTCATAACTGCTGTGCCTTAGGAGGTGCTGAAGGCAGGGTTCTTGAAATAATTAGAATTATTTCCTTGCTACCTTTTGTCTCGAGACCTTTATCAGTAACAAGTTCATTCTTCCCATTTGCCACCACCTCCCCATGCCCACCCTTCCCAGTATGAGTTAGAAAGGCCAGCACAGCAAAAGCTAAAATTTAAGTGTCATTACCCACTTCTCTCAACTCACCTCACTCAGCAAAAGCAATGGACACAGGAGACAGCCGGAACAGGCAGCTGAGAAAAAGAATCACACAGGAAAGTGCACTGAAGATGCCTTTCTCCCTGGCATTCTGGCCCTCAGCAACCATGGAAGTCAAGGCTGAATATTCCAGTAAGATTACACTGTTTGAGAAAGCAGTTGTGTGGAACCTGTACTTTAGCTGAGAGAAAATGATGCAGTATTCTATTATTTACAATGACAAGTGAGTTATTGGCATGCTTTTTATGCCCCAGAACTTGTTTAGGTGTTACATTTCTCCACAACTTACTGAATGTCTAATTCTGTGCAATTCAATGTCTGAACAGTAGTGCTAGATATCCTTTTTTGGTAATGTTACGTTAGAACAGTCCATTTTCTCCCCAATACATGCTTCCTTAGGAATATTTTTTCAGCTGCTCTCCACGTCGTGCGTTTCACTTTACATAGCAGATGTTTTACTTGTGTCTTGTTCCCCCTTCAAGATTAGAAACAATCAAATGAGACTGGAATACTTCTCTATCAATATTTTGCAGGTTAGCATATAAAACAGGCCAAAACATCTCAGTTGGCCTCTGGGACACTATCTAGCTGAATATAAGCTGAAACAAGTTTAGAGATTCAAGATTATTCCAACCTATTTCCCAGTCATTTTTGAAACTATCAACGTTTTTTTCAAAAGTTCTTAGCCATTATTGTCCCACGGTATTCCAGAAATTCTAATGATTTGCACAGAAATTATTAGTAATGGGGCAAATGTTTTTACATCCAAGTATTGTTAATGCACTGGGCAAGTTGCACTGTCTGGAATAATTCTGTTCTCACAGATATTGGAAAGGCATGTTTACTATCTTAACCACAATTAAATAATAATCTGGTGTGTAATTTTTAAAAAATCTAAGTTTATTACAAAATACAATTCAAGAGCTGAACTACTTTAATGGGAAGGGAGAGGAAGTAAAAATGTTCCCCAAAAGTCCTAGGTATCATAGTTACTCCTTATGCCTCTGCCTTCTAATTCTTTTGTGTTCTTTTCCTTCTTACTTCAGGGGAAAACAATGGACTTTGGACAACCCCTTCTTCAGTCCAGCCTGCTAAGTACCAGCCATTCAATCCAGGTTGCTCCCAAAAATGGGAATGCACAGTAAACAGCATTCTGGTTCCAAACTCTTTGATTAAAGATAAGAAGATGCTAGATAACATCAGAAAGTTAAATAGCCTTCAAGCACAGTTCCCCTTTCACTGCAAAAAAACAGGTAATGTCTGGAAAATGCAAATTTTGGTATTTGAGAATATTTTAGCTCTTAAGGGATGTTATTAAAAGAAACTGAAGTTTCATTTTATTTAAGTAAGCTTTCAAATTTCTGAAAAATGCATCAACCTATAAAAAAAAATGAAGCTTTCAAAACTCCAGTTCACCACAAATACCAAAACATTGCGCAATTGTGTGAAACAAGTTCTCCATGAACTAAAAATCCTATTTCTTTTTTTGTTTTGTTCAGTGATTCCATATGAACTCTGTTTTACTGCACTGCAGGAATGAGTTAGTGTCACGAGTCCTGAGCCTTAGCTGACTGTGGCTCCAGGTCTCTATTTCTCCTTATAATACCCAAATAAAACCTGTGGAACATTGCAACACCTCTCCTGAACCAGCTCTTGCCTTGGCCTGGATAATACACAAGACTGCATCACATGTGACTTTCATGAAGACTCAGTTGTAAGTCATGAGTACTGAGTTCATAACATCATATTTTCCATTCACTCAACTTGAGACTGCCAAGTCTGTCCTCTTGCTGGGTGTGGGAATATGTACATCCACAAACATATAACCTAATCAGAGAGTAAATATCTCAGAGAAGTTTTGTTTTCATTTTCTAATGTGTACTACACTTTAAAACTAAAGGCATATTCATAGAGTGACAAATTTTCAAAGAAGCAGCAAGATCAACATTTGGTGATGGTATGGTTGTAGCTATGTATGAACCAGTTTTCAGCCCAGAAATTAGTTCTGGGTGTATTTATACTTTAAAACAATTCAGCACATTAATTTTGGGTAATCATTCTCACAAGTTTCACAAAACCACATTGTTTCAAGCTTAGTGGGAAGGTAATAAGATCTCCCTTCTGTTCCAATTTAACAGAAGGGAAAGAGATGAAATTAAGAGACTGCATGATGATATCCAAACTCTCCCTAAGGAAAAGCAAGTTATTTTGTTGCTAGGGCCACAGCAGCATGCCAAACAGCATTTGTGAACTTGGATACCCTTCTTAAAATCGCAGCAGTGCACTTAATGAGCCATACTTCAGAGGTGCATAAAATTAGGACTGAGGTAGACTGCAGACCTAATAAATTTTTCATTAGAACTTGTTCAGGTATCACTTTTCCCAAAGTCATAATTAGACTAAGGGAAGGCCCACTGATTTCAAGGAAGAGTCCCACTCCATTCCATAGTGACCCTACTGCTTTAGAGATGCTACCAAAGGATTAGTTAAAGCCCTGCTTTTGACAACAGCCTGTTTAAACATTGATATAGAATCATTGGTTCACCCTCTGCAGCCAGGGATACAGTATGCTCCTCAGGAACCCACAGGAATTAGCAAGAAACATGCTGGCCAGATATATTCAAGGGTATTATGTTAGCCTTTTTCACAAGCACTAAATTCAGTGAAATGGAATGAGGTTTACTAAAAGATTTGGCAATTATTAAATTAGCAGTGAAGTGTTGATAGTACCTGAGAGTCTTGCCTTCAAGACCCTATCTAAGCAGCCATAAAGGGCTTAACTAGAATCTACTTTAGTGTGAACTTGCAAACAAAACAAGTTTACTGATAATAGAATAAGCCCCAAGGCCACTCAAGACTCCTTCCAGCTGCTGTCCTGCTGACCTATTTCACCAGTATAGGCACAACTGGTGGATGGCAGAAACCCGCCCAAGGAATGGTGGAGTAGGTCTAGGAGTTTAAGACATGCCACCATGTCTTATCTTCTCACTTGAGAATGACCAACCATGAATCAAAATTCCATAATTTTGAGTTATTCAAAAGACCTTTCATTCCATCATCATTATTTACTGTGACTTGACAAATATGGTGAAGTGCTAAGAATAATGGCATCTATTTTCTTCTAATTTTTCTGGGAAAGAAGGAAAAAATGTCCCTACTGAAGGACATGTGTCATATCAAGGTATATGCCACACATGAAAACTCAGAAGAAGACAAATAATTTCAAAGTGAGAGTCTTGGAAGACTTTAAAGGCTTTATTTTAGTATCTTCTAAGCTACTCAGGTTCAAGTCATTTAATAAATTCAACAGCTTAAAGCTGAAACGATTAAAGTAAGGACATGTAGTCAGAAAAGACATATTAAAAGTAAAAGCCAGAGTCAGATGTGACCATGTTAAAAAATAGAGAAATTGCAATAAGCCCTATGCTTAGGAGAGAGTATTGTGCAGTTAATGTAAGTAATGAACCTTTCATGTGAAATGATGTAGTGTCACAACTCATTTGCATCCCACTTAAAGTGTAATTAAGTTTCCCTGACAGCATGGCTTATGGCTGAAAGAACAGACCTGGCTGCTAAATTAATCCAGAATCCCTCTAGTTAAATAACACTCTGCAAAGAAAACTTAACACACTTTCATTTAAACTTCCTAAACTTACATTTAAAGTGGCACTATACAGAATTTCAGAGAATGTTTTCAAAGACTTCAAGATACACTCAGTCACACAGCTGACTTGAAAATAGCTGTGCTGAACCCACAACAAGGTCTGGCCCAAACCACAGTGCACAAGATAATGCAGTAACATGTCTAAATATGTTACCATTTTGGGGGCTTTTTGGAACTGACCTACACATTGCAGGAACTCCATTACCAGGACAGGGTTCTCAAATGCAGAAAAGATCAAAGGACACAGTGAAAAGGGGCAACTAACTATAGAAAAATAGATGACCATCAGCTGGGTCATCACTTGTAATGATACCAGTGTCTGATTTTTTCATAGAGTAACATCCAGCAAGAACAAGCTCGATATTAAGCAGGTTTCTTGGTTTTAATTGGAAGAAGCCCAGCTATTAGCCACTCTTTTCAGCCACCTACAAAAATCATTCCCTAAAACCAAGTTACTGAAAACATGATAGGAGTGAGGAGTGAGTGGCTTGTGGTGTGGAGACTCTCAGAGGGAGCATTAAACTGAGGAATACTATTCCTAAACCACAACAGGGAGTAATATTTTATGGTTTATGAATCAGCTTATTCTTTACTGATTTTCATCCTAAAGGTTCTATTTAGAGCAAAGAAAGTTGAAACACACCAGAATACATAATCCTGTAAAATCTACATGGATCTGAGAAAAGTTAACTCATTGCCATGAATCCTAAGTAAAGACTGTCCAGAATAAACAGCTCATAAACACTGTTGCCCTATTTTCTGTTATATTCCTACCTGCATGTTACAAACAGTGAGGAATCTATGCAGTCTCTCCATGATTCTGAAAATCTCATTAGAGAGAATTCCATTTCAGCCACTGGAAATAATCCAATTTTAGCAGCTTTGCAAGATCACTCCCAAGAGCAACGCTGAAACACATTGCATGAAAATCTGCAAAGTCAAAGTCTGTATCAAAAAGGAACAGGTACACCGTGGCTATAATTAAACTGTAGCTGCTACAAAGGTCTGAGTCCCTTCCTACAAGGGGAGAAGTTTTAGCAGCTTTTTTGACTACTGAAAAACAAAAACTGTGTTTGGCAAAATGATTTGATGTTCTGGAAAATGATTTTACTCCATAGTTGAAGAAAGGGTAAGCTGGCAGCAGTTATTTTATACATAAAGAAATGCTTGCAATAGACACAAAAAATGTGGGTTTAGAGATGGTAGTAACAGAACATGAACAACCAAGTCTCTGAATTTGAGAGATTAATATAGCTTTTTAATACTAATACCATCACTACTTACAAGACTGGGGAAAATAATTTCAAATATTTTTCCATTAAGGGAATGTTTCAGGAAAGCTCTGTGTGCCCAGAAAGGGAAGTTTAAAGCCCCGGTTATCCCTCCACAGTCAGAATTTATAACAATTAATGCAAAACACAAGAAGCACTAAAGTGTAGCCCCTCAGATACAGAACTTGTACATTTGCCTGTCATTTTCAACATAAGACAACACATTTAACAAGCTGTTCAAGTAGTTTTAGTCATTACTTGACAGTAGGAAGTGATTTATCTATATCCACAATAATAGGGTAGCTGGGTCCCAGATCTCTTCCAGGTTCCATTTTGGACTTAACGTTTTGAAATATACCAGATGGTAACTAATGATGAAAATATGGAACAGGAAAACACTGTGCAAGTAAATGCTATGAGTTCCACGAACAATTTCCACTCAAAAATTAAATTCTCTTAGATGTTATGGATCCAGAATTCAGTCTCTGGCTTTCATATGAAGCCATTTGGAAGTCTAACACAGTACTCCAGGTCTCATATATATCTTGTCAGATACAGCTGTGTATTGGACACACATTCAGGGCAGCAAAATTCAATTTTGCTTTAAATGCAATGAGGTTTTGAGTTAGTTTAGCAAGTAATTATCAAGAGTTTATCGGCCTTAACTGAACCAGTATTGTAGAATAACAATTGTTTATTAATATTGTATACCATTAAGAATGTGAATGCTATTATATTCCCACCAATCAGGTAGCTACATATCAAAATACTAAATTTTTTAAAGCAGTATAAATATGGTTTTTTGACCAGGACTGAGTAGGAAATGGTGTTCTAATAGAGTTAACCAGAGACCACCTAAGGCCCTTCAGGAAGCCAGAAAATTCTTAGGTATTACAGAACCACCAAGCCTAAAATGAAGGAAAAGCTGCCACAGTAGCTTTTTCTCTTAACAACATTCTGCTCAAGTTCTGCAATCAGGGCCACTGGGCACTACAAATCAGCCCGGGACCTTTAAAGTCTGTGTCTTCCCCCATGTAAGGAATACAGCTAAATATATATTCTCTGCCAGTTGTTTGTATATACCTGCTGTATTTCCTCTAAAACATTCCTTCCTTGTAATTGTATGCAAATAATCAACCTACACAGGATGCTCTGTATTCTCATTAGGTGAAAGGTCCTATTGCAGATGATATTTCATTGTTAATTTAATCCAAAACACATTCGAGTCAAAAGGAAAAAAAAACAACTTATGTTGGCCTTAAAGCCCAATCTTGCTTTATTGACAAAAAGAAACTGTTCCTACTCACAATCAGGCCTCTGACTCAGTTCTATCTCTTCTTTAAGTATTGGATAAAATTATTACATATTCTTCTACTCTTATTTAAATAATGTTAAATTCAGTCTTTTTAGGTGGCAAACGCTTTCAATGCACAAATGAAAATAAAATCACAGAACAATTTGGGTTGTGAGGGATCTTAAAGACCATCTCGTTCCAACACCTCTGTCACAGACAGGCACACCTTCCATTAGACCAGGTTTCTCAAAGCCCAGTGTCACATGGCCTTGAACACTTCCAGGGTTGGGGCATCCAGAACTTCTCTGGGCAACCTGTTCCAGTGCCTCACCGCCTCTCAGTAAAACATTTCTTCCTTCTATCTAATCTACATCTGCCCTGTCTATATATACACTGAAAAGTGCAGGCCTTCTATCGAAGCACTAAGTGGTCCCATCAGTTTTTCCATTTTTTAATTTCCATTTGAACTTTTCAAACTGAAGACCACTGATTTTTCAGTAAAACACTGATGCAAGGGTATAAATTATTTTCTATGTATTATAAAATAGTGTGTGTGGACATTTTGGGTCAAGACAGCCATGTCTAAACCACTATCACCCTGAAAGATAACTGCTTTTAAGTGTTTTAAGTGGTTTTTAATTCACTCTTACTGTGGACAGTGCTGGTAAAGGGAATACCTTTTTTCTTCTACAACTCTGTCAAAGACTCATTAAAAATAAAGGACAATCATGAAGTTGTCCAACCATGTTCTCTAACCACAGACAAATATAAAACATTAAGATAAATCAGGAAAATTACTCTGTTCTTTAGCCTTGATTACTGCATGATTAGGTGTTACAATACCTGCAACAACCTAAGTGCTGCCCATTAGGACAGAAAGTGGTGGATGACAAAGAATATTTATGTGCTTATGAGAGGAGTGGGCTTCACTTTTGTTCACTTCATATGCTTGCACAGACACAACACGCTGCAGATATGCATAAAAGTACCTCCACAAAAATCTAGGGTTGAAGGATACAAAAGAAACCCGTTTAGATGAGATCAAGCACTTTGTTGGGAAAGACATTCTATTACTCTAAAAACATTAACTTAAGTGTGCAGTTAACTGAAAATCCGAGCTAGTGAAAAAACGTGTTTGTATTCTGCATAATGTGCCACAGGGAGGTTGGACTTTCTGACAATGAACAGGGAAAGATCAGCTCTGTATTTCATAGAGCTTAAGTGTAAACTTGAATATAAAGAGGTACTCACAGAACAGTTTTCTGGTTTACTGGATAACCTGAGCCAGTTTACAAGGGGGTACACAGGTATCCTGTTACTACTCACAGGGCATCATTTCAATGCTTTATTTTAGCATAGTAAAACAAACTAAATGGAATTTACAGGTTTTAGTAACCAGAAGGAAATAAAGATCACAGAGGGGAAGATGGTGAAAAGAACAACAATGTTCAATTGGAAAACCTCTTGTTACATGAAAAACTGGAGAAAACACTAAAAAAGAGATATGGATAAACTGATTTTGCCATTATGGTTCTCACCTCATTTTACATCATTAAAAAATCCACAATTACTAGAATACTAGATTGGATTTCTTACTAATCACAAGCTTGCAAAGCTCAGAATTTGGCCCAAATTTGATTCAGACTAGACTTTAAATCCAATCAATATGCAAATCATATAGCAAGGTAATTCTAACAGAGTTTTCTGGGAACAACAAAGCTGATTTAACAGAATTGGAATGGACATTTAAAATTACGATCTCATCATCTACCATAGATTCCCTCCTGTGCCCCTTGCAAAATTTGGTGTGACCTCTCTGGTTTCCGTTTTCAAATTCAACTTGATTCCAAAGGGCTGTGCTGTACAGGGCTGATCGCTGCAATTTAGGGCCTGACATACCTAATCACAAGTATTAGCATTCCAGATTGGGTAACAGGTGGCATCATTTGTTTTCTCAAAATTAGACCTCTTCCAGTGTGCAGTGTCTTTTAACACCCAGCCTTTCAGATCCACACATCACTTGAGACTCTGCCAACCTTTCACCACGAGATACGAAAATAGCCTTCAATACCAGTGCTAATGGAGCTTAAGCAAATGTGAAAAGCTTCAGACTATCTTCTGCTTCAAAAAAACTGCTAAGATGTCAAATGCAAGCACGTAGAGCTTACAGAAAGGTGACAATATGAACACAAGCAAAGAAAGTTAATCTTTCTAAAAAAAAAAAAATCTCAACATAGTCCTGTTGTCTCCATTTGTGTAAAGCAAGTGATGGATACTCGGCAAAATCAGAGTCTGACAGCAATTACAAACTCTTCTAACAAGACCTGAGATTCTTCAGTGACTTCTAATGCAGTAGAAGGGTTCAGGGAACATGGAACACAAATCCAGTGGAAACCAGGCTTCACAAAACAGCTTTTAATTACGACATTCTAATTAGATGCTGAAAAGACACACAATCATCCACAATTAATTCTACTCTTGAGATGGCTTAGGGAACATCACAGCTAAGTGAGAAAAGACACACGCAGTTTAACACTTTAACTTTCAAACCTTTATCTTTGAAGAGGCAATGAAAAAACATTCCTTACTTTTTACTCATTCACTAGTGTCTCCCGCTGTTTGGCCTACTGAAAACCAAAAAACTCATCTTGCATAATACCTGCAATTTATTTTAAACAATCCAGTCCTTATGACCATAATTAGATTCATTACAGCTGCTGAAAAACTGGGCAATTAGTAGTTCTAATAAAATAGCTATTAACTTGTACTTAAAAATGACTGATTTTTAAAAGCAGTATATTTAATAAAGGAATCATCACATTTGTCAATTAACACTATCAATTTTAATTAAATAATCTTTCCATGAGTAGAGCAAAATAAAACAACCCAGATGTTTCATTAAGTTTATGTGAAGCAGAGAATTCTTCTGACTAAAATGCAATTTTTAAGGGCTGTAGTGGCTAAACCAATATTTTGAGGTATAAATGTTGATGCAAAAGCTAAAGACAGAAAGGAGAGAAGTTACGCAGGTCTTTGGACAAAGATCTTCTCTAAGGAAGTTTTTGTGGTCTTGCTAATCAGGAAAAAAATACACTTCACCAGAAAAAAAAACCTCGACATTGTTGAAAACTGTAAAGGACTTTCAGAATACGTCTATGAATCATAGAGGGAGAAGGTGCTAATAACCAAAGAGGTTATTTACTCAGCATGTCGCATTACAGGGAACACAAAGCAGTCAGTCAGTGCTTGTGATCCCTCATTTTAACAAATAAATTACACATCTTATAAGCAAGGCCTCAGGATTTTAAGCACTTCAGGCATTGTAGACTCAGGAGGATGAAAGTAAAGACTTGGCACTCTGAAGCTAACACATGCAGAATGTGATTAGTCTTTCCTGTATCATTTAATAAACCTGCTAATTAATCTGGAGGGCCTCACACAAGCATCAAATACACAGACTAACTGATATGGAAAGCAGTCCATTTACTTCTCTATTATAACTAAACAGGTGCAGAAATAAAAAGAGAAAAAAAAAAATCCACTTCTCATTAGCTCAGACATTCTTTTCCAGTCCTGAATGTTAAATCTCAGTAAGTCTTGACACTTTAGAGATGCAGCATGTGGAAATGGACTCAGGTCTGAAGGAAATTCCAGTATATAAAAAAATTCCCCTTGTCTATAATGACACACTTTGTGACTCGAAAAATTCCACTCTGAGCTCAAAAGGCGTATCGAGTCAAAAGCACTGGCAAGATAAAGATGTCTGCTTTTAAGCAGCAACCTGCACTGCCAAAACCATTTTTCATGCCAAAGACTTCATTAAGGACCATCTCATCAATAATATCTGAGCAGATAAAATATAATCCCCACTTCCTACTCAAAGAAAAATATTACTACAATAATGACAGAGCTTGACACAAGAGATCCCTTAAAGGAAGACTTGACTCTCTTCCTCTGTACACAGATTTTATATCACCTATTTAAAAATACAAACAAGACAGTCAGATCCATTTAAGAACATAAGGAAACATAACTGACATTAGTTCAAACAGTGATTTGTGATATACAGGCTGGTAGCACTTCACCTATTGTCTTCAGGACAATAAAAAGCCTGTAGAGGTGAATGAAGGGATCCATCCAAGAACATGAAGGAGCACAGAAAGGCATTGTTGCATCAACTACTCAAGTGTTCAGAAATGACCAAGTACTCTGCAGCCTTATACATCTTATATTTAGTTTCTAGACTATGATTATATGATCCTACACTCCACTGAATGACATTTATCAGGTGAACTTCACTGAAAGGGTGATCAGATAGGAACCATAACTGTCTGCCCAGGTCAAGAAACTGGAACAGGCTGTCCAGGAAAGTGGTGGAATCACCACCAGCTCTAGAAGTGTTCAAAAAATGTGTGAATGTGGCATTGGGGGACATGGGTTAGTGGTGAACACAGTAGTGTAAGTTAACAATTGGATTCAATGTTAGAGGTCTTTTCCAACCTTAACAATTCTGTTTTATGCTGTACTCTTACTTCACATGATAGAGAGCATGAAGAGAATTAATCTGTTACCAGTAAGACTTCTGCAGATTTCCCATGCCCTCTTCATTTCATGGCTCGCACTTAGCCCACAACAGCAAAGTCTGAGCTTCCCAATTTCCTGAGTTCTGGCAGCTTTCTTCTTCCACTTCCCATTACCTTTTCTCAGCAAGAGATTTTTGAGAACATCAGCAAGGAACTCTGCTTTGCCCCTAGCTATTAACACACAGTTCTAGTATTACTTGTAAGTAATGAGAAACCACTGCAGGGAATTACACAACAATTCCTTCAGTTGGGTTTCCAGCTACAAGAATAGCTGCAATGTTTCAGGCTAACAATCCACCCAGCACAGTGACCTTTTTACATAGGTAGATGCCTAAAGAAGAGTAAAACTGAGAGCATATGCTTATCCTATTACACTCCCAAGCTCCAATTATTTTATGCTGAGAGGATTTCTTTAATCTGATTTTATATACTTTAAACCCATCACTTCATCTTTCTTCCATGTACCTTTCCCAGTCTCCCCGAGTCCACAGGAACTCCTCAAGCACACAGTGGCAACATAGTGTTAAGGGAAATAAATACCTCCTTCCTCTGCTGTGAGCCAGGCTAAAGACATCCCTAGCCTTAGCAGCAGGTGCTCACAATAAAAGACCATGCCCCATCACATAACCTGTCACTGCCAGGCAGAAAGAACACGTCCCACTGAAAAAGTGAAACCCTGGCAATTCTGCCTGCTAGGGGTGGATTCCCACTCCCAGCAGAATCTGCAGAGAACCCACCTCTCAAGCTGCGCTCTTCCGAAGTTGCTGAAAAGCTGTGTCACAGAAATTACAAAAGACTCCTGACAATATGGATCTCTCACCAAGTCTCAAGGTTTCATTCCAGAACCCGTAAGAATTTAAGGAGGTACAAGACCAGAGTTTTGTCTTCTGACATCATGAACTACCTCCCTCTAAAACTGCTAAATATTTCGCTGAAATTAAAAAGATTTAAAGCAGATACTTGGCACAAGAGGTTACAGCCCACCCTGTTAACATTTAGGAAAGTAATACGCAATTTTAAAACAAGAACCAATTATTTAAAGTGCCAAACACAATTAAATATAAATGCCATGGCTTGTATAAGCTATAAAGCACGGAGAAAGTACCACTTTCCAAACTGCTTCATTTGCTGAAGGAAGCAAACTCAGCAGTAAGAAGTGAACCAATTACATTGCCTAGAATTAGAGATGAATAATTTTATGACAGCTACTACTGGCACCAATATAAACTTCACTCCCTGCAGAGACTGAGTTCAAGAGAACTAACTCATGAAATGAAAGACAAGATTGAATTGGCAACAAATGTGCTCTACAGAGGGAATTTTTGTATTTTAAAAACAAAACATCTGAAAAGTCCTTCCCCCCACCACCCCCCCCTAGGAATCTGTTCCATATTCCAAGAAAGCCACTGGGCTACGTTAGTTTTAAAACAGCAGTGAGGGCATGGTAATCTAATTTTACTTCAGTACCATTTAAACACTATTTAGTCAGTGCTGGTCTATCACATGTAAAAATACACTTGTATTTGCAAATATACTATGTAACTGGCAGAGACTATTTACACACACGCTTAGTGATAGTCCACAGAATAATTTCTGAAAATGAAACAGGAACGTATTTTGGTTTGTTCATAGCCAGTGCAGACACTAACAGTGCCTCCTGAGCCATCACTGGAAACCCTCCCACAGACCCCCTGCAGCCAAGGCTTTTACTTGTTTAAGAACAGAATAAGGAAAACAAACAGCAAACTGAATTCTCCTGATAATACTAATTTTGACAGAAAGAGAAGTAGAGGGAGAAAGGCGTAACTGCAGTACAGTTTATGGTAAGTGCTGCACTGATCTCACTGAGGCTGTTGGTATGAGCACGTGCACAGCTGTTTGTACAACCTGTGCAAATAAATCAGGCTTAAAGCACTTCCCTGTACTTTTTGCTGAAGCACTGCTCAGAGACACTGGCGCAAACTAAAGCACTCACTGAAAGCAAAAGGAAGGGATCACCAACAAAATAAATGCAGGTTAACTATCAAATTTCAGTAGCATTATTCTAAACGTACCATAATTAAATGCAATGAGTTCTGCTTTAGAAATTGCCCTGGTAGCAAGAAGGAATACTTTTAAATTTTACGTGCAGCAAATTCTGCACTGTGCCATTCACATTTCGAAAGGATTTTTTACATGGTCAGAATTTAAAACACAACAAAACATTCTGTGCTGTGCCTTTCAGAGGCACAAAAAAACCTGGAAAAAAGGAACTACAAGCAACATAGTACTTAACATCACATTCAGCAGTAACTTTTCATCATGGTGCTGGGCAATACAAGTATTAACTGACTCGTGTATCTAATAACTAGAATGGGTAATACAGTAGTTATATCAGCCACAGCAGCCAAAATGTATATATTCCTGAATGAAATTAGAGCTTTCTAGCTCCAATATCTGACCTGGCATATCAGAAAAAAATATTTTAAAGTACACAAAGACATGAGCAAAATTTTACTCCTGTTAAGAGCTTTAGCATCAAAAAAACCCCACTGTACAGGATCACTACAAGAAATACTAGATGTTACCTGACAACCTAAGTTGCTCCAGCTTTTTATTTAATATACAAATCACTTCTACCAGTAGCACACATTACCATTCAAGTTTTCTTTACATAAATTTTTTTTTTTGCATTTTTGTATTGGAGAGAAAGAACTTTCTGTCCCCCCTAAGCCACAGTTTTCACATTGTTTCACCAAGCTTCACTGCAGGTTGTTCAAACCACTGAAGCCTCACTCTTGAAGGGGTGCACCACCTCTTACAAATCAGGCTGTATTAAAAAAAGTAATTCCTTCAGAATTCAAAACAGCCTTTTTGGAAGGTTTGCAAGACTATCTAAGACATCTGCAAAAAAAATAAAATCCAGAATAACATTTAAATCATTTGAACATCACAAAACTATCTTTTATACTACAGATTGACTGACACCTCGTGGAATTTATCTTCTGTTTGATTTTGTCTCAAAAACTATTTTTGAAAATAGCCCTGCAGGAAAGCAAACATTAGAACTGTAACTACACCGCATGACAAGTGTTTCTTACAACAAAGATGTCCCAAATAAATCAAAATAAGCCACCATCAGCTTGATTGAAATATCCTTTTTCTAAAATCAAGGATACAGCAAGAAGGAATGGATCTGGTTAAGGATAACTAGGCTGGCAGCACCAAGGCACAGTTTAGACAACCTTCTTCTCCCACCTAGTGGCAAGAAGCATAAAGAACAAGGTCTTCGGGAGTGCAAACGTTAAGATTTGTTTTCAAACACCAACTCTAAAGAGATTCACTGACATCGTAAGGAAGATTGAGTCAGGTACAATTCTGGCTCTCATATTTAAGTTCACAATAAACATGCTATCACTAACATGCAGAAGAGAGCTTGTTCTTAACTCCTGTCATCCAAAACAAAGGAGACAGTGCAGAAAAGATAGTCCACAACTGGCCCCCAGCACTTACACTTCAGACACAAGCTCAGAAACATACAAGTGAACCAACTAATGGCAGCATGGAGTAGCATGGGCTTGAATAAAGTCTGTATGAGGACTTCCATTTTCAGGAGCACCCAGCATTGCATTTTGTACTGCAAGGACAATGATTTTACTTTAAAATACTTACTTAGGGAAAGCAATCTATTTCCCTCCATGTTCATCATTTACATCCAAAGTCAAATCTGAAGCAGTCAGTTTGAAGTAGGAATAAACATGAAATGAATTAAAAAATTTTATTTACTGTCCTTTATATACAAAGTATCATTCCTCATATGGAAACAACCTTTGTGAGAAAAGCAGTACACTAATTTTGAATCTTTGCACACACTTTTTTGACAAACTTTTTAAAATAAAGGCTAAAAGTTTAGTGAAATGGTGTTTTGGTTTTGACTGAAATTTTCAAAGCAGCTTTGAGACATCAATGTCTAGATGATATTTTAATCAACATTTATTGGATTATTCAGTATTTCAGACTCATATTATTCTCTAGAAAACTGTACATGAAGGTAGAAAAGAAGCCAAACAACTGAATGTACAATACTTAGAATTTTCAACAGATGGCACTTTACAGCAAGGAACCTATATTGTCTAACTGAAAGAGAGCAAGAGCAATTGGATGGCTGAGTGCACTGACATGCCAAAGTCTGCCACAGAAAAAGCCTAAAATCCTCAAATTTGAGAGTATAGTTGTATAAAACTGGAAGTTTTAAAGAGGGAATCTATAGCCAAACAAAAACTCTGAGCTAACGTTCTATCTCAGGTATTAAATCACACTGAGATGTTCTTCACAAAGGTGGGATATTCCCACCCTCTTTGCTTCTCAGGCAGAACTTACAGCTACAGCTAAACAAAGACAGCAAAGAAAATAGGACCATCAGACTGTGATTATTACTGCAAACAAGCAAGGATCTGGTTAGTGGGCAAGTTTCCCATTTCCTAAGTTAATTTATAAAGGATTAAATCAGCAGCCACAATCAAGCAGCAATTGCTATGCTAGACAAAAAACCAAGAACATCAGTTGTAAACCTTGTGAGGGTTTACAGATTACGTGTTACCATCTAAGAGTACTCACTACTGTTAAAATTATTCATGCCCATATGTAGAAAATATAGGCACATACACCTAGAGTATCTCCAGCCTTCGGTGGCATGCAAAAATATTCTCAGACATCTGAGCTGAATCCTTGAAGTGATGTGACAAGTCTTAGAACAAACCCACTTTGGCATGCTCGCAACTATACCAAAAGATTTTACTAAGCATGATTTGTCCCAGAAACTTTACCTGAAATACATAAAACCTTCAGCAGCATTAAGCAAGGGAAAACTTCAGGTACAGGAACATAACAGGATAGGGCAGTGTTATACCTCTTGCAGGGCAAGCACAGAGACTCCAAAATCCGTGACAGCTACATTCCTCTCTATTCCTCCTCCTCATTGTAAGCAAAAAATTTAGGCACATAAGGATTTCATTCAGCAGTCAAGGAACTAACAAGTAGCAGTGAAAATACAAAAGAAATGCAGCAACTACCGGAAATCAAAAGATTGCAAGCCAGGTATTGGTCTTGTCAGATTTCAGAGCTCGCATAAAAACACAGCTGTAATTTTAGCACATTTTTTCTCCTTCACTCGTAGCAGCAGATTCATCACTTGCACAGATGAAAAACCCCATACTCAGATGAATTGAAACACAAGCCATTCATACATTTAGAATCAACAGATCCCCATCCTTTACAGTTGATTTTAAGACTGATCAATGATTTGGGTGTCAAGGAAAGTCTTGCTAATCTGGTATTTACAACCTCTGCTCAGAATGAGGAAGCTGTTTCCATACAGCTTCATCCAACTTCAACATTATAAAAATTTATGCCTCAATCCATCCACTTAGTGAGAGATTTCCATATATCTGATTCAGGCTGCTCCCAGTCTTCTCCTGTTAGTTCTTTCAGGTTCAAGTCTTTGAAAAATTCCAGACGATGACTGCAAAGAGAGGAGGAATAAACAAAAAACAGTTTTAAGTCTTGTAGTATGTGTCTTAATAAAGGCAGTATCCTCAATGTGTTAAATTCATCTTTATTTTCAGATTTTCTTGGCCAGGAATGTAACCAGCAATCCATGTGTTTATTTTCCAAAACTTCAGTTTACAAATAAAAACCACTACTTTGTATCTGACCCTACATTAATCACCTTAAAAGGCGAAATTCTTTTCTTAGGAAGTAATTTGTAAGAGTAAAGACAAACTAAGAGTAACAAGAGCAGCAAGGAACAGCCTCTTCACATAATTGCATCTGCTACCAAAATCTGAAAAAGACAAGATTTTTTTAAAAGGGGTACTATAGAATTACTTCTTGAAAAGTATTACAGGCATTCTCCAGTTTAATACAGAGAAATAAAAATATCTATTTCACACAGAACATTGATAATGTGTTTTATTAGCAATAGCTCAGAATTTTTAAAAATATACAGTTGCAGAAGCTAAACTTTCCTTTAATAAAGGCAATAAAGGGTAATTTATCTAAAATTTACCCTACCTGACACCACTGTATGTTGTGTGACAAGTCTATGTAAGAACTACAGTGTGTCCTCTAGAGCTGGTTCATTTATACAAAATGCCCAGGAGTAAGAGGTTTCATCAGACTCTCAGCCTCACAGCCAAAGAAAATAAACAGGCCCAAAGTACAGTTCAAAAATCCAAATTCTCTGGTTTTCTATTGATACTAGGTATCTTTTAATTATATTTTTTTAGTTTAGTCAGCCTTTTCAATTTTTTTCATAGTATGGAAACATCTGTAGAGGTGAAAGCTTTTAGAACAGTAGAGGAGAAGCAGAAGAGATTTACTGGAAATGTATCTGGTGAAATTATCACAAAATGGCACTTCAGGAGGAGCTGAAGTCAAGGAAAAAGCAGAACAACTCTCCATTATTTAGATGAGGAAGGTGATAAAAGCAGATACCAATGGTATTGAATGCATAATTTGCTACGCACCTAACATGGAAATCAAGTACTAATTACAGCTCTCTGCCACAGTGCTTTATACAAAGTACAGCACCAGTGGACCCAGAGCTAAGCAGCATAATAAAAAGTTCTAGTGGCACTCAACCCAAAAACCAGATCAGCTGTTTTAAGTATTCCAACAATAGTGCAGCAGTATTACAGCAGAGCTCATTTTATGCTTACAAATCTGGTTTCTGTCCTTCCTGCAGTTCGTGTCGAGGCAAAGGATAAAGTGCTTCATATTTTCTCTCTCCTCCCGAGCCATGAATTGCAAATGCATTGAACTTGTCAGTCCATGGTGGAAAGTAACTCCAAGGAAGAAGAGCTTTACCCTCCCATTTGGTTTTCATTCTGGTCACCTCGAACTCCAAAGGAAGTTCTTCCTGTTAAAGGAGGGGGGAAAAAAGAGGCACTGGCCATGTTCTGATGGAAAATGGGCAAATAAAAATCATTATGAATGTACTTGACCACTTACTTTCCATACTCTTCTTCTGCCAGAAAGCAGCAGCAGTAAGTACTGCCCATGGCTGTCAAAGAATCAGAGCACAGTTTTCCTAAAATTATGTCAAGTAATCAGTGCAATATACCACCACCAATATGTACACTCCCCATACTGAAACAAATTCTGTGTCTAGTCTCCCTCATCCATATATCTCACAAGCATTAGAACTGCAAGTGTAAATTAACACTTGTGATGTTTCCAGCGCTGTACTTACGGACAAAGCTCAACTTCTAAATACTGCTCAGTTCTGTCATTCAGAAAGAATGCTTCTACAACTGAAAAAAACCAAACAAACAAACAAACAAAAAACCCCCAGGCTGTCAGTATTTTATATTAACTATTTTGTAATATCCTGAGATCGTCATATCCCATTAGTACAACTCTATTTTCATGGGGTTTGGCCTGTGCCATGCCAGAGTTTGACTTGCTACTGACGTGTACACAGTAACTATAACCCAAATATTCAAAATGTGGTGCCATAATTCTAACTTCAGGAGCTTTTTATTTTTAATTGCTATGATCACAAAGAGCTTTGTAAAGTACTGTACTAACTTTATTAGTTTTACCAATTCCAGTTTTGAAAATGCTCACTCTGATGCAGCAGGAAAGTAAGGGAAAGAGGACCATACACTCTCAGCAGAGCACACACCCCATAAACTAAAACCGCTAAATCTCAAAAAGAGTAAGAAAGCATTTAGCTCTTAAATGGTTTTTCCCTATAGATGGTATTTTGGACAGAGGATTACTGTTCCAGGTGTACTTGAAAGCCACATATTAAATTCGAATCACATTTCAGGAACACAAAGTAGAAGTACAACAGTGCTTCTCATGTAAAATTACAATGGTGCTTCTCGCAGCGATGACATTATTAGAAAGCTTTAGTGAGAATTATGATATGACTGATATCCTTATTTATTTTTACTTAAGCGTATTTATTATAATAATATCAAAGAGCTGCTACTACTGTTTTAGCTTTAATCAGAGTAGCTCAATGTTCAAGAAGTAAAGAACTTCTGGAAATACTCAATTCTTGCATTATCCAAAGCAATGGGTAAAAGGGGCAGTACAGACAGGAAACGAGGAAAGAACCCAGCACTACTATGAGAATTTTCTCCATTCCATTCGGGTGCAATTTTGAATTGCATTTCATCAGGTGTAAATTCTGTGTCTCACACCTTCCTATTCCTCAAAGGAACTTTGGAAAAACGATTAAAACACTTCTTAAAGCAAAAGTAGAATCTCTCTTTAGAATTTCACTTCTCTTCCACAAAGGCATTTTAATATACATATGCCACAAAATTATTTTGATATTCAAGTATGTCAAGCCTCTGATAGTGCCCAAGTTATATCAGTAACCCAAAAACTAATATACTATCGACAGGAAGTCAACTTCAACATTAATGAAATCAACCCAGATCACTGAACTTCAACGTTTTTTAAAAAAAACAACCACCATAGACCCTTAAAAAAGACCAGGCATATTAAATACAGAGGAACATCAGTGTCTGCAGAAATCAGATATATTTGCAGCAGAAGAGTTACACTTACCCTCATAGTCCCACAGTCCACCAAAGGGTTTCCCTGGCTCTCCGGGTGGCGCTGGAGGGTCATTAAAGAAAGGAGCGTGAACTTCCATCAGCAGTCCTGCATTATCCGGCCTCAGCCCAATCGTAACTGGCTCGTGGCTCACAGGCAAACCATCCCATGTGTGTTTGATTCTAAATTCCATCTTCAGATACTACACAAATGCAAAAGGAAAGTTCCGTCAAAGAAGATCTCAGATTCCATCTCAGCACGAACTGCCGTTTGTTTGCCCAGGAAAAAAACACCACACTTTGGTATAAAGTCCTTAATCAAATCATGTTTTTAGACATAATTGAAATAAATTAGCTTTGAAAAAAAAAACCTGAATAAACAGTTACATAAATGCTTCTTCTCGTAGGTTTTTATATCTGCAGGTTACAAATGACTCTGAAATCTTATTAAGCTTAAAGCTTTTCAACCATACATCTAAATAAATACCTTCCAAAAACACCAGAAATGTTTATCAAGAGAACAAATAAAGAAACAGTCTCCACTACATAATCTTAAAGGATTTGGTAACATCAGAAAAACAGACTGAGGGAAAAAACCTTTAATGTTTGAGACACAAGACAATGAAGCAACTAGCTAAAGCTTTCCTTTGCAGACATTGCAAACCAGCCTTTCCTTAAACACCTCCAGGGACGCTGACTCCACCACCTCGTTCGAAAGCCTAATCAGCATTTCTACAATGGAATTATTCCTGAAGTCCAACCTGGCCGTCCCCGGATGCAGCCTCAGGCTGTCCTCTCCTCCCGTCGCGGGTTCCGCGGGAGGGGCGGCCGAGCCCCGCCTGGCTACAGCCTCCGACGGGCAGCAGCTCCCACAGGGCTCCGCACCGCTCCCGCTTCCCGTCCCCGCTCTGCGACTCCGGCCACAAACTGATTTCCTGAAGGGAAGTTCAAACGCGCCAGCGCCTATCTTTAACCCATAAACCCCTCGATGAAAGTTCAGCGAGGGATTTCTTACACCTCCGCCTCAGCGCCGCGCCATCTCTGCTCCCCGCGTCACGGGGGCGGCGCTGGCGGCCCGGCCCGGCGCTGAGGGCGGGCGGGAGCGGCCGGCTCCGCCCCGGCTCCGCCCCGGCTCCGCCCCGGCTCCGCCCCGGCTCCGCCCCGGCTCCGCCCCGGCCCTCGGCGGTTGTGCGGCTCCGCCGCGGGGCCCTGGCGGTGGCCGTGGCTCCGGTGGCCCCGGTGGCACAGGGCTGTGCCCCTCCCGAGCGGCGGTGCTGGCACCGGGCTGCGGGGAGGGAACAGAGGGGCGGCTCTGCCCGCTGCCCCCGCCCCAGGGCAGCGGCGGCTGAGGGGAGCGCGTCCCGCCCCGGCGCCTGCGAGCTGCCGCCTCCGCTCCTCCAGGACGGGTCTCGCCTTTCTTCCCCGCCGGCGGCCGGAGAAGCGGCATTTCACTGGGGGTTCGCGGAGTTTGCGTGGGGAAAGCTGGGAACAAGGCACGGCCAGGTGAGTGTTGGTAGTGGGGGGTTTGTGTTCCGTAGCAGTGAGGGTTTATGTTCCGTAGCTTTTCCGGTGTTCGCTGCAGTGAGTAGCAGCGTGGATAGTACTTTTAGCTAAACACTAATAATTAAAAGCTGCTAATGGTGGTAATAGCTAAAAACAGATGCATTTTTGTGTGAATGCCTCTTTAGTTATGAAACCACGGCGTTTCCTATGCTTTATTTACACTTGAAAGCTCTCTTGCCAGTTATTCAAGAAATTTGCTGTACAGACGAAAATCGGTATTTTTAATTATGTGCTATCAGATACATTATTGATGGGTTTAATATAACTTAATATGAGTTGATCAGAGTACATCTCAGTTACATACCAACAAAATACTGGCCAAAAAAATTGCTTCTGCAGAGTTTATATTCCTGTAAGTAGGAGATGGGGTAGATGCATCATCCCAAGGACTGTCACTGTCCCTAGTTACTGCTGCAGGCAAACTTGGCAGTAAGACCTGGTCAGTGTGCATGCAGTGTTTGCAGCTGTGCATCACTCAGATCTCAGAATTTCAGTGGGTACTAAGTTTCTTGTGGTGCCTTTGGGTGGCCAAAGGTGAAGGAGCAAGTTTTGATTCCAAGGATTTCATTAGCAGAAAAGCTTCTGTCTGCAATAACAGAGTCATTCTGGTTCAAAAATCTGTATCTTTCTTGAGCTTTGCAAGAGTATTTATTGTGATGTGAACAAAATATGGTTTTTTCAAGTATTGGAATTTTGCCTTTTCATATGTATTTACTTTGGCTGTAGCTTCTTATTTTATAAATCTTTAGACTCCAAGTAAAACTCAAATTGAATTCTCTGTGAAGTGATAAGAATTGCCTCTCCTATCAAAGAGTTTAATCCTCTTTTTTAAAAAAAATTTATCCATTTTCACAAGTGCTAAAAGACAGATCTGAAGTTGTCTTGTATGCCAGCTGAGCCCTGAGTTGTTTGAGGCCTACCCTGAGTCTGATACATGGATTGATGTTTCTCTTGCTTCATGAATGTGGAATCAAAGTTCTAAAACACTGAACGTGTGTAATACAGCTGAAAAGAGATTCTCTAAGCACTATTATATTTAGTGTCATAGAATAAGTGTTTGTTGTGTTAAATATATAGCTGTAAAGAAGGTTGAGTTTTACCTGAATTCTTTTTGAAATTTTAGTAGTGAGACCTACAAATCATGATCCTCCATTCCATTACATATTTTTGTGATACGCTGCTGCACACACGCAGCTTTTTTTCAGGATGTATTTAATGCATTACTGTTGAAGGTGAGCTTCTATAAGTGATGTTTAAAATCTGTCCCTTTTTGCACCTGTGGGCTCTCAAGTTTACGTCCTTTGGCTGGTAAGGGCAGTAACTTTCCCCTTCCTCTTCCCTGGCATTCCTTTGCTGTTGTTACCTCCTTTCTGTCCTCACTGTCTTTTTCCTATATCCTCCTTTAGAAGTTTAGAACTTGTAAAAGAACTGCATGTGTCAAGAAAAGTAGGCAAAAAGTTGTTTAAATCAAAATATAGCCATTGCCTTCCCGACTTCCTTTTTCTTCTTTGTTACCCATTCCAGTTACGAAACTGTTACGCAGATTCTTACGAAACAGAACAAAAATATTTCTTCAAGAAAACAGAATTTGAAAGGAATGGAATTCATTATTATTATTCTTACAGTTCCTGTAGGTTTTTTCAAGTCCTGGGTTTTTCTGAACAGTTGTGCTAAATAGAAGAATTTTAGAAGTACTTTTTTTGCCCTCGAAGCACTCTAGTGTTAAACGTATTTCTGACTGCCAGTCACGTTTACGTAGATCAAGGGCTATGTTACAGCCGTGTTTCTCAAACGTGGTGTTTTTCAGATCAGCGACTGAAAATGGCACTTGGACACCACGAAACTGATGAGGTTCTGAGAGTTACTGCTGAGCAGGTATGTGAACTCAGGGATGGAAGTAGTAAGAATTTTTTGATGAGGATTTGTGATAAACAGCTTTGCAAATATGGAGCACAGCCCACTTCAGTGTTGTCTGGCCCTGTTTTGGATCCATCATACAATGCAGCAACAGCAAAACAAAACTGCCCTAGCCGTGAATTAGGGTATTTTGGGTGCATTTTTAAATGTTTTATCCCTGAAAGAGCACTTGATTTGTAATTTAGTAGACCTTCTCACTTTTATAGACTTCCCTTTCCTAAGAGATTGGTCACGTGTTGACGTAACCATAAGCCTGTCTGAAAGCTTGTGCAGAAGCTAGGGCTTCAGCACTTTCCTGATGATGAAATGCATGGAAATGAACCAAGCACTTACACAAACCTATGATTGTTCTTTTAAGATTGAGCTGATTTTCCCTCAGATGCAATTACGCTTTAGATCAGAACGTCTCCAGGGGGAAAAAAAAAATCATTATTTTTTCATATTGAGCCAGCACTCAAGGGTTTTTGAAAATAAAGCTGAAAGTGATTCTGTGGCATATGGTTGTAGTGGTTTGGTCCAAAATACTCATTACTGTTTATCTGCTGTGAGATAAGAATTAGGAGAAATGCAAAACAGGCACCAAACTTGAAAGAATATAAAGAAGTTTATTAACAGACCTAAAAGAAGAAAAAAAAATTATACCACCTTCAGAACTCTCCTCCTCCCCCCACCTTCCTCCCTTCTCCCACTGACAATGTAAAAAGACAACCCTTGAGATGTTCAGTCTGTTTACCACTTCCATAATAACCTTGTTCAGTCCATTTAGAAAGAGAAGTCTCTTCTTGCTCATGCTATGAAAACATTATCACAATGAGACAGCCACCCACTTCCAAATATTGTTCAGTCCATTCAGGAAGAGGAGTCTCTCTGCCTGCGTGAGTCCTTTCCCCCGACTTGCAGCTTTTCCCGCAACTGCTTTCGAGGGTCCACTCTTGAAGTTTTTTGGGGTACAATTTTAAGGTTGAGCCGTTCAGAAACAAGAGCAGAGGCCCTTCTCCTTCCCTGGGAGCAAAGGGTCTTCATCATCTTCATCGTTAGGACTATCTCTGGGAGCATCTCTAGGGACTGAGGTTTTCTCCTTTCCCGTTTGGAGCAAAAGTCCTCATCTGGTTTATCTCTCCCTGTCCAAACTTCTCATGAAATTACAGCTGCGTCAGCATCTGCCTATCTCAGCGCAGGTGCTTTTGCTTATGAGCTGAACACTCCACCCCCCATATCTTCATGAAATTACAACAGGATACTCTGATATATCATAGCTTCACAACAGAATTTCAGCTTTAAGCATCTCCTCTCTCTCTTCCCTCAGGTTTTCAGCTCTTCACAGCAATAAAAGGGTTAATCTCACCTCGGCCTTGCAGCTTTGCAGCTGGAATGTTGAATTTTTCTTATCGCAGTGGAGAGGGGGGAGAGCCGAGCCGCTCCGGCTGCCCACGGCAAGGCAGTGGGGGTGGTTCCATGGCTGGAACAGGTCCATCGGCTCCAGGATGGCCGTGGCCCGGCCCGGCCTGGCCCAAGCAGGGCCTGGCTGGGCCCGCTGGCCCCCACACGGGGCCCGCAGCCACCTGTCCCAGCGCCAGAAACGAGAGAGAGCTTGGGGGGGAGTTTGTCTATTCTTAAGTGTGTATCACAGAGGCGGTCACAACTTTAAGTGGCTTAAAGAATTGTCCATATTCAAACTGGCCAGCTGATAGGTTCTATCAGTTCCCAGAGGAAACTGTAAGCACCCCTTAGCAAGGACGTCCCTTCCGGGACTATGCTTGCTAACCTATGACAATGGTGTACAGATTACAGACAGTTTTGGGCTTCATATAAAAGTTGAAAACTCCGTACAGTTATATGCAAGTACTAATAAGTAAATTATTCCATTACAGGAACATGCCCTTGGCGGTGATGGCACATCAGGATCCAGGATGACAGACCAAAGGTAACTGATTCCAAGTGATAAGTGGGAATACTGCAGTGTATTGGAAGGAAATCGTCATATGCTCATAGGAGTGTAAATATCCAGGTGAACCAGCTCTTGTGTGTGCATGTGTCTGTAGAGGTGTTACTGTAAAAGTTGTTTTTAGGTGGTATTGTGTTTATTCAGTAACTTAAATTACTGACTTTGCTTCCACAATCTGTAAAATAAAGGATGCAAGATGAAGGAATTCTCTAGTCTAAATTTTGAGAGAATAAACAGAAGTTCTGGTAAGATTGTACTGATCTAGGTAACACAGGCAGCTGCTGTCTGTTGAGATCAGGGGGATGTTTTTAAAAAAAATTTTTGACACTCTTAAACTAACAGTTGTCTAATCAGTAAATGGTTTCATGATCACTGTAATTTCCTCTTACAAAAATAACCTAGTTTTTCTTGTTAGCTTTTAATACAGAATTTTCAGAGAATTGCTATCAATTATGAAAATATTAGGAGGGAAAAAGTATAGAAGTAGAACTACAATGTTCTGCATTATCTTATAGGCCACTCTACTATTGTATGTGAAAGCAGCAATGAAGTCTAGTCTTTTAATATTTGGGATTCTGTGTGAATATATGAAATATTAATGTTGTATTAATGGTCATTTATAATGTCCCATTATATGCTCTGTTATATAGGAGCCTTGCTGTTAATGATCATTATTTAAAAGTAGGGATTAAATTTGTTCATTTGATTCTGGGGAATGTCGAGCTTGGGACTCAAGAAAAGTGACTGTTTTGTTCTGGTCTCTCTAGACTAAGACTTCTTTAAAACTAGTTCATTATCAGAGCATTTCAGCATTTACAAAACTCATTCTAATCATGTTTTTCAACTTCTTAGCTTGTCAGCTCTAATCACAGAGTATGATAAACACATGGAGGAGATGAAAGAACAGCTGCAGCTTTATCAGGTACTGGCATTCCTAACATTTCAAACTGGATCTTCTTTAGTGGTCTTAATATGCAGGCCACTAGTTTTTGTCATGCTTCACAAAGCTGCTGGACTGCAGGCTGCCTCAAGGGGATGAATGGAGAGTTTTCTGTGAAAAGATTGGGAGATTGTCTGAATTGCAGCAGTGTATTATCGTGGGGGTTGAGGTGTAACGGAGCTGTCCTCCTTTCATCCACACGAAATGAAACTTTTTAGTGCTTCGTGGCAGGACTGAAAAGCAAAGTGATGTAAAGACCTTTGGCATACAGAAAGCAATTTTTACTTGTGATCTACATGCTAAAGTTATTCACTGGTTTTGGTTTCATGCACTTAATTTGTTTGATCTGTCCATCATAAAGATTTTGCAAATAGTCTTCTCGCTTGATCAGTTTCAGAAAGCAGCAGAAGCACTATGGCTTTCTTGCACTAGTAAACAAAACAGCCAGTGTGATTCATACAACTGGAGTTTCTCCTCAGTTAATTCCTAAACTTTTCTCAAATGCTTGCGGTATAAAGGATGAGTTATCTACTCTGCCCCTAAAAACTTGATTTAATTAAAAATCAATCTGTAAGAGCCATAAAAATTTCAAAAGGTTAAGTTTAATGCCTGTGATAACTTCCAGATGCTGAGGTATAACAGGACTTGGCAGCTGTTAAATTTAAGTGGTATCCTATGACTTGCCTTTAAAAAGCAATTGACTTTCATTTACTGTATTGTGCTGAATTTAATTGTTCATCTTTTATAGTATCAGTCAGAAATACAGGATGAAAGTGTTACCAGAGCTTGTGTAACTTAAATGAGTGCTTACTCTTGCATGTCTTTGTGTCAGGCACAAATGAGTGAGATGAAGCTAAAATTGGAAGAAATCACCAAGGAAAATGAAAGGTAAATAATTGCACTGCCATGTTACTACTACTGTTTCTCATGATTTCTAGACATTAAAAAGTTTTTTTTCTAGGACCTTGAAATCTCTGAAATCTTCAACTGCTAAGTAATGTTAGAGTCTTTCAGTGCTTAATATAGATTGCAGCACTAGATATAGGAGATTTTACCGTGTCACTAAAAGAACTAGATGTGAAACTATTCCAAACTGTCCATTGTGTTTATAGAACATAACATAACTGATTTAAATTTGACTTAGAAGGAAGTGGAATGTACAGGTGCAAGGTACAGTGTATTTCATTTGTTTAAAAAATCCCTGTTAAAGAAATACTTTGCTGAACTTAATTCTTTGAATTTCAGGCTGCATGCAGAGTTGAAAGAGTCTCTTGAGAAGCAACTGGAGGCTCTTCCTTTCATGCATCTGGAAACTGGTATTCCTGCAGATGAAGGCATAGTGAGAACCCTTCAAGAGCAACTACGGCTGGCAAAGCAAGTGTGTGAGATTAAACATTTATATTGTTTTATTTCTCTTGTTATGCCTCGGCTGATTAGGGGAGGCTATTTTATTTCTTGATTCAGAAATTATGTGTTTGGAGTTCCTTAAGGCTGTTTTGAGCCCTTCTTGAACTTAAAAGACCTGAAGAAACTTCTTTCCTAGATTCATGAAATAATTTTTTAATATTGATTTGTGTTAGTAATTTTACCTAGTTGACTTGATCCTTATGTTGAATTCTTGATCACCAACTCAATGAAATATTTTCTTCAGTTCATGCTTTTTGTAGTAGCTTGTCGTTGTAATCAAAACTATTGTGAAGTGATACGAGGAGGAAAGTGTATGTGGGATATAGCAAATAATACCTAAATCTGAAAATATAAGCAAATTTTTTCAGCTTATTACAATATATCAATCTTGTTTTGTATGATTAAGTTGAACTCGACAGCTGAATTTTGGTATTTGAATATTATCTCAAGTGTAGGTCTACCTTAAAGACCTGTAAAAAAGTTTGAGCTCTTCAAAAAAAAAATTAAAAAGCAGAAAACTTGGAATTTACTTGTAAGTAGAGTTTGAACTTCCAAGCATCTGTTTCTCTGCACCTGAGTTTGCCATTTTCTCTGTGTAATTAAAATATGTGCAGAGAAAAGCATAAGTAATGGCACTTTGTCAAAATAGAAGTTAAGGCCTGTCTTTTTAGAGAATGATAGAGGAAGATAAGTGTGCTATAATAGAATGTTATTCTGTAACTCAGGAAAAAGACCAAGCAGTTGACCGCTGGCAGACGCTGTTACAGGAGCACGATCGACTTCAGCAGCAGTACCAGGAGCGCCTGACTGAAACGCAGATTCTTGTGGCTGAAAGGAAAAAGCAGAATGTAATTTTCATTCATTTTTGTTCATTTTTAGTTTTTTCCATGTGTGTATATATATATGCACAAAATATGCATGTGCATATTAATAATCCTGTGTTTGAATTGAATGGTCAGAAATCTTCAGTGCAGTAAAACATCTGAAAAAGTTGCTTAAGATTTCTGAATTCTGAGGGGAAAGTCTTTCATCTGTTCTCTTGTTTGAATAGTTAGAAAAGTAGTCTCCATTTCCTGCTGTTCCTCAGTAAAGAAACATGTGTAAACAGTTGAAAAATCAAGTTCTCTAGTATTTGTCTAATGCTAGCTTGTGTTTAGCAGCCTGGTTCTCTTCTGCTGTGCCTGGGGAAGGCCTTTCAGGAAATTCTTAGAAAAGCTGCTCTGCTCTGGTGAGCTATGTAAAGATGCTCAGTGTGTGAAGAACTAATAGAAACTTGGTGCCTGCATGTACCTTGCTGCATGTATTTCTAGGCCTGTAAAGAGAACCTGAAAATTATTTTAATATTTCATCTCTGGTTTTGAACACATTTGACTTATGGGCACAGTTACAGCTCACCTCAAATATTTTCTTACTGATTTTTGGGCTTTTGTGGTATTAAGTTCACCTTAGTGATGTGATCTTTTCTGAGAAACAGGGTAAGTGTTTGTGCAGCTGTTGTACTCTGTCAAGTTTCATAATTATTTCAAGGAATAGTTAAGAGGACTCTTACCTTTGTGTAGTTCCAGCTTTCTGCTCCTGTTTCTTCTATTAGATTATTTCTTGTGTTGTATTGCAGTTACTAATAACATACTCAAACAGTAGAGTACAGAGAGTCACTGGTAGCTGTGGGAGGGTTTCGGGCTGCCAGATTCCATTTTTATTAGTAACTAAATCTTGGGTGGATATTAATGCCACTGTGACAAGAACAAGGTTAAACAGCCTTTTATTCTTAAATGCTACTGGTCTCCCAGAGAAAACAGCTCTTCAGTTAAATAAACTTCTATTTTAGGTTTAGCTTTCACTGAAGGAGCAGCAAAGAGCTGTCAGAGCTAAACAGAAATAGGTAAGATCAAGTAGAATTAGAATTGATGGAAGGCAAGGAGGAGAGAGGCTGTCATAAGGACTGGATGTAGTTGGTAAGAGAGGAGCAGGAATAGGTTTCTAGCATATCCTTGGCCTTGAGACTGTTAGATAGCACCATTAGAAGGTGTTTAATCTCAGGGACTTCAGTCCTCTCTCTGCTCTGAAGGCACCTGGCATGCTGCAGATGGTTTTTCTGGGTTATCCTAGTTCTCCTAGGATGATAGACATTCAGGGACTCAAGAGCTTATTTGGTATGGACACAAGACATCCTGTATGGCAAAGAGCAAATTAAAATGTCCATAACAGGCATTTTTGAATTAAGGGGTACATGTCTGCTACTTTGCTTAGCAAAAATGCTTGTAGCAGCCTCACAGTCTGTGTGGCTCTTCAAGGGCACTGCTCATCTGTACTTTCATGTTTTGATAGTAAGTGCATGTGACTTTTGGAAGGAGGCAGTTGCAAATGTTTTCAGTTGACTCTGAAGCTTTCTCATTGTGCACTCTTTATGATTATAATGATTATAAGAAACTCTGAATTCTCTTTTTAGGATCAACTGACTAGCTTTCAGCAGTTGACTCGGCAGCTGCACATGGCCAAGGAGAAGATAGAGTTGGTGAGTAAAACCTTCTGAGCAGTGAACTAGAATTTATTTTCCTCCTTGACCCCCCCAAAGTAAAAAACCAAAGCAAAAAGTCCTTCATACATACATGGTTGAAAAAGAAATTATGCCAATCAAATTTGCAAACTTCTCCAGCAGCCAGAAAGTAGTGATATCTTTATTCCTGAACTCCAAACACCAGGTCAAGGTGATTGAGAGGTCAGCTTTTAATTTTATGTGAGCTCTTTTATAATTCAGTGGTAAGCTTACACTCAGAATTATAGTGTGTGATTAGTGTACTTCACACATTCAAAAACGTCTTCACAAAGGAAACATTTTTTTTAATTATGCCCTCTTGGATATGCTACCTCTGGCACATGTTTATCCATTCCTACTTTGGTACTGCTGTCTTCAGTGTCTTTGTCCTTTTTGCACATTTTTCTGAGCTCTAATAATCTTCCAATGCTTTATTCACATCCTTAGACTGTGAAGCTTTTTAGTCACTAAGCTTTAGCCTAAGACTTCCAAAACGGACAAACAGTTTTAGGAGAAACTGTCAGGTAGTTTTTTGTAGAAAAATTGAGGTGCAGGAGGGGATGAAGTTTTTAAGTTTTTGATTGAGCAGCTTTGTTTTTGAAAGTCATGATTCCTGTATGATTTTTTTTGAGTGTTTATTTTGAATAATGGCAGTGCTAAAAGACTCATAACCTACTCCAGCAGCCTACTCTTTTGTTTTTCTCACTGAAACCTTTTTTCCTCACATCAGAGAAAAGAGTTAAGACAGTATTTAAGATAAAGATAATCCATTTGTTTGCATGATCCAAAAAACGTTTGATGCCATCTGTTACCAAAGGCATAAAGATGTCATGGGATAAAGCATCAAGCCCTTTTTTGAACTAACAAACTGAAAAATAGGAAGAGACACATTAATTAGCCACGTTTTTTATTGTGGTAAAACAGCTGTGTTTCCTAGGTGTGCTCAGGTTAGAATTGTTCAGCATATTATGCATGTTCTGGAAATGAGATTCAGTATTGAAGCAACAGTGTTCACTGCTGATATTAAAAAACTGATGTGAACTGCAGAAGTCTGCAGAAAGATCTTGTTGATTATCTGAGTTAATTTTATCTGACATTTTGTTGATATTAATAAAACCAAAATGTTAACTGTGGGCAAGATGGGGTTTTTGCTTTGGGTACTCCATGATGGTCTTGAAATGGACTGTTACCACCCAGAAAAGATATTTTAGAAGTAGGAAGTGCCTGAAAACAATTCTTAGCAACAGTCAAAAAAGCAAGAACAACATAACGATTAATAGGAGAGAGGTGGGAAAAGGAGAATATTGTGCCTTTTGAATGCTGCCTGCCATTGTGGTCATCTTTAATATCTCAGTGTAAGGTATATGTGAACTTTAGAAAAGGCTAGTTTTCATAAAAATAGGAAATTATTCTTAAATAGGAAGACAGTGGAACGAGAATTACACCTCCAGTACTGTGGCTTTCATAGAAAAGAAGGAAGGATGAGCAATTGCTCGTCGTCCCTTGTCCCTAAAACACAGGAAGTCTTCGCAGCAGTGCGTGGTCTACTGTGTCACAAGGGATTCCAGACCCCTAAACTAGATGGAAGTGCAAATGACAGGTCTCAGCTACTACAGTTACTGTCTCATGAAGTTCTTACATACCAAGGTATGGGGAAAGAAGGGGAGGAGCATCTCTTTGCTTTCACCTTTATAAAATACTCTGCATAAACCTTGGCACTTGAAGACCAGCTACAGCGTTAAATTTATGGTACAATATTCTGTGGAAATGTCCTATAATAATTCTGAATGTATAAGATTTTCAATACTGTAATGAACATGTTGCAAATATCTCTTTTTTTTTGCAGACCAATCAGCAGTTTCTGAAAACTGTGACAGAACAAAATGTGGAACTAGAGCAGCTACGAAAACAACTGAGGTATAAACCAGGAAGATTTAAAAAAAAATTAATATCTTTTCTATAGCTTTTCCTAACCTGCTGCTGTGTCATGGGCCTTGTTTGTGCTGCAAGATAATTTCATCCTCGTAGTTACAATGGTTTCAGTAACTGTCTCTGAAGCTTGTTGGACATCATTAGTGTTATGGTAACGTATGTCCAGTTAGTGTTACTCCGTTCAGCTTTTCCCTGAAATAGTCCACATTTGACCTTTGATTTAAAAGGAAAAAAAGTGTCATTATCACAGCACAATTGATTGTGAAGATAGGCTTTCATTAGAATACAGTTTGCTCAAATGCCAGTTACATGGTTGCTCATCACAGTTCTGAAATTTGAATGTTCAAACAAGCTTCCAATTTTTAATCATTTTAATAAAATTTGCTTTCACTCCATATCAATAAAGAGCTCTAAACCACAGGTGATGTGGAAGTTAAAGGCAAAAGAAGTGTTAATTACACCTGGAGTATATCAAGGAAAAGGCAAAATAATATCTGTGACACAATTTCGTGATGATTTGTGTTTACAGCTGAAGTCTATTCAATGCCAGTTTACTGTGTCTGTTCTCTCTTCTAACTAGTGATAGTTGAGGTCAAATTAAAATTTTTTTTCATTCAACAGTAGATTTATGGATTGAGGTAAAACAAGAAATTCAGTCATTATCTGTCTGTAATTACAGGCACTGATTATGCTCACTTCCTTCTCAGATCAGCCTAAAGTCCTTGCACACCTAAAAACTCTGCTGGGTTTTGCTCCCAAAGTTAATAGGAGCAGCTCTGTCTAGCCCTAAAAAGTGCTACAGTGGTTCTCCAAGAAGTCTGGAATATTTTCACCAGTTGCTTCTGGTAAACATGAAGACATAGTCTGCATGGATTATATAGCATATAGTGCAGACAGTTCTAATCCTTTTGGATGTTTTTAATAGTTTTACATGATTTATGGTAATAGAGTGCTAAGTCAGGAATGCAAAAGTAGATTGAAAAAAACCAACTCGTGTGTTGTAGAATTTAGGTTTAAATTAGGTTTGTATGGCCTGGATAAAACACGCAAATTTAAGAAACGTGGCATTGCTAGGGCATGGATCTGCATTTCAGAATCTTAAAGCTCTCAAACAGAGATAACTTGCTAAGATGAGGTTAAAGATAGATTGCATAGTGTAGAATAAAAGCTTCCTCTTTACAATCAATTTGTTGCATTTGCATGCATCTGAATTCAATCTGAATCTGAATTTGGTGTTCAAATGCATTTTTAATACTTAAGGTGCTCTTATTTTTCATGATGTCTTTATGTTTTTCTTATTTTTCCCTTCTTACGCTGCCTTTTGGGTTTTTATTGTTTTACAACACTTAAAATATTTGGCAGGAGGCAATTTAGTGTCCTCCTGAATTTACAGTACTTCTTGCAGGAGAAAGATGCAACGTTTCAGATGGAGAAGGGTCAAAGTTTTGGACCTGCACTGAAGACCCTGTGTTTAGGAATAATGGTTTTATTGTAGATTTTGCTTGTTAAAGAAATTGTAACCAAATTAACTTTTTCAATTAATTGGGCTGAAGTAAAGTATTTGCTGTAAAATTGCTTGGATTATGTATATTTTGCTTAAGATTTTCGTGTATGTACAGTATTGACTTTTATGCCCTGAATTCAAAACCATTATTTCTATAAGAAGTTTTTGTTTGAAGTTGATTGTTAGAAGTATTAAATATTTTCTAGGTTTTTTCATGACTATTGGTGCTGCAGTTTGCATGAGCTAATGTAATACATGTTTTCTCTCTTCTAACTTTATCATGGAGTCAGTCATTGGTTTTTAAATTTAGCCTAATAATTGGGTTACACCCCAGGTGAAGGCTCTCTGTGTCTTTCTGTTCCCAAGTCAGAGGAGGAGGAGGGTTGCTTTTTTCAGCAGACTTTTCTACTGAGGATGAAGAACCACTAGTCATTTACATCATTCACTAAGAATTCCTTTCTTTTTTTTTCCTCTTCTCCTTCAGCCCACAAAAATTACTCAGATTACAAAGCTCATCAGCTAAATTCTTTAGAAGTGTATAATGATTTTTTAAATTCCTAGTCCTATTGCTCTAAAAAGTGAAATCTAATTCTGCAGAAGACTTCTCTGCTACATATCTGTGACTAATTATACTTGTTATTGAATCACTTGAAGTTTTTGATTGCCTAGTCCTCCTCCTTTAATCAAATGCATACACCTTCCTCCTAACCTGTCTTTAAGAAGTCATTTCCACAGGACTTTGGAATTTGGTATTCCTCTCTCTCTCTGCCACACAGTGAGAAGGAGAAGGGGGAAACCTCTTCTGCCCTGTAAGAACAATATTGTGAGGTTTTTCTACCCTTCACAGCTGTTCCAACAAAGTTTTAATGGGCCCTTTTTGTCCTTCTATAATAATTGTTTTCTTGATATACAGGCAAGCCAAAATTGATGGACAGGCAGCAAATGCAAAGCTTGAAGAAATGACAACATTGAAAGAGAAGCTTCAGAGCCAGTTGGACAGAAAGGTATTGTAGAGAAAGAAATAATTTGTTGCAGTTGAATGGACAGTCATTTTCTGAATGCTGACGTTAAATTAACTGCAAGTTGTTATCTAGCTTGTTTTATGTAAGTATATCTTTATTTTGTTCAGGGAAGCTCAAACCATGTCTGGATAATACTTTGGTTCTTTCCAGGAAGAAGACAGGATATCTGCCCAGGAGAGAGAAACAACATCTGACAAACGCTTGCAGCAAATGCAGTCTAGTATGAAACAATTGGAAATAAGGTAAAGAGAGCTCATGGTGTGTTACTAACAAACAAGATACATGCAAAAATTATGCCTTGGCTCTACCAAAATAGAGGGGTTGTCTGTCTTCGTATGTGTTTGTGGCAAACATGTTAGGAAATAACAAAGAGATGTTTTTGACGATCCCTCTGAGGCTCTCTTGTCCTTTCTTGTGCCTGCCAATACTGACAATCATAGTTAAACAATAAGAATTCCTGAGCTGTTGTGAAATTACCAGTGGTTTTCTGTCTCTAATACTATAGCTGCAACTTCATTGCCCGCATCCAATTACTCCATTTCCTCCACAGAGGAAAACTTTATTTCTTCTGGGGCTGTTCTATTCTGGTTTAATATAGAGCATTTTTAGTGATGTATCCCAGGGTATCACTGGGATTCTTCTAAGGATCTTCTGAGATTAGATATCTGAGTTAACTCCTTTAATTCTGTTTCTTTCTAGGACTTGATTAACCATCAAACTCAAAATACTCTGTCCAAAAACAGGCTGAAAACAATGCAGTTTGGACAATTTATGAACAGATACTTCCTAATAGCTCAGTTTGAATGGATCAGTGTCTTAATTAGCCATCACATCGTTAAATTTCTACTGTCTTGTAGATTGTGTGTTACTATTCAAGATGCTGAACGGCTGAGAACAGAAAGAGTAGCCCTGGAGGAACAGATCAGAGAGCTTCAGGCCAAGTCTGCCAATCTAGAAAGTGAGAGGTATGATGCTGTTGTAAAAGTCCAAGATTGCATACAGCTCTTGGAAGAAGCTAACCTGGAAAAAAGTCAGGTAAGTCATTGGATGAAGGTATTACCTAGAAATTAGGGTGTTTAGGATACACAAACTAGTTTCTTTTATGTCTGCTGTGCTAAAATTAGTTGTGCATAGAGAGCAAACTGGGATGTGACCACACATCACTCAGACTTGTCATACAGTATAAACTTCAAAGCATATGTTGGTTGCCTGGACAAAGGTGATCTGAGGGATAGCACTGTACCTAAACATGAATCTTCCAAAGTTTTTGACAAGAGTTCAGAGTCTCTTACCAAGTACTCACAAACAAATTGGTGGCGTCAGAATAAAAAGGAAGGTTCTGTTATGAATTTATAACTGTTTCCAACAAGACATAGGAAACAAAATAAGTGCAGTCATCAACAAAGAAATCTAGACATGTGGAGAGGCCTTAAAAGAAACTTTTATGTACAATGTGTGATTAAACTATCATAGAATAATGTTGATGCCAAAAATATAGATACGAATATATGGCTCAAGGAGCCAAAACAAAGCAGATAGTTCTTAATTTACTGCTCTGGCTAACATCCTGAATTTTTCAAGCTGGGAAGAAAATTTAATGAACAAAGGGAAAAAAATGTTCTATTAATGAACAGAAGAAAAAAATGCACATTAATATACATATCTGTTAACATGTTATGTTTTAAATTGTCTTCTCCCTGCTCTGTAGAAGATGGAGGTGGAAATTACAATAACACTTCTTCTGTTCACATTATAAAGCACACGAAGCTAAGCTTATAAACAGACATCTGAAGAATTTTGAGAGTAGTTTGAGTAATAAAAAACAAAGTTGAATTGTATGGGAGCAGTAAAAGAGAGCATGGCCAATGAAATGGCGTGTTACTGCCTGGAGTGAGTAACCTTCCGTGGGTTTAGTTTATTTCATCCATTAGGGGCTTTTTTACGTCCTTCTCCCTTTATGCATATACACATTCTCTGTGTGCCACCTAGGATTCTTGGTAGGTGAGATCAAAAATCCTGTATTCTGTAATCTTTTCTCCTGTTACACTGTAAAATCAGTAGCTTTTTACATCCCCCAGAGGAAGAGTTCCTTGCTACACTTTTTTCTGTAATTCTCACGATTCACTGTTACCCAGCATGAGAGTGTCTGCATGCATGTTCCTTAGCTACTTATAAATCTTTATTCCTTTACTTTTAGTTTTCTGGGAGATGAGTAATTTAATATAAAATGCTTGGCTATATGTAGGAGTGTGTGTGTCTAAAGGTATTCCGTTTCCTAAGAGAGACCTTTCTTATTAGACATCCTGGCCCCAGATAGAACACTGGAGAGTAGTTTTGCCTTTTGCTCTGGATTCCTGTGCTTTCTTCTGTATAATTCCATGCTCAGCCAAAATCTCCCCATCCCAACAGAAACAGGCATCTACTGTCACTAACTCTTTGTGTGGTTCTGATTTACAAGAATGTGCATTTAGTACATGTTTTCACTGTTCTTGTTTTCTTGTTGAGTCTCAGTGTCAGCTACTCCAAGGTAAAAAGGAAAAAAAGGTGTCTTTTGAGCAGTATGGGTTTTTCTATTGGTGCTCCTAGTATCACACTGAAATATCAGTCGTATTTCATTTTGTTATTTTTCTTCTAGGCATTCTTTGAGGAGAAACAAAAGGAAGAAGAAATCAAAAAACTGAAGGATGAAATGTCTCAACTTGCAGAAAGCACTGCTGCAAGAATTAGAAAGGAAGTAAGTTACTATCTTTAGAAAGAATAGGAAGATTTTTTGGTTTTCCTCCGAGTGCAAAGCTACTGCTGGTGCACAGTCATCATGACCAGTTTTCTTAAAAGAGTTTGGATAATATAAATGGCAAAGCAGCCTGCTGATAGCACCATACTCTTCAGCATTTATTGTCTAGACGTGTATCCTAAACAAGAACCAAAACTGTTGATGTCTCTGCAGACACTGGTATGGAGAGGTCTGCACTGTGAAGATACAAATGACACTTGTTGTGGCGTCTTCATTTGTGCTTTTGTGTTTTCTAAACACCCTCAGTTAAAGTAGTATGGATTGATAATAATCATTCTTCTAACGTTTATATCATAAGAGTTTTCAGTTATTGCAGTCCCAGGTATTTTCATGCTTTATATACATGCACCACATATAGACTATATGTGTATATGTGTGTCAAAAAGCAAGATGGAAAAGTAGTTTGTGGGACTAATTTTGTAGTTTTGTTTTGGTCACAGGTAGACACTGCAAAGAAGCAATGTAATGTGCAGGTTTCTCGGCTGACAGAAGAAGTTTCAGCTCTTCAGATGGTATGGAGTTGACTGATAAAAGTATTTTCAGTAGCAAAACATTTGAGACTTCTGGGTTTTGCTGATCAAATACTTTCGCTAGAATTTAGTATTTTAGGTCAACTAAATGTGATGAATGAGTAATTGTGTGGGACATTCCTCTGTTACTGTATAGCGCATTACATGCTGCATGTCTCCAGAGATGGGTTCACAGGCATTTTGACAGTGAGATCTGTGCTCTAGAAAATATTTCCCATGTGATGGCTTTTCTTAAGAATCCCTGTTTTTTTCAGAGATACGCTAAACTCAGCCTTCTGTGCTTATCTGTAGTTGTGTGTAGAAATGAAATATATGAAAGCTGATAAACTATCCTAAGAGAGTCTGTGGATCACAGTCATCATATTTTGAATGAACCAGGAACTTGTAAATAAATACATAAAACATCAATAACTACATAATAAATCATGCAGGTGACCACAAGAATTCAGTGCTTATGCACCTATTTATGCATTAGTTTTTTTTAAAAAAGGTTTCATTTTACATTGTCTTAGTCTGTGTATTGAGTGATCCTATAGAGAAGATAATGAGCAGGTAAATATAATCAAATGCATCCATGGCAGGAGCAAGAACTGCATTTACACTGGGCAGGGTTTGGCTTCAGCACTTCTTGAATTTTTATTTTGATTTATTCAATCTTATTTAAAAATGACTTTTATAAAAAGGAATGTGGAGAAAAACAGAGTCAAATTGAACGAGCCATTAGAGAAAAGAGAGCAGTGGAAGAAGAACTTGAAAAGGTAAGGCAACTGTTTGTATTTTTACATCACATTTAAGATCTCATTTCAGAAGGAAAAAATACATAGATTTTTCCTGTTTTTCACGTGTTTCTCCTTTAACTTTCTTATTTTATTTTTGAGTAGATTTTCTTAATTGTAAATTTTCATGTATTTACTTCAAGGTTGTTTAGTTGTTTGGGGTTTTTTTTTCTTAATCAAGAGAATGTTTTAAAGCTGCAACACCAAACTGAAAAAGAAAGTTCTCTGAAAAGTGTAAACAGCAAAAGAGAGATGTTTAATATAATCCAGAGGAGTGCTGGTACATATTCCAGTTAAGATCAACAGACAGGAAACTAAATAAATGTCTGATTAGATCTTTGGAAACTTTTTATTTCAAGTTGCAGTGACAGTGATAGAAATGCAGTTTTAATTTAAATCATGAGAAAATAGGATGCAATGAGGAGTAAACTTACATATAAGTTTACTCTTCAGGTTTACAGGGAGCACAGAGTGCATGAATCTAACAGTAGACAGCTCGAGCAGCTGCATCAGAAGTATTTACTTGCAGAAGCTGCCAAAGATGACCTTCAGCTGAGTCTGCAGATGATACAAAATAAACTGAAACAACTGGAAATGAAGTAAGTGATGTTACAGATGTTTACAGAAGTAAGAAGAGAAAGCAGTGGAAATTATTTCAGACTTTTCCAATTGTTGAATGTGTGTTAGGGTTTTGTGAAATCTTTTTATTCTGTAGCAGACATAATATCAAGATACCATAATTTTCAAACCCAAGATTGATTTTATCAATTCCATCATGATAAAATTCTTTGCTGATTTGTGCATAGCTCCCGGTCTATATCCTTTGTCCTTTGGTTCAGGAGTTGTTCAATTCTTCAGCTACAGCCAGACTTTCCTTCTCTTTTAGCTCTGAGGAAGAGAAATCTCGTTGCCAGGAAGTTATCTCTAAATTGCAAAGCACTCTGGATTCAGAAAGAGAAAAGAGTGCCTCTGTCAGTGAACAAAGACTAAAACTTCAGCAAGAGAATGAACAATTGCAAAATGAAATGGATGGTTTGAGAAAACTGGCAGTGGAGGCTCAGCAAAGAGCTAAAATAAAGGTATGTTTTATATATTTTTTTTTTTTTTGTAATGTAAGACTAATATTTGCTTAATAAGGCAGCAATTCTAAGAAAAAAGCATTAAATGTTTAAATTAAGATTGAGAGTTTCAATGATGCTTCCTGGTTGCTGCTTAAAAGTAGTTTTATTGTTGCATTGTGTGTCCTCAGAATCCATGGGGTAACTCAATCTCTGCTAATTAAATTGTATTTTAATGTGTATTAAATTCTCTGTGATAAGAAGACCCCAGAAGTTCTTTGCTTAAAATAAGATGAATACATTAAGTAATATTGCAATTCCCGATCTTTATTTATTTTTTGTCTCTAATGTGTTAGAAATCTATGTCTGACTTTCTGCCCAGAGTGTTCCTCTACTTGTGTGTGCACCATGTTGTCAGGGCAGCGTGTAACTAATAAATAATTTAATAGTGGGGCTGTCAAACTTGGGCTCTGTATTTTCTGGACAGAAAAAATTCTTCTCTGTGCTTAATCTTGCAAACAAGATTATTGGCTGAAAGCTGGTTTGTTCTTTTTGAGCATGTTCCATTAAATGCCCCTGAGCAGACTGGCGGTGGGGTAAGGAATCAGTAGTAACATCAGTACCAGGATTCATGGTACCCTTGGCTTCTGGAGGGGGGAACAGCTTGGACCCTTGATGTGCTTTCTGAATATACAAAGCTGGTACTTTCCCCTCTGCAGTGTAAAGATACCAAAAAAGGGATCTAAGAATCTGGAGCAATGAAGACAACCTCAGTAAGCAGTTTTACAAGGTGTGAATGGGGACCATCTCCAATCTGGCTTCCACTTTGCACTACAAGATAAAGGAAGCTGTCAAATTTACCAGGAAATCTTGTCCAACTCCAGAACCCTTTGCTTAAACAAAGGATCAGAATCTTGTAACAGATAGGTAGTGGACATGGAGCACAGAAGGCATATACTAAATCTTTGTCTGTCTCATATTTAATCAGACAGGCTTCCATTATAGTCACAGATAAGATTCACTGCTTGATTTCATTTCCCTCTGATGTACCAAGGATTTCAGATGCAGTTAAGAAACTCCTAACACATTTAGCTAGATGAAAAAGAAAGAACGTGTTTCTGTGGAGAAAACACCAGGGAGAAGAATAAAGATTACTTACAAAAATAAGCATACACAGCTCATTATCCTTTATTGTCAGTTGTACTATTTGCTTAAATTGGCTTTGGGAACATGTATCTCTGAGTATATAATTAGAAGTTTAATTATTGTATGTTACATGCTTTCAACAAATGTTTATAAATTTTACTCAGGCATTGTAAAACAACTGAAAAAAAAAAAGGTGAAGAGTGAGAGATTGAGAGATTTGATTGTACCGGATTTGTGGGGCTTTTTTAGATAAGCACAATGGAGCATGAGCATGCAGTGAAAGAACATGGGTATGAAGCTCGACTCAAGGAGATGGAGGACACCAGTCACAAGTCCACTGCTGAGCTCAGACGTCTCTTAGTAGCTCAGCAAAAAGCAACAAACCGGTGGAAAGAGGAAACAAAAAACCTCACTGAAACTACAGAAGCCAGGATTCGTAATCTGAAGTAAGTGCAGTTTTGTTCCCCTTCTGCAAAGTGTGTTTCAGATATTATTTTGTGTATGGCAGTAGACCTGTGGTGAAAAACCATGAGGAGCAAACCATCCAGAGTCAAAGATGTGCTTGCAGCAAAACCAAGAAGAATGATGTAAACAGAACTCTTGATGCTCTCTGTGAAGTTAGCACTGAAGTAAAAGTTACACTGTTTCATTATCTTGTTGATAATGTGTGAGTTTTTGTAATGACAAAAGGTAAATGGAATATATTACTTTTGACTTTCAAGGTACAGCACACTCAATTTAGAGAATTTTAGCTGTGGATTATGAGAACTTTACCTCTTCAGAAAAGCATCAGTTGTGGAGTGAGTCTCCAGACTTCTAAAATAAACTGGACAAAAACCTCGTAGAATGTACATCTCAATGTTCTCTTCTGAGCACTTGTTGTCATAAATGAAGATAAAAGTGGGTTGTGTGATTGTCCTAAGAAAAAATACGGTATACATTTTACTTTTCTCTTAATTCATCCATATTTCTAGGCTGATACTTGTGCTTACAGTACAGAATATAAGAATATTTTCATTTTCACAAGTTTGCCCTTTGCTTCATTTCATTTCTAGGCTCAGGAAACTTTCAGTTAGCTCAAGCAGACTATTAATTTGACATTAAATTAGCCTGGTGGTTTTACAGAACTGCATAGAAATGTATGTCCTCAAGATCTCTTCCTCTTCAAAATTGGTTGAAAATTGGAGGAGGTTGACGCACTGGTCCACAGTAACTGCTAAACTGCTTGATTTCATAAGTCTCATTTCTTTAAAATTAAAGTGGTTAGAAAGGAATATAACATTGCATTATCTTTCAGTGGGTTTGAGAACAAAAGTTCAGGGTATGCAGCTGTGTTAAACTGATACATTTGAAGCAACCCTTTAATCACTTAAAGTGATGCACTCATGTGGTTCTTTGCTCAGACTGATTTTAGAAGTTGCTTTACTATCATGTTAACATTGAAGCAAAACCTTTCCCTGTTAAAACTGGGAACCTGTGAATTCTAGCTGTCATTTCCTTTGGGGTTGTCTTGGGGTTTTTTCATGTTTTATTATTAATGTAAGGCTTTACATATTCTCAGCTTCAATCATATTTCCAGTATCCCATGCAATTTTGGAATTACAGTTTCTGAAGCATAGCTTGGCATTTCTTGGCTGTCAGAATTCCAGTGGTGTGAGTGGAATTAGAACCCAAACCTCTAAACACAAGCCAGGAAAATCTACCCTGCCACTACTCTTAACCTGGATATCCATCTTTGCAGTGAAGTATGTGCTCATCTTTACTTCCCCTGAGAAACAGTTATAGGGGTTTTTTACCTTATCTGTTCAGATACAGGCTGGCTTTATTTTCCCTTAAAATATATTGTATTTTGCAAAGATTATTATTAAACAGTTCTTTAAAAAAGGAAAAAGTCTCTCTCAGAAGACATCACTATTGAGCATTTTTGTGAGACACTGGGAGCTGTGTTGATTCACTGACAGTTTTAGAGGTGTTAGCTTCACTGTATGTAATTAGCTGGCTCTTACTGATACTTTTTCAGCATCTTTTGTAAATGCAATAACTGGAGAAGAAAATTATTTTGCAATGTTCCATGCTAAGGTAAATTTTAGCTCTTAAACTTGTAGCTTATTTTCTGTAAATCAAAATACAAAACTCACAGCTGAGCATCTAGGTTCATCACTAGATCCTGGATGTGGTTCAGCAAGTTCCGATTAAAAGGGAAAAATTGCAGACTTCCAAAATAATTAAAATTGTCTGTGAAACAGCTGTTTTCCTTTAAAACCTTTACTGTTCAGTGTTAAAATGTTGTTACAGCAGACCAAAAGATTCAGACCTTATTTATCTGCAGCAAAATGCTGACATAGAAAATACAAGGAAGTCTGCTTTGTGAACCTGGATAAAAAATGGGTAGTAAATTTTGAAAATGTCCCTATTTATGTGACTTCAGTAGATATTTTGGTGCAAGTCTAAAAGCTAAGTCAGTTGCTTTATGATATGATTTGGTGTGTTATGCTTTTTCATACTGTATAAGCTAGAAATAGAAGTCTTTATCAGGCATTTGCTCTACCTGGCAAGGAAGCTGGCAATAGAAACAGGAAGGTTGTCATTTAGACTGACATCAGGAATTTCATGTTAAATCTGTGCAGTGATGCTTTGATACCATGGTGGCAAGTAGTATAACTGAACCTTATCAGTAGTATCTGGAAATTTTAAAACCAGCTTATTTTTCACCTTACATGCATTACCAGACACCCAGTGATGTAGTGCAGAATGCAGTTGGTATGAAAATTAGAATTACGCTGTAGTAGTTACTCAACACAAAAGTCCTTGCTTATATTATAAATGAGTAATTATCATATTTATTTTCATCTATCACAATAACATTTTGAGTGCAAGTACAGAGCAACAAATCGCTTCTTACTGTGTTGTGAACTAAAATCAAGTTGCTGATTATTTAAAAAGCAGAATAATTTTGCAGCAAATGCACTTATCAGGGAAATGTCAGTTAGAACACAAAATGACAGACTGATACTGGTAATAGATTCATTTATCTATTATTAATTAAAGGCTCTGTTTGAAAGGTCTCTTGAGGCTAATGAAGGAAATGTTCTCACCAAGCCTCATGCTGGGGTCCAAGGGAAAGGAGGATTCATGTAAATATGTGAGCAAATGCAGAGGTTGTGTTGGTGACATGTAGCAGAATTTCATTTTTTCACAAAAATACAGTTTTTAACTAGAATCATTACTCCTGCAGCATACTAAAGTGTTTTATAGCTGAGTGGCTTTTTAGGAAGTTAGAAACTTCCTGACCAAGTCCTATCCATGTAGATGGGGGAGGCATTTTAGATTGCATTTCACCAGGAGGTTGCTGTTAGTGCAGCTCTCATAAACACTGACTCAGTGTCCCATTTGTTAGTGTAGGTGTTTCCCATTCCTTTGCCTTAAAGTCATGATGGTTTTCCTGTTCTGTCCTCATTGGTTTCCTTTTCCATGTGAGGGTGTCTGAAACACTTCGGCTTCTTTATTAAACTTACCAGCAGCAGCTGCTAACTTCCATTTTCTGTGCTGCTCATTTGTCATGGTCTTAAGTCTGCAGTGGTTTTTTCATGAGGTGTAATCCATATGCACGAAGGAAGCATTAAATAATTGTAAGGAATGAAGCAACATCAGTGAGTGTTAGGGGATTTTTGATCTGAAAAATTAAGAAGTAAAAGTAAGTTTTTCAACCTGTAATTTTAGATCATGTAATGTAAATAACATAAGAATCCAGTAGATCCGTGAAAAACCTGTAGATAGAAGTGTTGATAAGTAAATTGATACTTCCAGGCTTCATTGAAAATTATTCTGTGCTTTTCTAGACCTTTGGCTCTCATTCAAGTTAAACATGTTGCTGATAAAACTGAACTTGGAATTCAGAACCAGTGCTGAAACGGGAGGCAGTGCATTGAATGCTTGTAGACTAAATTGCACCATTTTCTTCATACAAATGTATTACAGTCTTCATTTATGAGAAAAGCCTTCTTCCCTCTAAGCATCTTAGGATGCTGTGTGCATCTTAAGGAGAATTTATTGGTAATAGACCTCATCTTCACCTTGCAGAAGGGCAAGGAGCCAGTTTTGCTTCACTATCCTTGTGCCAGTGAACCCTGAAGGTAACTAAGAAGGTCAGTGCCCCTTGTGACATGGGTCATCATTCTAAATAAAACCTTTGCTCTTGGCAGCATGGCTAACAACTCACTGCTAAGTTTATTCCCTTTATTCCCACAGTGTCTGCTCTGGCAGAGTCAGAAACCAAACTGCTCTGACCTCTGATTGCATCCATTTTAAATGTGCCTTGCATTCTAGTGATAGGTACTGACGTGAACTTAGACAGCAAATGTTTACAATTATAAAATAGCAGTAAAATAGTATAAAATGAGTGATCACTGTTAAAAGTTGTAAAAAAAGTCATCTTTCATATTCTTTATAGGGGTTTAATTGGAAAACAAGTATAGAAATTTTATAAAACTATCAAACTTATTTCAAAATGTAATTTCTTTAATAACACAAAAAGAGCTTTTAAGTCTTAGTGAAAAATTTAAGTATTTTATGTTTATCAGTTTAACTGATACTTGAGTTACTATTTGATTTTTCCCCCTCCTGCTGTATATCTGGAATGTTGTCCAAGTAATCTAAATCACTGAATCAGAATTAGACTTAATGTTGAAAAAGCTATTTGGATCTGCAGTGTCATTCTCCACGAGTGGGTGTAGAATTTGGTAAGAACTAGAATCCATGTTACTATTGTTGCTATCTACAAGGTGTAGAGCTTCCAGTTGTAAAGTTGTAGGCTCTAAGATCACTGTCAGTTTGAATGTCCTGAAAATTTAAGGTCATCTGCCTTTGACAGCCGTGGTAAAAAAATCAGTATCAAGTGCTTCCAGCTTTTTACTTTTCTTGTCTTCATTTGAAAGAATTTACTTTTGAAAGAAATGAGGAAAGCATGCACAAGTTTTTAAAAGCTCTTGCTTTCACTGAAGCGCTGTAATCCAGAAGAATGGTTCCTCTGGCCACATTTGGGGGAAGAGGCTGGCTGAGACTGCTCTTGTTACAGCATCAGTGTAAAGCTCTGTAGTTCTTCAGACTTCAGCTGAGAAGAATAAATGACAGCAGATAGAAAGTGGAATCAGCAACACCAAAGGAACATTCAGGAAATTTGCAAATTGGAAGGAAACAAACTTCAGTAACAACAGAACAGAGGGTAGAATGAGAAGGGGTGAGAGAGACAGTTCTGACAGCAGAATTCAGGCAAAACCAGATTAACTCAATCTGCCAGCATTTGCTGAAAGAAAATGAAGTGACAGACTGTATGCAAGTTTTAAAAGTAGAGGCAGATGATTCATTTGTTCTGTAAAGCCCACTTTTACAGGTTTGTAGATGAATGCATGAATACAAAAGATGGTTGATCCCATCTCATTGGCATATCAGTATTTTTTGTAGATTTTTATATCCTTATCCTGAGAAGGAAGAGTTGGGGTAGAGAATTTTGCAGGTGAGCAGATAAACCCTTTCCAGACTCTGCACCAGTGGCCAACACCAAGAGCTTATTTTTGTTGAACACGATTCTGGCTGGAGCAGGGAACAGAAGAAGATTCACATCGATAAGCAAAGTTTTATATTGAATCAAATGATTGAATCATCACAGAATGCCCTTCAGTGGACTAGGTCTGAACAACAGCAGACAGGGAAAAAGGTAGATACTCTTAACTTGAAAACCTGATAGGAGATTGACAGTTCTCTCAACTTTGCCATGGATATTGCTTTGGCCTGTCAGACACGTAGGTGATTGCTCAGTTTAGGTACAGTTTAGCTTGAATAGGGGTAGAAATAGGTATAGACAGGTCTGTTCTACAAAACAGTGCATGAAACAATGTATAAACATTGGCTTAAATGATAGAGTAAGTTTGCTTCTATGTAACATTGCATTTGAGGAGTTTTAAAAATCTGAAGTCTTTAATTACAGAAGTAATAGAATGCAGTAACAATACACAGTATGAACAAACTAATAAATTAATAATCCTGTTCATCTGCCATTATGGTCTAGTAGCACGATACAGCTTTTTGGGGAAAAAATAAAAAATACTTGTTGTAGCATAAACCCATTTATTTGAAGAACTATACTGGATGGCTTCATTTCCTTAATAGTCACTTGCATTATAATTGTCAGTACTTAACAAAAGGGAATCCTTGCTGTATTGTTTTTATATTTAAAGACTTTGCTTAGCTTAAGCCATCTGATTGCAGCTATTTTGGGTGTCTTTGTTCCAATTTCTGCCTCTGACACATTTCTTTGTCATAGTTAAGAGTCCCTGACTCATCAGTAGGCATGTGTGGGGTTTGGAGTGTTCTCAGTTTTTATCTTTTCTGTGATTGAAAAGAATCTGCCTCTGAGGAGTGACCTTTTCTGGTGGCAGTATATGAAGTGTTGGCCACGACTGCTTTCTCGTTTTCCCTGCATCCTGTACAGTACATGGAATGAATTGTGTGGCATCTTGAGATGGAGAAGTTGCCTCTTTTTCTAAAACATTATTCTTGGCTGCACTTGTGTAATGTTTGGCAGCCATAGCTGCTTATTTTAAGATGTTCATTAAAGAAAAAAATTAACAGGATGAGAGACAGCTGCAGGTACTGGCAGTATACAAAATTCATAATTACTAAGAGTAACTGAAGCATATTATAGTATAATTCAACCAAAAAAACAGCTGGCACATGCTATATTTGTCATGAGAGCTTTGCAGAAAAGTACTTGCTGCAGCTGGTGGATTTATCACCTGTCTGCTGAAATGCTAGAAGCTCACCTTTTGTTTCCTACTCACTTAGCAAAGACAATGTGCAGTGGGGGCTGATTTAATTATCCAGCAGTTGGGGTTATTGCTCTGTTCTAATATTGAGATCTCATGAGGTGTGTTTGGGGGAGGGTTAACACGCAGAATGAATCAACTGTCTGGCTCAACAGCCATCACATTTCCTTATGCTTACAAGGTTAAACTGTTTCCTTTTAAATATGTGTTCAGTGTGATCTCATTATAAAAATAATTTCTTGATTACAGCTGTATATGAGCCCGTAAACTCTGTTTATGGTCTGTGCTGCTAAGCATGCTAATTCCACACCTCAGGACAAGCACAGGAGACAGGCTCTTTTCAGTAACTAAGAATTTTTAGGGCACCTAAAAATTGGTCTCCTGTATTGAAATTGCCTCATTTGACGCTTAATACTAATTACAGAGGACAAATTACAAAAATAGTGCTACATACTAACATATTGTCTTGATCCTGCAATCTTAATCCATCTTTAATTCTTACTTTATATAAAAGTGTTCATATGTGGTAACAGGTGTAATCTGTATGTAATTTTAACTGTTAACATCACTGAAATGCTGCCTATGTACTTTCATTTTTATGAACGTTTAAAGTTGTTGAACTGTTTTTGTGACACCTACCTGGGACCAGTGAAAGGCAGGTTGAGAACAGGTGAGTGGAAACTCCTCACCAGCTATAGGGGTGACCTGATGTTACAGATGCATTGCAACCTTGTATTTCAAGTGCCATAGATCAGTTTTCAAACTTTTATTAAATACTAAGCTTCAAAGTTTATAAAAGTAAATTATTGTTGAGAACTAAGTGTCATCATTAAAAGAGCATTACATTAAGATGTAATGAGGCTGGAGTATCTCCTACATTACCTCCATTCTCTGAAAAAAAATAAAAGCTTTGGCTTCCCTTGCAGCACATGCAGTTTCAGCAGTAGGTAGAGCATTTAAGGTGAGGTGGTGGAGTAGAGACTGCTCAGAGGTTAGAGCAGCTCACTTAGATTTGCATCCTTCCCTGGCTAAAATTACTGGAGTTGTGTCTTTAGTCATCCCTCTTCTTGAGATGACAGGAGACAAGAACAGCTTCCTTTAAGCGCCAGCTCAGAGATGTCTGTCATAACCCAACTGTTTTTTGTCTTCAATACTGTGTAAATTGAAGATCACTAAAACTCATTCAGTATCAAAGTAAAAAGACCACTTTGAAGTAGGGGGTATTTTCCTTTTCCTCGTGAAGTGTCACATTGTTGTCTGTCTCACAGTACAGAATGATTTATTTTTAGGTACTTCAAAGCACCTTTAAAAACGCCCACGTTGAGGTCTGGTTATGGAACACTAATTAGGATGTTAATCTCAATATTGAACTTACTGTGCAAAATGCAGCTTATATTTATTGCATACTAGATAGCATGCTTCCAAAATAAGATTCAATAAACAGGAAGAAAAGCCTGCAAAATGTCAAGTGTTCTTGACAAAGTCTTGCTGATTCCAACAAATACATCTTGTTCCTTTGCCATTACAGTTCTGAATGCACAGCATGAAGAAGTGCTGTGTAGTGCTTTTTGAAATCGGTGTTTTAAGAATAACCCTGTAATTAAAACCCACCATAAGCCTCCACAATTCACTGAACTATCTATGAAATTACGTTCCAATAACTGAAGTACTACTGTTTGCTAATCAGCATCTTTTCTTCTGATTCCCAGAAGTGAGCTGCGTCAACAAAAACTCCGTAGCCAGGAGCTCATTTCCCAGCTGGAACTAGCAAATGAGAAGGTAACTGAGGTAAGATAATGACTGATGTGACAGCTACTTTCAGTTACAACCTGATGTGCGTACACTAAGATGTTATCAGAAACCTGTATAGGTGAGTTATATTGCTGGTTTAGAGAAAATTAAGGATTTTTGATGGGAATAGTCAGTAATAATTGGGAAGCCTCACTGTTTCTTGCTGACTGACATGTTCCAATGGTAGGAACACAAATGAACTTTACCATCAAATTACAAAAGTGAAAGGAGAAATCATCTTTCTAGGTGACTAATCTAGCAATTCTGGACAAATTCAGGAGATGTTTCTGAACTTACTTCTGCCTGTGAATCCATGCAAGCCTCTAAATAGGAACAGGCACTGGGATAATGTGGCGTATACAGAGGCACCAAGTGTGTACTGTGGTACACAGTAGTACATGCTGTGTGTATGCACAATTTACATTCTGTGTCCATCTCTGCATATGGCTAAAAGCATCATCCATTAAAGATTAAGGGCAGAGTTGTTTTGGAATGTGCATTGTTCCATAATTAATGGCCACTTTAGAAAAGGGCTTTCCTGTCAGCCTTATAAATGTGGGATAACATCCAGTTCTAGCCAGGATAAGTCCTTCTGTCTTGTTTTTCTGTAGTGCTGCATTATTTAGTGGAGAAGAATGGGGCTGATGTGAGAACAGATTTCTGTTGATGCCTTAGGTTTTAACTTTCATATTTTTCAAATCCTGTACTGCCTAGATTGTAACTCAAAAGTTTCTTGTAGCCTGTTAACTTCTGCTCTCTCATGCCAGGCAGCCATAACAAAGCCTCTCCAGGCCTGCTCTCCAAGGACATTCACACCGTCCTAGGCCCAAAAATATAAACCAAAAGCCTCTAAAGGGAGGGGCAAGCTTGGGGGAAACTACATCATTAACTGAAGCTTTAACTGGAGAATTAACCCTGATATGCAAATGAACCAAACTTATAAAAGTGTGGAGAACTCATGACCTGTTGTCCATCTTGGGGTCCATCTTGGCAATAGCCTTTGGCTCCCCAGGGTGGACTTCGAAGGCCTTTCAAGTAAATACCTACCTTTATTCCCTTAATCCTGCCTAGTCTCTGTTTCTATGGGGCCTCTTAAAGCATCACTGTGAGTAAAGGCTGGTTAAGAAAGGCTTTTTACAGACCCTTTGAAGGGAACAGAGGAGATCTGTAGCAGTTTTATCATCCCATTTGTACTATCTAATATATTCCTCTTTCTTCTGAGTGTAGCTAAAACATTTACATTGTAAGGTTGTGTGGATTAAATAACCTGAATTAAAATGTCAGCTTTTATGCATCTTGCTTCAAGATGGTGAAATGAGTAAAACTTCCCCTGCAGATTGATTGATTGGAAAAGTCATATGATGTCACATTTGAGCTGGAAATTCTCTATGATGTGTCAGGAGTTTGTCCTCAGGCTTTTACTGTAAGGGGAAAACAGTTCCACTTCTGACGTTCCTCTTGTGTTAAGCTTTTTTTTTGCTAAAGAATGTGCGAATTCAGTAAAAAGAATTTGGCATTGGTGATGAGCGATTCTGTTTCCACAGGATGAGACATTGATCATGGAATATCGGGAATACATTGACAGGCTTCAGAGGCGACTGAGCCAGGCAGAACAGAGAGCAGCCACAGCATCCCAACAGGTACCCAGCTCACAAAAAACATGTTATCCAAGCACGTGGAATATGTAAAAGTACTCACTCTCCATCATTCCTGAGGCAGAGGTGATCATTTATGAGCATTTTTACCAACACAATTTTAGCAAGCTTGGATTTTGGACATGTCACCTTCTGACAGGATGCTTATGTGACAGTGTAGGTTTGTTTGTGAAAACCAGTTTGATACTAATTAAACCTGCACAGTTCAAAATGTGTGAATGAAGGTGCAGAGGCATTTCCAGCTTTAGAAATGGCAAGTTAGCAAAGACAAAAAACCCCTGAAATAACTGCAGCTGCTGTTTGCATGGAGCAGGTCTGTTGGAGAGCACCCACTGCAGTTCCCGTCGGCTGTGTGTAACAGCTGCAGCAACTCCTGCAACAATAAAAATTGTGCAGACAGAGTAGGAAATGCTTGTTTCCTTCCATACCATTGGAGAGGTAAAGGAGAGATAGTGTATCCCTCTCAGTATTTAATTTTCCATACTGTTTAAGCTGTACAACTTGAAGCAAATCCCATGGGAGTTTATACACTGAGTTCATTTTTTTGCCAAGGAAGTTCATTACTCAAGTTGGCCTCCTATTAAGTAAAGATGGTCTTTCTGCCTCCTGCTTTTTTTTTACATTGATTTAGGAAAACCATTTGCAAATTACAGCTTGTTAATGTGGGTGACCCCATGTGAGCTGCAGAGAGGAAATGTTTGGCTGACCTAAAGTGCTCAGTTAGGACAAATAGCATTTTTTTCCCAACAGCAGTGAATAAATGGGCATAGCTGCCAAGCTGTCCTAACATAAGCTGTGGTTCCTGGCTCTAAATGCTCTCTGTCATGACAAAGTCTATTCAGCTGGTGAAGATTTGCTCTGAAAGAGGAATTTTATTTTTTTTAACCTCCTGTTTGTTATATGGATCTGTTTAGCTCTAATGCTTCTGAGATGCTGTCTCCCCTTAAAAACCCAAACATACTCATGTCACGTTTCAAGGGAATAAACTCATGGCCTCAGTGCCCATAGAGGAAGAGGTCTTGCTATTCCTGAAAACACAGGTAATTAGCTGTACCTCACCAGGCTCTCTCTTAAAGATAACAAAGAGATTTGATGTTGTGCAGCCCAAATGCTGCCCAGATCTTATTGCTGGACTTCAGAACTGCCTTGCCCTCGTGGCAGAGGTTACTGCATAGGCCTGGCTGCTCTGTAGTGACTTCAGAGCTGCTGTGCCAAGCCCCTTTTTTTTTTTCTCCACCCCAAAAAAAAGACATACTGGTACTGTCCCTGCTAAAAGTTGGAGAAAAAGATCTTCAAAAGCAGTGCAAGAATGTCCACTCTTACGAATCTGGGTATTTATTCTCTTCTAGGCCTCAGAAGGCTGAACATTCACGTGTGTATTTGATCAGATGCAGAATGATGATTCTCTCTATTCTTAATCTGTAGGCACAGGGCTGCTTTCTGACTTGCGTATTCTCACTACATTATCCACCTTCATTGTAGAATTATATCAAATATAGGCTAGAGCTGGACTAGTAGGGAGCCTGGAAAATTACACTTTTATTTTGGTCACTTCAATGACTGTAAATCTTAGCTTATTCTGAAATAATAGCAATTCAGTACGAAACACAAAAAATGCAGGATAATGTTTGCTCAAGTTTAAAACATCTATTCTGTAGGTGTCTTTTAAAGTGTGTTCCTGGTACCTATCATCTTGTATTCTCTGGGATCTGAAATAAGACAAGAGCAGTAGTCATGTACAGAGTACATTGTAAATTCACACTGCCTGTGCATGTTCCCTCTCCTTCATGACACATTCAGTATGGAAGTTCTGCTGTTACTTTGATCCTACAAAGAATTATTAAGAAGCTATCATCTGCTTGTGTTTCATTACAGCTCAGCCTGATAACTACACAGAATAAAAAAGCTGTTTCCCTGAAGGATCTGGAAAATATTTAAACACGTGTTTTTATCATTCACCATGTTGGGATTCAAGAGGATTGCTGGAGAAACTTCATATTGGAGCACTACAGTCAAATGCACAGCAAGGCTTGTAAAACTTAAATTCTGGTTTATTCCAGTAAGAAAGAGAGTGGATGAAGATCCTGTCTCTGTATGCACAATAAAGAGTGGAAGAAGACTGCAAAATGTTGTCCTTAAAGTCCTTTAATGTAGCAGATGAAAAAATCTGACTCAGTGCTGTGGCACATGCAGGGGTTTTTTGGTCTAAAATCCACCAGCTCCAACTGTGACAGGATTGTGTACAGGGAGTAGGTAACACTTCAGTAGGTACTGAAATTCATCTCGGCTTTGCTCACATGCACCTTAATTCTTCTTCATAGTGCAGGTAACTTGGGAACCACTTGAAGATCCTTTATGAATTATAATTAGACTCATTACATCATGAATGTCAAAGAGTTGCTGTTTTGATGGGCGATGTTTGAGCTGCAAGAAACCTCCATTGCCTTCCAGTTTAAAGAATTCAGTTCAGTTTGGTCTGGTGCCCCTAAGAGTAACAGGTAATAATGAAAATGCTGCTATGGCTACTCAGCTCATTTCTAAACGCTGTAATCTTCCTGCAGCTGTGCTTTTTCTTCCTAATTACTATTTATTTTACTGTGATTTTACAATTCCTTGCTTTTCTGTTGATCTGCACCCTTGGTTTGTACATGTCTGGGAACTTCTATTCTCTTACTTTAATTTGCACAAAGGTGAAGTCATCCAGCTCTTATGCCTTTTGAAATAGTGGGATTGAATTCTACAGATGCCAGGATGTGGGAATCGTCATGTACTTTTTTTTTCTTTGATATTTGAGACATGTCACACCTATCATTCTAAAATTAGAGCCAAACTGCATTTTCTCTTTTAGCATATATTCCAAGCATTTGATAGGTGTTTTAACTGATTTTGAAGTGCTCACATCTTGGCCTGAAGTGACAAAATTGCTTGTCCTTCCTCTTAAATGTGAAGAGTGTAATTCTGGTTTCTAACCTGTCATTCAGCTGATGGGTAGTGCTTGCCCAATGCTTGATGGAAATGTCTTATTTGGATTAATAAACCTGCGTGTCCATGGCAGTGGAGCTTCACCGTATTTGCAGTTTAGAGGACAGAGCTGGGCTGATCCCCTCATGGAAGCAAGACTTTGCCTCCTGAAATCTTGGTTGTTCAGGTAGAGCCTGCAAGATGGATGCACCCTCAGGAACAATTTCTGCTTGCTGTAGGGAAAGCCACTAGTTCCTACAGTGGTTGCTTTTTCTTTTTGATAGATGCCTGTATCTATCTGTGCAATCTCTAAATCTCAATTTTGGTAAAAGATGTTGAAGATTCTCCAAAACAACATGGATATATTTTTCAGAAGCTTCAAGCAGTCTGTTTGGGTGAGATTTTCATCAATCAGCAGTGTGTGTGACACAGAGGCAGGCAAGTACCAGACACCTTGTTTTGATTTGCATAATACGCAGCTGCGATGATGACAGGCCACCTGGAAGATTTTGTGTGAGCTATTAATCCCCTTCACTCCTCAAAGGCAGGCTCTGGCTGTGAAGTGAAACCTGGCTGGAAGGGGCAGGCAGTTCCAAGTATTTGTGTATTTGTTCCTGAAGGGACAGAAGGGCTCCTGCATGCTTCCCTGTTAATTATGGGTATATTCATTTCACCTTGGGGTGCAGCTCCTGTGTGGTGGCTGTTTGCCAGAACAGGAACTGCAGGGATGACACAAGCACCTCATGGTGAAGGAAAGGGGCAGGAGAGCAATTCCAGCAGATGACCAAGGAAAGGAAAAGGTTTCCTTCCTGTCTGTCAATGCAACCATGAACAGGAATGTGGTCACATGGAACTCATCATACACCTATCACCTCCTTTCATTTCCCTGAGGTGGCTAGAGGAGGCTGCTCTGCTCCCATGTCGCTCCCAGATGGGGAGATCTGTTTTTTTCAAGATGGAGTGCTCAGCATGTGCTTTCACAGCCTTGCCTTTTCCTGCTCTGCACCAACTCCATTCTGTATTTCTACATCTGGAGTTCAGAGGAATCCTCATCTCCCAGAAATCCTGCCATAGAAGCAAATCTTCTCCCAGTAATGCTTGACCCCAGCCAGTTCAGAGAGTGAATGAACTTTCAGCCTAATTATCCCGAAGAGCCACGGGTTCAAACCTCATGTTCCTTTTCCAGCAGAACACGTATGGAGATTATGGACTTCGCAAGGACATCCTCTATCTACAGATGCAAATGTTTTGAGGTAAGCAACATCTCTTTGAGGGTCCCAAGGGACAAACCACACAGTGTTCTGCTGATGGGATGGGCACAGCTGTCAGTAACAAGCAGTCCTAAAAAAACCTTACAAATTTACAAAATCTTGCAGCTGCAGTGTGCATTGTGATACCTGTACTAAGCCAAATCAAGTGCTTGTTTTAACCATGAAAGCTGCTCAGATCATTGCAGTGAAGTGTAAGAACCCAAACACAAAGACGGGGAGGTCTAAACCACTGCTGGCAAGGATACTGCAAAAATGTACAGCATTTATTCACATACAGACAAAAGGCACAATTCTACGGAATATTTTAACAAAAAAATACAGCTGTTTCAACTAGGTCTTTAGAAATACTTCAAAAAAGGGAGAAAATAAATACAGGTTGGGCCATGTAATATAAAATAGTCATCTCTACATATACTTTTTATTTCTGTTTCTCTTCATGCACCTTTTTTTTTTAATTAATTTCAGCTGAATGGACACCAAAGCTAGGCACATAGTGAAAAATCTGTACAAGTTTTACAAATGTCATCACAATTGTCTCAAATGTCTGAAATTAAGATTTGCACACAACATGAACCCTTCATTTAGATCTGTGTGAGCTTATAACCTAACAAATGGCATTCCGGGCAACTCTACAGACGTTCAACTAGCCTACAGTCGACAGAACACACCGATCATATCAAAGATCTCTTGGTCAGTCAGCACAAGGAAAGGTAACGCTTAGAAACAGAAATCCAGCAAATCCCAGTAAAACACAGGGGTGGGGTTGTCACTGCAGTACCTACAACACCTCCTGCTGAGCGCTAAGCACGGGGACAAAACTAACCTACAGAGCCGGTCGTACCGCAGCCTTTTTGGTTTGGGTTCAGCTCGACTGGAAACCTCACAAAGCTTTTTACCCTCAGTGCCAGGGGACAAAGCAGCTAAGGCATTCACTCTGCACAACATTAGTGTTCATAATAGTGCAAATTAACAAGGTACCTCTCTCCAAGGGGTGTGAGGTTAAAGGTTTACTCAGAATCCAGATTTAGGGTATTCCATCTATGGCTTGGCAATTCCTGTGTGGTCATGAGCTTCTTTCTTTCTGCAAATATCAGTGCCTGCTTGAGGAAGGCTGCTGGATGTTGAGTAGAACTTACCGGCTTTCACCTTTTGTCTGTCTGCTGTTTATACTTTGAACACATCCCAAGAGTGACTCTGTAACCTCAGTCACCAGTGCCCTGCCTGACTTTTACCTCTATAAGTCATGTAATTACTCTGACTTCTTGGGACCAGCAGAGGGATTTTGAAAGTGTACTATCTTACATAAAATTCCCCTTCCTCAAAAGGTTAAGACTTTTGAGTTTTAAAACAATAGGGATGCATTCTGGTGAAATACATAATTGATAATGTTAACTTGCATAGCAAGATAGGGTGTTAAGCCTTTTTTATTTTCTGATTGAATCCTCTGGAAGACTCAGTCCTATGGCAGAGGAATTCTGTGTTGTCAGTGTTCCCTCCTCAGGAGGCAAGGGTCAGACATTCCAAAGTGAGTGGATGCCATAACAGCAGGCTGGGAGTAGCAAAAGGGAGGAGAAGGAGGTTCTTTATGCCTGTCTCTCTGTTAACACATTGCTGCTAAAGCTTTTTCACCAGTACATACCCGACCTACCTCTATGAAGAATTCCAAAATTTATAGGCTCCTAAGGCTCCACTGCGCTGTGTGCACTCTACTTGGTACAAAACAGTATCCTCACAACCTGTTAATAATTATTGCTCACTGCTTACTAATTATTGCCACTTGCAATTATTAAAAAAGTACACAATCAGAATACGAGTTCCCTCTTCCATCAAATCTAGTCCATAATAGAATGAAATAGTTTTTCTTTGTTTGACTGTAAAGAGCTAATCACAATGTATTGCCTTTGCTTTTTATCCTATTTAAAAATATATATTCATGTCCATTTAAAGCAACCTTTTAGTGTCCTAAGCCTGACTCTCCCAGTACATATCATTAGTGCATCTGTGGTGGCCTTTGGGAAATCCTACTGCCTAGTGCCTTAGAAAACTTCTGTCTGGAATTGTCATCACACTCCCGAAGGCAAGTGCCCGACTAAGGGTGACAGGTTATTCCATGGGGTGCTGGAAGCCCCAGACCTGCCCCTTGCTCAGAACTGAGCCATATGGGAGCATCCTTTGTGTCAGTCCCAATCATTCAAGCCCTGCCCTGTCCTTTCCTCCTTCTCCAGTACAACGTCATGGCTATGCCTGGTCGTCATTTACATGTAAACTCTGGAGCATCCGGAGGGGTTTGAGCTGCCACCTGTGCTCAAACTGAACACAACAGAACACATTTCGCAAAGAGAGGAGAAAGAGCTGCCCCTGCCCAGGGACAGGGAGCATCTGTAATGGGATTTACCAGTGCAGTGCAGTATGGTCTCACAACCATCTTCCATTCAATACACACGAGTTAAATTAAAAGCTTGTGCTTTTCCAGAAGTCAGGGGAAGGGAGTAAAATTTTCAGTGCCTTTTAGCTAGAAGGGATGGATGCAGCCTAATTCCTCCTACCCACCCTAGCCCCTTTTAAAAAGATTTTTGTGAGTTGTGTGCATCCCAACTCCTGTTTTAGTACTGATGTCACTTCTCTGCTTACTCAGGAAAGCTGCAAATATGGGAGATTCAAACTTCTCACAGAAAGGGGGAGGGTGAGGGCATTTGGATGGGGCAGAAAAAAAAAAAACCAAAACAAAACCAAAGAGCTTAAAACTGCTTTAAGTGCATGTAAACATATTTATACAACTCAGAAAAAATGGGTTTTCAATTTGTCAGTCTGTAGCTCTAAGAATGCTCCTCTCTCACACCGATGGGTAAGGTGGAGTTGGCTTGTAGGCAGTGACTCTGCTGACCCTGTCCCTGTGTCCAGTCAGGTCGCCAGGATGCTTCTCCGAATAATGTCCGTCCTCCTGCCGATGGTGCTGTTCGGACTGAGCCTCTGCTGCCTGCACTTCTTTTCAGCCACTTCAGGCTCCGAGTCACTCATTTCGGCATCGGGGACGTACCCATCGTTCTCGCTGTCAGGCTTTAACTTGCTTTTCGTCCGCTCCTTCGCTGGAGCCCTGCCCACGCCCAGGTAGGGGTAGCCGGAGTTCTGGCGGCAGGCCTCCTCCAGGCTCTCTCCCTGCTGCTGCCTCTCCCCCTTCTTTGGAATTCGGAATCCGCCCCAGTTTTTCCCTGGGCTCGTGGGTGTGGTAGGCACTTTAACTACTGTCTGATTAGAGTTTACTTTGACGAGACCCCCGTTGCATTTAGGCACTATATCCCTCCGAGTGCCAGGCGCTGACCTACCACTGGAGTGGTTCATAGCCCTTTTGTTTTCCGATTGCCTCTGAGAGAGTTCTGTGGGTCTCAGCGGTTTGTGGTTGTGTTTAGAAGTCTTTTCCTTCAGTTCTGCCTTCGCCACCTCACACTGAGGGCGATTGTCTCTCCTTTTCCTGTGGTCTGGTATAACGATGCCATTTTTCTGCTGTGCCGATACAATCCGTGTCTCAGCAAAGGTCTTGTCAAAATTTAAAAAGCTGCCTGGAGCTGCACCTCCTTCCCTCGGGCTGGGCTGCCTCAGCAGGGATTTGCTGTCATTCCCAGGCCTGTCTCTTACCCTGTCTCTCTTGTGAGGCTTTTTCAAGGAGCGGGCCAGGGATGTGCCCATCTGCTTCCGGAAGAATGCAGAATGCCACTTCAGATCCTCGATCTTGGGGGCGTTGGGGCCCAGCGAAGGGCTGTTGAACAACACCGTGTTTTCCATGGAGGAGAATGAGGAAGGCACACCTGAAGAGAAGCAAACTAAATTCAAGTCAAGCAATTCCATAGCTGTGTAAATACCAGTTTGCAATGTACCTATTTTAACTCTGCTCCTCATGCCTGATGTGTCCATATCAGAAATGGGTATTTGGCTGCCTGTCCTGCACTTTTAGGTCACATCTCTGGGGATATGTCATGGTTTCACAACATCATGCTGGTGTGATTTTATTTTCCTGTACCTGCACCTAATTACAGGTGTAGCAAATACAAGTCCTAGCACTGCTCTGTCCACTAAGACAGAGACACTCCTCAGAGAGGGAGGCAAAAAGCAACCAGCAAGTGGATCTCACTGATGCCATCTAATATATGGTTTATTAGTTACTCAATAGTTAAAGGGTAATCTGGTCAATTTTGAAGGTATTCATCTTTCTGAGGAATGAAATGAGAACAAATGAGGTCCTGTTTGTCCTTCCCAGCCTGTAACCAAACCTTGTGCCTGTGGTCTAACATGAGAAAAGGAACACTGAGGCATACCTGAAACTCTTTCTTGTTCCAACTGCTTTGTGTAGCTGTTAAATATCTGTTCTTGAACTTTGCAAATGGATCTCTTGATTTTTTCTCTCCGCGTCACCATGTAAGTGAGGTTACGCACCTGGAAGACAGCGAGGGGATGGGTTTTACAGGGATTGCATTCCTAGGATGTTGCCCTATCTGTGCTTTGAATTCATTTAGCTGGAGTACTATACACCATTTAAACAAGTTAGTAGAGCATTAAGTTTAACCACCTTGAACACAATTCGTAGAGAACAGTCTGTTTAATTGCCAGATTATCTGTTTAATTGACAGGCTATTTAACTGACAGATTATTCATCAGATTTGGAGAGCCACAGCACAGAAGTAACTTCTACAAACACCTGAGTCACAGACACACAGAATCTAGACAAATGCTGGAAATCCTTGAATGTACTCAGTATTAAATACTCCCCAGATGAGGGAATCACTGAGAAGCACTGGTGGACGATTCCAAGGCTCCTCTCTCAGTACAGCATGGTGCCCTATGAATTACAACCTTGTGGGCTGATCTGGAGAAATGTAGCAAGTGTGTCTGTTTTTGCAAAGGTCCCTTTTCTTAAATCCAAATTATCTTGAATGTACAATCAGTGGGAACAGAGTAGTAAAATGTTAAAAATACTACTAAAATCACGTATCCTGTTTTGACATCACATTTAGGAATGGAAGGATACACACAGAATAATTTAAGATCCAGAGAACATAGTCACAAAGTCTAATTATTTAGCCGATCAAAGAGAAGATGACAAGAAAGCTTGAGCACTTGGAGCAGGAACAAAAGATCCCAAGTAACAGCTAGGATCTGGGCCACCTGAACAGCTAGAGAAGGGCCACAGGCTGGAGCTGAAACTAGGAAAGAAACAAAAACCAAAAATTGCAGCAATTCATTATAAGAGTGATTAGGCATCAGGATCCTTTATGAAGGATGCAGTATATCCATGAGCACCTGCTGTCCAGATTTAAAGATTAGACAGTTGTTATGGAAGAAAGGCCCTGGTTCACCTACAGGTTACTGAGGTAGGACCTCCTGGGCCAGCTTTCGTCCATGACCTACATGAGCCACATGCTGTAGGGACATAAAAGACTCATTTCAGTGCTCTTTCTGGCTCTTAAGAGCTCTTAAATTCTACTAGTTAACCCAAAAAGAAAGGAATTTAGGATTAGATGTACTCATTAAAACACCAAACTGATCCTACTGCACTGTTATTGGAACACTCAAAACCTAAATGAATCAAACATCATTTACCTCCCAAACCTACACAGATAGTCCAGGGAAACATCATCCTACTCTGGTATACCAATGAAACACAGATCTGCTGCAAAACAAAGTAAGTTTCATAATCTTTGTCACCAGAAGGAAGGAGCGTGGAAAGCCCTTAAAGGCTGAAAAGGCTTCAGCTGGGGGCTGCAGTACAGTCCACAGCCATCAGAGTTAATCAGTAAAAAAGCACAAGTGAAAACACGACAGTCCAGTTGCAGGCAATTGAATGCTACACGCCAAGACCTGCTGGCCCTGTGACTGACCTCTGTGTGCAAAGGGTAATTGCTGTGCTCTGGAGAAATCTAGTGTTAGTGGTCTTGCCTGACAGCACAGCTCTGAGCTGAGATGCAGCTCGGGGTGAGCATAGTTTGGGAACTCGGCCAACTGTGGCCAGCACCGGCAGTGCCAGGGCTTACCCGCTCCAGGTCCTGCCGGAGGTGTGTGAAGAGCTGCAGCCTCCTGAACAGAACATCCTGCTCCCGTTTAGCCAGATTGTCCTCTTCGTCCTTCTTTGGGGTAATCAAAGGCTTATTGAAGTTGGATTTCCTCTTCAGCTTCCAGTACTGGTAGAGGAATTCCACCGGCTCCTCGGGCAGGCGCAGCACTTTGGCCACTTCCAAAGACTCAACAAACGTGTAGAACTCGTCCTCCAGCTGCTGGAGCTTTTGCTTGCGGAGGCTGACCCTGTGGGCCTCCTCCTGGTTTTGATCCATGCTGTGGAAAGGGTCGATGTGGGCAGGAAGAGAGCTGTCCTGAATCCCATTCCTGTTCTCTTGACCTGGGCTTTCACTCAAAGTCTCAGCATCTGCTTTCTTGGTGGAGCTGTGCTTGGGACAGTACGACTTGAACTTCACCTCGTCGTTCTCTGCCAAGATGGTCTTCATCTCCAAGCCGCGGTCAAACGCACAGGTGACATGAAAGGCTGTTCTGCAGTTTTTCACTGAACACTGGAGAAAATAAATTGAAATTAATCAAATAAATGTAAAGTTAAGGAGCCACACTGCCTAAACCTATTCGAGCAGTCAGGGCTGCTTTGGAAGAAGAACCCTGTCACTGCACTCTGCTTCTAAGCTGCACGTACGTCCTTGCTCTCTCTCATTAGGGTTTTGACTTAGTGCTTTCAGACCAGGCGAGGATCAAGTGGCCCAGAGGGACAGGAGTGTTTAACCCTGCCTCCAGTCCCACCACGCTATTCCAGACCCAAAAAGCCACAAAAGGAACATTCCTACTGACACCAGAGCCACTTGTGTATAGCACCGTTATCCGAAGTAAAGTGTTCCCCTTTGGACTGTGCCAGCATGAGGGGGGGAAAAAAAACATCATGGTGGCTCCAGGCCAGTCTGAGACTTTTAATTAAAGTCTTTCCCAGCACCTGGACCCATGCTATCCAAAAGGCCTCAACCCAGGGGAGTTTTTTTCCCGTTACCCCAATTTTATAACGTCAAATATTAAATCACTCTCAACCATTACTTCACTGAGTACAGCCTTCACTTTGCCTGGGAGAGGAGGAGAACAGGAAATTCAAATGTTGTCATTTTTCTTCCCTCTCAGTGAACCCAGCCGTCATGGCCACTAGTAGTTCAGCTGATTTAGCACTTCATTTCCATTATACCTAATTTCCTTTTGCAAAATTCTGTCACAGATACCACCAGCCACCAAGTGAGAGGTTTAAATATATATATGTATATATACACAAACAGACATACATTTGTGTTTTTATCCACTCACACCTTTGGTGAACAGCATTTAAAATGGAAATGAGCATTAGTGCTCCTAACTAGGAAACAAAACTATGCTTAACCCAAGCCACAGGCCTTGAAAGAGCAACACACTGCACTGGGATGTTTATACAGTGCTTTGTAAAGAAGCCAAATCTCTCTCTCCTCTGGGTTTTCCTGCTCAGGTTGACTCAGCAGCCAGATGGCTTATGAAGGTACAGTGGGGTTTAAACTGCACATGTTTTAAATGAGCAGTCTTTAATAAAATCAACATATAAAAGGAATTAAAAAATACCAAAGCATCTTTTGCCCTTTCCTCTCCTACTAAAAAACAGGCCAGGAGCATCCCAACTGGAACACTGAGCAGCACAGAGAAGTACTTTAGCCATAATTAGCTCTTACTGCAGCTCATGTTTTATTGGGAGAAGAGGGGAAAGCCTGTCTCACTGGGAGGAAATCTGCTGAACCTGGGAGAATACACAGTCTTGTTTTTCCCAGCTTATTGCAGCTGCTCCCTGACCAGCCTGACACTCACTTCCAGCTGCCACTTTTCCTAATTGTTGTGCACATATCAGAAGGTGGTCTGGAGAATGGACAAAACAGTTTCAGCAACGTAACAGCAGCCAAGAGGGAGGGGATGGCTCTGCAAGGAGGGATTATGGTTGCAAATTTATATGCTGTGGACAGATTTATTTTCTCTAGTTAACACTTACTATTTCATACATTCCTCACATGGAAGTGGACTGTGATAGGTTTCACTGAACTACTGCTGCATTGCTGGCTTACAGCTTTTCCTGGCAGCCTCGTCAAATGACTTGGAGCACAGGAGAAAAGGGAAATGGATATAAACTAATTTCAAAGTAGTGTAGGACTTGAGCAATTTTTGTGTCTTAATGCTAGTCTGGCCACCATGGATCCTGTAACATCAGGCTAGCCCCAAAAGAAAGAGCTCTACTTGAACCTCCTTATGAGACTGTAGTATCATCCTCTCTGTCTCAATCCTCAGGATTGTTTTGCTGCTGGAAGTGCTCTAAGGATGAGGAGCATCACCACAATGCTCAGTTACGTCTTATTGTCTTCTTCTACACAATAACAACACTGCCCCAAATGGGTCACTTGTCCTTACACTCCCTCATCATTTGTTCTCAAGTAAAGGAGATCAAGTGTTGTCTGCTGTCTCAAGGAACAAAGTATCTCCTCTTTCAAAAATCTGAGGCTTGGTAATGTTTTCTCAATCTTTCTAGATTTTAAAATTTTTCTTAAAAGGATTATTTAACATTTCTGGGTGATTTTCCACTGTACAGGATCTACAGGTGCCTTACAGCTAATAACCCAATATAAATATGCATGTGCAACAGCACTGCCCAGTCTGAAATGCTCTGGTGCAGATCGGGTCAGTTAAGTCCATTGTAACAACCAGTAAACACATTTCGCAGTCTACTAAAAACTGGCAAAAGAAAACATGTGGATATTTTTATTGTTAAATTACCTGTATAGAAGCTCCAACTTTTTCATTACAAAGGCTGCACACCAGTGCCCACCTACTGCTGGGAATGTGGGAAACTTTTGTGATGGGCTCCATTTTTTCGGGGCTTCCGATGCTCACCTAAGAGAAAAATGGTCAAAAAATGGAGTGACTGTGACACTGTTAACTGAAAAGAGAAACAATTTTATCAAAGAAGTCAAATTCTTTGCGTGTTTATGCAACTTCGTGTGTCCCAAATTCCTCAGTTTATAAGGATCTAAAATTCTTTTTTAGAAAAAAAAAATCAGCTTCTCACTTTGTGAACAAACAAACCAGTTTCAAGGTGAAGCCCACCAATTTAAGATTACCATACAGAATGAACACTCTGACTACAAGAGCACACAGGAATTCAAACCTTCACATTCAAATTTTCCTGATTCACCTTTAATGTTCTGTTTACAAAGTGAAACAGTATCTGGTGTCCTTGTGAAATGAGCTTTGCCAGCAGCAAAGGCCTCATTTCCCAAGATCCAATTTTGATTGAAAAAGGGAATGGAATCAGTTTCTTTACAGGTGAGGCATCATCCCCAGCCAGGCTTTTTATCTAACCAAGAATCTTTTATCCTTCATTTCTAAGTTGAACAATGCTTTAAAGAGGGTTTTTTTCTCTCTCCCAGAATCACATTCCAGCACCCACCTCTGGAATCCAGAGAGCACAGCTGACGTGCACCCACTTGGTGCCACTCCGGGTGGGCTTCATGGCGCCGCCCTTCTTGGGGCACAGGAGGCACTTGGGCTGGACGCCCAGCGCGCAGGTCCGGCACAGCCAGCTGCCCTCGGGCACCTTCAGGATCCCGTAACACGCCTGCACCCCCGCGGGCAGCAGAGGCAAAGAGAACAAAGCAAACACCAGGTTGTTTCTCAGCTCTTTACACACAGCCTCTCAACTCTCACAGTTATCTTTACTCGGAGGGAAGAGTGCAGGACAGCAACTAATTAAGAGCCCATTTGTCAGAAGACTGCGTCTTTATGGAGCCCTCTGTCCAAATTCCTATCAGCTTTAACATGCGTAAGTTTCAGGTTTGATGTGATCGGAGACACACTACAGGTCCGAAAATATCAACTTTACTCTGCATATCTTGTAGGATAGTCACTTGTACTTACAGCTGCATATCACTGTACTAATGATAAAGCACCCAATTCTTTATCTTTAGTACAAAAGCAGTTAAGTAACACATGCCAGAAAATGTGTTTCCTGCTCACCAGACAAGTTTTTCCAAACACCGAATGACAAGAGAAACTTGTTAAAGCTGGGAAGGAAGGACAGGCTGATAGGAAGGCACCTGCCACAGTAAGAAGCACCCATGGAAACAGATAGGCTAAAATTGTATCTCTTCTTTTACCTTACGAAAACTTCTGAACTACCACAGAAAGGTGACACATAGTAGTGCTTCCTTAGCAAGGCTCAGTAGGTTCTCTGTTAAGTTACCTGTAATAAACCCTACCTGAGTCCCTTTTGGAGCAGTTTCTGTTACCACCCTACACCCTGCTGCTGTGCCCGGGCCACCGTACCTGGTGCACACAAATATTGCATTTGTCACAGAACACCATTTCATTGCCATCCTCTCCATCTGGAGACTGACAGACGTCGCAGACAACGTCCTCATCATACTCAATCCCAAGCCCTTCTTCCGTCTCGATGGCGTGGTTCATGTTATCGTAGCAGCGCTGTTCAAACTCCTCCATCACCCTTTCCATGGTGTACTCATCCAGCTCCAGCATCCCTGAAAAACAGGAGCTGTTCACTTAGTTAAAGAAAAGAGTGATAACCATCACCACAAACATCTCCACCTTTTTTTTTAAACAGCTGAGCAGAAACAGCCAATCCCCCCATGGATGCATTTCATTCCTAGACAATCATGTCTATTCCAGCATAAACCACCAGGGAAACTGTAAAAAGAACGTCAAAGTTGTCTTATAACTGTATTAAACTAACAGAAGTGGAGTCTCGAAATCTTTCAAATTCTGAGAGAAACTTTCAAAGACTGATTCTGGCTTCCTGGTCTTGTTCTCACTTTTCCTTCTGGGACAGGCACCATGTATGGCTTTTGCTCCAATTTTGCCATCCAGATGCTGACTCTTTGATGAAAGATTTGAAAGTATTTTGAACCAAAAGTGATGGAGCAAGGGGAGAAAAATCAATGACAAAATCTCTTATGATACTAGAAGCAAATCTGCAGTTTCTAACAACAGTTATTGGTTTATCACAAGTTCCAACCCAACAGGGTGCAACCCCAGCTGAGGTGTCCATCAGACCCTGCTACACCAATAAATTAATTTGTTTTAAAAAGTGAGAAACGTATCTGAAATAAATGCAACATCAAGTCTAGGACAATAAATAAATGCAATATCTAATCTGGAATTTGCTCTTTTCCAAAAGCATCCATCAGAAAATTATTCATGACACACAGCTACAGGCTGATTATGTTGTGGTATTGTGTAATTCGGATTTGTTTTGAAACAGAAAGGCCTCCCCTTCCAGGTAACTCCCCCAGTTTATATCCTGGGCATGACCTTCTATTGTGTAGAATATCCCTTTGGTCAGTTTGGGTCACCTGCCCTGCCTATGCTCCCTCCCAGTTTCTTTTGGTCACCTCCTCACTGGCGAAGCTTGAGACAAGGAAAAAAAAGCCCCTAACTTAGGATAAACACGAACCCCAAAATATCAGTGTGTTATCAACACCATTCTCATTACGAATCCAAAATACTGCACTTGTAACGGCTACTGAGAAGAAATTAACTCTATCCTTGCTGAAACCAGGACAGACAGAGAGGAGATGGCCACCTCAGGATGGGTGTTTTAACACGAAAACTCTCCTTTTGGCCCTTCCTGTGAAAAACTGAGCCAAAAATTCTACAAACGAAGAATAAAAAGCCTCTCTAGCTCCTCCAGATCCGAAGACAAGCACTCCACAAAAGTAAGCTTCCCTTACTGACGGGTAAATCCTTGCAGCAGAGATCAATGCATCCCATACTACCCAAACTGAGCAGCTGAAAGGCAGCAAGAGGGAACATCCAACATCCTGCTGATGAAAGAATTTTGCCCTGCAACCCAGACCTGCTGCACCAGCAAAGCAGATGATGGCAGGTTTTGCACCAGCTTGCAACTGAGTTCTGACCTCACAACTGCTCTCGCTTTGTAAGTGACCCTTGGGGACATGTGATTGACTGACTGTGCATTTGCAAGGGTCACAGCACGGGAAGCAGGCGCTGCAGCTCCCGTTCAGAGGTTTGCAGTCATTCTTCTACGGACACACTGTACCTTCTCAGTACCTGAAGCAGTCCAACAGGTATCAAAGAAAACACAGGGAATTCATGGCTGCAGGGACACCATAAGGAAGTGCTCCAGGTGCAGATCAGGAAGTAGCTCACTTTTCAAATGCCCACTTGTAGTATCTGTAGTGTGCAGTGTCTGACCAAGCACCCATGTACATGTTTCAAGAGCCCCAACGTGCTGCCTGGCACTGACAGGAGCATCTCCTTCCCTTTACATGCAGCAAAACTGACTGGGTCATGATTTAGAGCAAACAAACTACAATAACTACACCAAAACATAAGATCCAACAAATCCTAGCTGTTCAGTGTGCCATGTGCAGCATGTACTTTTAAAGGTTATGCTGGTGTAGCAGAATGGCTACCACAGGGCTTCCTGCAGAGGTACAAATCTTCCCCTCTTGTGCTGCTCACATGCCACTGTTAGAGCCCTCTTTTGGTTTTGGCACAAGACGGACAGACTGGATAGGAGGATACCAAATAAACAATAAAAAATGCGTTTTTCCCTTGAGGAAAGCTAAGGGAACTTGCTGCTGCTGTTTTCCTGAAGATAACTGGAAAGGTAACCTAAACTCTGGAATCGTAAACTGAAATCTTCTAAGCCCAACACAAAACCTGAGCAGGACTGATTGTGAAATCTGGAAAAAACACCTGGGTAAGAGACCAGGTCAAGACATCATCTGTTTCTTTCATGTGTTGGTTTAGAAAGGAGAAATAGAGTTACAAATGGTCATTTTGTGGTTTACCACTTCTTCAGCCATGCCACCTATGGGCTACAGCCAGGTAAAACATGTTTGACTAAACTGCAACCCAAAGCAGGGAACTGCCACAATGCCAAAACAAAACCCAGAAGTGTTCACCAGCATGTCCAAACCTCTTCTATCTGGCACAGCACGATTTCCCTCACCCAAACAATGTGGTAGAAGTTCTGTGCTGACTTACATCCTATTCAGGAAATCCTCTCCTGAAGCACTCACCGAAGAAACACTCCAGTTCACCTTTCTCCCCTGTCCTTTCCCACACACAGCCCATTCTGCAGAAAAGGGAACAGCTATTCCCCTTGTGCCAGCTCCTCCTGCTTTGGAACTAGAGCACACAGTCACAGAGAGATTTGGGAGCTCCCTCCAATAAATCATTGCAGGAATTCCTTACTGTCCCATTCCCTGTGCCACTCAGCTGGCACAAACCTGCCGAACAACTTATCTTGTCTATCCACACTGCACACCACTACCTAAAATGATGACACAGATTTGTGATGAAGAGAAGAATGAATAAACTCGAAAAACTACCTCAGTGGTCTATCTGATGTTCTCTTTGAGAACCAAAATGGCAAACTGGGAACTTCGTGAGATGAAAAGCAGCAGAGAAAAGACCAATACATGTGGTCAGATTCTGACCAGGTCTAAGCAGATACAATGCAGGAGTTATGAAGGCATCTATCTTAGGGCTTAATCACATTCAGGTCTGCTTTCCCGTGGCTACCCCAACTCATAATTACTATCTCCTCATACCTCTACTGTTTCCTCCCACTGCTGCCCTCCCCGAAATTATTCTTAAGATTGCCAGCTTTAAAGGGAAAAAAGGCAACAAATCACTCATTGCTCACCCATTTCTTTGAATTCTTCATTGGCAAGTTGCAGCCATGCTACGTCCACATCATTGAGGTCATAGCGACACATGCTGTCTGCCAGGGTTCGAATGTCAACGTAGCCCAGCTCGGGAGGCTCTGCGCCTGAGGAAACAATGTATTTCCTGGGACGCGTGAAGGTGACAGCTTTTGTCTCGGACACAACTCTGAAACAGACACACAGGCAGACATGAGGTGTGCCGGGCTGCTGAGAGGCTCATCTCTAGAGAATTCAAAATGCTTTACTCTAAGCGACTAACAACCAGCAGCAGCAGCCACCTAACCATCCCAGCAATCACCTGGCACCACGGAGATGGGAAAACAGTTCTGTGCTCTTCCATAACAGATTGGTGGTAGAAGAACTTCACTGGAGTCATCTAGAAATTCAGTTCATTACCAGAATTCTAAACAAAATTACATATTAGAGGACAGAGCTGTGCTTCCTCTTACCTGAAATTCCCATTCGTTTAAAGCTAGAGCAGGAACACTGTATTTACATAGTGGCTGCCATATACACAGATGTTAAACTCTGGTTTAAGACATTTTTTAAATCAAATCTGTTTAACTAAAATACTGACAACAAGAACACTCAAGGAGAAAAGAAGTATTTCCAGCTGTGGGAGCAGAGGACATTGTCCCTTCTCTTAGTTAACAGCACATACTGAAATTGAGCTTGGATGACACCCACTTCACAGCACAACCCTGGTCCCTCCAGGAGTAACAGGCCACACCCAAATGTGCGCCTCCTGCAGTACCATTGGAGATGATTTTTCGGGGTGCTGCAAAGGAGGAGATTGCACCACTCTGTGTTGCCACAACTCTCTGCTGGGAACAGCCTAAGCTCCACAATGAGCAGGACAGCCTCCATCCTCCAGTCTATTCTGCCCCCATCTGAGGTCCCGTGTGTTAACTCCTCCTAGCAGAAACCCTGATCTGCCATTGCTGTATTTGCACAAACAGATCTCAGTAAATCCTCTACCTCTTTCAGTCTTCTGCACATCCCTAAAGCTTTCCCTCTTCTAGCTTATTTCAGACAACAATGAGAAACGATAAGCAAGAGCCAAATGCTGAATTTGGGGCTTCTGAGGTGCTGTGAAAAAATACAAATGTGAATGACCTTGCCAGCCTAACTGCACTGCCCTGTTTCTGGTAATACTGCACAGTATGAAAATGTTAGACACTACTGCATCTTCACAGAGAATGTACTTTAGATTGGGCACTGCTCTTCAAATCTTCCTTATCATAAATTCCTCCCAGAGTACCTCTCAATGGAAATCATAACCTCTGGGCAGCACCCTGCCACAGTAGTGGCACAGAATAAACAAGCATAGTGACTCTGACCTCAAAACAATTCCCTTTCCTGGCTTCATTTCTGTGATAGAAAGAAGTGGGGGAAAAAAAAAAAAAAAAAAAAAAAAAAAAAAAAAAAAAAAAAAAGGCAAGTCTTACTACACACTGAAAACCATTCAGCTGAATTGTCCCTCTGACCACGTGTTTACAGTGAATCACCACACAGCCTCACTCCTTTCTCTCTCCTGCTCCTCTGCCCTCACCAGTCACTACCAGGCCACACCTTTCATTTGCTGCTATGTTCCTTGCATCAGCTCCCTGTACAGCCTTGGCTTCTATCCTACACCAGCTATGATCTGTCTATTGCTTATTCCACATACAGAACACCCTCCCTTCCCTCCCAAAGTCAGGAACAGAGCAGTTCCGCACTCCAGCAGCACCCTGGCAGGGCTCTCCAAGTGTTCTGTGAGGGAGCAAAGAAATAATCAGGCATCAGTGGGCCCCTCTGACCAGCAGGTGCTCAGCAGCAGGACTACACAAGATAGCTCAGCAGCTAACAAGGAGTGGTGCCTGCTGTGCCAAAACCTACAACTGTAGATGCCTTCTTTCCCTATCTTTTCACATCTTAAATTTAGAGCAACATCTCTACTGGCCCTTGGCAGAGAAAAGCTCTCTCCTAGGTGAGTACCTGGACCTGCTATAACCACCAAACCACCTCCCTGACAGACACAGGGCAGTGATCCTCTGGGAGGTTTTTCCTCTGCTCCAGTCCACAGGTGTCCTGGGCCCTCCCACAGCCTTGGGATATGCTGAACAGAGAAATCAGTGAGGAGCAGGCAATGTGAGTGCACATGTACTCTGTGTGTGTGTGTTTGTCTCTGCAGGGACTGGGAGAGGTCAGTGTGGAGCAGGGAAAGGCTATGTTCCCATGTTCTAAACTGCAGAGCAGAGAGCAAAATGCCAGGTTGTCCTTCGAGCTCTGGGTCCAGCCCTTCAGAAGAAGGAAGGACAGGGTTTACCTCATGTGCAGGTTAGCTCCTCATCGTACAGACCTAGGGGGGCACTCTGCAGGTTGCTGCACAGAACAAAAACAACACTAACAAATATTCCTGAAGCCCCCCCCCAATCCAAGGTTAGACCTGACAGATGCAGACCTAACAAGAAGAAGTCAGTGTACCATCATCATGAATTTTTTGCTATGTATTAAGGACTGAGCTGTTGTGGTCCCACTAGCACTGGTGGGTCGTTTGGTAATGACTTATGGGCCAGCCTGGACTGACTCAAAGAGATCTAGAATGATTAAATGGCAAAAATCCTTGTTCTTATTTTCTCCAATCCCTAGTAAGCATAAAATGGGCTGCAGCACACTCCTGCCCTTAGAACTGCAGTGTTTAATTTGAAACAGGAAATAGTATCTACGTGTAACAAACATGGCAAGGAAAATAAGGGGGTTTTGGATACGAGGTAGAAAATCTCACATTATTTAGTTACATGCACATCTGGACAGTTCTTAAAACAGACGAAATGTTGTACAATCAATTTCTTGGGTTAGTAAATGAAATCACACAAGAAAATAATACGAAAACAAAATAAATGCTGTGTTTTCTCTAGCCCTTAAGCCTGGTTTGTCCAGCTGTTCCTTGAAAGGAACCTAAGGCTTGGAAATAAGCAGAGGGAACACCAGACAAGGGCTCTTCCGGCAGTGATAAGTGAGCTCAAGTCTGGCTTAAAAATAGAAGCTATTTTTAAGGTTCTGTCATCACACTCCATGCTAGTGTATTGCCAAAATCAGTCCTCTGACATTTATATTTCATACAGAACAGGCCTGATTCTTGACCTCTCTGACCATTCAAAAAGGTGAGGCAGGTTGCTCTTCATCTCTGAGAATCAAGACCTTCCTAGCTGGGCACTGTGCAATAAAGCTCAGGAAGCCAAGGCAATGTAGACATAAGCTGCTAGCACAAACGTGTGTGTATTTGTTCACATTCCTCCAAATTATACCTGGCTACTGGTTCTGGGATGGTCCCTGGGCTAACTGGCACCTGAACTCCCTTTTCCCACTCCTGCCTCCAGGGATCTGCCAGCACATAGTATTCATCAGGGTTCAGCTGGAAGGAGTCATGTAACTTCATGGCAGTGATCAGGTCCGTTCTGAACACCTGCAAAGAGAGTGACCAAGAGAGAAAAATAGAGACACTGACATTTGATATTGACACTCTATGATTCACAGCTTCAGGGTAACCATGGAGCACAGTGTGTAACAGGGTCACTGTACCACCAGTGCACTAGCCCAGCCCACTGCAGAATAAAGTTTAGCTTCATGGCAGGGAAAGGGGTGGCTGAAGGCACAAATACTGACAGGATGACTTTCTCTAACTCCACTGGTTCTCCTCCTGCACTGGAGACATAGTTCTAAAAGGTGTTACCCACTTTTACCTCCACACTGGCTGCAATAAAAGCTGCAGGAGCTCTGAGTTGTAAAACAACAGCACAAGGAAGATTCATTTTTGCATCAAGACTTTTTGGATTTTTTTTTTTTTTTAATTATTGGAGCTCTGACTCATACGAAGACATTCTAGAAATTCCCTGTAGTACAAATAAAGGCATGACTCCACCATGACCAGCTGCAAGAGGAAATTCTAAGGAGATGACTCTTTGTGCAAGTACTTAAAAAATAACCCAAAAGATCAAAAAAATAAGACCCAAACTAGAATTCTGGTGGCAGTGCCCTGTTCAGCACAGATATTATTCAATCAGCTACAGAAACCTCTGTGTCACAGCTGTTATTTTACCTTGCCTTTGCAAAGGCATCCAGCTCTAAAGCCAGCAGGATGCTTGGCAACCTTTGGGCTAGCAGCCATGAACAAGCAGCCGTGCTGTCTTCAACAAGCCACAGAATGAAATAAAAAGGGATTCACTCCTGTGGCAGGCCTGCTGTGGCACTGCTGTGACAGCTCCAGCCTGCTGGTGTTGCAGAAAGCCAAGAGTGCTGCTATCACAGGCATCCCAACTACAGGCCTGCACTTGCTGACGTGAGTTCCAGCCCTTCCCACCCCACTCCCTGCAAAAGGCAAGGCCCTCCTCACCTCCACAACACTAATTTGTAACTACTCCATGCCTCATTCAAAGGAAAGGGTTAAAAAGCAACCAGGTGACAGAAAATAAGCACCACTAGGACAAGAAAACTACAGGTAGAGCTCCCTGCAGACTTCTCAGTCTGTGGTTGTCAGAATCAACATCCAGCAAGCCCCATGCTGCAGCTACAGAGGAAAAGACTCTGGGTTTTCAGAGCAGTGCTCCTAGACTCCCTGACGAGGCTGCTAAGGGGGCAAAGTGACCCATCCTCCCAGCCCCAAACCAATGGCCACGCTGTGTCCTCAGCCCCAGCCTGCTGCTGCATGTGGCTGAGGCAGAACCAGATGTACACAGAGAGCTAACCAGGCAGGCCTCCCCAGGGCAGCCACTTCTGTCATCCACTACTCACACACCTGAAAACCCCGGGATTTTTGGGAAGGATTTTAGTGTATCTGATAGCTAATTACACTTCTGAGAATCTTTTCAAGTGTGATTTGCCTTGCCACACTGCACACCTTGAAGCCTTTCCTCCCTCCCAACATACACACACTATCCCACTTCTGTCTGTGTATGTTTCTGTTTCCACTCTGGTTTTGTCATTAAAATAGCATAAAATCATGACATTTTTCTTAACGCTTGTCTTGACTTGTTCAGAAAAACTGCCAACATTAAAAAGTAAAGAAAAATATTACCATATGAAGAAGAAGGTGAACGCTGGTAATGAAATATAATGAAATGTTTTAAACAATTCAATTACAAGTCCTGTGAGGCTTTAATCAAGAAATGAAAAGTAAGCCACAAAGTAAACGGGCTCACAAAACAAACAAGCACAGCTGGCCTGGGGATTCTGCACTTTTAAGTGATTTGACTTAAAGCAATCAAAAGTCAAATTAAAAGACTAAAAATATAAAATGGGACACAAACCTTGCTCAATCTCAGAGCCAAAATAACTCAGGCTCTTGGATAAATTTGTCACAAAACTCCCTCAGAAGCAAAGCTAACACAGCACCTGACAGCCAAGAAACTCCTTCCCAGGCCAGTGGCCCCGTGACACCATTCTTTCTGCTCTAGCTGCTGATGCAATCAGAGTGCCTGGAGGAAAGCAGAGCTTACAGAAGTGCTGGCTCTCAGAAGCACTGAACACTTCAAAGCTAAAGGGTGAAACCCTGGCCACACTGAAGTCAATGGGAATTTTGCCACCAACTTCAATGAGCACAGGATTTCACCCGGGGAATTTACCAAGTGTCACTCTCCTGCCAGTGCGCTTCTCCTGCTGTGGCGAGCAGGGACAACACGGAGGGGGAAAGGTTGTGGAGCAGAGCTAAAGGGAAGTACAAGAGAAGTTCATCCAGCCTGAGAAAACATGAGAGAACAGCACAAAACTGCTAAGATTCTGACAACAAAAGCAAGGTAAGAGAGAGAAGAAAACAGAAGCACGCAAAAAAACAGCAAGGCTCCTAATTATCTCAGATAATTTCTTGATAGCCTTTCATGAGGTAGCTCTCAAAAGCAGGCATAAGGGGCTACTTCTAAGGGATGCACAACTCAAAAGATAACTAAGGAAAACAAGCCTATTGCTAACAAGAATAAATTCACCAGGGATCTCCACATTCACAAAAAAAAGGTCTTTAAGAGCCAACAATCAAAGGAGTTTGGAAACTGCCAGTACCAGGCATAGTTCACTCTGAACAAAGAATGGGATTCTCCTTGTGAGAACTCTTCTCTGAGACTTAAGTACACTGTCATTAGGGAGGTTAATAAAGCAGTTTTTCCTCAACACCACTCACTAATGTGTCAGGAACACATGTACTGGGCAAGCACAATAAATGAGAAATTCCATCTCCCAGAGCTAATTGTTTCTTTGCAGCTTCTACAAAGTCTACAGTGTAGTATTTTGCCTGAAGACAGGAAGATTCAGCAAGAACATTTCCAAAGAAATGGATCACATTTTGTGTGTTACTAACAGCTGATCCAACCTGGAAAGTTCAAAGATTTTTATCTCCCCTGATAGTATTTCTTCAAAGCACTAGACGAGAGAGAACTGTCAGGAAGCAGATTTCTATTTTGACAAGCACTTTAGCAAAGATCACACACACCAAGCCCCAATACAAACTATGAAATAAATGCGCCTAATGTAAATTTCCACTGTTCACAAATCAAGCTGCAAATAAACCCTGATGCCTAAAATAGCACAAGAAAGGCTCTGCAGCTATGCTGAATGGGTGTCAGACTACAACAAAATTCACAGATAGAAACTGGTGGTGGCAGTAGCTGTGCCAACAGCTGAACTCTCTGATCTTCGGGGGAGAGAGGGGTGGGGAAGAAGGGGTGAGGGAGGGGAGGTATGTGCCAGCCAAAATGTAGCATTAAAAAAAAAAAAAAAAGTAAATCAGAAAAAATTGATCCATTACCAGAAAACATGTATGTATATATTTTGTACAGGTACTTCGACAGATGTAACAAAATGCAAATCAAATTCCAGAAATACCTCAGAAGGTTTCCGGTCTTCATCTCTGGAACACGAAGTCCTACAACGCCGAGATCTGGAATGCTGGGACCAGGTAGACAGACCTAGGATACAGAAATGATAATTTGCAGGCTTCTGTGACAAACCTCCAGGAAACTCTTTCAAAATGAACCAGAAAATAAAAGCCACTCAATCCTAAGCTTCTGTGATCACTCTCCTGGGTCTGTTTTGTTCCTCATTTCCTAACTGAGGTATGCCTGTACTGGTTGCACTGCAATTACCTGCCTTCCACCCAGCATTCCAAAAAAGCCACTTCATAACATCCTTCCCCCTGAGCATCAATAAATGACTTACTGCAGATTAATAACTGACCAGGAGCTCTGCCAATAGCCTGGGATGTACTCTTTGAAGTTAATGTCCTAGATACCTACACCGGTTACCTGATTTCTGCTGGCGTAAGCCCCTGCAGAATGAAGCACACTGCCACACACACACACACAGCAGAGCCCAACGAAGAAGCTGTTGTCTCTTCTCCCAAGCAAATCTCCCAGTGTGGTTGTACGATTTTTGTCTGCATAATTATTCACGACATTCCAAACAAATTATACCTTTTTTGCCTTGAAACCGTTTGACAGAGTCTCTGTCAGCTTTCAGAAATATTGTAACAGGAGGAAAGGAAAAAGAGAAAGAATCTGCACTCCTTTGACAAGATCGTGCTTTGACACCAGAATATATTATACCTGTGAAAATCAACTAATTTCAACACAGGAAGATTTACAGGTACAGCAGGTATTTTCCACTGCCAACTACACAGCAGTAAAGGAAAAAAAAAAAACCCAATAAATCCTTCTGGGTTGCAGAGATGAAGGACTTGTACTAGGTCCACCTGATAGGGAAGCTAAGACCTATGTTGTGAACTCTGAAGGATGTAATCAGAATTTGAAAATCTGGGCATTAATTGTAGACAAATTGAAGCAAACTGATGCAAACACCTTCCCACACCACTCATTCCTTCACTGCCTGTGCACAAACACGGGAGGAGTTAAAAGGGTAAGGCTACAGTCTGTAAGAGCAGCACCGCCCCACAGCAGCCAGCAGAAACCTCTTGAGGATCAGAGAGCACTGCTCAAAAGCACAGGATGGGATAAGTTCTCTATGAAAAAATAAAAAAAATCATTTTAGAAGTGAAGTAACTGTTCAAGGCTTTCATTGGAAAGATATGACTGAATAAGAAGTCATCAGAAGAATTCATTACGTTTTAGTTATCTGTTTGTCTTCTCTTTTCAGTTAGTGATACTTTAAGGAATCTGCCCCAATAAAAACTCTCTGGAACACAGCAATGAATAACAAATATTACACAGAATATGCATAATGGTCAAAACTGAAGCAATGTTCACAGCAAATAGCTAAAAATCTTATCTCCTGAGGTAAGAATACAGAGAGGATCATTTTAAGCAAATGTTAGTGTTTTAATATAAAAGACGGTGAAGTTATACGTACTCTTCCTTCTTTATATGAAGGGGAAAAAAGAAGAAAAAGAAAGAAAAATAGTGACTGACTGCCATTTATTAATCTGTGAGAAAAGCCAGACTCCCAAAATCATTTAACTACCATTCCATTTAAATGTTCCCTAGAAAACTGAAGAAGAAACACAAGCAGGAGTATGAACTTCTTGTGAGGATCCTATCAGCCCATCCCCAAACTCAACTTAAGGTCAGAAGGGAATAAGTAAAATGCCTCACAAAAACTGGGAGATATACAGCTAAAACGCATGACAAAAAAACCCAGAATTTTTCCCTGCAATGTAGCAATGTAAATATTAACATTTTAACACTCAGACAGATGTGATTTCTTTAATCAACAGCCTCCCTAGAAGACACAGACCACATACATACCCACACAGATTAGCATTCAGTTCTCATGGGTTCTGATATTTTCCATTGCCAAGACATTAATATCTGACCAACTAGCTGCCACTGAGGTGTTCAGCGAGTCAAACCACTGTGCCAGCAAGTCAGCACCTGGAAATTTCTAATTCCTTTGTGGATCTGAGTGTTTTTGTACAGTGTTGGACCTGGGAGAGAGATCCTGCACACAAGATAAAGAATTAAGAACAACAAGCCATACTGGCAAGGAGAGTTTGATTCAAGTTTCTGTGAGAGATGAGCTGGTGAGTCTGGCAGCTTTAAGGCAGTTGTTCCCAAGGCAAGCATCTGGCAAAATTAGTGTAGTGGCAGTGTGATGTACTTCTGGGTCTTTACCAGTGTCTTTTAATTCAGCTCTGATGACAATTTATCATAAATTGAATTTAAAAAGAGTATGGGCTGCCTTTTTTTTTTTTTTCCCCCTCAATAGGGGGTATTATCAGATGGATTTCCAGGTCTCTCTCATGCCACAAAGAAGCTACAAAGGTGAGGAGTAAACCAATCCCTGCCATATCATCCATCTCCATTTCTTCACTGTGTCATCTTACACATCAGAACAAGTGTCTTAAATACACACTTCTATGTCCATGTACACAAGGGTTTGGTCACTAGATTAATTAACTATTCCATGTTACACAAAAGGGTAACTCTCATCATCAAAACTACAAGAGCCTCACTTTAAATGATTTTTTAAGTGCTATATGAAAGCACACTGTGTAAAATTTCCATGCATAAGAGACAAACACAGCCAGCCTTCCTCAGGATCCTCAGTTATAATGAGTGATTTTTCCATGCCAACTACCTCGCTACACCGAATAAAAAAAGAAAGTTTCTCAGATAGTTCTGTAACAGACACATCCTTGCACATAAAATTGGTAAATGCACAGTGGAAACACTGTTACTGAAGAGGCTGTTGGATTTTTCTGAGTAGTGTAAACTCCATAATACTAGCAGAAAACGGTGGAAGAATTCCTCATGGGACTGAGGTTTTACTAGACACTGCAGCTAACAGATGACCTTTGGCAAGGGCTTCACGTCAATAGGGAAAACATTTACTCACTGAATAAACAAAGCCAGACTATAAGCCTTGAATTCATAGAGTCAAACAGCACCACTGCTTAGACACGAAAGTAAGAAATTGGAGGAGCCAGCCAAATGACAGCAAAATATTCAGCCCATAACAGTATTGCATCTAACTGCTTTTGAAATCCCAAACAAGAGTTTCAATTCTGCTTCCATCACAGCTAATAGCAAAATACCCCTGTCTTTACCAGTGCCAAGCCCAGGACACTGAATTTCCCAAAGCTGCTCTCATTAACAAGCCATCCACCCACTTTGCCTACACCAATAAAAGTGCAGGAGGGAAATGAAGGATGTTATTTGTCTATTAAGCATCTTTCCCATATTTTCATTCCTAATCCAGAAAAGGGACCTCACTGAAAGCAAAAATTCACAGGCCGTTACACCTACTTCAGTGGTTAATGATCTGATTTGTACATCGTGAGTGCATGAAGTAAGAACCATTCCTGGATTCTACAAAAGGAAGAATCTGCTGTGGTCAAAACAAAACACAGGATTCAAAACAGCTCTTCTGTACTATAAAAAGCACATGAAGCTATTTCAGCTATTTTAGAAAGATTCCAGACACTTTTCGCCACAATTATCCTCTTTTATCAAGTATCCAAAATCACCGTATTCACCAAATTTCCTGAGAACTAGCCTTAGTCTCAAACTGGATTAGGATCACCAAGACTAGAAAAACAACTAAAGATCAAGACAAGAGTTAAACTCAGTTTTGGTAAAATAAAATTAAAATTTAAAAAAAATCATAAGGCAAGTCTGAATCACTGGGATTTGGAAGATATAAAAGTTCTGTAAGATACCATTATAAACCTCATAGGAAGAATGAGTTTCACAGCAGACGGAAAAATAGTGAGATGTTAAGAGAGCCCATGCTACCATAAGCCATGTGAGAAACAGTGAACATGAAAAACACAACTCCAAGGCATGAAGCCAAATAAACACATTCAAAACATGCATTTCTGTCATTGTTAGACATCAAAGATAAAAGGTATCTTATTAAGTGTTACATAATCACACAAGTTTAGGATGAACACAGTAGCCTAGTCAGCATCACCACTCTCAGAGACCAAGATCATTTAGATTCTTTTACAGTTCAGATTCTTTCAGATGACCGAGGTGTTTGTGTGTTTTAAAAAGATTTCATCACTGAGAACAACGGGAGAGGGATCACACTCTTACTACACGTTCTCGGTTTTCCTTTTGCCTTTATCTACTTAAGGACAAAAAGCAAAAAGAAATCCCAAACCACTAAAAAGATGTAATCCTCAGCAAGGGAGGCAGAGCTCTAACACACCACGGGTGCTGCAAAGGACTTCTCAGACTCAAACGGGAATTTTTTCTGTTCCCCAAGGCTGCTATGAACACTTCGCACTGTAAATACAGTGTTTTTATAATACCGCCACAGGGTGTATGTAACACACATGCCTCCTGATAATAAAAGAAAGCAATCAAGGAGTGTGCATTCTTTTTCCCTATTTGTGAAGAACACAAGCTTCCCAAAAGGAAAAACTTAATCAATTTTAACTGCATCATTTTATTAAATGATCTGTCAAGAACACGTTTTCATTCCAAAAAAAAAAAAAAAAAATCCAATCAAAACAGAAAATTGCTTGGAACCAATAAAACAATTCAAGCCCTGGGGGAATTCTACCCCACAACTAATACACTGCTCAGCATGAGCAGAGAAGTCTCAGCTATTAGGTATCATGCACAAGGCTGTTGTAAAGCCACCTGTAAGGCACCCAGCTGTGTCCCTGGAGAACCACCTGCTGCTACAGCCTCTGAACACTTGGAAGCCTCAGATGACTGCAAGCACTTCTCCCACCATAAATACACTCCTGCTACCTCGCTACACCACACAGCACAACAGAGCAGAGCAGCCCTGACACGGATCTATGTCTGGCTGTCACTTCTGCTTAACACTGGCATTTCCAGATGCCTATGCTGCTCTGCAGCTCACTCTGAGACCAACTAGGTGCCGCTGCCAACGCTGTCAGAAAGATCTGCAGCCTGAGGAGAAAACAGAGGTGCTCAGTCTCCCCATTTAGTGCCTGGCCCACTACTCCTTACAGCAGGGGCACCATGTCACTTAGAAGTATCTCCGTGCCTGGATTCAAATTCCAGCACAAAGCAAAGAGAAGCAAACTATTCTGTAAGCAGTTTGCATTATATCAGGTACCGAAGAGTTGGCTGGGCAGAAGTCTTCAGGCCTTACCACAGAGAAAGCAGCATGCAAGCAAACACAGCCTAAGACACCATCGCACGTAGCCAAACTTCCTGTCTTTCTGCTGCTGGAGGGTTTGCCCCTCTATCTTCCTTATCTTTATAGCATATTATCATATAATAATCTCACTCAAGATCAAAACAGAAGAAGTAATAGCCTTATATCTCTTGTCAACAGCAATGCTACTTGAAATTTAGTGTCAGTTGATGACTCCCCAATTGCAGCTGCTGAACAATGCGTCGATCCATACGATCTCTGCAGTGCTTTACAACACCACAGCATAACTGCTCAGTCTCTGACACACGTAATGAACCATCCTTGCAGCTCCCCACCACAGCACTTTTACACAAGTTCCCTGCTGTCATCCCTTTCCTCAGCAGCTCATATTGAGTTTTATCATCTCAAAGAATACACACATAACCACTCACAGGTACACGTCACTCTTCTAACAGTCAGGAATTCCTAGATCTCATCTTATCTTTCAGCACAAGACCCAAGTGCCACTCAAGCTCCCCAGCCCAATTCCCATGGTAGCCATGCTTTACCATAACAGTAAACAGTTTTAACTCAAGTTTACTATAGGTTATCAAAGCCAATTTGAGCACCTCCCATGCTAGCATTCATAGGCTGATAACATGATGTCCAGCCTTGAAAGTCCAGTGGATTTAGGTGTACTCAATCTAGAAGTCTTGTAAAGAAAATTGTACCTCTCCAAAAACGAATCATGGTATCACAGAATATGCTGAGTTGGAAGGGACTCATCAGGATCATGGGAGTCCAACTCCAAGCCCTGCATAGGACCAGCCCCAAGAGTCACAATATGTGCCCAAGAACATTGTCCCAAAGCTTTGTGAGCTCTGTCGGGCTTGGTGCTGTGACCACTTCCCTGGGGAGTCTGTTCCAGTTCCCAACCACCCTCTATGTAAAAACCTTTTCCTGATATTCAACCTGAATATCAGGAACCTCCCTGGTTCAGCTTCATGCCATTTCCTTGAGTCCTGTCCCTGGTCATGAGAGTGAAGAGATCAGTGCCTGCCCCTCCACTTCCCCTTGTGAGGATGTTGAAGTCTGCAGTGACACTCCTCACTGTGACACTCTCCCTCAGTCTCCTCTTCTCCAGGCTGGACAGACCAAGTGACCCCAGCCACTCCTCACACACCTTTCCCTCAAGCCCCTTCACCATCCTCGAGGCCCTCCTTTGGACCCTCTCCAATGGCTCAATGTCTTTTTTATACTGTGGCACCCAAAACTGCTCCCAGCACTGGAGGTGAGGCCGCCCCAGTGCAGAGCAGAGCGGGACAATCCCTTCCCTTGCCCAGCTGGCGATGCTGTGCCTGATGCCCCCCAGGACAGGGTTGTTCCTCCTGGCTGCCAGGGCACCGCTGACTCATGTTCAACCTACAATCAACCAGGTCCCTTTTCACAGCCTCTCATTCCTCAGTCTGTCCGTACACCCAGGGTTGTCCCATCCCAGGTGCAGAATCTTGTCCTTGTTGAGCTTCATATGGTTGGTGATTGCCCAGCCCTCGAATTTGCTGGGGTCTCTGCAGGGCCTCTTTGCCCTCAAGGGAGTCGACAGCACCGCCCAATTAAGTGTCCTCAGCAAACTTACTTATCTTACTTACTTACTATCCCTTCCAGTTCTGTGTCCAAGTCATTTATGAAGGGGTTGAAGAGCACAGGGCAAGGACAGAGCCCTGCAGAATCCCACTAGTGACTGGACACCAGCCTGATGTCATCCCATTCCCTATAACCCTTTGTGCCCAACCCATGAGCCAGTTGCTCACCCATCACAAAACATGATTGTCCAGCTGTGTACTGGATACCTTGTCCAGAAGGATCTTAGGAGACAGTAGCCAAAGCTTTGCTGAAGTCCAAAAAGATTACATCTACTGCTTTTCTTAGATCAGCTAGGTGGTCACCCTGTTGTAGAAGGACTAGACAAGCAGGACTTTCCCCTCACGAAGCTGTGCTGGCTGTGACCAGTGCTGGTTGCATTATCCTACAGCTGTTTTTCAATAATCTTTTCCATGATTTTACCAGGCGTTGGTAAAAGTGACACTGACAAATCTGTAGTTTCTGGGGTACTCTTTCTTGCCCTTCTTGAAAATTGTCAATGTTTTCCAGCTTCCAGTCAGATGGGATGTCTCAGGATTCCTGAAACTGCTCAAAAATCATCAAGAGAGGTTTTGCGATGTCATCAGCAGCTCCTTGAGGAACCTCTGATGAATCCCATCAAGCCCTATAGATCTGTAGGGATCTGCAGCAGCAGATCCTGCACAAGTTCAGGGTCAGCTGAGAGTTGATCAATCTCACCATCATGATCAAGTTCAGGGTCAGCTGAGAGTTGATCAATCTCACCATCATGATCCTCCAGCTCAGGGCACTGAGACCCTCTTGGTCCATCGTCCACGTTGAAAGCAGAGGCAAAGAATGCATTAAACACCTCTGCCTTGTCCATGTCCCTGTTTGTGAGGTGACCACTCTCATCCTGTAACAGGCTATTTCAATGCTACCTTTTGCCATTAACGTATTTGATAAAACTCTTTTTATTGTCCCCCACATTTCTGGCCACCTTCAACTCCCAGCTGAGCTTTGGCCACATGAATTTCTCCCTACAGTGGCAAGCAGCATCTCTGTGTTCTTCCCTTATCACCTGACCTTGCTTGTTCATACACCTTCCTTTTTCGCCTCACATCCAAGAGCACATCCCTGTTCAGCCCAGCCAGCCTTCTGCCTCGCCTGCTTGACTTGCAACATTTAGGAATTGCCTGCTCTTATGCCCTTAGGAGCTGGTGTTTAAAGCGCTGATGGACCCCAGCACCTGCAAAAAATTTTTCCCAAGGGACTTTACTTACTAGTTCTCTGAGCAGTCTGATCTCTGCTCTCCTCAGTCCAGAGCTGCGGTTTTCCCGGCACTTTTACTCCTGTCAAATGACGGTGATGATTATGGAAAGTCCCTTCCTCAGACGTGATACCCTATCAGCCAAGATAGGCCTTTCAAATCACTATTCCAGATTGCTCCAGCAACTTCACCACAAGCCACTCTGCCCCACTCTGAGATTAACCTCCAGGTAAGATGCTCGTTCTTACCATCTGTCATCACTCTCCAACCCTTTTTCAAAGTCACAGTAGTGACCACTACACTTGCTGCTTTGCCCAAATTCTGAGCACTGTAACTACATTATAAGTTCTGTTGTTTAATCACCATCCCTCACCTCCCAGCCAGTTCAAATGGAAAACAAAGAAATGTTCCTCACTTCCTTTTCACAAAGCTCTGCACATGCAATCACCTCATTTCAGGCCAGCAGCAGCTACAATTCTACAGTAAATGACACACACCCCCAAGGTTATGTACTCGGTAACCTTTGTGAAGGCACTCTGGGATCCATCTCAAACACTGCAGGAATCCACTGGGATTCAAAGCCCTTTCTAAATCCAAGATCCCCGTCATTCAGTCAGTGCAATGGATATTGGCAAAATTCGTTTAACTTTAAAATAACATTTGTTTAGCAATGATAGAATAAGGGTCTGCTTAAATTACAGAACTCTATTCCATAATCCATAGGTATTAAATCTTTCATTTCTCAGAACTCACGTGAAACTCTGTAAATCTTGAAAGTATTTTTCATCTGCAAGTGTCTTCAGCTCTTGTCTCGGACACTCTGCATGTAGGAGTATGATAAATTGATAAGCCCTCCAAGAATAAATGAAAAAGCCTCATGGGAGCAAGTAAAGTCTGAATAAAATCATGCTTTGAATTCCTTGCTCACGGAAAACAGCACGAAAACTCTGACACCCAGAAGTGCCTGGATTTCACACAATTTCCCTTACACAAATGTCCATGAGCTTCAGACCTTTCTCAAAAACAAGCTGTCCACATGTCCAACCAATTTATGCTAAAAGGAATGCCTTGAAGCAATAAATGGGAACTCCTCCACTGCACAACTTGATCTCACCAGGAAACAGCATATGGAATATTCGGCACAAGCCACCTTTGCAGATTTACAGACCAACAAGGCTAAAAAGACAGGTGTCAAACACTGAGCAGGAAAACTAAAACTGCTTCAGTATCAAGCACTTAATTAGCGTGAGACCCAGAACCATAAAGAGAAGGTTTAGCAACAGAGGGGCAAGCTGAAATGGAATGTAACAAAATTTGCTTAAAAACTATCAAGACTCTAGCCAGCCACCAGAAAACAGGAGCGTAATTGATTTCAGGTAAACATTAGTGATTTCCTTCCTACAGGCTTTGTAGCATGCAGCACGTACATCACAAGGCTTTTACCATGGGCCTGGCTAATATGAATGCCCATTACAGCTGCTGTACTACGCTATCTGGAAGGCCACAGAAACAAACAAGCTCTGCCAGGTGACCAAAGAAGAAAAGCTGTCAGGAGCAAACACTCTTAAGCACTTCCCCAAGCCTCTCTCAATACCATTCCTCTGTATTTAGACAAAAGTTCAAAATCCAGAGCGATGCCTGCAGCCATTTTTCATTCAATTATATTTCATGGATAAGATGTTCAAAAGTGACCTCTAATTTCAGGAAACGAAATCCCTGAGAACACGCTCGGATACCCAGGGACTAACTGCAGAACTGCCAGGCACAACTGGCACTGACACCTCTTGCCTAGTGCTTCAAATATGCTATTTTGGCTTTGTGCTGAAATGAGGATTTAGAATTTTGATTCTAAGGGGACACAGCTTAACAATTTCCAGTAGTTAGGTTGAAGTACATGAAATAAATACTCTTGGAAGCTTAGCTTTAGGGAAAGAATCAAGTCTTGAGGGCAAAGAAGTGATGAGGAAAGCAAGGGTGCTGACTTTAAGCTGAGAGGCTTTAAAATACTGCAAATAACACATAACCACCTACACTAAAGTACCTTACATGAGTCAGTAAATACACGTATATACTCTAGGACTGCAGCCATGCTGTTAAGCTTACTTCTCTTCGGTATTTCGCTCCTAAATGAAAGCCATTCTCCCTTCTTTCATCTAACAAAATGAGAGCACCTTTTTCTCCTGAAGAACTGCTATATCTCCAGCACAATGTATTTTTAGCACTTGGGTACAAGCTTTGTTTGCTTGTGACTACCAAGGAAACTGATTCAGTTCAGTGATCCAATGGAAAACAACAATTTTTTTTAAAATAAATTCCATTATTAGTGACATCATTATTACTACATTCCAAATATTCAGGTTCCTGAGCTCAACAGAATAAAATGCAGATTTTTTTAATGCCAAAATATTTTCCAAGTTGCACTAGCCTACGTGCTAGAGCCTACCCCAAAAAGCACCATCATTCAGGTTAATCCAAACACATTTACTCAGCTACCCTCATGATGAACCTGAGATGCCAGATCGCAGCCTAGTAAAGCACAGTATGAAAACTCAGCTGCAGAACTGCTGCAGCTGGAGGCTGAATCCTCACCTTGTAGGATGAGGGAGAGCAGTGCTGAGCCCTAAGCTCAGAGGCCATAGAGCTCATAATGATGCAACAAGTCCACTGGAGGGTCAAGAGACACCACTGACTGAAAGGGAAGCAGGTGTTTGCCAACAGGATTCCAACCAGGCGTTGATTTAAATTTCAACTTTTCAATTAGAAGATGTCTGCTTGAAATGCCCAGAATAGTCAAATGTAATTGTTGTCAGCCTCTGGAAACTCTGAGAAGGAAAAATAGCTAGTGAAAGACTTGAAGCCTTCAATACAAACCATAAATACTTAATAGAAATTTTTATCTTTTTTCGGGGGGGCGGGGGGGAGGGGGAAAAAAACTTGCTTACCCTTCAAGACTACTGATCAGTCTGGTAAAGTAAGAATACAGAATACTACTGGTAAAGTAAGAATACAGAAACAAACATCGTGAGGACTAATCAGTAATTCTACTAAAGGCAAGAGAGATCCTGTGAAGGTGAAACCTGTAAGGGGACACCCTTGACATTCAAACATAGTTGCAAGGAGCCACTGGTATCTCCTGTAACAGGGAAACTGGAAAGGACCTAAGCTAAGTCAGTCATTCTTTTCAGGGAAGTCTGAATGACAAAAAGCCTTGGAAGTGCTGACCCCACACTAAATGTTATCTGGGCTTCTGATTGATAACCCTTAATCTTTCTGAACATGTATGCAGAAATAGAATGGATACACAGGAACCTGTATCTGAATTTGCCCAGTAACTTCACAAGAGGAAAAAAAAAAACAAAACAACAACAACAAAAAAAAACCATAATCAAGAAAAAAACAAGTGTAATGCAAAGGAAGTGGTATATATTTCAAATAATACTTGAAAGTACTTTTAAAAGTTCACTACCTTTGCCATGCAATTTATTCAGTAAAGTCATTTGCAATAACCAGGCTTTAAAATAGACAGATCATAAAGGGGCAAGAGGTTTCCTTTTATTTTCCAAACTCATCTTCTTATATCTTGATCTGTGGAACAGATTCTGTGGAAAATATAATCCACTAAGTTGATAACTCCATTCCAAATAGTCATACATCAAATGACATTACAAACATGTGCTGTAATCAGCAACAGGTCAGTCAATTGTGTCTGTTTCACAACTTCAATTCCAAGATTAACTGCTTCATATTTTATTTGGTAAAAGCTGCTACACAAGGCACATGAAGAGATCAAGGGCTTAAAAAAAAAGACAGCAAAGAGAGTGAAAATAAAGACTATTATTTATATGAAACACTATTTTATAAAGCTGCTAGGGAACGAAAAAAGGATTACGCTAAATTCTAATGGAAGACATCCTGTTTGCTGCCACTTGTCTATCTTACAAGTAAAAACACACCTTTTTTTCTGGGAAGTACACATCACCTTTGAGGAAGTACACTGCAATTTTAATAACCTCAAGTAAACTTCAAACCAAGAAAAACATGTCTGATTTGTTTGGGGTTTTTTCTTCTGAAATCCCCCAGCTGCAGTTAGGTCCCCAAAACCAAGCCAAATTCCTCACCTCTAGCAGATTTTGCTCAATCCTTATTTGGATTAACTGCTAATTAGCCTGCTTGTTCTTACCTTCCCTAATCCTTTCACCTTTACTACTTCATTTCAGCAACAGTTTGCCTAGGGTTGTTTTAAGAGGCAGATTTGGCCATACCTGAGTGGATTCCCAGGCAGCACAGACACACCTAAGAAATGCATGCAGGTGAAGCAGTCACCTACGTGGAGCCACAGTGCATCACAGGGATAAGTTCTCAGAGTGAAGCTTCCAAAAGCACCTGGGAAACCACCCCGATCATTTTCAGACTGAAGTTTTACAAAAGACCTCAGGTGTGAAGGCGTGCACCCAGATAGATCAAATTAAAACCACAAAAACCTCTCTGACAACTGGCTAAGCTGCAGTATTGTCAAGTACAATCTACTTGCTTCTTTGGGCAAATAAGACACTTTGGCACATTCCCCAAACTGACATTTTGTCTCTCTCCCCCGCCCCTCTTCTTTTTTCTGCTTAAATGAAAGATTATCAGCCACTGGAATCCAAACACAAGACAGAGAGATACCACAGTGTGTGCTAGTTCCATCAGTATAGAAGCAGTTAAAAACCATAAATACATTCTGTATCCAAATTAGTGATTTTCTGAATTCAAATTCTTGTGAGTAATTCCTCAAAGAAAATCTTCAAATGCAGCGAGGAACAACTTTTATGCTCCCTTAATCTTTTCTGCTTAAGCTTCAAGCGCTACACTTTTCCACTGCGTAAGAGGGTACGGGAACACTGAGGCAAATTTAAAATCCTTATGCAAACTTCTATGGGCAATGTCAGCAGACGTCTCCATGCTCATTCTGTCCTTAGAATGATAAATTATGCTGTTTGAAAAGATTTCAAAGATGACCACTGACTTTTTCCTCTTGTTTTATATTATTAACTAAAACCACGTGCCAGTTCAATGGGGGCATCCTGGATCTACTGTCTACCTGTGCTCAGAATGACTTGAGTTCAAAACTAGATCCTTACAACACACATTTCTACCAGTTCAACCAACATGCAAAATGCCTCTGGCACATGAAACACTGCATTAGCACACGTTTTCCAACTCATAACCTCCTGCACTCTACAACAAAGGAGCACTTACTGCCATTGTCGTCAGAGTCCTCACTGCTGCTAGGAAGCCGATGTCGTTTCATGATCTCCCCGGGAAACAGCAGGCAGCCTGGGAAGCAATGAGACAGCACTTAACCCCAGGTAATAACACACAGTCATCAACTTGTGCTTCTGATGGCATGCGAGCATTTACAGCACACAAAGGAAAACAAACAACTTCAGCAGCAGCTGAAATATGAACAGTGAACCTCTCAAGGCTGCTTAATTAGGCTGTTATCATATGAACAGGTGGACAACACTGGAGAGTGGCAATGACAATCCCACCAATGCTTTCACCCCACCAAAAAACTGTGTTTTGTCCTGAGAGGTGTTAAAAATCACTAAATATCTGCAGCCAATGTGCTTAACTTCCCCTGCCTATTCTGGCACTAGATTTGCAATACAACAATATTTTTACTGCTTGTGTAAATATTTACTTTGGCTAATATATTTTTGGAGCAATTTTATTCCTGTTTAAAGTGCCAGATTTACGAAATCAGAGATTAAAGTCATCCACTTACACATAAAAAATGAAGCATCAGCAGTAGCAAGCCCAGTTTCCCCAGATTAACTAAACATGCATCATCTATGCCCTGGAAAGCACCACCCTCTAAGATGAGAGAGTTACTTCCTCCTGCAGCCACATTTCTAGTGCCATGCCTAACACTAACTGTTCTTTGAGAGTAAGATTATTCAGATGATTATTCAGAGGTTACTCCAAACCGCCAGATGTCTACCAAAACCAAGTTCATGGGCACATGAGCCTGTGATAAAAAGGCCAAAAATTCCAAATCTTTTTAACTGCTATTCTCAGGGCACTGCTATTTTCATGTGTATTCCTTGTGGAACGAAACAAAATTCAGAAAAAACGAGGAAGCTGTAAATAGCTAGTCAGTATTTGCATGTAAAAAGCTATTAAAAAGTGCAAGTTGAAGAGCAGAAAAAAACATGACAAGACAAGTCCAGAAAGGCATATCCACCATAAGTTAAACTGACAAGGACTCTAGATGCACATCAAAACCCCTGAGTCTTCGCTTACCACGTATCAATCGTGGTATCAACAAGGTCTGGGCACTCTGCTAGCAGCAAATCCCTCACACCTCTGCACACAGATTTGGAGATCAGATGCCAAAAATATTTTCTTGCTTCTAGTTAAGTGCAGAAAATCTACCTTTATTTCCATGAGAGTTCAGACTTCCTCAAAACCTCTCAACAAAACTCCTTCCATTGGCCCTTCAGTGTAAGAATTAACTGCTTCAACTTTGTTCACTGAGAACACGGCTCATTGTAGGAAATTCAGTAATGCCTTCAACCTTTGTAAGACTGACTCCCAAAATGCCTAACCAAAGCCTGACACTACTTCCAAAAGAGTACAAAAATATCTGCTCTTCCAGAAGTGCTTCATGTAAAAAGAAATTAGCATTTTTGAGGGAATTCATTTTGTCCCTACTAGCAAGTCACAAGCAACTGAACCTGAGACTCTATTTTACACTTCCAGTGAATACAGTTCTAAGAGCCTGAGCATTGCAGGATTGCCTCCTTTTTCGTATTATATGGGCAAACAGAGTTGGGGGGAAGCCTCTCTCCCACAGACTGACTTTTCAGAGTGGTATTTAATACATCTGTCATTGAAACATGTAACAGTTTTGAACTGCAAACTTTATTCACTAAAGAGAAGCTGAATGGTTCACCTTACCAAGACCTTTTGGCATCGTTTCACAGAGTAAAAGTACACATACAATGTCTGATGCCAGAGAATAAAGAATCATAAATGGCAGCCTCTTACAGAGCTAGAAGAATTCTCTCCAAAAATTGCTCTGAGGCAGGCCAGAACTTTGTGTGTATGGGAGACGGAAATGCTGTCAGTGGATAAATACACAGACCAGCCAGGACCACCAAAACCCACTGAATACAGATCTGGTGTAAATGCAGGAGATCCAGAGCCAAGTTCCTATACAGTCACTTATGAAGACAGAGAGCCAACATTCAGATCCAAAACAGGCTAAGACAGAACTGAAAAATCAGTTAGTTCTTACAAGGCCAAAACTAGGGCAATGAATATCTATTCTGTAAGGTACTTTTTCTATTAGTTCACATATTAATAACAGCAATGTAAAAGAAGATATTCACTCAGCAAGAACCTCCCATAAACAAAGTAAAGAAAAACTGGAAGAAAATAAAGGAAAATTGTCCTATCTCACAAGTGTAATTCGTATATTCCTGGTCAAAATCCTCACTTCCTGGTTTGTTTCCCACATGGTCTGAAAGGCATGATACACTGTAAAGCAAAGTAACAGAGCGTATGTACACTGAGACACACCTGTGAACTTGCAACAAACAAGAAAATCTGGAATTCTGCTCCTTCACAGCTTTCTGGACAAGTGCATTTTGAATGGATCTTCTCCTAGCACACTTTCCGCAAATTCAAAAAAATAAGGAAAGAGATGGAACCTTCTTCCTCCTATCATGTGTCTTTAAAAAACAAACTGAACATCGCCTTTTTGGTTGCTGTTTAAAGGAAAGAATGGTATTCACACCTCCCAGTTCAAGCACTCTCCAGAGTTTTTCAGGAAATAAGCCAGAACAGAAGCCACTTTTCCTGAGTACAGAGTATGAAATAAGGCAGCTAATTTTCTTGTCCACTCTAGTCAGGTGTCTGAAGTTGGCCACACTGAAAAGCCTGTGTTCTCAATAGTAACATTAAAAGAAATATCCCATTTGATGAAGCTCATGTGAAATTGTTTTATAGATGCATGGGGAGGGGGGGGAAGAGTTAAAACTCAGAGTTCTCATTTTGCCATCTTTGAACCTAACCTGAGTTTACAGGGAGCTAAATCACAGATCAAAAAGCAGCATTTGGCTTCTCAGAGTAAGACTCAAATCCAGTAAGATTAAACCCCTGGAACTTGTGTCATTAGGAGAACAGCTTTTTTCAACTTCTAAAATCATTTTAAACTGCTCCCACCAGATGTTCATATCCACAGCTCAGAACACATGTTCCAGAGGTAACACTGGAACAGCTAATAAGACTTATAACCAGGCAGATTGAAATGGTTTTCAGCGTATTGTGGTGCCTCTGCCTCAAAGGCTACCAGTTTCTGTCAGGCAGTGGGTGACTCAAAGTCACACAAGAAACTCATTAAAAAGTGCACATTAGAAATAAGCATGGATTATGGATAGTGATGGTTAGATGCAGATTGATGCTGCAAGTTTTCTCCCTGTTCCAGCAGACATACACTATGATCACCATGCCTCTAAGCAAAGAGAATTCACATGTAAGCATAAAAAGGGTAAAACATTTGATGCTGGCTTTAATACCAGAGTAAAAGCTATGCACCCCAGCCTGCAACTCTTGCAGGGCAGGAAGAGACACCCAGATGACTGAGCTCAATTCCCAAGTGCGTGCAATCACGTAATTGCTGTCCAGCCCAGAAGTTTCCACAAAACATTCACAGCAACCCACACATGGCACAGAGTGACCTCCCAACTCCCTTCGCAGGACCAACAGTGCTCTGAAGCAAGGAAGCAGTCAGCCAAACAGTGCCTGTGAACCCTGGATCTTCTATCAAACATTTTTATGGCTGTTTTTCTCAAATTATTACACCAGCCCCAAAAGGGCATTTGCACAACACACTGTTCACCTGAAGAGAAAGCCCAGCACTTCAGAAGCTGCCACAGAGTCCAACAACCTTAAGTTGACGAAGGCTGCACCACCAAGGCACACTCTCTATCAGTTTTCAGTGACACCTGTGAATTCTTAATAACTCAGCAACTTTTGTATGCAAACTTTCAGTTTCGTTTCCTTGAAAGAAGATTGTTTCTTTGTGTTAAAACCATCCTTTCAGGAATCAGTCAGACCAATACACAGCATGCTGATCGTGTTTTCTCCTGAACACTCCAGCATAACATTTACCAGGGAGAAACCCAAGTGGACTCAGTCTAATGCCAGCCTTCAACCAAACACAGCTTTTGAGAAACAGCCACAGCTCTGCAGGCAGTGTTACTCCAATATCACAGGCAGCAAAGCATCCAAGAGCACTTCATGCAATCACACCACCGTGATTAACGGCATAGATGGGACAGAGACCACGTCTTTTTAGCCCCCATCGTCCTCAGATGAGCTGGCCACACCAGGGCAGCACTGGTGAGGCCAGCACAGCCTGCAACACACTCTCCTGCGCTGCTCCAGAGGCTGAAGGTGCTGCTCTGTTTTACAGAAACACATCACCAGTTGCTTTTCCATCATGCTTGCTCTGGAAGTTAAGCTCTGGGTTTTGCTCATTGATTAGGTACAAACTCTAAACATATAAATGCAATTCTGAACTTTGATGGTGCATTTGCTCAAAGTGTTTTTAAAGGCAAGATTACACCACCTGAAACTGGCTTCTGCATTTTGGAGAAGGTGGGAAGCCTTTTTCAAAATACTTGCAAATGCTATACAAATGAAATGACTAGACAATAATCCAATACAATCAATGTCAGGCCACAAAACAGCATTTGAATTTACATATCCTTGTGGAGCTGAGCAACAAACATCTAAGTCTATACAAATAACTGTATGCAGGTAGGCACACAGACTTTGCTGTCCACTTCTCAGTATTTGATGGCAGGTGCAGTGCAACGGGTTAGACTCAGCAACATGACACAGTACAGCAAATTCACTATTTTTAGCAGCGTGCATTACCATGCTACTCCATTCTTACCTCTCCAAGAGGTAAAATAAGCAGCAAAAACCCAAAGACCCCACTAGACAGCAACGTCAAGACCTTTCCTTTTTTTCTCCCACACTGGAGTCCCAGGAGTTGCACTGGTAAGAGCGTAAAAAATGCAAAGAGCAGAAATCCAGACACTACCCCATAAAACTGGGACAACAGCATGCACACACATACACCCATGTGCCACATACCACGTGCACAGTTAAGAACCCCACATTGTTCTTCACTCAGTTTGACCTCAAGTGGAGAGGCAATCAAAGAGAAAGATGTAAAGCGTGTCAGTCCTTGTTATGCAAATAGCTAAACAGAACCAGATTGTAAAAAATAATTATACATGGAAAAATCTACATCCTCAGGTCAAGGGTTTTCCACAGCACAATTCTTACTGAAGTATTTTCAAGGGCCGTATAAACCCCTGGGTAAAAGAGTGTATAATTCAAACTCTGACAGACAATTAACTGTAACCATGTTAACGGGTGTCACTATAACAAACTGCACTGAACAGCTGCAGAGACAGAATGGGAAGAAAGCAGAGTTATGACAGATGTACACCCTGAAGACAAACTGAAAAACTGGCTTTTCCTGAAAGTAACCCACTAAATGCAATGAAACGAAGACCTAATTATCTCTAGTACACAAGAAATTGCTTCAAAACACCTATTGTACAAATGGAAGTGAAGTGTGACACAGCTTAATAAAACGCATAGAAGATAGAGACATTTGGCTTCTATTACTGGACTCTTTTTAAATAGCTTGTTTGTAACACCACACCTTCTTCACTGACACCTGACATCACAAGAAGCTTTTCTGCTTCTATCCTAGACCTAAAACAGAAAAAAAGGAAGCACATCAGAAAAAAATTGTATTACTAAAATCCACCTAAAATTTTAAAATTCCATGAAAGTTTTCATAGCAACATTTTATAGTCACAGAGGTACAAGCAGAGCTCTTAAATGAAATATTACAGTATTATGGAGCACAGTCCACAGTGCAAAGAGCCACAGACCTTAAATCTGGAGGAAAAAAAAATCCTCCAAGTCTTACAAAACAAAGAAGTACTTGGCCAAACAAGGCCAAGAGTGTTCTCCACAAGGGATATTTCTACTGAATTCAGCACACCTATTCAAAATTTCACAAGGCAAGAGAGAAGCACAATTTGGCCGTTATCAACCCAACACTTCTCAGGAATCCACATTCTCATTTATGCACCTGTGGAAGCCAACTCATAATGTTACCTTACTACTTGAGCAGGGGCAACAAATTATTCCCAGACTGTGGTGGTGAAACTGACCGCCCAAAATCTGGAGCAATGCACAAACTGGGCTCCATGACTTAATGCAACCATTGCAGTTCATGTCTTCCACCTAGGAAATGGTGCCAGCTTGGTCATCTCCAGCTGAAAACAGGAGCACGAAGCAGCAATACTAACCACATGGAGAAAACATTTGAGGAAAGACTGAAAGTTTTTTTTTTTCTAGGTTCTGTGAATGGGGAATGAAACCAGAGAAGCTGGAAGGGAAATCTGCAGCTGTGAGAGGAAAGGGGAGTTTATTATTATTACTTTATTTTAAACATATGTATTAAACATAGCTCAAAAGCAGGGAGCAAGTGGTATATGAAGCCAGAGGGAAAATCTTGCCACTAAAACACACAATCCTTGCTGTTTCAACAATATCCCACTGAGTGTGAGAAACCTCTAGAAATAGAATCATAACAAGCATATTTTGGTGTAACTTTTATGAAGGTTTTTGGTTTGCAAGTGTGGGCAGCTTCTGACTTAGCTAAAAGACAACATCTGCTTAAAAAGGAAGTTATTCCAAATAACAGCTAAATCTTCCTCTAAATAAATGGGGCTGGCATAAAAGCACCTTCAGCCTTTTACATTAAAACGTCAACTAAAATGTGTTGCTAAATCCTACTGGAATTTCTAGTACCCCCTCACAGCTACAGGCACCTACTCAGACCAGGTCACCACGGTCTGTGTTACTGGGGGGCTGACAGACCTCAGGACACCCCGGATCTCACCTGCGGGTGAACCTAATAAACTTTCTCAGAACAAGGCGGTCAGCTGAGGAGCCGGGGAGAGCCGGGAGGAGAAGTCGGCCGGCGGCAGGCGCTGCTCGCAGGTGCGCTGAGCCTCGGCCGCCCCGCCGCGCCCACGGCTGCGGGCTCGGGGCCACCTTCCCGCAGGGTGAGAGCCGAGGCTTCGGGAGTCGCTTCCAAAGCGGCACTCGCGCTCACCCCGACCGCCGAGCCCAGCCCGGCCGGGTGCCGCTCAGGGCAGCTCTCATCCGCCTCCTCCCGCAGCGATCCCATCTCCGCTCCGGCTCCGCACCGTGCCCGCCCAGGGCTCGCGGCAGCGGCGCCGGAGCCGCCAGGGCACGGCCGGCGGCCGGCTGAGGTCACGGAGCAGCCTCCTGGCCCGGGCGCCACCGGGCTACACCTCCCCCGCGGGGGTGGCACCTTCCCGGCCAGCTGCACGGCCGCCGGCTTCCATGAGAAACAGCCCGGCTCGCCCCCTCCTTCTCCTCCCTCCCGGCTCCCGCTCCTCCCCGCCGCCGGCCGCACCAATCCGCTCGGCCACGGCTGCAAATCAAACTTGGTGCCCCCGGCTCCGCCGCCTCTCCCTCAAAGCCCTGTCACTGCCGAAAACGGCCAAGGCACCTTCCCCGCCCGCCCCCGCGGCCGCACTGCCATGGAGGGGGTGGACGGGACGGCGGATCGAGCGGCAGCTCGGAGACGAGCTCATTTTCTGTGTCTTGTGTCTGTCTCTCCTCCCACTCCCAGACAGTTCTGGAAACTGTGTTATCACCTCTTGTCACAGGAAACCAACCAGCAGGCGGTGCAAACAAACAAACACCCTTTGCCTCCACCCTTCCCAAAATCATCCTATCGGGGACGAACGGGCGGGCGCGAACGGGAAGGGAAAAGCAAATAAAAAAAAAAAATAAAAAAAAAAAACCCCACAAATAAAACCAAAACAACAAAACATTCCGCCCCCCTTCCCCCTCCCCCCCCCCCCCCAGAAGAAAAAAAAAAAAAAAAACAAACACCACCAAAATTCTCCTCGAAGCAGGCGGACTACGCGAGCCCAGGGCCGGGCAGGGTGGCTTTGTCTAACTGGAACAAGTGGAATGATGGCTGGAGCCGCACTCACCTCCCCGGGAAGAGCGGCCCGTTACACAGAAATGCCGCAGCCCCGCTCCGTCCCGCTCGCCAGGCACCGGGGCAAGAGCCAGATCACGGAGCTACCCCGACCGCCGCCCGAGCAAGTTGGGGCGGGCGTTCGCCGCCGCTCCCCGCTGTCCCCCTGTGATGTTACGTTCGCGCCCCAACACCGCCGGCCGCCTCTCCGCTCCCTCGCCCACAAACTCCGGCCCGGCCACGCGGATTCGCCCCTCGGCCTGCGCCGGGCACGGGCCGAGCGGCGGGAGGGGGCCGGGCCCCCCCGCGTCCTGCCCAAGTTCGCTCCGCGCCCCCCGCCCCGCTCCCGCTTCGCCTCCCGCAGCCGGGGCGGGGGTCGGGCGCGGCGGGGTCGCCGTGCACCTGCCGGCCGCAGCCCCGATGCCGCCCCGCGCCCCGGCGGGGCCGGGCAGCGCCGCACACATTTCCCCGCCTTTTCCCACTCTCAGACACGTGCACTTCGGGGCTCGGGCAAGTTGTTCTCCAGCGGGAGACACCGCGCTCCCGCCTGAGGCGACAGGGCCACCTCTGACAGCCCGGCGCTCCCCGCCTCCAGCGGAGCACCCACCGGCGCCCATCAAGCAGGCGGCTGACCGGCTGCGGCTCTCCCGCTCCGAAAGGCAACTTCTGTTTAATTTCACCGATGAGCAGGTTTTATGCTTTCCAAGCATTTTTTTTTTTTCCCCACGAGCCAAATCCAAGTGCGACTGGGGGTTATGGGGGGGAAACAAAGCTGCTCCTGCACACGAAACACCTCCTCTCCCACGCACACCGCTCCTCGCCCGCGGCGAGAGGCGACGGGTCTCGTGGGCATCTGGGTAACACTGTGACACACAGTGGCCATGACTCTCCCCCACCCCCTTCCTACACATCAGTAGCCGAGCAAGACTTGCGCTCTGCCATTGCCATCTGGCTACCAAGTTGCTCCAACGCTTCCTACTTTCCGCGGCGGGCGATACCCGGCGCTGCCCCCGCGGCGCAGCCTGCAGCGACGCCTGGGGCGCAGGGCCGGCGGCACGGCAATGCGCGGCACGGAACGGCACGGCACGGAACACCGGCAGCTCACTTGGCCGCTGCACCTGGGGAGCTGCGCGGTGCCCACTCGCCCGCAGCGGAACAAAAAGGGAGCCGCCGCCGCTGCCGACACCGGCCGGTCGCGCCGGGCGGCAGCGCAGCCTCCCCTGCCGCCTCCGCCCGCCCCAGCCCCGCACAAGTTGCTGGTGGGATAGCGGAGCCGCAACTCGGCCGCCTCCCCTCGCCCCGTACCGAGCGGCGCGGCTCTTGGCGCCATGTTAATGACGTACTATCTTATTTCCACTAGGCAGCGACCTTCGGCACGAAACTGCTCTCCCGCCGCCTCCGGAGCGACAAAAAAACCCCATCAAATATGGCTGTGCTGGCGGCTCCGCGGCTGGCGCTGCGGCGGGCACGGTTACCTGCTGGCGGCGGCGCGGCGGCGGCGAGGGCGGGCGGCGCGGCCGGGCTCCCCCTGCGCGGAGGGCTCGGGGCCGCCGCATGAGTTCGACGCGGCGCCGGGCAGCGGGCACGGAGAGCGGCTCGCTGCGCCACACACACTCTCTCTCACACACACAGATTCCCTCTGACTGACGTTTGTACTTGTTATGGAGGAAGGACTCCGTGAATCAAACTCGTTTCTGGGTCACTGCTGCCACAGGGGGGAGCTGCTTTAATCCCCTGCCAAAACTGGAAGGCGAGGGAAGGGGGGAGAAATAATAATAATAATGCAGCGCCGGGGTGGGGAGGCGGCGGCGCGGCCCCGGGGGAGCCGCCGTTAACTCTTGGCGGGCCTGGCCGCACCGCGCGGGGCTCCCGCCGCCCCCCGCCGCCGGAGCCCGGGGGAGCGCGGCCGCCCGGCTCCCGCCGCCTCCCGCTTGTGTTCGAGCGGGCTGGAAAATGCAGATGGGAGGCAACGCTGTGCGGCTGGCAGCTGGGAAATGATACGTGTCTGCACCCGCATCCCGCCCGCGGCACTGCTGGCCTTACCCTGCAACCATTAACGCTTCTCTCCAAAAGATTTAAGCCGATTTCGCAAGCAGGAATTCTAGCGCTGCACTGGCTCCCTGTGCAGAACGCATGAGTCACTATTTGTCAGGCTGAGAAACTGAGGTACCAAGAGTTAAACGCTGTGGCCACATGCGTAGCGCATAATTGCCGGGGCAAGAATAAAACTGCACGCTCCCTATTCTCAGCCCCCAGCGTTATCCCTCTGGCTCGTTAACTTTGATACTTCTCAAAGACTAGAAAGAGCCAACACAATCTGCGGCTCAGTTCACATCTTTCTAGCAGGAGTGGAAATTATCTTAAATTGGCACCAAATGACATACTAAACTTCCCATTACCTAAAAAGCGTGTTTGAATGCAGATTTCCTTATTTTTCCACATAAATCGCTTTACCTCACGCCATACACCTGTGCTCCCTGAGTGAAAAACTCCCCCTTCTGAGCAGAATTCCTGAGCAGATATAGTCTGAGGTAATAAACACCACAGAGAAAATTCAACATAAGCTCAGAGACAGAATTAAGGCGATCTGTGCAAAGTAATCCCCATAGTATGCAAATACAAATTAATGCAGCCTCCACAGCAATATTAGTCTGCCAAAGAATCACACCTTAGTTCAGCACAGGAATTGGGTCGTTACTCATCCGTGCAAACCGAGTAATTTATTCTGCCGTCTCACCCATCCACCTACCCAATAATGAAACAGTACTTACATTGAATCTGCACATCCTAAAAAGTTGTACTTTACTACAAAACATCCTCTCCCCCCCCCCCCCCCCCCCCCCCGAGATATTTTTTCACTGTGAAAATCAGACAGTTGTGGTTTTATTCACGGAACACCCTGAAGCACCTTCATATTTTAGAGCCTAAGACTTTGATTCCCTTGTTTTCTACTTCATGAAAATACAAAAATGCATGTATTCCCTACATTCTCCTGCACTTGCCTTGCCATCCAGACCTGTAAAGATACCTGTTGGCATAGCTTTCTGTACGTCAGCCTAATTAGGAACATCCATGGTCATCCATGCAACACACCCCACCGTAGTACCTGATAATTATAATAAACTTACTGCCACACCCTCATCGCCTTACCCCTGAACTTCCAGGGGTGTTAATTTTCAATACTGGCTAGAGACTTAGTTGTTCTGTATTTTCTAAACAGCATATGCCTGCTGCTGGGCTATGGTATAAACCTCAGAACAGAGTAGGTCAGAGTTTTTCCCCTCAGTGGTTTGCAGGCCCCTCAGGAGCTCAGGGACTACTTCTCATGAGTTCATAAAAAGTAATCAAGATGAGAAAAGCTACTGTCAATTGGCATTTATTATAGAAGTATACAGTTCTACTGGATTAATATGATGGCTTTTCTTCTAAATAATTTTAAATAATATTGTCCATTGTAAAAGACTGAAGAATTACAAGAAATGCTATTTGTTCCACTTTCCTGAATTCTTTCCAAGAAGTTCAGAACAAGCTTCTGAGAAGAGCTTAAATGTGAATGGGCTCTAATTTCTCAAGAGGAATGACAGAAACTTTCCTGTCTCAAGCTCCTTGGATTTGAGGCAGTATTTTTGTTTTTTGGTACTTAGTTTTCCTTTGCATATGCAGCCAAGCTTATATTACACCTTGTATTTTAGGAAGTGTTTCTCTTGGAAGCCATGTGAGGCCATACATTTAAGATAACATGAATGTTTTCATGGTAACATGAATGATGGGCTGTGTTTCAAAAAAATAGCGACTATCTGGATTACTGTAGAAAACTCCCCAAATGTGAGTCCTGTGTGCTCTACAAGCAGCTAGCCTAGTCTTTACAGGAAGGTAACACAACTGGAACAAAGATGCTATTTTGTCTCTGAGTACAGTGTATCCACAGAGACTCCTCTGGAATAATACACTTCTATGTTTGAAAAGGAAATATTAAAAAATCAAAGGGCTAGTAGTTAGAAAAATAACTTTGGGAATGATTGGGAAACAAAAGGGAAAGGTTACTTCCTGTACTGCTTCAGCACTACAGGTATGAAGTTGAATACCAGTATAGCTGTGGTCAAACAAGAGAGAGTAGTCTTCTGCTATCTGCACTGGCTAAACGTCAGGGTGATGAGGAAAATTCTGCTGTAAGTGGAGTCAGTAGAAGTTTTGACATCAGCCCTTGTCTGTAATAAGTATTTACCCTCTCAGCAAAGGAGGTACTTTGTTATAATAAATAATGTCTTAAGGCTTTGTGCCTCTCTCACTTATCTTTCTATCAGTGTTATCACTCATTCCAGGAACACTCAGAGGATATGCATCAGGCTTAAGAGTTAGGCTTTGTGCTAACACACAGAACTTCTGGTCCCTTCTCCAAGTTGTTTCATCAGATATAATCACTCATACATTAAATTTTATTTCAATTTTTGTAATTGATTCATTTTTTAATGTCTCCCTCTTGGCTTGATTATTTTTTTAGCAGAGGCACAAATTCAAGGATAGAATATGTGGCTTTTCAGCACTCTTTTCCACCCTTTTGTGGAAATCTGTTGCTGCAGCAGTGGCTATTAAAATCCATCCATCCATCCATCCATCCTTCCATCCTTCCTTCCCTTCCTTCCTTCCCTTCCTCCCATTCCTTTTTTTCCTAATTTGGTAATACTCCTTTTACAGTTGGAATCTTCCACTAATTCTTGCAGTCCCCACACATGAAGGTGGAGTTAACAAAGTTGAGTTTCTCCTCACTGTTAAATTTGGCCCAAGAGTATCACTTAAAACTCTAAACTGTTCTTTTGCTCTTTGGGCTCCAGCTTTCAGGAACTTCCATTTTCTCATTTTTTTTATTTTGAAGATTACACTTGAGGAGAAGAGTAGCACAGATCCAAATCAGCACTGTCAGCAGTAGATTGTACTTAAAGAGTAGGTTTTTCCAAAGATCTTTCATATCTCCTGTGAGAGGCATTTTGTAGAGCAGAGCCATAAGACAGACACACATTTGGGCCAATTCCTGTTGAGGTCCATTTTGTCTCTGTCTGGTCTACTCACAAGAGCAAGGGAAAAAAAAAGATTTCGACTCATGCATATGTAAATCTGTACCACTTACAAGCTGCACAAGTGCAATATTTTTAACTCCTGCAGAAATAAAACATACTCAACATGGCTCATCTATGGGCCATGGAGGAACATAGCTGTCAGTTTTGTCCAACCCAAATACATCATTTATGGCAACATGGCACCTGGCTGCCTCACAGAATTATGCACAAAGCCCCCCACTAATTGGTGCTCTGGCTTTTTCAACCTTCTCATTATCTACAACTACCAAAATTTGGTTGTCTGGATTAGGCAGGTCAAAAAGGCTAAGGTCAGGTAGTGAATTATTTCCTTTGACTCTGAAGCTGAGGTTTACAGCTACCAGGATTGTTTTTGAGAGTGATTCGTTTATTCATAGGCCATACACCAAAGATGTGATTTCTCCCGTGCTCACAACCCTCATTCTTCTGGTTTATAGTTCCTTTGGCTTATTGAAATGTAGTTGTGAGAGATCACTAACTGGGTGTATGGGCCAGTACCCCAGTAAGGAGAAGCTGTGCCAGTGAAGGATGAGGATGGGAAGGGATGAAAATGAATCCTCAGAGCTGAACTTTATATTTAGCAGGCTTTCAGACGGGGCTTGCAGCAGACAGACCAGTGTACTCTTTTTAATGACAAAACTTGAGAAGTAGAGATTATAATACTAATTTTATCTGTGGGTCGGCAGGGGCATACAAAGGTTATATCACTCACCCAAGTCACATGTTAAGTCAGCATTAAAACCAAGAATAGAAACCTAAAGTAACGCCTCTCAGTCCAAGGTTTCTAATGATTAAACCATGTCCTCTCCTTTGGCCTGCTCCACAGTGCATAACACAGTACAAAGTATACCTCCATGGCATTTTGCACATAGATACCTTAAAATGTTTTTGCAAGTCAGACACAATCATTGCATGGATATGCAACTGCTGACACTGTGCATTCATCTGAAAAGGAAGCAGGGACAGGTATGCCCAGTAGGTAAAATTAACTACATTCAAAAATCTAGAAGCATAGCTACTGAAATCAGTGTTTCCAAATTACTGTAATTGAAAAGTGGAAGCTGACAGGAAACCAGTAGAACAAGAAACTCAATGGAACAACTGGAAGCAGACGGTTACCTTGCAGGTCTGCAAGTTAAGCTGGATGAAGATGATGCATCACCTTTAAGGGAAATAACACAACTTTGTACATGATGAGAGAAGTAATTAGCAGCCGAGGTAATGCCCTAAGGATTATGAAAACCTCAGGCAAGTGAGAGTTTAGCAGCAACAGATCAAATCTCAGCTGAAGTATCTACACGTGCCTATCTGGCAGCTCATCAAGCAACATTACAACAGCTAATCTAAATGAACTTCAATATTAAATTGTGTTTGTGCAGGCAGAAATCACGTAGTGAAAGAAAGGTGCTGTGACAAGACTTGTGGAAGAGTTCAAAAGAATCTGATTACAGATTTGCTGATTGCAGAGTGCAACCTGATTACTGGTTGCTAGAAGTGGAGTAGTGGTACCAATTTTTCAGGGGAGTACAAAAAAAATCAATTTTTTTTTTTCCAGTAACAACTTAGTGCCAAAATGACTTTAAAAAATTTGCAACTCTGGATCTTTAGGAGTCAGAAAAAGATTGACTCAAAAAAGAAAGATCAGCTGTTCAAATTGCTCTGAGCAGTTTCTGGTAACATGTCTACAAAGAGCAGAAATCTTGGAAGTAACCTCCCATGTGGTCCTTTTGGGTTCCGTTTGGTACTTGATGGAATCGCCACAGAGTTGTTTCTATTTGTGGGACAACTTCTTCCAAATGGAATAACTCACAGTTCATTGAATTTAAAGCTGTCTGCAGGCCATGAAACTGACGCCTGCCACAAGGGCCAAGAAATCCTACACCTCCACGGCAAAAAGCAAACCTAGGACAATTAGCCATAAGTTACAATGCATAGGAGATATTCTGATTGTCCTCAAGAGGTATAAATAAGCCCCTCTCCTCAGTTTCCATGCTTGAAATCCCTCTTAGGGGATGTGGCAGTCATGATTTCAACAAAGAGGAAATTTTCTCCTTATATAGTCAGAGGTCCACTGATTTCAGATGCAGTTGTCCTGAAACCTACTTCAAATATTAGTAATTTAGCTCAGTAGTACACAAAGGTAAAGGGTATAAAGAAGCCATCACTACTAAATAAAGCAAATCCTAGTCAAATAGACAGCTGTTGTTTATTTTAGCTATTTTACTTTACCAATTATATGTTCCAGAAATTAAGTTATTCAGTGTTTGACGAGTAGGAAAAATTATTGAGAAAACTAAACTAAATATCTTTGTCTTGCGGCAATATTGATTGCTGGGCTTTTCTACAAGTTCCACTGTATAAATAAGCACAAAAACTGGTTTGGGATGTTTTGATCAGCATAGATGTTACAAAAGCTACCTCATGGACTTACATTTCACTACTGTTTATGTTCGGACATTCAACAGTATCAAACAGGACTCGGAAGAAGAGGCTTGGAATATTCAGCACAAAAGATTGTTTACAGAGTAGGGGAAAGCTGAGCCCTTATCTAACCTCCTCCATCTCTCACTCCCCCAGAAAGGTGGGGAGCTATTGGGATAAAGAGAGCAGCTTATGCCATATATCCATGGGCCACATAACCTTGCAGAAACTGGCCCGAGCTGTGTCATTAACACATACCCAAACCAACACCATTCTCACTGTTACACTTCCACTTTCCTAGGAGCTTGTCAGAAGTACACACTGAGTAAAAAATCCCCCAACATAAGAAAAGCCTCAGTAACCTTATCAGGGAGAGAATTATTATCTCTTTTTCAAATGAAATATTGAGACATAATTGTAAAGAGATACAAATAAAAACTGCCCCTGGCAAAGCGAAGAGACTCGAATTCATGATTCAGCCCTAACACATTACAGCAGACTAATCCTTCAGTGCTGTTTGAAACATACACAATAGGAGAGGTCAGCTACCCCTAAAACTGCATTTGCACACTGAATGTGTCAAACCCCAAATTGCTTCAGACTCTACAAGAGCAGTGAGGGTTACAAGGAGGTGTCACAGGTTTTGAGCATGAGGATGTCCATAGGCAGAACCCCAAACAGCTGCACAGTAAATTTTCAGGGCTCAGGATGTAAACAGCCCTCGAGTCATTTCATACCATTTATATCAGTAATTCTGAGGCTACTTTTTTTTTTTTTTAATGGACAAAGGAGTTAAAATTTTTAATTGCTTATTTAGAAGTTACAGCATCTTTGCTCAAAGGCAGGACTGCCACAGTTATATTTAACTAACCACACAGGGAAGAATGAAGAAAAATTGGAAATCAGATCATTACTCTGGCTTCTGTGAACTTTGCTTTACTAAGCAAAAAAAAACAACAACAAAAAAAATAGTCTCTGACCTTCCAGAACAACATTAAAAAAAAAAAGTCTGATCTGCTTATGTGGGCAGATTTTGGCACACGGTAAACACCCATGTTTGCTCCTCAAATTGCACAAGTCAGAAAAGATTCTCTCTGTCTTTCATCCAGGACATGCTTTTTGACCATTGCACATTTATGTCTCTGGCAGTCTGAGGCAGGTTACTTTCTTCACGTGGAAGAGTAAGAACTGGGGCAAAGTAAATGTGCCAATTGCCTGTAATCTGGTGTTCCTAAAGGAGCAACAAGCACATCCTATAGTGGGCACACAAATCCTTCCATGACTGCCAAAACCCAGTCCCAGCCTACTCAGCTTCTCAAGTGTTCAGCCAGCCATAGCAGCACCTCTGCCCTCAGCCAAAGCTGAAGGTGAGCCCACAGTGTCTCAGAGCTCTTCTGGGAAAGGGCCCGACTACTTAAGATAGAGTCTCAGGTCACAGCACACAGTTTACAGAAGATAAGTTCAGGAAAGCCTGAAAGAGCACCAGCCTCAGAGCAGCCAGTCCCATGCCAGAGTACAAAGTGTACTGGCACTCTGGTGTGGTGCTTTGGATCAATAACGTGTGTAGTAAAGCACATATTGACTGACAGGCTGGACAGGCCCACAGAGAGAACAAAGGGATTTTTCCTCTCCCAGCATGTTGACACTGGAGCCTAGATCCTCGATTTGTCTCTACCTTTACATGTTTATCTTCTGCAAAAGCTCTTCCTGTGGGTTCTTTGGGGTGTCTCTGTTTTTAAAGAAATTAAGCATCCTTCATGACTTCTGTAATAAAATGTTGTAAGTATGGTGCACTCAGTAATACCCGACACAAGGTTCAGAGATCCTAGTTCACTTGTTGGCAGGAGTTTGAAGGCAGTGAAGGAAATCAGGGATAGCAAAAAGGTCCCCCACCTCAAACAAAGTGAAGAGAGCCCAAGATCACTGGTTGGGTGAGCCCTGGCAGTTCAGGTGAAGGGAATGAGTAAGTATTGAAAATACTGGCCCAATGAGGGAGCCTCATTGACCAGCTAAGGTGGTTGTCCTTCAGAATGCAATTAACCTCACCTGGTTAAATGTTTTAAATCCTTTTAAAGTTGCCAAAGATCCACTAATATCCCCAATTCTATGGTTTTTTCCATGAAAAAATATCAGTCCAGAAAATCAAGCTACAACCTACACACAAAATCCTTTGCTGCTCCAGACACACATGCTTGCTTTGTTTCCACATGTATCTCAAAGCCTGGAAGTCCCCACGCCCAGCTAAGGAAAGAAGACACCGATATTTGTCTTGCTTAATAATTCCTTCCACGTACTTACAATTTGTAAGCAACGAGTGAAAGCAAAAGCACAAGTTGAAAGTCTCTTTTCCTTGTGAATGGGTGTTTATGCCACGACTTTTGTGGAGCTAGGCTTTTCCCCAAGCCTATGTTTTATAATTACAGAGAATTCTGTATAGCCATTGCCATTCAGACTGTATGATATTTCTTAATAAACTGATGTATCACACACAACACATCATGCCCTGACTGAAAACCACCATCTCAACCTGAACACCACCATCTCAACCTGAACATCCAGGGAGGAATTAGTTGAAAAAGGGTTTAAAAGCTGCATGCCATTTCCAACATAAGCACCAAATGAAGTCCTACTTAACAAGGTGTTTGCTTATCCTAACCTTGTTCACACTTCACAGCAAAAAAATAGACACTTTCAACCCTGTGAAAAATACCACTTTTGCTACACATACTACATACATAAGGCACCAGCTAAAGTATCTTAACTTTTTTGTAGTTTAAACTCTATTAATAATTTCAGTGTGTTCATCTTAACAGTTCCCTAGTGAGAAATCATTTTCTTTCACATACATGAAAATCTCTTGTATATTTAGGCCACAGCTTGCAAAAATAAACAAATAATCCATTTTCTAAGAGATTCGGCAGGTGGAACAAGTTAAAACAAGGGAGAGAGACAGTCAAGACTCCAGGCTCCTAATGGTTCATCCAGCAGAGTCCCATCTCATTGCCATCCTGATTGGACTCGATGATCTTAAAGGTCTTTTCCAACCCTACTGATTCTATGATTAAGTTCCTAAGTTTGTTACGCTGCTTGACAGCACCAAAAAACCACATGAATTTCCTCAAGGAAAAAAACCACCTTTGCAACCAAGTGAAGTCGCAAATTGTTTTTTTCTTTGCACTAAGGTTACGTCACTTATCTCTTGGGTACAGATGACATTCATCACCATGTGCCTGGACTCCAGCTGAATTATCACTTTCTCTTAAATAGTCTGAGGGAAGAAAAACAACAGGAATGCTGTACAGGAAATTAGGAAGGCTTGGTCTTGAGCTTGATTTTGAAAATTCTTTCAGTTGAGCCTCCAAATTTTTTTCCTGCAGCTTTTCATGTACAAAAGATTTATCATTTGTGCAGGCAGACTCAGGAGCTGCATGTGTAGCTGCCCAGCTGCACACAATGTGGGCACAGCACCTGCCGCACTAAAGCTCTCTGCGGACAAGTAGACACGTTCCAGCTATTCAGTCCAAGCATTTTGTGTGGTTGCCATCCTTTAGGAGACTTCTTTCTGCCTTTATGGAAAATACTTCTTTTAGTGGACAAGGTCCTGCCCACCTGGATTCAGGTCCTATTCATGATCAGAAATTCACAGCCAAATTCACAGCAGGTAGTACCAAAAGCATTCTAAGATTTCTACAGCAAAATGTAATGACTTCATTTTAATAGGTAAACATGACGAGCTCCACAAATGACTGCTGAGGCATTAGACATCATTAGTCCCACAGAGAAAGCACTATCGTCCTGCAGTATCAAACTGTTTATCGCTAATTTACAGAGGCTGAATCCACAAATACATTCCTATCATTTTGCAGCTGCCTAATTAATTACATATATTAAGCAAATTAAACTGAAGGATGCAGCAAGTACTCCCAGGGCAACCAATGGCTGTGTCACCAGCAATTTGCTGCTTTTGCATTCAGAAGCACTCACAATTTTCTTTTAGTGGCAAAGAGGATCATGAAAGGATGAAAGCAGGGATCTCACTAGTACAGCAGAAATCAAAAGAGACTTCTATTGCATTGAAACTAGTGAAATAGCTCCTAGAGAAGTACTTTATAAACATGTGCAGGAATGAACACATGTTCAGTCCTTGAACCATGTTGTTCCTGTTGTGTGCACATGCATATTTTGTGTCATACAGACAACAGAAGCAATGAGTGAAATATCACCACAGTCATTTATTTAAAATGCACACCCATTTTTGTTAATTTTAAAAAATACTGATTTTTCATGGTAAGGAAAATCATCTTCCAAAAATAATTTCTGATACTTGTGGAGCTCTATTTATATTTTTGAAAAAAATATTACTGGCATTCTTTTTACCTGTACTACAAGAGCACAGGACATTTGAGGAGCACAGGACATGTCTTCTATCTTCATATACAGGAAAAAAAACAAACATACCAACCCAAAATGTATCGAAATCAGAAGGGAACATACACGGGCAATTCCACAGCTATTTGGTGGTAAATGATAAACCACAGTGTGTCCCTTAGTGGGTGTGCAGAATGTGTGATCCAGAGTTTGGAATGTCCTCATTTCCTAATATTTTTTTTCCCTTTTTTTTAATCTATGGCAGAACTGCTGACTGCCTCATTTCATAGGGAGAAGCAAACTTACTCTTTGATGTTTTAAGTGCCAGACTTAGGAATGACTAATTCTTCTGTTCTAGTATTACAGTAGCAGTTCTGAAAGACAAAAAGACATAAAATGCCTCTTCCCATCTTTTTTTTTTTAACCCCAATTTTGGGGCATAATTTTTAGAATCTTCTTGGAGTACTCTGTGAAATCTTAAATGTGCCCCGTGATAGAAGATCAAAGCCCTTCTATGCTTCTTGATACCAGCATTTGTACTTTGAATTAAAGGTCAAATAAATCAAACAACTTAAATCCTACACAACTAAAAGAACTCTTTCACTCCATAACCTCCAGACCCTTATAGCTGTTTTATTTCAAGGTCCAAATCTATGCCATAATTATAGTAAACCCTTCTTGAACGAACAGAAAGTCCTCTGATAAACAGCAAAGGCAGTTAACTAAAGAATTCCATTGATACAAACCACAGCAATAACATTTTCAGGAGAAAACTCCTTGTAAGGTATACCAAGCTCCAGCCGTCTAAGAAAACAATCTGCAATTTGATTTCTTGCTTCAAAGCAGAAGCTGGCTATAAAGTTTTTCTGGAAAGTGCACGAGCTTCTGACGAGCCATCCCTTCCTGTGAGCAGATAATTAAAGCATAACAGTATTTCAACAATATATTCATAATCTACATGGTCAAAATAGATGTAGCACTTCTCAAAATACCTTTTCACCAGAAATCACAGGCTGGATCTGTCTGCCAGAACACAGCCTGTATGTTATGTTGCCTCAAAGGTTACTCTGCTTCAATCAATACAAAGTTTCCCCTACAAAATTCTTCTATTAATTGAGGAGAACCTGTCTTGAGCCTTTTTCTTCCATTTTAATATTTATTTCCTCTTCTCCTGATCCTCAAGGATATCCTTTATTTTGTTTCCATTCCTGGCGGCTGTTCCTCCCAGCAACTGCCCTGGCACCTGGACTCTTTTGGCCACTCGAAAACATCACAGTCTAGGCAGTCTAGCCTTGCTTGTATGGAACAGGCTCAAGTATTCTCTCTCTCTCTCTCTTTGGCATCTTTGGTACATGTCCAGAGCACTCACTAGCTCTCTATCAGTCACTTCTTCATGCAACTTACCATAGCCCAATTGCTGTTCCAAATCAACCAACACTAACTTTCCCCAAAATAGGCCATTTTCTACATCAGTGCCTCAGGACACTTCAAATTCCAGCTCATTTTTTTCTGGGAATACATGGTTACTGAAGCAAACTCATCCTTAACTCTGTGTGCAACATATCACTTGTAAATCTCCATTTTAGCAGTCCACAAGCATTTTGCAGATTTAGCTTTTAAAAGTCTCTTAAATTCTAAATATGTGCATACCAACCTGATCTCTAAAGAGTCTAAAAGACTAAGATTAAAGTCCTCTGAGGACACAATTATCCCTATTCTACACAGAGCTGCTTTCTGAAACAGAAGGCACACCAAGCATTAGCTCTGCCTCCCTTCTCAGTGCACTTGTTTTCACCATCCCAAATGCAGCTGGCAAAAGACCTGTAAATCCAGATTTCTTTTCATGGTATTACTCATCAAAGCCTTTAAGTTCCTCCATCTGCCAGCTGAGCCATTTCCTGTTTACCTGGCAGAATGGTTAGGGGTTTGGTTTGACCACTGCTTCTGCCATAAATCACATTAGACTTGTGGAACTCTTCATAGAAGTAATGCTGAAGCAACCTTGTTCTTTGCATCATAAAGCTGACATTTCTCTGAGTGCATTTTTTCAATTATTGTACTCTTGGTGAGAATTAAGGAGAATTCAGAAAGTAAATGGAGTTTGCTAATTTATCAGTAAATACTGATGTTTATACTCTAGGACTACCTCCATTGTAAAAGCCATCTGCAGAGTCAGACAGAAAGCAGCAGAAATCAATTTTGTTTATTTTGGTTAGTAACAAACATTTGGCAAAAAAGCACAATGGCACATTTTTTGGAAAGCATCCATGCCATGGTTTGAGCTGTAGCAGAGTCATGCTATCCATATTCTTGCTGTTTAGAAGAAAAAAAACACCATGTATTAAAAAAAAAGCCCAAATAAACAGGAAGGATTTTCTCTGGAAAAACTCTCTGGAGTTTTATGATGCCAGTGAATGAAATTCAGGTCTGCAAGTACAGTTCCATTAAAGTCATCAGCATTAAGAAATAGTCCTCCTGCACTTCAGAAATGTGTTCCTTCAATACAGATAAGAGTCCCTTGAGCTTCTTTTAGTGGTGAAAATAAGATCTACTGCTCTTTTAATTCACTAAAGAGTATCTGTGAAAGAACTGAATTCTATTTCACTCTGGTAACCATCAACAGAATTCCCTACTAAAATTCTGTCATATACATCTGAAAACACCAGGATTAAAAGATGCTTTAAAGACTAAGACACCAAACTACTGTACTGAGGACCTGCATTTTTCTGTAGAAAATGCTATTCTGTTGAAAACAGCACCAAAATGCAAATATTTAAGCCTATTTTTAGGACTCACACCACACTTTTAATATTTTTCTTTTAGATGGATGAGAATACAGCATAATTGAGGCTATACTTTTATTAGCAAGCTGTGCAGCACACTCAGAGCAAGTCTGAATAGCAAAACAGGTGTAGCTGTAAATTCAAACCTCATGCTTACAGGTGTTACTGGAGGGAAGAAGAAATGCTTTATACTGGCTCCACCTTGCACTGAATGACCAATAGCAGTTAAAGCTAATGGTCATCCAGCCTGTAAATAAACACAGGCTACATAAAGCCTATAGCCTGCCTTTTGTTTTAGTTTAATCTAAGAGGAACTCAGTTTGTGCTCTCCAAGAGAATTTGACAACACAAACCAACAAAAGGCAGGGAAGGAGGATGAAGAGATTCCAGTCACAGGACATCCCCTCTCAGAACTAGCACATTAACTTGTATGCACCCTGTGATGATCAGCAGAAATACTTGAGGGAGAAACCATTTAAGAAAACCATGGAAGAAAACCATGGAAGAAAAGGATAGAGCATGTTTTCCATGAGGGTTCTATCCTTAAAAGCACTCCTTGATTTAATAACCTTGTAGCTTTTCAGGAACATTACAAAGCCTACTAACTGTGGATTAACCATTTAGGAAGAGCAAAAAAGCCACAATGTCCATTTAGTATTGAAGCACTTTAAGGAAACTTAAACAGGACAGTGGTAGAAAGAGTAGTTGGAATAAAAAGTTACATTTCTCAGACATTTTTTCTTTGAAAGAGAAGAAGTTGTCTGTAGCAGTATGGACACAGATATTTTCAAATACCTGAGGACTAGGTGAACTTCATATCTATGTATGGGTCTAGATTGTCTCAAGGAGAATGAGAAACAGATTCTGCTCTTCATTTCATGAGTGCACCATCACTAAAGCAGCAAGGAGATCTCCAAGTTGTAATTTCATTCATCATTACATCTAACTACATTACATCTCCCAGTAAGTCAACATTTATCTTTACCAAACTTAAAGGGTGTAACAAATCAGTGTAATTAAACAGGAATTCTGACATACTAAGCACCTGCCATCTCGTCTCTCTAAACTGAACCAGAGCCCATGGATCTAGGCATAGTAAAGATATTAATACTATAAATTTTGATACCTATTTTGATACCAATAGGCATTGCTACTTATTGATATCAATATCCATTGGCATCACTACCCATTGATGCCTATTAATTTCAAAATTTTGATATTGACAGGCATTAATATTTATACAGATCATCACCTTTTGGTATCAATATCACCAATACCTTTATTTTTTAATACCAATCTCAATATCTATCTTAATGCATTGATAAGTAAAGTTATCAGTACCTCCTAGTTTTGAAACCAAATTTCAATATTAGAATGCATCAAAACCTATTTCAATTTTGATGAATTTTGATACCAATAGGCATGCAAAGATTAAGGTGCCTACTTAAAGGAATCAATACCTTTAATATCAATGTCTGTCAAAACTAATCTCAATATTGGTAGGCATCCATAGCTATCAATTTCAGTGTTGATTTTTATATCATTAGGCATTGATACTTACTGATATCAATAGGTATCTAAAGATAGGAATTTATACCTATCAATTTCTGTAGTGATTTTGAAATCAATAGGCATTGATAGGCATGAAAATCTATCAGTTTCAAGAGCTACTGATTTCAATAGTCATCTCTACCTGTTGACTTTGATGCTGATTTTGCTATCAGTAGGCATCTATACCTATTGATATTGGTACCTTTCAAAAGCAAGAGTAGTTAATACTTATAATTTTTAATACCTACTGATAGGTAAGTATTGATAGACTGATTTAGATAAGAATGGGTACCTATAATACCTATCAATATTGATACCTTTTGATAGAGATACTTATTGTTATGGCAGTCATCAGTAGACATAATACTAACTGATAAGTACCAATACCTATGAATTTTGATATCAATTTACTTTGATACCCCTCAACATCAATCAATTTAAATAACTGGCTATACTAAGAGGCATCAATTCCTATGGATATTACATATTGGCCAGAGAGCCATGTGAAGTTTTGGTATGTAGGTTACAGGTTGTATTATTTGATATGGAGCTTGTCCACTTCTGCTGTGCCTCCTGGGGCAAAACGTTGAAGAAAGAGCAAATTAGGTGTGCAAAATCCTGCATTGCGAGGGTCAATGAGTGTGTGCAAAAATCAAAGTCACAGATGCAGGGGTCATATGTTAATAATGATCCTTGATATTTAGATAGAGGAGAAATATGCAACAGTCTTGCTATTTAATTATTTCCAGGAATTCTGAATACTTGCATATGGCTCAAATTAATTTTGTTTTCTTGGAAGTCAGTTCTCTTTAAAACGGGTTAAGTTTCTCTTCAGCATGTCTCCAGATAGCTCAACTTCAGTCCTTGGAGATGTACTTCCTTCTTTCAGGTTTTGGAGAGTTACTAGTTCTACCTAGATTTCTCTGCACAGTACTGGATCCTCAGCCATACCCCTTTTTTCCTTTCAGCTGCAAACATCCTCTTTCTGTCCCACACTCCTCCAAACCCAGCAGGGCGAGACAGACGCAATCCCACAGAGCTGTCTAAGAAGCTACAGTGCCACACGGAAAGACAGTTGGATTTACTGGCATTGTTTCTAACTTTAAATATTTTGTCAACTCTGGATTTGTGGTTTAAATTTGCTTATGTGACTACAGAACAAACGATAGCTATAAAAGCTACTGCGTGCTCGTGTTATCCTAGAACAGATCAGTGCTGCAACAGGAGTGTCAGCATGTGTGTTGTCACTGGCACCTCCTGAACAGGCAAGTTTTCAAAGTTCACCTCTTGCCTGTTGGAGTAGGCCAGGATGCCCAGACTAACGCTCCTTGCTGGTGGTAAATGTCACCGTGGTATCGCATTACCACATCTAGTTTAAAAAAGTCTGACATTTAAAAGATACGAGCTTAGAAACCTCCTCTCAACTACACCAGTGATGCAGTACTGAGTAGCAAGGAAAAACCACTGTCTAGCAATTCAGACCACCTTCCTTCAGCACTTTTGGTTTTTCTGAGGGCATTTCCCATGCATATAGTGACTTTGCCCAAATCCCCTTACCTTAAAAACATTGACATGATGTTTTTGCTGCTGTCTCAGCCTTGACAAGCACAGCTGATGGCCAGTACCGAATCAGGGAGCTCAGGATGGATATACTACACTACAGCAACACTTGCCACACCAAGCCTGAGAACGGAAGCTGAGTGGCCCCCACCCTTCAGTACAGTCTGTCAATATAAATGGGATCCCAACAGCTGTGCAGCTGCTTCATCAAGAGAACAGTCAGGATGTGGGATGGAGCTTTTCAATTAAAACTGGCATCGTTTTCACAAGTCATAACAGATCCCTTTGTGAGTATTTAGCTACAGAAACAGGGTGATGTTCTTTGTAAGCAAAACAAGTTAGAGGAAGAAGATTAAATGGCTCCAAAGACTGAGGCCAGCACCTTGGGTTTTAAGTTATTTCTCATCATTTCTCAGTCTAAAATGAGCTGTTCAGCAGCTCTATGAGGCTGGTGCTGAAACACCTCATATTTCCTTCATATTTGGTTTAGGGGTGTCACATTGGATGATAGCCTGGCCTAAGGCCAAAGCACCTTCACAAAATTATTCCAAACTTTCTGAAGGGCAGTTATCCTTCAGGCTTTCACAGCCTAAACTAAGGGTGTCTCCAAGCACCCGTTGTCTTCTCACTTCTTACAAATCTTTCAGCACCACATTAATGTCATTTATGAATGCAGGGAGACACGAGGAAGAGAGAGGATCATTTGCAGCATTTGGGTGCCCATGGGCACCACAGGATGTGCTATAGACCCCCTGTGACACTGGACTCTTGTACTGGGTCTGCCTGGGATGGAGTTAACTTATGAGACTGTCTTTATCTTGTTCCATGATTTTTTTTTTTTTTTTTTTTGCTTTTGGTCTTCCTAATCTCTCCCTTATCCCACCGAGGGAGGAACCAACTGAGCTGCTATGTGGGTGCTCAGCTGCTGGCTGAAGTCAACCCACAACAGTCATAAAGCTTTTATCATCAAGCCACAAGAAAGGAGAGGTGAAGGAAAGCTTGATAAGAGCTGTTAAAGCAGCAGCATATCGCAGCAGAGGGAAAATCAGTAACAGGGAATCATGCAGCAGCCAGTTTGGGTGGGAAGGATAATATCCTCCCAGCAAAAAACCCTTCTCTTTACTCCTTTTATTAAGACATGAATTTCTGTCCCATTTGACACCACCCCCCTCCACACACACACTCACAGACTTTGTGTAGCCTGGGCCATAGAGGAAGGAGGCAGAAAATCTCCAATTTCCCAAGAATAACAGAGAAGTGATCTCAACACATCAGCAGCCTCTTATGAGCTTTTGCTGGAAATCTGCTCAACCCCTGCAGATAGGGAGCTCTGAAGAACACTGTGGGCTGCCCACTCTGGCATTCCTGCTGGTGCACAAGCCTGCCTGCATCTGCATCCCAAACTGGTAATGCTGTGGTACTACATGAACCCAACATCTTGTTTGGAGTAATGGCCTGACAACACACAAAGCCAACAGCCCTTTCTCTCTTTCTCACCCCAAGAGAATTATAACTTATCCTGTCTGTGAGCTCTTTGCTGAAACTAGGAACCAACACAGCTCCCAGCCTCCTAAAACAAGGGGGATGACTCTGTCCTGCACAGCATTTCTGCAGAAGGACTGTCACAATTACAGATGGTCACATCCTTGTGGCTCCCCTTCAGGGGCTGACAGAGGATGGGTGACGCAGCAACTCCTGACTTTTGAGAAATGCAGAGAAGGGTTACTTCCCCAGTAATCCACCAGCACCTCAGCCAATAACCGCTTTGTATGTCAGAAAAATGGTACTTGATCTTGTGTTTGTGGGTCAGGGACAAGCTCCACAAAGTTACTGCCCTGTGAGCAGGCTAATCCCTGGCAGTGAGAGTGAGAAAGGGGCTGCGTTGTAGGCTGTCAGCACAGGAACCTTGGAGAGCTGTGCTTTTGCAGCTTGCATGAAACACAGCTCCCTGACACTGGGGCTGAGCTAGGTACTCACTCAGAGTTAGGACTAGAGAAGAAATTTCTGAGATAGCTGCTCCATACAGGAATTTTTTCCACAGATGATGGCTCTGAAGGAGGTGTTTTAAAAGTATCAGACCAGCAGCACACAGCTTCTTCGTGGCTCTGAGCCTGAAGCTGGAAGCCTACCAGAAAGGCTTCCCCCTGTTCCTAGAGCAACATAAAGCAGCTCACTTTGTGGGGATCCAGGGCACTGGCACAAATGGTCACTGACTCCAGGACTAGATGGAAACATGAAAGGAGATATTTCTTGGTCTGTCCTTGCAGAAGCCTTCTATGTGGAACTGGGATCTGGAGCAAACTCCAGAACAGGCACTCTCCTTTGAATTCTTCTACATGGTGCCTCTGTCAGATGTTGTTCTTGAGCCATTCAAGGCCTCTACCTTCACTTTTTTAGCTGGCTGAATTCCTCATTGCTTGCCAGTCTCCTCTTTCAACAGCCATCACTATATTAATGACTTCCAGATCAACAGCAGATGTATTTGATGGCACTAAAATCCCAGATCTTGCACAGTTCAAAGATTGTCAGATCTTTGGGGCCCCAAAGCTGCAGCTTTCTGAATTTCATGAGGTAAACCAGGCAACTATAGACTTGGCAGAAGTTGGTGAACAAAACAGAGAAGGCATTCATTATACAAAGTGGAAACAAAGAGATATTGGAATTCAGCAAGGGAAGACAAAAGAGAAAGATGGGCAGTTACAGGAGGAAAAGGATTTCAATTCCAAATAGGTATAGATGAATCAGGAAGGTTTCTTCAGGATGCTGTGAGAGCCATCAGCATTTGAGCTCTTCATCTTGACCCTTCTGTATTTAGTCTTCCAAGATAACCTCACGGTGGCGAATCCCAAACTGAAGGATAGAGCCTAACAAACACCAACACAGGAGCATATTTGGACCTGAACTTCCAGGTCAGATCCCCCCTAGAGGAATCTAGTTGTTTCTAGATCCCTTTAAGAACTCAATACTTATGCAGTAAATTGGGACAATCAAGAGCTTCACTTTAAAACCATACTCTTATTTAAAACCCAGCTGCTAATATAGACACAGTTTTAGTCTTCCCATTACTGTTCTAAACCTTGGCCATGTATGTTCTCTCTTCTGTTTCTATTTACAAACAGGTAATTATTTTCTTGTACTTATATCTGGACAACCCAGTATATGTCATTTAGAAATGTTTTTACTGAGCACTAAATGAACTACACCTGTTGCCTAGCCAGGAAACATCCCTCCTCCCCATCACCACAGGTGTCTAAATGCTTGTTTAACCTCATAGTCTAAGGATTAAATAGGCACAGAATCTGAAGTCAAAATCATGGTTTCTGTTGAAAATAGCTAAAGCCTAAAATTAAGGATTACTCTCCCTTTGTACCAGTCATTGGATAAATATGCTATCCATTTCTTAGGGTTCCCATGCTTTCAGAATAAAAAAATGCCTGCAATTGTTTGGGAGAGGGGGGTGGAGCAAATTAGTTTTTCACTTTGTTCTTAGAAACAGGGTTGAAGAGAATGTATTAGGCAGTGTAAGTAAACTTCTAAAATCATTGCATGTGCTGTACATATTTTAGACACAAATTAAGATAATTTCACCTTTTGTGGGGGAAAAAAAAGCATCTTGTACTTTCATTATATAAAAACCAAAATCAATCACGATAAATCCTAAGGACTGTGAAGTCTAAGGTACATCATCAGTTTTGTGGTGTTGAACTAGGAAGAGTCACATGCAATGTTTGACCTCCCTAGTCACAGCCTGTATGCATACATAAATGTTCCAAAGCTTTCCAAGGCCACAGGGTTCTGGAAAAAGAGCAAAGAAGGACCATCCCCATAGAATTTACCTGCCAACGTACAAATCTTCCCCAAACTACATTATTGGCTATAGCTCTTGTGCACACCACACCTGAGAAAACCTTTAATTGCAAAGCACTACTGATCTTCCTGTGGATTTAGGAGCCTCTGGAAAATGAAAACAGCGAGTTGCAATTCAGCAGCTAATAAGAACACACACACACACAAAATTATTCTCTTAATAAAGCTGAAAAGCTCACATAAATTTCAGTGTCCTTGAGATACTGTAACTGCACCCGAGGTCAGTTCCAACTGATGTTGGTCCCACAGGGAGTTTTTTAACTGCTGTTCACTAAGCTGTAGTCATTCCTACTTTTCTCATCAATAAATCATGGTATTCATGCAATCAAATAGAAGTAGCTGTGGCCTGTTATCCCCATCTCATCATCATATGGGGGTCTAATTTAATTTACATAACCAGCACAGTACAGGCCAAAATATGCTAAGTGAGTCTTGCCTAATTATTTTGTCCAGAATTTAGATTCATGTTCACTCAAGTTCAGTAAGTTAATTTTTGACAAAATCTATTTCTAGCTACAATTAGATTCAAGCCGGTATTTTCCAAGTTCTATTGAAAGCCAAGGAGAGATTGATGGTAGTTCTAATACCTTTTCCCAACAGCTCACCTTAAATAATACACCTTCTTCATTGACCTAAGCAAGTCCCAGGAATGTGAAGAAAAATTAAAGAATCAATCAAATGAACCTTTTGGCCCTCCTGCACTCTCCCATTTGCTTACCCTCTCCTAATTTGGGATCTATACATTTCTTTGCAAATGCATTGCTTCCAGCACTGCTTGGGACTTTACTACTATTGTTGTAACTTGCCCAGTCATCTGCATCATCTGTGTTCCTAATCTGTTTGTCTTTCTTGCTGAATAACTGTTAAAGGGAAAATTCAGATTTACGCTTGATACTTAGGAAGACAGTATCTGGCAAAATGCAGACTTTTTATCTTAAGATGCTGCATTTCTACTAAGCTCCTTCTGAAAAAATGCTCAGAACAGCACACAGGAAAAGGTATGGGACTGTAAGAGAAGCACACAGACACAAAGACAAGCCTGTATCATTTACAAACACCAGAATTGAGCCGTTTCTTCCAGTGATGAGACTACCACAAAGTCTGGTTTATTCTGCAGCCTCCTAAACTTTGGGTGTCAATGCCACATTTTTTACCCCAGCAATGGTCTTTGTCAAATAATCCTGAAATTAAAAATAAAAAAATTAAAAAAAAAAAAAAAGAAGAAGAGACAAGGGAACAAAAAACCCTACAAGGCACTTGTAGTTTTTGAAACACCGTAACTATTTAATATTAGAGTTATTTCAAATACTGTGAGCCATCTGGAGCATTATGGCTCTGTCTTGACTGCCAGAAATGGTTTTCTTTTGTTTACTCACTAGTAGAGACAGTTTCTAGTCTACAGAGAGTCTTAGTCTTATCACTAAACAAACCAGATAGTCGGTCATGAACAAATGAGTACAGTGAACCCTGTCCTTAAATGCCCGACAGCAACAGCCTGCCTCCCTCGGGATTTCACAGTAGGTGGTTCATCTATCACAGGTAGGCAAAACCCAAAACCACATTATTTCTGCTGATAGAAATGGGTTTTCCTCTCTTCTTTCTGCAAATTCAAGCCCCAGTGTAATGACTGTACTTGAGAACTTGTAATTTCTAATGAATTTTCTGGAGAAAATGTAGAAGGAAAAGGATATCTCAGTGCAGATGTACTTCAACATAAAAACTGGTGATGCAGCCAAGGCCTTTGTCTTAGCTCTCAAGAGACATCTAAAACTTTATATTAATATAATATGATGCAAACACCTTTTGTGTATGTGATATGGGTGTAACATCTCTGTTACTCACACTTAGAGGAAATGAAAGAGCTCTTAAGCCTCAGAGCTCGTAAACTTATCACTTTTGACATTATTAGGAAGCAAGCATAGAAGGAATTTCTCTTTCAAAAGGAAAACAAAAACCAAACACACCTCACCTCAAAACTATTCACCCCAGAAGTGAGGCAGAATCCTCATGGTACCATTGGCCAGACACAAAATGGAGCAGCCTTGTTTTACAAAGTCAGTTGACATCTGTTTGCCTAAGACAAGCCTGTCCTGCCCTGACGTGCTCTTGTGCTCTCAGCAGCATCCTCAAGGCCTGATCTGATAACTCCCAGAGCTCAGAGGAAATCCATCTCACTCCAGAACTGTAATCATGCCATTCTGAAGCAGATGTATGTTCTTATCATTGTTTGCTTGTAAAGCAACAAAGTAATTTACTCTTGCCTAATCAATCTCAGCTGTTAAGAGTAAACACATTTGCTTTACACATGGTCTTTATTGTTAAGCTACTTTACTGCCTTTCTCTCCCTTCCACCTCCTTTAAGGATATAAGAATATTGCTTTATTTTCACACTCAGAAATCAGAACAATTCCTTTTTCCCTTTTCCTCCAGTAACACCCAAAACCAATAAATTTTTGCACATTTATTTCCTTTTCTCTTTAATCCTCACAACTTTGTACATAGAAACAATAAATTACAAAATGGAAAAAAATTGTGATATTGTATTCAATTTTAAACTTGCATCTACAAGATAGAAAAGAAGGAGCCAATGGATTTCTGCCCAAACCCAGAAATATGTTAACAGCTAGAACCTAATCAGCGTTTTTCTCTGCCATTAGACTGGCAGAGTTTACCTTGCAGCTCTCAGCTACAGTTTCTCCCTTGCAGATGAACTTCTATATGCCCAATTCAAAAACCTCCTACAAAGAGAGGTAGCATCAGCATCCCATTTCTTTTCAAATATATTTTTGATGCCTTTATTTTATCTTCTTCTGCCCATGGCATTTAAGGCACTTATTTTTGCCAATTAAGTTATTCAAGTATTTGGGAAATTTGCCTTAAAGTATTTGGGAAAAGCATGCATCTATGAAAACCAAGCCAAACAACAACTTCTTTGTACCAAACTGTGAGCAGCTGAGCACTAGGGCAGGAATACCACTAAGAGGTGGATGTGCCCTCTGTGCGGTCAACCCCCCTAGTTTGGAGACTTGTCCCCCCACCCCCTACAAACTAGTTCTAGTTTATTGACTTTTAGGGCAGACTAAAAGGCCCATTTGTTCTCCCTAACTGGGGGAAGACTAAGGGGACCCTGGTGAGAAATCATAAAATTGGCTGCATTCTCACTTCCAAGAGCAGTGATTTGGATATTAATAATAGGAAAACTGAGAGAGAAGACTCTCCAGAGAAGCCTGTGTGTGAAACTGATCCCAAAGTGTATCAGAAACAGAGAAGGAAAGGAAAGGAAAGGAAAGGAAAGGAAAGGAAAGGAAAGGAAAGGAAAGGAAAGGAAAGGAAAGGAAAGGAAAGGAAAGGAAAGGAAAGGAAAGGAAAGGAAAGGAAAGGAAAGGAAAGGAAAGGAAAGGAAAGGAAAGGAAAGGAAAGGAAAGGAAAGGAAAGGAAAGGAAAGGAAAGGAAAGGAAAGGAAAGGAAAGGAAAGGAAAGGAAAGGAAAGGAAAGGAAAGGAAAGGAAAGGAAAGGAAAGGAAAGGAAAGGAAAGGAAAGGAAAGGAAAGGAAAGGAAAGGAAAGGAAAGGAAAGGAAAGGAAAGGAAAGGAAAGGAAAGGAAAGGAAAGGAAAGGAAAGGAAAGGAAAGGAAAGGAAAGGAAAGGAAAGGAAAGGAAAGGAAAGGAAAGGAAAGGAAAGGAAAGGAAAGGAAAGGAAAGGAAAGGAAAGGAATCCATTCTGGTGCATAGCACATACAAATTGCACTTGCCCAGCAGTCACTTGTACAGAACATCCCATTTGCTCAACTTTTTGGATTTGACCAGGAAGGAAGATAAAACAGACAGTCTATCACACCACTTGGAACCATGGGCAAATTAACACATAGGATCATGGCACCTTCATGAATTTAAAAAAAAAGCATAAAATAAGTTTTTTAAAGCAACCTCTGTGAAGAGAAAGTGCAGTGAAAGAAAGGAATATGATTAAAGGAATGTGAAATAAATTTCGAGTTTGAAAACAAAGATTTTTGGAAGCTGAATTGTATACATTAAATTTTTTTCCAGTCCTTGGGACTCATCATTTTAAATATGCTTGTTAGCTGGTATGTACTTGACAAAATCCTGCACATAATATGCTCTACAGAAAGAAGAGAATGAAAGGTAATTGCTGCAAACTTTCATCCCAGATGAAGGTATGATAAAGACCTTCCCTCAAGGTGGCACATCAATGAGAGCCTGGTATAAAAGGTGTGGTGCTACAACAGCAAGGATGCACGCTTGTTCTGCCTGAACAAAAGTCTACAACAATTTGCAAAGCTAGCTGTGCAGCCTTATTTTCCAATTTGAATTAAAAATTGCAGTGGAAAGTCTTTTTTCAGTTAAATCTGAATATAAAAGTATCTGATTTAGCAATAATTCTAGTGGTTTTCTGTTTAGATATAAATGCAGATTCTCTCTCCTGGGTCATCACCAAACAGAAAGGAATTGTGTCACTGGAGAAGAACACGATGTACTGAATAATTTGAAATGCTCAGCTGACAGCACTAAACTACAAGTATAGGTGGTTTATAATGATTAAAGTAGACGAGCAAAATATATTTCCTTTATGAACTAAACCTTTCCAAAGAGTCAAAACCATGGTGATAAAGAGGACTAATGTGGAATTAGTCAGAGCTACAACGGCAATACCAACATTTATCTTCAAGAGATGATGGCTGAACTTGTCAAATAACAGCCAGCAGAGAGTTCCTTACTGAGGGTAGATACGTTCCACCTCTACAAACTGCATATTTTATAATCTGCTTATACAGCAGCTCATCTGTACAGCTGTCCCTTCTTTTTAAATCCACCGGCTGTTTTAGCTGTGCAATAAAGTGCTGAATTCCATCTTCGGGATCAAGAAGCGTGCAAAACACACAAGCCCTTGCTCTTCTGAAACTAAAGGTAAAGCAAACTGTTTGCTTTTCTTTTAACTAAATGCTCTTCCTTTGTACCCTACTTCAGCAACTTTGTGGCAGAAAAAGAGGCAAATTACTTGTAGTAGACACATGATGCAATGCACTGCATGATGTAACTGTATTATAGATATGATGCTGAAACCTTTCCCTCAAGCTGGCAAACATCTCCATGCTAACAAACCCCACTGGCATCCAGCTGGGCAGAAAGGTCAAGGTAAGAACATCCTATTGTAGGATCTATTGTTCTCCTATGAACTGTGCCTTGTCTATCAAATTAGTCACTTAAAGAAATGAAACAGTTACTTGGTTAAATGGCTGTTTCCCCTGGCTATTAGACAAAATGTATTACATCTCCAGGCATACGGTCAAACGATTGAGAGTTTGACCTAAATTTACTTACTGTGCTAAACAGCCATAGGAAAAAAAAAAAGAATTATGCCTCCCTGCCTACTGTCAGCCACAAAGAACATCTATCAGTCTGTAACTGCAGATGAAATGCAGTTTTGTAGTTTTCTGTGCCAGCTTTTTGAGCAATTGCAGGTCAGGTGACAAAAGACATTTCAGAGAGTTTAGGGCTTTTTCTTGTTGTTTGGTGTTTTTCTTCCTGGAAGCTTTATGCTAACTCTTTTTGCACTTTGGGAACCTAAAATGGTATGATTTAGAGGTGCTTTGGCTAAGCTTTTGTGGAATTTCCACTTGAGACAGATGCAAGATGAATCCTTACAAAAATACCGATCTCAAAACAGCAGAAGTACAAACAGATCATAGTCTCACACATTCGCTACACCAGACTAAAGACATGTGCACTTTTTAGAAATAAGCTTTCAATAGGGGGAGGGGGCATTCTGAAACTTCATAGACTCCCTTGATTTACAGAGCACCTGCTCAAAGCTATTAATATGCAGCCATTTGAAAACTGGTGGAGTTCTTTTATCATTATGTCATTTAAAAGAAAGCTGGCAAAATATTACATTCAGTTAACAAGACTGAATATTTCCAATTGAAATTCAAATGTTTTGGGCATCCAACTGTCTTTAACTCTTTTATAAATAGATATTCATATTCTGGTAACAATAGTTTTTCAGTCCATAACACCCCTGAACGTGTGGCTCATGGCCATTTTGAGAAGCTGCAGGGGATGAGAAATAGGGCTCAGGGAGTGATCTACACCAACAAAGTAGGGCTTGTGTGCAAAGCAGAATGTGTAGGTGAGTGCCTGTGCAGTCTCCCTCAACTCAAAAGTAACCTGCAGTTTTACTGGGAAAAAGGAGAACTAGGGAATAAACACAAGTGTGTGGCAAACCTAGATGCCACAGCTGAGAGGAGCCCAAGGACTAATATGAGTAGGGACTGCCTCTACCAAAAGTAGCAGGACCTGGGGCTGGTCTATGAGATCAAAGGGTCTGGCTCAGTTTAGTGGAAGCATCTGTACCACGCCACGGGCAAAGCCTGTCAGGAGAAGAGGCCACTTCAGCACTAGAGGCTTCATCAGGTGACACTACCAGCAGAACAGGGAAAAAAGAACATGAAAAGCAACTTCCTGGCTGCTCATGAGCAAGCAGGCCCTAGTGACACACTTGGATAGCTGTGTGCATGTGTGTAAAACTTGTGAGCTTAAGGGACTGTCCTTGCAAATGCCATTTAGAATATTGTCTCTCCCAAATGTAGCTTTGCTGTTTGGTCTGTTACAACATTCAAACTGACGAGTTCCATTCAGTGGCATAGGTGGTTTAACTTGACAGAAATGTAACATAAAATAAGTTTTTTTCATATTTCTGCCTTCATCTCCGGCTTCCTTTTGGCACCTCTCACCAGGCTCAACAAAAAGAGTTTATTCTTGGTTATTCCTTTAACCACTTTCCACTCACAAAAGCTGCTATCACAGGATTTTTTTTTTTTTTATTGTTTTCTTCTTTGTTCTTATGTGAATGCACCTTTTTACAAAAACAAATGTCTTTTATCCCCAAGATGTAAAAGGAAAAGGTTGAGGAGAACCAAGTTTATTCCCAGTCCTAGGCACAGCCCAGCTTTATTTCACAAGATCAAGCAACAGGACATTCAACAACAGGCAGGGTGAGGGGAAGAAACACACATCCTGACACACTGAGAGCATGTTGACAAACTTCTTTAAACATAAAAAGGCTTCCTTCTTTTTGCAAGTCATTTAAAGCTTTTGGTCCAAGGTTTTTGAACAAATCCTGCACTGGCAGTCCCTCATGGATTAATTTTTGAAAAGTATAGCTCACCAAAAGAAAAGCACTGCTTACAGATAAACCTTTGCTTGTGTGAGTCAAACCAGCACCCCCAGCCAACCCCCATACACAGCCACACTTTAAAGTCTGGGGAAAATGAGCATTGGAGTCAACATTTTAAAGGCACTTTGAATATACATCTGGTGGCTCAAAAATGTTGCAGCCAACCCTTTTTTCCTTTCTCTAGAACATGATGCAGTGACCATTTCTCTAATGTTTCAGATTATTAAACCTGGATAATAATTCCTTGTTGCTGGCACAGTGCTCTCCACCTGCCCCAGGCCCCACATCCCTCCCTTCCCCCCCACCCCCGTAATTCAAATCTCTGCTCTTCATATACCAAATAAAGAACTGCAGTCAGAGACAAGGGAGTTGCAGCTGAGCTGACAGAGACAAACTTCAGGTTATACAAAAGATCTCCTTACAAGCTATGCCAAGCAGTATTACAAGCAAAGCCAGCAATCTGAACCAGCAGCCCTCTAATTCTCACTGCCTGCACTGTATTCCTACCTTCAGCAAAAAATCCTTCAGGGCAGCAAGAACAGCAGTAAACCTGTCATTAACAGCCCCAGTACTGTCACATCAGTGACTCTCCCATGTCAGCTACAGTCTTTAGCTCAGCTGTTTGCCTCTTTGGGGAGAACCTGCCCTACCTGTCAGGAAATAGAATGTGTACATTGGTTCCTTCATAAGCATATACAGAGCAGAAGTAAACAAAACAGCCCTGTTCTTTGGGGAATTGTGTTTATTCTTAAAAAAGAAGCCAAAAGATGCCTCTGTGAACAGTCCTAGATATGAACCAGCATGGTAGGATTTACATGTAAACAGATCATGTAGAGTAAGCCACTGTGAGTCGTTTCCTTTCCCTGCATCAGCACTGGGAAAGAGACTGTTTTTAGCACGTGCTTGCTATAGAAATGTGTTTCCAAAACACATCACTGAAGCTTTGAATTACAGCCAAACAATTGGCTGAACCTCTAGAAACCTACCAATCCTTACCTTGGGCACTGGCATCCAAAAGCACAAAAAGCATAAAAAAAGACCTAATTTTTCACGTCTCATCAGCCTTTGTGCCACGTCAACACCAACTGAAAGCAACCACCACAAATCAGCGAGCATACCTGTTCAACAACAGTCTTAGGTGCTACCCAACAGCATCTGAAGAGAGAGAAATTTTATAAAAGCAACTTTTTGGTGCAGTCAAAGCATTTACACCCCAGTTGAGTTGTGGCAGTGGCAAACTTATGGCATTCTCATAAAGTAACACAACTTCAGAGAAACTTGAAGCATTAAGACAAGTTTTGAGGCGACCAAAATTGTTGGAGCTTCTTAATATCTCTGGCCACCTAAAATACAGAAGTATCACATGGGAGTGAGTAGAGAAGTAACAGCAGTGTCGAAATTTACTTGGTAGTGTGGTTAAGAGGCAGAAGAAATAAAAAGTATAAACATCTTCAATTTACAAAGCTCCACAGTACTGAACTTGGCAGGAAATTATTTCACAGCATATGTCGGAAAGCTCAATTACCTAAGTACACTCAGAAATCCAAATTAATCTAATAAAATACTTAAACCACTAAATCCTCGTGTAGGTACTCTCATTCAGAATTATGCTGGATTTTATGTTGTTCATCCTGAATTCTTTTTAACAATTAACTACTTGGAAGAATATACTTCACATCAACTACAAGCCCCATTCTTACAATTATTTGCATAGTAAGCCCAAAAGGAGCAAAATTGTCACTGAGAAAACAACAGCACCATGTACCTGAATATAGGGCTGTGAAAAAAGAATAGATACAGGCAAATGTATGTGTGCCCCTCCCCCAGGCATGCTGGCTTTCCTAGCATTGCAAACCAAAGAAGACAGAGATAAACAAGGCTACACAAAGTTGAGTTTCCACAATCCAACAAAGATACCTTTCCGTATCCAGTGCTGACAAAACACAGATTTTTATTATGGAGTAAGCATCAGGATCTCTACAACAAAGCAGTACCACCAGCCACTGGACTTAAGTGTGCAATGATGTACATCTTCACTGGTGATAAATCCACAAAATATCCGTAGACCATGTGCAAAAATAAAATACGAGTTATAATCCACAAATAAGGTATACGCTTAGCAGGGCTTGTCAAACATTAAATGTTCTTAAAAGGGTCTCAGCTTTGTCTGTTCCTTAGTCAGAAATTATTTTAAATAACTCTTTTAGCAAAGTTTTAGTAGCAAGGAGTTGCAGAGAAGACAGAGGAAACCAGAGACAGCTCCAGAATGATCTAAGACAGCTTTCCTGCTAACACCATTCCAAGAAATATAAAATTCTACAATTCTTCTGACAAATTCTCTTCATTAGAATTGCTCAGCTTTACTTCATTTTGGTTAAATTTCTGTAAAGGAGCCTTCTCCTTTTTACATCCCTTTTCTCTGCCAACACCATTCCAAGAAATATAAAATTCTACAATTCTTCTGACAAATTCTCTTCATTAGAATTGCTCAGCTTTACTTCATTTTGGTTAAATTTCTGTAAAGGAGCCTTCTCCTTTTTACATCCCTTTTCTCTGCCAACACTGTTTGCAGCAACCTTGTCTCTGGTGGTAACACAAAACCAGAACTGCAAGTCTATATATAAATATGCCATAAGATCCCCATATCTGTTGGGAAATATGAGATTCAACTCAAACATATTTGAAAGAAAGTTTAGAAATCACACTTCATTTTTAAACAAGGATTTCAACTCTCATTTTCTTCCTATTTAGTATTGCAAAGTCCTCCAAACTCACAGCATAGTGCCTAGACATCGAACCACCTTATTCTTGAGCCACCTTACATCTGGATTATTTTTATTGCCAAGACAGCCTGAGCTTCTGGGATCCTGCTAAAAGGAGGCGAAAGAGTGCCTCTTCCACAACAATTTACTCTGGAATGAACTTGATGGCGTTAGCAGCAGGTGCTGTGAGAGAAGTAAAAAGCCTAGGAGGAGATCCCCTGCTGTTCTCTGTGTTCTTAAGGTCTCACTCAAGCATACGCCCGTGACAGCTTCAAGGTCTACAAGCTGAACAAAATTCCATGTCATTTGTTTTCTTTACATATATTCCAAGACTGAGAAAAAACAGTCGTCACAATGGGCAGCTTCAGATAAGTGAGTCTGATGAGTTTTCTTGCTTCCTCCCATGATTATACTCCAGACTATGAGTTTTGCTTAAAATGAAAACCTCTATTTTGAATTCCCTATGGAGAAATTCTCCATTTTTCATTCCTTTAAGAAAAAGTAATTCCAGTGAGGAATTTACTCAGCACTTCTTACTTGTGCAAAGTAGTTGATGCATGTCTGAAAACAGTTCTATGAGGATCTGCAAGAAAGTCTTGCCTGCTTTGGTAGGTGGAAGTAAAGAACCAAACCCTGAACTTAGAGACATTCTTTCTTTAAAGACATTCACTATGTCAAAGCTCTGCATCTGGAATTCCTCAGCAACTAAATGAAAATCAGCTTTTTTAATGCAAAGAGTACAGTAAAGATAATATAGGTCAAATACACAGTTACCTACTGCCAGAAACAGTCAGCTGTTAAACTGATTAAAAGTTTTTGAAAGTTGACAAGACTGGGGGTTCTCCCAATTACATTAGAAACATGACTAGCAACGAAGACAAAATTATCTAAGGATGAAAGCAGATTATTTTCTTTTAATTGTGAGCCATGAGTCTGTAATCTTTTAGAGCAAGCCCTTTCTTTGGTGGGGAAAACACTCAGATGATTGTTTGTAATTGAACACCAAGTTTTGGCCTCTTTTGGTACAACTGGATCACCTAAAAATGCTTTCTTTTATTTGTCTGTCAACAGCTCCCCACTGCTTTTATTTTCAGTCTCTTGGTTTTCATTTTGCATAGCTTGATATGAAAAAAAGAAAAAAAATACAGCCTATGTTGATCCAAGATGCTCACATCTGTATCATAAGATTAATAGGATTATGCCAACATGGAAAATATGTAGAAAACATGGCAACATAAATACTTTCTGATACCAAGCGAAAAATATGAAAGCTGACACAGTAGGTTTTGTGATGCAAAAGTATTTTACAATGTCATTTGTGGACCATTCATTGTGATAAGCAGTGGCAGGGACATCAACTTTGTTTCAAAGTATAAATCTTGGACAGAAAGAAACCTAAAAAGCCATCTGCATTCATCTGTAATGTGTAATTTCGCAGACTTGAATATTTGCTAAGTGTCTATCAAAAAAATTCAGAGTCAATTTTACAAAAAGAAACAAACTGATAGATCTGGAGGCCGAGGACTAGAGAGCACATAGACACAGAACAGACTCACAGCAGGAGCAGAATTAGCACAGGCTCCCACGTACTTGACTGGGTCTGAAGAAAACCCTCATGTGTATAATTGTAGTCTTGGTTCTCATACACCTTTATTGATTTTGTGTCCTGTCAGGAAATCGTGCAAGACTGCCCCGTTGTCTCTCCCCATGTGATGGAAACATGTCACATCTTATATAATGGTATTAATGCGCACCAAACACCACATGGCTTAGGTCTACATAAAGTACTGATCCAGTGCACACCATCTTTAAATTTCCCCTGATAGTATTTGAAATAGTGATGAAAAATGGTAAGACTGTTATTTCCCTCAACTCCTTTCAGTCAAGACAAGGCACTACAAATTATCACTGGAATTCTTACTGAGAAAAACTGTTTCTTGGAGGCACTCACCACTTAAGAGAAGCTGGGAAAATTTGGGTTAGAGATTAAAAGAATGGAGAGCTGACAGCCAGGAGATGGGATTGGCTGGAAGCAGCAGCTCATGCTACTCCCCAGCAATTGTAAAGAGGATTTCACAGGAGCGCTCCCTAGACGTCACATGCTATCAAGAAGCCAGAATGGATATAATCCTATGAATCATGTATGGATGAAACATCCTGGAGCCTGTTACCGTTCCAGCTAATGTGAATCACTGCATCCAGCTGTTGAAGTAAACCTAGTGCAGGTCCACAGCACAGCATCCCTTTCGAAAAATGAAGGGGGAACAAAGGGAAACTGGATTTCAGATATGGTTCCTCACTACCATTTTTTTTCATAGTTAATCTCGAAACAGAAACATTAGCATTGACTGACATAATCAACTTCTAGTCAGGTTTTCCTGCTGCAAGATGAATTAGGCTGTTTCTATATACTCTTCCCACACAAAATTGCATATATCCTTTTTGCTTGATGGAGAAATTGGAATTGGCTAACATTAGGCTCTTACATGACAATTAAGTTCAGCAGTGTTAAGAATGCCTTCATTCAGTTATTCATATTACTGAGATTGGGTTTTCTGTAGCATAATTGCTGCCATTTCAGATACACTATAACTAAAAAAAAAAAATTGTTTTTTATTCTCTCTTTCTTCTTAAAAATCCTACTGAAGCAAAATTTCAGTGAAAGATTAATGCAAGACTGGGGGAGATAAGTTTCCAAGAAACAGCAAAATTTAAGTGTTAATTATCAGCATGAATTGAGACAAAGTTCCTCCTTAGGATGTTTCTATCTTGAGGTTCCAGTGTCAAAGGGAAGAACTTGCCTTTCCTTCTTATCTTACATTCTATACTAATTAATTTACTTTAAACAAATCGAGAGGTGTTATTTCCCTGGCTTTCTCTCTCCCTAGTGTACATTTCCTTGCACTGATTTTAATTCAGAGCTACATGCTTTGGGAACTATTTAGAAAGGGTTGGAGTTAAAGAGGGTTGGGGTTTTTTTTGTGATTTGGGACTGATTCAGTAGCACAGTTCAATTACAACTCTGAGTATTTACAAAAAAAGTGGAAAATGCTCAAGACAGGCAAGGAAGAAGCAGGCAAGGAGAAATGCCTGTGTCACACTTAGAAAAGCCATTTTCCTTCACCTTATGAAAAGAATGAAAGCACACAATTTTTCACATGACAAGCATATCCTGATGGATATTATAGCTTCCAGTGCGTGCAAAGCAATGTATTTTAAAGGTGATTTACAATTTTAAAAAAGACCAGACCCAAAACCTAGAACAAAGTAAACAAAAACAAACAAAAACCCCAACCAACCAACCAAAATCAATACCAAAAACAAACAAAACAAAAACAAACAAACAAAACCAAAAAAACCACAAAAAAACCAAAAAACCCTCAAAAACCAAAAAACACAACCAAAAAAAAAACCCCAAGCCCAAACCAGGCTTAATCATTCTGAACTTTCCTATCTTATAAAGGAATGAAGAAAACCAGAATTCTTTTGTAAGACTGCACTAAAAATGATTATCTCTGATCTTCACTACCTTATAACTTTTTATAACAAGGCTTCCCAAAGAAATGATCCTTATCTCTCTCTCTCTCTCACTCATCAGTAATTTCAGAATCAATAAACTAATTTCCTCAAAACCAGTTATTTTCATCAAGCATTACGATATTCGGTAGTTATGCTAAGGAGGGAGAGTCTCAACACCTCAGCAGAGAGAAAGGCTGTAACTTTTGTTCCAGCCTTACTAGACAGGCAAAAATGCCCACACAGCAACAGTGTTGAAATCATACTATTTCCAAAAGGCATCAGCTGGTTCTCACATCTTCCCAGACACCAAAAACTCCAGCTACTCAGGCAAACCTGTAAGAAACCAGGGTCTGTTTGTTCTGCTGCTGGTGGAGTGACATGATTGAGAACTGCTTTCATAGTTTTTATAAAGGCAGTTCGATTAACTTACATACCTGAGTAGATGATCCAATCATCTGATTTAGTTAATCTAAATTCCTTTTATTCCTCAGCATTTATCTGTGCTTTGAAGACACAGGCAGCATTCATCACATCTGCGAGACAACTCAACATGAACAAACCCTCCTATGGAAAACATTCTCAAAGCCATCCATGCATCATAACATAAAAGTTTATGAAAAGAAAACCCCACATATAATTTAAGCATATGGCAATTATGATAGAGTGCATAAGGTGACAGAGATGCTCCCTTCAGGTTATCTTCTGCCAGATGTCTCAGATCTGAGGAGATCTGAGTGGGAACATGTATGCAAAACCCTTATAACTACATTCAGTAGTCACAGTCATTTTTCCCTTGGTCTCTTATTTTGTTACTAATGTTGGTAAAACTAAAAAAGAAGTGAAATATTTTTAAAATGGAAATAAAAATCTACAATAGCCAAAGTATCTTCTTGTCAATGAAACTGTTCTAGTTTTGGCAACCAGAGGAGCTGTGGTGAGCACTAATATGTGAATCGTTCACCCATCTTGTACCCTTTGTTATTAAAATTGTTGCTGTTAGTGCTTGTTTCTTATTTCATTGCTGTTTTCAGTAAATTGTTCTTATCTCAACCAATGATCTTTGCTTTTCCTGCCTCCCATTCTCCTCTCCATCCCACCTCAGGGGGAGAGAGACAGGGAGCGAGCGAGGGGCATGTGGTTAGGAGTTTTTCAGTGGGAGTACTAAATTGGAGAATATCATTCCTAAACCACAACAGCCTTATTTGGTGCCCGATGCAGGGCTCAAAGGGCTGAGATAGCAACAGGTCTGACCAGAGCAGGTTGGAAACAAATTTGATCTAAACATTTGTTGTATTAGCTATGGAGCCACAGGTCACAAAGTTGCTTGGTCTGTTCATGTGGTTGTGGTACCCAACCCTGTATATATTCCCATAAGTGCTCCTCATGATGTTCTGTTTCAGAGCAGGGATTGTGTTCTTGCTGTACTGCAGCACAGGGTTTGGAGTGTTTCAGTGGGAACACTATATTGGGGAATACCATTCCTAAACCATGACACGAAGAAATTATTTATTGTTTTGTTTGATAACTAAGTTTAACAGTACAGCTGGAGAAAAATACCACATGTTGCTGCACAAGAGGCAGTGTGATTCTGTAAGCAGCAATATCCAGCACTGGGAGTTTTGTCAGCGTGTAGACTGCAGAACCAGAGTTATTCTTTGGGTAAATAATTCATGCCACATACTGCTTTAGGGAATTGCATGCAGCTCATTTTCCCCATAACTGAGAGGACAGTTTAGCAAATGAATTAAAGCTTTCCATCCTGATGTGCAGTTGTGCAAGAGAACAACAATGAATTCACAGTTAGGGGAATAGGTTTTCTCTCACTCCTCCCTGCTCCATATACAAGCAAGACTAAGCCATTTGTTGAGCTTCATTTGGTTTTAAAACAGCTTTGATGATTCAAGTAACACTCAACTCAAATTAGCACCACACTCTCTTATCCAGCTTTGTTGAACTAAAAATTGAACATAGTATTATTAGCAAACAGCAATACACAAAAATAATCAGTCTGCTAAACATCACTTCTTTCATCAAACACCAGAAAGGTTTTCCTGTGATTTACTACTTAATTACAGCTAAAATCATGCTGTAGAAGAAGTCCACTCTTCATGGATTTTCCTCAGATTTGTTTATGTGCATTTTTGAGAAAGTTTATCCTAGAATTAGGCTATGGATTAAAGCCACCCTACCAGATATGACAAGGAGAAGCATTGCTCTGTAGTATACCTAAAACACACAACACTTGTAGGCAATGTTCAGAAGCACAATTTATCAAAATCTGTGAAAAGAACACAAACACTGATGACAGTTTAAGGTCATCCGGTCACTTTTTAACTTTCAAGCACTTCATTTGGCAGGCCTGTCTGTGCTAGCAGACATACTGAATAATATCAAAGGTTTTGTGAAGACTTTGGGAAACAGTTACCTCAATAAGCAACCTGAATGCCATCTCTTATGGATTTCTCATGCCTTTCTTTCATTTTTTACAGTTAATGTACTTAAGTGTTTGTTCTCCAGTCATGGATGTGCACCTGTAACTTCACGTTCCCTTTGGGAGATCATTTGGGACAGGAGAATTAACAGTGTAGAGCTATGAGACATTCTCTCTTGAAATAACAATTCTAATTGTCACGCTCACTACAAAGGTATTAATTGACAAACCCCAGCATAAATTTTGGAATCCCAGAGGGAAGAACTGGAAAGACAGACAAGACTCTACACTGGCTATGAACATGTGGGCATTTAATTGCTCTCATAATTGTTTCAACTAATGGAAGACAGCATTTACCCAGTAAATTGATTAAATCTTTTCTTCTCTTTTTCTGCCTACTACTATTACATTTCCTTTGTGCCAGGCTAAGCAATTGCAGGTAGAAAGCACCTCAGAATTACCCTGACTATGCGCAAGGAGGAAGAGAATGTAAAAAACTTTAACTGAATTGCAGGAGACACCTGCAATCTCTACTGATTCTAAAAAGTGCCTGGAAAACATATGGAGGGAAGAAGTCTAAGTCTACCTGCCACAAGCCCTGATGCCATTCTCTCTTAAATCCTATTAAAGTGAAGACATGCCCACAGCAGCTTGATACTGTGATACATGTATATAGTGACACACATTTCACAGAGGTTCTCTCTCACTATTTCTTCACTTTTTCCCACTCCCCTGCCCCCCAAAAAATCCAACTCTCACAGATGTGCTGGATTTTACACTCCATTCTTCAAAGCACCAGTGGTCAACCTCAGAACACACATGGATCTGACCCACAACTTGTCCTATGTAACAGTTTTACGTGTTCCTGTTTCTTGGAATCCTTCATGGTCTTCAATTTTGCCATTTAAAGGCAGACAAACAACTAAACTAAACAACATATGTTATTCTGGAGTATCTACCTGAAATTCCCATGGCTGCTAATGGCTTGGGCATTAAGATCATAGTTGTGAATATTTAACACAGCAGACATTTTGATCACTCTGGGTTCCCAGGGATTCATTCTGTACCTTGTTCCTTTCTTTACAGCAATGAACCACAATGCAAGTGTTGCTTGTTTTGTTTAAACACACAAAATTACAGGAGCTGCTTGTTTTGAATTCTCTCTCACACAGAAAGGAGCCTTCAGCAGAGTGCAGACTAAACACCGGCCCAGATTATCATGATACCATGATTTCACAGCACTGTATCACAGAACAGAACGTCCTATTCCAAAATACAACTGAAATACTTTTTTTTCTCTACTGATACCAAGCTTTCCCGTGGTAGGAGGTGAACCACATGCCTTCTGAAGCTACATTGTTCTTAATCATTGTTTTCAGTCAAGGCATTTTCTGCAGTTCCAGAAATGGAAACAATTCTGCAAAGATTTATACAACATAGAGACATCCGATTTTCACTGTTCTGATTTCCTAGGGCTTCACATTTTGTCCTTTCATAATCTCTCTTTCTTCCCAGTGGCCTGCTTCCCTACATATTAGGATTTTGTCACGCTTCAGGAATGGTATTCTCTAATTTAGTACTCTCTGGCCAGAACCAGGACAGATTTTAATTTTAGATTCAAATGATTTAAGATTAGTGCACCTGATAAGAAACGTTTTAGGATGTTTTCCTCCTCTCCTCCCATTAAGAAAAACAAGAAACTCTTACTTTACACACATTTCCAATTCTGTGCACTTCATGCAAATGTTAGCTGAACTATGGTGCAGAACTGCAATCTGTTACAATGGTGTACAATTTAGTTATACAGTACTAAGATTTTCACTAGAAGCGTCCAATTACCATCTAGTTTCCTACTCATTGGGATTTTGAATTTTATTTTTAAAAGGAAAAAAGGATTTTGTGATATTCCTGCAGAAGTGCTTATACACAGATAGTAAGGTGAGACTTCTGAGAGGATAGTCCTACTTCAATCTCTCAGAGATGGTCCACAGGATTCTTACAGGAGTCTTTGTCTCCACTAGCCTAAAGCAAAAGGGAGCCCCTGAAATGAAGTGACTAAAGTTATGTGGTGTGACCATCATGATTTACATTTGTAGAAATAATTTTTTTCTGAGACCTATCTTAAAATATCAACATGGGTACAGTCAAGTACTTCAGCATATAATAAACTGGTTATGTCAACACAAGAATCAGGTCCAGAGTTGAAAACATACTGAATGGCCCTATTTTATGCTCAAAGCTTATAAATGTAAAGCCTAAGAAAATGATTTTTGAAATAAAAAGATTTTTAAAAGAAAAAGAAATTCAACTTTCTAAGGAGACCAGAACCTTCATAGTAACTTCACTGTTTTCTGGAACAACAAAACAACAGAAGGAAAAAAAACCCACTACAGCTTTTTTTGAAACTACAGTTAGGGCAACACAGCTTGCCACTGTTAGAACTAAACATAAATTAGGCAAAATACATATCCAGTGTGTTGAAGCAACAGCTGAAGTTTGATATTAGCCTGGTTGAATCTCTGCCAGCATCTTAACATTTGGATACATATTTGAAACTTACTTAGACATCAAATCAAACATGTGTACCGTGCAGATTTGCATGCATAACCTTCTTTTCAGCAATGAAATTTTGTCTGAATAGCCTTAGATTTTAGCAATTACTCTCTTTCAGCTTAAAAGAAGGAAAGCTCTAAAAGGCAAAACCACTTTGCTATTCAACTGTATTCAAAAGTGTTTACACCCTGTAAGAGAACCCAAAAGCAAATCTGTGCTGTCCCAAAGTGATTATTTCATATTATATTTACTGCCTATGACCTGCTGTTCCATATGAATGGCCACACTGAGCCAGACTCTCTGTGACAACAGCCAGTAGCAAATATCTGGATAAAGAGCACAAGAGGAGGGCGAGCACGAAGCGGTACTACAACATATCCCTCAGTTTTTCAGGCACTTTCTGCACCAGAGAGGACATTTTTGCCTTCAAAACGCCCTCGTGAGATTTCATTTGCCTCATCACTTCTGAGCCCAAGCCTACCTAAAAGCATTTGTACTTCCACACGGCAACAAGTGCCCCAGGATTATCAACCTGGTACATTTCCAGCCTGCCACTGCCTCAGCGTCGCTTGAGGCTCCTCCAGTCCTTGGGTTATGAGAAAGTGTGGTTACTTGCTCCTTAGTCACCTTTTCCATGGCACCCAGGATTTTACAGCCTTCTGTCCCGTCCTCTTGACAGCCTTGCTTTCCTCAGCCCTAAGGAGGCCAGGTTAACCAGCTGGGGTTTGTGTGGGAGCCATTCCACCTCTCCAAGTATCCCTGCTGCCTGCTCCTGTTGCAGTGTGAAACGAGGAAGTGAATATCGGAAGTGCTCTGAGTTTTGGAGGGGAGGCACAGAGGTGTTTTAGATGGGTATGAGCCCATTAACTCAGGGGTTTTCTCAGTCAGGGTTAGAAACTTGGCAATATCAGCCTGGAACTGGCTAATTCTAAATTAACTAGCCCAAAGACAGGAAGCAATTCAGCAACTTGGAGCAGCATTTTGCAAGTGCTAATTAACTTAGCTTAAATTTTTTAAGAAGCAGTCTGAGCTAAGTAAAACAAACATGTTTCATGCACATTCTTCTGGCCATCTTTTCTCCTAGTTTCCACTCTCCCAGAAAGCTGTCATAAAAGGCTCCCTCCCTGGAGTCGTGCCCTGTTTTAGCTCCACTCATTTTTCCTCCTCCAGACTAAAACACACAGAGAAACAACTTCTGCAATTCCTCTTCTCTAGCTCTCATGCACCTGGCTTCTGACCAATAATTTTATAGCAAGGAAAACCCCCACTTAACTCTTTTCTGAGCTTCCAATTTCCAGATTTTTTTCCCATTTCCCTCTGTCCTACAGTTGTTTTCAAATCTTGAAAATGAGGAATATCATAGGAGAAGGAAAATAAAATTGAAGGTGGGCAGGGGAGGTATTTATATAGTCAAAGACATCAGGCAATTTTTTTTATGACCCCCACAAATCAAAAAATAACTGAAAAAAATTCAAGGGCAATATCATATGGAGACATTCTGAAGGGCATAAATCACTCCCAAGCAGTGTGAAAAAGTGGGAATTGTGTCTGAAACAAGGTAATGAGGTCAATACTGCCCCTTCCTAGAGTGAGAATTCAGGACTAGAAAAATTATCCGTATCTATCAGGAGTCAAGATTTTCCTAACCACGTAGTAGAGGCTGTAAAATTGCTTCTCAGATTGCACTCCTAACATAGAACTTGTATTAAAGGAAGAATAAATTTCACAGTCAAATTTTCCAATCAACATTTTATGGCACAAAGAAGGAAGACTGAAGTGCAAAGTGCACAAATCTTCATCAGACATATTCTGAAGGTATGGGTTCTACCAGAACAGTAGCTGTAAATTGCTAGTAAAAAGTATGTAAATGGTTTATAACTTTGTGACATTAGAACCTGCTTATGAATAGGCTTCTGAAATGGTCATCTCATTTCATTAGCAAGGAAATTATCCTGTTGTCTCTTCTCCACTGTTCTTAAATTCACCCTGTAGTGCTCCACATGAAGACACACATACACAGAGTTGAAACAGAACCTCTGGGCATGTTTTTGAGCTCCTCCACAGCAACTAACTGGACAAAAGCAAACCCTAACTCTGTTCATACATTGGAATTCTCTATGAGAGGCCCTGAAGATCCATTACCGGTTGTCTCACGTGTTTCTTGCCCTTACACATGCTGCTAGTGAGAAGTGGGGATGTTCCATATTGCATTTGCTGTAAGCTATACACACTGGGCACTGAAAAGGATGACCAGAAATCTTGCAGGATTTAATTTACAGTCTTGCATGTTGTAAGCCCCTCAGGACAGGAAACTCTCCTGGTTTTATATATCTATAAAACAACATGCATACCTATGACACTGTATAAATAACAGGATTGGATTAAAAACATCTGTAGACACCCTGGCTGATCTATTGTCTTTCTGCCTGCTGTCTCTTCATAATTTTTGATGGCAGAAAAGCCATTTCACACAACAGGAATGCTGGTGGTGCTGATCCAGCTATATATGAATCTGTACAAACATGTTAATAAGAGATACAATGAATAGAGAAATTAAAAAATAATAATAATCTGTCCTTCAGACATGACCTCCTGACAGGTTTCCACTTCATTTTTGTTTACTTTTGGGCAAGCAAATATAGGAAACATGGATAACTCAAAAGAGTTTCGGAAATGGGGTAGTAGGCAGTAAGGACAACATTTCTTTGATGCAGAGCTAAGACTGTTGTGATACAGCTTTTCTCTGGCTGCCCAAAACTGTCGGCAACGATTCATCTATTGTAAATTGCTTCTGTGAAAGCAAAAATAATGTATGTCCACAACATGGTGATAGTCACAGAAGATATAAAGAGATTCACATGCTGTGCAAGTATTGAGTTCAGAAATAATGCTAAAAGGGAGGCAGACTGTTATTGATACCAAGCAGGGAAGGGAACAACTACATTTCCAAGAGAGAGGCAAAGAGGAATCCTAAATTTAGAACAAAATTCAGAACTGAAGCCAAGATACTGTCACCACCAGAGCTGCGTGAACATCTCACAGAAAACCCTTCAACAGTTTTAAACTCAGCTCACTTAGGTTTAGAAGAGGGGGGGGAAATCAAGTCCCTTCACGTGAATCATCTCTGCGTCCTTCAAATCACCACGTAAAAATTAAAAATGAAACCCTTCCCTCCCTGCCCAGCTATATGCTTTTCTAAATTGATTACAAGCCTTTCCCTTTGACTCCCTAGTCCAACTTCTGGCAGCTGGTCACACGGTAGGTCTGCTGAATCGGATGAGTCTGCTCTGCTTTTGCAGTACACCTCAGGCTGCTCTCACAAAAGACAAACATTAATTAAATTTTCTCCATCTAATAAGAAACTTCACTTTTGCAGTAAGGAATTAAGAACAGTTTGAAAGATAGAAGAAAATGCTGTAAGTGTGAAACTGCATGACAGATGTTTTCTTCAAAAATGAGATGATCCAAAGATGTTCAGTCGGATCATTTCACATGCAAGTGCTTCCCTCCACCTTTCCATGTTATTCTCTCTATCCAGATCTATCCATATTTAATCTCATCCATTTTCCTCTGTCCTTGCAGCAAGTAAGTGATTTACTGATGATAGTTTACTTCTACAGTTTTATGCAGAAGTGTGGTGTCTCCTATTTGACTTTTACCACTAATTTTCCAACACTTTGAAGCCTAACAAGAAAAAAATGCTATGGAGCAGAACAATTCTCCCCTTACTCTTCTGGGAAAAGAGAGTTGCACACATAGGTACAGATGTATGAAGGCATACATATAGAATCCACATAGTTTCCAAATGTAGATTATGTGAAGCCTTTACACTGATAATAGTTTTTTGTCTTTCATGTCACAAGTCTGGATACCAGAGACTTTTGCTCTGCAAAGACGACAGAATGCTCAGTTTGATCAGGACCTTCGCTTAATAAACATCTTCCATAAAAACTGAGATTGTCTAGAACTGAAATTAGAGTGTGAGCAAAGTGTACTCCTGCCTGCTACACAACCAGAGGGTGCCAGGCCAGCTTGCTAGCAAGGGCTTAGCAGGTGTAAGGCACATCTGTTGCAGCTGGCAGCATTTTATATGCTGCTGCTGCATGACTGCAGGTATACTTAAACCCTTCTTCCTCAACCTCCTCCCTGTGCCCAGGAAGGGACTGACAAGAAAATAAGTCAGAAGCTTAGATAGTTTATTGCTTACTATAAGGGATTTTTATTAAAACACATGAACTGCAACAATAAAGCACCTTAGTGAGTAAGGACAGAATCAGGTTACTACTTGCACCAGCAAAAACAAGAGAGTCTCTGGCATGTTCCTGCTGCTGCGGAAGCAATCGGAAAAGGAAAGCACTAATGAAAGCAATTGAGTAGCTCTGAAAACATCAAATCCAAGAGGGTCCTAAAGTCTAACCCCTCGGCACAATACAACCTTTCCTGCTACACACAGAGCTCCAGCATTTACTAAAATCAGATTCTGCTTTTTAAATGTGGTCCACATTTGGGAGTACTATTTATTAGCAAGAACTACAGACCATTAACTCTGGGCCTACTAATCTCTACGGATCCATCCTAGACCTGCTGCTGGTTTACTCACATACCTTTTTGTTTCTTTTTCAAGCTCTAGAGAAAAGAAAGCCACAATTTAGAATTAAAATCTCAAGAATGCCAGAAACAGCTCACAAGGACAGTTCATCTGTTTCATAACAAAACCCTATTTATAACACACTCAAGTATTTCTTTGGAAGTCAGGAATTTAAACAAACAGATTTTCAATTGTCCCCTTTTTAGGGCTTTGAGATTAATTTCAACAAGGAGAACAAGCTCATTCATTCAGACTGATAGGTAAGGGAGAAGGTTTGGATACTTTCTCTAGCATTTAGGGGTCTTTTCTCACTGTATGACATTAAAAGTCTTCACAACTTATTTTGAACACACTAGGAAGAAGAGCAGCAGCTGTGAGGTTCTTGGCCAAAGTCAGAAACAGTTCCTACTGGACTTGGATGGTGGTAGGGAAAACAAAATGGAACACCCCCACCCCGCATACACACACACCACCTCAACAAAGGCATTTTCTGCCAAAAGCTAAAGAAAAATAAAACTATTAGACAAAATCCAGTCTTTTTTTCCAGAAGACTACTTAGGAGAGAAGAGAGAAAGCAAAAAGGGTACGGTAGACTTACAGGACTGCTGAGCATTCATTTTGACTTTCCATTACCCTGAAGAAGAGTGGTTTTTGTTCTTGCTAATACAAGCAACTGCTGAAGAAAAACATTAATTGACCATCAGCCTTTCCCCCTCCTGTAAGAGCAGTTAAAAGTTTTCTGGTAAGCTTCCTATTCTGAAGGGAATCAGCTCGAAAATCCTTTCTTAAATCAAGCTTTTCAGCTCGGACTTCTTACCAGTTGCCTACAGCTATTTTCCAAATAAGAGGAGGAGAAAGAAAAATCAGAATTTTGTGTACTCTTTCAAAACTCTCTTCCTTACCCTCAATCAGCTCTTCAAATGACTCAGACCAGTTAACCCCATGCAGTTATTCATCCATTCATCACAACATTCATCACTTAAAACAGTTGAAAAATCTGACTCCCTGTGCCTTTTGCTTTTGAAGTTCTTGATAAGGAATCGTTTTAATACACAAAGGACTTGAGGTATGGCATTCTAGCTAAATCACTTCCCTTTTGCCATGGTTCTTAAGCAAACCAGCTCTGTCCCACACTGTGTCAGTACTTTCTCTCATCTTGCTGTTCTTCATGTGACTTGAACGTGGTCAGTTGACCCTGAGCTGGACACCAGGTGTCCACCAAAACCACTTTGTCACTTCCCTCCTCAGCTGGGCAGGGGAGAGAAAATATAAGGAAGGGCTTATGAGTTGAGATAAGGGCAGGGAGAGATCACTGTCAGGGGAAAAACAGACTTGACTTGGGAAAATTAGCTTAGTTCACTACCAATCAAAATCAGAGTAGAATAATGAGAAATAAACCCAAATTTTCTTCCCCTTTTCAACTTCACTCCGAAATTCTCCATCTACTCCCCCCAGCAGCACAGGGCTGGAGAACAGGGAATGGGAGCTGCAGTCAGCTCATCACAGCTTGTTTGTGCTGCTCCTCCTCCTCAGCAGGAGGATCCCTTCCCCTCCTCACTCCAGTGTGAGTCCCTCCCACGGGCTGCAGTCCTTCAGGAACAGGCTGCTTCAGCATGGGTCCCCCATGGGGTCACAAGTCCTGCCAGCAAACCTGCTCCAGCTTGGACTCCTCTCTCCACCGGTGGGCAGGTCCTGCCAGGAACCTACTCCAGCATGAGCATCCTATGGGTTCACAGCCTCCTTTCAGGCATCCACCTATTCCAGCCAAGAGTCCTTCACAGGTTCCAGGGGGATCTCTGCTCCTCTCTTGACCTCCAAAGGGCACAGCTGCCTCACCATGGGCTGCAGGGGCCTCTCAGCTCTGGCACTTGGAGCATCTCCTGCCCCTCCTTCTGCACTGACCTTGGTGTTTGCAGAGTTGTTCCTCTCACACATTCCTCCTCCTCTGTCCAGCTGCAGCTGCTATTTCACAAGGGTTTTTTCTCTTCCTTAAATCTGTTATCCCAGAGTCACTACCACCATCGCCGATGGGCTCGACCTCAGCCAGCGATGGGTCCATCTTGGCTGGCATTGGCTGTCAGACGTGGGGGAAGCTTCTAGGAGCTTTTCACAGGTCTTTTTTAGGGCTTTTTCACACAAACCCAATACACTTGGTGTGTATCTTCTGCTTGCATTATTAATACAGAAAAACAAGGCAGAAATTTTATCTGGTGAAAGGTTTCTGCCTTTTTCTAGAACAACAAAAGGCTGTAGTATAAGCAGAGGAAAAAACCCAGAAATTATCCCAAGGATGAGTTTCATTTCTCTCAAAGTACATAATCACCCCCATTCTACATTGCCAAAGTTTAACCATACAAAATGCCAAAAATAAAGTATAGAAAACTTTAACACATACTCACTATTAGCAATAAATGATTAAAAACATCTGCATGGGAGGATACATGGCAGGAAACACAAGGAGTCATATAAACAATGCTCTGTGATTTATCCTAATACTGGGAATTGCAGGATGAAGGCTTTTAATCAGGTGGTCTTTAGCTACAGCCCTGCTGTTTGGGAAGCATAAATGTTTTTTATGAAGGCATAATACAGCATGTGCCTTCTTTTTGCAACAAGATAAGTTTACACTCATCACAGCTATGTGCATGTAAAGTTACAAAGACTTTCATAGTTTCAGTCCTGCTTGCAATGGTAATTTCTTTTTTTACATTTCTGTGTTTAAATTTACGTACCAACTTCCAGAACACGGAGAAAGGCAGACACCAAAAGGATTTCCCAGTGAATCATTTCTGCAGAAGGAGCATAATAAGCTCTTTGAGATACAAATCTGTCTTTATTTTCATGTGCTATATAGCATGAAGCTACCAACAATAAATCCTAAGAGGAAAATAAGTAAACATAGCAGTAGATTCCATCTCAGTTTTCCTGTATACTTTTAGCAAAGAGGGAATCATTGGATACAGAGAGGCAACATTTGAGGGAGGCATAACTACTACAAAGCAATGATAGAACAAATAAGAAGAAAAGATTGATGCCACCCAGTTCCTTCACACTTCAGAGTGAAGGAGGCCGTAATTGCTCAGCTGCAATTTGGATGTGGAGAGGAGGCTGGTGGGCTGGTACCGAGTGACAGCCACTGGGATCTTTAATGACAAGCTGCCACATAAAACAGGACAATGCAAACTGATGAATCACACAGACTAACAAGGAGGTACTGAAGATGAGCAGCCCAAGTGTGAAAAATAATTGGCAAGATGAAAAGATATTCCCGTGTATTGTGCATATGGGAAGGAGATGTGAGTACAACCGTCTGGGTTTAAGGCTTCCTATTGGAAACACAACACCCTGGTAAGCAGGACTGGAAAATTGTCTGTGATGTGTCACATGTTGTTTAACTGCTAATTCAAGACCAAAGCTTCACCTTCTAGATCCCAAAACAGTTTTAAGTAAAGAAGATGCTCCTACTTCAGTGAATTCTTTTCCATTGACATTTGGATCACAGGTTCTCAGGATTTCTAAGCATACTCATTTTTGTTGAATACAGTACCAGAAAAATCCAGAGGCATTTTGAAGAATTTCCTTTCCTTCATCCAACTATAATCTCTAAACAAGTCCCTATTCAGCAGTTTAAGCCCTCTAGATGTGTTCTGCACATTATCAGGCCAGATGCACAGTCAGTGATATTAATAGACAAGCCCAGCACAAGCCTTTCACTGACCAAGCTATTTTTTCCAAAAAAAAAAAAAAAAAAAAAAAAAAAGCATTGCTATATTTTATAATAATGTCCCAAAATCCTATCTATCTAAACCACTATCCCCCAATGCCAATCACAGTTTTACACCTCAGAACCACCATATTCTTCAGCTGCAATTAAGAAGGTTACTCACACTGTCTGCACTGCACAAGTAACAAATCATGAAGGGAATCCTCTGCAGTCTCTTCCACTAAAGAAGGTGTCTGTACCTTACATGACAAACCAGGATTACATGATGCACCATCACTAGATTTCTTTGCCCAAATGCTTAGAATCTCAGCTTGATTCACTGCCATACTCTAAATAATTTGTACAACAATAAAGCTGTCTTTTAAACAATATGGTACAGATTCAATAATAAACTCAATATAATATTTAAAATATTTAAAATAACAGAAAACTGATTAATCAACCAATGCCAAAGCTACTCAGACCACAATATTCAAGTAGGTCAAGACCTGCTATTTTTGTTTTTTGAAGTAAAAGGACAAAGACTGGTACATTTGCATTGTTCCTTCACCAGACAGATAGGGGTTGCCTAGAACTGTGACATCCTACATTCATTTTGTCAGAAAGCACCACTTCTGGATGCTGATCTTTCTGGATATAGTCACTGGAAAGGGTGACAATGAGTAGTTTGGAAGATGTAAAAATGTCATGTTTCTTTCACACTCTATCAAGAGCTGAAATGGTGGACTAGGTCAGGAAGATCATCAATTGCTACTATGGCAGTGCTTGTTCTTGACCAGAATGGGTCAGTAAAGGAGCTGTTTCCTTCCAGGTGGAACTCTGGGCAGAGACTCAGGCCCACTCCAGAACTCAATAGCAGAGCTCTCCCTTTGTTTTATGAACAAGTGGATTCTTAAAATGGGTTATTTACTGAAAGAGTTGTAAAGCTCCAAATGGTGAAACTGTCTCCGTTTATGTGCTGTGTTGAAGAAAGTCAGGCTTGGCACATGTTTCTCATTAGCTGTGCTAAAGCAGCTCAGTTCCCCTAGAAATTCCCAGATTCTCCTTTGCAATAGGGTAATCTAGAAGGCCCCTAATTTTAGCTCTTCAGTCTGAAAGGGCGGCACATACATAAGTAGTGCTGAGTGAATGCTGCCGAAATGTCTATGATTATGTGGAATGCTAAAGAAAGTGGGCTTTCTTGGCATATACAACATCATTAAATCTTCCAAATAATGTCTAAAAGCAAGGAAGCCTTATAGATATTTGTGTAATGCATTTCACGTATGGAGCATTCACATTGCCACCTTACACCTCTGTCAGTGCAGCCAGCTGACACTGTGTGATCCAGGATCCCAGTCACACAACCTGTTGCAAAATGGTCACAGCTAAAAGCTGGCCCCTCTGCAACCCAGTGTGCTGTCTATGCCCAAAGTTTAGGCCAACATTAGCGCATTTGCAGGTTAACCCTAGAACCTGGATACCTACATTTTTAAAATTTGTTATTACTTCTGAATAGGGAGAAGTAAAATGGGTCAAATGCATGACATAGTTTATCTAGCACTCCTTATAACAAAAGTGGTGTATGCTTTCATCTGACCTTCTCATTTTCAGGCATATTAAATCACTTTTGAACTGTTTGCTAGTTTTTTGAGAACAGCTTTCAAGATGAGGTAATTGAAGGAAACCTATCAATATAGTATATATTTTCAAATTAATAATGTTCACATACTGTTCAAATAAACCCCCAATTTAGCACAATCTGTTTTCAGACAAGCCCTCCATTTTAACCTCCACATGGAAGGAAATCTAAGTGACTTCCTCATCTCACTTAATAGAGAACATATGTTCAAAGATAATACTGTGGGCTTGCTTTGAGAAGCTGTTCCTCCTCTGACAGAGATGCTGGGAGCTCACAGAGTAACACTGATACATAAGGAATGGACAAGTTGCCATAAATCTCAGACACTGCAGAGATCAGTTCAGAAGAAAAGACTGCTGATCCAAGAAACGCACACACACACACACACACAAACACAAACAAAGCAGCCTGGCAACAGGTGAAAAAAGGAGCTGATATAGCCCCTGGAAGGATCAGAACTAAAAGCCACCTCAATCCTAATTTTTTTAGACAGGTCTGAGGGGTAGTAGTTCAGACACAGAGAGGATGGAAAAAAGAAAGGGATCTCTACCACCACAAAGCACAAGAAGCAGCTCTGGAATAGAACTGTTTTAAATCTTTGCATTACAAAATGTCTGGAACAATTTGAGATGGAAATGCTCTGGTAATATCAAAATAATTTTCACTTATTTTATAAATATTTATGTAGCTCAGATTTACTTTTATAACTTACAGAAAGGATGTAATTGTCACTTGTTTCTCCAAGTCTCAATTTTTCAATCTACAAAAGAAGGTCAATTCACCTGCCAAGGCCATTGTACTTGATGCTGGAAAAGTCACTAATAAAACTCACATTCCTTGAATCGCAGTCAATTCACTGATTCATCACACTGTGCCCATAAACAAGCCAACACTTCATTTGCATCTGGAAACAAATCGAGGCCACTTCATTCCACTGTGCTCAATGCCATGCCCTCAGTCACTAAGGTGGGGGCCAAGTACGATCACTTAAAACAAGTAATAGAAGAAAAACAAAGATTCATCACCAGACATAATTAACATTTCCTTGCAGATTTATCTGATCCTACAAAGCCACCAAACCTTTCAAATTCATCCCCACCAAATCAATGACGAGAATCACCGACCAATTTTTTCAGTATGCTTTGGCACACCCCATGTTAGAGCCATTTGCCTAAAAACCAGAAAGTATAAGCTGTCTTAATGGGAAGAAGGGACAAAAATACATGGGTAGAAACCGGCCAGGTGAGAAACCTGACGGCTACATTCTCAGTTCATTCTGTGCAGCTCATCCTTCAGCTCACAAAAATACATTCAGGAGATACATTTTAGATCAGAGGACTGCTACCCTGGAGGACACAGCTCACGTAGCCTAGACCATCTCCTCAAAGTCACCACTTAAAACCAACCTTACCAGTTAAGGATCAGTCCTTGTACCTCCAGCTGACAGGCAGCACCAACTGCACAGATATCCCAAAGCCTGAACACCTGGAATAAGTAAGGGTAAAGAGATCATGACATAGTCACAGGCTGAACAAAGTAACATTCACTTATACATTCAGAAGGACGAAAACAAACCAAACAAACATACACACACATCATAAACAAGAGACTTCACAAAGATTTTGCAAATAAGCCTTTAATGGTGAAAAATGAAGCTGTCCTAACATCTTGGAATTCCTGGGAAGAAACATGCTCAATAGCTCAGTAATTTAGGCATTCATATAAATTCAAAACCTTTCCTGGCCCAGGATCTGAACTCCAAGCCACTGGTTGTCTGTTGCTGCTGTTGCTGTGTATGTCCTACATATTTATCAAGACACAAAGAACAGCAGTTTGATCATTAGGGACCCCTCAGCATTGATGCCACAAGAAAGGGACCACTTTACACGCATTAACTTGTGTTTCAAACACAGAACAGAGCCAGAGCCTGAATTTCCTACAGTATTTGTACACAATCCCTTGCTCAAGCGCAGATTTGGTGCTCACTGCAGATCATGTCAAAGGGGAAAGCTTAACCTTATTATGCCAACCCCTGGTACAGCAATAACAAAAGCTGTCGTCTGTATGAGCTGGGCCTACTCAGACCAATTCTTCAGCCACATAAATTTTGATGCTCCAAGTACCAGCATACGACAGACATGCAATCCTGAGCTTCCGCTGCATGAAACAGAGATTCGGAAATGAAGCAGGTGAAATACTTCATTCCACATTCCTAGGTAAACATTATATGAAAGTTTCTGAAAGGTGACAGCCTCAAATGTAGACATTGGATCATAGAAATGAAAGCTTCATGAAGAGCAGTTCACAAAAAAAAAAAAAGCTCATCTGTATATTCCAAAAAACATTTGCACTTTTAAAGTCCTGCAATACTTTTGAGTCACATCACTCTTTTTTCATGGTGTTCTAATTTCAGTCAGGACAGGGTTAATTTCTGTAGTAGCCCGGAGAGGGCATGGCCAGGACACAGAGGATATTCTGCACCTCACATCATTTCTGGGGGCAGGGAAAAAAGACTCTCTTTAGGAAGAAGGGGCTCCATCCAGTTGAGAGAACCGTGTCTGAGAGAGCCACCCAGTATTGTCTTATCAGGGGGTTGTCCCCATGTGAATCATTTCTTTTCTTACACCTCTTCTTATTAATATTGTTGTTGTTACTGTTCATTTCTTATCTCATTGATGTTTCCAGTAAATTTTTCTTATCTCAGCCCATGATCTCTGCCTTTTGTGCCTCCAGCTGGAATGGGGCAGGGAGTAGTTCATGGTTTTTAGTGGGAGTACTCAACTGGAGAATACCATTCCTAAATTATGACACATGTGCATATTACAAAGTCATTTGAAATGTAAGGTGTTTTTGTCTGCCTTATTGCTTGGAAATCCTTGCAGATCAGTGAACAATGAGTTGCCTGGTCTTAAAAATAAACCTTGGAATATCAGGGTGAAGAGGAGATTAACTGTAGCATCAGGACACATGCAGGATGAGTTATTGAAGAATGAACCCATAAGCCCCAGCTGGTTTGTCACAGATATTTCTTCAAAAATACAAAATTATCTACCATTAAACCACAGACCAGAGTTCAATAAACATGAAAACTTGATAAATGCAGAAGTTATAATAATTTTTTAATTTTTCATCAATGACACACACAAAAAAAAATACAAGTCAGTTTGAAATCAAATTGCCATAAAGCACACCCTAGGTTTTTATAACTCAAAAGACAACTGAAAAGATTTTTTTTTTTTTTTAACTATTTGGGAGACAGTTTTGTTGTAGCAGAACTGTTTACAGCCTGCCCCTATAAAATGGATCAGTCTGGCATCAGTAAATTTTACTCAGCAAAGGACAAACAAAAATTAGGCATAAGAAAGAAACTTAGCCAGCTTCAGCTGCCCCTGTATGCACACTGAAAAACTATTTACTCTGTTGTTCTAGTTCTGAAGTAGTATTTTAAAGTTTGTAGAGAATTAGGTCCTGGGCACTCAGCCATAGATCTTTAATGTATGAGTCCTTGCCTGTATTCTACCCCCAACAAAGTGAGCAACAGAAAACACCAAGCAAGCTTTAAGTGTGTCTGCAGAAGGCACCATCTCCATTATCAGGAGGACTGAAAAGGTATCTTGCAGTCCTTTTTATTCACAGAGAGGTCCCAGGGCACTCTTACTGCCAGGGCTAAAGGCTCCCAGGATCCAGGAGCTTCCTATTCTAGAGCTTAGTCTCCTTAGCAGCTGGTCACACACCAAGTCCAGTAGGTTTCAGACCAGTGCTCAAAACAATGTTTTAGAAAATGGTACCATGGAGCTTCAGAGACTGGAAGAGTATTTTAGAGAGAACCAAGAGTACTGATGTTTCACAAAGCTTTTTTTCCACTATCTTCTGTATGTTCGAACATAATCATAATTACTGAAGCTTAAGTAAGTCAATGAATGAGACGTTAAGAATGTTTATTACTATTTATAGCAGTACAAACTGTGACATTAAATAAAAAAAGTCTTTGAAGATCTGGAGTCCAATGCTTACAGATACTATCTTTTGTATCTAGTACTTTAGATGGAAATTAAGATAATCCAGAAAAGAGATGGAATAAACACACAGCTGGTAGTCAGATCTAGGAGTTTTTTAATAGTCCTAGTATAATATGAAGCAGCACATTTTCCAAATGCTGTTTGTATCTTAATATCATAAACTTTTAGCTGACCATTATGAAATACTCAAACACATTAAAGTTTGCAATACCCTTTTCAAAGCTGATTCATAAATATTATTAGGAATTATCCATGTAGTTAATTCCAACATTTGCCAAAAACGTTTTACAACACTTTCATTTTAAAAACTAACATCAGGAATCAATTATAAGCTTTAGCTCAAGTGACCTTATCTCTTCTTGTTGCACAGTACCAAAATGGGCCTAATTCTCTCCCCTATCTGCACAATGTCCCTTCTGCACTGTCTGTTCAAGACGAGCTGCTGGACCAGCCAGCTGCAGGCTCCTCTGATTTAGAGATCTAGGAAAAACTCACTTCCTTTTTGGAATGAGTCCCTCTTGCCTTTCTCATTTTAACAGTCCCGATGTAACCACAAGGTTATTCTCCACACTCACACCGAGATTTGGCCCTTTGACATTTTGAGTCACACTAAGTAGTCCATTTGTCTTTTAACAAGATTACTCCTTGATTATCTCTTTGGAAGGCAGTTGATCAATCAGTACTAATTAATTCATTTAGACAAAGGACCTAGCATCCAAATGCATGTATTCAAAATTCAATGTCACATTTACCTTCAAGTTCTTAAGTATTTTTAGTAAGGGATCTACAGAAGTTAATATCTTATTAGGTGCCAATAGCTTCATTACAAAATATTAATCACCTTTATGGTTTCTTCTTACTAGACCCTGAAGTGAAACCGATTTGAAATATGAATAGAGAACTAGAAAAGACTGACTTCCTACGGCTTTAGCTCTCACACTGGATTCTCCCATGGCCACAAAAGCACTGAGCTGACAGAAGCAATCAGGGCAGTTCATACCATTGCTGCCACCTACAGATTATCTGATAACAGATAAAGGCTGAGCTAACACTCACTCTCCTAATGAGAGCACTGATAGATAGCTGGGAAGGAGAGATGGATCGTATTTTCATGAAGCTCATAGAAATCAAGTATCTTAAAGATTGATCTCCGTCATCAGCTTTGGTTCAAGTCGAGTGAAAGAAATGAAACAATGCAATGAGAGAGAATGGCTTCAAAAGTTCTTAGGGGAGGGACAAGCACCAAGAAACTACAATCTTAGTCTCATTTCCTAAAGAAATCAGGCTTATATTGTTTAGTTTATTACCATATATACACCTTTCAAACAGGTTAGATCATTATAAAGTCATACTTCAACATTTTTCAAATTGTACTTATGTTAGGAGAAACTGAGAACCTTGCCAAATGAGTATGACCTAGTAACTTGAGGAACCTTACCAGGCCATATTCAGAAAAAACAGCAAACTGTTGAATCCCTTACTCTGAGGGGTTTAATGCCCCTCAATAACACTACTCAAGACACTGCAGACTGACTGTCCTGCAAATACTTGCAGTTTCCCCGTCAGCTCACAGAAACCTCACAGATTACCACTTGGTTGTCATTCCAGAGGAGAATTTGTTCCAGACCATCCCATACCCTGAAGCATGAGAACAGTGAGTCTAAGAGGGCCTTTTCACAAAGTTTCTCTCCATTTTTTTGAAGTGTGTGACCAGACCTGTTTTAGCACATTTATGAGGACTGCTTGGGAAGTCTGACATTTACTAAGCTCCTGGTGCGCCGAGATTTCAATTAGTTTATTTCCCTTTCTTCAGCTGACAGCAGCTGATCTGACTAACCAGCTTCAGAATCTCTGCTAAACTGAGCCCTGTCCTGAAGGAGCTGCTTCATGTCTTTGACATTAAAGGAAGCTTCAGCAGACTAGGATTCCAATTTTGTCCTGCTACTGACTGTACTGTAGCCATTTGTTTAGTGATATATTTAATGAGGTCAGCATAACTCAGCATAATGTACTCCTAAATATATTTAGTATTGATTTCCTCCTCCTCACTAGCAAAGTAATGTTGGACAGACTGCCAAAATATTAATTTGTTTTCCAGGCATTTTCTCTTCCTAAGGTTGATTCCAACAGTTAGATTGAGAAAATTTAATCTATCATCTCCAAAAATGTATTCTACATCCAGGTGTCCTACTGTTTCCACCTCCTGGTATCCTTTTCTTTGCACTGGAAAGCTGGGCTCTGAGCTCCTGACAGCTATTTTCTTCAGCATTAAACTCTCTGTTCAGCATTTGCCTTCCCTTTCAGGTGTTGCCAGTGAAGAATCTACTTCTCCTCAGCGGCAGGCCAAATCAGTCCTCATCCAACTGATGGTGAGGACATTTTAAGCTCAGAACTGCTTTCCTCAAATACTCACAGAAGTGTTTTTCCCAGGAAATCTCATCATTAATTTCATAGTTTTTTGGCTAAAACATGTCAGCTAGCATCTGTTCACAAGCCTGCATAAGACACAATTCCCTATTTTATACAGATGGCATTACATTCTTTCTATCAGCCCTTGTATAAGATAGCACATTTGCATCCAGCTTCAACAAAACATTGAAGTAGGTAAATTGGCCGATGTATTTCAGCATCTCCCAGACACAACAGCAGCTAGCTGGGAAGAAGCTTCCCTTCAAAACATCCTGATCCACAGGTATCCCTTACAAGCCAGCTTAAGGTTTGCTAAGTTTTCCGTAACACTGCATTAAACAGTACCAAAAAAAAAATCCACCAACCCAGAACCCCAAACAACAAACCCATCCACAGGTACACCTTCTCTCCTTCATCCCACAGGAGAACTCCAAAATGGAAAAGGGTCGTTTGGAAACAGCAATACTAGCATGAAGAGTTTTCTTTAAATATAATCACAAACATTATTTATTTATGAGCACTGAAGAAAAAAATTCCAAGTATTCAGGAAACCCAGAGGATGCCAAACCAACAGTGATTTCAGTTTTGATGCTCTCCTCGCATGTAATGTTTCTGTACCATTTGGTGTGTTAACATCAAACATAAATTAGAAATACAGTCAGTGCAATCAAATCAGCTTTCTGAAACATTGCCTTTCACTTTCTCAAATATACATCACTAATTGCATGTTAATTTTTGTACTTTTAATATAAACTAGGAATTTTCTCTCCTTGTTTACTAATTCTAGTGTATTTAATTAGCTGCACTGATAGACGTTTGCCTCCATAGGATCCATTCTTAATGAGAATGGAAAAAGCTTCCAAAGCTCTGTGATAAGCTGTTCTGAAAGCACGCTCTGCTTTTCCCAAATGTCTCTTCCCAGCCTCTTTTAACTGCCCTCTCCTTCCATCTTGTAGCTTACTCCTAAATATTTCTAAACTGATCTAGCAAAAAAACACAGTCTAATATTTCACAGGTGCACTCATGCTCCTGAGGGTAAATGTATCCCCTGTCATCACCATGGTCAACACATTCCTCACAATCATATTATCAGCTGCTTGTGTTGTTTCTGTCCTTATGGAGTGGTTGGGAAAGCACACAACTGCCATGTGAAAGACTTCCAGGTGCAAGGTTATAGCTTCGCATCTGTTTTTCTTCTCATGAGAGGTCTTTTTTCCCCTCCAATCTTTATAGGATTTCCATGTGGCCTTATTATGTTATCACTAGCACATGAAATATACACAGTCTTTAAAAGAAGAGAAAATACTATGCAGAGTGAAAGCAATGCTGGAGTACAAGATTAAAGTGACTTTAAATTATTCCAGGCTTATACTTCATAATGATTATGCTAGCCAGCATTCTCAGCTATCTTCATTGTCTTTTTTCTTCCAGTTACATATCTCCAAACCTTCTTTTACCTAAAACCCAAGACCTATCTTTCTTACAAGACATTGGTGTAAAAGGCAATCCTCACTTGGACAACTCCATATGTGAATAGCCAAATGATTTCCAACAACACTTCCAATTCTCAGTTTAATTTTAAGGAAAAAATGTCATCCCTTCAGGACCTTAGAGGCAGTTGGGTCCACATCTGGACTTTGCATCCTTATAAAAGACAGGAAGCAAAGGCTCTTCTACATCTGAATCGAACCCTGGAAGTTGAGGAGAGTCTGAACTCCCCCAAAGCACACTACCAGCAGCAGAGTCTAGATTAGATATTTTACATTACAAATCAATAAGGGGGAATGACACTGTGAGTACAGGAGCAATCCTCAGTCAAATCTGTTATTACATTAAGGGTAGCTGTCACAGAAGCTTACAACTGAAATCTTGAAGTTTTTTAAAAGAGGAAAAACCTGATTCTAAATTAAGAGAAACATATTTTATTTTCAAGACCTATGCAATTCACTTGTTGCAAATGAAAGGGATTTTTGTTTCATATGAACTTATTTTTAAAGGGTTTCTTCTTATCAATTTCATTAGCACCTCAACAGCATTACCTGCAGGTTTGCATACCTAAACACATAAATGGAAATTACATGAGAAATCACTAGGCTTTGTCACTGAGCTTTCATAGACCATCACAGTCTGTCTCTTACCTTGTCCCACCTACCACAGTTTGTTTAATGCAGTTATCTCCATTCTGCACTGTGAGGTAGACAAGTACAAGCACATTGGCCTTCTTTAATCTCTCCAAGTGTCTTCATTTTCCAGAATTCATTCACATATTGAAATTGAAAGATGAAGATTCTGAAATTACCTCATAAGCAGACTAGAACTTCTACTACATATCAGAAGAAACAATCAATTTCTTTTTAGACATCAGTGTATACTTAAATTCTCTCCAGTGAATATAGTAAACATCCGTAAAATTTATTAGTAGGTCGCATGTCCTTGCATGTCACTCAACTAAACAGCACATGCAGTTTTAGTAGCTGTTAGCTTAGAAAACACAATTCAGTTAGAATGAAATTATGCCAAAATTGGAGTCCAGAAGATTTATACTCTGCCAGATTGCATACAATACTCTTGTTACAACTAACATACAAGCCAAATTCCAATGAATATATTCTTATAAAATGGTTTGAAATTCGGTAACATTAACCCTGCTTTGGATTTCAGACTCTGTTAGTGCTCCCCAACAAGTAGCTTGCTGTTACAGTATCAACTGTGCTGCTTTTTGAGTAGACTATATGATGATATTTTCTCTACTATTTAGAGGAAAACTTGTAGGAAGCCGTAGGCACAGAGGAGAAATAGAAAAGAGATGCCCAGGGAGGCCTGTTTTCTCCCAGGGCTGGTACAATCAATACTCAGTATCATTGAAGAAGCTGTTTTTACATATGAAAAATAGTAGGATAGAATAGCCAGTAACCTCTAAAATCATTTAAATGCAACTATTTATGTTTTATACTTTGAATTTTAACGACAAAGGAATTTTGAAGATTCCTCAATATTAACATCACTTGAAAAGAAAACTAAAAGCGGCTATGTTCTTAAAAGAAATATTTTTTATAATAAAACATCCTAATTTAGTTGAAGATTTAGACAAATGTGAAATAAGAGTACTGTAAACTTCAGAAGAGTATGTTCCAGGTGTAAGAGGAATATTACAATAAAATATTTGAACATCTACATGCGAAATTGAAACTTCCTTCAGAAGGGACTTCTGAACAGCTTTACAAAGCATGTGGTGCTAGCACTAAAACCCACTTTCTATCTTCTATGGATTCAAGCCATTAGAGAGCAACTTCTTGTAATAAACCTACAAACGAAATCTTTTGGAAAATAATTTTGTTCACTTTGCCTACATTTCACCCTCAGTGTAACCATACTGAGATCTATCAAGAAGCCCAGGAACAGCTGGGTAAAAATACTAGCTTAGCTCTCCTTTCTAAAGAGGCCAATCATGTAACACGTTGCTTTCTTACCAAGAACAATTTTACTTTCACACATAAAATAATTTAACATCATCTGAAGAAAAAAAAAGACTTCACATGGCAGCATTTTGCATTAAACTGTCCTACACTGATTTTTAACTCGTTCAGGGAAGACTCTTACCTCTATAAACCATCCCTTGGAGATCCCATTGAGTAGATCAGGGATTCTGAAAAAACAACAGAAGACCAAGCCTATCCTCTAGAAAACATGAAACAAAGCCAGCCACTACACTAATTCTAGTGGAAGGGGACAGGTTCTCTGGAGGGTGGGATAGAGGCTCAGCAGATAGGGTGGGATAAGCAGCTATTCTCCCTGGTGGAAGGTTCGAGCTGTTACGAGTTTGCACCAGGAGTATGAGCTTTTGAGACCCTGCAAATTCAGCAAGTCAAAACATCCATTGTAAACTTTGGTCTACTCCTCGTGGAGAGAATGGTCTGGAGGTGCCTCAAGCTCCTTCTGGGTTGAAATAAGGGGTTTGAGGACATGATCCAGTGCTGTGTTTCTGTATCTATACTTACCCTATGATCTTTTTATGGAAACTCTTCTGCTATCGGGGTCTCCTATTCCATTATCTGTTGCCCCAGATAACAGAAGCTAGGAAGCCTAGTTAATTCTGTGAGGGCTCACATTTCATTTCTCATCCCAGTGAGCTTAATAAAACTGGTTGAATAAACTATATATACAAAGAGTGGTTTAGAAAAAGTACCATTTAAATTTATTTCAATCCAGTCTGACTATAATATTTTAAGGTTAACTGCTGTAAAGCTTTACTGCTATGGATGAAGTTAACTATTTGCTTAGCTATATTTGCCTTTAAAATTTATTTGCAACAGATGCCACTGTATTTGCTGACACAAACCACATACGTCATATACACCAGGGACAGAAGTGGGATAGAGACTGGAACATTCCCAAAGAATGGTCACTCTTAGATCCCTAGGGAGGTACTTTAGTAATGGGAAATTACTGAAGTAATTTTACTTTACAATGGGAAAACTCTTATTGCTGCTGATAATGAAGTAATTACACTGACTAACAAAAGAAAATACCTTCAGGACTGTAAGTTTGTTATCTGCAACCCTTTTTGTCATGGACGTTCTTAAAATCTTGGAAGAAATAAAAACAAGTTGTCATTGATGAGGTTCTTGCCCTATCAGGAGAAAAACAGAGTATGTTTGTAACTCCAAATATCAGATAATATTAGCAGAATTATTTCATACTACGCTTGTCATTGTCAGTAAATAGCATTCCTATCAATAATTTAAATTTATCATAAACTGGCATAAATTCATAATCTCATGGGTATGCAGCCCATTACAATTCAGTGAATAATAGATAATTTACACAAGCATCTAAAACTTTCTCAATGTAGGAAAGCTATACAAAACATACCAGAATCCCTGTGATGATGGAAAAAGCAAAATGAACCCTCCTCCATGTTGCACTGGAAAAAAATAACTGAAGATTTTGTGGGATCCTACAAAACCCTATAATGGTTCAGACCTCCAGATGTACAATAACTGGCAGACAACAGCAGCAACCAATCTCTGATGTTTTGGCCCAGGAGTTAAAGCTAAGACCTTGAAGAAATGACAAAGCTTCTTCATCCATGACACAATGCAAAGGGCAAAATAACAGTGTATTTTCTGGCCATTTTTTTTCCACAGAGAGGAAAATTAATGCTTCAAGGGAAGCTATTTCCTGAGGAAATAAGCATTCTTCTTTCATCTTTAGACTGCATTTTATAGTTGTAAGAAAATAAAATCTTATAAGAGTTTATCTGGATTTCTTACCTGCTAAGTATTTGAATTATGAGGATTTATTTGTGATTTTAAACTCATTCCCATTATGTGGGATATTAAGAAACAAAATTTTTCATGGCCTTAAATTGGAAATTCATATACTCATATAGAGCCATATTTCTCTGTATTATGTGGATACAAAAATGCTGCTAGCAAGGATTTTCTTGCTATTTTCTAAGCCTGCGAGAGACTTTTCTCTCTCACAGAAGCGGTAGCAGAGTTATGTAAACAATCAAACCACCTGCAACCTTGAAAAGTCTTATTTATAATACAGTAGAAAAATATTTTGACAATGGATGTTTTAGGATTTTAGCCAATCACCCCAAGGGGTGGCTGATCCTTTGTCCAATTAGACTATGAAGAAAAAAGTCTATAAAAGAGTTTGTAAAATAATTAAATAAATCGATCTTGCTGCACAATTCCTGCCTGCTGGATCTTCTCTCCTCCTCCTCCCTACGGCTGCCGGACACGGTGATATACTCTAGGGCCACGGTAATAGTATTACACTGAGTATTATTTAGAATCAGGTTTTCATATGCAAACCCAAAGTGTTGAACTGCAATGAAAAACTGTGGAAGCTTAGATTTTTACTACCAAACCTGGAGTAAAAATGTGATACATAAACAGCAAAAGGATGGATGGATAGATGACGGATAGAAGGATATTTGGAAAGACAGAAAACAGTATTTTGCTTTTCTGTTGAAGATTGTTAATGGTTCAGCACTGTACAAAACAAAAGGAGTAGAAAAAATGTGCTACATTACAGGATGGTTTGGGGATTTTTTTAATGACTGTAACAGTGACAGTAAATGGGATGTACTAGCAATGGTAAGCTTGGCAGAAACTGTGCTTTAAGGAACAATTTGAATTAAGGTAAATTAGTAATTTCCTTATAAAAGGTGAGAGACCTTCAGAAATATGATACATATGGGCTTTAACAGCACTCCCTGATGCTGATTCATGTTTGAAATTGAACAACATAGATCAACATAACTATCATCAAGAGGTCAGCCTAAATAGAGCTTCAATAACATCACTAAGAAAACTGTAAGAAGTTTGGATTGCTGAATTCCTTTACAAGCTAAATGGATGGTTAAAAGGTAGATAAGGTAGCTGGTTAAAAAGAGTACTCGGTATTTGAAACATTCAAAGTTCCGTGCCCGTCCTGATCACACAGCAGCTGTCCGTCACCGGGTCACAAATTGTCTGACGTTACTTCTTTGGAACTTGTCAGTCCTCCACACTGATTCACCGTTTTCCTTCTCATAAGAGACTATATATTTCTCAATGCAGCTATTTATTTTTAAATAATTATAAAGATGAATTCTCAGTAATTATAACGCCTTCATTTTACTTTCCTCAGAAATTCCTCAGACTAGCAAGCCCCGCATTTCTAACAAGGGGATGATTTCTAAATAAAATTAAGGGAAATCCTCTCCTTACATCCTACAAAGAACTGATTGACAGTGCAAGAAAATGTATTAAAATACTGTCCTTGGATAGACTGCTTTTGATCTGGCAGTTATGTTTACAATTTCAGTAGGTAAGCAGTAAAGTTACTGCACTTTGTGCCAGAACCTGATGCCTAATTATCTCAGCCAAACATCCTGTCCCATAAAGCAGGTTTATGAATGATCCTGACCCCAAATAATACTTCAAATTTTGATTAATTTTGAAGGAGAAAAAGAAGCTGCTTTCTTCATCATTTTTTCACAGTCCAGCAAGCAAATACCCACTTGTTGCAAAACAATCTTACAGTGAATAGCTTTCACAAAGCTAAATACTGTTGTATGCTATCTGTAAATCTAAGCTATAAATCTAAACCTATCCTGTGCTTAAGCACTTCAGCCAATAGAAAATATGGCCTTTGGTGTATCTGTGTGTTTCAGCATCCGTATTTCTTTACTACAAATGTTTTACCATGTCTTCCACATTGATACGTTCAGTTGTACTATTCTGGACTAATGCAAGAATTAGGTTAGTCACCAAGAAAGGAACCTCAGGGTAGAACATCCAATTCTGAAAGTTATGATTAATTAAAAAAAGACACTCACAACCAAAAGGAACAGAAAATTAGCTGCTCCACCTTTTAAGAACATCTATTTCTACTAAGATTTTACACATTACTGAACAGATTGTTGGGAAGGATTCATTGTTGGTCTTTTGGAAGCAGAGAAATTCTTTTTCTCTAGCTTCTTTTTTTAATTATTATTATAAGATTTCCTACCTACCAATTACAGGAGCTCAATATATTTAGCTGAAATTGTGGGTAACTTCAATATAATCTTAAGTAGCTGACTGAGAGGAAAATCTCTCATAAAAAGTTAGAAAGGGTTTTGCACTAATCAGTGGGAACGGACATTTATCTTCTTAATCATAAGTCTTTTATGTGGGTTACAAAACAAGTAGCAGATTCCATCTCCTTGGCATAATTCAGGAAGTTCAGGTTCTGCTGTTAGAATCAAACAAAATTTAATTTAATGCTGAAAACTACCAACTTATCTAAAACACTGCTTGTTTCAGGCAGTCCATTAAAGATGTTGACAGCTATTATCTGACAGTGAAAGTAACAGGCTTACAATTAACTAAGCATTGCAGAGTTCAGACTGTAAAAGAAAAACTGAAGACATTTTAATGGAAAAAGCTTTTCCTGAACGTTTAAAAAATCCTTTCTAATTTACCAAACAGTCTGAAACCCACTAAAGAGATCCTCACTTTTTGATGCTTCATGCTAAACAGGATGATATACATGCTAATTCTATTGAAGTTTGTGCAAACATAAGGGAGGAAGATTACTGGTTTATGAGCAAATTAACTCCAGCAATTCAGTTCCAAGTATCTGACCCAAAAATGTTGACATGTAGATGCAAATAACCACAAACAGAGTAACACTCCAAGAGTGAGGGGAGAAAACAGGGGAAGCACTCACAAAACCCAGCCATGATTCCCTCACAAACTGTCTGTCAGAGACAGCAAGATTTCCACACAAGAAGGGAGTTGTAAATCCAGAGCTCTTTTCTGGGCACTCTGAGATGTATGTAGAACGTGGAAGCCCTGCTCTAGAGATCAGAGCCATCAGCAGTGGACTCTGTACCTGGAATCAGTCATTGAGATGGTTTTTTTTGTGGGCATGGTAAGAAAACTGACTCCATTTTAAGCTGCTTTATATTTGGTGGTAACAGAGACAACACCAGAGTTGTAAAAGTGTGGTAAAATTAGCTGTGATGAGGAAGTATATGAAATTGTATCCATTAGAAACTGATATCTGGCATTTTTACTGGAATAATGCCATGACACCCGTAAATTTAAACTACTTATACTAGTGGCAAAATGATGTCCTTAATGTTTGGGATAAGCCATGTTTTAGTCTCACGACTTAAAGTCAGACACACAGGCAAGCAGACAGATTCTGACATTGTATCTGAGAGTATATCTCTAGTGTTTCTCAAAGTTAGGATGAACTTCAATGGTGAGATCTCTGTGGGAATACACAATGCCAAAGCTCGAATCCCCCAAAGCCCTGAAGTACATGCTCAAAATCAAATATGAGTTTTGCACGGTGGAATAAATTTATAAATGCGCTTATGTTTAGGTGAGTGCCTCAGTGCATGGTTGAATATAGGCCTAGATATCTTAGTTTACTGAGGATGCTTTTTATTTCAGCATATCACTAATAAGAACTTTATCTGAACAGGTTTTTTATGCTTTTCTATATGTGGGTTGTGCTTAGATAAGTTGACAGATAGACACACAGGTAGATAGGTATTTTTCCCTGTCTTAACTCTGACAGATACATGAAACACTGTCCTGTCAAGCTCTATTCTAAACTAATTTCTTCTGACTACCATAAAATATTAATGATGTAGAAGATGTTTCAAGAGAAGAGCATTTGTGTTAAAGTTCTAGATAGAAAATATCAGAAAACTGTCACCTCTCAATTAAAAATAATGCAATATTAATCTGTAGGGAGAATGTCAAGATTTCGTGACTCAAGAAGTATGCATTAATGAAAGCAAAACTACCTAAGGGGAACTGCTGAGCAATCACACATAAAAATGACCTGTGTAAACAATTTGGTAATTATTGCAGAAAGCACCATTAAAATAGAAATCTTTAAAAATAATCTGTCTGAAGCATTTCACTGAATTTGCATATTTACTGTCTCTTAATTACCTTTGAATAACATGTTTAATTTGCACCTTAAAATGGTATATGTTTATCTACAAATATAATTTAATTATTATTTTTGCACTTCCCATATTAGCTACACAGAAAACCAGAAAATCACCATGGAAAATATATGTGATTACATTAATTTCATCGTACTTGCCATTAACACCTGTAGGCTAGTTTCTCCATGGATACGAATTGGGATAGTTCACTAATCTCAATTGAAGCAGTCTTTTACCAACTGAGCAGCTAGCTCAGTTTTTTGTTTTGTTTTGTTTCAATAACCGCATGGAGGTAATTCAAAAATGCAGACATGAGACTTCTTAGAGAAATTATTAACATTGCATTATAACATCGTTGTGTTTTTAAGCTGAACTGTAACACCAGGCATGAAAACTCAGATTCTGGAGTTAACTCACTTTGGACTACTTCTTTAACATAGAATCCCCTTTCACCTGAGGCATTGAGAAATCCCCTTCATATTCCCAAGTGTTTCCTACAACCTCTGCTGTCACAGCACATCTGAAGTAACAGCTAACGTCTGGATAGTACTGTGGCTTCATTTTCCTAACAAGATACAAATTCTTGGACAGCGTAGAAAAGCTCAAAACTATTCTCAGTAGTGTGGCAGGAACTAATAACTCAAGGAATATGACATTTTTATTAAGCACCATAGCCTAAGTTTCCTCAGGAACCAGCTTTAATAATTTGGCAGTACATTGCTCTGAAGGGATTAATATTATTTACTTATAAGCATGGCTCAAAGCAGGACTGCTAACACATCCTGTACTCTTTCATCAGCTCTGCATCCGATTTTGGCCGCACATAATTCAGAAGAATCATCACAGAGTAATTTCCCAATTCTCTATATGCCTCCAAGCACAAGCAAGGAAAAACTCTACCATGCATAAAAAAATGGCCTTTAATATCACAGTACACCTTTTGAGATGCTTCCCTAAACTAATTCAGAAAAACAGATGAGCAGTTCTGTCTGTTTGTTCAGGAAAATACTGCAAATTCTACACTGCCATATATAAGAGGATCAAACTGGGGCCATCATCAGTATTAATCACTGCTCTCCATATAGATTTTACTTTGCATTCCCCATGGTTTTTTAAATATTTGATAATAGTCCTCACTGCTCACTGTTGATAGTCAGAGGATGGCAGACTTTTAAGAAAATGGCATAGCTGTACCACTTCAAAATAATGCATTAAGATAGAAATAATATATTCAAATGTGTTCTTAATGTGTCATTGATGAAGCTAATCTTATTTAAGTTATAATAATTTCAAAATGCCTTTAGAAATACCTAATTTTAAAGGTATATCAGCATCAAATTCTTACAAAATGTAGCATGCAGTTATCAAACATCTACAGTTACGACAACCGAGTAGAAGCAATACTTCTTCCTATTTTTAATTTGTTTAATTTTTGTAGGATTCATGCCTACTGGGGTCCAACAACAGGTTTAAGAATTGCAGTTTTAGGCTTTTTAAGACTTAGGAAGGGTGACTGACCTCCCTTTCTCATAGTGGGAATTCAGGAAGGAACTTCACGTTTAAATGACATAAGAAAAACTAAAAATATGTCTTGTCCAGTGGCATGTGTTTGACACTTTGTGTAACATCATGAGCACAAAATCTGAACATGTTCATGCTATAGCAGCAACAAAATAAGCCCCAAATGTGTCTGTATTAGTGCAAGGATTCAGTCCCTTTTCCAATAAAACAACAAGCCTTCCTTCAAGCAAGATTTTCACTTGGACAACAAGATAATTATATGAAAGAAAGAAAGGGGGTGCAGACAGCAGTAAAGCTTGCATTAAGGATAAGTACAAGAACACATGCAGACATTAGGAGATATCAGAATGCTCCCTTATACAAAAGGGAGGAGAAGAAAGTTGCCTTTTAGTTAATAATTATCTCAAGCATTAGGAGAAGGAAGTAGCTGGTCTCAGCCAAGAACAAGGGAATCAGCTGTGGCTGATCAGCAAACAATTTCTCCATTTACGTCACCTCAATCTCCTTCAGAGAGTCACTCAGATGATTAACTACTTTGGGTCTGCTGCTGATCATAAAAGCATTTTCCTTGACACCTCATAAGCTCAATAAATATGGTTTAGAGATTACAGATTTCTGGAACTTTCCACATTAGAGGGCCGGAAATGAAAGAGATACTGTCATACTGTCAGGTCAAAAATACGGGCTGGTGGCGACTGCTGCCTCTCTGTATTTAGGCTGCAGACACACCCCTGCAAACTGACACTGGAGTAGGTACCTGCTGTAAAAAGAGGATGGGTGCTGCCTGAGCACACCAGTAACAGAGCTCAGAACACTTCATAACGCTGCAGATAAATCAATACATGGTTATCATAACACCAAAACACTGTGTTAATGCACAACATGTGGAAAATGGGAAAACGGATGGGAAAATAGCATTACAGGCCTCCAGGTTTAGTACAGCCATTAATGTACCTGGTTCTATTTCAACAGTGAAACATTTTGAGAGGCACATGAGGGTGAAAATACTTGGTCTGGCTGGAGTCAGTATGAGAGTGTAATACCACCAAAAGGTTAAGATCCTGCTCTTCTTCCCTGCCTTTCATTCCCAGACACAGAACAGATCTTTAAGCCAAGTCATTTCAGTGATCCAGATTACAGTGCTTCCTAAATAATACTATATTGGCAGATCTGTGAAGGCAGGCAATTTAAACACAAGACACATGGAAACAAGCCACTGAGGGAAGGAGACAGAGTTTCCTAAGTTGGCTTTCTTGGGGAAACCAATGTCTGGCAAGCCTGCACATTTAACTCCCATGTATTTTCAGAGAGTGCAGAGTTTAATTACTTCACTGGTGGCATACCTTGGTGCTCATTAATTACCTATTTTTGCAAAATAACTTTACTAATGACTCTTCTTTTTCTTTTCTGAGCCAATGTAACATCATTCTGCTACCTGGAGTGGCTGTCCTGCTTCATTCATTCACTCCCTTCTTCCTTGTACCACTTACAGCACTCGTGTGAGCCCCGTGAGAGGTGCTTCAGCTCCCTCCAAATGACAGAGAACAAGCCACTTTTCTTGCTGGGTTTGTTTTCTCTGGTTTAGTGAGTGGAACTAGATTATAGTAGGATCAAACATACACAATCATTCACAAGGAAGCAAACAGGAATATGTGGCCAGAAGAAAGGGGAAATTGAGTTGACTCTTTCAGCACTGGCAAGGCACGAAACCAGTTCAACATCAGAACAAGAACAAAGCCTTCCTCTGACCGAAGATAATAACCAATGGCTCAGTTACTGCTGGCTGTAATATTTGCCCAAACAGCTAAATTTACAGTTTTTCAGAGAAACGCTTGTCACATTCTTTATTTTCTGGGTATAAAGGGTATAAGTGAAAAGAACTGCAGTTCTCAGTAAGATAAGCCCATCTTCTAGGCAATGAAAGCAATAATCTGCACCATGATAGGCAGTAGCAGTGGAGAATATCACTGGTGTCCTTTGTAACACTGACAGCAATCAATGAGGACACACAGCTAAGAATGTGCTTTTGGGCTAAGATCACTACAGAGGATTTTCTCTGATGGAGGAGCTCCTCTCCCTGCCCCACTGCCCCCTCACTGAACTGCTTATCACCCAAACTGCCTTCTAGGACACACAAACCTCCACCTGCACCAGCTGTGTGGTGGCTCAGCGCTCTTCTTGTCCTTTCCTTGGGAAAAGCAGCGCTGCTCCTCGCAATGGGGAAGGGAGTGAACATTGCCATTAGAGAAAGACAACCACAGGGCTAACCTAGACCCAGCCCTGTGAGGAGGCCAGAGGAAAAGGGAACAGGAGAAAGGCAACAGAGGCACAGCTATGCTCAGAGCCAGACTGTGCAGGCTGTGACAGATCACAGCAAAACCGAGTGCCACAGATACAATCCTGGCACAGCAGGAACCAGCAACTGTGTCAGGTACATTTAGAACTGAACTATTACCATTATCACCATATGCTGAAACCACCCACTGCTAATAGCGAGGATCCTTCAGATGCTGTTCTCAAGCATGAGAAAGGGTTCCTAATCGGCCGGGCTCTGTCTGAAGATTGTGGGAGGGAATGGCCACAGGGAAAACCCGATACCATTGCCATCTTAACATCTGCAGGTTTATTTCCATTATGGTGTGACTCCACTGGGCATAAAGAACCAACCTGTTTGAATGGTGCCCTGCAGATACTTTTCTAAATACAAGATGATTTTACATGAGCTGTATCCTGGGTGTTTCTTAAGTAGAAGGATCAAACAAGTCTTAGTCTGGTTAAATTTTGTTACGGATCCAGACTGATGCCAATTAAGCCACAAGCATATATGTCTGACTCTGGTGGTACAGCAACACACTATGTGAGACTACAGCAAGAGCCAGCAGCCCAGAATGCCAGTGTCAAGTGAGTATTTTTCAGACCTATTAAAATATTGAATTTCTTGTGGTCCTGTGTAATTCTAGAAAATCCAAATGTAGCCACAAAAGGATTTACTTTCTATGGACATCATCTGACTGGGTGTATTTGAAGCAAAGTGGCTGTTAAGCCCTTGGGAATGAGCACTGGATAGCTCTAAGGGCTCCAGGCACTCAGCAGTGCAGGGCGTGCTGCCACCTCTTGGTCATTTCCTCCAACAAAATCTTAATCCCCATTTTTTAAAACCTCATTAGTGCATAACATTGTTTCTTTTTCCATAAAATCCTTCTGTCTTGGAAATTCTCTCTCCCTTCTTATAACTTAGAGGTATCTGGATATTGGATTTAATATCCTTTGTTGTATTTGATTATTAGGCTATTTTCCTTTTTAACAACGCTAAGATGACTTTGGGCTTGATTAATTTGAAATAAAAACATTATTGCAGTTTTATTCACACTTGCAACAACGCTGATATTTGTGTCTGCAATCTTTAGATACTGCTATCCTGGAGAGTTATTAAATATGTCCTTCTTTAAAATAGGTGTCACAAATAATAACAACAACCAATAACCCTGCTCTGAACCATAAGTGGAAACCAATATCCTCAGAAACCGACAGCTTTCAGTATGATACAAAAGCCACCAACATCCATTCAGTCCAACAGATATTTAACACCAAAGATTGATTTTCTCCTGTGAAAAAGACCCACATCTTGCATTTTTCTGAGGTCAACAGGAATTCTGAATGAAAAGTCTCAGGCTGAAACTTCTCAGATCACATTTGCTACTTCTCTGTATGAATTACTGAATTTCACTTAACTTCCTATTCACATGTAAGATTCACACACAGCTCACATTCTAGGGAGAAAAAGGAAAAATGCCAGTTCTGAAAATTTATAAAGGTCCTACTCTCTGGCAATAGGAATTGAAGGACAATAGGTAACACCTTGCCCTGTCAGGCAACAGGAGAGTAAACTAGCATATTTACTTCTATCACTTTAAATCTGTATCAGTTTAAGTCATAAAGCACTCAAAGTGACCACTCACTTCTTTTTCTCTGGAGTTAAAACCTTCTTAGTAGGATCTGTTGCAATAGCTCAAGGGTTAATTAATGATTTTACACTAAAAGAGGGTAGATTCAGACTAGATATAAGGAATTAATTTTTCATGATGAGCATGATTAAACAGTGGCACAGGCTTCCCAGAGAGCTGGAGGATGCCCCATCCCTGGAAATATTCAAGATCAGGTTGGATGGAGCTCTTAGCAACCTGATCTAGTGGAAGATGTCCCTGCTGTTGGACTAGATGACCTTTAAAGGTCCCTTACAAGCCAAATCATTCTACAATAACACTTTTGTAGAAAGGTGGGGAAACTGGAGATTTTCAGACAGGTTAAGAAGCAGACATGGGTTCCTTCAATAACAGCTCTTTCTCCTCCATTTCCCTAATGATCTTACATCCCTCCAGCCAGAAAGAGAATGTTCATGTGAGGATTCCCCAGGGTACAGAATATATTTTTAGTTTAATGACAAAAATTTTTGAAAAATTGTTTTTTTTTTCTCAGAGGGTAAAAGGCCAGGGATTACTTTGACTGCTGCATTGGACTCTTATGGTTACATTTTCAAAGCTGCGCTTGTGTTGGCAACACAAATCCTGCTATTGTTACAGGATTAGTATGCATAACTTTCCAAATGCTGCTTTGAAAATGGAGCCAAGGAATATTATTTGTGTTTACTTTCTGGAATTAATGTAGGCTCTGATTATTGGCTAGTCGTTCAACAGCACTGTTGTATACCCATCTTTTGATGTCCTATCTCTAAACACTCATTCAGACTTGTCTGGATTCCTTTAGTAGTTGGACATTTATTTAAAAAAGAAGGAATGATAAGACATCAGTTTCAACCTACCTCTTCCTTTGCCACTGATAAATACGATTTGTCTTGACTCTGCTAACACTATTTCTTGGATCTTCTTATTTTTAATGTCTCTTAGTAATAAAGAAATAAAGGGGAAAAAAATTAATAACATCATCTTTTTTTTTATTTAGTTCCACTATAAATGTCAAGCCTGTGTTGCAGTGATGGAATCAATATGGCACTGACATTGCCAATTTCCCTCTTCCTTGAGTCTGATGAAACTTTTTCTGACGTTCTGAACTAAAACAGGTTTTGTATCTTATTACATTATACAATTGCCTCAAAGGTGGGAGCTAGTTTTCTCCTTCTGTTACTGTGCAGCATCTATTACAACCATAATGGTAATTTCAAACTGTAAATGCTTAAAATTTTCCTACACTTATATTATCAACTTTTAAATGAGAATGGCCTTTCAACCACTAAAATTATTAATAATGGTCTTGACATGGAAATAGAGGAAAATAAAAGAATTTGTCTTATAATAGAGAGAACAGCTAGTTTCTGTAGGTGGATTACATTGAGGCATGACATGCACTACCTCTCCAGCACTGCCACATCTCAAGCAGTTCCAGACATGCCTGGTGATGTATCACCAGGCTCCTGGCACAGTTTGAGGAAGCCTAGAAACTGGTACCACATAAGCAGGCTTTTTCAGGTTTCTAATTTTGGCCTAAAGTGCCCTTATTTTGCATGTGTCATACCACAGGCTTATATACTTATCCTGATTTGGTTTTTCTTCCTCAGGCTGTCATTCTTTTTTTCTGTTTATACAATAAAGTAGCAAGCTGGATGCTGGTGGTGTTCTGTGCATCAGCAGCGGGAGAGGGCCTCATTAGGAGAGTAATTGTTACCCATGGTGAATCCCTCCTCTGAATTGCCCTCTAGGTGGTAGAAATCTCTTTCTCCTAACCATTTTAGAGGGTTCTAGAAAGGCTAATCTAAAAGCAACTTAATTCACAACACAGGCACCTGCCTTGAAGTGCCTTGAATGAAGCTGTATGAGAAGCACCCAAGTTATAAATTAACACCACCCTTGCATGGGTCAAACAGCAATAGCTGTTTTTTATAAAAGAAGGAAAATTTTGGTAATTATTTTCTCTGTTATTGTCATGGTCACATCTAATACAGAGCTGGCATACAGTCAATATAAAAAAAACTTCCCATGAACCCCATTTCAACTATTTCAGGACTAAAACTGTCACTGACCTTTGCTTTCATCTTCATCAAAATTTTCTAGGATTTAAATATAATCCAACTAGAAAGAACAGAGATTATTTCTTCAGTAAGTAATGATAATTTCTCTTGTGTTGGTGTGGTATAAATGCAGATAAAATTCAAAAGTCTTACAGCCACTTGTGTAATAAAGTTCTTTTTCAGTGTGATTTAACAGCAAATAGTTTTAAAGAACCCATTTACAAAATTTGAATTTCAAATGCTTATTTCACTGTCAAAAATCTTGTAATATGTTCAGACAGCTGAACTATAAATGCCCCTAATTTTTAAACTGCACTGGCCAAAGAACTGTATCATTCATTAGATAAGGATAGTGACTACTTCACTTTAAATGAATCCTACTAGATGACAGGCTGTGGAGGGAATATTTTCTAGTGTGACGTGAGCCAGAAATACAGTTACCTAAAGGAAATAGCCTTGAGCTATTAGCAGATATTAAACAGGGAAAATGCCTGCATGATGATGACTGCAGAAGGAAGCCATTCAGAGCTTCCACACAAGCAATATTTCTTACACAGTCTTGACTACAACCCAAGACTTCATACACAGATATATATATGTATAAAAGATGCACAGTCCATCCTGGTATGTAATTGAAAACATAAATTAAAAATCCTGACATATATTAGTCTGACAGTTGTGGGCCACTTACTATGAGAGTCCACCATTATATGTTACAAGAAATAATATTATTTACAATATTATATTGTTTATTTTCTTATTTTACAATATTATTGTTTAAATACCTTTGTCTTGTGATGTATAGAAAACCAATGGTGTAAATCAGAATCCTATGTCTCATTTAACAAGAAACAGGCATTTCTAAAGGTTTTAACCCTCTGAGGACAAAGTAATAATTCAGTTCCAACTTTTGCACATGCCTGTTGCACAAAATATAAAAAAAAAAATCAATAGGAATGCTCACATGAATAGATTTTAGGCCTATTCATAGAACTGGAAGAATTATGGCCTCGGCATGTACATGGATAGAAGTAGTTTTGCAACGAAGAAGAATGGTCTGTAATGACTAGACATGTACGGTACACAAAGGCCTAGCTGCATGTTAGCAATCATTTCTAAAAGCAACTTAATTCACAACAGCAAGCTGGAGGGAGTGGTATGATATGTTCTTCCAGTGCATGGCTAAGGCAGGAATAAAAAGCTGAGTTCAAATTCAACCTGGAAACAAGAGGAAAACGCTTTCAGTTACATTTTGGTCTTGTCCAGAACAGTTCTGCTGGCATTCAGTATGCACCCACAAATTTTAAGGCATGAGGTACCTCCCATCAGTTGTTCAGATGCATTTCAGCCCAGAATGCTGCAATAAGGTCAAGAGAAGTTTAGAATTTATTACAGAGAAAAGATTGCTGCTGTGGGACATCTCTGGCATCAAGCCCTGAGAGCAGCCCCCCATAACTGTTGGTCCACACAACCTCCATTGTTCTCTCAGGTTTCACAGCTGCAAAGGCTGCTTCCCCTTCCAGAAGGGAAGAGCTCTCCTCCCTGCAGCTCCACGACAGGAAGGATTTTGCTCGTTCCGTCTCATTTTGGGGAGGGAGGGGTGCTGACCTTGCTTGTATCACCCTGCCCAGACCAATTAACTTGGCCTGAATAGCCCAGTGGGTCTCAGGTGGCCAGGGCTTGATAAGGCATTTCCTCTCCCTGTGCTGGTCTGGATAAAAGTTACACTCGAAGGACACACCTTCTAAATGATACAGCCTTTATTTATTTATTAAAAAAACAACTTCTGCCTTATAGATAAGAGTCTGAAAACAGGCCAAGAACCTATGAATTGAATATTTTAAAGTCTTGTTTAAGTGACTGCGTTTCTCAGAGACACTCTAAGAGGAACCTTCACCTAACCGTTCCTTTTCATGGAAGGTAAACATGTTTCCCAAATGCTTTAGTAACTTGGTCCCTTTCTACGCTGGAATTCCCCCGTGTCCCCTAGCAGGAATCACCAGCAATTCCCAGCTGATGACAGTCTGGAAGGCAGGATATTTGTGGCACAAGGAAACCACAGTTTGAACAAATCTCTGGAGTTTAAAAAGGCATCTGTCCATGCTTAAGCTTGGGGCTGGGGGCTGGTGTCCCGACACCCTGCTATGGCGTAGTGCCATCTCGTGGACTACAGCAGCTCCCAGCAGAAAGCAGAGGAGGCAGGGAGCATGGAAAGGAAGATGGAGACAGAACAGGTGTTTCAGAAAAGAAACCAAACCCCGTTTGATCTGCTCTGCTCCTGATGTAGCAGAGCACTCAAAGCAACCTACAGGCATCTGATTACATAATTACCATTGCATATGTTTATCCTTGAACGCCTTCGTGGACTTTTCAAGCAACATGGATGTGAAATTGGGATGTGACCACTCCCAAAAGGTCAGATACAAAACATGTGAGGAGGGCCCAGAACCTGAAGTTTAATCATGACTCACTCTAAATAATAAAGGCAGTAAAAAAAATAAAAAAACCTCCCAAAATAAAAGAGATCTGAGAGGTTTATATAGTCCTTCCATGTAATTACTATTGCCTCTTACTGTTTGTGCACAATTGTTCATATTTAATGCAGTTTAAAATAATTAATTTACCCACAAAACATCTATGTAAACCAGGTACGAGAGAAACCCAGATTTTTTTTTTCTTACTTCCCAAATTTGGTGGCCTGAGAAAGACAATATGTCATTGGTTTGTTTCTGATGAAGGAGTGTCCAAATGACCCTATTCCACTCCAATGGGAAGTGAAACAATTTTGATTTATAATGTTTAAAATCAAAGACTTACATTGGAAATGTAGTCTGTCATGCTTCTGAACTCCCACTCTGGCTGTGCACTGACATCATTTTGTCGGTACGGTAAGCTTTTAATTACTATACTTCCCAAAATAAATGCATCATTCATCAGCAACTATTAAATAAGCACCCAGTCTGAATCTAACCTTTTATAATGAAGTAATAAAATATTATCTAGATTAAAAATTACCTTGTTTTCTTAGGCACATCACAATCTTCTTCACTGCCTTGCTTAATTTTTTTTTTCTGACATGATTTGAAACTTTTTTGCTAAAGAAAATGTATCTGCCCTGATGAGGATTTGGCAGCAAACTCTGCAATACTATGGTCTGTCATACCAGATGACACCAGGGCTTAAAACTTTTCACATTCCTTTAGTTACGAATTGTAGCAGAGCTGTGCACAACTTCTCACACCTGAATTTTTAAATAGCCCTGGTTTTGCTTTCTGCCTGATGCTGAATGAGCACAAAAACTGGCACTTTATTATGTGGAACAAACTCCATTGTTTTTAGAGTAGAAAAAAAGTAACCTGGCTTACTTCCATCACGGATGCATGTGTTACAATAAAATTCACTTTCTTGAAAGGCGCCAACAGTCCCCATAAAATGCAGGAAATTCAGGCATTTAAACCAGCAAAAGCAAACTTAACAGACTGACACCTAGGCTACCGGGATAAGATGCCAAAAAAAAAAAAAAAAAAAAAAAAAAAAAAAAAAAAAAAAATATATATATATATATATATATATATATATATATATAAATAAGAGGATCTAAGAGGATCTAATATATGCCCCCCAGCGACATTTAGGGGCCTATCCTTATCCAGGATTCTCAGCTACTGGCTCCCCTCTAATGCAGCTGTGTCCCACCAGCCTCTCCTCATAAAAAATAAGACACAAAATTCACAGTGTTTCCCAATTTGCAATACTTAGTAACTTTGCTTTTGCAGGGGTAAGGGCTTGTTTGATTTCCTACTCTGGATAAATTGAAGCCTTGATTTTTGCTCTTCCATGGTTGATTTGAGTTACCTATTTTTCAGGATACACTATCAATGTTTCTCCTGTCCCTTTGGCTTCAAATATAGAGAACAAGAGATTCAAATCCTCAGCTTCAGAAAAAAGCTCTGACTACTGTTATTTGGGCAGACACATAGAAGAACTTGACACTTATTGTTCCTATTGGTCTTTTGCATTGATAGATCTAGACCCAGCTGCCATTAAAAAAAACAAAACCACACAAACAAAACAAACAAAAAATACAAAAAAAGCCCACCCATTAACCCACAGGCAGTGGGTATTTCCAAGATTAGTATTAGTATTAGTAGTATTTCCAAGTGTAGTATTTCCAAGATTCCTTAATCTACAGGTATGGCATCATGTCAAGCTGGTTTGTGAACATTCTTTATAAATAAACGAAGTTATTTAATTTCCGACAAAACCACAAACTTGAGAAGGTTGTTTGCTCCTTTTTTTAAGAAAGGAAAGACTTGCTCGTCAGACTCAGTAAGATTTTTAAATGCTAATCCACTCTCGGAACATATAGCTGACACTGACAGAATGTTTTATGATGTGATCTCTTGCGCCTACTTCCAGCTAAGATTAATAAAATCCTCACCTCCCTTTTGGCCTCCAGATCTTATTCCAGCAGGAAATCACACCTTAAAGTAACTGATCCTGCCAAATACTTCATCAGTTTCCACTAAGAGGGAAAGTGGCAGTAATGTTCCATCATAGATCTTCCCAAACGTGTTGAAGTGAAAGAGGAAAAAAATTAGATGTGTTCATCTTGTTCATCAACACCTGTAAGTATCTTCTATTGTTATAATGAATATCCTTTATCTTTGGATAATACACACATCATAAGTTGGTCTATTCTGAAGTTTTAGGAGTTTCCTTTTCTATGCTTATTCCTGTATTACTGCAGCCAAAAAACTTCAACTATTTCATTAAGACCTATATTTTAAAATATCATCCTAATATACATTACAAAATACTTTACACAAATAAATTTCTGGGCATTATAGCTCTGTACAGTACAATGGGCAGTGCATTTCTCTGAAATGCACCTAATCCCAGAAATATTAACATAATTATTATAGTGGGTTTTAAAAGCAATCTAGTGGAGGGAAAAAAAGCCCAGCTGGAGAAAGATTTTACAAGAGGTGAGTGAAAGTGGTTGAGACCTCTCTTCTCATCAGGCCAGACCCAGTGATAGGACTGTATTCAATGCCGTGTGGGACTGCCAATTTGAAGCATGGTATGACAATGCAGTCATGTGCTCAATCAAGTTTTTGCACTATCTGGAAAGAGATATCAAATCTGGATTTTGTAGGCTTTTTTCCTTTTTCAACCAGTAACTTTGTCCGGATATAACTCATTTATTGTTCTATTCTGTGAGTTATTATTCTAGATTTCCAAGGGGAAAGGGGTGGTATTTTTCTCTGCAGGGTTGCTCTAAGAAAACACCTGCATTTAGAGCAAGAAATTTTACAGAGCTATGAGATATTGTCCAGGGTGCAAGTGGAAATATTAAGAGTTATATCCCATCCGTGACTGGAATAAAGGTATTTTAAATTTCTGTTTCACTTTTGCACATATGGAATATGTTAAATATAATTCTCAATGCCTGTAGACTTCCTTAGAGCCTGAGATAAATTTACTGTCAGAAGAAGGAGATGTGGAGTCAGACAGAAGTCATTACTTATAGTCTTATTCCACATTTTAGCCTGAAATACAGTGACCATTTTTGTTACCACCACAGAGGACCTGACATAAAGAAAGCATCTCAAACTGTGATCCCATTACCTCTAACTTACTTCCATGCACACCTGAAAATCACAGCCGAGCCATAGTGCCCCAGATTTTTGCCAGGGCAACATATTTTAGTAACAATATTAGAAAACTTGTTCTAGTTTTATAGAACTTTACAAAGGATAGGAAAGGATGGGGGCACAGAATAATCACATCCTCCTAATGACAGTTGTCCTTAGCTAATTTTTCAGATTTGAGATAAGAACGCGTTATGGGAATTTGATAGATTATTTGGTTATTTCAAATAAGTATTGGCAGATAAGACACAATTTAGCTGTGCCATGAAGGTAATTCTGCCTGGGGGTCTTCACTGTTTCATAGATTGCCCCCACAGTGAAGTGTCAGATGTTTTGACTGGCTTTTGATCCAAGCAGACATTTGGTTTTGGTCTAGACCATCAACCTCTGAAACAAATGATGCTGTTTACATGCTTCAGGCTCTTTCAGACTAACTATAGGAAGTATGCAACGTCCTTCAACATGATCACGACTGATTTCTTAGGATTACTATGAGATGCAACGTGAAAAATAGATATTTCTATAGAAATAAAATTATTATTTGCTGTGACTGAATTTAAGCCTGATAGCTTTGGCTAATACACAGGACATGCTTTTATTTTGTCTTTTTCATTCAGACCACAACTCTTCCTGCTCTGACTCAGAAGCATATACAGTTTGGGCAATGTCACACTTATTCTGCCTACAGGTTCCAGAGTAATCTGCAGTACAATTTGCAAAATTGTATGGATAATTCTCCAGGAACAATGTAATTCAGTTTCTTTTTTTCTGAATGTCACTGACTGAGATTATTCCTCCTTGGTTACCACTGATTTTATGGAAATCTTAGATTCTTAGTTTTAAAAATTATTTTCTGTTGCATCGCCATGAAAATAGATTATCCAGTTATTCTTTAGTATATAATATATACTCATTATCTTCCTAATTTGCCTGCTTAAATCTGTAGTGAACTAACATTTGTTCTGGTTTTATACTTCAGTTTCTATACCAACAGTATTTTAAAGTCCAAGACTGCTCCTTGTAATATTCAATTACAACAGCCTTACACCCAGGAAATGAAGTACTTTATGTTTAATAGGTTCAGAATTCCTGTTTCAGCTACATCCATGAAACATAATTGCATGCATGTATCTGTGGCCACGACAGAATAAGACATCCTGTAAATTTTTGGTTATCACTTTAGTGTCTGAGTTCTCTATTAAATACCATTGGTTTTCTGTTGCTCTTTATAAAGGAGCCTTGCTTCACAGGGTAGAGAAAAACAGCAAAACCAAGCAGGACACTAAGTTCATCTCAGGGCTCTGCTGACATCAGAAACCACTCAATCTTTGCTCAAGAGACTCTTCATACATTTATAACCCTGCAATTTGCAGTTTCTTTCCATTGGCTCTCTACATGGGTGACCTACCAAATGTATGCACAACAGCCAACACACATCCCTTTTATGCTGACAACAAGCTGCCTGATGTTCGTACCCAAACACCAATCAGGCTTGAAAATATCCTGGACAAAAATATTTACCATGGAGCAAAAATTGGAGGAGCTGCCCTCTAAAAACTATCCATAAAAACAAAACTATTAGAAAGTGAGCCTGACAAGATACAAGTAACTTAAGAGTTCAAAGATGAGAAGAACATTTGGGTTTTGCACAAACAGTGCTGGTTTTCTAATTAATTTCTCTCACTTTTATAAAAATAAAATAATTTTCTAATCTTATCCATAGAAGAATCCATTATTATTCATGTTGAATAAAATCTTGTTTTTAAATGGGTTTGACAGAACAGATTCTCTTAACACTTCTTCAGAAGTAAACTAGGGCTTACAGCAGGAATAAATCAAATGCCACTGGACCCTTTTTGTACTCTGTTAGGAATAAGGTTTTTCTAGATTTTTCATTATATTAAAACACGCTTTAGTTAAAATAATTCCACTGCCATATCATTGCAGTCAGCCCTTCTGCTTCAAAGCTAGTTTAGTTCCTTTGGTCTCTGCTTGTACCCTCTTTGAAAGACACAAAGTTGCCAAAAAAAAGACTACTAAAGGGTACCCAAAAGTCCTCCAGCTTTGTTGTTAAGAGATTAATTCAAGGGAAGATCAGGAGCCTACACCACCAGCTGCAGGACCACACAGGAGCAAACCTTCAAACTGAAATAATGAAGAACCAGTTTATGACTCATCTGTGTTATGCTGTCTCCTCAGTCTGTGCTTCATTCATAAACAGATGGACTGTAAATATTCATGAAACAAATTTTTCAAAACTTTTAACCTCATAACCAAACAATAACCGGACAAACCTCTGCGAAAATATAATTGAAATAGATCTCTGGATTTAAGTGTAAGGACTATGGAATATAACATCATAAGCCCTGAACAGACTTTTAAAAAATTATTTTAGAATTTGAAAGACTCAGTTTTGCAATTACATTCGATAATCCTTACCAAATTGGCCTCTATTGTGCACAGGAGAAGATTTAAAAGATTAGTAGTGCTTGGTTTAGAAAAAGATGAAAGAAAATCTGGCCTAAGAAACAGAAATGTCATATTTTACTTTCATTCATAAGGCAAGAACAAATGGACAATCATAATTATGTCAGCCTGTAAGGTTTGTGCTGGCCTGTAAACGCAATTCTGTGACCATTGTTTTGTCTGAAAAGCTTCTAATATTTTTGTTCTTTCCTTCTGCATTTTTCCACTCTGAAGTAAATATACATATAATAGTGAAGTCTTTCCATTCAGCAAGAACATATTAATGGGAAGTATGCCAAAAATAGAAATTCTAATCATTAATTTGTGTTCACTCTGGAAAAGGAGGCTGCCTGCAACCCCAGAAAACTGCTTCTCCTTGTTTGCAGTCATTGTGAAAGGGCAAAGCTGAGGTAGGCAATGGATCTCATGACTTCTGGAACTGCTGGAGACCTTTGAAAGAGAAACTAGAACAGCACAGATTTTTCCATATTGATGTCTCTGTAACAACCTATCAGCTGAGGTCAGGATTAAGGGTGTACTACAAAACCCACTAAACTGTAAGAAAAACCCATGGGCTTTGTAAGTATCGTGAACTCTCATGGGAAGGGTTTGGTATGCAGGTGCTTTATCAGTCTTGTTTTGTTTAGCTAAAAAACTATGGGTGATTTGAAAATAATTTTCTAAATCTTTATATTCCACAGTTTTACTTGTAACCTCCCCACTGAAGGGGTTTATCGATCAGCCACATCACAGAACATGGTAAAATGCAGGCCCTGCGTTAACAGAAGAATACTGCAGTATTAATATTCCTCAGACTGAAAGAATGGAAGTTGTCAGAGTCAAAAAGTGGGCTCTACTATGGCCTCAAGAAAAGCTGTAATACCTTTTGAGTTCTCTTCCCATCTTCAGTAAAGAGCTCAGGACAAATCAGAAATACATCATGTTTATTCCTTGTCTTCTAGGGGAAAATAGTTCCCTATATATTTAATGGAACAAATACAACCAAAACAATATAGTGGACACCTCTGGAAAGATTTGTAGCTGCTATAATGTAATATACTAAGAAGCAGAGTCTTTTTGGTTCTGGTAAATGAGATAGTCATAACACACGAACAATAAAATCCCAACAGTGGCAAATGCAAATAAAATAAAATAACCAACTGATCCTCTGGTTGTACTCAGAAGAAAGGACAGGACAAAGGCAGTGTTATAATGACAGCTTTTGAGGACTGATCAAGCACCCAGCATTAAAATAAATACCCAGCCCTAAGGAAACCTATGTTATGCTCCAACTAGAAATATGCTGAGAGTCACAGCTTATAGAGAAAGGAAAAGGAGGAGCTCATTCAGTGGTTCTATGTTACTCAGTTGTTTACCCTTACAGAGGAAAGTGAATCCCTAAGATATCAGCCAACTATGTAAAGTAGGAACCATGCAAAGACTGCTAGAGTGGGGTCCAGAGATGAGTTGAAAGCTTTCTGCACTCATTTTCTGCAGACGCCTTATTTAACTCAAAGTCCCATGGAGCCCCAATATAGGACTGTTTTCAGGTCTGGGAAGTACTTAGGTCACCAAATAAGGTATAAATGTATGGTGGCCCTAGTTAAAAACAAACAAAAAATAAATCCAAACCTGAAAGCAAAAAATATTGAGCTGCATTATATCCACGAAACCCTGACATTCTCTATTTCTAAAACAGTCACTGCAGCAAGAAAGAATTGTGATATTCTAACTTTTCTACTAAAACCAGACATCTTGTTGAAGAGAAGCTGCTAGAGTTTACAACTACAGCAACCTCAGTGGTGGAAATTTTAGACTGAAAATAATGAAGACCTGAAATGTGCAAAACCCTGGAAAGGATTACGAAGGCAACTGTTGTACCACAGCATGCCGTAGTTATTATACGGTAATTTTGGCATGTACAAAGTATCTTAGATACAGTTTTGAAACTTTCTAGGGTAAAATTTATTTATGTAGATAGAAAAAATAAAACATCTAATTTTTTTTTCAAAGCTAGATTTAGGCTGGTGTTATAAAAGTCATTCTCTATTTATGCCTCCCCAGCCTATGCACTAACTGAAGCAGGGCACCCCTAGGCAAATTATAGGTTATCGTGTAATTGTACACTGTATCATAATGTATTCACTCTAGAAGGCAAAATTAAAGATACATTTACTTTCATGGGAAGAAAAAAGCCAGTAATGATGATGAACATTTTAGAAGCCTGTATTTGCTAAGAACAGAGAATTAAAAGGCTTTTAGCAAATGGACTTTTTCTAACTGGTAAAAGTATTCCATTGATATTCTCCACACTTACAACCCCAGCACTGGGAGCAATAATGGAAGTGATGTTAGAATTAGGGTTCAAGGCACTGAGGCTCAAATTGCTGTCATCATCAAGGGGAAATGCTACAACTAATCACAGATTCTCAAACGATCAGCTGGCCTGATTTAGTCTGATAACCCATCAAGATTGGATACTGAACATAAGCAGGATTTTCTGGAAATGGTTTGTGTATAAATTCTTAATGTGACTTCTGTTCAGATCTTGTCCTCTTTACATTCAGATTTTTAATTACTTTTTGTAGTACCTTATGCCATTTGACAAAAAACATACTTAATAAGCAGAAGGTGTTTTCATGGAGGTTTTCATGGAGGTTTGCTTTAGTACAAACCCAAGAGTGAGATCTAAGAGGACGACTCACAAGAGTTAGTACTCACAATGTCCTCAGCTGTCTCAGATTCAGAATGAAAATAAGCTAAAACTTTTCACTCAGCAGGTTTCTGTTCCTTGTTCTAGTAGGTAATTAATTTAAATACTAATAAATTATCATCAACTTTTATCTTTTTCCTGTTGCTGGAATAACAAATCAACTCCCAGTATTATTCAAAGGGTACCTTACAGGTATGTATCTACCTATCAGCAAAGTCCAGGAGTACTCCAATTCTACATTTCAGTTCATGTCTATTTCCAGTAATAATATTAACAACACGACTTAATAAACTAAATTGTACAAAATTGGAATTTACCCTTGAAAATATGCAATTCCCATATGCAGCCACTGGATGGACTTATGGAACCAGTGAAACCTTTTGACTGTAGACAAGATGCAGAATCAAGTGAGCAACTGGCAAGAAATTTCCCTTCTGGACAGGAGAAGCTTTCTGCAAAAAAGGGCTTGCACCTAAAAAAGCAAGGTACCAGCAGGGATTTTAGCTTCTCCTCTTCAGTCGAGTACTTGTTTTTCAATACATTCAGTTTAAGAACAATTAAGTTGTTGAAATGAACCAGAGTGATAAGAAAAACTAGTTTGTAGAACATACAGGTCAGTTCCAAATGTGATTATTTGGCATTAAAGTTTTAGGGTAAATGCACTAAAAATTGTACTGAAGAGAACCGGGGGGGGGGGGGGGGAGGTTTATTCAGTTTGCGAACAGAAGCAGATCATAGTTATTTAAAATACTGCTTAATTTTTAAAGCTTATGCTGCCTTAAGGTGCTCATGTTCTTTAAGAATAAAATAGAACAGTATTTGCTTAAGCTCCCTTACCATTTTCTGGAATAGGAACTTCCATAGCAAGTGTAAAGCAAGCCCTGCATTAAGAGTATGGTCATCCATGAATATAAAAACTTCATTTCCTTTTTTAGTGCAGGTGTTAAAATTACTCCTATTTTGTGTGTATTATATTTTTTAGGATCTAAAAGGGGATCATGTGGTTTTCTCATTTTGTCTGTCTGCCCTCACCCAGGTGACAGGACACCCTCTGTCTGTCCCAAACAACTTAGAACGGCACCAAACCTAACTCTGCATGCCTTTCTTTTGTCTTTGTGTTGTGAAGGTCATATGCAGAGTCTGTGTAGTGAATGAATGTCCTCTGGCTCTTTCTTTAATTGCATGGGATAGTCTTACTGGGTACCCATTATAGCCAGGATGAATGAGAGACAGTGAGAAAAAAGCACAGGCAAGGAAGGCTGGGTCAGGTTCAGCGCTGCTGTCTATTGCTTTCAGTCCTCTTCTGGAATAAAGCATGAAAGGCACTGCAGACATTTGTCAATCAACAACCCGTTCCCAGCCTAATTCACTTCCTCACTGTGTGTAACAGCAACTCTGTGGATAATAAAACACCTGCAGAAAAATCACTCTGGATCTCACTGATTTCACTGCCTTCTACCATATGCTTCAAATTCCTGTTATTTTTCAGAAAAGCAAACAAAACCACTTACAGGGCCCAAAGAAACTAACTGAGCAGCCACATTTAAAATTTCGCCTGCACTTTAACACCATTCTAAGTCAAGGAGCTGATATTCATGAATTAATTGCCTACAATGATCACACAAATCATGGAACAGGATGGAATGACACCTCTTACACTGACAATAATCATGGTGCCCATCACTGGACACAAAAAACATGCAGTGTGTCCCTGGCATGCCAGGACTCCTGAATGCCATATGCTGTCCTGACCTCAGATGGGGGAATACCATCTGGCATAAAAGCCCCACAGTTGGCACTGCAGACTGCAGGCTCCAGGCTCCTCTCTCTCCCACCCCACTTCTCACCCTACCCCTCTTGACAATTACAGAAACAGCAATCTTGCAGGAATGAAGTCAGGCTACAAGAATATTGAATGACTGAGTCAGAGACTAGGAATGGGGCTGGAAACTCCAGAGCTGCCTGATACATATCATTGCCTAAAAGCAAAATTGTGACAAATCAGGTTCCTCTGTACCACTCACTAGGCAATGAGATCCCTTCTCTCTTCCCCCTACTACATACAGTGTCATGTCACAGGGGTGCGCTTTCCTGCTAAAATCCTCCCAGAAAACATCATACCTCAGCCAGAAATGCTTCCCTCTGCGAAGCCCCTGAGCATAACTTGCTATTCTTGGCTTGTTCTGACCTCCTTTAATTTCTTGACCTTGTTCTGGAACGAGGTGTTGGTCCACTTTTAATCACACCAGACCAAACAAACAGCAATCTTCCCATACCAGTGTTGATTTGGAAGCCTTTGCTAAGCTGTGGCACTGGGAATCTTCCACCATACAGAGATTAGGTCATAGACTTCCTTCCAGGGTAGGTGGCACCAGGAGCTGCCAGCTCCAAGCTAGGACAGTAAAATGGGTGAGGCAGCATTCTAATATGACACAGGGTGATGTAGCCAGAGCCTATGGAATTACTGGTACCACTAATCTAACCACCTACATAAGCAAATCAGGTGAATCATCTGCCTTACTGGTCTATCAAGCCTCTGGCACACACATGATACCGGGTATATAATGGGGGACTGGCTCACATGAATTAGATTTTTAAAGCACTTCTAAATTACATGTTACAATTCAAGTTGCTTAGAGACACAAGCTCAGTTTAGGAGTGGTCCTCCTTCAGACAGAAAATCTAAGTGATTTCTTATTCTGCATGAACCACTAAATACCAAACTGTTTACTTCTATAAATAGAATATTTGTCTAAAATTCTAAACCCAAAGAATTGCAAAATAATCTCATTATTCTATTGATACGGCAATTTTTTCAGTCTACGCTGGTTAGGAAATATGAAGTAAGTATCTATAGCTATAATACTGCTTTTAAGTAGAGCTCTATCAGGCAATTAGCTGTTAGGCTCACAAATGACAAAGCTGGTGCAAAGCTCTGAACCTTTTTACTCACAGATTGTTTGGTAAATTGGTTTATTTGCATTGGATGCACCACTGAAATTGTTCAAATTAGTAACCAATCAGTTCCTGTTACTATACACCTGAAAGTGTAATAGCAAATCTGTCCTGTTACAGCCAAATGACAAATATCAGGAAAACTGTTGCCAAGGCTGCCTGGTTTTTCTGTGTTGAGGCCTGTGGATTCCCACCTGTCCTGTGCAAAGCCACTGCGTATATTAAGTCGCAGCACAGGCTAAGCACAGCTTGGAACTCTGCAAGTGTGGACGACATATGACATTCAATATGAATTCCCCTCACTTAATTAACATCATGTACTTTCTCTGACACAAAACAAAAAAAAAAAATTAGTAGCATATTCTTAAAATTTAGAGATCTGGCTTTGATTTTTGGGCATTTGTGCATGCCATTCTGAGGAAGTAACAAGACAATAGTGCTCACAGTGCTCAACCCTGACATTTGGAATGTCTAAACCTCATGCTAAATTTTTTTTTGCACATCCAAAGTGGTTACATACACTCATGCTGATAAGTGTTTCTTATCTCCTGACATTTCAGATTAGCTTTTTAAAGGCATAATGACTATCAGGACATGTTTCCGTGTGTTCTGTAACACATTTCTACTCAGTTCAGACTTTAATTTCTGATACCCCACACACACATAACCTTTTCTCATTGAAAGCAAATTCCCATGCAAATGTGAAGGAAAAAGAAGAAATCTGAAAGGAAAAATAGTAATTTGCAACTCCTGAAAAACAGAAGAAAAAATTGATTCTATTCCGGAGAACAGCTGCTTTTATTTATGCATAATCAAATTCCAAAGCCAGAAGTTGGTAAGAATGGATTTATCTCCCCACTATCTAATATGTATCCAGAGCTGACCAATTGAGCTCATCGGTACAACAAAGCAGGTCCTGACCCAGGGTAACCCAACCCTTATTTTGCTGCTCTGCAGTGACTCCTTGTCCTGTGTCCCCGCTATCCATGCCTGACTTTGATCCTCACTGCTTTACAATGAGGTATGTCTTCTTATTAATTGTTTCTTTATTTAAACTTATGAAAATCAGATGTGGAAGTGTGCTACACAGTGTATTTCCCCTTAAAATTGCAAGTCTTGCAGTGCTTGCTAATGTGCAGATTGCGTGCCATAAATCCACCCTCATTAGCCAGCCAATCCAACACTAATAAGGGAATGGATTCCTTGAGAAGGAGTGGGCAGGACAATGCAGGGTATTAATTTCATGTACCAATATGCATTGGTATGTACCAATATGTATTCTAATTTCATGTACCAGGATGCATTTCCTCTTCCGCCATTCAGAGCCGCTGGATGAGCTCAGAGCTAATGATGACTCTGAAAATCAGTGGAATGGTGTTTATAGGTACATTTGAGACAAATATTGATGGAAATGGAGGCCACAATTACATAGAGAAAACGTACACTCAATTGTTTGGTAATTAAAAAGAGTGGTTTAGCATAAATAATAGAACTCAGTACCAATAGAACGGAGAATGTACTGTGACCTTTTTTTGTAAGATGCTGTTCTTGCATTAAGTGACTTCTAAATATAGCAGCATTCTGTAGCCAGACTACTTAGATAAACTGGAGTGGCAATGCTATTTCATCTAAAAATAGAGAAACACTTCTCCCTCGAAATACCTAGAGCCTGTACCTATGGTCTTGCAGGCAGCTGAAGGCAGTCTGTTTGCACAGTCACGGAAAGCAGCCGTCCTGTCCTGTCCTCCATCTCTGTTTGTAAGGATCTGCTCGTGGTGATAAAGCTCCACTTTACACAATGGTATTAATCCTTGGTCAGAGGCAGGAAATTTGGCCTAATTTCTTCCTTGGCCAAATGCCGTCAAACACACACCTCTCTGTGCTCTGATCATCAGGCTAACACTTTGCTCTTGGATGAGGGCCGGAGTAAAGGGAATGGTCAGGCACTGGTAATACTTGAAGTTGTGCTACTTGAAGAGAAAAGGGAATTCCAGGCTCATTGGGTAAGATGGAAAGTATGAACACTAATCCTTTAATGTAAAAAGAAACAAAGAAGGAACTCATCCTCATGACATGATGCCCAACTGTAGGTATGGGAAACACAGCTCCAGAGATGAACAAGGGGGAAAAAAAGATTCAGCTTTCTCATATGTGAGCCACTAATTACTGTCCATTAAAATCCAAACAAAAACCCCGATCCAAACCACAGATTTGTCTTCTAAAATTTTAAGAGTCTGGATTTTTTTCATGCATCCAGGTGGAACCTGCATGTTTATTATTAATTTTGCTTTATCAAGTATTATATTATTAATTTCATTTACTCCACATTAATTTACTTTATCAAGTCTGCAGTCTCTACTGCAAGGCAGCAGTCATATAGAGTCCCCAATTTCCATCTCTGCAAAGTTATGTGAATAATGATGAACAATGACGGGTATTTCTAAAATGTAGCTTAAATCATTGTCTACAGAAATTGGATTTGTTACCCCGGTGTGCAACAAGCCAAAAATTGCACACTTGAAAGGGACATTGATTATTTATTTCAGAGTTGCACAAGCCTGGGTGCTCAGTGATACTCCACAAATGAAGCACACCAACTACCAAAACTTTTTACATTTTACACATTTTAGCAAACAAAGGGGTTAGTGTTCATTGGCTACAAGTTACATAGTTCTCTTATTAATTAGTACTCTATCTTCCATGGGTTAATTATTCTCTCACTTCTAATCAGTCTGCATGCTCACTCTTTCTCTTCTTTTGGGTCAGTGGGTTTCTTGGGTTGGTGGTCCATGGGTTGGCCACAGATTTACCCCTGCCAGAATTACCTTTTATCCAGTTGGAGCTGATTATAGCACAATTGCTGAGTTAGAGTTATTAGTTTCCTCCGTATCTTGGGGGTTCTGCCAAACATCCTTGTAGCCCCTAAATTCTGCATTCTTTGTGTTCTCTATCAGTGGTACATCCTTCTTTCCAAGCTTGGTATGAGATCATTGAAGCATCTCCAGCCCTAAACCTTAACAAGGCAATTCTACCAACAAGTAATTTGTCTTTGTAACACCTGGACATCACTTAGATCTTGCTAGCTGCTACCTGTTTCAGAGTTTTAATCTCCTTTTTTGCTATTTAGGCTTGACAGTATACAAAGATCAAACATATAAGAACACCCTTTCTTAAGAAAATTTTATATATTCCACATTTTGCAACAATCAACTGTCAGACTTTTTGAAAAGGTACAGACATCGCCGTTCCTATTTTTTGGGTTCTTCTTTCCTGAATTGTACAAAAGAGTGATGAGGCTACAGAGCAATTTCTACCTTTTTCCCTTCCTTTGGGCTGCAATGGTTGCCTTTTGTTTTTAAGATGCTTCCAATTGTTAATACCAAGGAGAAGAGAATTGCTGTTATAAAGATTGTGAACAAGGAGACTGCTTGAAACCCTGTGTCATGGGCCTTCTGACATTTTTCCACAGACATCATGCACAGAACTTTTATCCTCAGCCTCAAAAGCAGTCAACACCTCAAGACTCTTTCAGATTGGACTGTCCTGTTAAACCAGTATCACTGCTGCTCTTTACCAAAGAGCCTTTTCATGAGCTGCCATTCAGTCATCCAAATTTTTAGTTCAAAGAGCTACCATGTCCTCCTATATCCACAGGAACTCTCACACCAAGGCAGAACATCTCACTTAGATGAACTCCCAAGTGCAAATCAGTAGAGAGGATACAGGAGAAAAGAGCAAGTATTAGCCACAAACTCTGCTGATCCCCAGCAAGACAATCATAAACTGCCCATTCTAATTGAAGTCTGCAGTCAGTTACAGAGCTTTGTTGCCTTTTGTTCTGGATCGTGAAGAGCAGTTGCAATATGTTATTTCTAATTCACTTTCAGAACATGGAGTAAGAAGGTATTTAAACAGGGAGACAAGGCTGTATCAGCTGCTCTTTGAAGCAGGCTATAAAAGAGCAGTTTTATTGCAGCTGCCATAATGAGGTAACACTTGTATTCCTGCCTGTAAAATGTCTGGAATTCAGTCTGATTTGAACTTTGCAGAATGTTTGCATATGTGGGTCAGTTCACAAGGCAGGACACTGTAAGTTGTTTGCTGTATCTGAGACACGTTGTACAGATCAAAGAGAAAGAAATAGACTGTTCAAGGTGGCCAGGTGGCTGCTGGTGGCTGGGAAGTGCTGGCTGAGAGTGTATTAGTGACACTGCAGCATCTCAGAACACGAGGAATTGTTTTCTAAAATAATCTGTTTTAGCTGGGCAGGAGGAAGGAAAGGGAGCTGTTTGCTTTTCAATCTGCTGCTCCTTCTGGTTGTCCACTTCTATAACTGTGATCTACTTCAGAGTAGAAAAAGAGTAAATATAATCAGCTATAGATGGGACTCCTGCAGTTCAGAAACCTGCTATTGCCTGCAGCACAGCTAAAGGCGTAGAAAATTTAGCTGAGATGTGAGATTTTATGATTGTATTAGCAAATATCGAAGTGCCACTGAAGACACACACTCCATAAATGGGTTGGAATGGAACTATTCACAGCTGATTGCAGGAGCAGCAGAGGGGAGGAGCACAGGTACAAACTACAGCAAACGCAGCTCTACTGATGCATGAAGGGCTGTAGTCTTGCCAGACCAGCAGGTGATTATTCCCCTTCCCCATCCTATTTTGTACAGAGGGAGGAACAGATCACAGGTACCCACAATGACATATCTCCAGCTGGGCTTCTTTAAATTCAAACTATGTCTGATAGCACAAATAGAATTCCTGATTTTTTATAGGCAATAATAATAATAATAATAATTTTTAAACATTCTTGCACTGAACAATGCTTTTACAAAAAATATATATTTTTTAAATGAAATCAAAAAAGAGTATGAAAGGGTGCCACAATGAAGCATTTCATCTACGAATGAAGTTGTGCTTTGTTTTCCAAGGTTAATTATCAAAAACTTCTAAGATCCTGCTAGAAGAAAGAGAACTCTTTCGTTTTTAATACTAGATCAAATTTTCTTTCTTAATAATTCTTTTCCTTAAAAGAAGAGTGTTTTTTCCTCTTCTTTTCATATGTGCAGCCTTTAATTAGTCTGTTAGACAAAAGCAGTATTAGCTAGACTCTGTCACAATTACCCACATTTGGTAGCTAATTACTCCTTGAATAGTCTTAAGGCTACCAGCAATTTTAGTACAATTGGCAGCCTGGGGCCCCCAGGAGCTGTTCCAGCAGCCAAGAATAGCTGGAACAAGGGGGCGGGCCAGCCGTGACCCTTTCTCCTCAGCCACAACCTAACATATCCACTATGCCAAAGGCAAGAGTAACACAGAAATGAAAATATTCCCAAGTGGCTAAATGTGCTCTCTTTATAGCCTTTTTAAACTAATGGAGTGGCATAAAGGGACTACGGGGAAATAGAAAATAGGACCTTTTAAATGCTAAAGCATTGGCAGGACTACTAATGATTTTTCAATTTTGCAATGTTCCATTAAAACAACAGTACAAAACACTTATATGGGATCAAATTCTGACACAAGACTTTTATTCTAGTGCAATTTTATTCACTGATGCCTCATATTGCAACAATTTACATCACTGCAATATGGGTGTCAAGACAGTAAAAAAACGCTGACTTGATTTAGTAGCATTTCACATGCATTTTACACAGGTAGAAATTACTTCACAAGGGACACAGAAATGTCTGTGATTTCAGTAAAATTACTCCTGCTGTACACTTGTGTGACATCAGTGGAAGACTAAAATTAACATAAAAATTTAAATGAGGACTTCAGTTTTAAATACACTGCTAATTCAGATTCTATTCCACAACTGCAAAAAGCATTGCTCTGCAAATTCAGCAGTAATGTGCTTGTAAAGAGGAAGGAATTCCTTTTTAAAAACTTCACAAATATTTGAGGGATCCCTTTCCACTACATTCTTTAAATTTAATCTTTAGCTTACCACTGTTGATGAGCAAATTGATATGAGTACATGGATGTGGCAGCATTGCAGAGGCTCACTGTAGGATGGACACAACAGCAATAGCTCAGCTCAGTTGTCAGCAGCAGCATCACAAGGCTGTAAGTTTGGAGACACATTGCCTTTGGCAGCAGTATTGACTTAAGGTACTTCCAACCATTTTTCCCTCCTTGCTGCCTGTCCTGTTCTCCCAAGAGCCATATGACTTTTATCAACACAACTGTGTGTTAAGGTCACCCTGTGAATCAGGTCTAGGGGATATAACAGGTATTAGAGAAAAATTCTGAAGGAAAAGCACTGTTATTCAGTTTAACCTGATTCAGTCTCATCATCCAGTTCCCAAACATAAACACATACAGCTGTGCTGGCACAGCTGAAAGGGTTTCAGGAACAAGTAGCTGGCAATTGAGGTGGGTCCTGGCAATGCCTGGAAACAGGAGGCTGCTGGCAAAAGTGTGCATGGAACAATACATTTACTGTTGTCCAGCCTGGCATTGCTTACTTGCATGTGCACTGGCCAGTTACAGGGCTGTGGTCCACAACTTCAAGTACTGCAGTAAGCTGAGGCACCAGAAATCCTTTAGCAGTGTTTGTCAGGGAATTTGCCTGCCTTTCTGGGAGCAGAGCAGGGATTGGAGAAACGACAGTGTTCTTAGCACCTGACTGGAAACCACCAGCAGGGAAACAAAAGTAACACATATCAAATTTGGGTTCCACCAAAGTGCAAACCTTGACCCTCCTGACTACCTTTAGCAAAAGGTGCTCCTCAGCTCAGCTGCTCAGTGGGAGTTATCCTAAGGTCTCATCCAAAGCCCTGTCCAAAATCCTCTCTGGCTTTAAGGTCCAGAAGGATTCCCAAGATAACTCTATGGTGTCCTGACTTGAGATTTCCTGCCAGCTGTGCTCCCTGAACATCAGAGTCCAGGACCTGAAGAACAGACAAGTGCAGCAGATTCTGAAGCGATAAAATTACTTCCTAAAAATGGTCTTGGTCATAGACTGGATAGTAGGAGAGATGGATTGTAGGACAGACAGAACAGCTATTGTGGAAAAAAAAAAAATCTAAATAAAGATAGTCCAACACTGGAGCAGGTTGTCCAAAGGTGTCTCTTGACTCTCCATTCTTCAGAACTCAGCAGGACAAGGCCCCAGTCAATCTGATCTCAAACGGTCCTGCTCTGGTCTGAGACTGACCAAGTGACCTCCAGGATTCCTTCAAATTAAATTATTAAATCCCTTCAAATTAAATTATTCTGCAATTCTGTCACCAAGGAGTGCAATGTGCATGACTGATGAGGCTTCAAGGATTTGAACTGGGTAATGCTCAGGAACAATCCGAAAGAGCAGCTAAAAAAAGCAAAGCCTCAGCCTATCCTTTTTATCACTTATCCATTTCCTCAAGCTCATAAGGTCACCAAAAAACCCCCTTACTTTTAACTTTAATTCCCCACTAAACTATGACAGGTAAGCACTTGATAACACAGGTGGCTGGAGAAGCTCAGTGTTTAGAAGCAATACCTGGAAGGTGAAGAGTTCTGTCCAATTTTCAGTTTTAACAGTAACAAAGGTTTTGATCTTGGGTTTTGAGCCTCCTTCCTGATAGTGGAGATCACATGTCTTTTCCCACCTCTTATTTCAAGTGCTTTGGAAATGAAGGAAATATCCATAGCTCTGACACTGCTAGTAGTTGCATCAGAGCAGTGAGGGAAATAGGAGTTTGTTTGTAGCACAGGAAATGCTCTCACCCTTTCTTAGTATCTCTTAGTACAGAGCTCATGGCAAGCCTTGACATCGGGGAAGCAAGGCCTCAAGTGCAATTCAGGAAACACTGAGAAGGATAAGGATAGGTAAAAGGCCTTAACTTACCTTTCCAACACGAAAAAGAAGTAAAATAAATTCTTATTTACAAGAACAATATTATTCTTATTTTCTGTAAGGCTGGAAGACCTTAAGAGACCTACCCAGGAAATCAGAAAGTGGTTTTGCCTTGCATTAGAGCCTTTCCAAGCACTTTTTGTTTGGGGGAATTCCTTTTCTATCATCTGTGGGCAAATCCTAAGTTAGGTGTGTCATTATCATCGCTGTGCAATGAGCTCTAAGCACACTGGGAGTTAACAGTATAGCAATTATAATAATTGTATATAATTATAAATTGTGTAAAATGTTTCTGTGCATTTTGCCCCACTAGTGCAATGTGAGGGCTATGGGGTTTTTACAGATTTGTATCTAAAAAAGGCTAATTAGACCTATACAAAACCTCTACACACGACATGTTAAGAGCACCAGGAATTAAAGCAAATAAATACTATGTGCACACAGCATCATATTTACACCAATGTCTTACAATGGTAAGAGAAATGGCTCTTAATAAATTCTTCTACAGTGCAGCGTACAGCCAGAGTATTTCTTTGAGAGAAGACCAGATAGCAATAGGGACGATGGGAGGAAGGGAAATAGGAAGGTAGAGGAACACAGGGCTACATCCATTCCTGAGAAATCAAGTCTCTGCATATCAAAAATCCCCTGGTATATTTCTCCCACAGGTGTGTAGTCACATCCCACTAACTATTCTCTTCCATATTGTCCATGACCAAAATGGAGGAGTAAATTGTCAATGTCTTTTCAAAATATCCTGTTTATTTTGAATTCTGATAAAGGCCCAGCACATGTGAGTTTTCCTTTTGGATATCTTCACATCTTTTGCTCTAATGCAATGTTGCACCAGGGCCTGTCACCAAGCTCAATTCACAAGTGGCCTCCAAAAGTTTGAATTCTAGTCTTCCCTGTATTTTTGCCTTTCCTACGCAAAGAGCAAGAAGATGCAGGAGTTCAGCATAGCATTCATGGGAAGGGCACAGAAGTGGCAGAGGAAAATTCTGACTCCTAGAGTGTGGTGTTACACAAATTTGCTGTTATTCCGTAAGAAAATGCATCAGGAGAAATCACATGCATGGGTTTCTTTTTTCACATGACTCTGATTCCCACCTGGTTTACCCCAAATTAACAGGCCTTATCATTCAAGGAGATTGGATCCTCTTGGAGCATCTGGGTCAGCCATACTCAATAATCTTCGGTAGCTCCTTTACTTCAAGATTTGTGGTCAGTCCTGAGACTGTGAGCATCCACAACAGCCTGTCTAAGAGAGTGCCTCTATAATATCTGCTGCACAGCAGCTGGATCCATTCCATCCCAAGTGCACTGGAATCACAAACAGCACAGCAGGTGTTTCTCTTGCAGGTAGAAGTCAAATATATAAATCACTTTCTGGGTTAAGTATCCTCATATGTAGCAAATTGCTATGTATCATCAGACCTTAACAGTGTATTTCATCAACTTTCACTTGGAAGTGTTTTCTGCTGATGAGCTTTTTGCAAAATTCAACCCCAAAGGGTGTTTGAACTTCTTTTCTTGTACAGCTTTAGTACTTGCATATAATGTAATGTGATTGCAGTTAAAACAGCACCGCTGGTGCAGATTACATCAGAATGGTCTGGAGTCCAAGCCTGTGTCTGGAGTGAGTGATGGGAGTGTTTTGTAGGAGTTGAATAGTGGTGCACTGCCAGGAGCCCAGGTTATTCCTCCACAGAAAACTGTGTTAAAAATACCAATTTCTCAGTACAATCTGGTCCCATTTGGAGAACAAACATAATCTTTTAAGAAGCAATAGTGGTAGAAGAAGTAGTAATGGAAGAACGCTAAAGATGCTTCAGCTGTGCCAAGACTGATTTTGGAAAGTTCACCAAAATGCATGCAGGGAAATAAAATGGCTCTTCAACTGCTAAAAAAGTAACTTCTTCATTCTTCCAACAGTGCTAGCTTAGTAGAGTAACAGCTCTACAAGCTCAGACCTGCATAACAGGATTTCTTGTTTAATTTGGGGTGTGCAATGTTTACATTAGATGAGTATGTTGCTTATTGATTATTGATTCTAATTTTTAGGGGTCTTGTACCTGGAAAACTTTTATTAGCATCACTCTCCCAATTAGGAGGACACTTTTATTCACACTGTTATACCACCACCATTGGTATAGATGTAGTCATACCACAACAAATGGGACTTACAGCCCCCAGTACATGCTGTACTTTCCAAGTGTTCTTGTATCCATATGACTGCATCTGCTCCAGGATACCTTTTCCTACTTTAACTTATGCCTGGGATGGAGGTACAGGTATGTTCTTACCTTACGTTTGTCAGGGATAATACTCCTTTCCGTTTATTCCACATTGCCATCCCTTTTGCCAGGTCTGCTCTAAGTTCCCAGCTCCATTTGTTTTCATGCACTTTGCAGATTAGAGAAAAAAAATCAGCGGGCAGCACAAGCTGCCATAATCCCTGCTATTCTTCAGTTAAATCTGTTCCATAGGCTAGTCTAGAAAACACCCAAAACTTGCTGTTCTAGCCCAGTAAAGACTGCAGTACAGGTGGAGGCAGAAACAGGTAGCCAGGGTGGCCTAAACAATGCTAAGCAGTGCTGTCATTGAATGTTGCATTGCATTCAGTCACAATCCCTGGCCAAAGACTGACAATGGTGCACTGACAAAAATAAGTTAATACATTCTAAGGAAATTTGAATGAAAATTAACAAAATCCCAACAAAAGTCTTACATGACCTCAGTCTATTTTATATGAAAATTGGTAAAACTTGCATATACTTACTGATGGATTTGGCCCTCCAGCTTAGATCTCAAAAGTCATTGGGTTCACACTCTAATGTTCTGGTTTGCTATCTTCACTTTCCCACAACTATTGTCATGACAATTCAGCTTCAGAACGAAATGTCAAGGATGCATAATATGACACAGAAGCTACATATTTAAAAGATGAAATATGGTGGGAAACACAAAATCAAATTGTTTCCTTTCACAATATGGGCCCAAACCTAAGCAAATAATTTCAAGAATTATGTTTCTAACTATCATTATGACTAATTTTTTTCCCACCTCATTATTTACATTTACACATGAGTACACTCAAGATTTCTATACAAATCATATTCTGGAACATTTCTGTACCTGGCTAAGATGTAAAATATAATGTGAATTTGTGACTCTCCCCTTCTTTCCCTCTGAGGAAAAAATCGTCAGTCTATTTCCAGCTAATCAGATATAGACAAGCTTTGACTTGAAACAGATTTTTCTAAGGTCTTTGCAGGGTTTATAGCATATTAGGGTGGTAGGCTATCATTCTGCGTGATAGTAAATAGCTTGAAGAAATAATTTTGTCCCAGGAGAGGTCCTATCAGATGCAATACTGTCTGTTTGTACCACTCTAACTTTGTGCTGGATCAGGCATAATTTACCCAGCTCAACTGACAGAAAGCTGGCATAAACCCTGAATAAACAATGTAACATATGCTCTGGCTCATTTGGTAAAAATGCAGTCGTGGGCTCACACCAATACAGATCAAATTTCAGCTGCCAGGAAACCCCATATTCATAAATTTTATATGACTTACTGCAGAACCACATCCTTACATTGCTTCATTTTCTTCTACACATTAATTGAGTTGTAATTACTTTATGATGGGCACAAATAAAGAATACAGCATTATTTGAAATCTCCCTGACAAATACTTGTGTGCCATGAATCTACTGTAGCATAATGGTTCTTCAAGCAGGGAAAAACACGATCTCCAGAGAGTACCAATGCCTCTTCCATAACACTGGTGTACATGATTTTGTATCTTCATGGTCTCTACAGAAGTTAACACACAGAAGGCAAAGCAGACTGTGACATCCCTCTGCAATAAAGATGTTGGACTGGCAGTGTATCTGCCCCACTGGAGACAAACTCGTGTACCTTTGTGCTGCTTTTCACCTCTTTGCAGGCACTAATGGCACTGGAATGGAGGAAACAGGTTACTCTGACTTCCAACAGTTCGTAGACCTGCACAGGCTTTATGCTGTGTCTGAGCTCCGCTATGCACCTCTGCATACTTGAATCTCTTTTCAGCACAAATTACTGTAAGTACATGGTTGCTGTTACCTTTGGAGGAAAAGTTTAGGCTCTGAGATTACTTCTGCAAGACTGCATCAAACATAGATTTTAACAGCACAGTTCCCAAACACTTACCTCTGATAAAGACAACGTCTCTTTCTGACTCTCTCCAGGCTGTTTCTAATGCCCATCCAGTTTCCAATTTTAACAAACTGATCATTAAATTATAATACTGCATTCCTTCTTTGGAACATGGATTTCTCACTCAGTTTCAGCCTAGTCCTGGTCATGACTCAAAACCAAAAGGAAGACATAGGGGTACAGAGGTAACAGATGGATATACACGCACCAAGCCTGCTTTTGCAGTGTCTCCTGTTTTATTTAGCCATACACAGGCCTGCTAGGTGAGTGCAAAACACAGGTCAAGGGCTCCTATTTTAATTTCTTAGTATTATTTACTTCTTGAAAAGAGGTTTTAATAACCAATGATTTGCAAGGTATCTAGTGTAGCCCACTTGTGAATTAGAAGCTCTGAATCTAGCCTCAGATGTTCTCAGACTAATGTGTACAATCAAGAAAACATAACAAAACACAAAAATTACATTCTTCTTCTTTCCAGTTGTCCTTCAAATCTTTAAATACTTAATGTATTTATTATATGCACAATAATTACACTCCTCTCATCACTCTAGGATCTAGATTACTCCCAAAAGGATATGGCTGTCTCTTCTCAAATAAGGCTTGCCTACATAAACTACCACAGGGAGTACTTCCCCCCAGAAAAAGTCGGGCCAATAACTTTTCCTCCCAAAAGTTTTAACACCAGAAGAAATATAACTCCACTTCTGAAGGTCTTGAGGAATTTGGTCACGCTTATGTCAAAAACACTGTTTTCCAGAGTCAATCACTGAAAGGACAAACTGGAACCTTATTCAGAACCAGTGGCATTGCTTGCAGTTGTGGATTAGCAGTTGTTAACATACTCGGGTAAACCTCATCTACGTTCTCCTGACATTATTTTAGAAGCAAGTCCCAGACAATGTGGGACCTGCAGAGAAATATCAGCTATTGTTCTCAGCCACTGCTGAAACAGAACATGGGTTTGGCAGGCAGGACAACACTTCCTTTTATGCTACCAACAGTTTACACTTGTCTGTAGCCTACTTCATTTCATTTGAGAAACTGAAAGTGAGGACTCTGACAAGGTTTGGATCTTGTAAACTTTTGCTAGGAGTTGGTTTGAGCTGACTCACACTTCTGGGAAGCATCCATGCTTTTGAAAAGAAATCAGGAAGACTAAAATTAGAACGACTGCATGCATTCAGATGAGGCCATTTTAGGGAGTAGTTTATTGCTGATATATGGGGTGGTCTGGTGCTAGAAAAATGGTTTGGAACCACCATGTCTGTATGTTATGAGGTTTTATAGAGGCCTGTGGTGCTTCTTCTTTAAAAAACTTTAGCTTAAGTAGCCATAAATTTCGGCTGTAAAGCACCACAATCATTGTAAGGTTTCCACCAGGTAAGGGTTGATTGCTTTTTTAGATGACATGTCAAATTAAACATAAATCTTGGCCTGTGCTTTTCTGTGAGCATGGGATGGTGTTATATCTGATCTTACAGGTTGGCTTGCTTTACTCTTCTTCAAAAATTCTGGCATAATGGCCAGAATGCTTTATCACTAAGTGAACAAAAAATGTCTGAATAAACAACTTCATTAACATTAAAAACATACAAAAGGAAATGTTTAAGAGCAGGGCTATCAAACCTTCTGTCAGCTAAACAAAACCCTCGTCTTAACTACCTAGTAGAGTTTGGCAGACCAAACCTAAAGTGAAATCTGTGAAAATAAACTCTATAAATGCACTGTCATAACTTTTAAGTGCTCCACTATACAAGTCAGTGCTCAGGGACCTTGTAATTAGTCTTTATAGAATTTTTATCTGCACATAAAGTTTAGATGCTGGAAACTATTTGTTGCCCTTCTAGCAAGTGCTTTCTTTCCTCATTTTTCCTCATGCCATTAAGTTGTCAGTTTCTCGTCCTTTGTTCCTGTTGTACCTGCCGCAAGTTTGGAATTTGGTGTTCCTCTTCGGCATCTCCACAGCAATGTCACTGGGAATGAGATACAGTTTTTTGCTATCTGTACCAGTGGCTTTGCTCAGTCTCCTAACAGGCCCTTCCATTCTCTGAGCACCTGCAAAATTAGAGAAAGAGAATTTGTTGATCTGAGATTCCAAAGAAAAATATTGTCAGGCTTCTCTCTGATAAAGGCCCCAGTTTACAAACTGTAACACAAAGGCTGTGCTGTCTACGAAAAGAAAAGGTGTTCTGTTCTGGTAGAGGAATGTCTTCAGCCAATGGAAAGGTTTTGTAGACTCTGGTGACAATACCATGACCATGTATCAGTGAATGTGAGTGTTAGTAACAGAAATGACCCAGCAAAACTCACCTTATTCATCAAATCAATCAAAATTCTGGCTGTGCAATAGGTCTGTAGGTAGTATTTATTAGAAAGCAGCAAAGGCTACTGATGAGTTGCTGATGTAAATGATCCTACCTGATAAGCAAAATCTGACTGTATTCCTCAACTTCCTCCCCTTTCCTTATCAAAAATAGAAAAATACAAAGGGCAAATACTGAAATGAACATGAATTTTGCCACAGAGGACCTCAACAATTTACTCCTTCCTATGGCTGCTTGCCAAAGAACTGGAGCTGTATGTGTGCGCACAGTTTTCACACACACCCCTCCAAAAAGGAGAAGAAAAAAAATTACTGACAAGGACAGACTGACTTTTGGTGACTTTGAACCCTGACACGCTTTGTCCAATGAAGAGGTCTAATTATCATGACAACTCTACCTCAATCTGTTTCCCATTACGTGTGAATGATGCAGTTCTACATTACGACACCACACTGAAGAAAAGGCATCGAATGGTATGAATGGTGCCTATTTAAAATACACAGGTCACTGCTACGACACATGAACACTTGGTTGTGTATTTACCATTCTCCCTCCTCGATAAAGAGGTGCACTTTGGGATGGAATAGGCGCCATAAACGTCTATGTAAACTGCTTAAACGGCTTTTGCCCTTTACAGAAGCCGATCTTTCCATGAAAAACCAACACTGTAACAGATATGGCTAAAAAAATTTATGTTGGCTTGAGACACTGGCTCCTTCGCTTTGATCCTACAAAACAGTATGTACATGTAAACACAACAGCATTTTACAAGGATTATCCCAAGAGTTAAAATGAAAAACACCATTTATAAAGACTAAGAAATAACAGTTGCTTTTTTACCAATGAAAAATTGAGCTCCATACCAATAAGTCTGAGAAATATCCTAGCCCAAACCAGCACAGTAGGCCAATATGAATTTTGTTACGTGACTGTTCATACTGTATTTTCAAATTTTTTAATGAAATTCCTGAATAATTCAGCAGTCCTTCATTATAAGACATGATATTAAACAATTTTAGATAGGTCTACATGTAGAACTTTAAATAAATATAAAATAAATATGTGTAAAGGAATTCGGGCAGGTACAATTTTGAAATAAGACATCAAACATTGCACTGACCTCATCAATGTTTCCAAGCTGTATCAGCTTAAAACAAAATTGCCAGCGCATCCCATACATTAAGATGTGTTTAAAAATACCCCAAATCAATGGAGCTGATTGATTGTTCTGAGACTCCAAATGTATTCAGAAATCCCTACATTACTTCACACACAGTCCACCTCCTAATCTATCCCGAATGTAGCCTGTCCTTGTGTGATAAGAGATGTTTCTTCAGCTTCAAAATCAATGGAAAATAGGCCTCAGCCATGAGAGTGGCTGGTGTCAGAGTTCAATTTCTGTTCGTAAATCTGTGCTCTCCCTGTGCTTTTCCCTCAGTTCAGTCCTCTTTCCAGAGGCTGTAATAAGCAGTGTTTGAAAAGAAAAAGTGAACAGTGTAACTCTGAGTTGAGGCATTCACCTCCTAATGGATAAGTTATCCAGAAGATGAGGAAGCAGAACAAGAACTGTGTGTGAATATAGTGATGAGTTATTCACTTTCTAGGTGTTCTTCAAATTTTCTTAGGGAAAAAGAACCCTGTAAAATTAAACAATTACTCAAAACCAACCAAAGATATAACATCTGTAATTAGAAACCTCTTTCATACATTTTTTCAGGGCTTACTAAGCACTTCATGGGAAACTGTCATATATAAATATTATTACTATTTTGTTTGCTCCTCAGATCAAATCCATATGAGTGAACTAGCTGTGCATGGATTTCAGAATTTGAAAAACTCTGAGGGTTTTCTCCCCACAGAAAACCCACAGTGCCCAACTTTCCTTTCACTCCTTCAATCATATTGCTGCAATTACTCCCCTGACACCTGCAATTATATACATTAGCTATACCTGGGCTTCCCAATCATGGATCAGGATCTATGACAGCTGGCTGTCAATTAGATCCAAGTAAGATTTGTTCACACCTAAATAATCACTGAGAAGGGCAGGTAAAGAACAGCAGAAGCAGCACAGTAACGCTGAGAGACTTTTCGAGACCATTTATGAGTTGTGTAACTCTTACACTGTACAGGGACAGACTTTTTGTCTTGGCAAACCAGTCAGGCAAGGAAGAAACACTGGAAAGTCATAGTGGAGAAACTGCGTTTTCTGGCATTTCTCTGGCAGGTCAAGCTAACAGCACCATAATAAAATTTGACAGGTTTGGAAATAGTCTAATCCAGATTTATTTAGTAGTTGTCTGTTTTCTGGTGTTTAAATTCCTTCAAGTACAACTCTTCTAAATGTGGTCTTTTAAATTATTTTATTTCCTTAGGGCAGGTTCCTGAAACTCTTCTTGGTTTCCAGCTCTTATCTGGGGATCAAAAATAGCCACCATGGCTCACAGAACCTAAGCCAAGGTGCCCCAGCCAACCCCAGGTAGCAACATAATCTCTTAAGAAGGCATCCAGAACAGAAGAAACGAAGATTAAAATGAACGGTTGAAGTTGCCACATCAATTTCTTAAAGTATTCCTGCCAGGATTGAGCACACCACGGCATTCATGCAGTGGGAAACCACAGGTTTTCAAAGAAACATGTAGAATGATTTAGCCATTCTGGATGAATTTAGAGGCAAGGTCTTTTTAGGAAGATGGGTAAAAATACTTCACATCTCTTACCACTTGTTTTTGTTTTCTGAACCCATCTTTGAAATACAAAGGAAGTTAAGAGAACACATAAAGATGATGGGGAAAAGTCTGTATCAAACTTAGGAGGGAAGGAAATCCAGAGATACAGCTGCAACTCCATCTTTTTCTGATCTGCACCATAGCTGTGCCCAGACAATTTAAACATGTTATAATTCTGTAATAAAAACTGTTGTTAACCACAATCGAGCTGTGACTTGTTCACATAAAAGGACTTTCTTAATAGTGTTTACTTATACGTGTATTAAATAGAGCCTGCTGGGTTAAGGAGAATAGTGGTAAGTATTTTAATTGCAGGTCTTTAACTAGCAAGAACTTTATCCTGTTTCCTCACAGAGGTAGTCATTACCGAACCGGCTCAGAGGGCAGAAGATTAAGCACCTAAACCATTACACAGGGTGTTGAAAACTCGGGGCTTCATGTAAATGCCAAGTATCCTTAGTGTTCATTTCCCATTGGGTTTAGTCCCTTGCACTGTCTTCCCAGAAAAACATCTGAGTTTTCCAAGCGAGTTACATGGTAGTGAATTTCTCCTAAAGCTGGTATTAGGCAGGGATGCTTCAGCACCACGGAGTTACGTCGAGTAACAGCGTTTCTCAAGTACGAAGTACTCCCTGTACCAGCCGCAGAGAGTTGCGGAGCCAGGCTTACATTCCCTGGGCCCTGCTACACATCCATAGAGCAGCTCTTCTGTATTATCCCATGAGATGGTCAGGGCTGCTTGGGAACACGTTCACAAAGTGATAGGTGCAGAAGGGCTAAATTCTGCTTTCCGGTCTTTTGTCTTCTCTGCAGGTGTCCTACTGAGACGATCTACAGGCATCCTCTCTCCCCTTGGAAATAATAAAACCCTTAAGAAGTCTTTCTCCTCGCGTAACTGAGCAAACTCACCCCCGAGCACGGGTAGTGTAAGGAGGTATACGAGAGCCATCTATGTGCTGCCAGTGATGTATTTCACAGCACGGGAGGTGACCCTACTGCATCAGCCTTCTGTTAGCAATCACCCCGTTTTCTGACAGCCAAAAATGGAAGGGTACGTTTACCCTCAGCAGCGAAGTGCACCCAACAGCCCCCTGAGCCGACGCCAAAGGCTTCGCCTCCTCCGCCTCACAGACCGGCCCTGTGTCACCCGAGCGGGCAGCGCCGCCGCCTCAGAGCCCTGCGCAGGCAGACGTGTCGCTCACTCGGCAGCTGCCGAGCGGGCGCTGCACGACGTGGCCGCACCGCGGTGGCCAAACACTGCCGGCCTTCGACCCTTTCCCCGGTGGCAGGGACGGGCGCCTCCCGCAATCCGCCCTCCCCTCCCGCCCCGCGGGTCCAACGCGGCGCCCTCAGACCCTCCCCCCGCTCCCGGCGGTTCCCGCCCTGTGCCGCGGGGCGGCGGCGCGAGCGGCCCCTCACGGCACAGCGCCGCCCCCCGCGCGCCGCCCCCGGCCCCGCCGACGCCACCTGGGCGCGCGGGTAGGGGGGAGGAGGGCGGTGCGCGCGCACGCGCGCTGGGGGCCGCGGCGCCTCTCGCGCGAGCGGCGCGAGCGCGCCGTTGGGCTCGGCGCGGGGCGTGCCCGCGTCCCGATTCGCCGGCGGGGCGCGAGCCGGGCGGGGGCGGGGCCGGCGCGGGCCGGCAGCCAATGGGGAGCGGGAGGGGCGGGGGCGGGGGCGTGTCCGTCGCCGGGCGTGTCCCGGGCGGGCGCGCGCTGTCCGGGCAGCGATGGCGGACGATGGGCAGGGGCGGCTCCGGACTGAGGGCGGCCGCGCGGGCGGCGCGGTCGTGGCGGCCGGCGAGATGCTGCTGAGCGTGGGGCTGCTGGCGCTGGCGCTGCTGGCGGCCTACCGGCTGTACCTGCGCTGGGGAGCGCGGAACGGGCCGGGGGGCGCGGCCCGGCAGGGCGAGGCCGCCGCGCTGCCGCGCATGAAGCGCCGGGATTTCTCCCTGGAGCAGCTGCGCGAGTTCGACGGCGCTCGCAACCCTCGCATCCTCCTGGCTGTCAACGGCAAAGTCTTCGACGTGACCAAAGGCAGCAAGTTCTACGGGCCCGGTGAGACGGCGGGGGGGATGGGGGAGTCCTGGCCTGCGACCCGCCGGCGGTGTTACACTGGTGATGCTCAGCGGGTCTGGGTTGTCCTCAGGCAGCCGTCATTTTCCCAGATGCCTTGATTTGGATGTGCCATGGTTAATTCTATTTTTTTTTTTTTTCCTTCTGTCTCTTCTAGTAGGTTTCTCAAGTGCAGCTGAGCAGTGCTTTCTTCGTTGTAGCGCTTACGGCTCAGGAGAGGAAACCAAACAGCTGGTTATTTATTTAGGTGTAAATGCCATATTGAGTATGACTTTTAGTCGGGATAGAGACAGGCAAGGAGAGCTCTGGGACTAGTATGTTGCTGCTGTTGGGAAGAGTGGAAATCAAGCCAATCTCGTAAACAGGCAGACAGACCACTCCTCTTCGGAGAGGAAATGTGTATTTCAAAGGTTCAGAAAAGTAAGCTTCAAAGAAATGTTCTGGTTTTGTATTCAGCTTGTACACTGTGAAACTGCAGCATATTTTCTCATGATAAACAGCATTCTTAATAATGAGGTGGGTAAACTTACTGTGTTCACAACTGATGCCAAAGGAAATGAGGGTTATGACTGCTGATAATTTTCTTCTTTAAACAATGGTGGTTTGAAAAACTTGATCTAATCAAACTATGCAGGAGTTTTCATAGTAGGCATGGCAGTCTTCCTTGTGAGAGGGGTGGAGGGGAGAGAAGATGCCTCCCACTCCCCCAGGAAATAGTTCAAATTAAGTAATCATTTATTATTATTTAATAATTGGGTTTACAAAAAGAAAAATACAGAGCTGTCATGTTACAAGCCTTTGGTTCTTGGCGGGGAAGGGACAAGCAGTTCTGTGGTTGAATTGGGCTAGAATTTTGTAACTACTTCACCCTCAAAGTTTGTGATGCCAGTTGCAGAAATTGAAACTGCTGTAATTGAATCAAAATGCTTTTTTCGCTGGCTACTGTAGAAGTTCACAATGGAATCTGAAGTACCTTGCCATGCTTTATATTGTTTATTAACCAGTAAAGCTGAGAAAATGTAGCCTGGTGAGCTGCAGCTTTCATGACATTTAATCAGGCTAGTTCTTTTGTCTCTCTTATTTAGGGGTTTTTAAAGTGAGACCTGTGAGCTGACATAAAATGCAGGTAATACATATGCTGCATGCAACTTAAAACACCAGTAAGCTGACAGAGTGCTCCGTGAAATAATACTGAACCCTGATCTAAACCTTCACTTTCTCCCTTTTGTGTATCAAACTTCAGTCAAATGTTAGGTTCTCCTCTCTAGATACCATCAGTGGTTCACACTGTCAACCTCTGGAAGCCTATTATTATGAGGAAGCTAAAACTTAATGTTCTAGGACATCAATCTGCTTTTTGATAACTGGTAGCAGCTGGTTTCCTCAAAAGCAGTGCTTCTAGCTTTTCGTGAAGAGGGACAAAGGCTTTTTATTTTTTTTGTCCCTGTAGTGAAAGATTGCCTTTTTCTAACAGAAGTGACATCATTTTCTTCTATCAGATCTGTAACTTGGGGTGTTGCATGTAAAGCTCAACCAGTGCATCATCAGCTGTGTGTTCTCTGCCAAATGTGCTGATTTTTGAATTGTCCTGACATGGTTTCCCTCTTTGGAGACATATTAGGGATTTTTTTCTTGCAACTGTTTTGTGGCTGAAAAGAAAAATACTAATAAATAGTTTGCAGGCCTTAAAGACCTGAGAAGAGTTCAGGTGGAAAAGTCTCCTACAGCTGGTTGAGATCTTTTCAGAAAGGCTTCAGCCAGAGTAGCCAGATGCCCACAGCAGTTCTCATGGCAATTTCATGTCTCATAGCTGGAGTGTGGCAAGGGAAGTGCAAAGCGTACCAACAAGCATGGCCAAATTTTAACAGAAGAAAGAGCTGAGAACATTGGCTTTGCTGATATTTCAGTTTCTGACTGTGGGCAGTTAGTAGTTTGTTGAGGTACTGATGTGAAGAAAGAGTGCTTCAGCTTTGGAGGCAGTGGAAAGCAGTGGCTGAGGGCTCACTGTCGGTCTTCAGCAAGTCTGGAGTGCTGGGTTAATGTTGAATAACCTGTCTCAGGTGGCTTCTCATGTCTTGATAGTAAGGTCTGTATTTTCTCCTTCAGTGTAGTTTGGATGCCAAGATGTTCCTTATTTTTCTACTTATAGCAGAAGGTTTAAAATGCACAAAAGAGTCATCTAGTCCAGATTTTTGTCCAACAGTGGAGATTTCATCAAAGTTTCCACCAAACTTCTGATTTTATTCAAAGTTGTCCTGGTTTTAAGTTCTGTCCAGTGAATCCTGTTACACTTTGGTCCATTTCATTGAAGAGCCCTTTACGTCCATACAGTTAAGGTATTTTTAAGTAATGGTAGACTGTTGAAGCCATCCTTTCAAACAGCCATGAACTGAAAACTTCATTTTCTCTAACACTTAATCCAAATGTTTCCCAATTTGTTTTTGTTTTTGTTTTTCTCATGTTGTCTTCTTTAAGTCTTCCACAGTTTATGTTAGTCTTTGGTATGTCTTTATGTATTTCAGCTAAGAGCAAGGAAGGGTTACGCTGTACGTATAACAGTCTGTGCTTCCAAAAACCACTTTGCTTACATTGAGCTCTTAATTTGAAACTTTACTTGCCAAGTTCTTTTCCAAAATGCTGCTCTGTCCTGCAAATACACCATTTGTTTCAAGACTTCACTTAGGTGTATTAAATGCCACTTCTGCTTGTGCCCAGATGAGTAAGTGACCTAGAATGCTTTGACTGATTATTAAATCTAATTAATTGCCTTTCCCTTTATCATCCACAAGCTCCAAAAGAAATAAAGTAAACAATTAGTGGTTCACTGTTAAAAATATCACATAACCAGACTGTCAGAGAACCTCTATTAGGACGATTTCCCATCTGTAATTACATCTCATGACTTAGGGTCTAGTCATTAATACCTTTTGTGTGTGCTGTGTTGGTTTTATATCTTATAGTGAGAGACAGATTTTTACTTTTCATTTATTGTTGCATTGAACTTTGTGCTTGTTTGCATCAAGATTTCAGGTTGTAAACTTGTCAGTAGAAGAGCGTTGTAAGAGTTAAAGTACTTTATGTCAGCAAATCTTAGTATTTAGCATTTAAATTTGCATGCCAAGGTAATGCTTTAAACAGGTTTTGATTAACTTAGCAAATACTTTGTGCATTTATGAAAAATATGCATCTTTGAGCATGACAAAGCAAGATTATGTGCAACCCTGAGTATGCAACTGTTTGCGTCACTTCTTGGTTCTTAATGTTTCATGATCTTAAAAGAATCAATTTCCTGACTTTCCTTCACTGCAGTATGTTGTCACTGTCAACTCATTTCTCATCCCACTCATCTTTCACGATGTCATGAAGATTCCTGATTTTCCAAGTTTGCCAAGAAGAATAGATTAGATAGTAGTAGTTCCTTCCACAAAAAATATTCCATCATAGTTCATTTTCTGTGAAGGGAAAACTGCCTTTATTTCGTTGTAGTAAACAGCATCATTTTTTCTGGTAATTTGTATAAAAATAATCTGATGGTGTTAGACTTCCTTCGGAACTGAGTGCTGTAAATTTCACTGTGTCTCTGTTGACCACATGGCAATGGTGCTTTTCCATCCTTTCCAAGGGTATGGTTAGAGTGAAGTGTTGCAGGAGGGACACTACATATGTTGTATGTGGAGAATACTGTTACGGGTGGCCTTATCTTAAGAACACAACAGGCTGAGGGGTTACACATAAGTACAGAGGATAAGACTGGGGGAAAGAAATGCCTTCTGTAAAGTGCATGAGGTCTTAGTGGTTCTGATGTTTGTCAGCTCTTTGGTTGTCTATGTAGTAGAGGTGTCTCTCACCTTGGGATTCAGCTTTTCAGGGAAATAGCATTTCTGGATAAAGAAGTGGAGTTCCAGCCAGAAGCAGTAAAACTAAAAGGTGTATGCAGGCATATTGGTGAGAGATTGTTTCCCTCCTTCTGCTCAAAGGGAGTAGTGCCTTTGCTGCCAGGATGGAGGTTGTTCTGAGCCTCCAGGCCGTGTTCATGGAGAGCAGTAAAGTGGTTTTGTGCAGGAAGATCAGCACTCTGTCTCCTCTGCTTCTGCTCTGTGTGTCTGTCAGTTCTCTCTTTCTTGTTTTTTAAATTTCTTTTTCCCTTTTTCACAAGCTCAGTATATTCCTTAAAATTTGAACAACTGTGTGTTTGATAAGAGGTCTGTGTAAATTCCTGGTTCCTATTGAAACCAATGATGTTCCAGTCACAGAATTGATTAGGCTGGAAAAAAGCTCTGAGATCATTGAGTCACCTGACATTTGTGGGGCCTGATCAAGCAGGTACACTCAAAGCAGGATATATTAAATGTGATAGGGACATCCTTGTTAGTGATATGTAGATGTTAAATCCAGTACACAGCAGCATTGCTCTCACTGAACCAAAAAACCTGGCCAGCTTGTCTTACTAGGAAATAAACTAGTGGTCAGAGCATTTCTCACTAAACCAAGATGTGGAATCTTGGTCCTTCTCAAGAATGCAACTATCTTCCAGAAAGCTCCTGACTGCTGAACTACATGCTCTCTTAGCAATGCTTGTTGTCTGCCCCTTCAGTTGAAATTGGGTCATTGATTCTTGCACTTTTTGTTTTCAGAGTTAAAAAGCAAGTAAGCAAAAGAGAGAGTGAGACTCTCTGGCCTTGTGCCTGAGGAGTAAGGTTTAGACCCCTGTTTCTAGGCAGTTCCCATCTTAGCACATAGACTTCACATCTGTAGAGTTCCCATTTTAGCATGTGGATTGGTCTCCTACTTTCCATGCAAGTTGTAACTTAAATTTGACCCACATCTTTCCTTTCATGTAAATCTGGAGCAGTAAAGTTAAAATTATGTCACCTTGAATTCCCAGTGATAAATGTTGTTAGAAGCCTTCTGCTTTCAAGCTACATCTCCAAATGGCTTAGTCTAACTTTCAGCTTTTTCATTCTCTCGTGAAAAATGCAACAAACTGAATAAGCACATGTCAGGATTCAGATAGAAAATTTGAAACAGCCAGTGAAGTTTTCACTTCAATTTGGAGTGGAAGAAGCAGCAAAGTCATAGAATAATGCAGTTGTTAAAAATTCTGTAGCCTGTCTCCCTTTGCTCTAGTTCACATTGAAGGGGAGATTAGTCCTTATTCTTGTCTGCAGATTAACAAATGTTGTCCATGAGTATCTGAGCTTCAGCCAAAACTGGGGTTTATTTACAGTAGCTGTATGGGTCCCACAGATGCATATTTGGTGATTGCTTTGAAGTGCTTTTTGACTACTTGAAGAAACCAAAGCTGCTGGTTTAAAACTGAATCTTGTTGTTAACCTGTGTGGCTTCTTTAGAGAAATCACATGGACCTTGTGAAAACGAGTACTTAGCTTACCTATCACTTCATTAGCTATAAAGTCCACATGTGGCTATCTGTGGTGTAGTCCCCGTGCTGCCCCTTGGAGTGATCCAAAGTTCAGTGTACAACGTTCACCTTTGTTGCTGGTGTTGGAGTAATAGTCTGGGATGTTCCACAAAGCTGCTACTGAACTGAAATGGTCAGAGAGCCTCTTTGGCAACCAGGGATATACTCTGAAGTTGGATACCAGCATAGGTTTTGCTGGGGGAGCTATTGGCCAAACTGGCTGGAAATTGAAATGTGTGCTGTTCCAAGATGCAGTTTAGCCTGTTTTGGAGGAAGTGATTTGAAGTAGTGCTTCCAAATACAAACTTCATGGTTCAAAATTTTTAATATGGTGCTTTAGGTTGAATAGATTATTCCTTGTCTGCAAAGAGAAATTAAATCTTAATTAGCGAACCAAAACAGCACTATGAGATGCAGAAATCTTAAGTGCATTTTTGTTGTCTGAAGAGACTTTGACTTCACCAATTCTCAAGCTACCCAGTTTATTGTGAATAAAGACAAGTGTCAGGCTGGAACAGGATGTCAAATTCATCAAGGCTGCTAGATTCTTAACTGGATTCTGAAGGGAAGTGAAGCTCTGCAGGTGGTGGGTAGCAACGTTTTGCATGTGTTGTAGCTTAGAGAAGGATGTACTTTATACAAGGTGGAGTTGTAAGATCGATGAGGACTTTATACAGGGGAAATACGGTGCATGAACATGGAGGTACAGATGTGGAGATAGGCAGGCAAATACATGGGCTTGATAACTGGTCTCAGGGCTAAAATAAACAAAGGCTCTGAAACAGAGTGCTTTAATATGTGAAAGCCATGATGGGAGGAAAAGCATTCTTAAAGGAACAGTTTTCCTTTATGGAAGACTCGTACCTCCATATAACCAAGTAAAGTGTAGCAGGAGTGTTTTAATTGGTTTTGACACTTCCCTGACTCCTGTTGTTGAGGTATGCCAAATAGGGGTGGGAGGAGAATTTTTAAAGGCATATTTGACTGTGAAATAGCTAATGTGGGGATATAGGAAAAAAACCCACTGAAATTTTGTGATACGGTTTCAGAAACTTGCTTTGGTTTACATACCTGTGCTACAAGCTGCTCTTCCTGCCCTCTCTTCAGCATGTCTGTCATGTCATGCTGCAATCAATTATTTACAGCAGGAGCCAGGCTAAATAGGTGGGCAGACAAAAGGAAAGGAAAGAAGGACTGTGGGTAGGGCTTGCATCAGACCGTGAAAGAACTCTGTGGGAGTGTGTCTAGGATTGCACTGATGTCTCTACCTCAGAGTCATGTTCCTGAAGTATATTTTTCCCTGGGGTTTTATGTGCTGGCACCTTCCTGGACACTTCTCCAAGTGCAATGAAATCTGATATGCAAAATACCTTTTTAAGACTGTTGCACCAGTATTTGATATAAAAGTGAGTAATAGACTAGGGTTTAGAGCAGAACCCCAGAACTGTATGTTTTGTATTCATATAAAATACTGTACTTAAACTCTGTGTAGAAGCACCTGAATGGAAGCTTTAAATCTTGAAGTAGATTGCTCATACTGGGATCTCTGAACTTCTGCTTAGCAGCTCAAGTGAAGCCAAGCTTACGCCATTTATTAATAGTCACAATTCAGTATTTACCTTCTGGTAGAGGATTAAAGAATAGGACACATTTCTAAGTTACATTTGCAGAGCTGGAATTTAAAATGCTGTCTACTGAGTCCAAAGGTTGGATTTTACAAGTTAGCATTCCATTGAGTGCTTGGACCTGGCTTGATGATTCCTCTTTGACTTCTGAATACTTCTGCAGTAAACATTCTGGAATGTTAACATTCAAATTCAATTTTAGAAAAGAAAAGAGATATTGGTGTAATAGCATCTGAGATTACAAGATACTTGCAGAAAATTTGCATCCATTAATCCTAATGCAAACTGATGAATTCTAAAATCTTTCATGCTTTCAATTAAGTGTATTACTGAGATTTAAGAATGTTCAGTGCTTGATACAGATAAATATAATATCATTCTCTTTTTAATATAAATAATTGGAATCAAGCTGGTGGACCAAGAGGTGGCATCTCAGCAGGTGCTGTGAAACTCCATTAACCACTAAATGCAGGGTAGAAGGGAAGGGGAGCAGGGCGCTACTCTCTGATTAGCCAGACTTTGGAAAACACCTTGTGCAAATAGTAGGATTTATGGACGTATTTGCTTGAAACGCTTCAGGGAAAGGAAAAACCAGGAACAGCATACTGTTGGTGGGGTCACTAATTAACAATTTATAATTGCTTTAAGGATTTACTAATTGTGGTGTTTGTAAGACCTGTTTATAGGTCCCCTGTTCTTCAATCAGAACATCAAAAACAAGATCACTTGAATGATTGCTGTTTTGCTTGCAGCAGGACTTTTTGTTTGAAGAAACTCTGTGTTGTGTTGCAGATGATGGTCTTTGCTGCCTCTTAGCCTGTTCTATGGAAGTGACTGAGCATGCAGAGTGCGTTGGTGTAGGATTGATTTCAGTCTCTAAATCTTGCTTTTCAAATAAATACCTAATTCAGGATGCAAATAGGAAAGATACCCCTCTAGACTTTGTTCCTCTGAAGTACTGTACCTGTAGTCCCTGATCCCTGAGGTAGTTCTTGTGAACACTGTTCCTGGAGCTAAATACCCGAAAGGATGAGCACAGAGATGCTGTTCATCATTATGGTCAGCGTGGTACAGTGCAAACTTCCAGCTGATAGTTCATTCTCTAATACCTACTTCTTGTGAAACTGTGCTTTGAAATCGGTTGGTTTATTTCCAGAGAGACAAGGGAATTGTCTTTGGCACACAGGACAACCTTCTGTTCTCAGGTTTGGCTGTAAGCAGTTTACAGTGCCAAGCACTCCGGGGTGGAGAGACGACATCAGTTCTGGTGAGGACGTAGTTTCTTCTAATCCGTATGGTACTGGGGTTCCCTGCTTCAGGAGTTCTTCCTGCTGTGTTCAGCCTCTGTCTCAGCCCTGGAGTCAGTGCCTGGCAAGAGCAGATAGGTGTGGGGGCTGGAGCAAGTGGCCTGGGAGGAACCAGCCTTTCGGAATGACTCCTCATGGTTCGTCCTGGTGCAGAAGAGGTCTGAGGTGCTCCAGCAGGCAATGGAGGGGGTGAAGGACAGTGTGTTGCCACTTGATTGTGTTCATTCTTGCCCATGGGTGCTGCCTTTTCTTCAGGCTGACGGCCACTGTTGAGAGGTAAGCCAGAGAAGGGTTCTGGCCTGGTCATCACCAAGTAGGGAGCACTGTGTAGCAAGCCTTGGGTACTCTGTGGTGCTAGGCTGCTGCAGTTAGTGCAGAAAATTTTAAAGTGGTTTTTTTTTTTCTTGTATTGGTTTGGGGTTTTTTAATTGATCTGAATTTAAGATATTTGGTTTTAGGTCAAGAAAATCTAAAATAACAATATGCTTAAAGTTCTTTCAGTTAATTAAAATTTGGGAAAGCCAAATTATCCTGCAAATTGTTGGTTTGCAAATCATCTATTTGTCTTGGTAATAATGTTTATTTCACAGTCATTGCTCAAAATTTTATTGGGATATTTGTGCTAATATGCACTGGTCAGAAAGTACAGAGGAAGCAGGTGCTTTATATTCGTAATGTGACAAATTTGTGCTGTTTTCAAGATCATTACAGGCTAAGGGTGTGGGGAATCTGCTGCCCAAAATAAGTGAGATGATATCCTCAGAAGTAAGAAATGTCACAAAAGATGTAGAAAGCTCTTGCAATTCTGTCAGTGAAGTGAAATCACTAATTAGCCCTCCTACGTTCTATTTATTTATAATAATGGATTTCTAATTAAGCTGTCTATGCAGTTTGCTTCTGTTTATAGCTGACTTGTAAATATTCAATGTGTTGCTTAATAGAAGTATATTTCTTTTGAATTCCAGCCTCTGGTCCCTTTGGAATTTGCATCAACTGGCTTGCATCAACTGACAGGGATTTTTCCAGATATCCCTTCAAAGCTATTTTCCTGGTTCTGCTTCTCTCAGCAGACTTTATCTCCTAGTGATATTAAAGATTGAATTGCAGTGCTGTTGAATGTCAAACAGCCATGGCATTGAAACTGCTGCTGTTCCCATCACTGCAGAAATTTAATATATGGCTTTGGCAGACTGCGTAAGGAACTGAGATTTGGTCACCATAAACAAAGACGTGAAGGTATCAATTTTGTCTTTTTGTTTCCAGAGGGTCCATATGGAATATTTGCTGGCAGAGATGCCTCCAGGGGACTAGCAACTTTCTGTCTAGATAAAGATGCACTCAGAGATGAATATGATGACCTATCGGACTTAAATGCTGTACAGATGGAAAGTGTAAGAGAATGGGAAATGCAATTTAAAGGTAAATTCTCAAATTATCAGCTTAAGGAAATGCTTTTAATAAAAATGACTGATTTGGGCTTGGGGAAGCTTTTAAAGAGGTGTTGACAGTAATATTATCACAGACTATGCTGAGTCAGAAGGGTCCCCCAAGGATCATTGATTTCAACTCTTAGCCCTGCACAGGACCATCCCCAAGAATCCCACCCTGTGCCTGAGAGCATTGTCCAAACACTTCTTGAACTCTGTCAGGCTTGTGCTGTGACCCTGGGGAGCCTATGCCAGTGCCCAACTACCCTCTGGGTGAAGAATCTTTCTCTTAACACCCAACCTAAACCTCCCCTGACAAAACTTGAGGGTTATGTCACTGGTCACCACAGAGAAGTGTCTGCCCCTCCTTGTCCCCTCGTGAGGAAGTTGTAGAGTGCAGCGATGTCCCCCCTAATGTGTGTGCAATATAACTTCGTTAAGAAAAGACCAGGGATTTCAAGCCTTTCTTCCACAGAGGGGTTTTCACTATATTTTACTACAGCTTTTTTAACCTTTTAATTTTATACAAGAAAACTGTCCTCTTCGCTCTTCAGCACAGAATTTCACTCTCAAATCTCATCAGCCTAGCTGGTGGAACTCCTCCCCGAGGTTGTTGGCTGTGGATGCCATGAAATTATCAGTAGGACTAAAAGTTGTTTTAAGATAAAAGGTTGAATGAGTTTGTCTTGAAATAATTTCTGACAAGTATGGAAGTATGCTTCTGGAGGGAGGGGGAATCATTTTTCACACTAATTGAAATCAAAACGGGCTGAAGAATTGAAGAGCAGCAGTTTTTGGCCCTTGGGTGATAAATCTTGCCTTGATCAGCTAGAGGAGAATGGAAACAAAGTACTCACAGTTACAGAAAGTAATGGTAGAAAGATTGCTTTAGGAGGCCAAGCTTGCTGCTAAATTACCATCAGTTTCAGTGACTGAGATTTAGAACTGTAGTGTGTAGGAGAAAAAGTGAATTTGCAGTAGTATGGGCTAGCAAGCAAATGCAGCTGTATTTAATTGTAATGGAATCATAAATCTCTTTCAGAAAAATATGACTACGTAGGTAGACTCCTAAAACCAGGGGAAGAACCATCAGAATACACAGATGAGGAAGATACCAAGGATCACACTAAACAGGAATGAACTTTGTAAACAACCAAAGTCAGGGGCCTTCGGAACTGCAACCTCTTACTCCCCATCACAGAATGTCCTGCATCTTTGGGTACAGTTCATCTGCTGCGGAAAAACATTCAACAGGTTTTGTACAAGGAAAATAATATACTCACAAATGAAGATTTGAATACTAGACATTCTTTGTGCTGCCAAATTTTTTGTTGCAGTTTATTTGTAATGTCTGGTTAGGCTTCGTTAGTGAAGAGGGGCCAGGGATTTAAAGGCAAACATGCTATTCCTTTTTATCAGTAAGCTGAAGCCTTCAACTAGTGTATCTTACAAGCTCTCTAAAAGACGTGAGTCTTCAAGCTCAGAGGAAGGTTTGAATCTTGTTTTGTGTGTGTCTTCTCCTTCAGCATTAAAGAAAGATGTACTCATCCTCATCAGCATCAGTAGGTTAGGCTACTGAAGCCGGTGTTAAAAATGTGAATTTCCAATTTTGTTTTGTATGTGGGCGTTAGTAGCCCGGCAGAATACTTCAGTTCTCTAAGAGAAGTCCGTGTAGATTAGGATGGGGATAAAATTCATCCTTTTCTCAAAAGGATTGGGTAAAAAAGTTTCTTCTGCAACAACTATTATCTGAAGCCTGCCTCTCCCCCTTTTTCCCATCCTCTAAATCAAATCAAATATTAATTGTGCCTTATTTCGCTTACATAGACTTGAATTGTTTTAAGGGACAGCCCCCAAATTGCGGTTTCATAGTCACTACAAGCAGCAGTGAGACTGAATTGGAATGTTCTGTTGACTGAAAACCTTGATGTCATTCTGTGTATAGAATGTAAAAGAGGAGTACTCAGTGTTACTGCCATATGTTAATACTACATATACTTAAATTAGCATTGTGATGGCCAAATGCATACTCCCATGCTTCTTTTTAATGAATTACAAACACACAAAAAAGTCTCCCTTCCTCCTCTTCCAGAAGCTGCCTAACTTTTGGGAGCATAGCCTTCACACCCCCGTAGAGTGAAGGGGCGTTGCGCGCGTGTCTGTGTGTGTGTCTGTCTGAATGCAAGACTTGGGAGGGATTGTTTCTGCAGATATTGTAAATACGAGTACCATTTTAATAAAGCATGTACAATACCACATGTGCTGTCAGACTGTGTGTAGAAGCTGTTAAGCAGAGCTGGAATATGATGCAATAAAAAGGGGAAGAAGTCTTGGCTAGATGAAGCAGCTGCAACTATTAATACTGCTCCTTGTACTGGTGGAGTTATTCTCCCTTTCAAGTCCCAGCTGTTGAGGAATCTTGAAGACTTACTCAGGTAAGCTGTATTTAAGAGACTAAACCTATGCCAGTGAATTTATGGTGGGGGAAAAAAGGGGGAACTGAGTGTATAGAGTATAAGGAAAATGTCTCATGGTATTAACAGGACAAGAACAGCAGTGTCGTGGCTTATGTTTGTACCTCTGGTTGCAGATTTCACCTGTGATAAGTCTACAGTAACAATTTTTATATATATACATTCTTTTGAACTGTAAACTCTGAAATTCCAGGGATGACTACTTTTTTTATTCCTATTTGACTGAAAGAAATTCATATTGATGTAAATGAAATGAATAAACAAAAACTCCTCTGTGGAATTGTGTGTAACTGACATGTCCTAGAAGGCAGGTTGAATTCTCTTTCTTGCATATCCATCCTTGGAATAGAATCATTTTAGCATGGAAGAAGTAACAGAAATGGGGCTGTTTCTCCATAGAAGTTATGTTTACAGGCTCCTGTACAGGCTGGATGCTCCTGGGAGGTGTGAATTCAGTAAGCGCTGGCTTCTGCTTGAGTCACGTCCTTATAAGCTGAGCAATGGTGCAGTGTCCAGGCCAGGATTGAGTGTCTGCTACTCATCTAACTCTGCTGAAATGCTGGGCATGCTGCTGTAACTAACCACAGAAATACGTGGTTTAGATGGAACAGAGGGAACTAAGGACAAATAAAAGCTTCCTTGCATAAGACAGGGGCTGGGAGTAATTAAACACCAGTTCTATATCTGGATGCTTCACTAGGGAATCTTTTTCTTTTAAGTAAGTGCCGCTATAAAAGGTTTTACACTACATTTACAGTATGCCTTTCACTTTTAGCTGTTGCACAGCTGTTGCAACTCATCATGGCACCCAGCTTGTCTAGCTGTGGAACAAGAAAAGGCAGGCAGCTTGCCCAACTCACCCTTAGGACAATTGGATAGGTTGTTTTTCCCCAGGCTTCCACGTGAAAATACATGTATGTGTACAGCTTCTACTATACAGAGTCATAGCTGGAGGTTCTTGACACTTGCTGTTTCTCTGCTCTTCAGTCAGTGCAGCTATTGGTATTGCTACATCTGGCACAGCTGTAGCATTCGCTGTTCCTCATGCTTGTATCTGCTTGATGGACTAACTTCCTACTGGAGAAAGAAAGGTGACTTTCGAAGGAAGAGTAGTTTTGCATCTGCTGTGACTTACAGTCCAAGTGCAGAATTTTCCTCTCCCTTGCTATTGGAAAGGCAGCAAAGTTTAATCACAGTGAAGTTACACATAGTTCTGTTACTGGGTTTTTAAAATTGCTTTAGAAGGACAATGCTTAAATTTTAACTTTTAGGATTAGCTGAACAAGATGGGTAAAGGGTGAGTTTTTCTTTGAAGCACCTTAATGGTAACTATGAAGAATACAAAACTTGTCCCATGGCAGCAGAATGTTGCATAGACTGAATTTTGATGTCTAGTGGATTTCAATTAACCTCATCCATCCTACATACAAAGTCACTGGTGATCTAAAGCTGGCAACCTAAAAAAAGTGCTTTAAAGCACACTGCAGCTTTCATATTTATAAAAAGTTGACACAGAGCATAATTTAGCATAACATCAGATCCATCCAAACTCCAGTGCAATTTTAATAATTTGATGGAGGCGTTCAACCTTGGAATACTTGTGTCAATCACTTGGTCAAAATTCACTGTTAAATAAAATGACAGGTTGATACTGTGTTAAATTTTGTTTAGGCAACATGAGGGTCTTGATGGAAGAATTTCTCATCTTTAGAAACAAAATACATTTCCAGTTTAATATATGACTTGTTTTCCTAGGCTAGACTTGGTGTTAAATTAGTTTTAGTCATCATTGCTTTTGACACCTCTGCCTCATTTTGTACACCGCTCCCCAAAAACGCTTCATTTTGGCAGGAGATATATTTTCAAACCTCCTAGGTTAAAAAAAAAAAAAAAAAAAAAAAAGGGCACCATGTTGTTACATGGTCTGAACATTTTGAATTTTCAGTGAGGACTACAGAATTATGTCACATGGTTGTACTTGTTTGTATCTTTTTATTGAGCTAGATCTACTTTTCTTTGAGGTTTAAATTTCTATCATTCAGAGTTGGGCATAGCACATAAAATCAGTTTGGCACTCTGTTGTTGGTGTTGTTTCACTTTAAATATCTCAGGTCTAAGCTATTTTCTAACTTTTTTTTTTATTCCTGCAAACTTAGTTTGATTTTACTGTCTTCACTGTAAAAGGCAGGGAGCCATTAAACCTTTCTTAGGCTTTGTTTGAGTCTGTTTGACAATACAGTAAGAGTTTCTGTGGTTTTATTTCCTCTAGGAAGAGGTGCTATTCCTCTGTATGGAATAGTACAAAAGATTTGGCTATTTACTCCCTTCCTCCTTAACATGAGTACTAATTTAACTCTGGCCTTGCAGACTGACTTACACGTGGAAAGCAAATCCTTCTCCTGGCTTCTAATCTATGGTTAAAGGTAAATGTTTCTTAACAGGTGCTCACAGATTTGGTTTAATCTTGCTTTGACAGAACCTGTGTGCCAGGGTTGGCTGAAGTGCAGGTGAAGGGTTGTTTACCTGAAACCCCAAAAGCACAGAGGGTGCAGACAGCAGAGAAGAAAGCTCTTGAGCTGACAGATCCAGCCTGGTGTAGCTGTGGGATTGGTCAGGAAGAGATCCTCAGCTACTCTTTAAGTGTCCTCTCTGCCTGGAGTGTCGTTTGTCACCTCAGCAGTGCCTGAAGCAAAGGCTGCAAACTGTCTTCCATCCATTCGAATGCTTTATCTCCCACAGAAATCCAAATCCCTGTTAAAACACAGACAGGCTACTGCTGCTCAGTGTAGGAAAACATCATCTGGTCTCCAACAGGAACAAGAGCCAGCTTGAGTCTTCCCTTTTAAAAAGCTGTTAGAATCCAGGATTTTGAGCATGACAAAAATCAGGTTTTAGGCAGGGTAGTGTCTTGAAGTATTTGTATGGTTATTTGCCAACAGAAGAAATGAAGAGAAACCTAGAAATTCTTCAGTAAGCACATGGGAGAATTTTTACACAAGGTCCAAAGCTTGCAAAGTGGTCAGTCATAGACCACTGTTAGAACACAACTCATCTTAAGACATAGTTAAGGTTGGAATAAATGGATGTTAAGAGGTGTGGGAAGGGATGTTGGATACACATCAAAGTTACAGCCCTGCAACAAGGACTATCAGTTACTGAGGTGCTGAACCACTTGAAGCCAGAGAGTGAAACAAGCAGCCAAGGCAAGGATCGTTTTTCCCACCTATCTGCAAGGGAAGAGAAGGCAGATTCAAGCCCATGGGAAGTGAAAGGGGCATTCCTGAGAGGCAGCCAGAGCTGTGGATGGGCTTGGGTGGTGTTTTTGTCCAGCTCACTACAGAGGCCAGCAGGTAAAGTATTCACTCTCCTTGCCTTCCCCCACATTTATCACTCACTTCTCGTATTTTTGACAGATACCCAATCATATGCCAAAAATAAATCCATCTTGAACTTGCAGAAAGCTGGCTCCCATTCCAAGAAGCACTTCCACCTTTAGCAGGCTGGGTTTCCCTCAGTGCAGCAGAAATTCCCATGCAAATCTACATCCTTACACTCTTTCAAGCTGTTTTTCTTCACACTTTTTGGGGGAAAAAAAGTTGATATACAACACTATTAGGGTTTTTTGTTGTTTTTATAAAATTTTCCAAGATATCACAAAATTACACACACTAAAAGCTTAATCTGCACATTTTCCAATGAAAAATTGAAATAAATTTATTACTTGTATATACAATTTCAATCCAAATTTACATTCGCATCATTTTCATGGGTAGCAAAAGGCATGGATCAAACACAGGATTGAGATGTGTCACTTCAGCATATTTATAGGATATTTACTTAAAATCTTGGTATGTGTTCATTTAAATTTATTTAGAACAGGCCACTGACGAAAGGCTGGATTTTGTGCTGAAATGGTATAAACTGTGGGGAAGGTCACTGCTACCATCCGCTCCTTTCAATGCAAACATCCATCATTTGTTTCAGTGATTCAGTGATTCAGTGATTCATTCACAGGACAATGAGAAATTAACAGATTCATTATAACCTCTGAGAGCTGATAGTTTAAAGCTCCATCCATGGCTGTGCAGTCAGTTTAAGGCATCTGTGCTAGATAACACTTTTTAACTTTAAAAGTTGACTGAAGTAATTCTGCAGTTAACTAATGAAAAGCTGGAATTCCTCTCACCTACACCTGGAAGAGAAGTTATTCACCTGGTTCTTCTTGAGTCTTTAAAAGCAAAGTAATGAAGTTAATAAGACATGACAGGTTATAAACATCCCCCCCTTTCAGCTACAAAAATGGATTTGTATTTGAATAACTTACATTCAGTGAAATTGTCTTTAGACCTGTTTGAAATCATTTAGGCTTAGCGAGCACGATTTAAGCAGAACTTCATTCAGATATTGCAAAATAAAGCAAATAAAAATTAAAATTTACAATACTTTGTTTCCCTCCAAACTAATTATTACTTGAAATATGGAGAAAAAAAAATTCAAAATTACCTCTCCTGCTAGAGTTCATAATCATAAGAGAATTCAAATGAAGACACCTCTCAAGCCCAGAGTACGAATAGTTGGCTATTTTAACAATCTGCACAAACTGTAGATACTGAATGTTAATTTAAGACACTATGAAATCAAAAGCTTGATTTTCCCCTGTAGTTTTCTGTTGCTTTAGTTATTAAAGAACCAGTACTGAAGGAAATACCTGCAAAACTATCCCAGTTAAGTCCACTCAAACTCCATACTTAATAAAATACTAACTATGGAGACCCTGAAAAAAATAGAAGCTATATCTTTAAATAGAATCCAGAAATGCAGTTTCATATACAGCTGCATGTTCTCGAGTGTGCTTTTGCAGAAAAACAGACTTTTTGATAGTTAGCTTTGAAAGCAAACCAATTACATAGATCCTTCTTTTCCATTTAATAGTCTACATATAATGTAATCTTTTTTGCTTTGGTAGAATACAAATAATGGGGAAATATGGGTAAGGAAAGCACAGTAAATAACATGAATATATATCATACCTTTTTAAGAAATCTGAGCTGAAATGTAAGGCATCCCTTGAAGTATTTTTTGCATATGCAAGGAATGCAGTTCTTTGTAAACAAAAGCTTGAGGAAAGCAATACTGAAGCCAAAGATTCTTCCCTAGGATCCTTCCAATGATCCCATAACCAAGAGCAACTCTCCTAGGGCAAGTGTTTTGGAACTAAATCCCGTGAAAAAGAATCCCATTCTTTGTCTTTCCATACATTTTTAATCACGTAGTAGAGATTGCCTCGCCTTGAAGATCTCCAGATTAGAAGAGTGATGCCAAAGCTGATTCTCAAGGGCACAAGCTCATCCAAAGTCTATTTTTCTGGTACATCACTTTCTATAGATTTTGTGGCAGCAGTGCTGCGGCCCACGGAGGCGTGCACGGTATTCCCACAGGAAATGCTTCCCAGCGGCCGGGACTGACAGGCAGCGGGGGGTTTGGTGGTGGAAAGTGTTTTAGAAGAGTTAGACTGATGTCTTCGATGACCTGAATCCTCACCTGATCTCCTCCTGCCAGATTCTTCACCAATAGGAGGCTGAAAATAAACAGGGGCAACCTGTTACGTGTTTTGCCATAAAGCCAGGTATTTTTTGCCTTTCCACAACTCGTAGGACTGAAAGGATTAGGCCCTTAGGATTTATCAAGCTGCTTTTTCATGAAATCAAGTGCTGCTCTCAGATTACCTTGAAGCAAAAATACTAGTACACCAAATATTATTTAAAACAGGCATTGAAACTTACATCCACCCTGAAGTCCTCCAGTCTCTTAAATTTACTCAGGTACTCTTGCAGTTTGGGGTCGACAGCTGGAGTCTTGTGCTGAGAGTATTTTAGGTAAGCCCAAAATTTTTCCAGTCCATACAGCTGACCTAGTAACAGAAAAAGATAAACAGAAAAAGATAATTTTACCACTTTACAAAGGTCAAATTTAATTAAAAACTTAATTATTCACTGGTAACGATATTTTTAAGAGAACTGAAGATAAAAAGAATACGAATAAAAGCTGTTCTCGGTCAGGTAACAAGTCAGTGCCAAGGAATTGGGATTATCTTCAACTAATGTTACCACAGTGTGAGCAGTGACAAGCCTGTGATAATTACCAGCTTCATAGTCCCTCTTTGTTTCTTGTTGGAAATCCTCAAATATTTCCTTCCTGAATTTCTTTTCCAGGCCATAGCTGTAAAATCTGAACAAGCATTCCAAGCCGTACCTGGAACAGAACAGAGAGGTACAAAAATCTACCTTGTCTCTTTGGCTCAGAAAAATAGAGGTGGGGGAAATGGGTGGAAGGAAGGGAATTATATCCAAGAGCTAAAGGGCAGTGACAATTTCCTTCGTGGTCATTTTTCTGGTATTTTTGTAAGGCAAGAACCAGTCTGAACAAGTAAAATGAGGTAAAGAATGTCTTCACCTATGGAAGGAAGAATCTTAAGAGTGTTAGTACAGAACTGACTCGTCATGGTCAACAAGTTACAGGATTTTGTGGAACTCACAACTGATTGATTACAGGTCAGGAAATGTGGCCCATTTAGCTATTCATCTGCAAAGCACAAATATATACAGATTTTTGCTATTAAAACAACTTAGACACACTGCTATTTTAAAGATTTACAAAAAGGCAAAGGTAGTACTAAAAATGTTCACTGCAGATGTATGTAAACTTCGCAGTCATTAAAAGGAGTGGTAAAGCCTCAAGAAAAAATACCTGTAGTGCTCTTTTGCATCCTCTAGAGCAAGCTGTTTGAATTCTTCATACATTTTCTTGTTGAAGTGATCTCTCAGAAAAAAGGACCAGAAACGAAAAAGTGTGTTCATTTCTTGGGACTGGCCAATTCCCAACCGTTTCCTCTCTGGAAGAAAAAAAGAAAGGGAAGAACAAAACCACTAATTTAGTTTTTCACCAGAGTATTTTAAAGTGCCTTGCCTTTAGTAAAAAAACACACCAGATCTTCTGGGAGCTTCAGTCCAAATTTGAGTGTAATTTTTTTGTCAGGGAACGTAAAGTTAAATGGAAAGCAGGGTTCCTAAACAGAAGCACCAAATAAATTTTGTTTGCCTTCTGTGATAGGTTAGCAAGCACAGTCCTGGAAGGGATGTCCTTGCTAAGGGGTGCTTACAGTTTCCTCTGGGACCTGATAGAACCTATCAGCTGGCCAGTTTGAATATGGACAATTCTTTAAGCCACTTAAAGTTGTGACCACCTCTGTGATACACACTTAAGAATAGACAAACTCCCCCCCAAGCTCTCTCTCGTTTCTGGCGCTGGGACAGGTGGCTGCGGGCCCCGTGTGGGGGCCAGCGGGCCCGGCCAGGCCCTGCTCGGGCCAGGCCACGGCCATCCTGGAGCCGATGGACCTGTTCCAGCCATGGAACCTCCCCCCCCGAGCTGAAAACCTGAGGGAAGAGAGAGAGGAGATGCTTAAAGCTGAAATTCTGTTGTGAAGCTATGATATATCAGAGTATCCCGTTGTAATTTCATGAAGATATGGGGGGTGGAGTGTTCAGCTCATAAGCAAAAGCACCTGTGCTGAGATAGGCAGATGCTGACACAGCTGTAATTTCATGAGAAGTTTGGACAGGGAGAGATGAACCAGATGAGGACTTTTGCTCCAAATGGGAAAGGAGAAAACCTCAGTCCCTAGAGATGCTCCCAGAGATAGTCCTAACAATGAAGATGAGGAGGACCCTTTGCTCCCAGGGAAGGAGAAGGGCCTCTGTTCTTAGAGATGAAATGCTCCCAGAGATGGGTGAAGAGAACTTTTGTTTCTGAACAGCTCAACCTTAAAATTGTACCCCAGTAATTCAAGAGTGGACCCTCGAAAGCAGTTGCGGGAAAAGCTGCAAGTCGGGGGAAAGGACTCACACGCAGGCAGAGAGACTCCTCTTCCTAAATGGACTGAACAATATTTGGAAGTGGGCGGCTGTCTTGTTGTGATAATGTTTTCATAGCACGAGCAAGAAGAGACTTCTCTTTCTAAATGGACTGAACAAGGTTATTATGGAAGTGGTAAACAGACTGAACATCTTAAGGGTTGTCTTTTTACATTGTCAGTGGGAGAAGGGAAGAAGGTGGGGGGAGGAGGAGAGTTCTGAAGGTGGTTTAATTTTTTTTTCTTCTTTTAGGTCTGTTAATAAACTTCTTTATATTCTTGCAAGGTTGGCTGCCTGCTTTGTGTTTCTCCTCACTCTCATCTCACAGCAGATAAACAGTAATGAGTATTTTGGACCAAACCACTACACCTTCCCAAGAAAAATTAAGGATGAGGAACAATGTGAAGAAAACTGGTATCAGACAACACCTGGGAACTTCTACCTAAAATTTGAGGAAGTGCATGGAGCAGCTTACCCGTTAAACACCTTCGCCAGTATTTGTGGTACACCTGCTGAGTAAAGCCATTCTCCTTTAACAGTTCATGAGATGGATGCTGGAATTTGGGAAGAGAATTTGGAGTACAGCCGTAACCTGCCAGTGGAGCTCCTTCTGAAGGTGAGGCATTGGAACTGCTGGAGAAAAAAACCAACATATTTCTGACCTATAAACAGAGCTTTTCTGCACAATCAGTTTTCACCCACCCTGACCTATGCAAGAGCTGCGGTACGGTCACCTGGTGACTGCTGCAGTGTATCTGGGTTTGGCTGCACCTCAAGAAAATCAGATTTTGTGCTAATATGTCAAAAACAGGCAGGTTTGGACAATGATAATTAAACATTACTGATTTTATGGTCATGCCTGATTTTTAATGACCGCTGAAGTGAACATCAGTGCCTCAAGTAACATTAATGCTGCTGTATCATGGATCAAACAACGCTGTGAACACTAGTCTGCCTAGCTTGTTTCCAGACAGTATTCCATATTTTTGTCTTTCTTGAGCATTCTTTTCTTGCTTCCATTGTATTTATAAATTGCCTTTCATAGCCTGTTTCTCCACTAGCAGTGAGAACTACCTGCCAATAAATTTTGAATAACAACAACAACATTTACCTCACAGAGGAAGTTCTTGGCCTGTGGTCTCTGGAATCCATGACCCAACCAACATGGCATTCCAAGGGAGGATTTGTACTGTGGCGCGTTTTTCTTTTTCTTGGAGTCTAAGAAAGTAAATGAAGGATTTACTTCCCTAATTTGACTTCACTCATTCTCTCCCACTTAAAACAGAGATCTAGAAGTTTTATATTCTGTTATCTAACAAGTTATAAAGTCACAAGACCACAGTTTCATAACCTGAAGATTAGTCTTATGTAACTAACCAAAAATCTTAAACACTACACTTTTTTTAGCAAAGACTTCCAAGGAAGAAGACTCAGAAAACATTTAATAGAAATAAGAAAATGATTATGGTAAATATTTTGGAAAATAACAATAGGAGTACAAGCATTTAATTTTTTGCCTTTCAATTCTTGTTAAACTGTATGCAGAAACATGAGTTTTGTAGGCTTTTGCTGGTTTTGGGGTTTTTTTTAAATATGTTTTTTCATTTACCTTTACATCAAAGGATCGTGCTTCTTTAACAACAGGGTAGAACCTGGGTGTTTTGTTGGGATCCTGGAGCCTTGGGGTGCGAGGTGTTCGTGGGATAAAGCCAGGGTGGAAACGGGGCGAATCTGGGACTGCTGTTGGCAGCGACCGAGCCATTCCTGCTGTTGGAGGTACTTCAGTACTTAGGAAATTACAGGCCAGCTCCTCTGCTAAATATGGAGGCAGGAAGGAGAAAGGTGGTTTTACTGAGCTACTTTAGAGATGCTATTAGCATGTAACCCAGTAAATGTTAATAGTACTACTCAAAGAAATACCTCTAAAGATAAGATTGGGATTTTGTGACTGCTCAGTAATGCTATGATACAAGTAGTAAATTCTTCTTATCTCATTTCCTTCCATCCCTGTGTCCCATAAAAACACTGGTTTCTAAAAAATGTTTCACAGCTTCAGTTTAACTTTACACATTGTAAATTCCAAGTCACACAAAGAGCACCTGGTGTTGATGGAGAGTGACAACAAAGCAGAACAAGCGCCAGCTTCTTGTCATTCAACTGAAACCATGCTACCCATGAACAGTTGGCAATTTGAAAAATTAGCAAAGAAAAAGCCCCCTCAGACTGCTGACTGAACCAAAATTAAAATACTGCACAGGCAGAAACCGTCAAAACACCTACAGAGTTGTTCTTTATTACAGATTCTAAAAAACAAATACTTTTATACTTACCTTTCTGTAAACCTCGAGGTCCTGGAGGAACTTCCTGCGTTGGATCAGCAGTTTCTGGTGCAGGACTAACGAATTTGTCCTTATTAATGAGGTTTAGCTTCTTAAAGTTCTCAATCTCTTGCTGAATTAGAGAAAGCAAATTGTAAATGCAAAGCAGGGTAATAGATACCACCCTGAGAAACAGATGCATTTCATGAAGAGAAAATAAGCCAGAACTGACACACAAGAACCCCCACACCTGTCTCAGGTGGGACTTGTGTATGCTCTGTGTGAAAAATCTCGTCAAATCATTGTCAAGTCCATAAAAGCAACAAAAAAGAAAATATTCTCTCTTGCAGTTTGCTATTTCTCACTGCCCTCTTCATGTTTGCTGGTTTTCTTTGTCCATTTATTTCATATTCTAAATTCTACCTTTATTTCTTGCTCTTACTCTCAACATCCATTTCCACCTTTGTCCACTTGCTTTTGGATGGACGTGCTCCATTTGTCCATGAAGCCACTACCCCCTCTTTGTGCACAGATAAAGCCCCGTTCCCTCACCACTCAGTGTGTAGGTAACTTCATTCTAACTATTCTTCTAACAAACTACAAGGCAAACAGCACCTTAATACAAAACTACTTTAAAATGACTGTATTACTTCCCTCTCATCATCTCATCTCTGACACATACCCCCCTTCCTCTCTGGGTAGGGATTTGCAGTTGTTATGAAACAAACTATTCATAGAACAAGAAAACATTGGAAAACTTGAACCATCTCCAAAATGTTAAAAAAAAAAATTCATTCAATGTTTTTGGTCAAGTCTGTGGTATGAAAACCATGGGTCTGCTTTCCACTGTAAAGGTAGCTCAGCAGACCTGCAAATTACTGTCACTTTTCTGTAGCATTTTACAACTACATAGCAGAAGGCTGAAATTAATTTGGGAACTGTTTGGACAGGCATGGTTTTCAGGTCAAAAATTAAAGAGAATTACCTTCACCGTGGCATCGTTTTCACTCTGATCCATCCACAAATCCTGTTCGTAGTAGTACAAGCCATCATTAATGACTTTAGCAAGTTCTGATGTGATTTTTGCACGGCACACACGGTTGCCAGCACGGTCTCCACAAGGATGTTTTTTCACATATGGGGGTGTCTGTGTTACAATCAAAATCTTGTTTACATCCTGATCATCAATTTCATAATCAGAATCGCTATCTGACCAATCAGTAAATTTATTCTTCCGACACTGATTTTGTTCCATCTCTTCATCAAACAAAAATTCAAGTTCTTCCTGTTCTTGTTCCTCGGGAAGTGGGGGTGGCTGGTGTTGATCTGGTGTTTGATCAGGTACAGGAACAGTCTCCTGAGTTGGAAAAGGTTTTACATTTGAGTTGGATAATGATTTCCCAAACTGTATTGCATTCTCAAGCATCACATATGTTAAGACGTTTAAAACCCTGGTTTACAGTGTAACCTCAAAGTTGGTTTTGCATGTGTTTATTTGAACATAACTTCAAGGGTTTTGATTTTACCTTTAGCTTGACAGTGGATGCACGATGCCTCTTCTTCACTTCTATCCAAGGTTCGGAGTCCAAGTCAGGCAAACTTGTAGACAGTCCCTTAGACATTGTCTGAAAATTACTTGTTTCAGCGTTTTCCTTTGGACTCAGTGGGCTTCCCACTCTTGGAGAACTTGGTGCAGACTCTAGCAGTAGAAAACAGTAGTTCAGTTCCTGTTGTCGATTGTTTTGGTTTTATTTTGCTTGTTTGTCAATTGTTTCACTGGTCTTTCTTTTAACCACAGCTACCATTTTTCTACCTCTATGGATAACTGTAACACTGATCAAAGAATTTCTTTTCATTTTTAAGAGACAGCTTTCCACAGTTCACCCAACATTTCAGAATAAAATCAGTTCTAAGAACTTGTTTCCATGGAAAGTTTCTTCATAGGCTGTGAGACATTACATTTGTTGAGGAGAAAAAAAAGCACAGCATCATTAGGATCCTATTTTCTCCACATCATTTTCTAGCTCTGTGGATGGGTGCCTAACTCCATCTTCATTCTTCCCATTTAATTTCAGCCAACATTTTAGTAAAGGATTTCCTTGCCAAGGGTTGTCAGCAAACAAATCCATCTCCCTATTAATAATGTGAATGAGTTTCACATCCAAAACAAGGAGGCACCAAATAAAGAGTGAACTTTCAGCTGCCACAAAAATGAAGCAGAGTTTAGGACTAGTTTAAGATTAGTGTTACTAATTCTACAGGACTGTAGTCCACCATTCTGTATTCTGGAGAATGGTCACAGCCATAACACACAAGAGACATTTTTATCTACTTAACATCAGCCATGTGACTTGGCAAGTGCAAGGCTGGCACGCAGAGCAGCTGAATAAACTGTTACCAGAAGTACAACTTCTATTATGAAATCAGTATCAGGAGGCAAATTTCCTAAGCTAGACCGACAGCACTAAACTTATGTTTCTGTAAAATAAATCTTTTACCAGTATGTGAGCCAAAAGTTTGGCCTGGTATGAATTCTGGACAATTGATGAGCTGAGAGAAGTCAGTTGGAGGCAGGTTGCATGGAGGAGGACCTGGAATTGGCCACTTTTCTGGATCAACCCTTTTTCGTAGTTTCTGATCCACAGTTTCAACTTCTGTACTGTCCTTTAGGGCCTGTGTGACAAGCACATTATAACATTAAAAACTACCAACAAAAAGAAAAAAGCCCACCAACTTGGCCACTTATAGCCTCTTTATAGAATCCTTGTCATTACAAACAGAAAATTTTATTAACTTCATAGTGCTGACTTTAAATGGCAGCACAGACTTAACCAAGCAACTTTTCAAATATATGCTTCTGAATGATTTTACCTCCAAAATGAGAGCAGCATTCGTTGTCAGAGCTTGCATCCGACGGAAACTGGCGATCAGTGACACAGGCAGAAATCCTTGTTGGTCCATCTTTCTCCTCAGAAAGAAGTCTCTCTCCAAATTTTCTGTGCTGAAATAATACTCACTGCAGAACAAAACATACAAACCTGAGCTTACTCTACACTTCAAGCAACCTAGATTCCTTGTTAATGTCTTCCATTAAAAGACAGAGTGTATTTTGACATCAACAGAATCATTCTTCAACAGCTGTATCACTACAGAAGACCCACAGAACAGCAAGCATGCTCGACAGCTTAAGATAGACTTATGACTCAGTACAGCGGGGTAAAAATCAAAGCCTTGTTACATTTGCACAACCAAAAACTATGCTCCAGTTTTCCTTCACCTACCCCCTCCCTCATTACTTACATGGACAGAAGGGAACAACATTGTCTTGGCCTCCATACAGATGAAGGACAAGCACTGCTTACAGTCAGGGCATAAGTTATGTCCCACACAGCAATATCAGTTCATCCTGAACTGCATCTTTTATTGTCCCAGTCTCCAGTGCATTGGAAGGTTTGAGTATCCTACCTGAGTGTGGAGGCACAGATATATACTCTGAATCATCAAGCATGCTTGTGAGAAGATGAGAAAACAAAACCAGTAATGCTGTATTTGGCATGAAACTGTACCAAAAGGCACAACAGTTCATGGAGAAAAAAAGTCTTACAGAATAGATGGTGTTTAGTGGACAAAGAAGGACAAGGACATTTCAGGAATCTGGTAATACCACAGAGATGAGGGACAAACAGCAGAAAGACAAATCTTCAGCAATGAAGCTGCTCTAGGAAATAACCCAGGTGTCAAGATGTTTTATACTTAGTGAAGACAAAAAGCAAGGAATTCATATCATGATCTGTCACACAGAGCAAGGGAATGAGAAAACGTCCTATGAAAAAGAATGAAAAACCCCCTCAGTTTAATCATGATGACTGAAATCTAGGCCTTTCATAGAGCTTACACATCATACCACGATTTTGCACATTACATCCAAGGAATACTAACCCCTCATGGCGTTCAGAAAAACGCAAGTAGGGAAAGACTTAATGGAAAGCAGTTAAAATTCTGTTACAGAAATAGAGGGGTGCAAAAAGAAAATGAGAGGGTATTAAAATGCTGAAGAAAAAAGCTGCACATGCAAATGTAAATAACGATCATTCTAATTTCAACAAAGTAAAAAACACTAAGTCTCTCCACTGAAGCTGGAATCAAGGCCAAAGTCTCCAAGAGCAGAGCACTCTGATGCCATCAATGACCCAAGCAGCACCTGGATACCATTTCTTTCTCCAATTTTGTGTAGCTGAAGAAATTTGAAGCAAAAGCTGGCTCTATGAAACACATGGAATCACACACAGAATATTCTGAGCTGGAAGGGACCCACAAGGATCCTCGAGTCCAACTCCGAAGTGAACGGCCCAGGCAGGGATCGAACCTGTGACCCTGGCGTTCCCAGCACCGTGCTCTCACCAACACTGGGCTCTAGGACAGAATGAATTTAAAGTCTCAATGCTGGACAAGATGGGACAAATGGGAACGCTGCTACTAAGTCAAAGCAAACAGAGAAGAGAACAAGGCTTTTGGAGAGTTAAGCTCTTACTCAGAGCCAAGTATGATCAGTGAAGCAACTGGGCACAAAGAGAAAGTTTCTTTCAAGAATATCCTGTCTGCTGTTCTGAGCTGCAACGTTCCTTTTCCCCTCCCAGTCTAGAAGATAAGCAAACACAAATGCCATAACCAATGTTTTACTAGTGTTACCTTTACAATCATACAGTAAAGGTAAAATCCTGTAACGATTCACCTAGATAAAAATTCCATAAGCAGAAATGGACAATGACTGAACTTGACTCAAACTGCCTCCCTTGATGTCCATCACTCTAGAAAAAGGAATGTGAAAGACCATTAATGATAAATGAAGACAATGCAGGGGTTTGCTCCAAGCAGAGGGACGAACCTAAACACACACACCCCCTCCAGCTTTCCTCTTCTGCCTTTTCCTCAGAGTCCCTTTGCTTACTCCTGAATTGATATTTGAACTTTTATTTATTTATTTTCTAAAGCAAGAGGACTTTTAAGTAGGGTTCTGCTGCACGTTGCAGAATGAGGAGCTGCTAAGCACTGAAACTTTTCAGGCTGACAACTTCAGCCTGTAATTAACAACACAGAAGATATTTTGGTATGCAATACAAATATTACTCTCTTGTAGGTCGAGCTGGTTCTTGGGACAAGCATAAACTGCTTGATAGCAGTGTGTTTCTTCCTGTAATTACACATCAACTCAGTTGGACAGTGTCTAAGATTTTTCTCTATTAAGCACGTAAACTTTTAAAATTTATTCATCCACTAGGATTCGATCTCACTTCTTTAATATATCCTGATTTATTTTGGCCTCCAATAGGAGCTCTGAGACATAACAATTTGGTGTACCTTTATTCCATATATAATTCCTTCTTTGGCATACTCACTTTAATATTTTATAGCTAAGTTATCAAAGGCAGACAAAGCCACCCCCATTTAGAGGTGAATAATAGGTAACTGATGAATAAAGTCTGTTTCCCATAAGTTTTAATGTGATAAAAGAAGGGAATAGATAAAAAACCACCTTTTTCTTTTTTTTTTTTTTTTTTTTTGTCTAGGGAGAATAAAACTAGTGGAGTTATGTTCTAACCCTGCTCAGGAATCTCCCTCTCATGGAAAGCAAACTCCATAACCAAACTGCCTTAGGAGTTCACACCAGGCAAGCAGCCAGTGGCTGTGGTTATCCAGCCATGCCAAGTCTTCTACCAACATCTGCCAACCTCTCGGTGCCAAAACGAAATACAAATATACCCAGAAGTCAGATGTGACCAATGCTGTAAGTGGCATTTTTCTCAGCAGAGGGGGACATCGTCATGTCCTACCTTAGGAGGTCTGGATTCTACACTGCATGCCCAGAAATCTGGCCAACAGTGGAGTGGCTGTGCTCCTCCCCCACTTGTCTGAGGACAGTGCAGGCCGATTATCCTGACATGGGGGTACATGTCCACTGTCAGGTCTCATAGGGGCCTGGCAGCAAGAGTAAAAAAAGACTGCAATAGAAGTTTTGAAGTTGATAGCCACATGTCAGATACTTTCTGCCCTTTAAAGAGGCTTTTCTCTTCCTTTTTGCGTCAACTGTAACAAAAGAAGCGAGAATAAAATAAGCAAGTTGCTGTACGGAACATGAGGGCAATCAAAAACCACCACAGAGGCATTGCAGAGAAATGCAAGTACTGAGGATGAAATATCTGCCAGCGGTGGAAACTGTCTCTTTAAAATGAACTAGTGCTTTCCAGGCCCTTTTTGACTTGTCTCCTGGTGATAATCAAGCCTTCCAGATGGTTTCTCATTGCCTAATGGTGTACACGAGAAAGTAAACATTTCAGATTATTGAAAAATCAAGTATCATTGCAAAACTACTCTCTCTCAGTTACATGTTTCAGGTGAACCACACTGAAAACATCAAACTAACAAGACTTCTCAAAGTGAAATTGAGAGCAAATAGGGGAAACGTCACCCAAGAAGAGCTTTATAGGCAAACAGACCAACAGTACTCAAAAGCACAAGCTCAGAGACATCCATATCTCAATTACGTGACAACATGAAGAGGGTTGTGTACCATCAATAAAGCAGTCATACGAGTTAGAGCCAGACTACAGCACAAGATGCAGAAACAGCTTCCTTAAAACTCCTCCACATTACTCAAGTTTTTCCACCCCACCAGTGAATAAATTCGAGCTGACACTAGTAATGGTCAGAGTTAACTCCAACAGTTAAGCTGAAACGCCTTAATCTCCAACTTGATACGGATAATAAGGATCCAACACTGTTTGAAGTGAGTTATTTTTTCTTAACTAGATCTCTGAAAATATTTATACATTAAGCAATCTACTTACATTTGGTGCCTTATATATTCCTTGAGAAGTGCTTCATCCACAGAATACATCTGCACTCCTGTTCCATCACCATAGTAATAAATCACACCAGGGTTAAGCTCAGGCTGAAATACTTGGTCAATTCCTTCACCATACAGTTCTTGATAACCAACTGAATAGTCAAAGTTCACTGCAACATAGATGAGAAGATAAAATAACAACATTAGAAAATGAAAACAACAACATTATAAACATAGCTTTAAAATTTTTTGCGAAGTATCCATTTCTTTGCATACTGCTGGGGCTTCCTCTGCCTCGTCCTCTTCCTCTGCTTCTCCCCCTTCCTCTGCCTCTGGAGAATCCTCGGACGCTGCCACCCTCACTCCTCACGCTGCACACCTCGTCATGGTCGTCTCTCTTTTCTCTATCGCGACGCCAATCTTGAAGAGAAAAAACCACAAAATACCTGCAATCACAATGAAACCTCCTGGTGCCTGTAAGTCCCTCATGACCCCAGAGTTCTCAGCTTGCTCCCAGGCAATCCACAGCCTCAGCCATGCTGGCTGAAGCAGGGGGTCAGAGCTCAAGCTGCAGGAGAGGAACAGGAAAGGTTTGCCAGCCCTGCCAGAGGGTGAGTCAGGCAGGAGGGGTCAGCAGTAAGGTGGCAATCGATTGACTGGCAGTCAGTCTGAAGCAACTGGACACTCTGGTGCCAGCTCAAAGATCACGGTACCTACGATCAGCTCGGGGCAGGAAGGAATGATCACGACAGTTCAGCCTCCTCCTGTGGACAACTCCCACCTCCACTAGAGTAAGATGGCAATCACAGAATTGCAGAATGGCTTGGGTTGGAAGGAATCTTAAAGACCATCTGGTTCCAACCCCCCCCCACCATGGGCAGGGACACCTTCCACTAGACAAGGTTGCTTGGAGCTCCATCCAACCTGGCCTTGAACACTTCCAGGGATGGGGCATCCACAGCTTTTTGGCATAAGCTGTGCCAGGGCCTCACCACCCTCACAGTAAATTTTTTTTTCCCGTTATCTAATCTAAACCTACTTGCTTTCATTTTAAAACCATTCCCCCTTGTCCTGTCATTCCATGCCCTTGTAAATAGTGTCTCTCCATCATGCAGGCTGGCTCCCTTCAGGTACTGGGAGGCCACAATTAGGTTACCCCAAAGCCTCTTCTTTTTCAGGCTAAACAAACCCAGTTCTCCCAGCCTTTCCTCACAGGTGAGATGCTCCATCCCTCTGATCATCTTGGTTTCCCTCCTCTGGAGTCACTCCAACAGCTCCATGTCCTTCCTATGCTGGGACCCCAGAGCTGGATGCAGCACTGCAGGTGGGGTCTCAGCAGAGCAGAGCAGAGGGGCAGAATCCCCTCCCTCCCCTGCTGCCCATGGTGCTCAGAATGCAGCCCAGGACATGTTTGGCTTTCTGGGCTGTGAGTGCCCATGGCCAGGGCATGTCCAGACTCTCCTCCACCAGCACCCCCGAGTCCTTCTGGGTAGGGCTGCTCTCCATCTGCTCATCCTCTAGTCTGGACTGATACCAGGGATCACCCTTATTCAGGTGCAGCACCAGCACTTGGTCTTGTTAAACCTCATCAGATTCCCAGGGGCCACACCTCAAGCTTGTCCAGGTCCGTCTGGGCGGCATCTGGCCCTTCAGGCATGTCAATTGCAGCACTCAGCTTGGGGTCATCTGCAGATGTGCTGAAGGTGCACTCCATCCCTTTGCCCAGTTCCTGATGATGGGATTCCCACAGCAGTGGCTCTCTGGAGTCTCCCTTTTGTTCCCGGCGGCAGCAGCTGCCAACCACTCCCCTGGCTCTGCCCATTGAATAGCAACTGTCCAAACCAGACCCCAGGGACCTTGGCTCCATCCTTAAGGACAGGTGTAATTCCCACCTCACTCGTGAGAGGAACTGTGTCAGAGAGGCTTTCATTTTCTTTCTCTTTCCCTAAGACTCGCAGAGACTTCCATGTTCAGTCAGTCACCTTTGCTGAAAGTTTCTCCAAGGTGTAACTGGATAGTCTTTCAGATGCCAGGGGGACCACTCTGCCACAGGAATGCCTGGGGATACAGCCCCTACTTGATCCAATTGAGAGCTGCTAAATTTAACAAAGGACTAACTAAAGATATGTATTAAAAATCTTGGTTTAGCAACCATTTTTAGTGAACCCTACAACCCCACATGTACGCTCATACACTCAAGTCTTGTCAAACAAGACCCTGAATTTACAGAGAATATAATCTGTATGTGTGTATCTCACTGGGGATTTGGACCTTAGAGATCCCAAATGCATAAGTATTGCTTGAACTGTTTTTCCAGACCGGTTTAAATTTTGCATCCTAATTTTGCCTATGGCTCAGACTCATACAGAAGTCCTACATAAAACATCCTCATGAGCAAGTTTGCACTTAGCACAAAATGAAGTTTTTAATTTAAACACAACATTCCTGAAAGGAGCAAGGATGTTTTATGTTCTCTCACACTGAAACTGGTCCTGAATCACTCAAACCTTGAGGTAGAATTCATGCTGCAAGTTTTCAGCCATTTGACCATCCTAAGGAAAAACTTAAAGGAAGTGGTAACTGGTAAAAATCCTCCCCTTGCCCATCCTTCAAAAATCCAGATCAAGCTCTTACATCCAGTTCCTAAAATGACTTCATGAATTCCATGTCAGTAGCATCCAGTACTTTTTATAATGAGCAAACATTCGAACTGTTCATGTATAGTGCAATTTTAAAACTTAAACCAAAGATTTACACTCAGCCTAAGATTTCTGCCACCCAACCAGCTCTGTTCACAACATCTGAGGACCAGAAGCAGCACCAGTTGTGGCGTTAGTACAGCTTTTTGTATTGCCATGCTGAGAAATAGGTCAGGGAGCTGAGGGAATCGGTCCAGCTCACAGGAAAAAACAACATCAGTAGAACTGCCAAAGCAGAGTTCAAAGTGTAGCTCCACAAGCAACTGCTCTGGTAGCAACAAGCTGTGGGAATAGCAGCAGAGTAGGACAGAGCAGACACCTTCTGAGGCTATTTCCGAACTTTCTGCATTATAAAATTGTGGGACAAGATTGCGCAGGGAGCCACGAAGAGGAAAACAGATGCTGCTGGTTACTGGCAAATATTAACAGCCAGTTTTACCTCCTGCAGGTAGAGCTAAGTTTCGACATAAACTGCCAGCTCATGTGATATTACACTTTATTTGCCACCAACAGCAAGACCCAGAGACTGAGAACTACTTACTTCTTGCCTCATTCCTTCTGTTGTTGTGAGGTACTAACTTGTTTGTTTCCAGCACAAATCTGGAGCTCGTTCGAGACCCTGGTCTGTCTTGACTGTCTGACCTCACATCGTCCAAGTGAAGTGGCACCCATTTCTGCTTGTTACCTTGAAAAGTTAATATATTACTCTTAGTTATACTAACACTTGAGGTTTCAGCTCCTGAAAAGACTCTATAGAATTCTTCTTGTAAAACTAGCAACAGTTAATTTCAAGTTTTAAAAAGCGGGAGAAGCTTAATGTTGAAATTTTAAGATATTACAAATGATTAAATAATAAATGCAGTAAACAAGAATTTCTCAAACTCAAAGGTAACCTTACCTAAGCTTCAAATATAAGAAATAAAGGTGAATTTCATTTAATGGCTTTTTAGATGCTCCATGGCCAAAAATTTATAGCTATGTCAGTGTTAAATATAGACAGTAAATTCATTGCTATGCAATTCCACAACTTGTATATGAAACACTGAGGTAAAAAACCCCCATGTAAAATTAACCATCACAATAAAGATTTCAATCACAGATCATACAAATTTTCCTGAGAATTTAGCTGTGATACTGTATTTTCACCTCAAGATATTCAAAGTTCATTCACATGCATCAAAAATTACTAGCAAAGCTTCATTTTGTTTCATTTGTAGTATTTTGTTTTATTTTTATGGCCTAAAGTATCCACTAACAATTCATTTAACTATAGTATTGATTGGTATTGTGGGGTCCATTCTTTTGTGGCTAAGAAATATAAGCAAGTACACAAAATGTGCTATCTGCACGGGGGGGGGGGGGGGAGGGGGGGGGAAGAAAAACACGTTTTACCTGTGGAATGCTTTGCTTTAGATTTCCACTTAGACTGAAAAAATTAAAAGCAATATAGGTTTTGGTTTTATATATATATATATATATATATATATATATATATATATATTTATATAAAGATTAATAAATCTAAACAGCAAAGGTCTTTAGGATCTGGAAAAACACCAGCAGGGCAGCAAGACAAAAAAGCAGCTGATGGCAGCAAGATCTTGAAACTCTTTCTGCTGTTTCTCCAGCCTATTCCAATCTCCTCACCAAATGTGAATCAGGTTTGCTTCCCATTTTTTGTAAGAGATTGGATCGAAAGGAAGCAAATAACCTGGCTTAGTTTTCAAATGATCACTTCAATGTGTAAGCTAACAGCAGAACATGAAAACTGATGTGCTAGTGTATATGCAGTAACACACACACATATATATATATTAAGTTAAATTAACACAGTGCTACCTATCAAGGGAAATAAATATATCAGAGACAGTACTGGCTTGTACAGCCATGACAAAATCTTCCAGAAATTGTCAGAGCTCCAAGGACCATCAACAGGGCACGAGCTGCTTTTCCCCCAGAATTCCTACCTGACTAAGCAGAACGCTCCGAACCCTGAGAGAGGCAGCCTGGCTGAGGCTTCCACACAGAGACAGCAACATATTCTGCATTCACCCAGCAAATGCAAATCATGAGAAGCTTTCTTGAGTCACTCAGCTGGAATCGATGCAGCTGTATCAACAGTGACTTACTGCATCATACACAGTGCCTTAGCTCACCTTTTTTCCTTTGGTTATTAGTTTGAGCTTCATCTTCACTCGTGTTCTCTGCCGGACCATCTGGCTTTGCCTCCGGATTGTCCTTGATTCCATTACTGCTTTTCTGATCAGATTTCTCCTCCTTTTCTCTTCTATTTGTTGGCTTCTTACTGTGACTTACAGTCTTACACTGTAAGAGACACAGGTAATTATTTCTGGCAGTACAGCTGCTGCTAGCAGGAGGTGCACATTTCCTTTACCTATTAAAATTCCTTTTTTATTACCTGTTCTCAGCCTCTTCAGCAGGGTGAACTTTAAGAACTGTCTTGTTTTATAAAGCATCTGTTTAAATAGCTTTATTTTCTGCTAACTTGGCAAGAATATAAAATGAATTTTTAGATTAAGAAAAGAAAGTTTTTGGTTTTTAACAGAAGATGTAAAATGACAGCGTGCACAAAAATCATTAATCAATCCCTCAGATAAGAAAATTTATTTTATAGGAAAGAAAGAAATATTCTCACTAGTATCTACTGTTCAGACTGATTATCTTAAAAAGCTGGTCTTACAGAATACTGGGAGGGAGGGCATTCTGCCCCTCTGCCCCACTCTGGTGAGATCCCACCTACAGTGCTGCCTCCAGCTCTGGGGTCCCCAACATAAAAATATGGACCTGGTGGAGAGAGTCCAGGGGAGGCCAAGGATGATGAGAGCGCTGAAGCACCTCTCCAGTGAACACAAGCTGGGAGCTGGGATTGTTCAGCCTGGAGAAAAGAAGGCTTCAGGGAGACCTTATGATGGTCTTTCAGCACTTAAAGGGGGATTATGAAATGGGGACAGACTTTATAGCATGGCCTGTAGCAACAGGACAAGGGGGAATGGTTTTAAACTAAAAGAGTTTCAGGCAAGTTATAGGAAGAAATTTGTCATGATGAGAGTGGTGAAACAGTGGGACAGGTTGCCCAGAGAGGTGTTCAGATGTCCCATCCTAGGAAACATTCAAGGTCATGTAGGACAAAGCTCTGAGCCTCTTGATCAAGTGGAAGATGTCCCTTCCACATGGGTTGGGGAGGCTGGACTAGAAGACCTTTAAAGGTCCCTTCCAACCCAAATCATTCTATGGCCAGATAATATTTACCTGCAAAACAGGAAGTCTTGCAGACATTTCTGCTAAAGAGAAAGAATTTTCCTATATTGTGGAGACAGCTTTGAACCTGCTGGAGTACATACAGCAGATACTGCAGTACTGTGCTGTAATTAATTTGAACACAAAGCCTTCCCTTAGACAAATAAGCTAAGTTTAAGTACAAACAGAATGTCATTTTGTTTTACAGACACTACATGAATTTGGACACTTTCAGTTATAAAATGCATGTTGTTGAACCCAAATGTTCTGGTTTCCCTCACCAAGAACACAGTAAAAGCACCACAGGGATCCTGCTGCAGAGCTAGAGCAGAGTGAAATGGCACCTCACCATTTCAAATAATCTGTGCTCTCTTCTTGTTTTAAATAGCATCAGAGAGGTCTAAAATACATTATGCACTTATCACTTGAGATAAAGAGAAAGGAAGATAATTTGACAGAATAGATGTTAACTTAAAACCCAGGAGGGGGAAAATATATCAGAAGAATAAGATAACTAAGAATAACTAAATTGTGTTCAGACAACAGGCACAAAGCGCTCTGAGCCACAAGAGAGGGCAGCGCATTCACAAGGCTCCAAAGGCCTCCTCATCTGTGCACAAATAGATGGAAACAGCAGAAAAGGTAAATGAAACTTTTTAAACAGTGGAGTTAAAAAATAAGGCACATTTTTATGTACATGTCCGTGGCAGACCACTAACAAATTCCAGTACCAGTGCAAACAGTTCAGCACACACCAGTAACCTGAATTACTGACAAAACTTCCACTGAAACCCTCCAACACCCAAAGCACATTCTGGGGGGGAACACTGTTAAACAGATAAGCCAATATGGTTTAAAAAAAAAAAAAAATACTGAGGATAACAAAGGACACTCACTTCATTGTTTGCTATTTCACTTGGTGTCGGCCAGCTTGCGATATCACCCAAATCATCGGCCTGCAAAGGTGACAAACAGTTTATATTCCTTCCTTGATTTAGCCCTTTCTGACACAGGGAAGATGTCAGTCATGGCTCAGATAGCAAGACTACCCCCTAGAGCACAGCTGTTAGAAGAAGCAATTCTTAAAAAGCCAAGATATACAACAGAAAACAAGCACACAACTTTTGAAAGAGGTCTTATGACTTTTGAGCTCGCATAAAACAATTGTCAGATTAAATGCTGTCTTACACATATGTGACTTAAAGGTATTTATTGCTAAAGGCTTTTAGTTTTTGGAATACCTTGACAGGTACTAACCAACCTAAAAAGGGGTGGCTGTAAAAGTTTTAGAAACTTTATGTTTCAATAAAAGGACTCAGTGTCTCCTGTTGTCATAATGGTAATTTTATGCACATAAAGGATACACACCACATAAGATGCAAAAAGGATTTCCAAAACCAATCTTGAGCACAATCACTTGTGCTCAAGTTGTGCTCTTTGCAGCCTCTTCACAGTTTTATGTCATCCCACTGATTTTTTTAAACCAAAATGCCTTTCTTTATCCCTCATGGATACACCAATTTAGCAACCCTCCTAATTTCAAATGTCCCTTCCTTATTTGTCTCTGTGTTCAAAATTATCTATTATCAAGACATAACATAACACTTCCATCCAGCTGGAACGTCAAAATACCTTCTACCTTTTTATTAGAGCAGTAGCAGCTATTTATCATATTGAATATTTACAGGCACAAATACAAACCTTGCTGCTTTTTCTTGTCCTGGGTTTTCCCGCTTTTATCCCTTTAGTGGAATTTTGTAGTTCTGAAAAGGAAGAAAAACATTTTCAGGTGAAGAATTAGGCTGCACTTTAAATGAGTAAGGCAGGTGTGTCTTAACAACTCTGCCATGCTCTATCATACTACACCCAAGTGTTTTTGAGGGCTTGATATCAAAGTCAATGAACTTTTTTTTTAGTGAATGAAGTCACTAATAGTATATGACACTGAAAAACTCACATTCATCATAAGTGCAAATACTCTCGCAAACCAGGTGTACAAGATACTGCCTAACACTGTATTTAAGCATTTTTTCAGCTAAGAAGGTCAAGACTATGTCAAAATGCTGGTACTTTAACCTAACAAGTGGCAAAGAAAACCCCTGATACACATTTAATAAGTTCTCCTATTAAAAGCTACATTTATAAGGCAGAATTTATGAAATCGGTAATTACGCTAACAAGGAAAAAAACCATAGAAACAATTATATATTCCAAATTTCCTAGTAATTTCCTTTTACAAGTAATTACTCAAATGCCAGATAGAGTTTAGCCATGTAGCTCAAAATCAAGCCAAAACAAACAAGAACAAACAAAGAGAAAAAAAATAAGGAAAATACGAAAAGAGAAAATGACTGTAAAATTATATTAAGACTGATAAATTTTAATGCCTAAATTCCTCAGTGGATATGTTTATGCTAAACATGAAGCTGACACCCATACATTTTCAGAACCAGCCTAAGTTAAGGCCTAAACTTTATACTAATGACCCCACCTGCTCTCCTGATCAAGACTTCATTATGCTTCTACCAGGAATTATTGTAATACTTGGAAATAACTCTTTTATAAGCACTGTTAGTGCGCCTAACAATCTAGGCTCAATAACCTACAATGAAAACCAAAAGTCTATTTAAATTTTCTATGTCATAACAAATAAGCAGTTACCTTTTGCTACATGAATCTGATTTTCTTATTCTGTGCAATTTTCCCCTACCCTTCTCAATTGCCTTCTACTTTTTGCATTGGCAATTCAGGGGAACAAAACCCACCAGCATCTGGCGATTTTTCTTGGAGATTAGCACTGAGAATTAAGAGGAAACCATCTCTTAACTTCTTTTGTTAAGCCCTGGTTCTCCCAGTGCATGTTTTCCCATTCAGATGGGAGTCACAACCATTCCTTGAACTTCTTATTCAGTATTTTATTGCAAGACAAGCTTGAAACACTGAACGTGTCTGAAATCACAAGTGGATTATTTTATATGGGGATAACATCACCTCCTCAGCCCTTATCTCTCTCACATCCAGTGACTAATCTCCCTTATCACCGCTCCACACTGGGAACCCCACCCTGGTGCCCCAGTGACTCTGGAAAGCCTCTCTGTCCGCTTCCTGGAATACACAGCAAATGTTAGAAGCACAAACTAATGCTTACTCCACATTCCACTCTAAATTTTAATATAATTTATAGTCATACAAATTATGAATTCCATGTATATGCTATATACAACTTGGACATCTCACCAGACACGAATCCAGTGAATCCTGATCACCATTTACCAGAACGCTTTTGCCTCTCCTTACAGATCTCCTTTTTAAAACAAAGACAAAACACACACCTCAATTAACTTCAGACTGAGAGCTTTTAGAAACGCACAGTGACCGTGTAACCCTAATTTTCACTTGCCACTCAGTAGTAAACTAATTGCCCTTTTACAAAACAAGACAAACGACTGCAGGGGTGGAGCAGCAAACAAATTTGTAATTTTCTCCAAGAGACCTGCCAATTACCCGTGCAGGTAAACTGAGTGGCCACAGCGCGGCTGCAAACACATGTCTCTGTCCAATTACCTGACTGAAGCCCTTTTTCCACCTCACAGCACTTTTACTTAAATTGCTGCTGAAGGACTGTTCTGCCAGAACTTCTACTCTGTGTGTCAGCAGGGCGTAGCGAGGCACTCAGAAGTGTAAAATTCAGTGCTGCTGCACTACCTTAGTCATGGGATATTATTCCAGGAGGCAGGGAAGCTATCTGAATCGAGCAGAATGGGACCCAACTCGTTTTAAGGAATCTCTCTTATCTGAATGGAGTAATGCAAGACTTGGAAGATGCATTTGCAAGCTAAACAAAAAGAAAATATTAGGCAACACACCGCCTGGTGGATGATGCCCTTTCAGAACTCAAAGAGCTCATCTCACCCTGTACTTCCCTACCTGACAACACCTCCACAAAGTTCCTTGTCCTCCCAAAAGAGGCATGCTCAAAACCAAATTTAACAGGTCTTTCCTGGCCGGCTTTCTGGGGCTTATCAAGTGGGAGCTGGACTTCAGCGTGAAGCATGAAAGGGAAGATAAAGGGGAAGGAAAAACTACAGGGAGGGTGGGAGAGTAAATGAACATAACATCAGATCACTGAAAGGTTTTACCCAGGTCACACCTGTTCTGCTGTCACAAACAAGCCTAGAGCCAGTGTTCAGTGTGTTCAGATAAAAGCCCTCTGCTTAACATCACTCAGGGGTTTGGTTTTAATATCCCAAAACACGACCCTGAAATGGCATCTTTAGTACATTGTCTCAGCAGAACTCAACAAGCCTTTCCAAAAAAACTTTTTCACTTGTTAATTCCAACCCAACTGCATTAAAATGGTTTATTCTGTGATAGGCTACGAGGGAACCTGTTCAGTAGTGGCATGCTGTGTTGATAAAAGAATTCATTGATCTTCAATGATTTTACTCGCTAGGTTTTAGAGTTTTGAGGGCATGGGAGAAATAAATAAAGTCAAGGATGAGGCAGTTTAATTGCCAATGATCATCTTTCAATCACTGAACTCCATCCAGCAGAGATGCCTTTCACACGAAAACAGAAATCAGCCTCCAAAGCCATTTTTATTATGGTTCTTCCAAGTTTCCTAACAGACCACATCCTAACAGGAGGTATTTTCTGCAGAAAGACAAGGCCGTACAAGCATGCCATGTGCAGCGTGTCAAGATAAACGGAATGACAGGGCTGAGAAATGAAAGGTGAATTTTGGAACCACCAAAACTGCAGCAATCCTCTGGGACAACAGCAACAGAGAAGGAAAAGCAGACTGGATGGCTGAGGAGCAATGTTTGTATGCAAGATGTGTCACCCAAGTACCCCTGATCACAATCACAATAGGATCACAAGACAGTAGGATCATAAGTAACAGGACCTCAAAAAGGATGGTTTGAAGCTCTGCAAATGAATAGTCAGCAAGTAATTTTTTTTTTTTGCTAGAAAGGGAGGCATGATATTGGCAATTTCTTCTGAAAGCAAAGTCTATTAATATAGGTGAAAGACATTCTAGTTTCGATACAAACACTGTTTATGCTGTAAGGCTTTCTAGACAATATTCAGGTTTTATTTTTACTTGGACTTACTTGCACGTGTGTTCCCTTTTGTGAAGGAAGGGCATCACATAAATACCAGAAGTGCTTCAGGGAGCAGATAAAATCACCCAGCAAGACAGCTCTACAAAACTTAATTGGAGCCTGTTCATTGAACTTGTACAATATTTTCCTTTCAATGCTCAGTTTGAAACTTGACAGTATATTCCATTTTAAACAAGGGAAGCTGTGCTTAATCTATTGTTTTAAAAGATGAAGTATTGCAAATGTAACAAAATAATCTCCTGGAGAATATAATTAATTTAAATCCAGAGCATGGATTTAGAGCTGAGATTCTGCAAAACAATAAAAAAAACCCCCTAATTGTGATCCTAACATCCTGCCCTACAAAGTTCTAGCATTTTATAGCAAAAACTACATTAGATTGACCTTCTCCACACTATTTGAACAATTAACCAAGGCAGCAAGTTACAACACCTGCACCTTTCCACCTACTTATGTTCAAAACCAGTCAATTTTTCAATACACCAGCAATAGGGGATGGGGGGGTGGGGAGAGGGGAGAGGAATCCAAACACATGATTGATTCACCATTATGCTATTTATTTTCCTTATATTTCATTTCTCAGCTCGTTTTTGCCTTATCTTCTTCATAGAAAACTGAAACCTGTGACTCAATTGCTACCAAAATTTTCACAGTTTAATGGAGCACATGCCACAGCACAGAGAGGTGGGTTTCAGTCTCAGAACAGGTCTCCAGTTCAGGAATAAAAACCCCAGACAAAAACCCACCATGCAAAATTACACACGCTGTTATGTACAACAAAAATACAGGCAGCAGCTTTGCAAGGAAAATGTTTTTAATCCCTTTAGGGCTGGGGAAATTGTCAATGCTCTAACTTCTGATACTGCTTTGAATAATTTTTAGAAGCTGCTATTAAAGCATTCCATGAATTCATAAGAACTAATGAGAACACCTGCCTTAAATAACACCCAAAAAATCACATAATCAGATCATTTATGAATTTACTAATCTAAGGTTTGCTATTCCTAGCAACACAGTACATCTTCACCAAATTGTACCTCTACAACCTGTTTTGCTCTCAGACTAAAGCAAACTGATTTATACAGTAGCACTAGAGCAAAATGGTTCTGCTACCAAAATATCAAACAGATAAAATGCATTCTTTGATGTTCAGAAATAAACACAATGGAGAAAGACAAACTGAGCACAAAATAAAAGAATTAAGTGTGCACTTATTTTAATTAAGTACATCATTCAAGCACACACTAGTAGGCAAACCTACTTCAACCACTTCAGCAGCACAAGTATTTTGCTTCATTGAATATTTTTGTGAATTTCATGAACAGTTTTTGAATAACCATCTGATAAATCATTAGAGACCCCCATCAGCTCATACAAATCACATGAAGACTTGAGAACTTGTCATTCAGATTCCCTTTTTGCAACCTCACAAAAAGGGCAGTGCTGAAGGTTTCATCAAACGAAGTGGTGGGAGAACTTTTGAAATAAAATTATTTCAACCATTCAATCCTGGGTGAATTATTTATGTGGAGGATGGGTAACTCACAGTTTCAACCTAAAGAAGTGAAGACTTACTGCAATACATTGGCTGGGCACTATGAGGGGAGGGAGGCACATCACAGAAGCACCTTTCATCACTTGGCAGCCTCTGTTAAAGCTCACTCCCTCTGACCACGATCACCAGGATTAGAATTACGGAATCAATAAGGTTGGAAAAGACCTCCAAGACCATCGAGTCCAACCTTTGGCCAAACACCACCTTGTCAACTAAACCATGGCAGAGTGATTTCTTGAACCCCTCCAGGGACTGACACTCCACACCTCCCTGGGCAGTGTGTTTCAAAGCTTAACCACTCTCTCAGGGAAACAATTCTTCCTGAATTAGACTGAAGCCTATTAATTTCACCAGCAATTTTATACTGATATGAGTCGTTCCCCACAAGTTAAAAGCAGATGAGGATGTAAAAGTAGCTGTGTAATGCCGGAGTTATTCTGCTTAAATGCAAAGTTAAATGAAAGGCTTGGCCAGAAACACTGAACTGTGGTAACAAACACACCATGAACAGTTCAGATATGTTTGCACTGGGTGTTTGGTTTACTGTAATGACTAAAACCTACTAAGGTATCTGAGACAAAAATACAGTAAGTTGTAGTAACAACTCTTTGACTGAATTCTTCTGCCAAAATTTTACATTTTCCTGGTAGTACTTGGTGACCTTAACAGCTTCAGTAACAAGAGCCAGGTTTGCCTCTGTCACAAACCTATCCCATGATAAATTGAAAGTCCAAAGATGAGAGGCTGAAGCCAATTTTCTCAAGTCTGTAACTATCACTGAACATACCATAGGTGCATGTCTCAGGAAACTTTTAACAAATTAAGCCAGGATCAACAAGTCTAACAGGATCCAGTCACTGCTTTGATGTGAGATCCTTTTACATTTTATTATCCTCTTTACGGATAGTTCTACATTCCATCCCGGTAGTATTTCTGCTCATCCACTTATTATTTCACATGACTAATTTCCATACTACAACATTCATAAGGGCCTAGTGTGACAGATTTTGCTTTGCCAACATGCAATTAGTTTCTTCAAAATGCATCCCTTGTTGCGGGTGGAGGCACATGGCAATTCCTTCCTCCAAACAGCCAGGAAGGATCAGCTACTTTGTCTTTTACAAGGGAAAGAACGGTGGCTTCCTCACGGTGCTTTTGGTGGTGGCCAAACCAAAACACACGCCCTGGTGTGTGTTCCTCACCAGTGCCACTGCCAGCAACACTGACTCCCTTATTTGCTCAGTTACACACCTGGCCACTGAAAATTATGTTCTAGTACAACTCCTCAGTTTAATTATTAATTCCATAAATGGTAAGCACAACTTCTTGCAGAAGAAAAACAATAAAAAGCTCTCCAAAATCATGAAATGAAGCAGACAACATGCACAGTGTACGAATGCACTGCCTTCTGCCTCCTCCTTCTTTCGACAACTATTTGTGAGCTTTATCTTTGCTGGAAAAGCAAACCTTACAGAGGTGAAGCACAAGGTGCTAACGTGACAAAAGCAGTTTTCCCACTGCTTCTGATGCAGCACTGTTGTTATTATGCCACAGCAAGGCAAACGAGTGACAAGTCCCCTTTCATGCATGAAGCAGACCGCAAGCTACTGCCCAGCCAGCCGGACTGTGGAAGCTCGGCATAAATATGTACTTAGGAGCGCGTCAGTACACCTAAACAAAACAGTCTAGATAATAAAGATGGGTATATACGTTGCCAAAAGTTCTGCTGTTCAGCCAAGTAGAGATTTTGTGGTCTAGAATGTGGTCTCTGTTTGTATGACCTGGATACTTGAAACTGTAAATTATATATTTCTCTTTGTCAAGGAAGTACATGTTTAATTCAAGGATAAAAGTGACCGTGAGATCACAAAAAAGGTTTGTCAGGTGCCCTCGGGAGCAAGTGCTGAGATTGAAATTCTCGGGAAGCACTGGTTGAAGTATTTATTTTGAGGTCAGCAGTTTACTTGCAGCCAAGAACAATACTCCAAGAAGCTGCAAACTTCTAGGAACACTTTGCTAGCCTAAGCATAAAGCCTGGCAATTTCAAGTCAGGTCTTTGACGACCAGCTGTGTAAAGCCATATGCCTGTTCAGTGAGTATGGTGCCATAAAGCAGCTTTATCTTACATGTAGTGATTTAAGGCCAGGAAATTATCCCGTGGCTACTCTCGCTCCCATCTCTTCCGATGTAAACACACCGAATCCCAGCAGGGAGCAAACTGTCTGCTCTCGTAAGTGCTTAAAGCCTCCGCAACCCCATTCTAGAGACCGAACCCAGGTAACGGATCGTTCCGAGGGCCTTGCTACATAATTAGCCCAAAAAGAGCTGCGGCAAAGCGGCATTTCTGAAGGAGGCTAAACGAGACGAGTGGGTGAGCAGCCCTCTCTGCGAGCGCCAGGGGCCGGCCGGAGGTCACCGCCGGGCCGGGGTGGCCACTCGCAAGCCCCGGGACCTGCAGCCAGCCCGGCGCTCCTGTCCCCGGCCGTGTCCCCCGCCCCGAGCGCTCCCTCCTGTGCCCATGTATGTCAAACCCAGCGCGCCCGGCCCGGCTCCCGCCGCGCTGCGCACGGGCCCGGCTCCGCGGCCGCCGACAAACACGCGCTTTTCGTTCCTAAAAAAAAACCCAACAAAACACAAAAAAAAAAAAACCAAAACCAAAACCAAAACCACCGCGATGCCATCGAGGCACCGTGCACACGCTCCCGGCCCCGCACCTGGTTCCTGCGGTCCGAGCCGCCCGTCCGGCCCCGCGGGCGGGGAAGGGCTGTCCCGCCGGGCTCTGCGCCGCGTCCACGCGTTCTCCTTGGGCGCCGGGGCTTCCCTGCTCCGGCCGCCCTCCTCCGCCACCTCCTCCCCGCGGGGCGAGCCGGGCTCGGGCTGCCGGGGCTCCTGGGCCGCCCCCCAGCCCCGCCGCTCCGACACCTGCGCCGCGGACATGCCCCGCCGTGCGCCCGCCGGAGGGGCCGCAGCCGGGGCGGCCGAGGCGAGGAGCCCGCGGCGGGGGAAGGGGAACCCGCCTCCTCTCCTCGCCGCCCCGCCCCGGAGCCGCTGTCAGCGCCCCCCGGCCGGGCCGAGCGCCGCCGGCTCCCTGCTGCCGGCACACGGAGCGAGGCACAGGGACAGCGACCGCGACCCGCCGGGGCCGCCGCCGCCGCCTGCGGAGGGACGGGCGGCGCTCCGGGCACGCTGCCTCGGCCGGCCCGGCCCCGCCCGCGCGGGGGAGGGACCCGGGGCTCTCCCGTGCGCCGTGACCTCACGCGGCCGGGAGGCTTTCCAGGGCCTTTCGGACATTTCGGCTCTGCAGGCCTCGCCCGCACCTGCACGGCGAGATGAGGAGCTCGATATGGCGAGCGGGGGGATGAGCGCGTTTCGTTGGTGCGAAGGGGACTCCCCGGGGCACAGCCTCGAGAACCTGTTCAACAGGCGCATGAGAACATACTTGAGGTCCCAGCAGCGAGGGAATCCCGTATCATTTAAGCATTCCAACAGACAGGTACCTCTGCCATTACACCATCTCTCCTCTGCCTTTCTACTTTCTGCCAAAAATCCCCCAGAAAATCATCCCACAGTAGCACGTGCACTCATACCACGCTCACTGGTTATACCCACACTTCTGCCGCTGCATTATCCCACAAGCACTACGGTCACAGGATGACGAAAGCCACCACAGTACGACATTAATCACCCCTTTCCCTCTTTGCCAGCTCCCAGTGCTCCCAGAATTCTCCTTGATTACACCTTTAGACACCTGCTCCTCCCCCATTTATTTCATTCATCTCTCAGCCATGTTTTACTCCCTTTCTTACAAGAGGTCTTCCAAAAAAGAATGCCAACACTTCTTGAATGAACTAAGCAAGTTCCCAAATAGGCTTCTATAAAGCTAGTCAAATATGTTTGAAGTCATGTGACAAGTAACCAAATTTCCTGGGTTTTGCAGCAGTAAAAGATGTTCTGTTTGGGGTAATGTAATTCTCTGCTCTAATGAGATTGTGTGGAGTTTCACCCCTTCATCAGAAAAAAAATCCACCCAAAATCAACCAAGAACTAAACAAATGCCCACCACAGCTGACACTTCAGGCACTGAAACATTCTTAGGATTATTCTGGAGCTGTGTATCCAGCAGCAGACCTGATCACCTGGTGGAAGTCCAGGCCTACCTCAAAGCAAACCTCAGGTGCCTGCTGCTTTGTTCAAGATATTTGGAAATTAATGACCTGTTGTGGTAAAGGCTTGAAATTAAAACATCTAAAACAATTGTTATGTGACAAGGAGCAAACCACATAGATACGTTAATGCACATTCCTGTAATTGCAGATTTCAGCTCCAAACATTAGAGGAATTTTCACAGAGAAAAACATCAGTACCGCTTCTAAGCACTTTTTGTATAGAAAGTGACACATTTTCTTTCTTCCAAAATTTATATCAAGAGTAAAACAGGTGGAATGATTAGAATTACAGCAAATCTTCAAACACTTAGAAGCATTTTTCTTTGGTACCAAGAACTCAATTTGTTTCAGATTCTGTATGTTTACTAATCAAGGATGTGCTGATTGCATACATTCCTGAAAACAGGAGTATCAGTCACACTGTTTAAAATTATTTCCATGTCTTTTATTTGGTTTCCCAAACTCAGAAGTTAAGCAGAGGTTAGAGTGACATGAAAGTAAAAAGGCCCTACCTAAGTCACCGGTAATAAGGGGATTAACCTCTTGTTTCCTCTTTTTCCCATACAAGTGTTAGAAGACAAGGAAGCAGAGGAGTAGGCCAGCTGGGACTGCAAGAATACTACAGCACAGGAACCTAAACAGAGCAGGAAAAAAGCAAGGAACTAATTAAGGGGTAATTATGTGGGGGGCAAAAAAGCACTGAAGTTGATCAGTTACATGGCACTTTAAAAGTTTTCGATACCTGTTTTGCTCTGTAGGATGGAGCTTCCTGCTGACTTTATTGGATGGACTGGGACTGAAGAGGATATAAAAAGTTGCTAAGACTCATCCTTCGCATTTCGTCCACTTGTATCCTCCTTATTACTTTCTAGCAGTGCAAATCAGACTTCTTTGGCAAAATTCTCCTTCGGGAACACAGTTCTTAAAATGCTCATGTTTGGAAAAGGGGCTGATACACACCAAGTGAAACCAAGAGAATAACAGTTCTTATTTTCATTTTAATGCTCATGTTTTATCTTGTGTGGAAGCATCCAAGCATACCAGGGAACACTGCAAATTCCAGGATTGCATGGAATAGCAGCATTTTACTCATATAGGGTAAAAATTCAGGAGGAATTACATGGCTACAGACCACCCCAAAGCTCCTTTCCATACCGTGTAACTTATCATTACAGCCAAGCTGGCAGAGAACCTGACAGTCTGAGATAAAGAAACTTCCCTGCCCAACCAACAGCAATTCAGATCAACATTTAAAAAACCCCAAAACAACACAAGACAGAAACAATTAAGATAAATAAAAAAATACCTGCTTCAAAATGTTAGCAGCTATCAAGCAAAAATAATATTCCGAGGATCCAAGGATTTTCACTTTTCTACTGTTTAGAGAGTATCTCTGTTACAGGCATTTGACATTCCAGTAAGAAGAAAAAGCAGCAAGACTCCATTCCTTCATATGTTGTTTTTCTGCAGACTTTCTAGAGTAATAGAACACAAGTGATCTCTCCTTGCTAAAAAAGAAATCCTGAGTGGTTCCTTTTGAGTTGTTTGGGAGTTGTTTGGCCTTGGGGAAAAAATTACAAAAAGCTCCACCTGACATTTATTAGATGTGTCCTGCACTGGAAAGTGTAAAACTGGAATCACAATGGTATCTTAATTAGCTGATACAAGCTTATTTTCTTGACTGGGTACTGCATGTAGGAAAACATCAAAGCAGCACCAGTGTTTGTTGTGTGAAGCTTTTATCACGTCCTGTAGATTACCCGCTCTCCTTGTGGTACAGCACTAGTAGGAACAGAAAGGATTACAGAATGACAGTGGGATGCATTTTGAAATCCTGTTAACAAGAGAGAAAAAAACCCTCACCCCTAAATGTTTTTAGGACTTTTATTGAAAAAATTTAAAACCAAAAAATTACCAAGGCCAGTCTTACAATAAATTTAAGACATACAGAATGGCTTACCTGCTACATGGAAGAAACCTTATTACAACATTTCTCTCATGCAACTCCTGGATTAAAACCACATTCTCATTTAACATCAAAATGGATTATTTATACTTTCTTAGGAGTTCACCTTAAAATATGATTTAAAAAGTCAATTTTCCAAGGGTTAAAAACACGTACACAGCACGATTCCCCCCTTCACAGACCAGCTCCCTTTGTCTGATAACTGGCAGAAATAGACCACTGAGCATGTTTTTCCTTTTTTTGTTATTCTAACCTGAGAAATTTCTTAAATAATGCTTACTGGGCTTTCATATTTGGCAACACGACTTCAGTTACTGAGCAAAGTGTGATTCCTTTTTCTTGTCAGAAACCAGTCTTTCACTGCTTGTTCCAAAAGACACTCACAACCAGGAGGAGCATTTGTCCCAAAAGACACTCTCACAAGCAGGAGTGGCATTAGCCTAAACCTCCTTCTGTGCCCTTTTGGTAAGTTAAACCTTGTTAGTAATTCCATCAGGACACTAACCTCAGGATGCAGAGTTCCCATCAGTTGTGTAATTCTCAGTATTGTGCACTTTGAAAATATTTACTTTGGCATGTTATACTTTGTAGCATAGTTGATTTTTTTTGTGCTTACTCCCGGCCTTTACAAAATCTGTCTTTTCTCTCTTGCATTTATTCAAGCCCTTCCCCTTGCCACCAGTTATCTCCCTTTCTCATAGCTGCAACAGAACCAGGGCATAAAGCACACAATTACATTAAAATGTCAGAGCTACAAAAGCTGCTGCACAGCAGACAGTGCTCTTATAAAGCACTCTTAGTTGATGAATATGCTTGTAAACCCTGTGACTCTTTTAGTACACTATTCAAGGCTTCAATTTTAAATCTGTACGCTTACTAATATTTGATTTCAAACCCTCCAAATACTTGGTGTTCTACTCTACTCAAATGTGCTAGTCACTTCACACTTGCTCCCCATATATAAAACCAACACTGTCCAAAGAAATTATGAAAAACCACTTGAAAGAAGCAATTTAACTTCCGACTGATCAGAGCTTCTTCTGCATTTTCAGTAAATTTGTATGTTACATAATTTGGGTTATTCAGAATTGTTGCTCTTCAGTTTTATCTGAACACACCTGATTTTCAAATGAACCATAATTTCTTCACAGTTACTAGTCCTGTCTACCTGACTAAAATTCACTGAGCTTTGTTTGCTCCATACTCTGACTACTAAAAACCTTTACAGTAACCATGGAGATCAAAAGTGCTTGACTGGAAAGGTGCAGAAGTCACACATTCTGAGAAATGGCTGGATTTTTCTGTTCATTTTAGTGTAATTCTGGTCGTGCCTGTACTGAATACTGAAGTGTTTCAGTTTTCTACTTCTCTGCAAACTGGTTTTAAAAGAATGTTATAGGAGATTACCACAAAAAAAAGATGTGGAGAGATATCCACACAGTTGGTAAATGACAACCTTTTATTCTACTGCAATTTGTTGGCGTTTTTGATCCCAAAAGAGGAAATAACAGACTTTGGACTTTCTTAAATGTGCTCAAAATCCAAATTTCTTTATTTTCCATCTAATTAAAAAAGACAAGTATTGAAAAATAAGGAGCAAACCTAACTGTTTCAGTAACCTTTAGTCTCACGTATCTTTTAAATTATACAGTGCAAGTGTATTTTGCATATCAGCGCTGAGTGCACTTTAGAAAGGACATCTGTTGAAGTATTTGCAACAGGTCTTTATAGCACCATATAATTGCTGTCGATTTAACTGCTTAGAATCAGCCAGTGCCTAGAAAGTAAAATGATGACATTTCTATTTCATCTATCATTCCAAAAAAGAAAAGAAATCTGGAAGCTTATGTTATCCAACTGAATTATGTAAACAATTAAATACCAGACACTTGATTTTCACTTATTCCAGTTTTGTGAACCTGGTTGAAGATTTGCTACGTGATCCTTCTGTAATGGCACAGTTCAATTCAGTGGCAGGAAAACTTCATGGATGTATTGAATGAAAACGTCTCTCTCTCACTTTTCCTTGAATTGGCAAAGTTTCTTTTTGCACGATTTGCACGATTTGGTGCTGAGCCTTCTGCCAAGGCTCATTTTCAATTCATAATTGACAAGAAAAGAAGTGACAAACACAAGAGGCTGAGTGCTGGCAAAGCCACAGTATAACACAATAGGAACAGCAAGGCCATGAGGAAGCCAGAGGTAACCGAGGTATCTGGAACAAACCAAAACTACACTAAACACAAGAGAGCAGCTTAGCCCCACAGCACATTTTACATTCTTTAGATACTTGACTGGTCTGTTTTCTACTGACACACAATTCAGAATTCATTCAGAATTGAAGGAATACACAATCTGATTAGACATGAAGTACACGAACCATTCATGCACCGACAAATGCTGCTGTTGGTTTTTCACAGGTAATGCTGAAGCAGCTGTGTCAGAATGGCACTGGGTTGAAATGAAAGCAATGCTGGTACTTTACCACTTCTGGTAATTGTTACTTACAACAGTCAGTGACCATCTGCTCAACACTACAAGAGGCTTGTTTTCCAAACATGAGTTCCAGTAAGCTGAATTACAAATGAGATCAGTCTGAATGCATTAGAAAGATCACATGGTGTATTTCTGGAGAAAGCGGTCGAACGCGTCGTAAATCGCTTGTCTGAAACAAGTAAAAGAGAAGAGAATTTGTACAATTTGGGAAAGGGCAGATATAAGTGGCATCCTTCCATACATTTACAAATATATTTACAAAGCTATCATCACAATTTATTTCCTTTATTTCTGGGATCTCTCACTTCAAACCAGTAATATATTGATGTTCCAGGAATGAGTGGGACTGTTTTCCAGCTTTAATGCAAGTGCAAATATAGATGGACTCGGAGTTTTCTACTCAAACACATCAGAGACATGCATAACTTAAAATTTTTGAGCAACTATCATAAAAATAGGGCTGAAGTTTTAAATAGCAGTAAGCTAGTGGTTAGCATACATTGACCCAATAGAGTGCTATTCTTTTTTGTTGTTGCTTAGACTTCCTAAATGGTGTGTACAGTCTTCCTAAATCCTTATATTTTAAAATTAAAAGCACAAATATTTAAAACTTTTGGAAAACTACAGAACTGCACTCATATAACTGATTTATGTAACTGTCTTTAGAAAATCAACACCTAATATTACTAAGGCACGAATTCATGCACATACTACTTATTTACAGTCAAGCTTTCATTTTAATTAAATCTAAAATTTAATTTTAAACTTTTCCGTCCATCTTACCTGAAGAGTCCTTGTTTGAAGAGGTAGGCACTGACATGACCTCCATCCAGATACCTGATTTCACACCCCGGCCAAATCTCTTGGAGGCTGCGCACCCCAGTGCGAGGAATGTACGCGTCCTCCTTAGCTTGTACAACTATGATTAAACTTGGGTCAACTGGAACTAAAGGAAAACAAAGCAAAACTGAATTTATCTGTGGTAAGAAGTAGAAACACAACAGCTGAGATTTCTGTTGTAAAAATGCTATTTTCACAAAAAATTAAATTATTCTAAGCTTTAATAAAAGTACATTTTCTAAAATCTCCAGCAGAATTTATCTGGTTTTTGATGTTACAGTAGTGAGGCCATCAGTGGAAAAACAAACTAACCCTTACCCTTCCCACCCCTAAAGCAGGAATTCCTCAAAGACTTGTGAAGTTGACAGAACTGTCTTTCCTCTTACCAACAAAACTCTATAGCATTCATGTCAGTTCTTTAAGATTCCTTTTTATCGGCAAAAAGAACTATGAAATTCAACAGTGTAGAAGTTTCATATATTTTTTTTCCCTCATGGAGGAAAAAAGACAACTTTTCATACAAGAGGTCAGAAAGTACAGCCTGCATTCACTTTCTTTTCTGTTTCCTACATGGTTTACTTGCAACATAGAAATCCCAACATATTGTTACACATATTTATTACTCACAACCAGAATTGCACCAATCAGATTACTAACAGGAATAACACCAATATGATGTTGAGCAAAATTACACCAAAATTATGTTGAACACAGAATATTTCTCTCTTCAAAAAGAAAATAAGTGATATGTTAAAGAGTGACCAGCCAAGATGTTTGGCAGTGGGGTGTCAGCAATAATTTAAACACTTCCTTCTTTCATACTAAATCATGTATTGAGAATATGCAATGCTAAGATAAATCCTAGTCTTCCATTCAATTTTCCATGAAATTTGAGCATTAGGGAGATCTTCTGAAGCTTCTCTCTGGCCATACTGGCAGGGAATGCAAAGTCTCCCAGGGAATGACAAGACCTGGGAAACTACTGACACGGTGAAATTCATCACTTTGACAAGTGCATCAGGATCACAGATCCTCTTAAGTTCCAAGGTCAGTGCTTAGCTAAGTGATACCTGGATAAGTCTAGATAAACAAGAATATCTGCACTTAGAATAAAACTTACAGGGCTTTTTCTGTCTACTGAAATAACATTGAAAGCTTTAAGGAAAGCACTTCACTGGTATTCGTCACAAAACATCTCTGGCTAGCAGTGAAAGAATCTACACTAGTGTAGGTTCCTTTTATTGTGTGTTTCCTTTTTGCTTAATTTTAACATTTATTTAAATTTAAACATTTGTACCAATGGAGTACTGAATGCCAGAATTAATAAATGAGGTGGCACAGGGGCCCAGTATCAGGAAAGTTTTGACATTAAAAGACAGCTCCGTCTGAAGTCAAAGCACGTTGTAGGAGATGCCTTTAGCAGGTACATGCACAGCCGGACCACGGACTGCCACAAAAGGAATTCCAAGCCCCCACTGCAGCAGAACCTTTTAAGGCGGCTCTAGGAAGCAATGACTTGTTTGCAGTGCTGGAAAGGATTTGTCCTGAATGCCAAGGAATGCTGGACTACAGCTCCCCCTATACGCTATGCCTGCCCTGGGAAACTCTCTTCACCAGCCAGCACCAGCCCAGAAGGACCCCCAAAATGTTTTTACTGGCAGTATCATTCAAGCTTGTTGCTCAGCTATGCAGGCTACTTTCTATCTGAAGTCAATATGAGATTTCTGCTTGAAAAACCTTATTAGCAGATTAATTAAGATTAATTACACTTAAGTATTATTCACATCACACAGGTGTTTTCTTCCTTTAGATAATACAAATATGCACTAACTCATATCTGAAAAGAGCTACAGCAAGGCAGAGGAGAAAAATGAGCAAAGATACTGAGAGGCAAATTTTTAATTCACTTTGTCATTAGTTGGCCATCAAGAAGGAACAGAAAAAACAATTAGGAAATGGAGTAGTAAATAGATGCTACAGAATAATGGTCACAATATTTCCGTATTTCAGCAAAGGTGCCACCAGGTTTGCACTTGGAGAATGAAGAAAATACCTTTCCCTCCACTGTATTTTGTTCAGCTTTCCAAAGTGCACATTGAAACAATGAGATACATACCTGGGAAGTTAGCTACATGGGTACATTCATCCATTACTCCCTTCATGAACATTAAGGATTCTCTCTGTAAAGTGTCACTCCTTCTCCTTGTATTTATCCTGTGTCCTTGTGGACTGGTTAAGTTTTTATTGCTACTGCTACTGGTCGAAAAGGTTTGATTTATGCACTGCATTTTAGGAGCATCTTGTATTAAGAGTCTTTCTGAAGAGGCACTTAGAGCACTTCTGTTTGTGGTAAAGCTGTGAACGGCTTCCTTAGATACAGTGTCATTCAAGGACTCAAAGCTGAATATTCTGGAAGTCATGTCCATATCCGCCAGACTGTCCACACTGTCAGGGAAGTTTTTAACAAAGTCTTGTCCCATCTTGAAAGAATCTGTCTAAACAAAGACAACAGGCCATTTATTAAGGGTTTCTCCCTTAGACCAGTTGGTTCATCTTATTTTTAAGATGAACTCATTATTAAAAAAAAAGAAAAATTAAAGACACAAACAGCACTGCTCACTTCTATTTTCAGCTTGCAGGTCACTCAGTTAAATCCTGATCATCATAACCTCTTGAAAATTTCATTCTACATATCTGTCAGCTTAAAAAAATGCAGGAAGTTCTTATATATACAGTAGTTCGTGACATAAACAACTGTTTTTCTTTCTAAATTAAACTCTGAATTTATAATTACAGTAATTTAAGCTTAAATGACCTCATTATAATAATAGAAAAATAACATATCTGACCAGGTCGAATGTCAGGTTTAGAACTGAAAAATCAACTGTCTCTAAATACTAGGGAGACACAAGCTGAACAACCTGAAAAGTTTCTTTTCATTTTGTCTTCTCCATCAGTGTTGCTGGAGTGTATTTAACTTTAAAATGGCAAATACCCAGGAAACAACTATCTGCACCCCAGCTTCTCTTCTCCTGCTGTAAGGTATTAGAAAAAGAACTATCACAAGGCAAAGAATCTTAGGGGGGAAAAAAACTTATTTATCAGAATTTTGACTGAATACATTTTATGTTGCAGATTACACTAAGTGTGATCAAAGGGAAAACTTGTAGCAAGGGCTACACTTAACACTCATTATACAACCAAAATATTACGTTTGTTTCTCAGGTTTTTCCTTCAAAGACCAAATTTATCAAAGCATAAAGAAACAACATGCCAGTATGTTCTAGCTAACAATTGTCTACTTTAAGTGAAAGTAAAAAGAAGTTACAATATTTGCTAGATTGGCACATGCAAATATTAGCAGATAGGGAAAACAGACCATACTTACTCCACAATATTCAAGCATTTGAATGATTTCTTCTTCGTACACAGCTTGTGTAAAATACTGTTTCTCCAGCTCTCTCCAGTTCACTGCCTTGCTTAGCACACCCTGAGATGATAAATAAAAGCATTCAGTACACAAGCAAAACCCAGAGGTCATTCTAAAATAATGATACATGCAGGAAATTGACCTGTTCCTCTCCTGATTTTTTCAGTAGAATTCTGTTCCCAGACAGCCCTCAGAATTATTGCAATCGAAGCATAAGCACATTATAACACAGGCCATGGAATCCCACCTCCCTTGTGGCCAGCCCAAATCTTTTATCTTACATTTCTGATTACGATCTAATATACTAACAAAAAATGCATTTTGTAATTTGTTAATTACCGTAGTGAAGACTGCAGAGGCTGTTGACCAGGAAAGACATGGAATCAAAGGCAATGGTTTAGGCCAGTTTGTCACTGCCAGTGAAGCCATCTAGAATCAAAGGCACTTATTACACATTTTAATATTGAATTCCCAATATGGTAAAAAAGAACTCTCTCATCTTCAATTTCTTTGTTTATATGGTATTTATGAAACACATGATGCCAGAGAGTTAAGGATTGTGGCAGGTGGATATGCTTTCACCTATTTGGAAGTTACTATCCATTCTCCACTGATTTTTTTAAAAACAAACGTTGCTCTGGAAAGGACTCATTTCAAGGCTGAATTGGATTTGGTTGTAAGAGTTCCCAACGGAATATTTACTAACTATTCCATTAATTATAATTAGTTATAATTATATTTGTAATTATATTAATTATCATTATAATTACAAAAACTAATACAAGCTATTAGTTGTTTAAAACTATAAAAAACTTCTATGAAGCTTTTCACCAAGCTCTTGCAAGTTTATTTCAAGGCAAAACAAAGGCAATCTATGAGAAGTACTATTTAAATTCTGTACTTTTAAACTTTGTGTACTGGAAACAAAATCTGAAGGAGAAGTAATTCAACATGTTAAGTGCACTCTTTTTCTGTCCTTTAAGTTTGAATCATTACTTTTGCATCAGTTCTCAGAACATATTTTTGTGACTATTCTGTTTATACCAGAAAAAAACAGGGCAAGAAAGTTCAATGTACAGAAGTTCCCTATATGGTATGTTCTTTACAAGTTTTATTCTATTAATACAAAACACCTCATGTCTGTTCTAGATGTTCTAATAACTGGATTTATGCAATTGAACTATAATTCTATTCTAACTATTTTTTATTAATAAAAAGTTACAAGAACACCACACATCTCTGTTCTGATTCTCTCCAGTAGTAGAACTCTCTCCCCTTTAGTAGAACTGAATCAATGTGTACAACCTTCCATTGTAAAACACATTCTATAGAGGATCAACATCAAATATTATTTATTTCACAGCAGTTGCTGACTCAGCAGGGTGATGTTGATGGAAATCAAAGGTACTTTGTAGATTTATGACATTTAGAGTTATAAAACTGTGCTCTAGGGGAGTATTTTCCTTTCAGTAAACACTACCATTGCCAACATTATTTACTGAGCTCCTAACAACAAAGAAATAAAGGTATTGCACCTGTGTCTCACAGACCCATGCTAATCTGCAGAGACACGAGCAATAACATTTTGACTGTGTATTAGTCTTTCAAGCACCTTAGTGATACACTGCTGGTTTAGTTTGAATATGCACAGACTCACACAGAAAATGTTAGCCACCTCACCACAGAAACCTCTGATCAGTACCAATGATCAGGGGAAAAAAAGAGATGAGTTGAGAACAGAACTGACACCAAAAGTCACCTCAATTACAACCTGCCTAGAAAGAGGGGGTATTTCACACAGTGCATTCAAACACAAAGGTTTAAGCAAGAAGAAAGGAGGAAAAGAGGGAGAATCAGCAATCGATCAGTGCAGACTTTCTTTCAGCAAACATTGCTGCCACCCCTCCTTGTGGAAAAAAAAACAATTATGTGAGAAGTTTATATTCTTATTAAGCCTGCTGGGAGATGGCTGACAAAGGGCTCTATGGTTTGTCAGTACATATTAAGGATTCTACTAATTCAGCACCACGGAACATGAGAATTGCCAACAATTTGTTTCTCATGACTCTAAGTGCTTATTTTAAAGTACTTCTGAGATCAACACTGTAAAACAAGTTATTCCCGTATGCTACATGATCAAATGAGAAGTTAAAACAAAAGTTACTGAACAGGAGATATAAAAGCTTACATGTCCTCCCATGGATATTCCAGTCATCCCTAGTGGTCCATAGCCTTCTCTCTCTAGCCAGTGCAAAAGAGCTGCCGATTCTAGAATTAGAGCTCCTCCCATCACAAACAGGTCCGAGACATTTTTTAAACATGACCGTCTTTTCTCCCCAGAAAAGGAAAATAGAGGGTTTATTTTCTAAGATTAGACTCTGACAGTTCTTATCAATATATACATACTTTTATACACAGCTTAATCACAATCCCAGAGAATTTTGGAGCTGAAATCCTGTTGATTCAACAGGAGGAAAAAGCAAGCCCAGATTTTCTGGCACTTGTAATTTTTCACCCAAATGAGGACTAGGAATAGACACCTGGTTTTAATGTAATATCACTGACAACTTGGTCTTTTGGAAACAGTTATTACCAACACTAGCATCTCATTAGTAGTAATATTCTGTCCTGTGAAGTTGTCACAGACATTTTAGAAATAGAATCAAAGTGCTAAAGTCCTAGGCATACACTATCTTGTTTGCAGAAACAACTTTTTTTTTTTCTTATTTACCTGTTTTACATCATTGAAAAATTGCACACAACATTTGAAGAGCAATCAGTATGTCAGCTTTGGAAGCACTCATCAGTGTCACTGTAAGACTGAAACTGTAAAGTGGGAAGTTTGTCACGGTGCTGAGAAATTCAGGCAGTGTACTGCAAAGCATTAAAACAGAAGACACACAAAAAAGTAGAAATCTATCTGGCTGAGCCATCAGAAGGACTCTAAAAATAATAGACCTCTAACTTGGGGAGGGGCACTGAGTATTTTCAGTACCACAGCCAGGTTACAAAGGGCTCCTGGCCTCCCCTGCCAGCATGCCACCATCACATTTGCGACACTCTGAAGCACAAGGACAAAGCTCACTGTGAAGTCACACAGAAATGAACATAGCTGCTGCAGAGCAGCATTTACAGCCTAATGCAACTCTTTCCTACAGCTTTATGAGATTCCTCTGCAGCTGCTGTATTTACTGAACACTGTCACCAGCATATTAACTACAACTGCTGGTGCTGTGTAACCCTGTATTGGAGAGCGACATTTACCTGATGGGGTATTAGACTGAGCACCCCCCCTTGAAACAATCCTTCTCTACATGATACGTGACCTACTAAAGCTGACACACTGGACAACTGAGAACAGAGTTATTTAATCCATTCTTCTGCATCAGATCACCCATAACTGGAAATAAACCTACCAATGGATGTATTCCAGCGCACGCTTTCTCCTGTCACTTTCCTATAATCTTACATAAATCACCTTCCCCGTGTCTTCCAGTCTTTTTAAATGTCCAAGTTAGGATTAAAAAGGATTAAAACACCAACTCATATTTGGACTTTCAGAAATATTGGGAGACTAAAAGCACAGCTTTGCCTCAGACACATATCCAGTTGAATTCTGATAATACTTCTGTGGTTTGGAAAATGCAAAAAGTAAAAAACCAAGACTTCCTAATTAGGCTTCTAAATTCACATTTAAGAAATGATTGAAGGAATAAATCCTATAAAACACTGAATATTGCATAGCCTCCACTGACTAAAAACTGACCAACGCTAGATTTATTTGTACGTCTTTAAATCCTTAAAAGGTCTTGGAAAAGCAAAATCCTAGCAATTATAATGGAAATACACTATCAGACCAAAGAATATTCACAGCTGACTGAAATATGACAGCAGCACTTGTACATGTGCAGCTGTGAGTCAGGAAAATAAAATGGCCCTGACTTGTACTCACACAAGATGTTTGCACGTCACTTCACACTGCAAGTCCATCTTGTGCAAACTTTCCTGATCCCTGAGATCGCCTAACACAACTCCAAAGCAGTTTAGTAAAGAGCAGACAATTTCACATTAGCACGTTACAAATGGTTTGTAGAATGTTTTTTTCTTAATAAGCTATCCACGTTTTGATAACTTTTGGCTCAAAAGAGAAAAAAAGAAAAGCAGTATTTTAAAAAGACAGTATCCATAAATGCAACAGAAATACTTACAACTGATCCTTAGGTTTCCTACAGCCATGTAAAAGACCCCAGTTAAAGAAAGTAAAAAAGGCTTTATCAAAACTGGTCATTGAAACAAAAAAAAAAAAGAAAAAATAAATAATATACATAAATAGCAAATTAATTGAAATTTGGAACTTAAATTCCCAATGTTTTACTGTCACTAAATCAAATCCAATCTGCCTTGATGATGTAGTTTGCAACATTTTATCGTTGTCAGATATATGGGTAGGAAAAAGTGTAACCCAAGATCCTATTTAATGAAACAGAATAATAGTGTTATACAAGATGACAGAACAGAACTTAACTGTTTAAAAAAAAAAAAACAAACCACATCTTAAGTGGTAATAGTAAGTTTCTCAAAATTTACCTGAGGTACCACAGAACTGTGTTTCATGTAATGGTCATAACTTTCTTTGCTTCTACCCCCTGGGAATGGATCCAAAATGTAGGTATTTTATGAGTGTGGTAACTCTTCTGCCTTCCAGAGAGGACATTAGGAATAACTACCGTGTTTTCCACAAAAGGATATAGTAAGGATTTTCTAGCAACAGGGAAGCCATACAGGCTTCTTTAATCATTGGCCGTGCCATTAATGTGCGTCTCCTCCAGAAGTGCTAAAGACAAGACGCACAAACAATACAGGTAAGACAAAATTTGACAATTTAATTTCTCAATAACAACCAATTTTACATTTTATACACTCACATGATCTCCAGTGCCTGCTAAATGAATGCACACAGGTCTGTGCTTGCTATTCCATCTTCTGGGTATGATGAACTGAAATCTGTGAGAAATGAACGCCTATTTTAGCAGAGTAAGCATTTCTACTTACAAGCTGCATCAAGAGAAATTAATAAAAAAAACAAAAACAAACCAACATAATAAAGTATTTGTAACCCAAGCAGGCAAACTGCCAGCAATTCAGCAACATCATTTTTCATGAACACGTTCAGCAAACAAAGGAATCTGAAAGTAGGACAGAAGAAAGGCCAAACAAGAAAAGGAGCTAAGATGAAAGACCATGTTCCTAAAAAAGACTACTACCTCATCATCACAATTTAAACTTTGCAGAGTGGAGAAATGCAACTTCAGATAAAGAGCAGCCTAAACAAGCATGTCCAGCTGTCCTAGGCATCATTGCTATTTTTCTCCTGAAGGCACAACAGCTGAAATTGAAGATTAAGATGAGCAATAAATTAAAAAAAAAATCAAAAACCCAACATACAAACCATGAAATTATTCTATATACCCAACACCAATCAATTAATATCTTCTGCTGCTACTTATTCATAGTCTGAACTACTGAAAAAAAAATCCCTTCTGAGACGCCACTATTCCCCACAAGATGGAGCACTGTTACCTACAACAGTGTTGTTACACTTCATTCGTACCATCTTAAGGGAAATTTGTACAGCTTTTCAAAACTGTCACAATACTGGCCAAAGCAACAATATCGTAACTTGGCTACAAAGCACAAGAGAACACAGATAAGGAAACAACGACCATACTGTATTTTCCAATATGGTATTAATTAGTTTGATAATGTTAACAGACAGTCAGAGGCAAGGTGGAATAGAACTGATTCCTTGACTACCAACCTTTTGTCTCACATTCCTTAATGTTACATGCTTAAGCACACATATAAAAACACCAACCAGTATTACTGACAAAATTTACAACGTCAGTATCAATGTGAGCTGACAAACTTTTATGTTTATGTTATTAAACATTTAATGAAGTCTAGGAAGAAAAATTCATCATGACAGTTCAGCTCAAAACTAAAAGCAAACAGAAATTATGCTCCCTTTGCAAACCCACTCCTCATCTGCAAAGCATTGTTAGTGTGAAACCAGCACTGTCAGGGAGCCTCCAGCCTTCTGTGAGAACGCTTTTTTTTCATTTTTTTTACCAAGAAAGAAATGCACCAGATTCTCTTGCTACAATTAAATGAGCTTGCTACTTCGTCACACATATAACATTTTTTGTATTCAATGTAAATGGAAAGCTGGAATGTCTCCTTCAAATACAATATAATATACTTTGATATAAACAGCTTCTCCTGCTACATACAAAACAATAACTACTGTTCTTCTTTTCCAGCATCCCCCTCATTTGGAAAAAAACAAACCCAGGGTATTCCACAGCTTTGTGCAATATTATTTCTGCGCACACACACACAAAAAAAAAAAAAAAAAAAAAAAAAAAGTCATACTTGCTAGTGGATTTTTTAAATACATAGATTGAACTATCACATGAATAAGATTTGTTTTCACATTTAAAAACAAATCTATTTTAACACATTAGTCCAAAATACCCCCAGTTTGAAATAATTTACAGATAGTTTGCTTTACAATCAATTAGTTGCACAACAAAACTACTTATAGACCATTATTACTCTGCAGCACTAATTCCAGCAAGAAATACCTCTTGGTTTCTCTTACCTTGCTACAAGAGATTCGACTGGCAGGATACCTGGGACACAATGAGCCAAGGGGGAAATGAAGTGCCCCTCGAGGATTTTACAGTCAGATTGCCCCTCAACCTGCAGAGAGAATGGGACAATAGCAATAAATGTTATGTCAGTCTTTAACTTGCTCTGAAAGCAAATCTCTTAAAGTAGAATTTGTTGTAGGATAAAAACTTGCTTAAAAAAACCCAGAGCAGAGGCCTACTCCTCAAATATAGAGATACACATTATCAACACAGTCAAAACATTTGTTTCCAGCTTTGCTTTTATTAAATAAACTTTTACAGGAATCAAAGAAAGGTGTAATGCTGTCCCATTTTAAATACATTTGATAACACATAATAAGTTTTGAACACTTTCTGAGTTTTAGTATTTGACATCTCACTCCCCAACTATTGTACTACTGGGAAAAAAAGAAACAACAGTATCTGTACAGCCACTTCTTTAGTCTCTGTTTCCTTCCATTCTCTGCTAGAAGCTATAAAAGTAGCCTGGTGTTAAGTACCTTTATATAGCATTAGGAAAATAAATGTAGTTAAATCACGTCATCTCTTGCTTTTAAGTACCTTGTCAATGAACACTGGGTAATCTTTCGAAACCAGCGTCTGGCACTTTTCCCTGTTTCCAATAATCTTTCTGAATTCAAATATTCTGTTGAAAGGAAACAAGTAGAGAAGATTCAACTTTTAATCTAAAAAAAAGAAGAGACATATTTATATAAAATTTCAGGAGCTAAAGTAAGCCACAAACAAATAAAAGTCATGAAGCCAGCTTTCCATTCACAGATTAATCAGGCCAGCATAGGGTAGGTAGCTACCATAGGATGCTTTTAAGTTAAAAAAAATGGGCTCAGATATCTTGCTGGGGAACAGAAGGCTAAGGGGCAAATCTGATTGCTTTCTTCTGATACTTAAATGGGCTGCAGAGTCACACAAAGAAAATGAAACAAAACTCTTCTCAGAGGACAAGATTACTGAAGGACATGAATACTGCAGAGGCAATGGCTGTGTGTTGCAGTGTAAGAAATCCCTACTGGAGCAAAGTGAAAGATTGCTTTCACAGTTAAGCACATGGAAAAATAGCCCAGGGAAACTATAATTGATCTTCATCCTCAAGGGCCTTTCAAATGAATGAATGGCCAAGTGACTTGAAGAAATAAGTCAGCTTTGTTTTGAACAGGGATTTTGACTTGATGCCCTCAAATTTGCCCTCTCAACCTTAAATACTCTATGCTAAGAATAACTTGCTCATTCTTATGGTCATAAATACACACGTTACCTGACCAGCTAGAACAGTTTTGAGTGACAAGTACAGAGGAATGACTTGTTCACCTCCCGAACACCACAGAAAGGCCAAAGAATGGAAAGGAAATCCAGTTTATCACCACATAAAGAATAGCTCTACTTTATAACCTTTGCTTTTCTTACACAGAACAGCAAGTGCATTAAGTATTTCTGAGAAAGTAAGGGTTAAGAGGTGAGAGTGGAGGGTATGCTAAATGAAGAGATGTTTTGTTTGACAATAAATCTTCTAAAAATACTGCATTTATGTCTTGTTTCTATAGTTAGGTGGATAGTGAAGGCTAAATCTTGCCTCTGCTGAGGAATTTCAACCCTTGCTAATGAGTTGAGGACAAAGAGCTAGGATATTAACATTCATCACATCAAGGGTGTGCACATAAAATTTCAGATTACACCTAGGCAGAGCAGTCAGTCATTCAATCTCAGTTAATGCTTGAAGTATAAAAAATTTAATAATAACTTAATAACGGAGCTTCACAGTGATGAGTTAACAAACAGAAATAAAAGCCCTCCTCCCACAAGCCAGTGTGAGGGGTCAGGAGGAGCTGGTATTCTTCCTTCTTCATCGAGGTGAAGCCAGGCTGCTAGGGAACAGCTCATCTTCCCAGTCAGGGGCAACACATAGAGGAAAACTTTCTTCTCCTTTTCAGACCAGCAAGCTTGCCTCCTGCTTCCCCCACCACTTGTGATCTGGTGGGAGAGGTTTTTCCCCTGAATGAAGGAGGAACTGTAGCTGCTATCACCATTAGCACCAGCAACACTCCCTTATTGCCATTTGGTGTGGGTGTGATCACCCTCCAGAGCCCAGTTTACCCTTGCACTGGTGAACAGCAGCATCAGTCAGAGGCTCCCCCGTACAGAGACACCACTTGTACTGGAGGGAGGTGGAGATGGGGCAGGGAAACTTCACCATGTCTCACCAAGAGCCCAAAAGTTTTTAAGAGAGAAGGTTTTGAAAACATTAAAATATCCCATTTTGGATACACAGATGGAACAGAATACAGAAATGCTGCAACCAAAACAAACCCCACTATTTTTGGTTATTCCAACCAAAGCCAGCATTCTCATTTTGCAGGACAGTCGGCTACTTAAGAGAAAAATCAACTGAAGACAGACACACGAAGCAATCCAAGTGCCATTTCCAGATCAGATCTTTCACGTGGACTTAAAAAACAAGCTCCCATAAAACTCCACTGCTATCCAGTGCACAAAATTTTATTTCAGTAGTTTTCAAAGTTTTCTTTATTGATTTTCATATACATAAGAGTGTGCTTAATAAATGCAGATTTATCATTTCCTATTTAAATACTGCACAATGCAGAATATATATATATTGTCACTTCATTTTTAAATTTAAGAAATAAAAGTGCTCAACTTCCAGGTGTTAATCTCAATAGTAACTAAGAAAAATAATCAAATGCTTAAAAATTAAGAGGTACTTCCAATTTTTTCTTATTTTCAAGACATCTAGAAGGAAAGAGTTTACTACTTTGGGCTGTGAGAGAAACGTCTGATTAAATCTTACACTTTTAAAACTAATTAGCAAGTTACAGAGAGATAGCAAGAGCCACTTTAATGTTAAACAGAAACAATTCTTCTGCAGAAATTCATCAAGTGTTGTTTTTAGAAAACACTTCCAGAGATGCTGTTTGAAGTATGTCATCATATAAACATAAGTGAAAAATACAGTTCGACACACAGACATTCTCTCAAGAAGAGCCTCTTTAAACAGGAAAAAAATTGCAAATGCTTTTAAGGCTCCTCTTAAATGCAGTTACTTCCTTGGTATAGAAACACATGATTTCCTGAACAAAACCAACTTAAACACTTCTGGTATTTTAAGTACAGGATAGCAATTACTGTTGCTACTTCAAGGTTTGGGGTTTTTTTTCTTTTAATGTAAGATATTGTTAATGCCATTACTTTTTAACAAGTCACCTTTTCAGATCCTCTGGCTTTCCCCATCCTCTGATGAAAAGTTTAGTGAGGAGAAGCTTTCGGTACAAGACATCTAATTTACTTACACCCATTAGCAGCACACTGTCATCTGTGAAAAAGAAGAGGTAAAAACAAGGCAATTAAAGGGGTTGTCAACATGAGTGGCAAACTCATTGATTGTAACACAAAGCAGTTTCTTATTCTGGTTTCTGAATTAAGGAAAAGCCACCTAATGTATTCCAAGAAAGTTAACCTTGATATTCAGGTCAACTCTTTTTGTTTTGAAGAAAATATAAAGGCAGTTTATACAACCTGTAGGAATTTAAAAAGCTAATTATAACCAGATATTCATTACACCACTGATGACAAGCTGACGGAAGAGGCACATCAGGTCACAGAACTGCATCTCTAACCAGTCCTAACTGTACTTTACCCGAAGTGATAAAACAAAGAGTGGCACTGATCTCTGTCCTCTCAATAGAGGTATGATGGCAAAACTTTTCAGTCAGTGTGGGCTGTCATAAACACATCTCAGAATGGAAGCTTGAAACAATGTTTGGGTTTGAACAAGTAGAAGACTTCATCTCTTCATCTTCTTAATGGAAAGAAGGAGAGAGAGAAAGGAGAGAGAGAGAAAGGAGAGACAGAAAGAAAAAAAAGGAGAGAGAGAGAAAAAAAAGGAGAGAGAGAGAAAAAAAAGGAGAGAGAGAGAAAAAAAAGGAGAGAGAGAGAAAAAAAAGGAGAGAGAGGAAAAAAAAGGAGAGAGAGAGAAAAAAAAGGAGAGAGAGAGAAAAAAAAGGAGAGAGAGAGGAAAGAAAAAGGAGAGAGAGAGGAAAGAAAAAGGAGAGAGAGAGGAAAGAAAAAGGAGAGAGAGAGGAAAGAAAAAGGAGAGAGAGAGGAAAGAAAAAGGAGAGAGAGAGGAAAGAAAAAGGAGAGAGAGAGGAAAGAAAAAGGAGAGAGAGAGGAAAGAAAAAGGAGAGAGAGAGGAAAGAAAAAGGAGAGAGAGAGGAAAGAAAAAGGAGAGAGAGAGGAAAGAAAAAGGAGAGAGAGAGGAAAGAAAAAGGAGAGAGAGAGGAAAGAAAAAGGAGAGAGAGAGGAAAGAAAAAGGAGAGAGAGAGGAAAGAAAAAGGAGAGAGAGAGGAAAGAAAAAGGAGAGAGAGAGGAAAGAAAAGGAGAGAGAGAGGAAAGAAAAGGAGAGAGAAAATGTAGTTCCAGGCACTGGTTTTGCCTTCACTGGTGTTTTAAACACATATCCTAATCCTTATTTTATCCATTCCGTTCAGATTTTGCCATTTCTTACGGTTTTCAAAGCAATGCTCCTCTGACTCCTTTCTGGGAAGAAATCACACTCTCAAAACCCTTGCCAGGATCATTTCTCTTTCAACAAATACACCAGCTCAAGTAGAGTTAAATCTAACAAGACTTTAGGCAAGCTGAGTATTATTTTCAAAGCAATACTTACTGAAGTGAACAGGGAGCCACTGCTGAGCTCTTCCAATGAGGAAGGAAAAAATAAAAAAACCAAACACTACTAAAAAGGAGAATTTAAGTCTGGTTTCTTGGTCAGCAGCATACAGGTTACTCAATTAAAAATAAAGGTCCAGGATCCGTGTACACCTAAGAAAACAACAGATTTAATAATCAAAGGCTTGGTTAGTAAGTTCATTTCAGGCATTTTCTCATATTTCCCTCCATACTAAATGTACTCAATCTCATCACACTCCAAAATAGTGTGATTTAATCTATGGGGTTTTTAAAATTTTATTTTCATCCAAAAGCATTTATTCTGCCATACTCCAATATGGCCATTTTTAAAAATAAACTTGTTTGACTATAACAAGTTAAAATTGTGGTCAGATAAACAAAAACATTCCTCTGCACTTCTAGAAAGCCAATATTTAAGAATTGATATACAGAAAAAAGGAGAACTCTTTAACACCTAGAATAAATTACTATCAAAACAGAAATTATAGACAATTTAAGGTACTCAAATACTAGAACAAGCATCCTAGAAAGCCACAATGGCCCCAGGATTGTTCAATCATTACAGGGTAAAAATAAATACATGAAATGAGCAGAAAGTCACAGTGGGCACCTTTTGTTTTAAAAACATGAAGATGGAGATTTTGCTTGGAGTCCAAAGTCTGGCCTGACAAGCTCTCTGCTGCACCAAGAATGTGCCAAAACATCTTTCTAGGCAAATACATTATATTTAAATGTAATATTGATTGAGGCAAAAGTATTGTCTCATTGTCTCTTCTGCTTCATTGATGGAGTGGAGACTCTGAAGTAACTCGGGATATTTCAATTAATCAGAATCAAGATAAAAGCATTACTGGAAAGAGTACAGGAAACACTAAAACAAGCAAAAAAGATATTCCTAGTATGTGAAGTATGCTGCATAGAACTTCTCAGAAATATCACTGAGATAAAAAATTTGGGAGGATGGTCCCTATTGTATCTCTGTAACAAAAGGGCAGGACATGCTTCAGTCACTGCCCATCCATGCCTACATGGAAAGACAATTACAAACACTTTTACTGCCAGGAAAGGCAAATCCAACTCCTGGAGACTGAAGTTTTATAACGTCACATTAACGGGAGTATTTCAGCAGTGAGGATTCGAAACGAAAATGAAAGAATCAGCAAAGGCCATTTCAGAATGAGACTTGATTTCTGCCACTTGACAGTACAAGTGCCACATCCCAATCCCTCTGTGAGACAGGTCAGCTGGAAGCAGTGACCTGATAAAAATGCTGTGGAGTTGTGTGGCCCGAGAGCCAGGATCTGTGTTATGAAACTTGAATGAATATATTGTTAACACGGAAAGCTCTACATAATCTTGAGCTGTGAATGGAAACTGCATTCTGATACAAAAGCACACTAAGAAGAAACATAGAAACAGACACGAAAATTCATCCAAAAATCCAACACATAAAAGATCAGCTATTGCTTTTTATCCAGTGCAAATAGCTTCAGTTACAAGAAAAACACCCCTGGAAATTACACGAGGACTTCACTCAAAGCCCACAGTGTAGTTTCTATTCTATACATGGATGTGAAAAAGCTCCCACCCAGCAGCCAACCTGAAAAAACCACGGAGGCTCTGTTTTAGAAGGCGGAGTTGCCAACTTCCCTACCCTCCCTCTCTGTTTAAAAAAATCTCTCTTACAATTAACGCCAGGTCCTTTTCTCATAGAAGAAATGACTGCTTAAAAATCAAAGAAATCACGAAAAATTCAAGTCAAGGCAGACACAAGCCCCACAATAACTCCACACAACGGGACGGACACGATGGAGCCTGGGGATAAAAACCGGGGCCTAAAGCAGGGTGCGAGCAGCTCCCTGCAAGCCTGAGCCGAGCACTCAAAGGGGGCAGGCGGGACCCCCGATCCCAAATCTCTGCAATTCCCCCGTCCAAGCCCGCCCGCGCGGGACCGGAGCTGCCGCAGCGCCCGCGGGAAGGTGCGGCGTAAGGCAGGACACGGACACGGCGGCCCCTCCGCCCCCCTCAGCTACCCCCGCGCCCCGAGCCCGCCCCCGGGGCCGGGCAATGCCGTGAGGGGGGAGCGGCGGCAGCTCCTGCCCTCAGTGGGAGCCGCTCTGGCACCGCTCCCTGGGCGGGCGGCACGGCGACCCCCAGCGCGGCCCGGCCCGCGAAGGTCACTTGCTGCTCACCCGAAGCGCTGCCGGTGCTGAGGCACCACATGGGAGGGCGGGAGCGGGAAGCGGAGGAAGAAGAGGAGGAGGAGGAGGAGGAGGGAGGGCGGGCGAAGGGCGGGACGGGACGCGCCTCACGCGCGTGGGCCTGGGGAGCGCGCGTGCGCGCGCGGGCACTCAGGCGTGGGGCGCGCGCGGGAGGCAGCCGGCCCCGCCCCTCCGCGTCTCGCGCCCGGCCCGGCCCCAGCCGGCAGCGCCCCCAGCGGCGGACAGGCGGTAGCGCGCCCCCTCGGGCGCCCCCTGGCGGCGGGCGGCGCGGGCCGTGGCGGCCGCGGGCGGGGCCCGGCGCTGCGGGGCCATGGCGGCCGCGGGCTCCGCTGCGGAGGCGCGTCCCGAGGGGCAGGAGCCTCTGCTGGGGTCCGCAGAGGCGGCGGCGGATGAGGACGAGGAGGGGGAGAGCAGGTAGGGGCTGGTTCCGCTCTGAGGCGGCGCCAGGTGTTGGGGCGGCACCGCCGCGGGTGCCCCGCGGAGCCGCCCGTGGGTGCCGGGTCCTTCCCCGCCCCGCACGGGGAGCCCGAGCCGGGGGCGCTGCCCGGCCGGGGTCCGGCCCGAGCCGCCGTCCCAGCGCTCCGCAGCCCCGAGCCCGTGTCTCGGACCGCCCCGGGCCCGGCTGCGGGAGCGGGCCGGGGGCTGCTGCCCCGTGTAGGAAATCACGAACCCGCTCGCTTGGGAAGTTCCTAAAAGACACCAGACAGGATTAATGTGGGGCAGAGGTCTGGGTGTTCAATAGCAGCCTTCATGTGTGGGCAGCAGGTGGTCACTTGGGTTTTTTTTCCCCTTCTGACAGCAAAACAAGTGTCTTGAACTTAGAATCGCAGATGTGCCGAAATCTATGACTTACATAAACAGTGTTTATAAACTATGTTCCGGCATCTATGTATCTATAACCTGAGTCCACATAATTTGAATAGAGATTACTTTGTAATTTAAATTGTAACTTCTAGTTTAACTTCTTTTTCAGCCTTCGCAATCTACAACAATATCTTTTACACACAACTTTTACATTGTATATTGTTATTTTCTCATCATAAGAACAGACTGGCTGTAGCTTTTAGTCAAATCAAGAGTTGTTCAGGTTTGTGGCTCTTTTAAGGGTACAGCTGTGAGGAAATGTCTGAGGTTTTATGGTTTAAAACACACTTTTTAAAACGTTCATATGATGTGTGGTAATCCAAAGTGTCTACGCAAAGATTTTGCAGAATTGAAGACCTCCCGTAGATCAAGATCTCTGTATGTATGTATGTATATTGGTGTGTGATAGCATTTCTGTTATTTTGTTTGATTTGTCAATCTAGTATTTTTCCAGAGAAAAATAAATCCTTTATAGTCTTTGCTGAGCAAAAAATCCACTCCTGCTTAACAAGTTACACAACTGTATTGAGAGGCTGGTGAAAAATGTTTTCAGTGTCATGTGGGAGCAACTAGAAGAGGACCTGATAATGATTTCTTTCTTGCTTTTTGGTTTGAAAACAGAGATGTTGTTGAAACACAGGAGCATTATAAGAGTAGATGGCGATCCATCTGGATCATGTACCTGACAATGTTTCTCAGTAGTGTAGGTAAGTAAACACATGTGGAATTCTATGTCATTTGTTTAATGAATATACTTTGTTTTGAAAATTACAGGGTTTTCTAGGTTTCAACTACAGGGCTTCTTTAATGCTACTGTTCTAACCTCAAAAAAGGTACATTGTTTAATTCTTTAATAGAAAATATATGACTAGCAAATCAAACAGAAAGTTACATCTAATGAGATAAGTAATAAAACTGGTTTTACACAAAATGACATCTTGCATAAGTCTGTGGTTTATGACTCCTTAATGGTTTGCTAGTGGCAAAAGGTAGTGGCAAGGTAAGGTTATTGCTCAGAACCGAACAAAACAAAGGATGCACTTTTATCATCCAAAGTGAAACTTCTAGGGAATGAGAACAGAAATAATGTGGAGTTCTTAAGAGGCAAGATCTTTAGGGGAATGTATGCTATTTCAAAATATGTATCAAAGCTTGTTTTCTTCTACTGGACTTTGCATCTCCATTGCAGAACAGATTGAAATTTTATTCCTGAATAACTCCCCCCAGAAACAAAGATTCTGTTGATTTTTGATCTGTGATGACTTTCTGTGGGCTAAGAAATTATCTTGAAGTTGATAGAATACTTCAGCAACTCTTTTTTTTTTTTATGAATTAAAATGTCTTTGACTAATGAATATAGATATGTCAGTATATCAAGAAATTCTTTTACTTTGAGGACCTTGTTGGCTTTCCATTGTGAGGACAACACAGGAGTTTTTTTGTTTAATGTGTATGCACCTATAAAATGATCTTTTAAAAATAGTTCTTCCTGATAGGAGGAATTACCACTCTTTAAAGAAAGCAGGAAAGGCAGAGGTTTAGACTATAATACACTTAGAGGCAGAAGAAGGAACATGTACTAACTGTTTCAGGAAAGAAAATTACTGATAAAAATGGCAAATAAAATAACTTCTGTTTTTACTGTGTTACAGGTTTCTCAATTGTAATTATGTCTGTGTGGCCGTATCTCCAAAAGGTTTGTAAATATGTTTGGTTTTTAATTAGTAAGAACAGAAAACTCCTGCTCAAAAAGTAGGTCATACAAAAACTGGCTTTTTGTTTAGGAAACAAAAAGTGAAGGGAAGTGTGTGGCTTTAAGAGACTTTTATTCTGCCATCCACTTAGCTTTTATTACTTCTTGCAAAATCTGTCAGGTTTTTTTCCTGAATTGGCAAAGGTGCATCATAATCCAGAAATGTTTGGTTTTCCAATATCATGATTTCTTGGACAACAAACCAATAGAAATCTTGTTATTAAAACATCATGCACAAGACTTGTCTGCATTTTGGCAAAAAAAAAAAAAAAAAAAGAAAAAGAAAAAGAAAAAGAAAAAGGGAACTGGAGGTACAAGTTGCTCTGTAAATGTCACATTGTTGCACGTAGATCTTGATATTCCTAACAGGGGATTGCCATTGTTCCTGTATAGCGATTTTAGTTTCTTTGGGGGTTTTTCACCTCTTAGTTGTGATCTTAAAAGCAGCATAAAAGTCTCTAAAACTTGAATTTAATCTGTGGTAGGATTTTAGTGCCCCTGGAACTGTAGAAGGCAGTTTTAAATGCAAATTTGGAAGGACATACCCTGGACAGGGACCTAGAGGTGTCATTGAAAGTAAGGCTGGTGCAGAATTCTTGTAGAAGAAAAGAAAATGCATTACCAGCCTTGTAAATCAGGACAGATTCAGGCATGTGCAGAGACAATGGAAGTGACTCCTTGCTGCTGGCATGGAAAGTGCCTGCCATGTTGCTGAAGTTCTGTCTCTAGCCCAGAACATCAGCAGTGCTGCATAAAAACTGCTGGACTTTACTGCAAGTGAGCCATTCCCAGGCTGGGAAGTGAAGCAGATTTTATTGATTTGGTGCATTGCTGGAGAGAGTGAGCCAAGGTTTATTACCCCAGACAAAGCATTACAGTACAGAGTCCTTGGTATCCTAGGTACTAATTCTAAAAGGGTGTTACTGGTAATAAAAACCACTCCAGTGCTTTACCCACAGAACTGATTCATGTGTTCTTGCAGATTGATCCGACAGCGGATGCGAGTTTCTTGGGCTGGATTATAGCTTCATACAGCATTGGCCAAATGGTTGCCTCTCCCCTGTTTGGCTTGTGGTCCAACTACAGGCCCAGGAGAGAACCTCTGGTCATTTCCACTGCTATTTCAGTAGCTGCAAATTGTCTCTATGCCTACGTCCATGTGCCCCATTCCCATAACAAGTACTATATGCTGACTGCACGTGCTCTCGTGGGGTTTGGAGCAGGTAACCACAGCAGAATTTACATTTCTGAAAATTACTACATTCTGTGTCTTCTGTGAGATGGTTAACGTTGTATTTTAGTACCAGATTTACCATTATGTGAACGATAATATTTAACAAAGCAAAGAGTTGGCCCATAGCAATTTGTCACAAAATTGTGTAATTGTGCTGTTGTGCAAAAATACTAGAGGGAGTGCTGGGTTTTATTTTCTTGCAAAATAAGAAGCAAACCCTTAAAATAAATGTCACTCAACAACAGTTTAACGATATGACTTGATATTTACATGAACACTTGCTTGGGTTTGGGTTTTTTTTGAAGGAAATGTGGCTGTAGTTCGATCGTATATTGCGGGTGCCACTTCTCTGACGGAAAGAACGAGTGCCATGGCCAATACCAGTGCCTGCCAAGCAGTTGGCTTCATATTAGGGCCAGGTAAAGCATGTCTTCTTTCCTCACTTCTCTTACTAGGTTGAAATTGGGCAACGGAAGTAGGAATCCTCAGCAGCTGTATGTAGGGGATCTTAAGGCATAGTTTGTCAATGATATCACAATTGAATAAATGGGATCCATTCATCTGTACTTCTGTAAGCCAATAAAAATGAAACATTCTTGTCCAAGTGCTCTGCACCAATTTAAAGTTTCATTTAAACCCCCCTACTGCATCTTTTCTCTCTAGTTTGCGCTTAGCATGAGAGATAATCCAGTCCCAGGACCAAGGTTTTCCATGTAGAAGCAAGAGGAAAAAAGTAAATCATCTGTCTGCCAAGAAAATTAACCAGTGGTACACTCAGAATTTAGTTCTTTATGTGTCATAATGTTATTTATACAGTGTGTTTATATGTAACCAAGCAGTCTTCTGGCTAGCTGAGATCCCACTAGTATCCATTTGGTTTATTTAGAGTAGGATTCTCAAAATGTAAAAGGTTTGACAGGTATAATACTTAAATTTTACTTGGTAATTAGAATAACTGTGCTTATCCAGTTTAATATGTTCTAAATATGTTCTAATATTTTCTTAATGATTCTCAAAATTTTCACAGTACATTGATGTTTTTAAGTTTTTCAGACATGTTTTACACTTATTGGAGAAGAAGGAGTAACATGGAAATTCCTTTGTCTTCAGCTGAACATGTACACAGCACCAGTTTTATTTGGAGCTCTCTTAGGAGTTATTAATATTATTCTCATCTTCGCCATATTCAGGTAATCAAGTAAAAAAAAAATTAAATATCCTACTTCGTTCATGTGGGTGACTTGTAGCAAATAATATGCTGCTCAGCAGGAGGAGTAATAAACCTGAAACCTGGAGTGCTAAAACTATAAATTGTTATTTATTTTTTCAGTGTTCCTACCTTCTTTAATACCTGTATTTTTGTTATGCTCATAAATGAATCTTGGTGATGTTGTGGTTAGAATGTAAACTGATTTAAAAAGTTAAAGATCTTAGACTATTAGCCTTGATACAGTTTTAGTGTTGGTGGTTGCTGCCCATGTTTTTTCTGTAAGGAGGAATAAGGTTGGCTTGTCTGTAGGGATCTCACTGTCTGTGTCTTTCCTTTAAGAATCTCAGGGGGGATTTTTATTCATTCTCCCACTGGTGCAGATGCATCTGGATATGTGATACTATCCCACTAGAATATTTCCTTCCTTGAATAGGATGGTATTCACTGCAGTCAGATGTGAGCTTGGTAGATGATGTTTAAAGGAGCTGTGAATAATTACCATATAGATACCATTTACAATTATTTTAACAGAAACTTGACTCAATAGTAGATCAAATAAATATTTGGAATAATGAAAAAAGTTTTAAATTTCTAGGGAGCACCGAGTGGATGACATGGGACGCCAGTACAATAGTATCAATTCTGATGGAGAAGGTACCAGTGTGTCCTTGAAAACTTACTCTGTGATTCTAATTTTGAAGTACTCTCTTATTACATAGAAGCATTTAGAAGTATTCTAAAGTCTGAGGCACTGGGAAGTTGATGTGGAAAACAGGCTACATCTCTCCCTAGCTGATCCAGAAATTGCTTCATTTGTCATGTTGTGTCCATAGTGCTGTCTGGTAGCAAAGAAGAAAAAAAAAAGAAATTGTATGGATCCTTCCATATTTTCATCCTGAGAATTCTGCTGTGTAATTTTGACCTTTCAAGAGAATGTTTTGGTTTCCATTGTTAAGATATTTAAAGAAGTTTGCTCATTTTGCTGTCACTCAGGACTCATTGGGAAAACAGACAGTGTAACCAGTTTGGAAATAATTTTCTCTAATTGTCAGTGGAATTGAAATGTCAACAATTCCATTTTGATTTAAAAACTTTATACTTTGATTCTCAAAGTAGAACTGCCTAGCTGCCCACCAACTTGCTCAAGTGTGCAGTTCTGGTAATTCTTTCATGTTGCTGCAGGAAGTGATGTTCTGGATCAGAACACAGAAGGAAGCATTGACCACGTTGCTGTGGTAGCACTCAACGTTCTCTTCTTTGTCATCTTGTTTGTGTTTGCTGTCTTTGAAACGTAAGTTTTTCTATTTTCTCTCAAAATACTCAGACATGTAGAGTAATTAGACTGGAGGTGCATATAGAAGCTTTTCCATTCATCTTCCTAACTTCCTAAGTGGAAGTCCAAAACCATATGCAATCAAGTTGATGTGTAATACAGAGTAATGAATTAAAGGTCAGTGATAACTAAAAATCTGTGGAGTTTGTGGTATAGGAAACATTAATGTAAAAGCTTTTGAATGGAGGCAAACCCATATCCTCAACCTTTTGAATGTTCAAAAAAAAAGTAGCTTAATTTGGGCTACCTAAAATCTTCAGAGAAAACATGTTTTCAGTTGAGTATCTTGTTCTATATGTTTTATTTTAGTTTTGTATGATTTCTTAGTATGATTCTGATTAGCTCCAAAAGCTTCAGTGTGTCTCTTATTTTGGTAATGATTAGAACAATTGTTTGATAGAGTTAATGCAGTTGTATTCTTAAATACTCTATTTTATATGACGGGGGGTTTTTTAGCCTAAAGATGTATGTTATCCACTCCCAAATTTCTGTGTGTAAGAAAGTAAGTAAAACATGACAGTATTATCTCAGGCTGAAATGTACTTCATTCTTTTAACTTATAAAATACTTTGAGGATGTAAGATTTATTCTGCAAGTTTTTTGAGCTCTAATGTAGCTAAAATTTGTTTTACAATATGGCTCTGTAAAATTGCATTATTTTTAGAAAACTGAGGTTTTAGAGACTGATTGGTTGCTAAAACTGAAACAGTATTAAAAGTTTATTACTTTTGTTTTCACAGGGTCTGGTTTTTTTTCTGTCTCTATTACCCTGGCTTGGCTTTAACTCCACCTGAACTATCAGAAATCGATTAATGATGCTTCAGAGTATGGCTGGCGTAGTGCACTGATGTTTGGGATAATACATGTATGGAAATGAATGTGTAGAAGCAGCTTTTTATGATTACTGTATTTTTGTTCTGTCATTTTAGTATAGCTACTCCACTGACGATGGACATGTATTCCTGGACCAGGAAAGAAGCTGTTTTTTATAATGGAATAATCCTCAGTGTGATTGGCATTGAATCAGTTATTGTTTTCATGGTGGTTAAAATACTATCAAAAAAGTAAGTTCTTGGAATTTTGTTACTTATGTTGGCTATGTGTGAAAAGTTTTATGGCAAGGCCAAATCTGTGTTACTCAAATCTTTTACTTGGTAATGAATCTGGGTTTACTATGACAATGAAATACCTCCAATTTTGGCACAGCCTTGATGTTGTGGTTGTTTTTTTATTCTGTTAACATAACCCCCTTATTTGACTGTCTTTTACTCTTGAATCACAAGAAAAGCAGGTTTTAAGTTACTGTGCTTTTGTAACATTTTTGTTGGTGTTTTGGTCTGATATAATTTCCACAAACTAATGGGCTATGTCATTAGCAGCTACATAAATTTTACATTTTTAAATGATACATTTAATTGCAATTTCAATGTTTGATAGGACTGGTGAGCGTGCCATACTCCATGCAGGCTTACTGATTGTCTTGATTGGATTCTTTATCTTACTGCCTTGGGGGAAGAAACTACCAAATATCCAGTGGCAAGGTATAGTTCAAGTCTTACTAGACCACCTACCTTTGTAGTGTTCTTTTGAAAGCCTTTTATTGCACTTTTGTTCTTAATGATATGAATAACTTATTTTTACAGAAATAAAGAACAACTCCATTCCCAGAACAGCCCCCACTGAAATGTTAATGCCTTTCTGGAGTTTGCAAGAGATGCAGCTGCCATCCAACCACACAGGAGAACCTGTGGGCTGCCCTGTCACACAGTCCTGGTGCCTGAATACTCCCGTGATCTACCTGGCCCAGTACCTCAGCTCTGATGTGCTCATAGGGTTGGGCTATCCAGTTTGTAATGTCATGTCCTACACTTTATACTCAAAAGTGCTGGGACCAAAGCCTCAGGTATGTACAATTCCTAAATGGTTTACTTCATTTGCTCTGCAAGACTTGCACTCTCTTTATTAAAATGAGGGATCTAGTAAAAAATTCCTTTTGTCATCAGCAAAATAATAGTGTGTTTTAAGCAGGGCAGAACTTTGCAGGAGTTCCAATCTTTTTTAAAATCCAAGGCAAGTCTCTAGGGCAATTAGAAAGCAAGGCTTGTGCTATGTATGCAAATCTTACAATGTGGAAATGTCATGACTGTTCTGGCAGAGTCCTTTTTGTAACTACCAATTATGTATTTGGAATACCAATATCAAATAATGTTCCTCTTACCAAGCTTATTATATAAAGACTACAAATGCTACTAGACCTTCAGTATTGGCATTTCTTAGTAGTGAAACACTATAGCAAACTTACATTATTGCTTAACAAAAGATTTTATTCCACTTTTCCCCATTTTTTTCATGTTACATTTTGGTGAGACTAAATGCTTTGAGCCAGAATGCATTTGGTTAGAAACCAGTAGAGTACCTATGAGTGGACCCTTGGAATTAATACTTAGAGAGGCTGAGCAGTACTCTTGGAAACAAAGTAATCAGTGTCTTAATGAGTTAAGAAAGATAAGTGGTTGTTTAAATACTTCTAAATTTTCTAGTTAGGCTAATGGGTTGGAATTAATGGCCAGCCAAATAATTCCTGTATCACTTACATAAGCTCTTGATCTGCTGTAGGGTGTCTACATGGGATGGCTGACTGCCTCTGGAAGTGGAGCACGGATCCTTGGGCCTGTTTTTGTCAGCCAAATCTACACTCACCTGGGGCCACGCTGGGCATTCAGCTTGATCTGTGGAGTAGTTGTAGCCTCTCTCTTACTCTTGGAGATAGTATACAAGAGACTAATTGCATTTTCTGTCAGATATGGGAGGATGCAGGAAGAGAATTGTTAAATACGTATTTAAAAAAAAAAAACAAACAGAAAAACCAACCAGAAGTAATACTTAGTTTATTACTGCTTTTTAATGAGGAGTACCTAACCACTGACCTTGCTGGCTGTGTGCCAATGACTGTACACCTTTACTTACACATTGACAGAACACTTAACTTGGTCATACCCTAATACCTGGTCACCCCTGCTGCAACTGAGCTTTTGTGTTCTGTGTTTCTAGCAGCAGAGGAAGGAATTTGACAGGTTAGAGCGATACAATGGCACATTTGAAGTGTGTACAGTTTAAATGGTGCATGTGTGCACTGAATGCAGCTGTGAAGGTCACAGGTTACGTGCATCCTTTCCAGAAAGAAGAAAAATATTATCTTGATTCTGTGAATCAGGATTGGTAACTGTTTTGTAACTACAAGATTAGTTGAGCTGCATGCACTTTGTACGGAGACACCACTACTTGAGCAAACCTTCTGATGTTGGGTTTGTTGGCTTGTAAGCACTGATTAATACAGACCATCTGGTTCTGGAACCTGTTATGTCTCCTCCAGGATTTCAAATGACAGGTGACAGAAGCATAGAGGAAGGTAGGTACCCTCCACACAGGTAGTTGGTGTGGGATTTGGGCCTTTAAATTGATCAAGAGCCACTGAAAATCAGTCTCAGCAGCTGTTACTTGAACTACAGTGAACCATATGTGCAATTTTCCTCTCCTGTTTTGCTGAATGCCTTTTTGCAGCAAGAGAGATAACCTGCACAGAGTTGAAATATGCACAGCTTTTCTTAACTACAAGAGAAAAGTCCAAGACCGATAGTTTACACTTTTGTGCTCGGTGAGAATGAATGCACTGTGCTGAGCAGAGGTGGTAATTAAGTGAAAGGAAAAAACTGGCTCCTTGGCATTCACTGTTACCTGCAGACTTCTATTTTTTCTGGTATTAGGGTACGATAAACAGGAATTTACACTTAGTCATTCAGACTTTGTTTTAAGAAGTGAGATTGTAATTTTCCTTCATAATGGGGCCTAAGCTCATCCATACGGGTTTCTTTAACTGTTTTAATGCTGCTGGGAAAAAAACCTCTGGAATAACTCCAGTTTGAGAGTTGTGGCTGCTGTTTAATGTCCCTACTATTCGATGCTTATTGAATTTAATAAATGTAATTGTGGATTCCTACGTACTCACTTGTTCAAACACTAAGAGACTACTGAATTAAAAGATGATTTTTTCAATACTGACTGAAGAGGATACAGAAGTTTTATTCCCTCATGGGCTTTCCTGCTACAGAATCACAAAATGTTGTGAAAAAGGACTTCGCTTTTATAAGCTAATTCATAGTAAGTGCTACTTGTATATTGTTCTTGATGTTCCTAGTGCTAGTTTCTTTATTTGTAAGCTAGTTCCTTGATTTGGACATGACAAAGTAATCCAAGTTCTGTCTTTTAAACAGTAGCTGAATAAGGAGAACTGGCTTGAATCAGTTAAGCTGAGCTGTGCTTGCACACAGCCAGCACCAGGCTCCTCTGAAACTCTTCACCCTCCCCTTTCCAACACCGTTTTGGATCCCACTCCATTTAAGATCTTTTCCTGCCTAATAAGGAAGTCAGAGTATTTAAGTACAGACACAAGCATCAGCAGGAGTGTTAGCACACTTGAAGCAAAATGCATAGGAGAAAAGCTACTGTTAATGCTACTGCAGTTGCTGTAAGTATTACTCAAGGTGTAAAACAAGGTAAAACTACCTAAAGTTATTAATTCCTACCCTTTAACCATTACTTGACCATGAAACAAATAAATAGATCCAGACAATTACCACTGCATTTATTTTTTTTTGTATAACATGCTTGTGCAGGGACGTTTTAAGCTGCTGCTACAAAAAATAAAAACAGAGTTATAAAACATATACATATTTACATATATTACTTGTAAGACATAAAAATATAAGTTATTTACAAATACAAATACTTGAACAGATGCATTTTCCTTGATTGTTGGCACTGAGTAAGCAGTAGAGTAAGAAAAAAAATACAACGGATTCAGATTATTTCCAAAGACTTAATGCAGTCAAGAACTAAATTGCTTGAAGTTTTGCTTGAGCAAGTTTATCCATCACTTTAATGAAAAGAATGTTTTGTATGATAATTCACACACAGTTTGCTGCACATAAACAGAGCAGCCCTCCCCTTCCTAACCTTTTACCAGATTTTGGAAGAATTTCTGCATAAGCGGAGTAAGATCAGTCACTTTACTGGGGAGTCAGTGAGTGAGTTTATTAAGATTTTGTGCTGTGACACCCAGTTGTCTTTAATCAGTGAGGACCAGCTGGACTGGTAAACATTACAAGAATAGAAGACAGACAGTGCAGCTTCTCTTTGATGTATTCTGGCAATTTATCATCTTCTCCATATCTAGAGAGGCAAAGCAGCATAGAAAAATTGAGATGCTTAAATAACTTGTTGTATTTCATGACAATATAGTTATTTCAAAACATTGCTTTTCTCACCCTCCCTGTTTTTAATATTATGCAGGAATAGTGGCTGTACTCTGGAGACCAAGTAGATGCATGCCCAACTTGTTTTATTCATTTTTTATCCAGAATTTGGTCACAGCTATGGGTGCTTCTCTTTATGTATTAAGCTTACATAAGCTACTCAACTGTGAAGTGATGGCAAAGCTAAGGTTTAATATTTACAAACCAAAATCAATAGTGGCTATGAAGTTACCTGATGTACAACAGCCTTGTACTGAGTTACCTGGACTGTTTTTATGGCAGGAACAGACTCACCTGGTTGTCTGGCCATCTGGAGAAGTGTAAGTGATGGAAGAGACACCTGCTTGGGCTACCAGCTGGGATCCATCATTGAACTGAACCCATACTGCTCCACTGGTCAGCTGACGAGACAAGTTATGTTATGGTTTGAGCATAAGAAATACAAAATTCCACACCTCGAACTTTTCTAAAAATGGAAGCTGAAAGCTTTTAAAATTGCTGAAGAGACTTAGGTATTTTGGTCAGTCTTTTAAAGATTGCATGGATATTACTTTGGAGGAGGTAGTCTCATGCAGACTTCCTCAGGTTTCAGATTCTCAGCTTTAGTTATCCTTGTCAATGTCAGATAAATAAAGAATTATCTTTAGCTTAACCACTCCTAAAGAATAGTTATACAGGGCCAGACACTAAAAAGAGGCCCATTTGTGAGAATTCACAGCTACACACAATTTAAAGAATATATATATATAGATAACTTCTTCTGTTAGGACAGGAAGCTTACTTTATCTGGATTGCCAAGAACAGTTTTTAAACCTAAAGCTTATCCAACAGAAGAGCAGAGGGAAAATGGTTTTGCAAGGAAACAGCTTTTCCTATTGTAGAGGAAGATGCATTTCTCTTGTACAGATCTGGTACAAAGCTATTAAAACCTTTGTCATGACACCTTTGCATCTACAATAATGAACAGAGAAGTTTAACATTTTCAATTTTTTACTAGAGTCAAATTTAAATGACAAAAGACACTGAAATAGGCAATGATAGCCACAGGAAAATCGTGGTAACTGAGATACTGAACTATTATTTTCTTCTACTTATGTAGTTTGCCATGGTATTTATCTAAGCCATTTGTTTAAAAGCACCTTTCCACATACAAACTTTAGATTTAAACTGTGGTGCACAACTGAATGATTCCTCACAAACCAAGTTTAACAATAATGTAAAGTTAATGACTTAAAAATACATATCTCAGATCTAATAGGAAAAGAGAATAGGCATATGCCTCCTTTATTAATTTCTCACCTGAGAAGCCCAACCAACATTTTTCACAAAAACAGATTTGACAAGTTGGGCTGAATTTGGACTGCATTCTGTTTGATGAACAGAGGAGCACGTCTTTTCAACAGGGTTAGTCAGAAATGTAGGTTTTTCATAGGACACCACCTAAAACCCAGAGATGCACAGAATTAACAGCCTTGGCATTAATCCTCCTGATAAGGTACCAGCTGTAGTGGTCAATTGCCACCTGCTCATGAATACAGACAGATTAACCTCTATGCTTCATTTAACAGCATTACAGTATAAAAACCCCACAGGAACACAACTTTCTGTTGTCAGGTTCATTTCAGTCAGGTGAAAATGGTCAGATTCTGTACACGAGCTACACAACCAAACAGACATGCAGATCCAACAAACGTAGATTGATGTACATTCAACAAAGTTCACAATACAGTGTGCCAAGACCCCAATATAATTCAGTCAGCTGAGGAAGTTTTATCAGGAACCAAAGCCTGGTGGGCCTTTTAAACAAACCAGATGGAATTGCTCACAAAGTCTTACTGGCTACACGTATATTTTCATTTGCCCTTGTTTTTGTATACACACACTAACACTCGATTATTTCAGAACACCCTCAAGTGCCAATAACCCTTGTGATACCAATTGTCATACACCACTGAGGCCACATCAGAGCTCTCAAATTGAAGACTGTGCTTGTGTCTAACACAAGTAAGCAATTTTCGAACTCTGTTCCCAGGAGATATTTGTGGTAAAGTTTTGAAGTATGCTGATTTTTCAGATGATCTTAAATTCAGATATCAAAAGTTAGGTGAAATCAAAGTTAACATTTCTAGTCAATATGCTCACAAACAGCTAATAAAAGCCTATGTCCATACAAATATAATTCTATTAGTTCAAGTAAAATATGGTGTGTCCTTGTGTACTTACAGGAGCACAGTCTGGAGTCTGAACTGGAGTAGAACTGGCAGCTTTATTTCTATCCAGTGCCACAACTTCTTTTGAATAGTTTGTCTTGTCCAACGGTGGAGGTCCTACAGCCTGTGGTGATTCAGTATTACCAGGTTTTCTAGAAAAATAATGAGAAAAACTGAGAAAAAGTCTGTCCAAAAGGGACTAAAGAAACAAGTGAGGAGACTTAGGTCTTCCTTCATTTTACCATGGACCATCCAAAGCACCTGATGGCAGAAGTCTTCTGCAGAACTGTTTTCCATTTCAAATACATAAGTATTCAATAAACACATAAATATTCAAATACATCAGTATTTTGAACTGAAAGATATTACCTTCCAACAATTATTGGAAAAAATGGAACACTTCCACTCCTTTTTTCTTCTTCCAAAACAGCAGATTCCAGTGCAAGGCATATTCGATGTCCCTGAAATGAGAAGGGGTTTATTACAGTTTGAAATTGAGAACTGTATAAATATTTCATACATGTTTAATGTGGCAAGTGAGCCCACACAAGGCAATTGCAATGGTACTGAATTTTTCAAGTTGTATTAAGCAGCTTCATCTGTTGTGTTTAATCCTTTCACCAGACAGGCAAACCTGCTTTACAAAATAGTGAGAATTTCCTCTCAGTCTTGGTTGTGAGGCATTTTAACTGTTACCTGTATGTTGATATTGCTCTTCCAAGAAACACCATCCTCCCTCCTTAGCAGTGTCATGAAAAACAAGCAAAGCAACATTGGAAGCCCACTTGTGAAAGGGAAGCTGAGTTTTCAGGAAGTTGCTTTGCACTGGAAAAGGTCTATGTAAAACACCTTACCTCATTTGCATGATCCATATAGGCCTGGATTTCCTTCTCCAACCCTGCTTCGCTTTCTCCTTTCAAAGTGAAGGATTTCCCTGACTTTTCAATCACACGAGTTATACCAGCTGTCTTATGTATTTTTGCACCTGCAAGGAAATGTGAACCCTTTCAGTGTGAGCTGTTATGATACCAGTTAACCATGGAAAGCTTGGGGTAGGGACATGTCTCTCACAAAGTAGGTTAACTATCAAAGGTAAATGTAAAGAAGAGCTCATGAATAAAAACAAAGTATAATTTAAATAACACTTTTGCAACATGTACTTCCTGAAGAAGGTATCTGTAAGGAATTAAATAATCAACTAATCTACAAGTGCTAGAATAAAGGCAGAGTGGCCAAAAAACTGTTCATAGTGCACAATTTTCTTCAGACTGGAGTGGTGGTTGTTTAGTGTTAGGCAGTATTTTAGTGCAGCTCTAAAATCATGATTTACCTACTTGCATAACTGCAAAAATGAATACATACCATCATAAAAACAAATTTCAACATCTGCAGGGGGTGAATTTTCCATCAACATGCACTTGGCATATCTTGTATAGAATGTCACTTTAGGGGTTTTTGTTCTCACCAACTGCACAAACTTAGCTGCATACTGGTATTTTTTCCAGTACTTTTCTAAAAAAGAAAATTAAAAAAAGCTTTTTTAGAAGTTAGCAGATTAAACACCGTGCATCAGCTGGAAGAGAAGTAATTATGTATTTGATAGCTGAAGGTTGTGAGTAATATTTAAGTATCTGACAGAAGTATGTTTAAAGAAACTGACCTATTTCCACCAACAGCTCCCAGTATGAATGAGGAAAAGATTACAAGAGCTTTAATTTTGGTACACTACATTGTAAAGGGGAGAGTCCTTATAAGCTCCCATATAAAAGGAATTAAAACCTGTGGGTTACACTTTTCTGTGAAGTTTCAAAACAGTTTCCTGTTAAACTGTAGTTTGGATCTAATTCTGAGAGGAGTTTTACTTCAGAGTTATCTGAAAAGTAATAGCTAAATGGATAAAGTCACAAGATTCACTTAAAATATCACATTAATCATAATAATTTTAAAATAGATTCCAGATTACCTGGCAAGTTGTCAAAACTATACGTGCAGATGCCTTCAGGAGGAGCAGGAGGTCTGTCATCAAGAAGGAAACCTCTTCCTTCATTTGGATGATAAACTGCAATCTACAAAAAGGGAACAAAAATTGTGTGAAGTTGCAACTTACTACAGCACTCTGCACTTTTAACAGGTACAGAAATTAGACACATTTTAATTAATTACTGTGATTTACCATGAAAGCTCTATTCCTCTAAGTAATGATTTAACAGCGGCACTTTTTCAGCGATACTTCACCTATTCCAAAAGTCAAATCCAATTTTTCTGTGAAATAATCGCTTGCTCCCTATATTATATGGTTTTATTATGGAAGGGGAAAGTTTACAGCTGTGCATATATAAACATTTGATTTCAAAAGAAATAATCACTTAAAAAGCAAAAAACAGCTCTAAATGAACTCTAAGCCCTTTATACAACAGTGAAGAAATCAAAAACATACTCACCACATTTCCATCACAAGATATTCTGAGGACTTCTTTCACAAGTTCCTGTGAACGATGTTCTTTCAGAAACTCCATACACACTTCCCCAGTATCTAGGATGCTCACCTAAAATATATTAAATATACAAGTTAAACAAAAAGACCTTTACTTTCCGCAAGTTAAGATTTTACATTTTCCACAAATGCTTTAATAAATGCTTTTCTTTTTCCTTAAAAGCACTTCAAACTTATAAATGCTTCTTACAGTAACTTTTGTTATTAGTGCTATTACAACAGAGCACTTTGAGATGACTGAAGGGTATCAGCCTGGTCACTGAGGGTGTGGCTTCTCAAGTGACAAATCAAACATGGACAGGTCTGCTCCATTATGTTTTAAGTATTCTCTACACAAAAACTAAGATGCATCTTATTAATATGATTTTAAATTACTCTAGATTAAGTTTCCCAAAAACATGTTTCTAGTTTACCAAGTGATTTTTAAGAGACAGTCACACTATATTAAGCGCTTCACTTGTTCCCATTTTAAGAACTGATACTTACCACTGCATTTTTGGTTTTTTGCCTGATGGGTTTCAGCCTGTGAGCAGTGAGAGGTGACACAACACTTCGCAGTGTAGGTTTCTGGTGTGCTGAATGTTCTTGGCCCCAAGTTTGGTTTTGTTCTGGAGTTGACCAAAGGCCACAGGTAGGAGATGGTTGAATTTTCTCGTTTTTGCAGAGAACTCCAGGGATGCATTTATTTGGGTTTCTCTGGTTTAAAGAATGTGGACAGCCACCAGATGCATCGTGATTCCTTATATCTTTTAAGGTGTTCCATGCATTTCTTGGTGCATCCTGCTGCACATCCAGGTGGTACCGAAAACCTCCACGTGCATTACTCTTGCCAGTCAGGTCTGCAGGTGGTCTCAGAGGAACTGAAAGCATCACAAAGGGACATTGTAAATTCAAGGAGTCATAGCCAGAAAGAAAAAATTCTAGTACAGCTTTAAAAGCTTTTCAAGGGATTGTCTTAGAAAGCTTATTTAAGGGAAGAATGGGATTTCTCTAATCCTCAGTCCAAATCATCAGGCCTTTTAGTCACTGCTAGCAAAATTCCAGTGCTACTTAAAATAAGCTGTTCCTATATTTCAGTTATGATGGTCTTCAGTTTTTATACATCAAATAATTTAGAAAAATAATTTATAAACAAAATACTAAGATTTCAAATAGATTCTTACAAAATAGTTACTTTAATCTGTTGAAAGACTGCTTATTTGCCATTCAGATAACCACTAGTAACGAGTTTCATGTAAGTTCCAGTTTGTCTAACTAGTGTTTTACCATCAACCACAGGTTTTGGTACTCAAAATGTTAAATGCATACTCCAAATCCCTTGTTTTATTTTTAAAATCCTTGTATTTACTATTTTTATATTTAACCTTCCTATAACTCCTTCCCTCGTTTTGATATTTAAGCCCTTGATCAACTTTCACCTCACCCACATCACTACTGTGCTCCTTCTGCCATGTGGCCGAACAGTTGAGAAGGGACCAAAAATCAAATAGGATTATTCAGACCATATGTTCTCTGATTCCAATTCCCTGTAGACAGGAAGGGAAGGAGTCCAGTAATATCAAACCAAAAAAGGCCAGAATAGATTTGTGGTTTATTTTTATGATTAAATTACATTATTTGTTAATGATGTAACATGATGCACAACAAAGAACACCTCCTTCCCTTCTGTGTCTTTTGTCCTTCCCTCCACCCCTCCTTCTGCAGCCTGATTATCTTTCTCATTCACTGAGGTCCCATCTTCTCTTATTTAGCTGTATTTGCACAACTAATTTAACAGGGCTTTCAAGTCACCTGCTAATATTTTGTCATACATTTACACTTACACATTTACACAACTGAGTAATTATGTCAGGGTCTAAAATTCTGGTTTCCTCTTTGTTTTTTGGTTTTGGGGTTTTTTTCTAAAATACTAATAGAAAGTAACGAGCTTGTTTTAGGAAACTTAGTATTCACATTTGATGTACAAAGAAATATAAAAATAGAAAATCCCACTGAAACTATTACAAGTCACTAACTTGAGTGCAAAAGTAAGCAACTGATGAGTAACACACCATTTTTCTGCATGCTTCCAAGCCACTGCTGCATCGTCTCAGCCTGGGACTTCTGCTCTAACAAACCAACCTGGGGCTTCACTGGGCACAGATAATTTGAGCTACAAAATAAAAGTTACACACATAACCAAGATTGCATCAAAGACACTTGCACAACAAAAGTTATAATGCTACAGCTGCAGAAACCACAACACTTCAAATATTTAGGAAATGCAGGTGGCATTTTGTAGCTCTAGGCAGCACAGAACACGTTTCTTTTTCATGGGGTAAAGCATAAGAAAATAAAATAGTTTCCAAATGGAATGAAAAGTTATGATAACGCTGCCAGCATCTGCTGTTCTTACATCTGGCTCTTATCCTCCAGCCTTGGAGAAGACCCAGTGATGACATGACACCCATGACCCCACTGTATCTCACTCAGCACAACAAACACGCAGCTGAAAGATGCCAATCCTACCACCCAAAATAATTTGAATTTCTATAAAATACAGTCAATCCCAGAAATTATAAAGATTTTTTACCAGCTTTTTAGATGATGACATATATGTAGGCGCAGGTGAACTCAAGATATAATCCACATGTTGAAGGATAAAGAATACACACAAAACCAGTTACTGCAGAGTCACTGATCTGCTGTAAATTCACACTAAGCTCCTGTGAGGTTTTCTAGCTCCATAGTCTATACCTGTCTGCACTTTCTTTTTGTGATGATTACTACCATTGGCAAGGGCTCACTTATCACCAAGACCACCCCAAACCCACAGAATATAAAGCATCTAATTTAGGTCTTATGACCTTGCATTTAAGATTGCTGTGCAAGCTAACTACAGAGGCAAGAGGCTTTCCCATAATCAACTATGTAAAAAAGTGGTAACCATTAAGTTAATCCCCACACTCACATTAATATTCTCTCATGTTTACATTCAGCACAGCTTTATGGAGTCATGGGGAACAAAGTAAGCATTACATTAACATTTGCATAAATTTTTGACTCATCAAACATTTCTCAAAGGAGAAAGAATGTACATGCCCACTGAACTTTGCTTATGTCAAACACTTGAGAACAGTCAAGAAAAATTTCCTAATCCATTTACTTTTCCTACAGGGAAAAGTGCTTGTTTTGTCTTTTCCTTGAACTGATTTGCAAAGACAAAAATTAGGAAATGATGCCACTTGTTAATGTGGAGAGAAAGGCAGGAACTAAGATATGGAAGTCCTTATATCAAAACAGAAAATGGTACTTTTGATATTCTGTTGATGTAAAGTCTATAGAAAGAACCCAGGATTTTCACACAGAAGCTACAACTAAGTACAGAACTAACTTCTAGATAATTACCTATGATTGACACTTCCCTTTCTGGTACACCACTTTTACAATCTACTACCTAATCTTTTCTGATTTTTTGTTTTATCTTCTCTAAGCATAAGAAAAAAAATCACCTAAAGAGATCAGCAAGTGAAGATGTTTGTAAATTGCAGTTTGAATGCCTTCTCCCCTCATCTGTCTCTTCTACAAAGAACAATTGCAAGGCTCTCTACTACAATTACCGTGGGGAAAGAAATGCTCAACTTGCTGCACGTGGAAAGAAGACAATAATGGACAATACCAGCTCTAAATTTCATCTGAATAAAAACTGATTCTTACTGTGGTTGATCTTTTACAGGTGGAGATATCTGCTCTTCAAAAGAACCAGAAGTACTAGAAGTCTTCTCCTTAAATACTTCTCCTATATCAGTATAGCTGTTGGCAGGTGAAAAGTATTCTGTGTTTTCCCTTGTTCCTACTTTAGGCTTGGAAAGCACTTCCAAAGAGTGACATCGATCAGTGATGTTGGATATGCCTTGAGTCTGGCTGTGGGATGTGCCAGACCTGTCGGAGGAGTGGGCTCTTCGGAGGTAGCGGGAATGTGGCCTCTCTTCACTAGGCTGCATGGTTCTTCCCCTGCCACTTACACCAATTTCCTTTCCCTGAATTCCCCACTGCTGGAAAGAATCACTTCTGTCCCCCGATGAATTATTACTGGAATTCTTGTTTGTAGGAAAAAAAGTAATTTTATTTGGGAGTGGCTGTCCAACTAACAGCTTCTTCTTTTCCTTCAAGCAACCACTGGTACTGATGCTGGAAGAGCCCGTGAAGGTTGTAGAGATGGTGGCATTTCCACTGTCCATGGAATCTTCGGAGGTTCCCAAGTCTCTACTCCGTGCAGAGCTACCCCTGGACATGAAAGGATGATCCAACACTGAGGAAAGGCTCAGGCGATCTGCCGGGTTTTTGCGCAGTAACCTGTGTATGAGGTCCTGCGCCTCTCTTGACAGAAAGGCTGGCATTTCATAATCTGCCAACACCACTTTATTCAGCGTGTTCCTGACCGTGTCCGTGTCAAAAGGCGGCTTTCCAATGAGAAGAGTGTAAAACATACAGCCCAGAGACCACACGTCGGATTCCAGTCCGTGCGGGCTCCTCGTGGCTATCTCTGGAGAGATGTAATTCGGAGTTCCACACATGGTGTAATGCTTCTCATGAGGCATCTGCAGCTGAGTCGCCAATCCAAAATCAGCAATCTTGACATTCATGTTATTGGTGAGCAAGATATTGGAGAGGGTGAGGTCCCGGTGCAGTATTCCATGGGAATGGAGGTACAGCATACCCGTGATAATCTGATGCAAGAAGTGCCGTGCTATCAAAACAAAAACAGGTGTTGCAGTCTTATATTTGAAGTCATAGCTCTGAAAATAACTCAGCTTTAAGTCTGCTATTGATCTTGCTTCTGTTTTCTTTTGTTTTTAATAAAACGAATGTTACAAGGGTGTTCAGGTGTCAGACTAGTGAAGTTGGAATTAACTTTCTCCTTTCTACTTTAAGCAAAATGGCACAACTGTGTTCTAAGTTCATGAAAACTTATCTAATGCAGGAAACAGGACTGGAAATATTTTCAGTTGGCCTAAAGTTTTTTAAATTATGTTTTTAAGCATTAAAGCTAAGCTGCTCATCACTTTTGGAAACAGATACAAGCTAAATTGATGATGCCTGTATAGCAGTACCCCTTTAATCCAGTCCTGTGACCTGGGTGCAAAAAATCCCTATCTATAGCAGCTTCATAGAATTAGGTTTGAAACTGATAGAGAAGCAGGTAAGATGGAAGAACTGAGCAAGAAGTGAGCAGTGAGGTGCATCTGGAAGCAATAAAGGCCGAAGTTGCTGGTTTTCCTGTTCTTCTTTCCTCTTCCCAGTCTTGACCCACATTTCAGCACAATTCTAAGTACAAAGGTAAGCTCTACCTTCTATCTACCTCTGCCTTCTAAGATCACTATTTTTTTATACTCCACATAGCACAAACAGAAACAAATATATATAGAAATGCAAGTGAACACATGTACAATAATAATTAATCTCTAGATTATCACTTCCCACACAATTTTGAGGTATAGAAACTCTAATGGCAGTTTTAAATACTCTTCCTCTAGAATTAAATATTTATTGAGTGAACCAAAACATTAATGCAGAAGGCTCCACAGAACAAACAAACCTCACCTTCATCTTCTGAAAAAGGTTTCTTTCTGTTCTTTATGTATCTGCTCATTTCACCATTGTGACACATCTCAAGTATCAAGTATACGTAGTTGCTATCTTCAAAATAGTTATAAAGCTGGAACATAAAATAAGGAAAATTGAAATTCCACTTTGTAGACTATGCAGCAAGTCACATATACAGCTCTCTCTACAAACCCCACGATTCTTACCTCGAGTATAGATGGATGCTTTAGCTGACAATGTATTTTCACCTCATTCTGAACCCTCTGTACCATTCCAACTTTGTGCATGGCTTTTTTGTCTATCTGTAAGTGGATCACAGCATAATTTAGATGTTCAGTGCATATTTGCCTGAAAATTTCTAAGTATAAGCAAGTTTTCACACTGTTTAACTTGTGATCTGTAATGAACAAGTATAACAGATAATTGGAGGAACACCACAACTGAAAGTAGTCAAGTGTTAACATTATCAATACTAACACTAATAATTTTTTTTCTGAAATACTTAAACAGAGAAACCTAATTCTGATTTTGCCAGGCAGATGGGCTAAATACAGTCAATACTAAAAAGCATTTCTGTTAATTAGCAAGTCTACTTGGTCGTGGTGTATCTTTCAGGATCAAATCCTAATCTTAATGTCCGTTACATACAAACACTCAGCTCAAACATCAATGCCCAACTGCATAACCCCAACCTGTTGCAACTTTCCATTTGGTCTCTAGGGAGACGGGTACTTCCTTGGCCGCCTGCCTTACCATTTTGATGGCCACTTCCAGGCCGGTTTTCAGGGATACTGCTCTGTAGACCCCTGCGAAGGAGCCCTTCCCCAGGAGGTTCCCCACCTTGAAATCCTGCAACACGAACAAACCAGCCTTGTTAGCCTGGGGCTTTGTCAGTCAGGCTTCGGAGCGCCTCTCCCGATGCGGACCCTCCCACCAGGGCTGGGGAGCCCACACACCCCCGAGATCCGGGCAAACCGCGAAGCGGCCCGGGGGTACCTGGGGGGAGCTCTCCGGGGCACGGCAGCGGGGCCCGGCGGGGCCGCACAGCCAGCCCCGCTGCATCCTCCTGCCGGCACCGCGTTCCACGGCTCGCACTGGCGCTGCCGCTGCCCGGCCCGGCGCGGCCCGGCCGCCTTCCCGCCGCGGCTCCCGCCGCGGCTCCCGGGACGCGGGATACACCCGCCCCCAGCTGCCATGGCAGCGGCCGCGGAGCCGCCGCTCCCCACGAACACGAGGGGACGAGGCGAAGGCGCGGGAGGAATCGCGCTCCCACGAACACCCGCCGGGAGCGGGACGAGCCCGCGCCCCGCGGCCCCGACGGACGGCGGGAGGGGCTGCGCGCCGCACCTCTATCCTCTCGCCGATGCAGGTCGCCATGGCGCCGGCCGCTCTCCCTCGGGTCGCGCTACCGGTTCTGCCGAAGGCCTGGGCCGCGGTTGCCCATTAGGGCGCCCCGGGCCGCCCGCCCCGGCGCAGCCCCGCTCGCTCCCGGGCCCGGGGGCGGCCGCTCCGCGCCCCCCCCCGCCGACATTTTGAAAAGTCGCGCCGTTACCGCCCGGCCCCGCCCCGCCCCGCCCCGGGACGAGGCTGCGTCTGACGCAAGCGCGTCACGCAGCGGCGCGAGCGGCCCTCGCGGCCGGGCCGGGAGGAGGAGCTGCCGCGCGTGCGCGGGGCGGTGCGTGCCCGTCCATCCTCCCCCCCTCCCCCCCCCCCCGGACAGCCGTTACGGCGCGTGCGCGGTGAGGGGCGCGCGCAGTGAGGGGCGCGCGCGCGCGATGTTGCCTCAGCCCGCGGTGTCGCAGCATGGTGGAGTCATGGAATGTTCAGGGGTGACCGTAAAGGTCATCCAGTCCCAACCCCCGCTGCCAGGGGCAGGGAGATGCCCCCTAGACCAAGTTGCTCAAGGCCTTACCCAACCTGGCTTTGAATACTGCTGGATATGGGGTATCCACAACCTCCCCGGGCAGCCTGTTCCAGTGGCTCACCACCCTCACAGTAGAACATTTCTTCCTAATATCTAACCGAAATTTCCCCCCTTTCTATTTGTATCCAGTACTTCTTGTCCCATCACTACAGTTCCTGATGAAGAGCCCTCTCCCACTTCTCTTTAGGATCCCTTCAGATACTGGAAAGTTTCTCCGAGGTCTCCATTCAACCTTCTCCAGGCTGAACAGTTCCAGCTTTCTCAGCCTGTCCTCACAGGGCAGGTGCTCCAGTCCTCATCAGCCTTGTGGCCCTCCTCTGGACTTGTCCAACAGTTCTGTGTCCTCATGTCGGGACACCAGAACTATAAGCCCGGCGGGGTCTCACCAGGGCAGAGAAGAGGGAAAGAATCACCTCTTTTCACCTGCTGGCAATACTCCTTTGGTTGCAGCCCAGGATTTCCTTGGCTTTCTGGGCTGCAAGTGCTCACGCCAGCACATGTTGAGTTTGTCATCAACCATCACTCCCCAGTCTTTCTCTGCAGGGCTGCTCTCAGTTGTTTCTCTGCCCAACCTGTTGGTGTTCCTGGGATTGCCACGACCCAGGTGCAGGACCTGGCAGTTGGCTTTGTTGACTTCATGAGTTTTGAATTTGGCCACTCTCACGCCTGGCAAGGTCCCTCTGGATGAAATCGCTTCCCTCCAGCATGTTGACTGCACCGTGCAGTTGGAGCTGTCAGCAAATTTGCTGAAGGTGCACTTGATCCCACAGTCCGTGTCACCGACAAAGATGTTGAACAGTATTGGCCCCAATATTGACCCAAGGGACACTGCTTTCAGCTGCAAGTCATGGTTTTGTGAACAAATTCCTCTTGGGTCCTGAACCTTTTTCAAAGGCGTTGCGACTCCCACTTCTGTTTGTGTGTTCCAGACTAACAGAAGGGATTCCAGACAGGAATTGTGCTGGTTTTGTGGTGGTCGTTGCTGTAATTATTGTTTGAATATAGCACAGCTTTTCTTTGAGTTGTCTTCTATGACAAGGAGGTACAATGAGTGTCAAGTACAAGCAAAACTGAGAGGCAAAGGCAGAGCAAATGCTTTAATCCTTTTGTGGATTTAATTCCCAAGTACCTTGTTTAATTTTCTGAAAATGCTATTTCCAACTATTTTTCTGCTGAAATAATTTCTGAACTGTGAGTTTAAAGAAAAACACAAGTCAAGATAATCAGGAATGAACCTCATTCCATCACCTGTCCTTAGCATGCTCTTCTTGACACAAATCTTTGTTTAACCTGAGGTACTAGCATGTTATTGAGGAGGCCTCTGAGTGATGTGACTTTAAAGGTATTGAGTGACTCTTTTGTATTGTGTTTTATCTAAAATACAGGGTAAAACGAAATCCTGGAGCTGTGTATGGAGATTCTCATGTGTCCTTTGGCTCCTTCATTTCACTTTTGTTTACTTTGTCACAGTAGCAATTAGACCTGGTCAACAGCACTTCATGGCTGATGTGAAACAAAGCATTGTAACAAATTTATTTTTATGGGCTAGAGGCCTTCACTGGATGCCAGGTGTCATTGATGAATTTCCCTTCTGCAGTTAAGGTGAATTTGAAGTGTGTGGGAACATCTTCAAGTTCCATTACCTCAGCAGTTTGTTTGCAATCTCACGTGCTTTTATATTCCTAGCTGCTCTATTAAAAATTAAATTCATTTTTGGGCAAGCATGCCTTCAAACAATATTTAGACTCAATCCATATAGTGAGCTGGTGGCAGTCCCTTGCACAGAACAAATTTTCCCCAGTTTTTGAGAATAATTTTTTTTCCATTTCTTATTTTTCAACTGGTTGTTCAGTTGTGTTTTTATCTTTTTCTTGATGTTCAGATACAGCACTGTTTATACAAGCTCAAGCACTGTTTCTGCTTTTTTTGTGTGACAAGACTGTTCATGTAGCTACACAGTGAAGCAGATCGAGGAATTGGTTTGGACTGGGAAAAAGATTTTATTTTTATTGGTTTCTATTTTTTTAGCCTGCCCTCTGAATTATCCCACCTCATAAATGTCTTGCTGGCTCCTTCTGTACCAGGGGAGTGCTCCCAAAGTTATTTTTGCTAGGGCAGGCATCCAGGATGCGAGGAGGAGGTGGAGTGATTTAGCACTTCACCTTCTCCGGTGTTTGCCAGCTTGTGGCTATAAACTCAAGCAGTTCCCCCACGACCCGCCAACTTTCATTGTTGAAATAAAATACAGAGGTGGCTTGTAATCGAGCTGCACTTTCTTCTTCAGAGAAGGAGGCTCTTGGGAAGGTTTGTGCAGTCATGGGTGTGAAATAGATTGTGGATAAATGTATGTGTCAATTGCTGAGAATCCTTGAAGGTGAACCAGAAGCTGTGTGAGTGATTAAATAGACCTGGTTTGTGGAGCTGTGGAACATTAACAGTCATCACTGGCTTGAGTAACTGGGCTGGAAGATTAGCAAAAAGGAGGCTTTCCGTTTAATTTCAAGGCTAGATTATTAACCTGAAGGGCGATGAGAAGAGTTGTGTGAGTGAATTCATGAGCTAAAAGTATGACTGATACATACTGATGTTGGGGGCAAACTAGATAACCAACAGCATACAAGATATGGTGCAAGACCATACAGGAGACAAAATTTGTAGATTTCTACAAAATAGGTAGAAGTGATTGGTTTTTTTAATTAGCCATCACAGTTGAAAAGCTGTACGTTCTTTAGGGCACAGGCATGGAATTCTCTGAATTTCTGTTGCATAGTGTGTAGCATATTTGGGGTTGCACAGTAGTTGGGAGGTTAAAAATAGGAAGTCTTTGGAAAATGATCATGTTTCTTGCATAAGATTGGGAGGTCAATGTCGATGCCAATGTCTAGTTTGGCTTCTTTTACTCTCATGTCTCCCCTTTAAAAGGGCCTTTCAGCAAGTGAGAAGCTGCACCTCCACTGATTGTCAAGCTGCGACATGCAGTGAAGTGATGCTTTCTGTCTGAAAAGAAGCTCGAATCACTATTCGGTTGTTGGGTTGCGTTTATGACTGCAGGGGTCAGCATCTGCTGCGAGCAGAGCTCATGAGACAAACCAACGATGTAACAAATCTCTTGGTAACTTTATCGCAGAGAATCTACTCTTCTTCTCAATGCTTAAGCATTGAAAGAAATCCTGTCGTGAATTCTTCTTTAAATAATTTTATGAGAGTAATAGGACTCCCTTAAAACAGGGCATGCAGGCCTTCCTTCAACTTCATTGCATGACCAAAATGTGAAGATTTAGATCACACTTCATCAAGTGGAGAAGTCTGATTAGCAACAAAAGTAAAAAGGAACTGAGTAAGAAGGACAATAAAAAGCAATCAGTACAGGGAATAAAGTTACATTTTACAAATACGTCACTGTTGGTTGCTCTGCTGGTGTGTCCTGGGTAGATGATGAGTTGTGAGCATATAACGATCCATCAGCCCTGGCTTCTGTTTGACCACTAGGACTTAAAAAAAATTACCCCAGTTTTACACTTTCCTCCTTCAATGACACTCAAGTATCATGAAAACTTCAGTCTGCCTGACATTTTACTTTTGTGATGGACATTGATCGCTGATGTTATTTCCAAGTTGAAATTGGCTCATGGTTTTATTCAGAAAATTTACCTTCCCACTAAACCATAATCACAATGGATCATTTTTTGGCAAAGAAACAAAAAATAAGGCCTAGTTGGTGATTTTCTGAAAAATTAGGTTGTGGTGTGTTGAAGGTTTGTTTCTTGCTCGAGGAGGAGAAGGAAGAGTTGGATAAGGCAACCAGTGGCTTCACAGATGTATTCCTCCCCTCTGCCCCTTCCTGTCACCATCCTTGCAATAGTTTTGCCAAGACTTGATTTCTTTAGCTAAGCGTGCTGTTATTACAGCTCCTTCATGTGTACCTTTGTAATTTGAGCATCATGAAAATTATTAAATGAGAACAATGCTTCCTATTCACTTATTTCTATTAACTGTGTTTATGCTGCTCAGGTAGTTGAGCAGCAGGGCAGTGGTCAAACAGATGCTTTGGAACAGTCTAGTTTACCAGTGTATGTGGTGCTAGTGTCCGTTTCTCTAACAGCATCCTACAGACAACATTTCTGACCTCCTAAAGCCTTTATCTTACCTCTATAGACAAGCCAAGCTATCTTACTCTCCTGGCATGTGCTATGTTTCCTGTTACCCAGGTCAATCTGTAGATTTTCTTTGCACTTCCTGTGTAACAAATCCACCTTTTTCTCAGCATGAGCTGCTGGTATTATATTAACACTTAGTGAGTGATGCTATTCTTTTAGTAGAAATACTCCTCCTGGTACTTTGGAAGATCACATTTTACTTTTTCAGTCCTGTTATACTGGCAGTTTATAATGGTCTTCATGACAATTGCATTCAAATCCATCCTTTGTTACAATTTTTCAAATTTAGAAACATCTTATAGCATAATTATTTTTTATTAATCTACACATGCATGACCCTTGAATGTGTATTACTGGATTTTATTTCACATCTGTTACTGAAATTCTGAGTGTCATCTGATTCATCACCTAGGATACCCAGCACTCTGGTTTTATGATGCCTTCTAATTCTATGTCACCAGTAAAGCTTATTCTTGCAGCCCTCATGTTTTTATAACAGAGCCATTGATGGTCTTCTAAATTTTCAGTATTTTACACCTTTGATAAAATACAAATCTAAGCCTTCTCCATTTTTCAGTTCCAAAATCTTCATATCAAACAATGGTATTTTTGCTGAACTGAGACATAAAGGGTAGTTCTGTGATTATTTCCTATAAACAGGAGTTTTTAATGGTCATTTTGCTGGTTGCTAGTCCAGATTCCAAGTAGTGCCACCTGTCTCTGCGTCAGTGTGTCTGTGAAAAGGTCTATCATAGAGCTTCTTTTAAACTGCTGAACTCTTTTCTCACACTGGCACTATTCTCTGTATTATTTCTTCTTTTAATCACACAAGAACACTTCAGCCATTTTTAAGTCTGATTCTCTCTCTTCTGGACTTTTTACCCCACCCCAGTGGAGTATCTGAATCCCAGTTTGGAATCCCCTAGTTGATTTGACCCTGCCTTATCACTGATAGTAGTTCTGGTTTATCTGGTCTGTCACATCACCAACATGTTGTACAATCTTAACAACAAAATTAATTGACTTAGGCTTTTTGCAGTAATTATTAAGATATTTGTCATGTGGGACCCAAAGTTTTGCCAGACATATGTTACTAAAATGTGCTCAAACCAAGAGAGAAATAAAGAAATCTTTGAGTTACTCTACTGCAGCTGCCATGAGCAGACAGAGTCACACCACATTGTTGTCTACACTGAAGAGAAGGAAGAGCATTGGTAGTGTGTGTGTTTGTGGGCCCACAGCTCTGCAATTCCATCTCCAGGGATCTCATTTCCATGTTAAACATGTCCAGTGCCAGTGACCCTGTGGTGCCTGGAGCTAGATTGTCTCAGTGGTTAATCACCCCACTTCAAATGTATGTGTTTCTCCTAGAGTGACTTTACCTATCTTTGGCTTCAAACCATTTAGCTTTGTGTTTCTCTTCTGCCAAAAATACAAATTTCCTATTACTAGATTTACTTATTTAGTGACAAATGTTCATGGAACAATTTTTTGGGTGTACCATGGAGATGGTCAGGCTGATGCCTTGTATTGAGTGCAGATTTGCTGGCTGGTAACAGTATTCCAGTAAGTGTTATTCTCTTCCCCAAGAAGGCACAAATGGTTTGGAGGACTCAGTCATAGCCTCCCTCATCCCTGAAGAACTGGGAAGATGTCTGTGCTTGTGAAGAAAGCTCATTTAGACAACATGGCAAAATTTGAGTTTTTCATTACTTCAGATTTATTTTTTTTAAGTTTTGCATAACTGCTCTCACTTATGACTGCCTTAATATGCGAGGATGCTAGAAATAACACATTCAGCTCGAGCTCAGGTGAAGGGGAGGAAAGGAAATAAACCACATAGTGCATCATTCATTCTCTTAAGACAATTAAGGTGTGGCACAGGAAGGTGTTGAAAGGATCCCTGTCTGATTCTGCTTTGATATGTTAACTTTCTATTCTAAATATCCTAATAAATGCTGCCTTACCTTCCCCAGCATCTGCTCAAGAGATGGCTGTGACCTGCCAGGGATGAGCTCACCGGCAGCGTGCCTGGGCAGGGCGCGTGTTTCAGTGGCGCTGCAGCTGGGAAAGCACAGCAGGACAAGCACCCAGCAGTCCTGCGAGCCTGCAAGGGTGTGTCAGCAGCATGAGAGAGTCAGTGCAATTCTGTTGCCAGCTGCTGCTGTCAAGAACAATTTATTTTTAAAAATTGAACTTTGTAGTTACACAGTCACAAAACTTCAGTGGGGTATTTTCATGCCTAACACCACTGAAATGCATGTTTCGTTTTCCTTTTTGTCATGACTGACCTGTGAAGGAAGATCCCTTACAGATTATTTTCTCCCATATTCTTCATTCTGGATGGTAATGCTAGAAAAGTTGGTCAGCGATGGACTGATTTACCCAAACCAAAACTGAATCAAACCCAGATTATGTTTGTGGTGGGTTTTGTTGTGGATTTTTTGTTAATTTATTCAAGAGAAAGTACGTGATCATGGAGACTTGGCTGCTTCTGTCTCTTTTTTCACTAAATTGAATTCTGTGTTTCTACAAAGAATATAAAATTTTATCAGATGAGAATTTTCTTTGATTTGGTGCCCACCCACACAAATGCTTTTGGAGTTCACCTTTCAGCTTTGCTTTCAGAGATGAGAAGCCTTGCTCTTGTCATTTAGAATCACCTGTCTGATAAAAACTTGAGTGGTGAGAAGCAAAATTTCTGTCAGTAACAATTCATTACCAGGCACTTGTTTCAGTCTGGTATTTCAGCAGTTTGATTATGAATTTTGGAATGTGTTTGCTGGATGTTCGCTGTTTACAGTGGTCTGGAGTCTTCATACCCTGCTTCTTAGGTAAAATGTAGTAATGTCATAATTGCAGTAAGTACATCTTACAGATGAGCACAAAAAGGTGTTTCCACTCACATACTTTATCTTAAAAGCCACTGTGCCAAAATCTTTGAGAACAAAACCTCTGAGTCTTGTTTATACTGAAGCTTGGAGTAAAACTCATTAAAAGTTTTTGTTTTGACTGTGCTCCATTAGGAGCATATTCCTTATGGTTATTATCCACACCTTCACTGTCTGTAAATTTATTTTGTGTTCTAAGTCGCAAACTATTCAAATAATGTAGTGTTCTTCTATGACTCAGAAGATAACCTGGGAAAAAACCCAAACCAAACAAAAAAATACTTAGTTTTTGGCTTATGCAAGGCACATTCCACCTTGGACTTAATCTGAGCTGAATTCAGCCTGGAAAAATGAGAAGACTGCAGCATCAATTTATTTCAAATGCATTTCATTCATGTTAAAGGTCCAGGCTGCTATTTCTTTCTCTTTCCATCTTGAGCATCACAATATCCAAAGGTGACGCTGGTCTCGTTTATCCTCAGGTGGAATTTTACCTGTTTGTCTTCTGCTCTGTAAACCTTTTCACCTGTTTCTTTGCCTTTCTCGTGGCAGCTGAGTGCCGTGGTCACTGGAAATGCAACCCTGCAGATAGGCATTGGATGAAGTGCACGCTCAGCGTGGTTTGGTGTCTCAGGATTCACTGGTCTGTTGTTTTTATCCTTGCCTAATGCCAGCATTGGTTCCACCTTCCTCCTCACAGTTTATTTAGGTGTTCACTGGAGATTTCCTTGGTCGCCCTTGATGAATATTCAGTTGCCAGCAGTGGGTGTAGCTGCCAGTGTTGACAGCCAATCTTACTTGCAAAGGCGGACTGCTCCCTTAGGCACAATTCCTTTGTTAATGGAGTTTCCAAGCCATATTGAACTATGCAAGAGTCATGAGAGTAATTATTGTCTTATATTTTAATCCTTTTTCTAATTAGTGTTTGTTCTTATATGTGTTTTCAGAACTCAGGGATTAGCACTTAGCTGTACACCGAGCTTACTGTGAGCACATGAAGTTTGCCTCTGTTCCACAGAATGCAAAAAGACCTCTGAAAAAAACCCAGCTGGATTTTGAATGGCAGTTTAATGCCTCCATGCAGGAAGACATAGTAAGCAATGGGTTTGATATTAACTAAATGAGGCATTCATACCTCAACAGTCTTTTAGAGTTAAAAAGCCCACATCTTACTGAGTACAGATATTCTTTTAAGACATCCTGGGTAAAAAGATAGAGTTAATCTGCCTTGGTAGAACTGTTTATTCATTCTTCTGTTAGAAGAGAATGAATAGATTTACTCTGTCTGTATGCTTCACACAACCAGCAAAGGAGGAATCACATGTACCTGTCACATGCAGCACAGTATGAGGTGTATTTATTTGTACTGTGAATATATAGGATCATTCATGCAGCCATCAGGTATTGCCTTGTGTCACATGAAGTGTAGAAACCTTGTGTGAATGAACAAGCTGAAGTGACCATTGCTGTATCCCGGGATCCCAAACAACCTGTGACATTCATGTAGCTGCAGGGCTATAACAACCTCAGTTTCCTCTAAAATAAGAGGAGCTTAGGAAAAGAGAGTAAGATTTCTGTCAGTTTCAGCAATAGAACCAATCACTAACTAAATAAATGTGGTTATTTTCTGTCATCTTGGCAGAAAATGAATTTAAAGTGCCTGCTTACACCATGCAACTCTTCTGAAGCAATCATAGGACAGCATTTTCCAAAGACAGAAACTGTAGTGGACTATTTTCAGCTCTAAACGTAAGCAGCTGTAGTTCCATTGAAATTAGAGAAGTTGTATAGCTTTGTACAAAGGTGCAATTTGATTCCTAGGTTGGGATTTAAATTTTTCAAAAAGGGGGATGTTATATTGCTTCTGTGGCATTTGCACCTCAATAGTGAACAGCCCTGCTCATAGTGAATGGGAGGAAAAATCAGAATAATGGGGTGGTTTTTTCGCCAGTAAAATTCACTTTTTTTTCTTTCCCCTTCATGTTCCAGTCTCAGAAATACTTCGACCTAATTGCTTCACATCTGTGCCACTTCTCTTACAACCATGGGTGCCAAGTTTTACTGGAGCCTGAGGCTGGGCCTGTGTTTGGGGATTAAGCAGCCTGTGTTGAGCTTTGTGCTGCTGTGGCTGCACCAGGACTTGATCAAGGCAGTTTCAAACTGGCAGGGGTATATTTGCAGGGGTATAGTGTGCCTGAAGTTTGGAGGTATGTGAAGCAGTGTGTTCAAAGCTTAGCTTTGAAACTCCTTTCTTAAGCAAAAGCCTATGCTCAGCTTTAATTATTGAGCTCTTAGTTCTGCTCCCTGATATTCTGTCCTACCAGGGAGACCGGACTGGTTTTCCTTGAGAACTTTCCATGGCATGTTTATTGCTTAAGTCTGACTAACAGTAGCATAGCTACAGTGCAGTACAGTCTCTGTTTTTACTTTCCGTAGCCCAGGTTTTGGTTTGGTTTTTTTATACTTTCTGCAGATTCTTCATGTGGCTCGGGAGGCTGACATTTCTCTCTTCTGCATGCTCAGAGGAAATGTTAATTCATAGATGGCAGAATCTTTGTGTCGAGAGAGGCTGGGCATTGAACAAATATCTTGAGAGCTGTATCACTTTTGATGCTTTGCCTCACACAGGAAAGGGCTGTGGCTCTCCTCTGTCTGTATGATGGCAACTTCTCCAGAGGGAGCATCTGTTTCAGACAGAAAAGAATAACTGAAAACTTCTTCATCCTGGAACTGATTGTGCCACTGCTGTGCTCATCAAGAAAGAAAGATGAAGCAAAAATTGTTTCCTCACCTTCCCTACTTCTTTGGTAGTGAAATTCCATTTATTTCAGAGAAGGAATTTTTTATTTAAATCTGTATCTTTAAGAAACAAGTCAAACTTGTTAGCCATGTGATTTAGTTTACTCATCTGTAAAACTGACAACATGTTTCATCCTTAGCTGAGGAGTGTGGCTGGAGGGAAGTCATTTGTAATATAAGTGAAGAAAAAAATAGTTTGTTGAAAGAATGATTGTTTCTGAGAAGCTGGCTATTAAATATAATCTGTTTTGAGTAAAATCCTTGGTGTGGCATAAGGCTTTGTTGCAATGACTAACACATTTTTATGGACATTCCAACTTTGAACCCTCCTGTGAAGTTACTGGCCCTGCAGCAGTGGCCTTGAGTCTATGTTACAGGAATACTGTGTTGCTTGTATTAATGCTGTCAAAGACCGGTGAGTATTTTATTTTTACTGATTGTGTTGGACTACAATGCCAGCATTTGGTAGTCCAGTGGTACTTTACCATTTATGAGAGCATAAGCTTTTTCCCCCTCAGATCTTTTGTCCATCTTAGTGAAATTACAGAATTTGTAACTTGGTGTGGTATAGTCGAGCCTGCCTCTGTAGATACCAAGGGTGAGCTCAGTCAGTGATTTACCACTAGAGCCGGGCTGACATCATGCCTGTGTTATGGAAACAACGAGGTCTTTGGAATGATGTGCTAATTTGGCTGATGCCTCTGTTGTAGGTGTCTGTATTTGTTGCTGTATAGAACAGAGCACCAGATTGTGCCCTGGTCCTGAGCAGGACATGAACCACTGTGCAAGTTTTTCCAGATGCCTTTTCTGTGATTCTTTTGATTGTACAGCACTTGTGAGCACTAAGTGATAGTTTCTAATAGAGGAAACTTTTGCAAGTCAAAATAAATTCCGTGAAAAAGTCTGGTCTCAGTATTTGAACTGTATTAAGAAGACCTGGCTTGGTCTAGAATTATCATTAAATTCATCACACAATCTGCACCAACTCACATCAGTAAAAAGAATTCCTCACCCCAAAGTGAAAATAACATCATCACAGCACAGCTAAGGAGTTTCAAATCAGTGCAGATACTCAGGGGTCAGCACTTGCATCATGTGCGCTTGTGAGTGACGTTCTGCCTTGCAAAGTGAGACAAACTGAAAACCAGGGGACAGATTTCTCTGTGTACCAATACTGCTATTTGGATACCTAGAGCTAAAAACCAATTTAAATACAAATCTATTCAGTGTTTCCCTAGGCTATTCTGTTGGAAATCTTGACTGACTCCCTTTGAAGTAATTTTTGAAAATTTTTAGCTGTAACTAGCACTCAGTTACCAAGCAAGCAGCTGGATTTGCAAAGAAGCTGAATCCCTTGGGTAATCATATCTGCTTAGTTCATTCAGGTGGATTTCAAGATGGTAGCAATGGATGCAGTGTGAGATTTGAAGGCTTCCTCAACAAAATACAGTTTGATTGTCCTAAGTCTAACTAAAATAATATTACTATAATATACTACAATAATAATATTTTTCTCTTGTTTTTTCAGTTCATACTTCACCGTCAGGATATGTGTCTGCTCTTCTGGCTTTGAAAATTGGTTTACTGGTGTCATCCATGAAAACAAAATGTCACCTGAGCATAAAGGTGTAATTTTTGCATATGTCCCGTTGTTTACAAAGGATTTTGATCAACAGTTTAGTGTATTAAGACAAATGACAATTCTTACTGCCCTTTTTGGGGCAAACAGGTTGTAGTGGTGCTTTTACTGACATTGTATTAAAGGAAAGCAAGATAAAATACTTCTCTAGTGGCTTGTTGCACCCCCAAGATAATACTGAAAAATAAGTTTCTGTTGTCTGAGCTCAGTTAGTTTGTCTTGAAAAAGCCCTATCATGAGAATTTAGCAAATTGGACTATGGTTGTTTATTTTCTTGCAAGCAAAGACAAATGCAAATACTCTCTTGTCTAATTAAAAGTTGTAGGATAATTATCTTTAAAATTTCCATAGTCTTGGCAACTTAGTGAATTTAGATACGTTTTATAGTTCTACCTGTCAAATTAGATTTATAAATGTGTATTTCATACTTTCTGTAATATGGAAGAAAATGAAAGTTTCCTGTGGTAGACAGCTTGCTTCTGTTTGACACACTGAATACTTCCTCCACTGTCATTCTAAGGCCCAGAGATGCCAGTCTGGTAAACTTTATTTGGTGTTTGTGAACTAGATGTTACAGGGAAATGCTTTTGAAAAACCAACAGAGAGATAAGCTGCGTTGTTGATTCTTTGTAAATTAGCACTCAAAGCCAGCAAAGGTAATGCCACTGATTAACAACCTGTGAGCAGATTGTTAATCTTCACTTAATAAAAGCTTGCAAGAGCTAGTGTGGTTATTATTTCATCAGTGACTTTGCAAAGCACACGTTTAGAAATGTAATCATAAATAGAGTTGGTGATCTTTGCACTTCAGACCTCATTTTCCATCTCCACTCCCTATGCTAAAATCGCCATATGAGAGTATTTTGTCCTGCCTTCATATTGTAGACAAGGCAGTGCAGGTAGATGATGGAGTAGCTGGGGAATATTTATTGCAACAGGAGCATTTGAAAGATGTGAAAACAATAAGTAAAATGGGAAAGATTTTTCCTGACAGAGTTCAAGAAGTGTTTGGACAACACTCTTGGGTACATGGTGGGAATGCTGGGGTGTCCTGTGCAGGGCCACGAGTTGGACTTTGAGGATCCTTGTGGGTCCCTTTCAACTCAGGGTATTCTGTGATTCTTCCCACGTTCACACTATTTTGCTAGAACAGTCCTCTTTTGCAGTCTGACTGTGGAATACTTTCCCTGGAGGTGAACATCCCTGCACAGCTGGTAAGCACTGGAGTGTGAAGGGGCTGATTTAGTGGTCTGAGATGCTCAGACAGCAGAGTAGGCTAAGGACAGTATTTTCTCCTGTACTGGCTGTTAAAAGTAAGACGATTTCTAGTGTACATTTTTACATATGCACAATATATGTGCATGTATACATACATGTACGTAAATATTTATGTAAATACATGTAGTTTTTTAATTGGAAGGACCTTTTCCCACCCCTAAGTCCCAAACCTGGCCTGTGAAATTAATATAGCTGAAACATTTCATTACTTATTGAGATCTAAGAATGCAAAGCCTGGAAGAAATGCAGACTGTGGGGAGCTTTTAAAGTGTACTGAGGAAGAAGGTTACAAAAATGTCGAATCAGGTTGTGTTTTGGTGCGTTTGTCTAGGTTATGCAGAATTCTACAGTCATTGCATCCTGGTGGAGGATGGAGCGATTCCCATTACACTGCTAGCGCATAAAAAAATTCCTGGAGTAATCCCACAGCTTGCTGCTTTCCAGCTGCACCTCCTCATCTGCTCAGAGAACCAACAGTGCCCAAAGCCCTCAATTCCCCCCAGCAGTTCAAAACTACCTTGAACTTGTATGTTGCAGTAAGTCATTCATGAAAGATGAATTACTGGAAACTTGGGAATTTGTGCTCATCCAAAGGCAGAGATGCAATGGCAGCTGTGGAAATAACTGGAGCTCCCCAGAGGCAAAGCAGTGCTATGTTTGGGCTGCAGCAGCCTGGACAGAGAAGGGCGAGAGAAGCCACAGCAGGACAGGTGAGGCACTAAAACCGCCTCTATCTTACCTGCGGCCTTTTGGACAAACTGGCATTGTATCAACCCCTGACATCAGACAAAGCTGTTTTTAAGAACATTGATGCAAAAATGAGGTCGTGGGTGGTCATTTATGGTTCAAGTAGCGGTTTATATATTTATTATAATTATACACAACCTTGACAATCTATATTGCCATTCAAAAATAAATTGAAGTCTTGTCAATTTGCACACGATCTGTCACTACTGAGAATCCCATTTACATACATCGTAAACATTTTCCATACTTAAACACCGCTTTGAATTCTGACATTCCCATCTCTTCCCCCCTCAACCCGTGGAGATATGGTTATCGACTATGGAAAGAAACTTTTTCAACCACTGCAACATTCAGGGACTACCTTTTTTGATTAATTAAACTGTTACAACACTTGGTAGAGGTGGCGGGTGCATATAGCTCTTAACTGCATTTTTGTTTAAAATTATTCTTCATGGATTTCATTGCAATGACTCCTTGTTTTCATTGCTTGACGTATTTCCTTCTGACCAGGAAAGAATGAAACCAGGGTTTAATAGCTGTATCAAGTAAGTCACATCAAGCACATTCCTGGTTTAGTATTCTGCAGTGCCAACAGTCACATTTAGTTGTTTTCACTGTTATTTACGTATGTAGTAAATGGTTGAAGTCTTCAAATTTCAACTGTGGAGAATTACAAATTCAGCTAGGAGTCAGCCACCACACACTTTCTGTAGCTACTAAGAGCTTGTGTTTATACTCCAAGTGCTATCTTGGGAGTTTAAATTAAAATTTATGAGGCATTAACGCCTTCTGTTAAGCAACATGTTTTTTACCACCTCTTTTGACAGAGAGTTTCAGTGAGTTTTCGTCTCCTGGTGCCTGAAAGACGGGAAAGCTTAAGACTAGCAAAAGTGTAAGAGGCAACAGAATATTCCTCCATCCAATTAATAAACTCACAGCAATTAGTGGCAATTAATGTAAGCATCCTTAGAGCAGGCAAACCTTATACCAGTCCACAACTCAAGTTTGGGCATCTGAGCTTCACTTGAGAAGGGCTCACAGAAGTCAGTGTATTGAAGTATTACAGTGTGATTACACAGCAATGGAAGTCCCACTTTGAGGAATGAGGTTCATGATGGCACTGATCTGTGGGAATTGAATTCAGCCTCTTTTCCTACAGCAGTTGGGCAGGTGCTTTGAACCAGCAAGTGCAGCGTGTTTGCAACATGGCCTCACGTCCTGGATGCTAACATTGGCTAACTGACAGGCATGGATAACCAGAGCTCTGAGAACTGTAGATTCCAAGTTTTGTTAAAGGTATTAATTTTTCACACCGGTGTCAAAAAATAATTGGGAAGAGAAGTCTCTGGCCAGCTCCTTGCTTGTTTCCTGAAATTACGCTTACATAATCCTTACAGGAAAACCCCCACTTAAATACCGAGTATTTGAGAACCAAATCTGTAGCAAGCTGTAGGAGAGACTGGAGTTCAGCACACTGAGATGTTGGGAAATATTAAAGAATTTCAAATGTTGAAGATACAAAGAAATCTTATCAAATACAGACTGGATGCTTTACGTTAACAGCTCTCACTTGTATGTGGAAGAACCAAAACTTCCATCCCACACACCACAAGGTGTCCAGAATGCTGGAGCTGCACCCCAGACACTGCACGTCCCCTCCTGTGCTGCCATGCCATGAAGGGCACCTTCCCCTTCACTCTGCCCCGGGGCCTTGGGAGGCAGACCAGGAATACAGCCTGGGGAATACAGGTCGGGTGCTTCCCACCTGCCTCTGAGCATTCAGGAGCCAGCTGCTCACTCCACGCTTTGCAAGCATGCCCCAAAGGCAGCATTTAAGCAGTGAAAGATCCACGCTGCCAGAAGCAAGCAAGGGAGAGGAGTCTTCATTCAAATTCAGACATGCAAAATCAAAAACTTCATTCAAAATCATGGGGTATTTTGTCATGAAGCAGCAGGTTAAAGAAAGAAGGCATAAAACCCTAACTTAAATGTTACAAATCTGTTTATGTTACATCTAAATGAAGTTCAAAGAAACTCCTTGGAGTCTAAAGTACCGTAATAAAAGAAGTGGAAAGGAACTCATGAAACTAAACTGAGTTCAGTAAAGAAAATTAAAACAAATTAATTTTGAAGTCCTTTCTTGAGCAAGCCCATTAATGCTCTGGACAGGAGAGAATGAGTCCTCTTTAAAGGAAAGAAGGAAGCACTCACTGGTAAAATGAAATAATGTACTTATGCTGGTTTATAACTAAATCTTTACATGGGACTTTAGAACCTGATTTACAAACCTTTTTTTTTTTTAAACAAAACTACTGCCTTTACAAAGATAGTGTTGCTTCCTTTTTTTTTTGTGGGACATAGGGGACATTTTCAAACATTAGAAATGTATCTTGCCCTCAGCAGAAAGTTTCAAGTAAGACATTATCAACAAATACCTGCTTTTATAATACACAAGATGCAGAGTAACAGACCACTGCTGGTTCCCTAACAAAGCTTTATGTTGCAGAGACACTCATTCTGGTGATGTCAGGGTAGGCAAAGGGAACTTGCTTCTGAGTCTGACACATAAAACCTCAAGTTGTGCATAGTGTGTACTTAAAATCTGTACTGGTAAAATCTCCTCTTTTTAACAGAAAACAGATTACATAGGAACAAGTCATGTTTTAACGTGAACTTCGCTGTGGAAAGATCAACTCTGCCCTCCCAAATGGGACTCCTGACACGGACCTCAGAGCCAGCTTCTGTGGGCAGCATTCCTCTTCAGCAGGGATCTAGAGACAGACCAGATGCACAGCAAAAAAATCCCTAATCTAGTAAGAAAACTTGACTACAATTGTTTGTCTGAACCATATCTGCTGTTAAGCGTGCAGAATTTTTCTAGCCTTTATCCTAAGAATTGCCTCAAATAGCTGTAATGTAGTATTAAGCATCTGATGGCCACAAGCAGAAGACACTCTGTTCATGCACATGACCTTTTAGCTACTAGAGATTTCTGCTGTTTTGTGCTCTTCTGCCACAGGTACCAAGGAGTCTACCTAGACAAATTGTTGTGCAGCTGTATTTTAGGAAGCCAGTACTTGACAATGCTACTGATTACACTGCTGTGGTAAAAGCCATTAGGATATAAATGGTCTTAAAGCCTATGAGACCAAAGCCAGCTCAGTCCTGAATGACTGAAAGAACAACTGATGCTGCAGTACAGTCACCCCCTCAGTGCCAGAGGTGTGACTACCGTGGCAGAACTCAAGACTGAGGTTGCAGAGGAGCTGCAGAGCAACTCTCCTCAAGGCCACTCAGTTTTTGTTCCAGGGCTTTAAACATGTAAACTTACAGTGTCAGACCACCTACACTGACTGCATGGAATAGGAACAGGAAGGAGAGCAAAGTACACACACCTCAGTGACTGGATGTCAGTCATGAAGATGCAATTCCAGCACTCGAACTAGTCTGGCAGGTTTATGCACAGCTGTAAATGATGCTTCCTTTTTCTGTGAAAATATGTGAGAAGTGAATTCACCTCTACCAGGGGTCATGAATTACTTTTTGTAGCATGAACAGTGGTAGAAGATGAAGGGCATGGCTGAAGATAAAATGGCTGCCAAAGCCAGAAACAAAGTTGTGATTCTTCACTTGTTTACAACAACACCACCTCATATGGGAGAGCTGCTGCAGGAGTGCCTGATTAATATCTGAATTTGGTTCTGGGACAGAGTTCAAGTCACTGACACTTTACACTGCAACTAATCTCAGCTTCTTATGCTGACTGGGTAAAGAAACCACTTTTCATAGTTAAGAGTAGCCCATTCCCACTCTGGTAACAGAAGAGGTGTTTGAAATCAATGGTGACTGGCTTTAGCAAGTGCTGCAGTACCTCAATGACTGACAGAGGCATTTGGAATATATTTGGAACATACACTGGACTTTGACAACGTTTAAGACTTACCAAAGGCAACAGTGATTCTGCTGTGTAATACATTGTAGACACTTTCATTAGAGAGTAAATGACCAAAGCTAAGTGGTAAGCTATGCAAGTTCATCAAGTAGATTCCATCTTTGGGGCAATAATATCCAGTTTTTAAACTCTTTTGTTTTGATCCTTGACCAAAAGATTTATGGGCCAAGCATCAAGGCTTAAATAAGCTCTCAGCATTTCTTTCAAGTTTGCCCCAAAGAGCATTTAAACAACCTCAAAATCAGTGTGGTGATACCCAGTTTGCACAGCACTGTTTCTGTTGTTTCTCCTCCCCGGGATGAGATATGATCAAGATGTAAATTGAATTCAAAACAAAAGAAGTGGAAATAGTTCCATGTGCAATAAGACATTTTCAAGGGAAAGCTATGCAGCAGGCCTTGCATGTTGTCCCCTTTCATCCTATTCTCCCCAGCATCACTGTGTCCTAAGTGCAGTAGGGTATGTACAGCAATGTGCACAGACCAGGAATTCCAGCACACGGCAGAGCCACGCTGCTGGAGCGGTTTGTCATGAAGACTGGTAGTGGTATGGGAACCTAAAAAACGCTTAAGCTCAAACTATTCAGTTCCTATGAAAAAGACCGTACAATTCTCATGGTACATCAACAAGATGGACTGGTATGCCAACTAACCTCTATTTTAATATTTAAATTATAACAATACAATAACTAGAAAAGGTCAGTGCTTCAAGTGACAGGTTTTGCCACTTCAATTCCAATATTTTTTCCAAAATAAAGATGCGATTAGATCTACACTTGAGCATCAGTAGTGCAATACAGTATCCTTTCCTGAATAAAGGAGCTGAGGTTTATCCACAATAAAAGCTTTAAATAAGGTAGATTGTTGCCATTTATATATCAATTCTGTATGTTTGATATAAAATATATTGGGAAAGCTTCAACTGACTTATACAATCTACATTTGGCTAAAGCTCCACATAAGCAGCATCAGTGGAAATGAACATCAGTGGAAATGAACATTATATTAAGGTGTACTTAATATAAAACACTTTCAAAACTACTCAGCAACAAATGACAGAAGGTTGGCTAAGAATAACTGAACATCTGAGGTGTGTACCAGACAAAAAGAATGGACCCTGTGGTTACTTGCACTATTTTAATGAAGTAAAAGAAATGCAAGATTTAGTCCACTTCCATCTCTCCAGGGGGTTTGGTCTGCTGAGGGTTGTCCTTTGCTGGTTCAGGTTTTGTTTCCGTAGCGCTCTGTCCATTCACTGGTCCATTGTGTTCCCCGTTGGCTTTGGACTGCCCATCACTAGGAGGTTCTATCTTCGGTTTGGGCTTGGATAGAATAGGATTACAGAAGCTATCCAATTCCTAGTTTTGACACAAGTGAGACAGCAAGGTCATTTGGTGGCTCGGCAACTGCACTCAACTAGAACATCTCTAATTTGTTTCTGGGCCATAATGGCCTGGAATTTCATTGTCAAGGACTAGACTTCTCTATTCTATCAAGGTTAGAAACTTCAAAAAAAGCCTTTCACTACCTGAGGAGCTTCTGATTTGTTACCAACTTGTATGACAATCCATTCTGTAGAAGCCTGGTGCCATAACTCAGGGTATTTTAAAAGGGCTTGTGCAGAGGGAGTACTGTACATCAAGAGCCCACACTGAAGAGTGCTAAAACTGCTGCTCCCTCTGTATAGATTTTTAAATAGCTTTAAAATCTCTGCAGATGTAATATTCTAGTTCAGATCTAGGCCAAAATCTGGTTCAGAAAAAACTGATTAGAATGCAACAAGTACAATGATTTTTTTTTTACCTTAGATTTTGCTAGTATTTCTGCCACTTTGACAACTGGATCCTGAGTTAGACTTAGTTTGTTTTGGGCATTCATTTTGCTGTTCAACCAATTCATAGCCTCGTTAATGTATTTTTCAACTTTCTCCATCTCAGCAGGATCTAGGTGGTCGTATTTTTCATCCTAAGGAGAGAGACAGATACTTGTATCACCAATTAAAATATGCTGCTCCGCCAATTAAGTTAATCTTAGAAGTTACAGAAACACTGCTAACAGCTGTAAATTGAGAGATCCATTTCAAGTGGTACCAGCCACCATAAAAACACATAAATCTTTGATTTATGTTCTCATGAAGAAGCTCTTTTTTGCTAGCAATGCAAAACAGGTTTAAAGTTCTCAGGAGCAGAAGTACAACAGCCCTTCTAAAGCAGTGTTAAGACGTAACTTTATAGGACTTTTTTTGTAGGTTACTGGTGGTTCTGGGGGTCCAGTCGGGACGGCCGGACGTAGACGGTGACGGATGGAGACGAGAGATCTCTATAGGCAGGTCTTGGGACACAGTCGGTTTATTGTAAAGGGCGTGGGTATTGGGGCACTGCTCAGAGCTGGTAGACTCAGCTCTGAGCAGGCCCAAGAGAGCAAGAGAGTGAACGGGTGAGAGAGAGAGTGTAAGAGCAAGAGTGGAAGAGAGAGCAGGAGAATAGAATGTAAGAGAGAATGAGAATGAGAATGAGAATGAGAAGAGAGAGAGTGAGAATGTCTGAAGTCCTGGTTACAATACAATAAATCATCTTCTGTACTGAATATTCTAATTGTCACTAACCAATCTAATACAAGATACAAATCCTATAGCATTTACATACAGCCTATAAGAGTTCTTATATTACCATAGAGTGTTACATCTTAACTTCTAAAAACTACTCTTTGGACCCCTTCTGCTGAGCTAGTAGGGTCTGCTCTGACCCTTGGACCTGCTTGCAAGCAGAGGGTATTGTTCCATCAAGAGGGGATTACTTCAGTGGCCATACCATTGTTTTCTAGTTGTTCAGTAACTAAGACCTGGTATTTCAAAAGTGGCTTTCATTTCGATGTTGCCTGTAGTTTTCATATTCCCAAAATCTTTTGTCAGGCAATCATATTTCCAAGGCTTTCCTGTTTCATCTTCCCCAACATTTTTTAAACACAAAAAACTCTACAGCCAAACTCAAAACACCTATAATCATTGAACAGCTAAATAATTTGGCTTTACCTTATTTTTGTATGCTTCTACTGCTTTCATAAGGAGCTGAATCTTCTTTCCCAGTTCATTTAGAACTTTTGGTCTCTCTTCGTGTTCCATGCATCTTTCCTGGATAGGCTGTCCAAATTTCTGGAGTAATAAGCACAAAGGTCTTTACAAAACACGTACTTCCTTTAGTCTGGTCTAAGAATACAATGCAGCATGGGAAGGAAGGCTGCCTGAAACTCCTTTTCTCACCCACCCAAAGAGCTAAGTCTTGGAATATTGCTTTAGTCCAACAACCAAAAAACCAGACGTTTAAACACAGGAATAGTGACTGTCCTTAATAGGCTGGTATTTTGCAGTTTTCTGCAAAAAGAGCATTTGGAACAGAAACAGTCAGGCTTTAATGGATGCTTTAATTTTCAAGTAGTTCATCTGAAAACTTCTGATTTTATCCACTGTTTGCTTTTTCCTTTTCTTGAATACTGGTATCCAGGCAGTTGCCTGGATCTACACTGCTGTTTCCATCAGTTATCCCTCCCCCAGAGGAAATCTGACTGGAGAGTAAACAGCTGGAGCCCAAGGACTAGAGACATACTTCAACGTGAAGGTAGTAATTCATCACAACTCATATCTCCCCCATCAGATCATTAAAATCTGAAGCATTTAGGGGGTGTTTGTCATTAATAATCAAATTATACAATGGAAGCTACTGTTAAAGCACTCCAGAGCCTTTATTGTTGGATATTAGAGCCAAAAATTGGTCTTCCAATACATCTATAGAAGACCACTGAGAACAGGAAAACCAGAATATATATTCTGGAGTGCAATTCTCATTACCCAGGAGCAGTCAAGCTACTCAAAAGCCTCTTTCAGACTGTAAGTCTGACAGAAAATTCCCATAGCAATTAAATCTATTATCATGAGTGACAGTCTGCTTCATTTCAACCATTTTCAAATTAAGAGCACAACTCATATTAAAAGAAAGTGCACCTCTAGTTCTAAGTATTATGTTCATTTCGTAACTGAACGTGCACAACCTGAACACCCCCCGCCCCAAACATACAAGAATGATTTTTCTAGAAAACAACTTAAAACCTTACTTTTAATTCCTGAAGCTTATCCATGTATACTTGTTTTGGCTGGTCCTCTCCATCTTCATAAAGCCAGTTTTCTGTGTCCTCCAACATCAAGGTCAGCTTGTTTGAATCCTACCAAGCAAGTTATGGACAGTCCAGTTCAAAAGGGAATACATCAAATGGGACTTCTCTCCCTGGCACAAACCCACCCTACTCAAAAAAGGACTGCTTCATCAGCTTAAAATATTCAAAGTGACAGCAAAGGAAAACAGTAATTAACAGACTTCAAAGCCAAGATTTAAAGAGTGACAAGAGGCAGGACAGCCCTGCTCCTGTGATTTGCAGGTGAAGTTTACCAGAGTTATAAAATCAGTCCTGAGGCTATTTAAGACAGCCCATGCACCTCTTAAAGAGTCTTCCATATTCTCAGTTCGTTTTCTTTTTATTCCTACCCACTCATGCCATTCAGAAGCTCGTGGTGATCTGTCCTACTTTCCTATGCTGACCATAGGGTTTTTACTTTCTGCCTGCATCCCCGATCCTTCCTTGCCACTGAGGAAATTCTCAGGCAATAAAGAGCTCTGCAAGTCAAATGTCAGGTGTAAGCATTAACTTGAGCTTCACTGCTGTGAAGTCAAACCATCTCTTACTCCAAACTAGTCCAAGAGACCGCTGCAGCCTCCACAGAACACACACTCAAAAGTTGTAAATACAAAGGAACTTTTCTGAAACATATAGGCAAGTCTAACCTCTTCAGTGATAAACTTCTCAAAGACTCCACACAGTTTGTCTCTGAATTCATACACATATTCTTCAACAGCATTCTTAGCATCATTTCGTTCTTTCTCAAGCTTGTCTTGCATCATCATCTTCCCCTAGGGTCGAGAAAGGCATACTTAAAACTGAAAGCATTTTAACTGTCAGGCTTAGTGACTACTCTTGAAACTGTACCAGAGAACTTGGCAGAGGCCTGATAATTCACAATTACTGATAAAAATGTTCACCTCTGTGTAAGTCATCACTACAAGCACAAGCAGAATGGGCTAAGTTAAACCTAGTGAAATTGAGTCATTTCACCAAAAACCCCAAGCAAAACAAAACCTCTTACAATTAAGGGCAAACCCCTGAAGAATTCTAAATTATGTAAGTCAATGGTTGCAAATATTTTTAGTTACTTATTTACAGTGACATTGAGTGGTCATTTGTTCATGCTGCTCACCTCATTTTCTATATAGGAATTGATCAGATCTTGTCCCAGCTGCCTATAGAGGCTTGACTGTATAGGGAGGTCAATACTCTTAACTTTTGTTTTAGCCTTTGGCTGGGGTGGTTGATCTTGCTTTTCTCCAGAAGCAGCCTATGAAAAGAGAGACACTACTAAGAATCCAAATATTACTACCTTTATGCTCAAAAAAGAGAGACAAATGAAACTAGTTAAGACAGCTCCAAATTAATCTTATGTAAATTAGCACCTAATTATTCCTCTGTATTCAAAATCACTGCCACCTTCGTTTTGAATGGAACGGGTGAAATTTAACTTCTTTAAAGAGCTGTTAAGAAAACTTGTTCAAAAGCTTAAAGCACTGCATATTATTCTACACAATGTTTCCTAATCTCCCTAAATTACATCACCATTACAAAACCAGGTTAAACAACAGACACCTACTTCAAAGTCTTAATCATGCTAAGTTGAAAATGAAAGTGCTATGGCAGGATTCCTTACTTGAACCATTTCAATACAGCTCTCCTCTAAATACAGTCCCATGTTTTGCAAATTGTAAAATCAGTAAGTGTGAGAATACTGGGCGAAAAATGTCGAATCAATAGCGAATACAAACCTTTGTTTCAGTTCCAGCATTTTCTGTTTCCTCATCTGCTTGGTTCTGTTGTTCAGCTTGACTTTTCTGCACACCTTCTTCTTGATCAACCTGCATTTTATCCTGCCGAGAGTTACATAACTGAATGCAAAGGTCTGCTGTAAGATTTAGGACTGATTATCAATTACAGTAGATCATAGACAACATACGAACTTCAGCATCAATCTTAAAAATTTTTGCTTCACCATGTTTAAACAGGCATTTTGATGTAGTGTTTGTATTTATATCTTTCAAGTTAAATGAAAATTCGACTCTGCTGCTCAATGTTGCTCTCCGTCCCCATTACATAATTACACTGAGCCTTGTGAATACTCACTTTAACTAGAAACAAATACATATAAAATGAAATCAAAGAACATTCTAGCAACACACCACCAACACAGGCAACAACAATGGGTTCTCTATGGAACAGCCAGAACTTTGACCTCCTATCATTTTTGACCTAAACTTTAAAGTTTGCAACCCAAAGCAGAAGTAATTTAATCATTGCAATTATCACTTGGATCAATAAAAATTAGCTGTAGTAGTAGTAACCTCTTGGGAGTGCAACTATCTTCCCTCCTTGCCACCCAAAATAAAGACAGCCTCACTTAAATTTATCAGTAAGTTTATCAGCTATGCCTTATTCCAAATTTAACAATCTGAAAGTCTGATGAATTACTAGTGCAGATCACTTGGTTTAAGGATTACAACTCCATGTCATCACCGAAAAACACTTTAAATGACACAGTAATGGGTAAGTCTGACGTTTTCAGGATGATCCTAATACTCAAGAGATCCAGAGCCTTAATAACTAATGAGTGGCAGCCAAAGCCTGAAAGGTCCGAGACTGCCTCCATTACAAGGAATTAATATTTCTGGATTCACAAACTACATATGCAGGTAAAGTAATTTACTACTAGTTCTGCAAAATGAAAAAAGTTATCTGAGGATTTCAAACTCTAACACAGGTGCCTATGTTGCCGTTTAAAGCGGAAAAAAAGAAGGCTACTTTTACCAAATTTGAAGTTTTGCCACTTCAGAATAGAAAAAATAAAATGTAAATCCTCATTTTACTGTTCTTACTGTTCACACAGAAAAGCCAACAACTGGGAGGAACTGCTTTGCCTACAGAAAATAGCTAGAGAGGGGAAAATAGGACACATTTACACCACAAACCTCCTCCTCAGAGTCGATGGTATCATCCTCAATACTGAAAGGTAATTGCTGACAAGCACCATTGTAAAACAGAAGATGTGTTAGATGAATGAAGTGCTGCAAATGGAAAGTCTGAGCAGGGAAGCAGCTACTCACACTGAACTCAGCACACTCCTAGTAAGCTCCACATGCCTCTTACACTAAATGCCAGCTCTAGCACTTCCAACCTTTGCTCACTTGATTACAAAGCCACAGATGGAGCACTTGCCCACAAGGAACTGCATCATGCTCAGCATTTCAAATATGCTCACATTCCTGGAAAGCAGCGTAGTATTTAAGAAGTTGGCTATATCAATTATGTAATGCTAGTTGTGTAACCGTTTGCTCTAATTCCTGTAGGATATCCAACTAAAAAGTGGGAGAAGCTAAGGCCAAATCTTAGGAGAAAGGCTGCTGGGGCCAGCGCTGCTACTGCTGTTTCCAGCTCCAAAGGGTTCCCTGGCATCCAGTTCTCAACTATGCACTGCCAAGGGGTACAGCTGCACCTCACAGGGAGCTACTCTCGGGAGACAGTCAAGTTTTCCATATATAAATAAATGTGTTTTTTACTCATTGAAAACAGTTTGTGAGGAAAAGCAAACCTCTAGAATTAATCTGTCAAGAGATCTCATTAAATATGCTGCCATTTACTAGCAACACTAGATAATGCTAAGAGTAGTAGAGAGATGATAAAGAACAATGAAAAAATTAACTAATTTTTTTAGAATCTGTTTTTCCATTCATTTTTCTTAGTGCCACACTTCACCAGTACTTTAGTAATCAACATGAAGAAATGTGTTACACAAGTGAAGAAGCAATTTAAGGGTGGAGAAGCAGTAACTGTCAGAAGCGAAACACGGTGACTTAACCTGCAATTATCGGCTCTGTTGTCAGAATGACAGTGGAGATATTTACAAGCTTTACATACCAGCTCTTCATCTCTGCCTTGGCTCTTACTTGATGACTCAGTGTCCATGGGTGTGTCATTGTGATCCCCCTCTAAGCTCTGCTTCTCTATGATGGACGCGTTGGCCACGTTGAACAGGCCGTGGATATTGACGCGCACTTTCACCTTCACCTTGGAGTTGTCACCATCGTGCTGGGGACCAACGTTCTGAATAGTGAAACGCCCTTGGAAACAACAGAGGTGACTTTAATTGTTGTCCCAAAAGGCAGAGAAAGAGGAAAAAAAAGCCAAACACATTCCACATTCCTTTAAGGGTGTTAATTTAAACAGTGACTTCATGTAACTGAAACTATTTGGAAACTTTCTACTTAGCTGACAATCCTACGATGTAAGCTGCAGGTAGATAAACTAAAAGCTGGTTCCCCAATTATTATCAGTTCACTGATAATTAGTAAGATGTTTTTGCTTTATCTGTATTTCATAAAGAAACAAGACAGTACTTTACTAGGTGTTCTACTTCTCTGTTGCCTTCTGTAACCATCACACTAGAGAAACTACTCTGATTAATCTCAAATGGTTTCTTTTGTACACGTAACTCAAACTTCACACTGAAAACTAAAATGTTAACAGAGAGAAAAGATTCTGTTTGAATTTGATAACATGGCTGCACTACAGCTTTTGGAGAATGAACAGTGCTTAGCAAGGTTTCTGAAAGCAGTGGGGTTGATACTTATTTTGCAACTTGCTGAAAATTTAAGTGTAGATGATGTGCACATGTAAAGGAGAATGTTTCTTCCTCAAGACCACAGACTTCTTGCATAGACAGCCCAACAGACAGCACCAAGTTTGTATCTGATCCATAAATCAGTGAATAAAATTATGAATTAAAGACCCCAAGGAGTCTACTAATAACTGCAAGTAAGGTAGCATTAGCTACCAAGAAACTTATTTGTACCATCTAATTCCTTAGACTCTACTACAGATGCTTAAATTGAGGAAACACCTATCTTTTATATTCTCAGATTAACAGAAAAAGACATGACAGATAGCACTAGACAAGTTATCTGTCCAGACAGGCAACAGCTCCTTTGATCCAATTGCTTTGAAAAATCCAAGCTAGCAGGCACATAAGATCCCTATCAATTTTATAGAGACTGAAAGAACCAGACAATAGAGCACTAAACTCTTTGTGCCTCTTTCTTTTGAAGCATTCAGAAACTGTAAAGATAGACAGAAGGAAGAATGCAGAATTTTTTTTACAAACTGTCAGAGATGTCAATATGGTTTGATCACTACATTTAAACCAACAAACCTGTGCTGAGCCTTTCTAAAGGGCCTAAGCTTTTCTGTAAGCTAGAAAATATGGAAGTAACATATCTTACAAGAAAGGAGAACCCCTTTTTCCTGTATCAGTGGGAGTTAGGGATGGGGTTTTTATTCGTGTCCTTACCTATTCTGGAATCAGGATAAGGCACTTCTTGTGGATGGGTATAGTAAGCTTCCAAATCAAAAGGCTCCTTCTTGTGGAAAGTAATTACTTTTGAGAATGGAGCAGCATGGTTCTTACTGAAGACTTCACACTCACTAAAGCAATAAAACATTAAGTACCATTAAACCTCTAAGTTCACAGATAATCAAAGTCAAGGTATGTTAAAGATCAGCAGCCCTGCTAACCAAGCAACAATCATGTTTAAGTCAGTTTTTAACAAGAGTTGGAGGTTGAAGGTCTCTCGGTGTCAAAGCATTTTATGTCACACTTACTAAGAATTAGGCAACTTCACTCCAACATTTTAATTACTTGTATTTCTAGTTGTTAAGCAGTAACTGGAACCCAAAAGGTAAAATGCAAAAGAAGAAAATTGAAATTTCAAGTGTTCAAGTGCATGACAGCTTCAAAGCCTGAGGCCTGTTTTTTTCCACAGCTCAACACTTTTCTTTATATCCAAACACACTGTTTTGTAGGCACTGTACGACTTACCCTGTTCCTTCTTCATAAGATGATTTCCATCTCAATGTTATAGAGTAAGGAACAACATCTGTGATGGAAAACTCACGCACTTTAAAAGCTGGAGAAAGAATTGCACACTAGGAAAAAAAAAAGACCAAAGTTTTATTATGTTCCTATGTTCAGCATAGTCAAATAAATAGCAAGTACAAGAATTAAGACTTATGATATAGGTCATATGGAGGTTCTGCTTATCACAGAATTCTTTTTTTTAACAGAAACTTCCTGCAGTTAATTAAACTGAACCATTTAAGTAACAGATGTTACTTCCTCAGTGATTTTCAGTAAAGATACCCAGCAAAGGTTCCCAGTGACTACACAGAAGTGGAACAGCAGAATTTGGGTCCTCAAATTTAACAGGTCTCTAACAAGCCCATCCTTCTAACATGACACAGCAGCAAATTAATGAATGCAACAGACTGGTTTCTGACATGGTCACTGTCATGAATTAGCTAAAGAGCAAGTAACCCTCCATATCTTGTTTCAGCTGTAGTACCTTCTGCTTGTGGTTAGCTGTATTTCATTAGTACATGATGTTAAAGAAGCGATACTAAAGTTTTATTTCAGAAACTATACCTGCAAGGCACAGCCTCTTGCAACAGCTTCATCAGCATTTAGCGTGGTGCTTATCTCTTTACAGAAAAAGTTAGAGATCTGTTCCTTCACTGCTGGAATTCTAGTAGCCCCACCTACTATTTCTATACTGTAGATATCTTCACGCTGAAGTTCTAGAAAAGAGAGTGCATGCCCTTAAGTTATCATCAAGATATCAAAAAGCTATCTTTGGACAAAAAAAAAAAAAGGAAAAAAGAGAAAAGTTCTCTTATTATCTAGACACTGTGACAATAAATATATTTCATGGCTGACACGATCTTTGTAACTTTTTGTCCCTCCTGTAGGCTACAAAGTTTTCTAGTTGCATAAACCTGGGAAATGCAGAAGCCAAGCATCAATGAAAACAGCTGTTCTTTAAAGCGTGTTGTCCATGTGCATCCCCTTTCTGCTGTGCATGAACTCCAGAAGGGTGAAATTGGGTCTTCTGCACTACTGGACAATACCTGAACTCTCCCAAACAAAACCAACAAAACGAAACCCAAGTAGATCTCATTTTATGTCTGGCTTAATTTTGCTTGCCAAAAGAGAAAACCTTTTAGGTCAGTATATCTAATAAATAGCAGATTGTACTTGAAGGTTAACTTTTTAATTCTGAAATCAGGGTATGTGTATGAAGTCATCTCAAACAACTGTCAGTCCATGAACAGCTCTGCTCAGCAGTTACTCAGGTTTTTATTTCCCGTACCCGCTATCTAGCCAAGCCAGGTGATCAGCAGAGTTCTTCCCTCTCTTTTAGGTGAAGCTGCTGGAACTGGGGGTAAAACCCTTCCTAGTAAAGTCTAATTCTCTCCTTTACACTACATTAGGCAAAAAAAAAAAAAAAAAGTTACTTTGTTATTTGCACATGCTTTAGGTAATTCATTTTAAGAATATACTGCCAAATTACCAGGTCAGTGAGGACATGTAAGTATCACATGGAACAGGCTGGCCAGAAGGTTGCAGTAAAGTGTAATATCTTTTACCATCATCATTTTGGTTTGGTTGTTTTGTGCTTTTTTAATAAATTCAGAGTCCCAACCTTTTCCATGACACAGGGTGAACGAGGGTCAATAATCAAGGTTGCAGAGTAGCATGTGCACTAAATGAGGTGGGAATGGTATCATGCATTCATGGCAAGCATATGAATGGAACTTACATTTAACTTTTCAGTATTTAGCTTTGCAATTCTAATAAATACAAAAATACATTGAAAAGTTAATCATTAAAGAGATCAAGAATGACTGGATTACTAGCAGTACCTCAAGTTACTTCTACTTACTGGCTTGATCCATGGCTGCTCTTAGAGGAGGCTCCACTCTGGCCAGAAGGGCAGCACACAGCTGCTCGAACTGAGCTCTGCAGGGCAGGGAGAGTGTTTGGTGTTACCGAGCTGCTCAGAGACCACAAACCCCTGCCCCTCAGTGGCAACAGCAGCCAGTACCTGTTCATCTTACTGGAGACATCCAGGTCATTCATGAAGCACTCGATGTTGAGTGGAAGGTCAGACGCATTCGCACTCATCAGCTTCTTGAGCTTCTCACATTCCTGATACAATCGCAGCAGTGCTCGGGGATTCTCTTTTACATTCAGTTTGTATTTTGTCCTAAATTCTTCAGAGAAGTAATCTACCAAAGCCTCATCAAAATTCCTACCACCTACGAAAGGGTCAAAGGTCGTGGCCAAGACCTGGCAGGAGTCAAAGAACGAGATCAGAAGTTATCAGACATTGCTTGTTCTGTGTCATTTACTCAGTGCAGCAAGAGGTGCCACAGGTGACATCTGGCTACCAGAGACAGGTCCACAAAAGCATTCAGCCATTAGTAGGTCACAGGCAGAAGTCTCCAAACCAGGAAGCATGAAGACTGCTCAGTTTTACTTCACATCCTACTGGATTTAGACTTTGAACTGCCATGGATGGCACAAAAGAACCCCAACATCTCGGAGCGACTAAGACAGTTCAAGAATTTCCCACGAGTGAGTCAGCTGCACATCTACAACACTTAGGAGGCTCCCTGAATATGCAAATATTTCAGGGATATAACATGACACAAAAACTCTGCAGCATGCTTAATTATCAAGCACTTTCCAAAACACACTTTAGGATGCTTCACTTCTGCATTTTACAAAAACTGACTTGTTGAGATAGCTAAAATTTAACAGAGAGGTTTTGTAGTCTACTTGTATTTGTCTTTAAAAAATATTTTCTACAGACCTTTTTTTTTAGAAAAACTAATCTTTCCACAGAGCACTATTTTGAGTTTTAAATACTTCAGGCTTTTAATGTATGACTTGAAAGATTACCTTCAGTTTTCCCTTGTTAAAAGCACAGATGGAAACCTGATATGCAGAATGCCCCATATCTACAAAGACCACATTTCTTGGCTTCTCTTCCAAGGCTGGCAGATCTTGCTTGTATATTCCATAGGCTAATGCAACTGGAAAACACCAACCCATGGAAGGTGAGGGGAAGCCACACACAGCTGCAGACCACACATTGAAAGCACTACCAAGAGACAGACACTACCCACGTTCACCCTTTCTAAACACCTTCATAACTCTATTCAAATGCCACAAACACGTTGAGAACACATTTTTCATTGACAAGAGGAAAAGAGATGTCAAGTGAAGGTTTAGCACTAATAAAGACTCACCCTGTATTTCAGTTGTGCTTGTACCCAAATTAACACTGCACAATTTGTGAAACTGCACAGATTGAGACTCTCCCTTGAATTGCCTTACTTTCAGCATTTTTTACCTTAGCTTTGCAAAATTCAAGCATGCCCAAGAAATAAAGAAATGTTTTGGAAGACTAATTTACTCCGATCTAAGATTTCACTGCCAGCACTCACTTGGAAAGCTGTCTGAGACTTTCTAAAAGCAAAGAGAATCAAGAAAAATAAAAATTACTGATTTAAGCAGCTCCAACTTTAGTTCCCATGAAGTGTTACGTACTTCTATGCTCTACCCTAGAATTCACCAAAACCACAGAAGAGGAAAGTAAATTACTTTATAGAAACAGTTGTGCCATTGCTACAGCTGACAGGACTGCCACAACTTTAAGCACAGATCCCAGGTTTATTTCCAAAGCTATTCCCAAGTGTGACTGTGTTCAGGTTAGCAAACCCCAGCTCTCACTGTGCCTCCTGAATGCTGCACACCACCCCACTGCTGTGTTTCCAGTTCCCAAGCTGGATTGGGCAGTACTAGCCTGGACAGCTCTCTCCCAAGCTCCTAATTGTGTAACAGCAGTGTGTCATCACCCTCACATTCAACAGCCTGAATGGCCTTAAAGGACAAAAAAATTTCCAGCCCTTTACCTGCTGTAGTCTCATTCATCAGCTTCAGACAATTTAATCCTGCAATCTGTGCAGCTGCCATTACAGACCTTCTTTCAGCATCAGTGAAGAAACTAGGGACCTGTTTCCAAAAATAATGACATAGGATATTACCGGATATGGATTTTTTAATTTAAAGAAGTTAGACTTGCCCATCAAGCTACCCTATAAATGTCATTACCACAAGAAACTGTTATAAGCTACCCTCAAATTAATAAGGCAGCCTGAATAAAATAGCTAGGTAATTTATTTTAGTGCGTATTTTAATTAAAAGTTCAGAATATGACAAAAATGAAGTGGCATCCAGGGTTGTCTTAAATAAAGCAGATTTTAACACACACCAAAAAAAATATCCTGAAAATGCTTTTTCAGATTCTTCTGATGAGTCATCTTAAAATCTTCACCAGTTTCTGGAAACATTTGTGCAGGACAAAGTCAACCCAACAAATATTCACACATAGCCTCAAAGTAAGTCAATGGCAGAAACAATGCAGCAATGCTGGAATTAAACTTGAACCTGTATCCATTTTTCAGATATCACTTTCACCAGTGCCAGCTTACAGTGTGCTACAAGGTTCAGTGCCACCAAAAATAGCCACAGCACAATCAGAGCCCACTTAGGATCTGGCTGCAATCACTTGGCACCTCTTCAGCAGATGGAGAGCTCCATTCACTTTGTGTTTTGTTGGCTACCACTGTGGGGCATTGCCAGGGATCCCTGTGTGTGGGAGGTATTCTCCCAGTATCTTTGTATGCCATAAGGAAGAAAGAAAAAACATCAAAGCAGATTTCTAACAGCTGAAGTACACAGCTTTCCAGTTCCCATGTCTCCCTCTGACAGAGAAGGGGTAACTGCAATCCTTCATGCTCAAACTTCTCCCCAGGGCCAGTAAACAAAGACCATGTGAAAAGCAGACACAAGACTTTGTATCAGGAACAAAACATCTTCAAGCTCCACCCTTACCCCGTGGGTAAGGACACCAGCTAAAAAAACATGAGCAAACCAACCAAATAAAAAGACTTTTGCTAACAAAGTCAAGTAGTTTGGGCTTGTCAAATTATCAGCATGACCCTCAGAGCCCTAAGTTCAGGCGATTCAACTGCACTACAACAGTGCTCAACCATGTAACAAAGAAATTTAACACGAATGTAGGAAGGCTCTTTGGAAGCAAGGAGGATATGCTTGCCCCTAGGACAGCTCCCATTTGGAACAAACTGCAGTAATCAGAAATACTGTATGTAGCCCTTGGAGACAGACAGACTGGACCAGCTTAAGTATGACGTTCTTTCTGAAAACCCACTCTTGGTTTAACGACTTCTTCATCTCTGCACACGTGCTTCGAGAAGGATTCTCATTTGGAAAACCTGTAACAAAGGCCCATTTTTGGGGATATGATTTCTATCCACTACTTGTACCACTTACCATTGCACCATGGTATAATAAATGGTCCTAGCTTGCATAAAGCTGTCTATGGATTGCAATAATTATATCACAACTTACTGAAATCACACAGTCAGCCACTGGTTTCTTCAAAGCACTTTCCGAAGTCTCCTTCAGTTTGGCCAGCAACATTCCTGTGATCTGTTCCACTGCAAACAGTCTCTCCTCATCCAGGTACCTCACCTGAAACACAGCATTGGGATTCTGTGATCAATCATCTCAACTTTGCTCTCAAGATGTGCCATTTGGACTTTATTTGACATGTTGAGCATTGAGACCCATTTAACACCAGGCTCTAGACACAAGCAACTCCCTATCAATTGATTTGTGCTTACTGCAACAAATCTTGAACAGTTCAGATTGGGTTTTTTTTGTGGGAAGATTAACACCTCAGTTATCCCAAGGGACTATTCACAATGATACAGTATTTCTGTATTTTTTAAATTTAAAAAACAACAACAAAAAAGCACATTACACATAGGATCACTTTGTCCTATAACACAAGCTAAAAATACAAGTTTTGGAGCAAACCCAAGGAACATCTGCTTCTTGCAACAGTCACTCAGGAGCAGGGAAGGAGGGAGGGAAGGTGTAAACGAGGCAATTCCAACAGTCCTGCCCTGCTCAGACAACACAGTTGAGTCCTCAGCCTTCATGGGAGGTTGTGTGTCCCAAATTTCTAACAAGCTACCATTTCTCCAGCAATCCCAAGCACTCCTGCCATTTCGTTTGGAAGCAAATTAAAAGTAATTTCTTCAAATTTCATATTCAGAGCGTTATATTGTTTTCCTGACACTTAGTCTCTGAATGTCTGATGGGAACTAATAATCTCACACTGTAATTATACAGATTTGAAGGTAAATCTAGTAAGGTGAAGTGAAAAGCTACTAATGTGACTATGGAAACTAGTACGATTGATGAGAAACCTCAATGGACATCTTGGAGAAAGTACAGGACTTATGTAGAGACACAGGGATGTCACAGGAATGTATTTAATTTTCTTAAGGAAAATGTAAGTGACCACACAGGAAGTGACAAAGCCCCAAAGTGCTCATCCCTACCACTGGAGAGATTCCACCCAAAGCTCTCACTCACCTTTACTCCAACGGAGCCATTTGGCATCTTCTGAAGTTCATAGGGAAGTTTGGCCCTCTCAGCTTGTATGTAAGGATCTTCAAATGCTCTTCCATGGAGTTTTTTGAAACCATGTACCGCATTTTTTACATTTGTGATGATCTGTGGCAAAGATATTTTCATTACCCATGAAACTCTGATAAAGAGGACTGTGCAGAAAGGCATTTCTTATGTTGGGCTTAACGCACACACTGACCACTGTCAAGCCCCACACATTCGCTGGGATGCAAAGTGTGAGGAAAGAGAAAGAATCATCTAGTTTTTAATCTATGGCCTCTATTAAAAAAATTCAAATGTACTTCTCTCTGTAACATCTATCAACTTGCTGCCATCGATTTTCACTGTACTTTTTATTTTAAAGGAGCTTTCTTTTACAGCATGCAATATCTAAGATCCTGTATTGTTGCAGTGGCTGCCTGCAGGAACTAATGAAGCTATTACCTACATTAACCTTAAATGAACCTTCAACAAATTAAGACATTTCCCTTCCTTTTGAAGTTCTCCTCTAGTTCAGATCGCATCTGGATGTAAAGCCTCCCCACACCTATTCTCTCATCAGTGTTTTAACCTAGTTATTTTCAGGACAGGCTTCTAACCAAAGAAAGGATGAAAACAAATCCCAACAAACACAGTATGTAAGCTATCAGAAGAAACTACTCCAGGACAATATTCTCCAAGATGAACTTGTTTACTAGCCTAAAAAGTTTTTGATCCATTTACCTGGCTCTTTGCTGCATTCCCAATAGCTCGGGTCTTGGATCCTAAAGATATACATGCTCTAAAAAAAAAAAAAAATTCAGCTGTAAAAAAAACCATTGTAAAATAGTTCCATGGTACTTTAGAACACTTACAAGAATTCAAGCAGCCGAACATGGATGTGTTAAGTAACAGCACTACTGGATGACACACCAGAATCTGAAGCAGAATTCTAGTTATTTTGTTCTTTGTAAACTAGTTTAGAAACAGCAAGCAATTTCAACTGTTGTCATTCTAATTGCAAAAAAAGCTTGTATGTTCTACAGATCTTATCATGAAGGAAAGGCACTGATAGTTACTTCTGGGTCACAGGTAAAAACATAAGATTTAATTCAAACCCCTGAACTTTAGCAGTCAGGTTCTCTCGACTCACTCAACAACTCTTGAGTCAGACAGGGACACATTTTCACTCTAAGAGCTCTTAGCAACAATCCTAAGACAACAATTAAAGAGCCCACAAACCATCTAAGCCCACCGGAGCTGAACAAGCTGTTAAGTGCATCCACTACTGAGGACTAGCAGGCACATGCCGCAAACAGGCAGAAGGGGAGAGATCTGGGGACAGCTCCCACGCACCCAGGGCTTGGGAAGCTCTACTGAAATCCACAGCTCCTTGCAGCTTCTTGGATCAGCAAAGGCTGCCTCAGGTCCCAGCCACCATCTGGTCCCTCATCACTGCCTTGGGAAATGTTCTTTTTTTTTTTTTTCTGGAAGTTACTAACACCACACCTTTGTATCACAGACCTGAAATACAACTCCTGCCTAAAAGGCAAGCGATCTGGCTACAACCATTCAGGAGTAAGCAACACAGGAATGCAGATTTCACACAGCTCAAATGCAATCGTTGATGAATATATAAAGGTCACTCTAGCAGATTGCTTCCTGCTTTCTCTCCATCACTGAGGGCACAGCAATTTGATAGTATTTTCTAGCAACCTCTTCTCTCTGACATCCAAAACCTTCTCCAGATTTAACTGCTGCATACACACGAAGCATTACCCTACATTTTCAAACACGTAGTTCAGCTTCCACAAACAACTTTTACAATTTTGATGTCACAACACTACAGTTGCCAATTACTCTTTGTGATAATTAAGGAAAGTCGGATAAATGAGCAATTTCCAAAGTAAGTAAATGGTTTACACACCAATGCTATTGCATCACATCTTCTCAGCGCAGGAATCTGCCTCTGCCGACAGAGAGCATTACTTGTACATTACCACATGCACAGCACGAAGCACCAACTCAGAGCCACCACAGCTCCTGCCAGGGTTTACTTCAATTACTCACTTCCAGCACAGGGGGATGGATGGTTTCTTCCTCCGTCCGCTGAGAAGCAGAGATGTCAAAAAAATACATGTGCCCTCCTTGGCTTCAAACCATTCAGTAGTTTCCAAGATTCCTTATTACATCATCTTAAATACAGCGAGTGATCACATTAATTACACCTGGTCTGAAGTAACTTATGAGCTATCAACAACTGTCTTGTTTTTCCACAAAACCACAGTGGTGAGGCAAAGCACCTGAAAGGGCCATTTGCCATGAGTTTAATGTGCCAGAAGCGCTGGAAATGTGCTCAACAGATCTGCTGAAGTTCCCAGCTCAGGAGAAGTCAAGTGTCAGTAAACTTTCAAAGAGATACAGGGCCAAAAGCCAGGAAATATCCAAGTTCTACTGAAATGCATGGCTTACTGACAGAACATTTTTCCTTTTTTTGTAAAGTATTTGTGCTAAAGCTTCCGGTATGATACATGGTTTTACAAACACTGACAATCCCAAGCACTGGATTATAGGATGTAGTTAACTAAAAGCTAATTCAAGTCTTTGCACGATGTGAGCACCTCTATAGGAACATTTAAATAAGAGGCTCATTTACTGTGTTGCTATGTACAGTAAGAGAAGTTTTGATTTAAGAATTGGATCTGTCTGCACCACTCAAATCCCACTTGAAGTAAAGATTTAGCTACTATGATAAACTTACATAACAGTAATGAACCTGTTACATTTCCCTTTACCTTTGTTTGGTTTGTCTCAAGACAATAATATTAGAAAAGACATTCCTCAAATTCTCCTGTATTACTACATTTTGAGACACAAAAGGCCAAGGAAAATACTACTTTAAGTGTGACAGCTACTGTGTTTAAGTACATGTGCACTCCAGATGCTGTAATTGCTAACTTAACCTATTTCATAATCATTTTGCAAGTAAATTGAAAGTACAGTTAATCAGACAGTAGTGTGAAAAACATTAAATGCAGGTAAGCCTACCTGCAAAGAACACACTCCAAAAATAGCTAAGAATTGGAAATGCTCTTCGTCACAAGGAGGAAGGAAACTGCAGCTGCCTGAGGATTCTCTGGGCAACAATTTCAGGGGATACTTTGCATTTGAAAGGCCACAGAATTTCAGTTCTTCACTGCATATCTAGTACAAGAGGATAATTACGCCCCTAGAGTTAATATGAGAAATATATTTTTCTAAATAGTAAAAAACTTTAAAGAGTATTCCCACTAAAACAGACGCCATGCATTTTGGCCATCAACTTCTTTGCGCGTTTAAAATACAACTTTTTAGAAAGCAAACCTACACCTACATTTTTCCAGGATCAGGGCAGCAGTGCCGGAGTTACTACAGAGTCTCTCACAGCAGAAACAGCTTTCTCTGTTGGCTACAAGTCGCTTTGTAAAAAGGAAAGCACCATCCAGCCCCCGATTTTTATGAGTTTTACACGAATTCCTGAATCCTCCTTCAAAATTATGCACAGATGGAGCTGTAAAAATCCTAGACGTATCCCATAGAAACAGAGAAGCAAAATCTCCACCTACTCTTGCGTCTCCCATCATCACGGACGTTGCCCACTGCCCCCCCTCCCCCCCCCGCGCCTTCCTCGCCAGACCTCGGTATTCCAGGGCCAGCAGATGCGGTGCAAGTAAGAACAGGTTTAAGGAGAGGGAACTAACTCATCGCGCCGCTTCCCTGCTGAATCAACCTCCTCCTCCTCCTCCTCCTCGCCAGTCTCGCTACCACTCATGTAATTGTTAATGGAAACGCTCCCAGCCCTGGCAGCCGTTCCAGAGTTGGGGAAACACATGCACTCCACGGAGATCTTTGGCTACCCCAAACCAAAGCGCTGCAAAGACAGGAATACGCCGTGCCCGTGGAGCCGCGCGGCTCCTCCAGCAGCACGGCGCGGGATTTCAAGGACACGCACCGCCAGGAGCCGGGACGCACACAGAAATACGAGTGTTTCCCCAGCACACGCACTCCCGGGAAGGATCACTCTCCCGGCTCCCGGCTCGGCCGGCACAGCCGCGGGCGCCGGGGCGGGAGGGGGATCCCGCGGGGGGAAGGCGCGGGGCAGCCCCCGGCGGGCGGGGCCCGGCGCGCCGGTACTCACGGGGTGCAGCGGTCGCTGTACTCGTTGGCGATGGTCTCGATGCCGCCGCTGCGCGCCACGCCGATGTAGCAGTTGAGGAAGCCGAGGTCGATGCCGACCACAGACATGGCCGCGCCCGGTGCTCCGCGCGCGCCGCGGGAACTGGGACTGGGACCGGCCGCGGCTCCGCGCCCGCCGCTCCCCCACTGCGGAGCGCCAGCACCAACCGGCAGCGGGCCCGCCGTGCGCAGGCGCCGCCGGCGGGAGCCCGCCCGGCCCCGGCGCCGCCTCGGCTCTTTCCGGCAGGGCTCGGGCGGCGCTGCCCTTCCAGAAGGATCTGGAACGGGAGGGATGCGGGCAAGCGGGGAGGGAGCAGCCCCGCCCAGAGCGCCGCCCCGCGCCCGCGTCAGCGCTGCGGAGGGGCCGCCCCGCACGACTTAAAGGGTCCGGGGGGCGCGGCTGCCGCTCCTGTCACTGCCACGTGGGCCGAGTTAATGGGATTATAACAATCCGGAGCAATTAGTGCGGAGCGGCGATCGGGGCCATTAGCACAGCCGTGCTTGGAGTGAGCCGCCACGGACCTGCCGCGAGGAGGGGGCAGACCCCGGCTCCTGGAGCAGATGGAACCGGAGAACCCTAAAGGGCCGAGGCACAGGATGAGCCCTGTGGTGAAAGCCCAGTTAGGCCCAGGCATCTGTGTCCGGCACTGAGGTGGGGATGGCTCCTGGTGCCTGCTGGTGCCAGGGACAGGCAGAGTTGGGACCGTCGAGTCCTTCATTCCGCCCACTGCCAACACCTATGGAGGAGTCGTCCCCGGTTGGGGTTGGGACCGGCGTATTTCCAGAAACAACCTCGTTTGTCTTCCTTTCCTGGGGAAGAAAATCGTCTTGAACCCCAAGTATCTCTACGTACCCCGCGTTTCATGGGTATCGAGTATTTGTGGATTGAAACGCCACAAAACAAACGTACAGGCTGGAAAAGTTCCCTAAGTATTTATTTGCTTCTAAAAATGACACTTTGTTTCACACAGCAATGTGACGTCTTTGTGACACAGCATGTGACACTGCACTGCAGTTTTGTTCCACTGGAGAGATTAAAAATACGCACAAAATGACTAAACTAGTTTAACATCCCTGTCAAGAGAGTTTGATTATCTCTCCCATTTGTAAGGGTTTCAATGGTCTACTAAACAACCAGAATTTTCCTAGTGAAAACACGTCCTTTTCCTGTAAAACCTCCAGAAGCAAGAGAAACCACTGGTACACAGAATTGTTTGTAACACAGCTACTGTTGTGCTATCTGCATTTATCTCACTTTACTTGCTAGGGCTAGGATCAGAAAGGCAAACCAGGCCCAGTCCCATCGACAGTAGCCAGGGAGGCAGATCCCCAGCCTCCAGTTTCTGCTCTGCTCTTTCCACTCCTGTTAGAAAAACAGTGGTTCAAGGTATGGCAGCACCACCTGAGGCTGACTCCTGACTGAATGGAAACCTCGGGGGCAAAGAGATTAAATGCAAATGCTCCTGTGTAGTTGTGCAACCCAAGCCAGCTGGTTTGAAGCTGCACTCAGGAGCAGATGTGTGCAGGCATTCCTGACAGCAACCAGAGTGCCAATGGACTTTTTATTTGCGTTGTCAAGACTTGGAGATGAGAGCACAAACAGGGTAAGCCAAACTCTTGGAGGCATTTCATAGAAGTCTTGTCTGTGTGCTTCAATGTCACGCTGATGCCCCGTCTGCCAGGATGAACAAAACTCAGAGAAAGCCACAGACTTGCCTGAGCATATCCCCCCTCTCATCATCGACTGCCACTGTAGCAACCTTGGGACTGAGTCTTTTCCAATTCCTGGCCTGTGGATCACATGGGATTTTTCAGAAGAAAAAAAAAAAAAAAAAAAATCTGTACAAAGTCTGAGCTAAGGGTTTCTTGTCAAACTTAAAGGCTGAAGTGAAATCTTAGGAATGCTGCTACTTATGTAATTTCTTTGAAACCAGACATTTAAATAAAGGCCTCCTAAATGCTTTTTTTGGATCCTGAGTTATCAATACTCCACAAAGCTTGGTCTTTCCCTCTTGAAAATTATTACCTCAGAAATAAAAACAAGAATCTTCTTATTTATGCACATGCTCAGATTTAGCCTCAATACTGAGAAAAATCCTCAGCCATTTTTAATTTGCTCAAGAATTACTGCACTAAGTGTTCCAGATCTCCAAGTGCTTGGGTCTCTATATTTTTGGGCTGTGTTTGGCTTAAAATGCTGCCAGCCAGGTAAGAGCCTTTTCAATGTTGTTTTAGTATGAACAAAATGGAAACATTGAGAATTTCAAACAAGAGGCAAGTAAGTATTTTCTTGGATTCATTGGTCTTTCTGTAGTAAAGGACACCATTTTTTCCTAATGGATCACTCCAAAGGAGTGATCTTTTGACTAGTAAATATTTATCTGGTGTCACGCTCTGTTAGCTGGTACCAATGGCTAAATTTAGAAAGGCTGTGATCCTTCTTCTGATGCTTCTTTTAAGCTCTACTGGGCAAGTAGAAGGCTTAGGAATTAAATGAGGTCACTCCAGTGCTAAGGGTGCTCTGAATTCTTTCAATGCTATTAAAACTTGCACAGCTCATTTTTTGTTTCCTTCTTTGGTATGACTGAAATAGTTTTGTACCAAGTAGATTGCAGTTCACTAGTGATCAATAGAGTCCTCTAAAACATACTAAGGCTGTATTAGGAACCAGTACTGGTTTTTTGTCTTCACTAGCAAAAAACATGTACACTTTTTTTTGGGAAACATGCACACTTTTTTTTGGGAGAGACAAATCCAAATCCCTCTCATTATGTCAAATTCTAGTGGAGAGAAGATACTTTTTTTTAAACTAATATTGAAGATTTAACCTAGCCACATCTGAAATCAAATCCACTTGCAATGTCAAGGTAAGGTTCTAGGTTCTCCGTAATGGCAGAAAGACAGTCTTGTCTATTTTAAGCCATTGTGATTCAAACATATGAAATGTATGTTCACGTGATCAATATAAATAAGTGTAGTAACATAGCTAAAGAGCATTTAGCATATTTTGTTTTGGATCAATGTGAATATATGCAAATGAAAGGCTATTTAATAATGGTTTTTGCTGCTTAGCTGACAGAAACCAGTTTTGCTGAAAGCAGCAACTGTAGTATGCTTGTTTTTTCAGAAAGTTATCCCATCTGGAAAATACAGTCTTAACTGGAGAAATAACAGGTGCTATATTTAATTCAAGGCCTCCACTTGGATCAGAATAAGCCACATGATAAGAAATTGTTAAAATCATGCTAATCAGCTTAATTTGTACCTTCAGAACAACATGAATGAAACAAGGATCACTCACAAAATACCTTTATACATCCACAAAATATATAAATCCTCTCATTCTCATTTTTTGTGCTAGTAAACCCATTCTCTTACTCAAAATTATTACAATTTATGTTTTTAATCATCTTGATACTCTTCTCCATCCTAGTGGTAAGCTGATGACCAGAAACAGAGGCAATTCTTTGGTAAAGCCTCAAGAGGCACAGCACTCTGAAGTAAAACCAGCATGAACTGCAGGCCTGCTGCTCGTGGAGCAGATAAAGCATGAAACAGTGAAATCACATTTAGTCTGAAAGGAAGACATCAGTAGTGCTAATGGGGCAAGCTTCAAGGTTTCTGGTGTTTAGGGCAGATGACCAGAGGTATGCAGGGCATTATGTAAGAATTTAAGTATCCCTGGGATTTTTTGAAATGACCTAAGCAAGTTCTATGCCAACATTTATTCAGATTTTCTTTTGACTTCCTGGAATACCGAGAGGAGATCCTTGAAACAAAGCAAAGAAACACTTTGGAACTAACAACTCTTTCCTATTATCGGATGGCAGAACTTCCTCAGAGATGCAGGGAACGAGGTCCTGGTTTCTCAAGAGCATTTTTGTGGTGCTTTTTTATTTGCTTGAAGATAATCTTCACAGCAAGAATTTGTATTATTATATGTACTTCAAATGCTACTGAACTCCTTAGTTAAATTGTTCTACCCACAAACCTGTCCTACTCCAGATATCTGGCTCTGAGTAGGAAAAGGAAAACCAATCCTAGTTTTCTACTGAAAGCCTTCACCAAGCTGTGAATTGAACATACTTTTACAAAACAAAAGTGGAAGCCTCTACAAGTTCTGTAAAACGCACATCAAATCCAGTAGATAAAAAATGTAATTTTGATCAATTCTGTTCTGTTAATCCTAATGTAGAATGACTTGGCTCTTCAGTAATAGTCTGTTGAGCACAAATAACTGTAAATGGAAAAGCTGTAGCTAACACCCTCATTAGTTCATAATAAATGTGATGATAAAGATTTAAAATGTGTTCATTTCTGTTTGTAAAAGCTACCTTAATGGTGTCATAACATCCAAAACAGAAGGCCTGGTGTGCAACAATTCCCTGTACTGAACCACTCAATCCCTGTAGAGGCCAGGAAGTCCATCTGTCTTTGCAATTTTAATAATGCAGTCCCCAGTTCCTGGAACTGTTGCTCAGCAGCAGCTAATAGAAAAGAAATGTATGCACATTGTCATGCATTGCAGACACCCTGCTTTTCAGTACAAACTGCTTGCATACTGAAGCATTTAAACAGAGGAGATCATTGCTTTGTCTTTTTATTAACAAAGCATAGAGACGTGAAGACTGTATTCAAACATTCAGTGACTTCCATTTGCTGAAACACTTTCCAGGTCAAATAACTACCATTCCAGTGCTGCTGTCATTCAGCAGAACCCTTATGTATGAATTCTCTTGCCCTTTCTCTGGGAAGAATTTTTCCTGTAAAATACCATGCTTTCACTTCCTCCCCACACATTCTTACTCAGATGTATGAGAAGCGTTACTTGTTTCAGCTTTTCCATAGTGTGGAGCAAAAGTTAAAAAATCTGTGTGATGAAGTTAAAAAAGTTAAAATTATACGTGTAGATTTTTCATCAGTTTCCATCTCTTGGGATTCTTTACAGGTGAAAACATGGCAGGCAATAAACCAACCTTTGAAGGAAGAGCTACAAACTCCACACCTGCTTATACCACAGGCATCACAAAATTATTAATTCAGCTCAAGTACAAGGCATAGGGAGCAACAGGTGAAGCAAAGCAGCCAATTCGTGGGATAACCTTGCACAGACAAGAACCAGAGTTAAGTTGTCCATTACAGGAAAATCAGGAAAGCCAAGAGCCATAGATTCCCCTCTGTACTGCCAAGCCTTCCAGACACACTTTCCAGGAAATTAATTTCACCTATTTGAATGAATGAAATGTATCAAGAGACATAAACTACCCAAAAATCATCTTCAGTTGAGAAAATCTTCAGCTGATATTCCTGATACAGAACAAGGATGGTCATTAACTCTTTAAATGACACCCCGTAATGCCATTAAGTTAGCAAAAAACCAAACTCCTCTGGTTTCTGTACCCCAAGTTGGCAAAATGCAGTTAAAACTTCTCCCTACAGAGTCTAAACAAATGCAAAACTGAGAGCTATGCTACAGCACTGTTTCCAGAGAATTTTCTTTCCCTCTACTCCATCCTCTTCTTTGAAGATTGTATATTTCTTATTCCTTTTATGGTTGTAATTGTAAATTTTTAAGTAACAAAACCTATTCTAATACTACTGTGCATTGGTCTGCCTTTAGAATGAAGTAAATATAAATACCTGAGGCACATCAGGTAAACCTGGCACTGCCACTTCAGAGATTTCACTGCCTTCCCAGAATTAGCACCATGCTCTGAGCTGATCTCAGTGGATCTTGTGGCAGTCTCAGAGCAATTCCTATACTTGAGCTATTTTAAATTTTTTTTTAATTTTTTAATTTAATTTTTTAAATTTAAATTGTTTTTTAAATTTTCACTTGTAAAAGCTGATCACTGTAGAAGAACCATTTGACATAAATTTGTAGTGGTGATATCTGACTTAGCTGTGTTGGCCTTAACTGCATCAGGGCTACATCTCGTGTAGTAAATGCAGACCATGTGGATGTACCCAAAATCACTTCTTATTTGCCACTTTGGTAACAACTCTGCAGCTGTAGTATCCCATTTCCTGCCCTGAACAGAACATGGAAGAAAGCATCCAAAGACCCTGAGCTTCAACAATGGATATGCCACTTTGCTAAATATTGTACTTCTAAGGAAATTAATCTTGAGTGTTATTCATGGAATGTTTCTAAAATTTGAGTCACAAGCTCATACATGTAAGGCATCTGGAAGCACTTCCAGGAGGGAGATTTTAAGAACTATAAACAGTGTTATTTAAACAGTACCTGTTTTACTTTTTTCCACTGTAAGAAAAGAAAGAAAATAACCTTAAACTCTTTACATAAAAAATGACTGTAATTGAAAAAGGACTGCTTAAGAATTTGCATGTGATACCAGGAGATTAATCTAACTTTAGTGACTGACAGAATTCCTCCTGGTCAGCACTACCAGAAAAGCCTGTGGCAAGAAAACTTTCTGGCACTGTAGTAAAGAACTGTCAGCAAGAGAAATCACAGAACACTGGATTATGTTTACATTATCAAAACCTAATCAAAGAAATCCTAAAAGAGATAACCTAAGACAGAGACAAATGAAGCAGATTTTCCATCTATTTTCACACTAAACAAATCAGATATGAAGAATTTATTTTCCATTCTGCTGATATGAATGAATTTTAAGTAATTTGCCAAATGCCAGTATCAACATTTCCTATTCCAAGACCAAGATTTCTTGTAATTAATTCCATGGGAGTAGACCTGTATGCCTTTCAAGAATCCATCTGAATGGAAGGACATTTACAGGCACTGCACTAAGTCATTTATCATTTAAGATCAAAACCCAGATTTTATTCCTGCAACAGTAAGCTACACAGCAAACCTGCCTCTTTCTCTTGCTATAAAATAAGCTTATTACAAAACCTTATCAATATACCACCCCTAATTACCAAGCATGCTGAGGGAAAGAACTGCACAGCTCTTGACCAGATCTAGTTTGTTTATCAAAACTAATATGCAGATTATTTTTACCTGTTTTCCTTTGTCCTCTTTGGACACAAAAATGTATTTGCATTTGTTCTTAAAAGAAACCTTTAGAGCTTGTGTTGAGAAGTACTGTGTAACACTTGCCAGACCACCAATGCCAAAAACTCTGCAGAGAAAGAAATGGAACTTTAAAAATAACTAGAGATTTTAAAATTTCCAAAGCTTATACTACACCAAGAATATTGTACAATATCTCTTCTATTTGGTATGAGCTGCAACAAAGGCCTACAATCTTTCTTTTCAGGACCTTTCTTTTTCAAGCACTTGTTTTTGGAAATCCAGATTGATCTTGAAATTTACCAACAGCGTATGAATTTGGTGTTAGCTCCAGAAAAATCTCAAACTACGAGTGAAACATCAGTAACATGAGAAATAGCTCAGATTTTTAACTTCCTTACTTCATCCATTTCTAGGACCAGGGATACCTATGGAAACTGCAAGAGAGCAGAGTAGTTACAGGACTGTGCAGACATGGCTCTCCTGAAGCAGCCTCCCTACGCGTTTTGGCTGCCAGAGAGGGTGCTCCCACTCCATATTAGAGCAATGCCAGATGGCTTATACAGGTATTACAAACTTGGTGGCACTTTAAAAATTACAGTATTCTTCTAAATGAAAGAAAGGGTTCTCCTGGACACCAAGATAAACAGCTACAAGTGCTGCAGCAAAGACTGCTTGCTTTCCTCCACGTTCCTTCTTCCATCTACCAGGAAATCCAATAGCCAAACCTCACATATTTTAGACTTTTAAGAGGTGTAACAGGGTAACTCTCGCATCATCACTTGATTTATACGGGGGAACACAGCTAACACATTACTGATGTGGTTTGTACGCCTCAGACTGAACTACTACTGCTCATCTGCTAGGAACCATAAATCCTGGAGAAAGCTGATTAGCTAAGTCTTCAATCATATGCTTGCACTTCAGGCCTCAGACTTCTGCTGCTTGGAACTAAAGCAACTGCTGAGTGATCAAGACAAGCTGTGAATCACTCTGTGAGCACTGCAAGCCTTTGATTGACTGTTTTAGAGGCACCCCAAACAGTGTCATCTACTAGTGAAAACAAGATCTAAAGATTTGGTCATGAGAAGCCATGAAATTGAATTTGCTTTCCCAAATACTTAAACCTTTTGATCCCATTGTTTAAAATGCAAGTCTAGTATGCATTTTAGGAAAAGCACTCATGACAAGCAAGTAGAATAAAATAATAAAACAAAAGAGAAAATGCATTAAGTAAAAAAAGAATACAAAATTAATGCTCTACTATTCTTTAACAAATATAGATTTTTATTATGAAATTATGAATATAAAATATGCCAAGTCCATGCATAAGTCTTAAAACCACCCTGCCCTCCCCCATCCTTCTTTGTGTCTTCAAAATTGCATTTTAACAAATAAAAGTATTATTTATAGTTAAAACTCATGGAGTCAAGTAAAACATCAGCCACACTATAGTCCTCGAGTGTGCAGGAGAGCAAAAATGATAAGCCATTAGTTTTGTGAGGCTAAGTGCCAGGAATTGTCGAAAAGGTTTCTCTCTGCTTTATTAACACAATGCTACTGAAAACATTCAGTATTTTTCAGGCCCTCAGACGTGCAATATTTTAACTAATTGGAAAACTTTTTTCTTCCTCCATCCAATTTCCATGTTCAGAGAGTACTCTGAGGATCAGCTTACCATTTTATGTTGCATATTGTACACTGAACAGCAGTGAATGCACAAATTATGTGGTGTTTTCATATAATAAAGTTATGACCAGGATAAGAAACAGTGATAGCATATAAAAATAAGAACTTTGGTTCTCTGAAATATTTTTAAGTATTCAACTGATGAGCTCATTAGAATCACCACTGAAGTTTTAAATTTCATTTTAAACTTTTAAACACTGAGCCATACCACAAGGTATTTGATTTTTTTAAAGCTTTTCAAAGATACCCCATGGTGGCACCCAAAGGGAGTTCATTTCCCTTTATATGGGATGCTCTAAAGAATTAACACCCCCATGCAGGATGCCTGAGTGTGCAGGAAGCTCATCTATGTAGCTAAGCCGAAGGACAGTTTAAAGGCCAGTTCCACAGCAGCTTCTGTCACGGAGTCATGGAAACAGACATAACACTCCTGAGGTTTGGGGTGGAGAATGAGTCTCCTGGGGAGAAAAAAAGAAAGAACAAAAAGAAGGTAACCATCACAGGTGCTATTTTTTTCTCCTCAAATGGTAGATTCTAGTTGTACTGTGAGGTTTCAGTAGGGAGTTAAAACAAGCTGCTGTGTAAGACACTTGGCAAATTTCGGTGTCTGTCCTGCGTTACTTTACCTCTTTCAATACGTTGGATTTTTAAATCAAGCTATTCTCTACTCAGTTTTTTTCAGGCTGTGTAGAGAAAAAAATCTCCCGGTTTTCAGGATCTTCTGTGGTACTGGTCTGTCTGGTCTACAAGGTGAAATCAAGGTCCTTGGGAGCAAGCCCCAGGATTCATGTATTTACTGATTTTTAAACTTAGTAACATCTGGGTAGTTACATTCCCACATATTAATCCAATGAGCTCTTCTAGGGAAAGAGCTAAAATAGAAAAGCTGTTAATACCTGTGCATAACCTTGTGTAGCATTATAATTATTTTTCAAAAGATACCAACAGTAGCATAAACATTTTTTAATATTTTAATTAAATATTTTAATTTTTCCCACACAAACTGCAACTATGTACATTCAGGGTGGGAAACAATTTTTTTTTTTTCTCTTTAAACATCTTCCTTCCCAAAGGAAAAGCCTCTCCAGTAGTTATAACTGTTCACCTCACTTGTTTGTATCACTGACTCAGCAATTGTTAAAGGTGGAAATTCACACCAATGCAACTTCCCAGTCCCCTTAAATTAAAGCTATCTCAGTCACTCAGCTCAAGTATTCCTGTGATGTGCTACAGTTAAATTTATCTTTAAAGAACACAGTGGCACAGTCAAAATGAAAAACTGGAGGTGAAATTTTTCTATAAACTTACCCCACAACCCAGTAGTTCATTGTTGGTGGTGGTTTCTTCTGGTCAGTCCAGTTTTCAGGAGAGCACTCAAACAGAAGTCCATGTTCTCTTACCAGATCTGGGTCCTCAGCTGCCTTACTCAATTCTGAAATCCCACTGCCTGCCTTTTTCTTTTTCTGTAAAATGACTGGTGAAATGTTAGTAGAGAATGAAGCATTCTGACATAAACACGAGCAAAGATAACCATGTGATTTCTTCAGGACTCTCTGATGGATGATACTGCTGTCAAAAAGCCAGGCTTAGAACAACTAACTTGCTCTCATGATTCTTTTCTCCACTGTTTTTTTACTTTGGCATCAAAAGGCTTTTCCATTGTTACACAAGCTGGAATTAGACACATGCTCCCTTTTTTGACTTTTTTTCCCTTCTAGTTAAACACTGTTTTTCTAAAAAGACATCTGAGATACTACAGGTCTTTAAAAAAGTGTGTTTCAACAGCTAAAGCTCTCACCTTTCCTCCTCTGTGTGCCTCCCTAATTAAGAACTGTGATAGTAAGAGTCTATTGAATAAACTTGGCCAGGCAGGAATTTCTTTTTGTAAATGAACAGCTGAAGCACTTTGCTCAGAGCATTTTCTGACTCTTAACCAGTACAAGGACATAAGAGCACAGAAAATAAAGACATTTTTGTGTTTTCTCGAGCTTTTAGAGCTCTGTTTTGTACAGAGCTTTTGAATAAACCTTGCAAAAGTTCCAGCTCATCTGTGGATCTGCCAGGGAAACTCCTGCTACAATCAGTTGGTTCGAAGATGAAAGAAAAGGTTTTCTTAGGAAACAACTCAAGGAACTTCTGTCTGCCATATGCAGAAGCAGAAACCACATCGTTCAATCTGCCTACAATATTGAAGGTGTGGGGGCTGAAGATCTGGAAAAGATGGTCAAAACATTGTATTTTGGGGTTTAAAACTACAGAGCTTACTTTTGCTCAATTTAAGATTTATTCGAGATTCCTGTACATGTTTAGAAGTTTAATTGTGAATTTTCAGTTGTCAGAAAGTGAGGCTAAATTAATTATTCATCAGTTTACAGTAACTTTGCATTACTGGTGCAGTTCTCTGAATCCTAAACCATAACAGTATTTACCAGATGACAAAGAATATGCAATATAATAGTACATTTCTGTATTTGATTTTTTTGTCATGCACTATGAACAAGGCAATTTTCTGGTTATTCTTTTACATTCTCCTTGTGCCATAATACAGCCTGCCAATTTCAGCATTAATTGCTGGAGCCAATGTGCAAAAGACTACCCCAAATTTCACTGAAAGAGATGCGTTCATCAGTTATTTCTGATTCTCAGAGCAGAATGAACTCAATTTTATGGCTTCAACTATAAACTGTCTATTTAATGGCTGTAGCCAAAGGCAATTGACAGTAAGAAATACTCATTTATTCTCTCTGCTTGCTTTTGGGTTTCTGCATCTCCCAACAGAAATGCCCAAAATACATGGCTCATTGCCAAAGCCCTACTCAGTCAAACCCCAGTGTCATGTGACCAATCCACCAAATCAACACATATTTTTAACACTTAAAAATTCCTAGATTTACGAGGCACATGGGTCTAGCCAGAAATGACTTCTTCAGTAACATCAAAGAAACATTGAGAAAAATTATATATATTGTTATTTGCAAACTTGCCTTCATTCAACTTGTACTGTTATTTCCCCTTTTCTCACTTAACTCACTTGAATTGTCACTTTAGGATCTAAAAAATACAGCTGACAGACGGTATTCCACTTTGGTTTAGAGTCTGCAGACATGCAAATACAGCTGCTCATGTACCACTGAAATAATGAAGTGAAAACAACCTTGAAATACTGAGTTGAGAATGTGATTGGACAAAGAGAAATCCAAGTTTCCCTACCTCTTTCCTCATGGACTGCTGGAAAATGGAACGAATTGAAAGGCAGCACTGGTAGAAATTCTCAATTAACTGGGGGTGGATGGAGCCACCGAGATGTGCTACTTCTTTGTGAGTTGGAGTAATAAAGATTCCTTGCATCGTCTCCAAAGACAGATAGTGGAAGAGGGTATTCTCAGGACCAGATGTCAACCTTAAAAATATTGGAGAATTCATTTAATTAAAAAATATAAAATAATTTACAACTTCTGTTTCTTAAGACAGAATTGTTTTTCTAGCTACAGTAGAGTACAAAATGGATGCAGGCATTCAAAAGGTTCCTATCTCTACACCAAGGAAATCCTGCTAATTTTGACTGTCAATTTAAAAAACCAACAAATTAAAAACTGTGGTACACTTGTGTTCTCAAGAGATGTCTCCAAAAAAGAAAAAGGAAAGAGAAATAAAAGCTTTGTTCATTGTACACCTACCTAAAGGCAATAGGGAGGCACAAGGTTTGGATATGTGTGGTCCAGAAACTTCTGTTTGAAATTCCAAGGTCACACAGATGTGGGATGTGTGCACAATACTGACAAATTATTCAGAAACATTTGTCTTTCATCGTATTATTTCAAATTTTAATGTTTAATTAAGCTCTCAGTTTAACAGATTCACTTCTGATAATCCTTGCATAACAAAGCTTTGGTTGGAATAAAATAATGTGGGGACTTCTGTGATCTGTGCATATTAAAAAAAAAAATCCAAGCATGGCCTAAAAAATGAAATACTTAATAAAAAATAATTTCTTACTTGATAGAATTAAGAAATTCTGTATCTTTCTCGGAAGGGTTCTTTTTAAGGTTTCCTGAATGCAATGGGTTTGGCAGAGTGTGTTTTCTCCTAGTGGCCTGAAAAACAAGCAGATAGATGAACTAACAGAGAACACACAGCTAAAGAAAGAACAAAATCAAACCAACAGAAAGAAGATGACAATGTAGCATTTTTAATAAGGCCCAAACAGTTACATCAGTTTATATAAATGTATTTTACAGCCTATTTTAGACTAAACTTGGTTAGAAGCAGTTGTACAACTGTACAGCAATTAGTTTTCATTGGTTATTTTGGAGATATTCTCCGATTATAGCTACTTTTTTTTTTAACACAGCTGTGCCCACTTCAGTCATGTGAAATCCCCAAATATTTACAAGCAATGATAAAATAAAAAAGTGTGATGGTTTTGAGGCTGACTCAGAGCTTCCCAAGGCAACAGAAGTATTTTCTACTGAGTTCAAGGACTGTATTCTTTTATAGTGTGCTTTTTAAAAGTTACCTTGAGTTTGAACAAACTGCCCTCTCCCCTAAGCCCCCCAGAACTTTATCAATTCTCTCTGCCTCTGTTCTCTGACCTGCTCCACCACAGGCTGTGGATTGGTGCTTTCCTCTTCCACGGGCCCTTCGCTGCCCTGCTCGGCCCCTCCGCTGCTCCTCGTGGGGCTCTGCTTCCGTGTGCTGAGGGAGGAGTCCCCGAAGAGGCTCCTTCTGCTCCCCGGAGTGCTCACTGCTTTGCAGGAATTCTGCAGCTTGCTTAGGATGGGTGAGGTGCTCAAGCTGTCCAGCCTGTCCCGTGCTGCAGGAAGGAACCAGTCAGCACAGGCTAAAGGTGGAATGGAGGGAGAATCCAGCCTCTCCTCTATGCTGGCGTCTATTCCTTCCAGCTGCAGTATGGTTGCCTTGACCTGATCTACGTAGATACAGTCTGGCCCTGGATGCCCAATAGCTTTGGATGCACAGCCCCCTGCCTCCAGCAGGACACACAGCACGAAGTGTCTCTGTAAATACAGAGGATGCAAACGTAAAAGATTGCTTACAAACTCATCAGCTGTCTGCTTTAAAGAAAGTCCACATTTCAAAGAACAGAACCAGACATTTCTGACATGAGTTGTCTGAAAATGTGAGATCATGAAGGTAGAAACATTTTCAACTGAAGTGAAAAGGCATAAAAATAATGAGAATTTATATTAAACTTTGCAAGCTTTGCAGATGTATAAATAATGCTACTCTCTGGGAAGTTCTATCCCACAAGACAGCTACAATTTGAGTATTTTGCAAAATTACCCAGTGAAAGGCATGGAAAGTGTTGATCTTGGTGAACAGCAGACAACTCACAACAGCAAAAGAGAGCCTCAGAGAACAGGCATGCTGCAGCTGTTATCTTACCAAGCCAACTATCAGTAAGAAATATCTTGCTTCAGGTTCCCTGTATCCTGTCAAACTTGACTCTTCACATGGCTGGAGGTGATGCTGTGGGAACACTTCTCGCCAAATCACCAACTGCCCAATCCTCTGCTCCGCTGCCAGGGGTAACAGACAGTAATGCCGGCAGTAGAAACCCACATCAACAAGGTCTTCCTTTGGCAAGTGATTACCAATCAAGTAACCCTTTAATTAAACACAGAAGAGGGAGCGTGTTCAGTGAGAAATACACCACCACCACGTGGCACTTCAGAGTACTTTTCATACAGAGATATCCCTGCTCCACGTGCATTGAGATCCTAAAGTTTCTGGCCACAGACTTTCCTTTTGGTGTACAGTTGTACAACAGACAACACTGAGATTTTGCACTACATCTAAATAATCAAAACACTAAACAAAAAAACCATCAGCATATATGCAAGTTACCAAAGGCAAGCTGGGCCTTCCCAGCCTGCAAAACTGCTACAGTGTTAAGGTGCTTGAATTCTCATTTAATTCCCTCTCCAAAAATAGTGTGCTTTTACTGGAATTAATACAATTTCCAAAGAAGATCCACAGAATAACAGTGGTGCCAGCACTAAGGGCTTCACAGCTGAAGTGCTGTCATGGTAGATACTGTGCAGTTCCACTTCTCTCATAACACTCCCAGCACAAAGAACAATTGCCTGATAAAATCCTTAAAATGCAAGTTTTCTTACAGCAAAGGCTGTTACCTTCCTCTTTATACTGTTGATTGCACTGTCTATATTTACCAAAGATAAATAAAGTTATGAATGAGGCCAAAGTGAAAAAAAGCTGTCAATACAATTTCTCAAGTCTTGGATTTAAAGACAGATTAAAAATAGAGAACCTGCTGTAAAAAAATGGGAATGAACAAAAGAGTTCCTATTAGAATATCCTACAGTCTCAGTTAAACTGACTCTTATTGCTTTCTTATTACTGTCTTTCCAATCCTTGGATTGTACACCAAGAAATTCCAGTGTTAAAGAAGTATTTTTGTTCTTACTGTTCATACAGTACGTATTTCCCAACACTGATTTTTTTCTGTTATGGTGTTTGAGTTTTAGGGCTGTTACTAGAAATACATGCTTAAACCAGTCATATGTTCATTTCAGATTTGTGAGATTCTGAAAGACTAAATTAGATTTCTAGATGCATTTTCCTAATCTTTAGGCCTTAATCATTAATACTACCTTGTAAAAGAGACAAGAGCCCAGAATCACATACAATCTTCTCATGTCATAATAATCTTCAGACTGTTGGAGGGAAAAAAAAGCACTGTATAATTTTTAATTCAGCATTTTTATTTTATTTACCAATTGCAAGTGAACTAATTCTGCTCAATTGTAATCAATGTATTATTTAACACTTTCATATTTCACCACCTCTTATTACCAGTGCAGCAGTTAATACCGAGCAGTTAAGGGAAATACCAAGTTTTTAGCCTTCATCATTGAATTTCGTGTCATTACAATTTTCTCTAAAAATTTCAGCTCAAAATAACTAGTTTCCTATTTAATTATTCTGTGTTCATAAACTATTTTTGTTAGGATATGTTCATTCTCACAGTTAATAGCAAACTAGCTTTTAGCATAACTACTGACACCAGGGGCCCTCCTAGAGTAAAACTTAAAGCATTTTTTTCTAGTCTTTGACATTTTACCCAAAAGATACCCATTCATTCATTCATCTTTTAATGCTCAGTGCTCTCCCATTAGTAGCACTATTTTTATACGGATATACTGTATTTTAAGTAGGTGGAATCAATTTCTGTGCAATTAACTGTAACTTATAAACACTGAGTTCTGTAAATAATCATCCAGGTTGTTTAGTGCAGGGATTCTTTGGAATAGAAGTTTAAAGTAACTGTTGTGGAATGTGAGCTCAGGAGAGCTCTTTCATTACAAAGTAAAGCTGAATGGTCAATCTGGTTACACCTTGCACAGCCACCAGTTACTTAAGCAAATTACTATTACCTCCTTTAACAGTAGTAAAAATAAGTAGAATTTGTAATTGCTTTCTGTAAACTGGAAAATTAAATTCTGATTCATAGATGTTTCCAAGTTTACTCACAATTGCTTGAGAAGGAGACAGTTATTTACAGAAAGATGAAATGTAACAACAATCATGTCTGTTGAAATTAGCGTTTTTGTAGACATCATCCCATGGACTTCAATTATATTAAATAATGGATTTTCAGTGACTAATCCTATAGGATTATAATATGTTAAAATATTAAGCATGGAGAGAAATTCAGGATAAACTGCTTTGACTCCCACTTGATTAAAAGAAGTTGATGGATTTTGAAAATAGTGTTTGTTTAAACCACTGAATGTGACAACAAGGAGATACCTGCAATACAAACAAAAATAAAATGTTTACCAGCTCTGCAAAGTCAGCTGCTTCCAGATCACTCAATGCTGTGTCAATTTCCATCTGAAACATTCAAAACCCACTTTTTAATAGAGATTTCCAACACAATAATTTCCAATAATAGCACAGCTTGCTCTGTCTTGCTCGTCTCAGACTGGGTTTCACAAGTAAAAAGCGAGTGGATAAACATCTGCACCTCTTTTTTATTAGTAACATCCAATATCAAGAACACCTGGAGATACCAGACTGAAGAAAAATCCTTCCTAATTGCTGTCAATTCCCCTGTTCTTTGGAACTGTACAATTTCTCTGCTTGTGTGCCTGCTGACCCCAGTGTTTGGTACAAAGGAGATGTCACTCTTACTTTCAGTGTGCTTTAAAACACGAGGTCTAGAGACAAACATGGCTCACTACTGCATCCAACTGAGTTATCAGAAAGATCTTTTATCCAATGGGTTTAAGTTTTTTGTCCCTATGGAAGTTGCCAAAACTCTCTCACACGTTATTTTTGTTCTACTGAAACTGCTTTAAGCTTCCTTATTTCTCTAACTGCAAGAGCTGTTGGTTAAATCAAGTTTTACTAAGAGTACTTTCCTTAGTCCTAGGCACTGAAACTCATGACATAAATGTGCTGCTTAATGAAAAGAACCTAAATTCCATAATTACAAACTTCTTGGGCTGTGCTAACAGGCTGCCTCTAATTGAAATACAGCCAGTTTTCAAACAGAGAAATGTCAGCAAGCCTGTTGGCACTCAACAACTAACCAGCCTCTCAGCTTTTCCTCGGTCAAAATTTAAATGGCTTTCTGCCTGAAGAACTGACATTTTTAGTTTTATAGTCCTTACAGAATATAAAGATCTTCACCAAAACGCTAACTGGAAATGTCATCTTCTGCAACAGCAACAGTTCTCTGGCAAATGTGAATGATCTCAAAGAACTCTGGAAAGTCATGTCTGTGTTGTAAGTATCAGCAATGCTGTTTTCAAAATCCCTTTAACACTTACTATTTTATAAGAAAAAAGCAGTCTGCAAGCTAAACTGGAGACCAAAGTGCAACAGAGTCTCTACAGAAACTTGAGAGACAAAAAAAAGCATGGAAAAAACCCCAACAACAAATAGTAAAAAAACTACAGGGCAAGGTGGAAAGAACTAAATAATTGTCAGTCTGTGACTAAAGATAAAGGAGAAGACAAGTCTCCTTTAGAGGAGAAGAGGGAGAAGGCCACACTAGCAAAGAGAAATCTGTTTATAACTTGTAACACCCCTGACAACTCTTACTGAATCATGGCAAACCTGAAATCATTCTGCAAACCCTGTCAATAGTAAATTGAGAGACTTTAACCCTTCATCCCTTTCCCCCCAAACACTCCCATGAAAATTATACACTGAGGTCTTACTAAACATAAAAATCAGAAATGCAGGAAAGTCCTAGTTAATGCTATCTTCAAATAAAGACCTATAAATTACAGAATTATGCCACTGCAGAAGAAAGGTAATTTTGAACATCCAAACTTGGGCCTTTCCCAGAGCCATTCTGAGAAGCAATTCTAATTTTCCATCAGGCAGCCTCGAAGTTCAGTGAGTACAAGGTTCTTTCCTTTTGTTGTTGTTGCTGACGAAATAAGTTTGGATAATGGAGTTTATGGTCAGCTCAGATTAGAATAATATTCTAATAATTAGAATTAGCCTTAACTATGTTATCTACGAACTTACAAATATTTTGGGTCTCTCCATGAAAGAAAACTCTGAATTTAAAATTTCCCAGCTGTTTTATTTGCAATAAATCACAGTAGATACTCATTAAAAAAACAAACTCTACCATGACAAAAATAACATATTTTAAACTGGAGTCACAGATATTAAAGTAATGAAAGTGAGGTTTACAACTGGCAGCTATAATGTTATTTACTATGACCTACCAGTTGTCTTACTCCTGCTTAAAGCACAACTTGGTTTCTAACATGGAGGTAACCTGGCCCAGTGAAATGGTGCAGAAAAGCTGTGCCTGTCTGGTGTCAACGAATGACATGTGGGTATTTATTATGATTTTGCAACAGCCATTTAGATCTCTCCTAAATTATGAGCAATACATGGGCTTCTAGAATAATACTTCCTGCCTGCCAAAATACTTCAATGGTCAAAATCAAACATACAGCTACATACCAGGGGCTGCTTTGCATATACTCTTCCTAGATAACTCTGAAAGTCACCAAACTACAAAACTACAAACTACATTCACAATGGCAATCCTATGGGAATGATAGTGTAGCTCCAAACTTGAATTTTATAGGAAAATGGATGGTCTGGGATGGGCAAAGCACTTGGGTAAATCACACACTAGCAGCAGAAGACAGCTGCATGGACTTTTTGGCCTCTCCTGCACAGGTTTTCCTAGAGAGATGTGAGAAGGATGTCCTTGCTACCTTGATGTCCTGAGGCAGTGTCAGCCAGCGCAGGCCTGGGAGGCTGTCTAGGAACAGGGCACTGCAGGAATCCTGGTGCTGAGCACTGGGGCTGGCACTGGACTGGAGCCTGGCAGGATGAAGGGCACGCTGGAAGAACAGGTTGAAAAAATGATCCAGGCGAGAAACATTTTCCACCTGGCAAAAAGCACTGGACAAACATGAACTCCAAGTTAGAATAACACCGAGAAATTTGCAGCTTGTTTCTATAACCCTCAGTGCTACACAAGTCTCTTTGCAGCACGATGCTACACTTGGATGTATTTTTAACAGGAAAAAAACCACTAGACTGATACCCAGGCAGTACCTACAAATAAAGAGCAAACTAAACCAGTATGGTTTAGTTCATAGTAGATGTCTTAGAGCAATTTAAGACGAGTGAAACATCAATCTCATCCTTTCGGAAACTGAGATTTATTCTTTATCTTTCTCTATGGCATACACATATTAACCCTGAATTAAATGCAAGAATATGACTAAATCCACCTGGGCAATTTTATTTAAGTAAAAGTCAGACTGAAAATCTCCTGGGTGATTTCCAAATGAAGAGAAAGACACTCACTCTGCCAAATGGAGTTGAGAAGTCCAGAGTGTTTACTCTGTTAAAAATGTAACACTGATACACACATATGTTTTACAGACACAGAGGATAACACTTGCAGAGTGCTGCTGACATCCACAGTGACTTAGATGATGGGAATGATTTAACCTAATCAAGGACAAAACTTTCTGAAGTAACAAAGACTGCTTAAACAGTGTCTTACTACTGTTAAGACTGAAACCAAAAAGCAAAAAGAACGGAATTCTGGTTTTTATACAACTGTAAAGGAAGATGCAAAGAAAATCCCTGGAAACATTAAAATTAATTCTACTATTTGTCTTTTTCAGTGAGCACCAATGAAATATGAGTGACTGAAAAGAAAATATTTTTGAAAGAACTCACCTGTCCAAAGAACTGTACATGAATGTCAAGGTCCTGACAACATCTTCAATCATGTTCCTCAGCTGAGAAAGTGGCACACTAACAAATAAAAATTAAAACATACAGCTATGGTTACAACATCTTTACCATGAATAAGCAGTCCTCCTAGAACGTGTAAAATATGTAATATTAGTGATGTTATTCAGCAGTCTCTGCAAAGTATTTGAGTTTACCAAATCCTAGAATATCACTCTTTTCTAACTTACATATATATCTGGGATTTTATTCTCTTCAGAGGAAATGAAAAAGAAACTGCAACAATGGATATATAAAAGATGTGAATAAAGTCAATCAAAATAGTGGAATCACAGGTATAAAAACTAGTTACAGTAAAAAGAGTATGCTTTAAGCCCTCCCTTTCTTGCCTTTTTTGTTAGAAAAGTACGATTTGAGGACACAAAATTTAAAGGAAAACAAAACCTTTCATTTGAAACTCACTTTTCTTCAGGAAGGCCAATTACGAGCAACTTGTCAGATTCTTTCCAGTAAACAACTTGAACCAGTTTGTCACATAAGAAAAGGGAGGAACTAGAAAAATGAAACCAGAAGTATTTCTGTTAACACGATGAAGTTATAAAGGAGTTGAAAACCATTTCACTGAACTAAAAATCCTAGTCACTGCTACCCACTACAAAGAAATTCCCCCAAATCAATGTACATCCAGGCTGAGCAGTCCAACTTCAGGCATGCTGTTGTAGTTAAAGTGTTAACTGCCTTAACAGGTTGAGTTGCTCTGTTTTGTCTAGAACTTGATGCATGACCCATGTTTGCTGTACATCTATGTATAAAGTAATAAAACAGTAATTACATTTCAAATGCTTTTACCTGATAATCTCGGTACCAGTAACACTTTCCAGTATGTCAGACAGTGTGAGAAATATCCCTCTCACACTTTTCAGTTTTTGGGATGCTTCAGATATGGGGTACTGATAAAGAATTTCTTGCTGTGAAGAAAGTTAGCTGTTAGTTAAGCAAACCAAAACCAAAACCCCTCCAAAAAATCCCCACAGAAACCAAGATACTGATCTTTTTTTTGTGGTAACGGGGTTTTTTTAAACATGAAATCTTTTATCATATCCTTTCATATGATATTGAAACAAGCAGTGTGCTGCATGGGCATACTGGAAAGTTCTAAAATGCACATGAATGTTTCTGACAGTTTTAAATTCTCTATTTTATAGAAAAGCATCACTTATTTAGAATCATCATTACATGGAGAAATGTAAAATGACAAACAGTGCGATCACTGCATTTAGAGCTTTAAGTACACAGTTAATATATCTGATGCCAAGAGGGAGGAAGAAATCCTTTACTGTGAAGGTGCTGAGGCATTGGCACAGGTTGCTCAGAGAAGTTGTGGATGCCTCATCCCTGGAAGTGTCCATGGCCAGGTTGGATGGGAAGTGGAAGGTGTCCCTGCCCATGGCTGTAGGGTAGGAACTGGATGATCTTTAAGGTCCCTTCCAACCAAACCATTCTGTCATTCTCTGATTCAAGTATTTGTACAGTTCTTTCAATATTCAAATTCTGACTTAAATCATCATCAGACATACAGCTCTTCAAAACTGACATAAGAATATGAAAACTCCAGTCTCTCTGTATAACCCTACCTAGCTGCTTTACATGTATAGTATAAAACATAACTGATGAATATGCTCAAATTTTAAAATACACCATTAAGATTTCTCACAAAACATCCGACCAGCATACTCTTATACAAGCTATCTTGAAACTAAAGCTCCATAGAGATAAATATTTGTGAAGTTGTTTTTCTTTTTCTAACAGTGTTTTAAAAATAATTTTTATGCAAGTACTTTCAAAAATTTTGTATTATTTCAGCAACCATAAAAATACAGTAATAAGCAAACATGATTCCACCTCATTTATTGCTTTCTGCCAAATAATGATGGGCCAAAAATAACGCATGTAATATTAAGCATATCCACCACCAAGATTATAGTTAATTATCCCTCTACACAAACAAACGAAACCCAGGCATGATTAACTTCCCTGTGTATGTCACTAAGCACATTAAGCCAGTGCCAACGCCCGTTGGAAAATTTTCCTTCATCAAGACTAAAAGAATGCAAAGTTTCATTACAGAAGGACCTGACAAACTCTTCATTCATACCCAATTTAACTAACTCCATAAATACTCATTAGTGACAAGGATCTTTTTTTCTGGAGTCAATCCCTCAACTGAAGAAACCCTGCTCTTTCTAATTACAGCACTGCAAAGGGCTAGAAAGAGCCTTTTCCCCCCTCCTCACTATGAACTGGGGCCTTTACACAAAATTTGTTTGTGAATTATCTGAACACATTCACAGGGAAAGAAAAGCCAACTGTAACGAAAGGGCAGAGCTGTTATCATGTATGGATATAGTGATTTAGCAAGGGCCAGGACATGCCACCAGATCAGCTGTCTCCAAAGCAAGCCCAAAGGTCACAGGCCAGTGACAATGGAATTAATAAATGACAAGTAGCTCATTTCTTAAAGTGTAAATCCTCCCTCGACCCAACCCCCCAAACCTGAACAGACTCTTCTAGTAACAGTAGGAAGAACATCAACGTTATTCCTTTTAAGACATGCTATCACCAAAACCAGGTCAAACACAAAGATGTTAGTGTTGTACACTGCTACAAATAAGGTATAATTGTAATATCCACCTTAAACTAAAATATAAACCCAGGCAGGATTGACCTTACTCACTGAGAAACTGTTGCCATAGGGACACCCCCCACAGGCATACACACATCCCAAATGATTGCCAATACTACTTCCCTGTATAGCTGAGCAGACAGAGCTTACAAGTCTTAAAGCTCATTAATTCTATTTTAGGTGCCAAAAGCGCACAAGTGGGAGAATTATTTACAAGTTCTAGTTGCCATAGTTTACACAGATGTGATCTGCATACTGTGCCTCCTCTGGATATGGGTAAAGCAGCTTATTAAAGGATCATTTATTTTTATTGTGCAGGATGGCTTTGGTGTACCATAACTTCACTACTCATTTAAAGTACTGTTTAAATAAAATCTGGGACAGTACATCTACAGGATAGAAGTTGCTTGAAGTTCAGAAAATGAAATTAAAGACAAATGCCTTAAAGAAGGCAGCATTCTTTTGTAAGTAAATGTTATAAAGAGCTTGATTATATCAGCAAAGAATCTCTCAACATATTTGGGGCTGCATAACAGCCAAGACTCCTCAGGAAACAATTATTCCATGTTGTGAAGGGACAACAAGGGCATTACAATCCCTCTTTTACCTCTGCTCAATGCTCAGGATTAATCCCGTTTCTTGGGAGAGTGTAAAGAAACAACGGGGCAAGAAAACAAGAGTCAATTTACTGTGAAGTGCAGGAATTGCAATCAGGCATTTACATGTGTCAGAGAGGAGCTAGAGGCCCTGAAATTATTTTTTTTAATATTTCATAAAGTTTACGTGGTCAAGAAAACACTGGTCTTCAAGTCTACAGCAACTGTCCATAAGTGTTCTATCCATACAACACAGCAGTCTTGGACTACTACATATTACGGTATCATGGAATTTTCTAGGGTTCTCCCCAGCCCTGTCTCAAGAAAATAAAATTGAAGTCCACTTTGTGTAGCTGAAACACTTTTTCTCTATTACACATCACCAACAGAACGTAGACTTGTACCAGTTGAAAAACAGTATAAATAAAGGAAAGGTATTGCAATCTAAAGAAAGCAAAATGTTTTCCTTCTGCTCCCCACTCCATCACTGTCCTGTCATCCCAGTCCCTGGGGACTGGAAAAACCTATGCTTTGTTTGACGTCTCCTCACCAGCAATAATATAAGATCACTGGGACACAATGCTAAATTTGAGAATTCACACAAGGGGAGAAGAGTCCTTTTCGAAATGTCTGTTCCTAAGAAGTCCACTTTGTTCACTTGTCATTTCCAGACTGGGCAAGAGGCCAACCTCAGCTCTGCGTCCCTGTGTGAAGAGGAGTATTTGTAGCTATGGCTACGTCCTGAACAACATCTACACAAACTTACAGTGGCTTACATGTACACTGGCAAAATTTTCCTGAAGAACACAAAAAGGAAAGAGATGTGAAAGGAAGCTTCACAGGACAAAGGAGAAGTACTTCAGAGCTCTAAAATGCTGCCCAAGCAAGAATCAGCAGCTGCCTGCTAACAGCAGACATGCCAGAGCCCTCTAAGAAAAGACACATTAGCATTTCAAAACAGGAGGAGCCAGACAGATTATGGATGTGGACTGCCAATAGCTCCTGCTGGATGGAATTTTTTGACTAGGCAGATCTCGTAATTCAAACTGGAGAGGCGTGTTGAAAACATCCCGGTGAGCATCCGAGAGACAGCTCGGCACTGGGGCACGCACCTCGGCTGTGCAATCACCACCCTGGCCTGCTCCTCACCTGCTGCTGCTCAGCAGCGCTCAACTGAGCTCAAGTACAATTAAAAGTCTGTCAACAGTGTTCTGTTTCTTCCCCCCTGGAATTCCAGGCCTTATTTCTGCCAAAATGGGTATTTTACGAATGATTCACAACTCCAAACCATTAGCAGGATTTTTTATTTATCCTTTCACATCAAATGTCGTAGCAGCTACTGTGGCCAGTTGTTACCTTTCAGCTCAGCGTTATTTAGTCAGCCACGTACCTCATCCTTGGACGTCTCAGAGTCCAGTTTCAGCGTGAGGAACATGACAATGTGAGGCACATCCTGCACAGCCTGCTGGAGGTCCAAGCTGTCCTCTCCCCACAGGAGCCGAACCAGATTGTTCATACTTGACTGCGCCTGTTTGCTCCTTTGCTGAGAAGTTCCTTCGGGCTCAAATACTGAGGTTTCAAATGTCAGTTTAACCTATTAAGGTAATTAATTACTGTGAAAACGAGGCTGTACTTACAAGTGCATTCCAGTATCAGATGAAACAGATGCAGCTTGAGCCCTTTAAGAGGTCAGGTTTTCTCAGCCTCAGCTTTACTGATGAAGATGTAAGCATATAAAATTCCTGCTGTTTCAAGAAAACCAATTATACATTCAGCATTACATAACCATCTATTACAAAGGACAAAGCCAGCTATTACATGCTCTATGAACCATGCGAGTAAGCATGTGGTTTGCTGTGTTTTCATACTTAATTCTTATGGTTTTGAGAATGGAAAAATACACTTACTGCTCTGGCTTTGTTTGAACACAAACCCCATTACTGTGCCTTTGAAACACACACAGTATTTGACTTCTTTCAAAATGTCAGCAGTTTCCTAAGTACATATCCTGAAGGCTCTTTCTTGAGCATTTCTTTGCCATTTTGAGTGCACTGACACATTTGCACAGGGAAATCCATTTAAATTTACATTGGGCTGCAAAAGTCTGTTAAATTGCCACAGTAGCAACTCTTTCAATCTTCCACCTTCATAAGGGTTTTGTTGCTGCATTTAACAATTTACACGACTACCAAGTAGCATTAAAATTGTTTACATCCCTTACTGTGCTATGTCCTCAGAAGAAAAAAGATCAAAACACAAACAGAACATCCTCTCTTAAATAAAACTATGAAAGTTTAGATGATAAAGCTTATTTTGCCAAAAAATTTTATCATGTTTACTGTCCCTTATTTCTCAAATAAATTAAACCCCAGGAATTTTAGAATAAATGCGCTTTTCCCGACACACAAGCAGCACATAATCCAAACTTGATGCAGAAATATGTTTCAAAATCTGCTTTACAGAACTACTTTTTTAAGCCCTGACTTACAAAAATCATGTTTGTTAGTTGTCTCAGCAGTGACATAAGTGATTTTTTCGTTTTCTGTGAATGAACACATTATCCAAAGTATGAAAGGAGGAGATGTGAGAAACACCTACCTCTTGACTGAGCATAAAGTTGTAATTTCCAAGGAGAAAAAATTCATTTATCTTCTTGGATGAAGATGTATTTGGTGTAAGTAGGCTTGCTCTTAGTTCCCCCTTCCACATGCTTTTACTCAAGACTGTTTGTCTGCCTTGAAATACCTGTAACACGCCTAATTGACTGGGAAGTTCTGAACATAACACATCACACCAAATCCTGCTTCTTTGCTAAAATCAGTGACAGTTTAGCCTGAGGACTGATGCAAAAAAATCCATTTATATTTTGCCAGTTGTGATAAATTTTGAGAAGGCCAAGCAGAGGTAATTCATACATTTAAAACCAGATATTTTTTGTTAATTGTCTATGTGTGTACACATACTTCAAGAGAGGGGTGCCAGCAAGAAATAATGATGCTTTAAAACACCCACTGACTGTCAGACTAGCTTGGAGAGAAGTGCCATCGTCAGCTCTTACAGCTACATTTGTGTCCCTGGCTGCCACCTTCCCCTTCCACTTTACTCCCTCTCCTAACACTTTCCATTGATTTTCTCCTCTCCTATTTGGGCTGCTATCAGCCTTTTTTCTCTTTTCTCTTCCTCTTCCTGGTACAGCACTGTTCTCCTGTCCTGTACTACCCCTTTCTTTTCTGACAGTAACTCATCCCTCGCCCTCTCCTCATCAGTTCAGTTTTGATTCCTAACACTGCACATGAACAGGGCTCGAGGAGCAGGAACACTAAGAAGCAGCTGCTTTCCAAGACCCAGTAACTTGATAGCTGACAGTTTCATAAGAGTATGTTTTCTTCTCCAGCATTCTGAGACTCGGTTCTGTTTTTTTGTCACGCCATCTGCATATATTTCCGAACATTTTCCTCATACCCTGTTTAACTTTTTACAGATTTCCTCAAGGCTCAATAGTTATTTCTCTTAACTTCTACTGCATCTTGTCTGTGGACATTTACTCATGACACTTAGGCTACAGTCTCTACACTAATGACACACAGATGTCATTCTTGCTGCAGTCTATCTTTTAGTCTCTCCACTTCTTAAAAAAACAAACTCTGTCCTGTCTTAGAGACACAACCATACGATCCTCCAGGGAAGAGCTCAGAACAAACTGGACTGACCAGCACTTTAATTCTCTTTCAACCTGGAGTCGTCCATGCTGCCTCCCACACAACTGTAATAGAAAAGGACCAAGAGACTGCATTTCTACATATCCTAAAAAACTGGGTTGGTTTGTTTGTTTGTTTTTTGTGGAGAAGAGATGAATCTCCATCCTGAGCTGATCTGATTAAATATGCACCGGATCTGATTAAATATGACTACTGAAGTCCCCTTTTATAAGTACTGACTGCGAAACCTTCCACAGCTCTGATTTCATTTCTCCTGAAGAAAAACAGTTCAATGCACAACAGGAAACACCAAAGAAAATGACAAGAAGAATGGGAAAAGCATTAGTATTCCATTCTATGTATCATGCACGCATTCTCAATACTTAGAACAGTTCTCCAAAAGAATTGAATCAAATGGCAAGAAGGTGTCAGGAACAGCAAACCCTGAGGGACATGGATCATAATTTTCTGCTTAGGAAACGTAACAGAAGTGGAACATGACAGAGCTCTCCACAGCCATGGAAGGATAAGACATGGACAGTTAACTTTTTCTCATAACACAGGAACATGGGGGTATGACATGCACTTGATTAGATGGCAATTTGAAAACCAATGATAATTAACATAATACAAATCAATTACATAAATCACTGCTCCAGGATGCTGTGGAGGTCAAAAGAATTTTAAGAAACAAAGGAGAACATAGAAACCCTTAACTGATTTTACAAGTCCTTTACTATTAACTGCTGGAAGCTGGAAAGTAATGATTGGACGGTCACTCTGTATTTTATTTGTTTCTCGATACTCTTACACATTTCTCAGTGTCAAAAGAGAAAATGTAGCTGTTAGACTACATGCCCCAGAAAGGCATGATTTCATCTGCAAGAAAGCTGCATGGCTTGGAATATGGATTTTATTGCAGACAGAGCTGGGGGCATTGTCTGCCTTTTAAAGACTGCCTGTTGCTTCCTGTTTTCAGTATCTGTTTGCCATGTGCTTATGGTCTGCACAACTGTAACTCAAAATTTCAGGCTGAAATTTCTGATTCTAAATGTCTGCCTCAGGCTGGATATTTTTAGAAAGTTTTGTGTAAAATGGTTCTGCAACTTCTGAGTATCAGAGCAAAAAAGAGTATATTCTTTTAGCGTATCTTGCCCTTCCTAGTCTGTCTTGTGGTTCTAGGAAACAGCAACTATTTTGATTACAGAAATGTAAAGAAAAGGACTAATGGAGCATTGGATTTGTATTGCTCAGCAAATGCACTAAACTAGCCCTTACAAGCCTAGATCTAGTTGCCTAAACTGAGGTAAGAAAAACAAAATTCTGGAAATACAGTAATGAGATGTTATGTCACATGGTACAACTGAGAAAATCTAGGTAGTTAAGTTTTTGAAATTAATTTCAGCAATTTTTAACATGAACCCAGAAGAGTAGGGACTTCACTTATGGAAATAACTCATATGTAAGTAAAAAGGCTTTTTACATGGCATCTTTTTTGATATTTTGCAAGGTAAGGTGAATGAGAACACAGTAACAATTTTGCTTGTACTACAAAATGTCAGACACAACAACCCTCTATTCCCTCAGCAGCATGATTGCAGTGTACTGCATTGCAAAAAACCCCAGAACTCTGTATTTAAATCTCCACTGGTCTATTCCAGCCATCACTTGTCTAGCTTGACTCAAACTGCACAGTAGAAAAGGAATAATTGCACTTTTATGAGAGGATTTGGAAAGCCACCATGACAAACTGTTACACATTTCAAGTAATCGCTGCCCGCTTGACAGATTTACTGACAGTGCAAGCATTAACACAGCATCACAAGGAACTGCTCTCTAAAGGGCTGCACTGCCTTTTAGCAACAAGCAATACCTCTAATCTAGCAAGGATACAATTACACAAACTAGATCATCTCTGCTTTTTTAATCATTCTGTGTTTAATAACAGTTACAGCAACTCCGTATTTGGTCAAAGATGGACAAGAGAAGGTTTTTCTCCCATGGAGCTCTGCCAGTACCTGACCACAACTCCAGTAGCTCAGGCAAACTTCAGACTGTCAAATATCTTGGAAAGCTTCCTGACCTGACATCCCAGTACTCAATCTCACTGCAGCTGCAGATATATTTCCACAGGAACTTGCACTATGTAAGTTGCAAACAGAGCTTTTGTGTTAAAGAAAACAGTAAATTTCCACTTTTTAAAATCTCTGGACTGTAAAAGGGTTCAGTTATTATCATCACCTTATATATTCTACCTGAAGAAAAACTACCAAGAGACACTTTAATTTTTAACCTGCTCCTGCTCATACCTCTAAGTGTCAACTTTTACCTTGTCTTCCTGTCCATGAGGAAGTGGATTTAAGCAGCATAATTCAAAATATTAAATTTTATGCTACTAACATCCTAGGTAAGTAGCACTCTACTGGTTTAGTTCTGAAATAGCTATCTAATTCTTCATTACTTATTTAATTCCTCATTACAGCTACAAAATTACTATTCAGCTAGAACAAAAGGTATTTGCAGTAGGTTTTGGGGAAAGAAGTATTATTCATCAGGTCAGGTTTTCTGGAATTGTTTCTTTTGGTTATCAGTTTTTATTACTGACTTCTATCAATTTCATCACTGTTGAGTTTTGAAAGATCTTAAAAGTCTTCAATCTCACATCTCTTAGAACCCCAGTAATTAATTATTCTATTTAAATATTAAAGCAGTACCCATTTCACCATTTAAATGCTCTTAAATATTTTTAATAACACTACTTGTTAATTCAGGCTTCTTTTTACTCTCTTGTGGTTTGTGAGTCTTGTTGATAATGATGAAGACATAATTATTCTATTTAAGTATTTTCAGAGCAATTATTACCATTTTAAATGCAGTAATTGGCAGAACAAAATCCATTACTGTTTTGCTGACATGTTTATTTTTAAGCTAGATATCAGCACCTACCTATTTTCATGTAACTTACCAGAATTAAACTCTGAAATTTCTACTCTGACTGAAGTCAAGCAATGCATTCAAAAGGTAACAGAGGAAGTTTTAAGAAAAAGGCCACCTAAATTTTGTTTCCTCAGGAAAAAAAGGCTAGAAGCAGTACTCACTTTTACAGAGGATTTTTGGAATAAATGTTCAACTACTGTACCTGCATAGGACCTGGAATGCAAGACAAAACCCTCTCGATGTTTTCAGAATTCACATCGACATCATTTATGGCAACAAGAACATCTCCTGGAGGTGGAACAGACAAGGAATGAGAAAGGCAGTTGCTATTGCACCACAATACAGAGAGAAAAAGAGTCTTAGTTTTAAAAATTAGTATGCCTCTCAAGCTGTCATAAATGTCTATTTGTTACATTTAAACAGACATTTGCTCATGCAACATTTACCACATTTAGTCTGTTACCTCAGTGCTCTTAAGGCCTTACGGCCACACTCATATCATTTGACAAAAATCATAGAAATACAGAATGGTTTGGGTTGGAAGGAACCCTGAAGATCATCTAGTTCCACCCCCTGCCATGGGCAGAGACACCTTCCACTAGACCAAGTTGCTCCAAATCCCATCCAACCTGGCCTTGAGCACTTCCAAGGACGGGGCATCCACAGCTTCTCTGGGCAATCCTTTCCAGTGTCCCACCATCCTCACAGTCAAAAATTTCTTTCTCATATCCACTCTAAATCTACTGTCAGTTTAAAGACTTTCCCCCTTACCATGTCAATATATGTCCTTGTAAAAAGTGTCTCCCCATCTTTCCTGTAAGCTCCCTTCAGGCACTCAAAGGCCACAGTTAGGTCACCACAAAGCTTCTCTTCTCCAGGCTGAAAAACCCCAATTCTCTCAGCCTTTCCTCATGAGAGACGTGCTCCATCCCTCTGATCATCTTGGTGGCTCTGCTGTACAATAACTCTCTAAGCCTCTCCCCTCCACCCAGGCTTCTATCACTCTTGTTACTTGACCAGAAAACACAACAGATTTCACAACTCAGTCCTTTCTTTTCCATTCCTTGCCCCTGCTGTGGCTCCTCCTCTCCATATTTTTATCTGCCAGTTTTTCCTGCCCAATGGCATCTTGTGCTCTGTACATCTGACACCCTTACAATCACTGGAAATGGGGAAAAAATACCCCTTACGGTCCCAAAGAAAAAGTCATTAACTACAAGTGGAAAAGGTTTGAAAAATTAAAGGCACCACTTACAAAAGAAAACAGAACCAAATTAGAGCTTACAAACTTGAAATCCACATTCCAGTTTAAACTAGAAAAATCAGACTGGGATTTCTATATGAAGTGAAGGAAAATATTCTCAAGAAGTATCCCAGTGCTAACTAATTGGTAACCTATGCCTCATCCCCCTCAAAAAGATGCATGTTTAAGCATGGAGTGTGCAAGAGGGATATGAGACCTGTGGAAAAGAAAACCAACTTGTGAAGCTATAAAACATAAAATAGCATCAAGAGATAAAACTACACAGACCTGTCAAAAGGAATAGAGATTGGAAAGTAAAAATAAAAGGTTTTTTGACCATTTTTGTTCTTTCCTTGAAATGTAGGTGAGTGATCCCATCCAGAGTACTCCTTACAGTCCTATTCACCTGTGCTCAAGAAATCAAATGAGATCATATACACAGACGTGATACTGTAGCAACCGTGGGAAATGAAGAACCTCTTGGTTAAAGACAAGGTAAGCAAAACCTAGGTGAGAAATCAGAACGGAAATCAGAAGGTTCTGCAGACCCTAACCAGAGAATTTCTAAAAAACTTTCCAATAAGGGTACCTAGAGCAAAATACCTAAGATGAGGCAATATAAATTTATGACAAGAACTGTAAGAAGCGACTGCCAGTGGCTCCAGGACTTGATTCATTGGTTCCTTTTCAGAGGCAAATATTCAACTTCAGAGTAACAAAACAGGCCTTATTTTCTACTTGATTTTTCTTTGATGTCATTTTCAACTGTCTCTGCTTTTTGTCAGGTGAAAAGCTTGATTAGTTTCTAGCTTGTATCTTCTCTCTGTAGGAAGGGAAATAAAGAAATTAGCTTCTTACTGAACACTGAAAGGGACTCGATTCCAAGGTCCTTCTTATGCATCAACTAAAAACACCAAGAGCTCCTCTGAAAGAGCAAATTGAAAACCAAGCTTCAATTTCTCGAGCTGCACAAAGACTCCCCTAAAAAGTACCTCTACATCCTCTCCAAGATTATTAACATGGCCTTCATCACTCAGGCAGTGGAAAGGGATTAGAAAAAGGATATGGAGTTGCAGCAAATGTGCATGTTTAGCATAGTTGTATTTTAAGCCTCGACTTGGCAACAAAGATGTGATCAACTGCAGAAATAAAGCGCTGACCCACTGTGAGGTTCAGTAGGTATTTCAATTTTCCAGGAGAAGACTTGCTCAGCTCAAACTGACACAGTGATAATGACATGCAGACTATGGAAAAGCACAGCCTGAGTCTCTAAGGTCTCTCCATTCCCTGAGAATCTATCAAAGGTCACGGAACGTTCAAGTTTAGAAGAAACTGACAGTTACCATTATTCCTATGTTCTACCTTGTTGTTAAATACCTTCAACTGCAACTGGAATTCTTCCCAGGCACAAAGTAGATTCCTCAAAATCAGTGCAACACACCATCAAGGCCAACAAGAGAAAGAACATTCTTCTTAATTAACCATCAGAAAGGAAATACTGAGTACCCCCAAAACGCAAGCAATATTCCTCTTTAATACATCAGGCAATAACCAACTGCTCACTCTTCTTTTACACTGAAGGAAAATTAATTCCTACTCCTCCTGAATGCAAAACCAAGAAAAGGTTACATTTTATTCTACACATAAAAATATTTAATTTTTTTCTCTTTCAAGAAATGGCTCTCTCCCTAACCTCTGTGTTTCTTGCGCAGTTAAGTTTTAGCCTGTCAAATCTTCAACACAACAGTAATTCAAAAACAGAAAAGCTGAAAGTTAGACAGCATTTAAGAGGAACTCAGTAAGCCCATGCCAGAGCCCCAGGACATGAAAATTAGTAATGAAAAGCAGAGCACTCAGGCTACTCTAATATAACAAGAATTATAAACAGGATTACTATGTTCTTTGTTAAGAACACTGTATTAAAGATCATTATCCACAACTACAAGAGAAAGCATAAATTGCTCTTGTACTCATCTTAAACTCATCTATTTAAACAAAAGTTGTTTGTGTTCTGTTTGTTTGACTGGATCCTTAGGAATTCTGTTGTAAAGCCAGTCAGAGGAGCTGCACACACTTTGTGCAGACATCCACACCTTAGCACTTGAGGGAACGTTTTGGAACCACATCTCCCAGGGTGGAATAGACAAAGGCACTTTGAAAGGAGAAGAGCCATCAGTATTTACATGCTACATACTCCAAGTGTTTTATTTATTCAATGCCTAATCTACACATGTAAAACTTTCATTGCAGCAGTAAATATTTATTCCATCCAATTGGTAAAAATGTAATCATGGACCATACATGGAACAGCATTCCAGAGCACACAGGCCAAGCAGTCCTGTAAGGCTGCCTGCCTTCTGCCAGAAAATGCTGTATCACTATCAAAGAGAGCAACTTGATCCACAACAGAGAAAATCTCTACTGATTAGGATGGATTTTTCGGAATTGGGAGTAGAGGCAGTGAGGGTGGGTGCTTGCATTTTTTCCTTCTTTTCTTTTTGCCACACACAACAGCAGTCAAAGAATAGAGTAAGAGAATAAATGACATCACTGGGCAAAGAATAAGATATGTAGAATTACAAACCCTGAGTATTTTTAAAGCAGGACATGACCACAAGATTTACTCAGTGTAATAATTAACTGCTGTGAAAGAGTTTGTACATGCAAGTCTTACTTTGTAAGAGCTTGACATCTACATTTATTTGAGAATTGTTTCTTGCACTTTAGCAGAGTAAAAGACTTACAGAAAGACAGACTGATTTACGTCTACACACATGAATTATGTCAAAAAATCAATGCAGTTGTATGAAGTTTAATCTAATTTCACTTACCTAATGCTTAAACAATTCAGGTTAAATGAAATCAAAGTGTAAATAGCCTTTGCAATTGTTTAAGTTGGTCTAACTCGATTGTCTGCAGAGTAAGTCAAACCATCCCAGACTAAAACATCACTGAATTACAGATATAGGGAGAAACATCAGAACAAAGTATCAGTCAGTTCGACTTTTAGAGACGCAGCGAGCCACTACAATAGAGGAAATGAATTTTCTTCAGGCAGCTCCAGGATATAATTCCTTAAGCCAACAAATTTATCTTTAGAAAAAATACATGTCCTTCTGAAAGAAAGCAGTTTAGATAATGTATTAGGAAGAAATTCTCCACTCTGATGGTGGTGAGGCCCTGGCACAGGCTGCCCAGAGACGCTGTGGCTGCCCATCCCTGGAAGTGTTCAAGGCCAGGTTGGATGGATCTAGTGTGGGGTTAGGACTAGATGATCTTAAACATTTCTTCCAATCCAAACTGTACTATGAGTCTAGGATTCTCTTTAAGGAATGACGTAAGCTTTACTCGGATCCCATTAAAATGAATGATCAAGCTTTTGAATTCTATTACTTACTGTGGAAAGATTCTCAGTTCACAAAGAAACTGCAAGACATCTATACATGTTCTCTGCACAATGTTAAGCAGGACTGAATTGTACTTGAGTGATGAAACAAAAAGAGGCGAGGCAGGAATTTTTTCCTATTTTATTTGTTCTATCAATCTTCTCATCAGAAGAGACTTCTCCCATCCAGTCAGCAGCAGCTAAGACCAGTGTGTGTTGATCTCAAACACCCAGTCTGCACACAGCTGATGGAATTATTCCTGCCTCTTTAAGGACAAAGTTTAGGAAAGTCTTTGGCATTGCTGCCATCCCTAGAATGTTTATTTCAGAATTGCCTATCTCTTCGCCACTTGAGGCACAAGACTATGACTGCTGTTAACCATCCCTTCCCTAGAGATAAACCTGCATGCACCATTTCTAAAAGCAGATCTCCACTGCATTAAGCCCAGGGACACTGACTGGCAAGTGAGCACCACTTCTATACTGTGAAGGGAAGTGAACATTTTTTTTCTGAAATCATGAGAATCAAGTGGTTCACATGGGAGAGGATGGAGACAAAGCACACTTTTGTCATGGAGTCCTGATATTTAGTTTCCTCCATTCTTGGTAATGACTTGGTGGGAGCACTTACAAAAGTTCCCATACATCTTTCCAAAAAAGGCAAACTATGGAACACATTCCTACTGAAGAAAAGATCAATTACTTGTTTTATACGTTACCAGGCTGCTTTCATCCAAACCAATGCTGCTGTGCTTCAAGAGGAGATTAAGAGAACAAAAGCAACATCCCCAACATCCCAGTGAGCACAAAGCAAAGCTTACACAAGCTCTGTTTCCATCTTGTGAGCCCAACATCTCTACTTGGGAGAGTCTTTCCAACAAATACACCACCTACAGTAATTCCACATAAAAATCTCAAACTCTCACAGGATTTTGGTCCTTTCAAGCGCTTTTATTTCTGATAGGACTCTAAGGATATGGACCTTTCAAGGGAAGCTTGCACCAGCAGCCTGTAGCTTGTGCATACATGTTCAAAACTGGATTATTATAACCCATCTTTACCTTCCTCCACAATTAATTCTTGTCAGGCAGGAGATTTCACAATTTTTTGACAATTGTACATACTGATAAAGTGAGAAGATTCATGCTGAGCTATTTGGTGATGAGAGCTATAAGATACTTTCAAAGAGGGTAACAACAGTACTCTCTGCCAGTGAGAAAAGCTTTGCTCTATTTACAGTGTCATTGGAATTAATTTTTTATTTTTACTATGGTAAAGATGATGCTCATCAGCATTTACAAGAACTCTTCCCTGCCATGAATCCAACAGGTTTCAATTTGAAGGGGGGTGGGAATCAAATTATAATGGCATTACCTATCACAACCCTTATTTGTCTGGATTTAAACGTGAGTATTTTGAGAAGCTTTTCCTCTTTGAAGATATGCTCAAAGTTTTCCACTGCAGACCAAGCTTTGTATAATGTTGCACATTAACTTAAGCAAGGAAAATATTTTGCTGAAAATACAAAAGACACTTAAAAAGCATGAGATAGAAGCAACTGTATTTCATCTTAACCAAAATGAAAGTGGCAATGAGTTTAAAAATCAATGAGGGCTTTTCTGTTTTGAAAATTTAAGATGGATGCTGACCTGCTAAATATAAAAAGAAAAGATAGATGAACTGATAAGCAACACATGGACAGAGTGCCATCTTTCTAGAGTTACAAAGCAGCAGGGTTTTTTAGCTGGCAAAACTGCTGTATTTACTTTCATACGGTCAGCGCCTGCATTCCACTTGGTTAATAAAGTACAGCAACAAGACTTACGACTTCCATATGCAATCTTAAAAACAAAAAATTAAAGTGTATTGCACAAATAATAAACAGATGTTTTAAGTGTTCAAAGCTATAAGGGATACACACTTCAAAACAAATAAGAAAAGCCACCTGAGGAAAGCGATTATTAAGGATGGGAAAAGAAGTTATTTCTACTAAAAATGTTGAAGCATAAACCACTTTGTGAGTCAAAATGAGTGCTGCAAACTGCTTACCAGGAAGACAACCAGATGTCATTTTAAAGCATGTCTTTTTAAAGGAAAATATAGTTTGGATTTGCCTCACAAAGGACTACTACCAAGCTGATCTGGACCACTGAAGGCCACTGAAATATTATAAAGCCAAACAAAAACAGGTTAATGCTTATGCACATACAGGTCAATGAAGATGAACAAAGTTATAACCAGACCAGCCAGCAGGCATTGTGCTGTGCCAATCAGGTATTCCTCATTTGTGATGGCTTAAGAAGCTGCTCACTTTTGTGCTAATTCTTCAGTTTTAGACTGACCACAAAAATGTCCTTTACTGGCTGTTTCCACAATTCTCAACAGGACTCCAAAAACCTACTTTTATCAAGAAGGACTGAAAGGCAAAGTTCTACTGTTATTACTCTTGAACTTTGTTTCCAACTTCAGCTCCTCGGAAGATCTGAGGAGCTGTCTATTTGCTTCTAAATCAGGCTTTGGGTGTACAACATAGCTATGCTATTCTGTGATGTGCTGTACAGGACCAGTAAACCAGACAGATTTTTGACAAGAACAGGAATTTTTTCCTGTATATTCTTTATGCAGACAACACTGAAATCTGAACATCTAATTTATGCAAAGCATCCCTATTTCTAGACACCACATAAAAATTCCACAGTACTCAGCTTCACTATAGATATATAATTTGAAAGTATTTTTACATGAAAATTATATATTTTCCACTGTTGGCACTGAATGCAGCTCATTTTCCCATTTAAGAGTTGAATAACCCCAGTATGCTTAAAACTATTTCAGTTTCAATGTGCAAAAAAACAAGGCAAGGGTTGATGATAGCCTAGGACATATTAAAGTGCAAGACTCTTCTTAGATTAAGCTAAATGCTCTTCTCTTTGAAACAAACGAAAAACCCCCACAGTTTTTGTCCTCACTAGCTCTGGGAAGCATTAAGTGCAGCAGATGAAATTCTATCTCTGGTTAGGTCAGCTTGATCTCCTGGATCTGGTACTTGCCTACGCTGTTCTGACTTCACACCTGCTCTCACAAAACTCTTATATACAAATCTGTGTCCCAAAATTAACTTACAGGTTACAAACACCCACTTGTACACTAATGAGATTAAATAGCATTAAGCAGATCAAGTTGAAACTTGCTCTCTCCTCCCTCTCAGCCGACATCCCCCACTTCTTGACTAATCAGTTCTTGCTGGTAAAATTTGAAAGTTATCCAATTTTCCCTCTGGAGTATTCTTTAGCATCTCTACCAAAAACACGTGCTGGAACAACCAGCCAGTCAAAGCACGATGTGCCTTGTTACATACACAACACTGGAATTTCAAAAGCACTCATGCTGACTTTGTGGGATTTGTGCTACTATAGCATTAAGATTTTTAATGATCTCCTAACCAACATCACATCTTTGCTCTCCCATTCTGTGAGCAACCAGCTTCAAGGATAATTATGTAATCTTTCACCCTTTACAGATGTGGCCTAGTTGTCTCACATTTACTGTCTCTCAGGCTGATGTCTGTGAGTGCCAAGTTTTTGGTGGCCTCAATGTTGGGAGTGGGAGTATTTCTGCTCCCTCACTGCCCCTCACAGCAGTTCATTCCCCTCCATTATTCACATTTGGGTGCTTGTCAGACCTTCTGTGTCCCAAGTTTAACTTACTACACCAGCAAAATACTAGACTGCCAATTTCTCTTCTGGGTTAGTTTCCTGCCAGGCTGTTTCATCAGCTCATGGAAGTGTCCAAGCGGCCAAACCAACACAAAGGCTGTACGGGCTCACTGCCTCCCCAAACTGCAGCCCTGTGATGGATTTGGAGCCTCCCAAAATCTAAACTACTGAGGAAGCTGCTGTTAGGCTTGCTGAACAGAAAAATAACCAAACAAGGCTGTGCAGAAAGTTTATAACGTATGAACGTATCTTACTCGGTATTTTTTTTCCTCATTTTTATGGCACTAAATCAATTTAAAGCGTATATACAGTAAAGCTTTTTATCTCAGGGGGATGCTGTGGAAAAGAACAAAATCTAAATAGGGTATCTGGCAGACTATACGTTTTCTCCAGTCCCACCTATCTACTGAGCAAATCCTCAGTTAAAATCCTAAATTAAAGGTGGTGGGGGGGTATTTCTTGCTCCAAGCTGCTCAATCTCTGAACACTAAGGAATGGTCATCTCCTTACTGTATTAACACATTCTAGATTACGCCACATATTCTTAAAACCAATAATGCAGTAAAACTGACTAGGTAACAAAACATCAGATGCAATGACACTGATTTAAAATAATCCCTCGAGAACTGATGTAATTGCTTATGTCTCGGGAATATTCAAGTCAGCTGCCTCTAACAGCAAAAAACCCACAAATCTTCATGCTAAAGGAAGAGTGTAGAAGTTAACTATTCCTTCAGTTACTTACCAATCAGGATTTGACCTGTTTTCATTGCAGAACTACCTGGCACCAAGCCATGTACCACAAGCTTCTCTTCACTGACTCCTCTGGTGGCTTTATCCCTCCTGCCTTGTTTTTCCACTCTTCTGCTGCTCCATGAAGACTGATGGACAATCCCTACTAAGGCCTCCAGCAGCCTCTGCTGCTCTTCTTCCCCAGCACTGTAGAGTTTTCTGGGATTTACATAAACAGACACATCTTTGTACTTTTGCTGAACAGTGACACCCATTTTCTGAGCAGACTGGTGTTTCAATATGGAAGTAGGACCAGTGGGGTGCACATTGCAGCTTCCACTGCCTTTCTTACCAGAACGCTTTGGTAAAAGACTCTTCTTTTTTAGCATTTTGGTCCATTTCTTCAGTTCATACTTTCTTTCCTTTCGTGATCCCTCTTGAATAATTTCAGCTTCATTTTCACGAAACCTGACATGATTCACTGCTGGCATTTCTGGACAGCTGTTCTGAAGCAGAATTTCTTCTTCGCTTTCACTTAGTTCTAAATAAAATAATTCCCCATTTTTCTGCACACTATCCAACCATTCAGGCTCAAGGTCACTGGAAAAGAAAGAAGAATGATCAGTGAGCTCTGATAAGGAAGATCACTGTGCAAGTGACATCTGATTATTTTAAGTAGGGAGGGGACAGAGTGCAAAGGTTAAATAAAGAAAAAAGGAAAAATATAGTTGCCTCCTGAACATTGAAAGCTCAGCTGCTCTAAGTCTGCCATGATGGTTAGAACTTGTTTTAGATAAATGATGGATATGGCAAGGAAAAACATCCCTCTCGTATATTAAAATAGCTTCTTCAAATGCCTTAGAGGAAAACATCCATTGCAAAAAACAGTAGTCTCTTTTCAGAAAACAAACAACATTTCTTTCACATGAAACTTTTAATTAGTAATTACATTCATGTGTACAATGGGACTTTCCCTTAAGAGAAAAAATTACATCCTATTTGTTCTCTCCCATTATTTTTTCCCTTATGCATTTGTAATATAATCACGGCACGATTTTTGAGGTGGTCCTGTGCAGAGCCTGGAGATGGAGTTGTTTATCCTTGTGGGCCCCTTCTAACTCAGGATATTCTGCAATGTTATGGGAAGACAGATTGTACTACCAGCCCTTTGGAAAGAGAAGATTAACATCTAAAAAATCACTTAAATTTAACATTAAAAAAACCCCCAAATAATCTAAGATGAAATCTAGGTAACAGTTTTTAAACGCCAAGTTCCACATAGCACATGCCAGCTTCCAGGCAGAAATACACACTAAAAATGTAAAGAGGCACCACTGCTACAGAAACAGATCTGGCAGCTGGAGTGGATCACCCAAAGGCAAGAGCAAGACACTGCTGCAAAGCAAAGGCAAAGCAGCTCCAGGATGTGTTAACAGAAGCATCATCAGCACAGTGCAAAAAATTCTTTGTCCTAATTTGGCAACGCTGATGTGTCAGCTATGTCCAGTTTTGGGTAATAAGTTTTAAGAAAGATGTAATAACTGGAACATAGCCAGAGCAAAGAGACAAATACTAAGTAGCCTATAAACACATTTTAAAGGGAAGGAGACTGAAGGAATCATACTCTTTTGGCTGAGAAAAAAAAAACCAACCAAAAAATGCCTGCTGAGAGGCAACAGACCAAATGAACCTCAAGGTGAAGTTTAGAATGTTACTCCAGATGGATGAGGACCAATAATGGCCAAAGTAAGAAGGGTACTCAGAGGTTTAATTATCTGGGATGTTCTGTATGGAAGATTTTCAGGAACAGACAAGACCAATTAATTCTTCCTGACTAGATGACAAAGGTCTTGCTGTTTCATAAAAATCATAAAAGGAAAAACGAGAACGGAGATTTAAATCATAATTACTATAATTGTTTAAAGTTAACACGCATTCATACATTTTACACTAGAAGTAATTTTACTGAATAAAGAGCGATGATTTTGTTTAAAGCTAGCACTAAATAATTCAAATAGAGCATTACATTGAAAACACAGATAAATGATAAAGCTTCAAAGTGTAGCTGAACAGAGAACATTATAAAAAGACACTGCACCAGAGCACCTTCAAGGCTCAATGAGAGGATCTGGCTGGACTAACAATACAGAGAACACTGGCATTACTCTCTTTCTGGAGGCCCAGCTACTGAGAGAAGTCTATGGATGTTGCAGACAGGAAAAAGCATCACCTACCTCCTCTCCATTTATTAGCTTTTTTGCCCAAACAGATAGTTTAAAAGAAGAACCACCACTTGTGATAATCTGGCTATACCTGATGGTCCGGGATAAACCCAAGTGTGCGATTTCTGCCGAGTCTTACAGGGAATCTTGAGTTCTTACTCAAGAAAGTATCAGAATGCTAACAAAACCTAAAGGCTGTCAAGGCCACACATTATCTAATCCAACATCTCTCAGAAGGTGGTAGGCAAGAAATAACATGACAAGAGTTTTTCCTTGGTTTATTTTTTAAGGCGTACTACATTCTGGCATACGTGAGCAAAATCAGGCAAAACCAAAACATCAAACAACCCCACCCCCACAACCCCCCCAAGCCAACCAACACCAGTACTCTCCCCCCGCCCCTAAAAAAACCCAAACAAAAAAGGAAACACAAGAAATTTACAAAGAAATAACATTTGAATTAGCAGAAACTCCTGTGATGTATGATAGCATTTTTATTCCCTCTTTAAAAGAGACTGTGATTTTTGGAAAAGCTGCTTCTTCTCTGGGATAGATGTCAAAATTTCAGCCTGGATGTCAGTTTATACACTCATGTTCTCCAGCTTTGTTGTCTGTTTTTATTAGACCAATATGGACCAAGGGGAAAAAAAATGGTGTGGGCATGTGTTTACTCTGGTTACCCAAACAGAACAATGCCAGAGAGAAGTCAAGAAGGAGCTATAGTGTAAAGAAACTGTCACTTTCCCAATAAAGATCCATACACATATCTGGAAAAGCAAAGCCTGAAACAAGAAGTCTGCACCTAGGATGAGAGGCTTTTTTCCCCCTAATGCTGTAGTGTCACAATAGATTTAAACCAAGAAAGGAAAGAAAAAAAGAAAAGAAGAAAGAAAAATCTCATTTTTATCTCTTTTCCCCTGTGTTGAAACAAGCGCTTACACAATAACCTCAACTTGCCTCTAGGACTGGAAGTTTCAGTCAAGGGAGCTAAAAAACTTGAAGGCCTGCACTTCCCTAAGAGTAGTTTCACTGATCCCACACAGGTATTTCCACTTTGGAACAAATGTCTGAAAAACTGGGCTGATTGAAATTTTCCATTTATGGAAGAAAGATATATTAGAAAGAAAGGATCCAAGTTCTGCTGGATAAATGCAGATAAATTATTAAAAGTATTACACACATTATTACGAGTATTAGACATGTGTTCTGTGCTGGAAACTGTGGAAGACAGCTTTATTCCCTGAATGTATATAAAGAATGCCACTAAAGAGGCATTTTAGATGAAAGACTTGGGAAAGGAAAAATCCCAAACACACAAAATACAAAAACACATGGCTTCAGGCTGAAATGCTACAGTTGTCTTCTGACTTACAAATATAGGAATAAAGTAAGATAGATGTACATACAACAGCTTTGTCCCTGAGCCAGAGTTACAGGGCTACTACAAACTAAAGTACACTTGAACACACTTCTAAATTCTCCCATTTGAATATTTTTTGTCCTCCACTGCACAGCATGATGAAAAGAACACGCCGAATGAAATGTCATTGATTAGACCCTGAAACACACATTTTAAGTGTCAAGCAGAGCTGTTTTAATGCACGGAACCAAGTAAATTTTTAAAGTTTAGTAAGTTTTAATTTCACCCAAATTAAAATAACATGTACATATGTTAAAACCCTGGAGATTGCATTTATAACTTTAAAATGACGTATTAGTATTACAGAATTATCTTCTGACGCAGTATTTCCCAAAAGACAGGACACTAAAAGAGAAAGACTACACCTTTCTTGCTAAATCATGTGCCAAGTCCCTCCTTCCCCTCTGCTTCCCAGCTCGTGTCGCGCTAGGATACAGGACTCAGTGCAAGGACTGCCCGCAACTGAACCCACGCCGCGTCACCGTCAGGGCTCTGCAGAGAGACTCTGCCAGAAAGCTCACACCGTTCACTGCTCCTACAGCCAGCCCCGCACCGCGGCATCCACCGCAAGACACCGCGGCCCCGCCCTTACTCGGAGCTCGCAGACAGCGAGGAGCCGCAGGAGCCGCAGGAGCCGCTCTCGCTGCCGGTGCCCGCGGGCTCAGCGCCTTCTCCGCTGCCCGTCTCCATGCCGCCAGCAGCGCCGCTCCCGCCGGGCCCCGCGGACGCCATGACAGCCGCGCGCCCGGCGGCGCACGTGACGCGCGCCGAGCCCTCCCATTGGCCGGGGCCCCGCGCGCCATGGAGATGGCGGGAAGCGCGAGGGCCCGGCCGTGAGCGGCTGCGCCGCGGTCCCGCCGCGCTGGGGGCAGAGCGCGCTCTGCAATGGGCATTTCCCTGCGCCCAGCCTCGCCCGTCCCTCGAACGGCCTTCTGTGGCCTAACAGGGACGCATAATGCAGAACCAGACTTTACTGAGTTGTCTGATTGCAAGGTCCCAGTACCAGTCCCATAAAAGACACCGTTAGTGGAACTCGAGTGTCCTGCGGTGAGGCTCAGAGCAATGTAAGCAAACAGTGATCCGGAAGGGGCAAGACGAGGTAAAAAGTGATTCTCGGGTCAACTGGTAAGCAATGGGATGCCTCTGTGCTTTATTTTATGTGCTATTATGTAAATTTAATGAGCTGTGAGAAATAAAAGTAGCTTCTCTGTAGGTTTGTCAGAAGAGCGGTGTGGTTCAGGAGAAGCAAGGATGTGACAGACCCGAAGAAGTACCTTAAAATAGCCTATGCAGTCTACACGTGTAAAATCACGCTCAGTCAAGAGAGAGACAAAAAAAACCCCAAACCCCTACTCGGTTTTCAGGATTTAAATTATTCGTATCCATGAAAAACAAGACCTATGGCAGCCCTGCAGACAACTTGCTGTGTAGCTGTGTCAGTAAACCCATCAGGACACACATGGTGAGTGGGGAAAGGGATGGAGAGTAATTGTTGGAACATGTTTAATGTGCTGGATTTAATCTCTGCTCAGTGGGATATTTGCATAGCTTCAGCAGTGAGGTTTTATAGTGCTGGAACGCTATGTAGGGGTGACAGAATCCTGGTATAAAATTCCTGTACTTGAAACTGCTTTAGGGAAGCGTTTATTAGTAAGTGTGATTTAAAGTGAATTAACAGACAGAAATGTTTTGGACTCACATCCATGTGATTAAGGCTTCAACTGGAGTAAAAATACCTATGTTAAAAACTGTGGCCATTCTGAAGGCCCTGTACAAGACCTGATTTTACAGATGAATTACTGTTGCACAGAATACAAACCTATCCAGAGGGGGAGATAGAACCATTTCCTATCTAAAGAGAAAAAGTTTGTTCTACTGTGGTTTCATTTAGAAGTAGGTAAGATACACTGTCCTGCCCTTCCTAATTATGCTTACATTTGCAAGCACTTTTAATACACCGAGCACCACAGTGAAGTGTTTCTGTAGAGAAGTGATAGTCAATGCCAGATGGTGCTGTGTTAGTTAAATTTCACTGAGTTCAAGAGTTGGTTAATTGGTTCCAGTTGTTTGTTCACTAAGTGAGAAATACAGACTCTCTCTCAAGGAGGCAGTGGTCTTACACCACTTGCTATTTTATAGGAGTAACGTATCATGAATGGAAGGATGATGGAAGGTTTTGGTCCTCAGAGAGGAGTAGCTGGGAGCCACCTAAATGCTTTGCTGAAACGAATGTGGAATTTTTGCTGCTGTGAGAACAATTAAAGATTGCAGCATGTATCTCACACAGCAGGATCTTATTTTAGTGAAGACACAGATTTTCCCACACAATCCCTCTTGAGAGGAAAGCCTCTCATTTCTTGGGCATAAATATTAGGAAGAGACTTGATGTAATTTGTCTTCTGGCAGACACTTTACACTTAGTCCAAGTAGCTGGGGCTGATGCTCCTCACTAAGGAATCCATGAGCTTTCTATGCTAAATTGCTGTTTTTAACATGCAGATGGGAAAACTCTGCCAGGGGGCATCACTGGTATCAATAGCACTGCTCACCCTCACTGGACAACTGGTTAATGAGCACTTAGGAGTGGATAATTAAAGCCTGAAGGTTGTTCTGATTAGCTGTTCCTGCAAAGAACTAAATCCACGTGTGGAAATTTATTTCCTGAACAGGAGTTTCTTGTTACCTTTTTTTGGCTTAACCTGTTTCAAAAGTTGCTGTGCTGTAAAAATAACAGTCTGCCTCGATCCATTCAGAAGTCGACTGAAGTTAAAAGAAGACAGGGTATAGGACACACTGGTTCCATACTTCAAATTACAGCTCTTCATTAGTAATAAAGAGGCAAGAAGGCCCTAAGTGACTTGTTATTGTTTCATTTTTTCCTTTCTGCTTGTTTTCAGATCAGTTAATATTTCCAGGAAGGCTCTACCAACAACTGGACAGACATAAATGATACACTGCAAATAAAACACGATACGTTACAGATAAAACTAAGCGGAAAATTGTTTCATCTTTGTTTATCAGTTCTGTTTCTTGTTAACACCTGTTTTACTGAAAGAAAAACGTAACAAAAAATATGAGTGACATTATATTTCATCTATTGATTCCTATTTTTTAAAATTCCTCCAGTGCACAGCATGAGCAAAATATGTCAGAAATAATTCCCTCGTTTTTAAGGAATAATGACAACAACACAACTTGCCCCTGCCCTGTAAAGTCTTTCTTAAAGGACAAAATGCATATTTCACAAGGATTCCTTAATAGTTAAGATTTTTTGATTACAAGGTTTCCATAAAACCGTTTAAGACTGTGGTTACAGAACCTTCTGTTCACAACTTCTCTGACAGGACTGCGTAGAGACTATCCACAGCAAAGCAGCGTGACTTGAAGAGTGACACTGGGCTGTCAGTTTAATTGGGATATTTACATATAGACATCCACGGAGGATGAAGGCTACCTCTGGGACCAAAGGAACAGAAATTTTGTGAGCAAACTCTCCAGTCCTCAATGAATAAAATAGACTGTTCTTTCTGACTTCTTACGCTTTCTGTATCAACTCTGATCACAGAAGGTATTTTAGAAGAACACAAAACCAACAGGAAGACAGCCGTGAAGAATCTGGGAAGAGCAGTACAACCCATCTCATCCTTTTGAACAACACTCTGTAAGAGTTAAGACTTCTCTCTAGAATGAAAAGCAGCTGTAATTTTCAATTTATTTTCTACTGCTTTTACTTCACCTTAAATCTTTTAAATACTATTTTTTTAGGATCACCTGCTATACATAGCAGGCATGTCAGGCATGAAAGAAAACTATTATTTGCAGTCAGGCAACATGCAAATGTTTCAAGCATGAGTAGCCTTATTCCACTTAGAATATATTAATATAAGCAAGACCATGGGGCAGCATGTTTTAATCCGGCTCTGAAATTTTCTGTTAAGTCACTGAAAGTCCATGGGCAGGGTTTCAGAGGGTCTGTCTGCATGTGAGCACATTTACTGTGCATAAAGCAGCCTCAGAGTGCCATGCCGGAGCAGGCTGATCCCAGCGTGCCCTCCTTGCTGTGCTCCGTGTTTTCCTCCCCAGTGCTCACAGGAATGGATTTCACACGGCTGTTCCGTCTGACGCCTTGAGCTGGAGTTAATCACTTGTTAGTTTCCATAGCAAGAGCTGCTTGGAGCTGGCACTGGAAGTGCCCGTGTGCTTTTTCTGTGCAGCTGGAAATAAACCAGCGTGGCTGAGAAACAGGAAGCGGACACTTAACAGAACTGGAGATGAGCTTCTCTTGGATTCTGCTGAATGGGATGCGTTTTTCTTTGTAAAGTTTCTGCGGCTCTCAGTTAGCATATGGAAAAAGCCATTAAGGGTGACTTTCAAAGTCCTGCACGGGCCTATTGGGCAAGATTTTATTGTCGAGATGTCTTTGTGGGGGGATACTGTGGAAAATCGCACGTTAGGGATGATGAATGCAGGAGGAAAAGCAGCTGCTTCTCGTACAATGTGCCTCCTGTACATCCACTGAAGAATTTTTTCCCATCCCTCTTGGATCTGTGCGAGTTAGAATACATTTTTCCCTCCCCTTAAAGAAGGGTTCAAAACACTTATGGCATGGATGCAACAGCATCAATTCGTACCAAAGTGTATCAGCACGTTTCTCTGCACATGTAGGAGTCCCAGGCGTAGCGCCGTAGCTTCCCTCACCTGCACGTCCTCCCCTTCTCCAGGAAGGAGGGGAGGAAACCCGCCGGCAGCCGCCCCTTCCCTTCCCCTGCCATGCACACCGGGGCAGCCCCGGCTCCCGCCGGCCCCTGCCCGGGCGGCAGGACGCGGCCCCTCGCCCTTCCTGCCGCCACGGCGAAAGGGGAGCTCCGCCGTCCCTGCGCCCCGCGGGTCCTGCCCCGCGTCTCCCAGGGCGGCCGGAGCCTCCCGATGTCGGGAAGCGATCTCAGGCAGCCGCCCCCCGCCGCAGCAGCCGCTCGCCATCCCCGCCACTGACCTGTGCAGCAGGACGCTCTGCACCGAGTCCAGGTCCTCCAGGTTCCTGGTGACGGGCCGCGGGATGCTGTACCTGCCCGCCCCGAACATCGCGGGCGGCCGGGCGGCCGCGACCCCCGCATCGCCCGGCCCGCGGCAGCGGGACTGCGGGCGGCCGCGGGCAGGTGGGAGCCCCTCGGCCCCTCAGCCCCTCAGCCCGCCCGGCCCCGCCGCGTTGCCCGCCCGCTCGCCCGCCCGCCCGCTCCTGGGGCCCAGCGGCGCCGCGCCGCGGGGCGCGGGGGAAGCGCGCCCTGCGCAGCCGGGAGAGCGCGGCTGGGCTTGCGGGGATTGCGCTCTTACACGGTGGTGTTTCTCTCAGGGACTTGCGAACCGTGAAAACCCAAGTTTCGGATAAATGCAGCAGTCTTTCCTATCTGCAGCCGCAGATTTTATTTATTTTTTTCTTTCCCCCAGAGCTCCCGCTATGTGAGACAATAGTTTTCCCCCATGCATTTTCCTGCTGGCCAAGATAATGCATTGCCCAGTTGATCCTCTTCCCTTAAGTAATAATATGAATAATTGCCAATCCCATAAAATCCAATCCAGTTTGGTTCCCTCTTTCACAAGACAATAGTTACAGGGCGCTCCAGATGATCACAGGACTCCTTACTGGGTTCCTATCTGCAAAATTCTGATGCAGTATATTGAATGAAGAGCGATACGGATGTATAAAAGGGACGTGACCCATATCTTCACCGTTTTTATTTCTTACCCATGAACTCCCATAATTTATTTTCTCTGCTCCCTTTTATGAGATTGGTTTTCTCTAATGATGAGAATTTTTCAAGACGTGGTCCTCTCCTTCAGGTTCTCTCCGAAGGGTGACATAAGAGCAACAGCTAATAAAGTCTTGAAATCTGTTATTAAAAGCACCAGCTTTAGTTTCCCTCAGACATTGTGCCTGAGGTAATTATAGCAGCACAGCAATGCAGTAGTCTCCCAGAAAGACCATAACAGGAGGACCACTGGCATGATACACAATGGATAGCAAACTGGAAACCACTGAATATTTTAGCACCCAACTCCGTGGGATGGTGGCCACTACATGGAGCAAAAGTTTCAGCTTTTTTGAAGATTTTGGCTTGAGTAGATGGTGGCAACAGCTCAGTTTGGAGAGGGTGAGTGCAGAATTACCGTGAGTCTGTGGCTAGGATTCTCACCAAGTAGTGTAACTCGAATATTTAGGTGTCTTAACATTTCTCCTTTTCTTAAAATTTTGTTTTCTTTTTTAGTTTGATACCATCATGAAATTTTAAGAGAAGGACAATCCCCTCTGAATCCTACTCCTGTAAAAGATGAGGAACCACCGTCATCCATTGAGGTGAGCAACAGCAGCATGAGTAACAATTATGACCATAAAACCTTTGTCATGATTTTTGACACCAGGGTGCCAGGGAAGCTGAAGGTACACCAGAATTTTGTGTCTAAGTAGCAGTGACTGGAGGAGTTTGATATGTACAGTATCAAAATCAGCATAATGCTTCCACAGTGGGCACTGAGCAAAGAGCTTTTTGCAATACCCACATCTTGATTTCAGGAAGCTGATGGAAAATTCATGGTGGTTATGTCACCATTGCCTTAGAAAAACACTCAGGCACCATCTGTATTTCTAGGTGACTGCATCAGTGAGCAGTGTGTGATCTGAAGCTTACAATATTTCATGTAGAAAGGTTCCTGGAGGTACAGATCCGATGACAAGGTGAGAATTTTTCCTCCTGTTCACAGCTATAGCTTCTTTTCTTCCCAGTGTGTCTGCTATGGTAAACGAGCCCTGAAAATGTGGGGGAGAGACAAGACAGGTCATTTTAAGCAATTTGTTCACTCTTGTCTACAAGCTGAATTAAAATTTAAAAGAGGCAAAGATTGCTGAGGATGCTTAAGGTAGCACTGATCAATCAAAAAATATGTGTACTTCCTCTTTGATGTAATCAGCTTTTGGCAGCTGATCATATGACAGCAGCATGATGAGGAAGCAGAGCACTGTATTTTCCTCAAGCAAATCAGAGGCAAGAGTCCCTACATATGCATACTGAGGCTGTACATTTTAGGCTAGAATGTCATGTAGATCTGGAACTTGGGCAGCTTATCTGGCCTGCTAGGTTCCCATTGGTCCAGTACAGTGTGGTTTTCAGAATAACATTATGCAGCAGCAGCAGAGCAAAAGGCTGCAGAGACTTTACTGTATTTTTTTTCATCCTTTGTACCATTTTTATGCCCTGAGGGAGCAGAGATGTTTAATTTGTACAAAACAGGGGTGTGTTTTCCCAATTCACTTAGGACAACACAAACCCCACATCTGGGCCTGGAATTTGATGGTAGAAAACAGCAAAACCCCCAAACATTACCATCAAAATCACCCTGTGTGTCCAGAAGGCCTTTCCAAGATCCTTGTGAGCTTTTCTTTTTCCCTGGGTTCTTTCTCACTGGGGGACCATTTTTTGTGTGCTTCTTAAACTACTGACCTAATACTGAATTTAATGGTAATATCATCTGCTAGTAGTATTTTACTTTTACATGGGTTTAAAATTGATTGTGAAGTTCTTTATTAGAATTGCTTCCAACTCAGCAAAACTGGAACATGTAAATATAAGTATAGAGACCCTCGAACTGTGCCAAAATGAGAGAAGGTGACTTAGATTTTGTGTAGCTTATGAAATGGCAGCTCCTGAAGCACCACACTGCTGATAAGCAGGCTGAATTACTAATTTTAAAATCAAATAGAATGTTTTCCTAATTATGAGTTACAACTTCTACCATATTTAGTGTGCCTAGACTCGGTACTTATGGGTGATGCAACTGGAAAATGAAAGAGGAGCAGAAAGTCAAAAGTGATACAGTGTATACTTTCAGAGACCTGTATTTTTTCCTGAATATGTTTACATTACCTTAGTTGCACATAAGTTTCTAAAGTTAAGAGACCGGGGTCTGAGCTAGCATTAATCCTGTAACAACTTCTGCAGATACCCCAGCCTTTGACATTTACAGGAATTACTTTATTGAGTTTTATAGATTGAAGTTTCACTAAAATACAAAGTGCAATTTCATTGTATTTTCTGCAAGGTTTTAGGCCATGAAAAAAGGAAGGTCACTATTCCATTTGAAGTTTGTCAGCTCATGTATTTGTACATGAATGAGAACATGGTACTACAGAACATTGTCCTGAATCCAATGAAATACATACAATTGGAGAAAGATTATAAAATTCTGCAATGCCGAGAAAACGAAACCACTAGGGATTGGGGAAGGAGGAAATCCAATCAGTTGAAACACACAGAAATGACAACAACAGAGAATTTTAAGAGACACCCTGCCTACGAAATAACTATAGCATGCCTGGGTTCCCCTTCTGTTTGTGGCACTTTTGCTGCCAGCTGAACTGCCTTATGAAAACCTGTCTGCTTTGTTACAGAACAATTCTGGTCTTGCTGATGTAAAAGGAAAAAAAAAAAGCAAAATACTATGATGCTGTGTTTATGACATACTCCTCTTTCTGAAATTATACTGTGTTTTTTTCTCCAGCAGATGTTAGGCTCTAATAGATTATGCAGCTATTTCCTATGCTGACAAGGTCAGAAATTTTTGAGTCATAATCCCCTTTTGGGAAAGACTAAAAGGGGTAGTAAAGCTACTTTTTCTGTATTTGAATACTTTTGATCTCCTTGACTTGTCTGGTGGGTTTTAGCGTGCCCAGGGATCAAAGATTAACCAGCATTTATGGACTGCACAAGGTGGAAATCAGCTTATTATTTCATATGTATGACGTGTCATTTATGTCACGAGTCATGAGGTATCGGCACATGGGGAGAGTTGGAATGTTTTGGGAGAGACTTCATTCGTTCAACTGAAGGAAAAACATCCTTATTGTTTTTTCTGTTTGATCATAGCTGTGACTAAGGGACACTGTACCTTACTGTTTTCAGTTCCCAAAGCAAGGGCCATGGCAAATGGTTGTTAGGGTACAAGGTTACTTTCCTGTTCTGCCATTCAGTGTCGACATTCCTCAGATCGGTAGTGGCTTATTTCTGGTATGACTTGATCTTCTGCTGATTAACAGTGGATAGTGATGGCACTTCTGTGGAGTGGGTATTGTTGTTCTTGGACAACAGGGTAGGTTGTCCCTCACCAGAAGATGAATCCTCAGGCTGCTGCTGCCTGTCTGTTGTCATGTTTAGAAGACTGAGAAGTGGGATGGGTGGGTATTTTTCCAAGGAGCTGTTCCCAGGCTCTGTCTCTTGTCTACAAACAGCTGTCAAGATTCTAAGGGGCAGAGGAAAGTGAAAACTCTAGTTTTCACTTCTGACACAATCAAATATGGATATCCACCTCTGGATTTGTTTTTATTCTAATTGAGGCTAATTGCATATGAAAAAACCCAAGCATGCAGAGATTTTGGTGTTACTGCATCACTTAAAGAATAGCTCCTTCTTTTGTGTCTGTATGGAGGCAGCTGGGTTCCCCAAGCTGTCCTGGTACCTTCCTTGTGTTACACCAGCACTGCACTGCAGGGAGCAGAAGGAACAGCTCTGCTACACTGAGTTTAGTGATCTCCTCTTCTCAGAGTGCAGGGGCACTAAGCATTCTGTGCATTCCAGGGTCTGCCTTCAGTCCAGCCTTCCAGCAGCAAGAGAGAAAGCCCCGTTTATTGTCAAACAAATCTCCTACGGCTCTGGGGTCTCTTCAAAAGCAGCCACAAAGGCAATGCTTTTGGCAAACTGGTGAAGTCAGCAGTACAGGAACCCTGGAAATACGAATTTATAGTCTGTGAGGAAGCCATTAATCCAAGGAGTAAATGATAAGCTGAAGAGCAGCATAGGATGATGTCACTCATTTCAGATCAATCTTTCAGTTCTCCAAAGACTCTTTGTTTTGCAGAACAGTGGGGATAGGTTGGCAACACGTGGCTACTTCATGGCCTTTAAAAGGACTTGCTGGATTCTTATTACTTCCTCTAAGACAGTTTTTGTACCAATGAGAAACCTAAACCTAACTGAAAAAGCCACCCTAAAAATTATTGCATGTCTGATATATTGCAAAGACTGATAAAACAGAAGTAGATTTTGTTAATCTGAAGCTGATAAAGTTCTTGTAAACTTGTCTATAAATACAGTTTGTGGTCATGTGGTCTTGTGAGAAATAGATCAGAACCATAAAAAGGTGCAACTTGTGTTTTATACAAACATCTGGGCAAAGTATAAGTGGCAAACATGCTAAATAATAAAAAAAAAATCTTTGAATTTTGACCCTAGATTTATTTTCTAGGATTGATTTCAAGGCTCTCTCTCCCTCTTAGCCCCAGCTTCTGGACTTGTCTGAGTTTCTGGAGGCACAGACTTTGGTGCATTGCTTTGGAACTGCCTGTCTGTAATTAAAAAATTTACAAATACACGTACTTTATATGTGCCACCTCACAAAACAGCACTTTTGGATTAATATGAATTTTCTATTTTTGTGTGAGAATCTGAGAGATGCATATGTAGAATTTTTATGAATTAAACAATTTATAAAGCTGGTTTAATCGTGAGAGAAGTAGGATTATTTTGAAGGCTAAAGACTTCTAAAATTTTCCTATCAGCTGTGCTGGGAATCCTTTGCTTCTTAAATATATAAATGCATAACACTAAAAGAAATCACAACTGACCTACAGCATGAGAAAATAGATACTCTTTTCACTCATTTAGCTTTCATCAGAGGTTATTCTTTAAAAATGTAAATATTTTACTAAGTTACAAGATTTTAAAAAAGCAAAATAGCACCACCTGGTGCTGATCAAAGTTTTTACGATCAGTTCCAATCTCTTAATTTGAGTTTATTGCTGTACATATAAACCACTGGCTTTCACAATATCAATCTGAGGTCAGATAAAGAAATAACCTTATCACTATTTCTATTTTTAATGCCTTGGCTTCTTTTCTTATAGACCTTTCCACACCCCCCGCCCCCCCGCCCCAAAATCTTTATCCATTATATACTAGTTTTTAGGGACTTCTAAAAAAAGTTCTTCTTATAACTTAAACATTCTGGATATGTGTAAAGAGTCATTGATTAAAATATGATTTCTAGGCTTTTCTTCAGCTGGTTTAGATTTGAGGATGATGAGAAACTACAGCTAAAAGTGAACTTCACCACTCTTTTTCTTTGCTTCTAATTATTTCTGGACGTCGTCGTGGTGCTCGGAAATAAAAGCATAATCCTGAAAGGACTTCAGCTGCCTAAGACCTGTCAAAATCAATGGGAAGTTAAGTGCCTGAGGATGAATCTCTAAGAATTAAATTTCTAAGCATTAAATATTTATATCTGCAAAAAAAAGTTCCCCATTCATTCCTCCCCAGCGACTGATGGTAACATTATGATCACTTTGTCCCACAAACACCACTTTGTGTGTCACTGTTTTGCTGATGTTACTTTTAAAACATTATTTGCACATCATTTCTTGTGAAGTAAAAAAATTATGAAGCCAACACATTCCTGGAATAAACATCAGTGTGTTCATAAAATAAACTAACCAATAACTAGGTAAACTCTCACAAATGAGTAGGGGATAGCTTGGGAGTTTGTCACAACATTGTCTTGGAACTTTTATTCTGTTCTATTTTGAAGTGTCTGAAGTATGAAAACCAACTAAAAATGGAACTTTCTTCAGATAAATGAAGAAGAACTAAGTACTTACACACAGAAATTGCTGACTAGGAGTAAGAGATATGAGGGACATATCTTCCTGAGTGCACACAGCAGGAGGGTGATCTCAACTACCAAGCCAGAAACTTGCAGAACAAGGGTGATACTGTATGAGGGAGTTGCTTGGACATAAAAGAACGATCAAAGCTGTTTAGCTTGGGCACAGTGCTGTAATGATACATTGCTGCTGCTGTGCTGCATGTCAAATCAAAGCAGCCACTGCTCCAAAAATAATTGTTATTTCTTAGATAGTTGCTAGGTAGATGACAAAATCCTGATGTTAGTGTAGCTTTTATAATTTCTGCCGTTTTGGGAGAGAACTTTGTAAATACATTGTGCCATGTCTTGGCTGGATTGTTGTCTTCCAGCATCGGGACTGTTTCTCACTGTGTATACACATAAAATTCAGGGCCATCATGGAGTGGTTTAGGATGGGGTGCGCTCCCTGTCTCTGACATAACTCACTTCTAATCAAACTGCAGTGCAACTTTAATTTCTTCTGCTCTCTGCAGTTCCAGCTATTTCTTTGCCTTCCATCTTATCGAGGATCTGTGTTTTGTGGTGTGGCTGTATTTACAATGGGTTTGTTTTCAGTATCCACGGAGGGACTTAGGAGCACAACTAACCAAGCTTGCTAACGAAATTTCCCTATACATTTTAATTTCCAGGCAAGAAACACTAGAGGGCATTGCAAGTTCTGTGCTCATCCGTGTGGTAACTCCGCAGTGCTCTACTGTAACAGCAGTCTTCTCACTTAACTAATAAATAACTCAGATTAACTAATAAAAGCTCCCTAATGTGATGGAAAAAGCTGTGGAGACCATTTGCAGACTGCAGAAAAACTTGTGGGACTTAAATGACAAATACAGTGTTTGCTTTGGTCAGCAAGCACACGCAGCACCCACCATCAAAACCAATCTAATGTGAAGCTGCACATGGATTTCTCTGAAAATGGAAGCAAAACTATGTTAAGTACATCCATTTCTGCAAATAGAATTGTGTAACTTGTGACTGGCAGCTGGCAGAGTTACATATTCCAAGCCATCTCTGGTCTGAAAAGTAGAATATTTTTTTCCCCTGTATGCATTGTACAAATTCTGTTTGAAATTTAACAGAAATACTGGTAATTTCACTACGGTCAGTTTTAACTCAGTTCAAAGCTGCGCATGTGTTTTTATAAAGAGAAGCAAAGTACAGACAGAATGTACAAAGGGGAGATTTTAGGTATAGTTTGGAAGTCAGTGATGGGAGTAGAATTTGCAAGACTGTTCTTTGATTCTGCTGCCAAAAATTCAAGCTTCTGTCCCCTATAAAATGTCACTGATTGTTCTTCCCGGAAATAGGAGTGCAGGAAGAATTCCAAGGACGCAAAGAGTTCTTGAGACAGAACTGCTCATATGGGATGCACAGAGGAATGTCTTCCTGTGAGGAGAAAGGTTTCTTAGTCTCCCTTATCTCTTTATCTGTTTTAGATGCCTGTTTGTGTCTGCATGTGTCAGACTTCAAAGAGGTTTGCGTTTGGTTTTTTGGTGGTTTTTGGATTTTTCTTTGTTTCTTTTTTTGTTTTGTTTTGTCTTTTGGTTTTGTGGGTTTTTCTAGGGATTTTTTTTGGTTGGTTTGCTTTGTTTTGTTTTGGGTTTTTTGTTTGTTTTTGTTTTGGTTTGGGTTTTTTTTGTTGTTGTTTTTTGGGTTTTTTTTTTGTTTGTTTATTTTGCTTTGCTTTGTTTTGTTTTGCTTTTTTGGGAAAGTGCAAATGGTGCCCCAGTGTTGGAGGCGAGGGAATGATCCAAAGTGGTGCAATGAAAGGCAGCCTCTTCCTGCTTCCCTGATTCCCATCTGCTTGGCAAACCTGCACAGAGCTGTGCACTGTCACAGGCTTTATTATTTAACTAAAAATGATAAAGCCTGGATGTTTTTCCTTAGTTGTTTTGCATATTGGTAACTTACCCAGCCCATGTAGCTCTTTAACAGCATCTGTCACAACTGAACTGTTCGTAGGAATGTTGTAGATTTCATATGAAGAAAAGGACATTACTAATTTTCCTAACCGAGTTTTCTTGTTTGGAAAAATCACAGGAGATGGAGAACTAGAATACTACAGACACTGATGTCATTATCAGGGATATCAGAAAATCAGAAAGCCAACTCCTCTGAAACTTGCCTCCCATGACTTCAAACCAGTCTCAGCAGAGGCATATTGCCATTAGAGAATGAGGACACATAGGGAGGAATCCTAGGAAGTTCTGCAGTAGGACAACAAGCAGACAACACTTCTCTTTTGAGTAAAGCTTTTGTGCAAAATCCAGTGTAGAATGTAGCATTTGATTTGCAGATAAAGTAATGGTGACTAAAGTCATGCTTTCACAAATAGAAAATACATTACTTGAGGATCTGAATTTTGCACTATGACTACAATACAGATGATCCTTTCAAAAAAGTATGTTTTTCAGGGATAAAGAAAGGGAAATGAAGTTTTTTTCATCACTGGATTAGTGTTTCAAGTTCACTTTCAAAAAGTCTGGTAATTCAAGATAAACAAGAACTGAAATGTGATCACCTCTGAGAACACTGGTGGCAAGGTTATAGTATATTGTATATTTATTTGCTAACAACAGGAATAAGGAACAACTTTCAGCAAGGGAAAACATCAAATGGACTCTCTCTACCTGTCATAAGCCCTGAGGCTTACAAAAATAACAGACATCTTATTGCATTCTTCACAAGTTGTCAATAAAAAATCTGTGAGGCTTGAGGTCACACAGAAATGTTTGGAAATTACAGAAAATCTGCAGTGGAAGCTTACAAAATGAGGACCAGAAGTCCCGTAGTGTTTTCCAGTGGAGCAGCATCAGATTTGTGTTTGACAGTTCAGGCTTTTGTGAATTGCTTTCTTTCTTGTTATGAAAAACTGCTGGAGTGGCCACTGGCTCTAGTTTTCACCAGAACAATTGCACTGTAAGATTTGACGGTGTTTCTGTTCAGTGTCAAATGCCATGGATTCTGCTGTTTGGTAGCAGCTGTTATGACAGGGAATTTAGGTGCTGGCAGATCAGCTAAAGCCCATCCTTGATGAGATGAAAGTTACTAAATGAGAGGTCTTCAGGAACTCAAGTACAGCGTCTGCACCTTCTGCACCAGAAATACCTTGTGTTTTGGCATTGTATTAATCTTTAAAGCTTGTTTTCTTTATCCCTCAAATATTTTTTCTGTTTGTAATCAGCTGTAGTTAAGAACTTGCACAGTTCATCTGTGCCTAATTGTCATCCATTCCAGGTAGTGGGAAATCATAGAATAACTTTTTTCTATCTATGGCTAGTCAGAAAATTATTTCAGCTTCTTTGGTGGTGAACTTGCCACAGCAATCCATACATTAATCTGCAACTTTCAGGTTCCAAACAACATAAACTTTAGTATCTACTATCTACTCTCCCTGGCACACTCTGTCTCAGAGTTTCCAGCACATTCCTGGCACAGATCAGGTAAAACATGGAACAAGTATTTGTAGGCAGGTTGAAGAGTCAGATGCACAACCAGAACTTGGCCAAAATGAATTAAAGGACTTTTTATTGACTGTTGCTGCTGTCTAACCTGATTACAACACCTTTGACTTCAACAGGAAAACATGCACATCGAGCAGAACATTAAAGTCACAGTGTACTTTATGCAGGTGCAATTACATTTTTAAATTATTAAGAAAAACCCTCATTTCCTTCTCAGGAGAGTTTTAAGTGTTGGAATCTGTAAATCATTTGTGCACCTTTAATGTGCCTAGAACAACTGTCTTACTGCCTGTTAATATTCAGTAGTTTAATGAGAAAGAAGACTGGGAATCATCAGGAAGATTATTAAGAAGAGAAACCAGATCAGCGTACTGCCAAACAGGAAAGCAATGTGAGAACTCCAGGCTGTGTTGAAGGAGACTGCCATGATATATACAGGGAAAAAGGAAATATTCTCTTAATTTGGAGCATAGACTAGCTTAAAACTCTTTGTAATATCTGGTACCTGCTGCACAAACCACTACAACTTATGTTTAGTTGGAGCTCTCTTAAGCACAAGTGGTTTATATGAAGAAAAAATTCAACTGCAGTACAGCAGAGCACATCTCTTCAATTTAAACCAGCATGCTAAAATAATACCGATGCATTCCAGAAACATCTATAAAGGCAGAGCTAATGCAACTCTGCTTTTATTAATGCCCAGTTATGTCAGGATGCATAGCAGACCCTCATTATTATAATAAATCAGGGACAAGGTATGCCATAAAATCATATTGTAGCTTAGCATTATGTTTTCTGATTGGTAACCGATGAGGTCAGGCTATGGATTTACTGGAGATCGCTGGAAGGGCAAGGTGCAATCATACTGTTTAGATTATGCACTAGTTTCCATCTCATAGTGAACTCTAAAATACCCCTCTTTTTTTTTCTGGAATGTTATTTGAAATATTTAGAATATTTCTGCATGTATTACATGTAGACATTGTTTTAAAAACGTTTATAAAAAATAATATAATATGCAAACACTTCAAAGCTCATGGATCTCAGTAGCTCTGGCACCTTTTTGACAAGTACCCCATAGTGGTGCTGTGCATGCTGTTGCATATTTACTGGTTAAAGTATCTAGTTTTCTTTATGTCACTGAAAATGGATATTCAGAACAGAGAGGAATAGTTAAAGAGCTCTGAAAACAGCAGCTGATCATGTAACTAAAAACACATTCTAAACTTGGAGAATTGGATTCTCAGCTTTAAGGCCTTTCAAATAAAACTTTGTCATTTATATTGCACCAGTTCCATAATAAATAAAATTTTGGAAAGTATGCAGATTTTTAAAGAGCAGTTCAGCAACTGACTAGAAGATAGAGCTTTCAAGAAGAATCTCTCCGATTTCATCCTAAATATTGAAGAATGGCTTGAGAGAGCAAGTCCAGGACGTTCTTTTGCACCCCTGAAGCAGAACATAAAGTTACTAACAAGTTACTTTTCTGAATTCTTTTGAGGTTGGATGTGGCCTGATTGCTCTTGTCATTCTTCAGGGCAGCAGAGGCAGCTCTTTCAGCTCTGTAAAGCGAGAACACGACGAATTGCCCTCTAGCCAGTTAAGGAATTCTGTAAAGGTTAAGGAGTTACATTTCTGGAGAGAATCCCAGTTTGATCTCCTCCACAAAAGAGGCCAACAGTAACAGCAGGGTGTTACTGATTAAAGGGTGGAAAATGCAGACAATACAATTTTACAGAAGACTAAAGAAAAAAATTCATATTGTGCAATTTTAAAATATATTAGAGATTTAAAACCAGTACCTATTTCATCAACTGTAAGAAATTATTTTTAAGTTAACAAGTCATTATACCTAACAACTTATACTATAGATAACCTTTAAATAATATTTCTGTATTTGAAAACTTTTTTGTTTCCTCAGATATAAAAATAAACATTCCAGCTCATACTTTGTGCTCAATAATAAAGTATTTTCTCAAGTACAGGATTTAAAGAAGCAACTTCTGCTTAATCTGCAGATACCATTGAAAACAGCCCCAGCTAGGTGCTTCCCCAGAAACCATGGGAACTTTTCTTGAGTACTGAGCCAAGGAGAGAGGCCAGGAAACAGCTGGCTGCAAATTACTTTGTATGTTGTTATTTGACCAGAATTGCCTGGAATTACTTTACACTTCATGTGTCAGTAACAAGTTCCTGATAACTGTCTCTGTACCATAGGTCATTATCTCTTTTTTCTAATCTGATACAATCAATGCACATGAGCTTTCAAAATCCTAGACATTTTTTACTGACAGCTGTGCTCATGTTTGCTGAGTCATGGAAGACTTCCTTTGGGCAAAGGTAGTTAACAACCTTGTAGGTATAATGGAAAGCAAGAAGCATTTTGAAAGATTTCCTTCCCTACTTTGCCATCTATTTGATTGCTGGCCAGCATTCTAACTTATAGAAAGGCAGCGTAAGAACTCCTGAGAAGTTAAATGGGACAATATTGTTACCTTCCTGTCCTTATGTAGTGAAGACTAATAACCTCATTTGTATTTTGAGGTATGTTTTATAATTGATGCGTCATTCCTTTGATCGTGAATGCAGTTAAAAATCTGTGCCCTATCTCTGGTTTAAATGTGTCTTTCTTCAGCTACAGCCATTGCCCACATTGTTCCTGTTAAACAGAAATTATCTTTGTCTTTTCCTGAAGATGACAGTTCTTCGGTTGTTAGGTTTTGGATTTTTGTTTTAAATAAATAGGCTGACCGACGTACATTCTCTCAGTCTAAGGGGATGCAAGGAGAGGAGAATGTGCCTTAATGTCTGTGGCATTACCTTCTCCAGCTCATCCCCCAGGCTTCCAGTCTGACACTCTTCATGGATTCCACACATTTTATCAACTGCAATTTTATATTTACTTCCAGATCATTGATCAAAATATTAAATACCAATAAACTTAGTCCTAATACCAGGAAAATCCTATCAGATTCAGTTTTATTGATGTAAGATTTCTAATGGATATCAACTTTGAGATATATAAACAAATTTTTTCAAGCTAGTTAATGTGCTATTTTAAAGAATAATTTTTTTAGCTATAATTAAAAAATCTACACATATTGCCATTCAGTTTATAATGTGGTCCAAAGCCAAATATTAATCAAGGACAGCTTCCTTATTTTACTCTTCTTTACAATGTGACATTTTTATTAAATGAGTCTGATATATTTTTTCAGTTATGTTTAAAATTTCTTATTAGGAACAGCTTAACCCCTCTTGACTAGCTGCAATGGGAAGAAACTTTTCAAAACAGGGTTTCCTATAGATTGGCCTCTATAGAATCAATCTGAAAGCAGGACATCCTGGTTTTCAAAATAACTGAAAATCCCTCTTCTGAGGATTTAATGTTTTCATCAGATTGCAGAGACAAGATGAATGATTTTCCCACAGTGGGTGATATGGTCACCCCCAACAGGAGGCTGCAAAAGTCAATTTAGATGATTTATTACAGGCCAGATTTGATTTTGTGATGTTTCATATCTTGTACTGACTGTACTTTGAGTTGTTTCATCATGTCCATAGTCACTGAATTTCATTCTTTAAGGGACAAATACAGCTCTCAATTTTTACAAGTTCACACATCTATTTTCATGATGCTGTACTAAACCTAACGGGTACATTTGAAAATATGCACAGCATTTGATTACTTAAGCATTTTTATCTCCTAGTGTTCCTATCAGATGTGGAGAGCTGTCAGCATGAAATGGGATCCTGTAAATTCTCAACCTTATCTAAGGAAAAAAAAATAATCAGAACACCAGAACATTTTATGGATTTTTATTGTTTGGAGATGCCTGTAATTGCTTTGTATTGCAAAAATACATGCCATGTTCCAACTGTGCTCTCCAGAGAGCTGGATCAAGAATTTCCCTTGCTAGCTTTTAGTTAGATTTCTCTGCCTGCTGGGGCTTTTATTTTGAATTACCCATCCAGTCATTAACTTTTGCAGATTTTTTATATTAAACGCAACAGTTACAAATGCTTTAATTTTATATTTTATTATTTTCTAAAGCCCTCCAGCTGGTCAGATTCCTCCTGTGTCAACATTCTGACACTTTTGTTTAGACGATATATCAGCATTTACAAGGCAATGGCCAATGAAATCTCCATTATCTCTGTTTCACAGGGAACGCTTTGAAAGGCTGTGTATTTTTAATGAATAGGAAAAATCAAAGACAGGAGAACATCTTGGGTCTTTGCACATAACAAAGGGGGCATATTTATTGACTCATTAATACTGAATGTCAGATGGCTGTGTTGAGAGTCGGCAGTCTCAAGTGTTCCATCACCTACAGGGAGTATTAAATATAGAATAAACAGTTCAGTATAAACCGAGGGGCCATTTTTCTAGCAGAATAGAGGGTGGGTCTATTAAGTTAAATTATTAACAGTGAAACTGAAGTCACAAAGCCTCAGATGAAATTCCAGGCAATAACTCATAATTTTATAGCTTTCTATCCTTGATTATTCCTTCCTCCCCAAACCTTGAACATACTTCTTTCTACAACAAAAATAAGCCACCTTTCTTTTTTTTTTGCCCCCTCTCTTTTGACTCTTCTTTCAGGGTTGGTACTGGTTTTATTTTTTCCCTTACTTCCCTTGCAGAGGTTTTAACAGCTCATTTCCCTCCATTCTATTTCCTTCTTGTCCTGTACTACTGGCACATCTTTGTTCCTTGTTGTTTTAACACTCAGTATTTGCTCCTCTAATTTCTCATCTTATCTTTCCTTAGAGCTCAGTTTTTATGAAAGAATGGTCATGGAAGCAGCTCCAAGAAGTATGGTTATTGTGTATGTAAAGGAAAAAACCAGTTACAGTGGTATGATTTGGGAAATGTAATGGCCATGCATTCATTTTCCCAAATGTACGTAATTTCTTTTGGCTCCACTAGGATATCAGATCTAATTCTTCATGTGTATAGAAAGGCCAATCATGCCTGAATTTAAATTATATAAATAAGCCTAATTTCCTGATAAACAAATGAGAAAAACATTAGCTCACAAATTTTTAGGCTCTCAGACTGTTTGGGTTGGATGTTTCCTTGGACATTCCTAAACTGACCACAGAGTGCTATTAGATTTGTATATATAGAGGAGCAAGACCTTAAATAACTTAAAGATTCAAGCTGTTCCTAACTGGAACTGATCATACTTCCTGATTCTTGAATGTTTAAAATTGGACTGGGACAAGATAGTCTGAAGAGGAAATGTGACCAGGAGATTTCCATGGTGAATCCTATGTACAGGTGTTTGCAGGTGTGGAGGATAAGGGATCGAGACCTGTATTGTGCATTGCATAGAAACTACTCACAATCTGGTTTGCTGTCAACAGGCCAGAACTAAAATCCTCATTATGAAGAACCAATGAATGAAAATATTTGGCGATGAGACTTCTTACATTGGTAAATATTTTTTTGCTCCAGCAATTTCAGCCCACAAAATTTTCCTGGATCCTATGAGAGTTTACTAGGACAAAAATGGGTATAACGCATCAGGGCAAGAGCAATTAACAGTCCATTTGATACCCTATAGCAAAAGCTCCAGGAAAGTCTATCCTGGAGCTGACCCTGTGATGTCAGCAGCCACTGCATGTTCTCAGGGGGACTCAGCTCTAGCATTTATTTGATCACAGGCCAGGCCTGCTGATTGCTGAATGTCAAAGAAAACAAGAAAAACTGAGCAGATAACACAAAATTGCGTAGAGGAGGAATTGTTGCTGAGAGAGTTCAAACAGAACATTTTGGACTCGAGTCAAGAAAAAGCTGAGATTATTTGGAAAAGAGTGTAAGGCGAAAGGATATGCCAGTGAAAAGGTCAAAAAGGAAGTTTAAGGCAAAGCAACTTAGATATTTGAGAACTTTGAATTAACAGACTAAAACTTCATATTGTTGCAAAGAACCAGCAGCTTTCTCAGTTAGGCCCTATCAGGCTATTGTGTTTACACATGGCATGACTAATGAATCCTGAAGTCCTTGCTCAGATAGAGCAAGGCTGGAGTAAAACATGTCCCAGATCGTACAAGGTAGTTCTTACATGGAAAGAGTAACACAGGTGTAACCAGTTAGCAGTAAGAGTAACCGGTTACCAAATGTAGTATTTGCTACATCCTGTAGCATAATGTGCTGTTTACATTTAGGTAAATAACATTTACGTGAATGACATCTTACAGCAGTTACGCAGTTAATTTAAAAGAAGCCACAGGTCAGGATGACTGGCTGAGAAAAGGAAAAAATTTGGGATCTAATTATGCTTTCATTAGTCCTTTTAAAGCTTGTTCCTTCTGACACAAAATTCTTCCTGTGTTTCATGAACACGCCTGCAGACTTTGTGACCAAAAGGACAGTTCAGCTACAATTTAGCTTGGCCTCATTTGACATTGTGGGAATCATTCACTGTGCTCTGGAAGACTCAGCTGACCCTTGTGCTGCCTATTTCAGAGAAATGATACAGGCACCAGCAAACATTAAAAACAGAAAAATGATACAGGCAATCAAACATTAATTTGTTTACTTTGACCTGGTTACATTTCAGTAAGCAGGGATTGAAGTAAAAAGGATGGGAATAGAAGATTTTCTCTAGAACCTCTCTCTTAACTTGTCACTGCGTGTTCAAGACACAATCACATAAGCTTCAACTCAAATTCCAATAATTATTGCAGATTAGGGAATTCTGTTGTATTTAGTAGTGGTCTTGTGCCTGGGGAGCTTACAAATAAAGCAAATGGAACATGCAAATAAAAATGGGAGACATTTCTATATTTGACCCTGAAAAATCTGTCTCCCAGGATCATGACTATACTGGAGCAGGGCAGACTTGTACCTCTGTAAAGGTACTGCTGCAGAGGTTGTGAAATATTCTGTAAGATACTGAAATGTGCCCTGACTCAGAAGGACTGAGAGAGAGCAGTTCTCTGACTTGGTGACAAGAACTCTTAGGTTATGAGAAAATCAGTTCCTGTTCCAATGAGTCTTTAAAACATATTTGGGACAGCTGACTGTTTCAATAGGAGACAAGGGAAATCTAGAACACCTTAAAAATAACAGCTCTGATCCCTTGTGTTTTAGGGGCCACCACAGCCTGCTTGATTTTTTTTGCCTAAAATGCTTCCAGGTGAGCCATTGAGGCAAAAATAAGCACTAGACAAATTCAGCAAGTAAAACATTTTTTTGGATAAATAGTCTATTTCACAGGAAGTGTCAGCAAGTTGTAAATATTGATTAATGAAGAGGGAGCCATACATTACTAATTTCAACGTGACCTCCAAATTTCTCTACAATTATTGCTGCACTGAAAAGCCCATCAAGTCTCAGCCGAAAAATTATTATATGTGTTATAAATGTATAAATATATGTATTAATACAGGATTTTAACTGTTTTTGAAAAATAAAGTAAAACTTGAGAATGCTTAGCATACAAGAGCCCAAATGCAGGGCAGAAAAAAAAAATTACCTAATATTAGATGTTCCCCTTTTCAAAATTACACAATTCTTGACTAGATAGGTTTGTATACACAGGATATAATCATTAGGGTCACAGCTTTACTCTTTCAAAATTCTCCTTGCAAATGGTTCTATACCTCCCTTCACAGTCCAGAAACATCGGATTGATAATATCTGGAGAATAAAATGCTAAAGTAGGACTTAAACCATCCTCATTGTATCACTTAACGATGATTCAAATAGACCATCCGGAGAGAAAACATCAACAGCAATTCTGTGATAAACAGAGCTTTAAATTGATTTAATAAAATAAAATGTCTCTATTGTTATAAAAACATTGCCGAGAGCTGTGAACAGAGTCTACTGCCTTGTTTTTAACATTCAGCTGAGTTCTACGTGTATTTTAATATTTGTTTGTTCTGAAAACATAGAGATCTGCCTCAGGCAGATCAGTAACAGGCAAGCTGGCATAGGCAATTGTATAAGGGGTTCTGAACAAGCAACTGAAAAGCAACTATTTAAAAATCAGCAATCCTGTTTCAGACTGAGAACCAAATAAGAGACTCAGAAGCATTCTCTTTACTAGGTTTTATTACTATTTGAATTGCAACTACAGAGGAAAAATACGGGCTTCTTTCTTTGAATGGCATTGTCGAAGATATTCCTTTCAAAAATAACAGTAAAGGAGAAGTGAGTCTCTTTACATGCAGACCAATTTGTGTCATCCTTGCACACACAGAAAGGTCAGTAACCATGCTACTTTTGTTTGAAATGTGTTAAATATAAGAACAGCAACCTTCACTTCTCTTTTTTGAAGGAAAAGCATTGTGAAGTTACAGAGATAATTATTTAAAAAACCACATTCAACAAGTTTCCATTAGAATTTGCCTTCTTAGCATATATATTTGTGTCATATATCAATAATTCATCTTAAAACTCACCCTCAGCTGTGTGTCTGGAGTGATTCTGAAGGTGACAAAGGGCACCTGTTGTTTTTAAACCCATATGCAGCTCTTCCAGCGTAAGAGCACAGCTGGCTCACCTCACTCTGCCTCCCACTCTACTGATTTCAGGGCTCCAAATCTTTTCTCTTTCCCATTTCCCTCATCTTAACCTAGTCCATTTGCTCTTTTAACAAGCATGCTAATTGCTTCTGTCAATAGGGTGGGTCAAATGCTTTCCTTTTTTACACCAGTGACTTTCCTGAGGCTGTTTGTAATTGAGAGGGGGAGATGGTGTTTTCTCATTAAGTAAGGAAAAAATCTTGGAGCACAAATATTTCTGGGGATTAAATGCATATATGTATGACTGTCTATTTTGTGTTTCTGCTGTCATGCAGCATCTTAATTTTTTTGGACTGGTCTCCTGTAAGAAGTTTTAATTGATCCTGTATCTGGTTTTATTGCAACAGAAATTGAATTAGCTACACTTGTAGTAAGAATTAAAAGTGCCTCTATTATATACATAGGAATAAGTAAAAGGAAGTGCTAAATTAAAAAATTCCAAAGATTTTGACAGGTGAAAAAATAATATCGTAGTTTTAGTTGGCCATTATATAGGACTATGTACATTTTTCCATTCACAAAGGCTGCTCTCCTTGAATTTCAGCCTTTGAGGAAATGTGGGTTTTTTTAGTTTTTGTTCGTGATTCCTACAGTCAAACTATGAAAGTAATGGGGAACATTCACTATTTTTTATCTGGAGGTGATTTTGATGCACAGTTTTCATTTGGAATATGGAAATTAATATTTCAGTTAAGATTCCTGTGGTGATGTCATCAGTGACTTGGGTATATCAAGTGAAATACACGTCATCCCAGATTTTACATTATTGAATGCTCTGAGGAAACATCCCCAGTCACCTGACAGGAATGAATTCACTTCAGCAAGGGAGTCTGCCTTTGTCTTTGTGACTTCAAAAATTTAGGGAATGTCTATCCTTAGAAGAATTGCAGAGGCATAGAAGTAAAAAGGTACAGAAGAATTAAATTTCCTCCATTTGTTTATTTGGGAAGGGTGTATCAGGTTATGCTTTTGCTATCCAGTATCTTCAAAGCTGTGTCAGTGGAACTGAGAAAAAGAATATCTGCTGTTAAAACTGCATTGTGATAGTCTGTACTGCCTTGGGTGACTAACTTGCCCTTGCACATATTCCTCATGTATGAGAGTTTTTGTATCCTTATATCAAATGGTAAGAGAGTCTTTTCTGAAGATAGAAAAGCAGCTCTGTGTGCCCAAACCAGCAACCACATGTTTAAAGAACAATAAGTACTGCACCTGATTCTGATTGGATGTTCATTATGATTTTCTTAATAATTGGTTATAATTATTTGTTTCTTTAATTAAATGTTTGCTGAGCATTTTACTGTATGAGGCTAAGCCTTGTGAAGTCATTGGACAAAATGGCACAAAACTGGAAAGCCAGTGGCTCTGTAAAGAATTATCAGGTTTGGCAGGAGAGAAAAGGCTTGGATGGGAAAAAGTAATGTTGTGTAAGTCCTGTCATTGCTTGGATGTCATTGCTTAGATTCATCAAAAGCATTTTCTGTTTGACAGAGTAAACTGATACAGGAAATTCCATGAGCTAAAAATAGATTACCCTGCTGATACAAAACTGTCAGTGAGAGCCATTGCAGTACTTGGCTAAGAATACTGGAAATGGGAAGAGATTAACATTGTTTTCTCCTGGCATCTTCTTTAGTTTTTCTAAACTTGCAGTCAGGCATTGCGTGGTAGTTTTGTGAAGTCTTTTGTGTCGCTTGTTGGCTGAAATACAGCTTGGACCTTTTAGGATGGGCAACAGGTTCTTGAAGAATGAATGGGTTGTCTGTAATTACTAACAGAGCAGTCAGAGGAAAGGATGTGATTGTTTGCTTTCCTTCTGTTGTCACTCTCTGCCCATACTCATTCTTTGTCTAATAATATCTTGGCTACAACATGAGCTGGAGTTTAAATCCCATTTTAGTGTTCCTCTTCAATAACAGGACTGGTTACTTCCACATCTCTCTGTGTCAAACAAGGTGGTCCTACGCTGGATATTTGGGTGACAACATCCTGCTTCCCAGCTGTGATAATAAATAAGGGGCATAAGATCTGGCACTTGTAAACTGTTTTATTTTGGAAGCTTCTGTCCAACATCTGGATAAAATTATTCAAAAACATTTTCCTCCAAATGAAATATTTTTGTCTAAACAGTGATATATGCCATGAGTGCAGATAAGTGAATATTATTCAGATACACTGATTAACAGCAGCAACATGAAAATGAAACTATTTCCCTCCATCTGTTTGTTTGATGTGTGTGCATGTGCTTAACTCATAAGTTATTAAATTATGGCTATAGCTTGTACCTCATACTGTATGTATTTTAATCAGATTGTGATCCTTTTTTGGTACTTTAATAAAACAGACAAGAGTATAAAAATGAGTATGAGTCAGATACCTGAGGTGTAGGTATCTAGAGTTATTTTAGGTGCTTTGGCATATCCCAGCTGGTTTCCAGCTGCTGATAAGGAAGGACAGCTGTTCCAGCCCAGCTCTTCCATTTGTCTGAGGCAGGCAAACTCCTGGATGCCCTAAGGTATCCAACATGACAGTGGTTGCCACTCTTCAGGCACATGGAATCTCCAGTGGCTCTTGCTGGCACTGCTGGCTAATAAGCATCTGTAAAAAAGGGCTGGAGGTGAAGATTTTTCTGTTAGCAGAGCTTCCTACTATGATGGAAAGTTTAATCCCAAATACAGAGTAGGGCTTTGGCAGCATGTCTGATCAATAACCTGAAGCACTTCTACATATTTTCATACGTGCTATAAAGCTGACTTGGCCCAATTGAAATAAACTGAAAACTTTTTAAGGATCTAATCTCAGAAACACTTCAAATTAAAGTTCCATTTATAAATAGTCTTTTAATATCTGTTACATGGTTTCCAGATGGACTCCTGTTCTTTGATAGCTAATGATCGAGTATGTTGTACTTCTTTCTTATTACATTGAGTTCGCAGCAAGTGATTCCATTGAAAGAACCATAAATAGGATGTAATCCAAGTAAATATTTTTAAAATATGCCTGGTTTATACCTTTTATAGATTATTTGAAGTCTGAATTCTTTCTGTGGTATCAGAGTTTTGTTTGGGTTTAATAGGGCTTCACCACTGTGTCTTAAAGTGGCTCTGGGCCGTGTTCTGACTATGTCCTGGGCTGCATCCAAAGCACTGTGGGCAGCAGGGAACGGAGGGGATTCTGCCCCTCTGCTCTGCTCTGCTGAGACCCCACCTGCAGTGCTGCATCCAGCTCTGGGGTCCCAGCACAAGACAAGCTGTTGGATTGAGTCCAGAGGTGGGTCAAGATGATCAGAGACATGTAGCACATCTCCTGTGAGGAGAGGCTGAGAGAATTGGGACTCTTCAACCTGGAAAAGAGAAGGCTTTGGTGTGACCTAATTGCAGCCTTCCAGTACCTGAAGGGAGCCTGCAAAGAAGATGGAGAGTGAGTTTTTTACAAGAGCCTGCAGTGACAGGACAAGGGGGGAGGATTTTAAATTGAAAGAGGGTAGGTTTAGATTAGATATTAGGAGGAAATTCTTTGCTGTGAAGGTGTTGAGGCTCTGGAACAAGTTGCCCAGAGAAGTTGTGGATGCCCCATTCCTGGGGGTGTTCAAGGCCAGGCTGGATGTGGCTCTGAGCACCCTGATCTAGTGGAAGGTGTCCCTGCCCATGGCAGGGGGTTGGAATTAGGTGATTTTTAAGGTCCCTTCCAACCTAAACCATCTACAATTCTATGAAATGGGTCGAGAGTCCTAGTTCCCATATGCTGTCTCTTCCCAGGAGATTTATGAAAAAGTAATTTTGATCAGTTTGATTGGCACTCTTTTAACATGTCCTGAATATTTCCATTTTCTTTGGATAAGTTTAAAGGTAGGATGTATATGTCTGTATCTCTGGTCAAAGTCTGACTCTCAGATCCACAGTATGATGGAAATAATGTGTGTTACAAATTCACAGATCGGTCTTGAAGTTAAGAGACTTTTAGTGATAAAATCTTGATTAAGTTGGTAAATGCACCTGCCACCTTGCCCATTTATTAATGATTTCCTTCTCAAAATCCTGTAGATTTTTCATTACTGTCAGTCTATGGAAATGGACTGATTCCTATTGTAGTTACTTTGTCTTTTTAATTAAGTGATTGAGTTACAGTTTACTTTGGTTTTAATTAGATTTTGTTTTTTTTTCTCAGAAAAGTATTTTTCGGGGGTAATATGCAACTGCTTTTTTCTTTTCACTTTTGTTGAGATAGCAATTAACCCTATGTCATCAACAAAGTCTAGGTATTCAAAATCTATATCATATCTCTGTATTTCTAATATTAAAGTTAGTGGTAATGCCAAACATGACAACATCATTATTTAGCATCCATCTATATGATTAACCATTCCTTCAAGCCTGTGTTGATCTGTGCAAGCTCCACTGTAATGATGGCAATAATTTTTGTTGGAACATAATAACAGTTCAAGATGTTCTGTACTGGTTTGTGATAGAAGTTCTCCATGTGCTGGGGAAATCTATGAAGTTTGTGCTGAGTGGTAAAAACAGTATTTGATGCTCTCTTTGATGTTTATACTGAGGGTAAAAATCTGTCCAACACATGAGATGCAGCTTGTTCTTGCAGCTTGTTCTTGCTTTGCTTCAGCTCTAAAAGGAAAAAAGAAAAACCCAGGAAGAAAGGTGCTTAAAATGACTATGTCCATTGTTTATCTCACCTCAGTCACTGTTACACTAAGTCAAACTCATGTAAAATACTTCTTCTGGTATCTCAATTTCAAGTGCTGTTATACCAAAGGTTTTCCTTGGTCCCATATAATTCCCCTATGTTCTTCACTTTCGCAAACTTCAACTGTTTCTAGGTCTTCTGGTTCTCACTTTGTGATGTGACATGTTTAATGTTTAGCTCTTGGAATGTTATCTCACTGGTGAAGTGTCCTGTGATGCTTGCTGAGTTAATCCTTGAAAAGTAACACTTTTTGTTTTTTTTTCTCTTTGTTAAAGTTTTTTCTGTTTATTACTGACAACATTTCCAGATTGTGTAAACTGGCTTACTGTAACTTTATTCAACTGATAAAGTGATTTACTTTTACTTCTTTCAGCAACCACTTCAACCTCATTGGCAGTATTATCCACATACTTCTTGCCTTTTACCTCCATTTTCTACTGCCCTCTCCTTTGTGTGGGAGCCAGCTGCAACTCTATCATGCCTATGATATTGCCATGTCAAATAGATTGTGACATATTCATGATGCCTTCTTGTGATGGACTCGGGTGATATAATAGCTGAAATCTGCTCTTCTGTTTAGTTTGAAATTGCTGCTCTAATGGTTTATATTTCAACTCTTTGATAGTGCCTTTTGGTGGAATGGCTTTTCCCTAGTTGTGAAACATAAAAGCAAGTGCAATTTTGCCAGGCATTCCAGGCTCCCATTTTGAGACTGGCTAAGTTTGTTTGTAGCACTCAGCTTCATTTTCCGTGTCCCCACCCTTTATTCCAAAATAGGTTATAAAATACACAGGGTTTCTTCAATTAAAATATAATTTATTTACTTTCTTGATTGAAGTTATTGCACTGAGAGGATAGCCACACTCTTTTGTTGTGCTCCCACAAAAGGCTGTGACAGATAATCTTGTGTAGAATACTGGCAGTATTTTTGTGGTCATGTTGTTTGCGTAATGGAAATCGAGCTGCCTGCAGTCTGAGAGTTTGATCTACAAGCCAAGGCACAGAAAAGCCATTTCATTAAATTTTAGACAAATTGTTTGTGTAGTACAAAATACAGAAAGGCTTGGAGAAATAGGAGGCAATCTGGTGCTCACCATTGTCGTAGCAAGTGTTCCATAGGGTAAGGATGCCTGGACTTTTTTCTGCATTGAAACCTGGCAAATGGTTATAGCCCACCAGTTTGAGCTAAAGTGCTTTCATTTGGAATTTGTTTTAGGAATGGGGTAAGACTTCAGGAATGTGGAAAGGTGTTCACCTGCAACATCGTTTTCCACATTTTCTTAAGAGACAGTGTTACTTGGCTGACAACTACAGTCTGGCTTGCAAGGGAGATTAAAAACTCTTTTTACCTCTTTTGACTTGTCAGTCATTCTACAATACATTCTCAAGTAAAACATTACTAGGCAGAATCATTATATACATGACACTTTCAGTGTATAACATTAAAGATTAAAAATGTGCAGCCTTATATATCCTCATCATAAAAATGAGTATCCTGTCTTGACAGATCTTCTGAAAGATAAAAGTGAGCATTTTAAAAGGGTTCATTAAAGTTCCAATATTCACTGTCAGATATGTTTTTTATGCTAAGAAATGACAGTTCATGCCTTTCATTATTCATGTAGATCTACCTTAGTTCCTCAAGGTTTCCTTCTGAAGATAAAATTGGTTTAGCAATACAATATAAAATAAATATTAAAACATTAAAGAAATATTAAAGTACTTGAGGACTCATAAAGAAGAGGTGAGATTCATGGGAGGTAACCCTCCCTGTCTTCACAATGAAATTATTGACAGAATATTATACACGAGTCACCCCAAGTTAAAACTCTCAGAAAAATAGGCAAAGAAATAATCAGCTGATCTATTTGCAGTTTCCTAGCAGGTAATTAAGTGACTAGAAAGAACAAACATGGAATTTTCAAGATAAATCCTATTAAAACAATCTAATTTTCATTTCTGGCAGGATTCCTTGTGTAGATTAGAAACAGCATGTCACATGCACCTTAAAAAAGCTTTTGAGGTTGTCTCAGATGACATTCAGCTAAACAAATGAGTACAAGTTGATGTAGATCAAGTTACTCCCATGTGAATCTAGATTTTGCTGCAAAGTATCTATGCATCAAAGATTCCAAACAAAACAAAAATACACCGAGTGGAGTTCTTCAGAGTCTCTTCTCTGTTGATTATTGTTCATAGTTTCATTAATAACTTGAATGATGAAATAAAATATTTTATTGAAGTTCCTGTGGAGAAAATAGTATTTGATTTAATAATTTCATACTAGAATTAACAGATAATATTAGAATTTTAAAGTATCTTGATCAATTGCACAAAAGTTTTGAAGTATTTAAAAGTACAATTCACTCATGGTGTGTAAAACCTGCCTTGAGATAGGAATAATCAGAGGCTGCGTTTTTATGACATCAAATATTGAGTTATTGGTATTCTGTAGCTAAGACAGATAAACACAGAGCAGGTCTCAGAGAGAACCTGTTGGACATTTTAAAGAACAGGTTAGAAAAATATGTATGGGAGATGGTTTATGTCTGTTTAATGCTGCCTCCTGGCAACAGGGTGGATCAGAGAGCCTCCCAAGTTCCCAGACTGCTGTGGAGTCTGTCATCAAATGAACCCAGTATGCTGGCAGTAGTCAAAGCTGTGAGGATCAGATCAGGTCTGATCTAATGTCACTCAGCTGTCTTGAGTGAGTGGCTGGTTTACATGACTATAACTGAGCTACAAGTTAAGCCCTATTTGTGGGGCTTTCAGAAAAGTTGTCCCAGTGTCCGTCTAATTTGCCCTGAACACAAGGTGTATAATGCCCACTGGAGTTATCTAGCCTTGAGATAAAATGAACACTTTTGAAAATCTCACTCTATTTTATTTATCAGATTAATTTCATTTATGGATCCACATCACTGAATGTATCAATACCCTGTGGTTTTTGCATCCATGACTGGATGTTGGTACCAGCAGGGATGACCTGCATTATTCTGCAGGATGCTGGTTGCTATTCTTTGTTCTGAAGGGTGTTGACAGATGGTTTAATTTCCCTCTATTGTTTTCTTTCTTTAATGGCATACTCAGCTAATTCTTTTTCTTCTCACTTCAAAGCTGCACGCTTTCTGACAGGCTAAAGATTTGCTGATGGCAATACCCTTGAAATGTTGCTGGTCTTGGTAGGAACAGAAAATAATGATAGAATTTAATTTCTCAGGTTGCCTTAGAGCCAGCACTCTTGTACAAAGGTTCTGTTTCTCTGTTGGCAGGTCACAAAACCACAGCAAAGCAGAGGAGGAAAGTTTGGGACAGGACTCCAGTGCACCCAGAATTTAAAGGTGTCTTTGTGATCCATTTTCCCTGTTGTGAAGCTCTCCCCTCAAATATAAAAAGAGCTCTGAACTAGAAAATGCACCTTTTCTCTGCTGAGCAAGTTTACCTGCTCTGGGGGGGTGACACTCCCGTCTCAGCCCAGCAAACAGCAGCCAGTACAGTGGGAACAGGGAGCTTTTCTGCCAGCTGCTCAGCCTTTCAAAGTAACACAGCATACACTAACCATGGACAAAACAGATCCATGCGCTCCAGCACCTTTCAAGGATCCGTGTACCAATCTGTAACCCCTGCTGAACATTTGCCATTTAAGTGAACCTAGAGCACCACATCCACTGTCCCAGATTCCTTTGAACCTGTCATAGCTCTGAAGTCATGCAGCCAACAGACTGGGAACACTGTCATAGGAATTACTTTCTCAAGCTGTGAATTAAAATTTCTATGGATCTCTGGCGTGTTTCCTAAATTGTTTGGCTTTGCACAAGCCTGACTTCTGTCATGTATGTAGAGAAAATTCAGCTGAATTGCTGGACTTTGCTTTTTCAGGTGGAAAAGTCTTTCTGTATTACCCATAACATTTCAGTCTTGCAGTCCGCTCCTGAAGCTGGAGATGTGATTCACATTGCTGTGAACCTGGAAATATCCATAACGTACGCATATGTATTCAAGTGAAAAACTGCATATTTTTGACAACTGCAGCCTTTCCTACTAAGAATTTATAAGATAAACACCTCTATATTTGGAGTCTAACCTCCCTTTCTCCCTTCTTGAAGAGGTCAGACCTCAGAACACATATGCAGTGAAATTTCTAATATTTACAGGAGTACTTACAGATGTTTGCATTAAAATATAAGCCGTGATAATTCAATTCATACCAACAGATGACGGCAGAAGTCACATCCTATGATGGGGAAGGGGGAGTATTGCACAGAAGTGCTGAAGAATCCTGGATTCCCTCTCCTACTAGACAGTCAGTACCTCTGGATGAGCACCACCCCCTTTGCACAGGTTCCTTGGCACTCAGTGGCACATTAAGGGGTACAAAAAACACTCTCGCATTCCCTTTCTTCTGTGTCCCACTTGCTTCTGTGGAGAACATGTGGGTGTCTGCTGATATTTTGGTGTACTGACAGCCCATGAAAGTTCTTACTGACATGTGCTGAAATCTTTAGTTCAATGGCACTTAGCCTGTCAGTTCAAAAGGAAAAGAAAAAGTTTGATAGGAAGCAGAAAAGTTGGAAGAAAAAATGAGTCAGCAATATTTTAAATTCCAAAAGTCCAGTTGAATTACCTGCACTAAATGAAACAATTTTAAGATTTTCCTTAACTGAAATAGGCTAGAGATTTTTTAATTTGAAAAGGTGAAAGAATTTTAAAATCAAAGCTCTATTGTGTGACTTAGATATTGAGATAATGTGTGGCTTTTGAAGTAATTTTATTAAAACACTATCAGATCTATTCACTTTTTACACAAGTCTTCCTATTTGGGGCGCATGGGAAGATTTAGGAATAAAATCAGCAAATTCTAGTCCATAGTGGGAAGAACAGTCATAATACGTGAGTTTAAAAGCCCAATCTGTTCTGGTATTATTTTTACAATTTTAGTGGAAAGGATCACAGGTAAGTACCTGTACACCAGGACCCTGTGTCCCAGGAAGCCGTGGGGTCATGACTGTGCCACATGATGTGGAATTGCAGGCTATACCTGTTAGCACTGACAGCAGGCTAAAGCTTCCACCGCCCTCTTCCAAAGAACTGGTGATCAAATCAATCCCAGGACTGCACGGTATGTTCTCCTCTGAGAAAAAAACCAGGATTTTTTCTTCTTGCAATAATATTTTTACCCTTTTTACCTGTGAGAAACTTGAAGAAAAAGAAAAGTAAAAAAAAAAAAATTCTGACTCAAGCTGCAGTGGAAGTTGGAAGTAAATGTGAGTTTATGTCCCATGGTACTTTGCAAGCAGAAGTTCTGCTTTCCATTTTCAGATGGTTGTGTTGTAGAGTCTAGCTGTGAACTTTGGCTTTGCTTTGGCCTAGACGTGTGGCATCTAGCTTTTTCAGCACAGAATATATAAAGCATTCGGCTCTATAAATCTCCAGTCTCAGAGGAGACATCTTTCCATATCTGACATTAACGAGGCACACCTGCACAGTGTTTGACTATGGCACAGATCTCTGTATCATTCCATGTATCATAGCTGTCTGATTCCAGCAATGCACCATAACTAAGACAATAAAAAAGGGAACAGTTTGCTCATTAGGAATGCAAAAAGTTTCAGTGTTTTGGCTTTCATTCTTTGTAACATCTGTTGAACAGCACTAAGTTTGATCAATGTCTGAATATCTACATACACATTTGTGAAAGCAATAATGCAGTTTAAATTTCTTCTTCAGTATTGTGGGAGGAGAGGGGAAGGTGCATAATTTCACATGTGGTCTGAAACCTGGTAAAAAGAGATGCTGTGTCAACTTTCAGCATTTTGTTTAAATTAAAAGCTATATATTATCCCTGTTTAATTAACCAAGTAAAACACTAAGTTGTTTGACTGAATATGTGTCCATGTGAGAAAGAAGTTCAGAAGGGTCAAAGACAAATTTAAAAAACACAGGATGAAGAAAGGAACGCAGGACTTACAGAGCCAGCTGATATCTATAACATCACCTGCTTTCTGTTAGGGTGAATCTTCTATCCTAATGCCTGGCTTTAGACTTCTATTTGGGCATAAATGTTTTTCTACAGAGCAGAGTGATTCTGCTCTGGACCTTGCAGAACTGGAGACCAGGTAAACATTTCCAAATTTGGGAGACTGAAAACTGGATCAAAGATCCTCGACAGTGAAGGCGAAACTGGGTTAGAGCTCCTCAACAGTGCAAGCAAAGTTCAGTTTTGTGGAGATGTGATTCTGGCAGAGGTGGTGAAAAGCTGTTGGATAGGATCAAGGAAAACTGGAGCAGATAAGGAGGGTGCAAATGAGAAGAGTGCTGAAGAAAACAGGGAAGTGGAGAAGGGGAGATGAAAGGGTTGGAAGTCAGAGAGAGAGACAGACAGACAGAAAAGGGTAACTAGTAAATAATCTGAATGGGTAAAAAACCAGAGGTATTTCAAGGGGTTGAGAAAGTTATGTAATTCCTTTTTGCCCTCTCCTGCCTTTGTGAAATTATGTAGCCTTCCCTGGCCCTTGTGTCCATGCTCTTGTTTTAGGGGGTTCCAAAATCTGGTTTAATCAGCAGAACTCCCTTTTCTCCACTATGCTTCATTCCTCCTATTCTGCAGTTTCATGTGCCTGTGAGAATGAGGGAAGGCCAGAGATCCACTGTTGCTTCTGCTAATTGTAGGAGGGGCGCAGAAGGGGAGATCAGCTCTTGCTACTACTCCTCACTGTAGTAATTGCTGTCCCACAGGAAATAGCTGCCTCATGTTATGGTACCCATAGCATCAACTCTGTTCTCCTGGGGCTCTGATGCACATAAAGTGAGGAACAGGGCTGCAGACTTCACCTTCTTCAGCAGCGTTACCCAGGATAACTGCAAAAATACGGCCACAAAGGACCTTTTTTCTGGAAAAAAAATTCTTTGCCATTGGTTTCGATTCAGTCAGAAGAAGGAAAAACTTCTAAAAAAAGAGAAGCACAAATACCTGTTTGCCTTGAGACACTGTTATTGTGTGGAATGCAGCTCTTACAGGAATGACTCCATCAAGGAGTTCATTAAAACAAGTGGTTTACTGCAGCGTGTTGGTGAACCAGGGACTTTGTTGTTCTGTATGGATGATGATGGCTGAATTCAGTGGAGTAACATCCTGTGCACTTGCAAGTTGATGAGATCACAAATTAGAAACCCATTTGTCCCTTAATACAGAGCAATGTAAAGATAACCTGGCTTCTTTGGAATTACTATGGAATTTACATAGGTGGGAAGAATTTAGCTGTTAGAGGCTAATGCTAATAACATTTGGGTTACTTTTGCTACTTGCTCTTTCACCTGCAAATTATATAATTGCTTATCTTTAGCTGTTTATGTTTGAGTAGTTTCCATACATTTATAAGAATTAAGATATGAAAAATTTGGAGACTTTTTTGCTCTATACTGAGACTCCTTCAAGATATACCTCTCAATGTAGCTGCAGTACATATCCTAAATGTAATACTGGGAAGGGTAAAAGAATTTTTGATTTTATTGTTGCAGAAACACATTTTAATAGGTATTTCCTTGTTTTGTATATAACAGTGCAAAGTATCTTTTGACCTTACTATTAGCTGTGATTTTTCTGTTTGTTTTTCATCAAAATATCTATTCCTTAAAAAATTCACCAAAAAAAGGAAAGAACAGGAAACTTAAAACTGCTATTTATTGAGAAGCAAGGATGACTATTTATTTTACATAATAATCCTCTAAGTATTTCTACAGGGAAATAGAAAATAAATTACATTTCTGTAGGCAAAGAGATAACATGCTGAAGTGGAAATGTAAATGTCAATGTAGCCTGCTGCTTTTTGCTTATCAGTGTGTTCTACTTAGAGAAAGAAGTAAAGAAATCCCAGGCTGTGTGAACCATCAGGGAATTGCTGTAGCACTGGATTGCTTTTGAAGAATAATTTAAGCTGACACTGGAAAGCAGCAAGCTCTCCTTTTATTTCTGTATAGTTATCCTTGCCTTCCCTCCTCTTTTCAACATGATTTAAATGGTTGCTGTCAATTGCAACAAATTCCTTTATGTGCTTCTGCTCCAGTTGTATTTTTTTCCAAAGTCAAACAGTGTCTGTTCCCCTTCTAGTAAGTGTTTTAACTGTTGTGAAATTAGGGGTAGGAACTCTTTAAGATTCTCATGTACCAGACAAGTCCCTTCCTGGAAGTTTCTGACTCCTTCTGCACTTTGGACCACTTGACTTGCACAAAATGAATAGGAAATACAAAGAACTGACTTAATACAGTAAGAATATCCTCTTGACTTTTAAAAATTAATATTTTGCCTCTTATCCTGGCTATGTGGAAGGCAGTCATCTTCAGGAGGTAATGAATGGAACAACAAGTCAAATGCTTTGAAACTCAGTACTTTTGTTTACTCCTGTATATTTCTTATATCACAATATTTCATATCACTTTAAAGAAAAAATTGAAGGAAAACTTCTGAAAGGTTCTTGTTTCTTTTGTGTTACACAAAATTGTTTGTCAACAGAGACAGTCACAATTTTCTTCTGGTGAACTAGAAGCCGGTGCAATGTTTGTCATGAAACAAATATCCCAAAGAGCACATGAATCCAGTAATAAACCAGTTTCTAATCAGGCAGCAGAGCATGTGGCACAGGCCATAACTCTACTCCAGTAACCATTTGCAATTTCTGCAACACTCAGGAGACTGCTGCTATGTTACAGCCTCTCTTTCCTGGTAATGTGAGCCACAGAATGCAAATGAGAAAATTAAAAGTTAGACAGAATTACATTGCAGCACACCTATAAAAACTCTGCTTTGGTCAAGGGTCTGTGAGAGGAATTTGTCTCCAGCCCTTGTGACCTGCCAGATCTTGATGAGGGATTATTTTCGTATTCAGCTCGAAAAGCAGAGAAAGTAGGTTTGGAAACTGGACATTGCCAATGAACATAACTGAAGCCACTATCCAAGGGACAGAAGTATCTACTGTATATGATTACATCTCTCTGTCAGCAAAATTCTGAGGATTATTCAGCAAAACAAAGCCTAGCTGCTAGACACATCCATGGACATGCTTTTAAATTCAATTTGCCCATTGGAACTAGAACTCCAGTTTATCCAGTCTGGTCATTGCGCTTTAGGTAACATAGTGAAAATTGGTATAGCGTTCATATATTTATCACACATTCACATTGTAATTAATTGAATTAACATTAATTTGTACTGTTGCTCTTCCTATCTGTTGACCTTCAGGGGAACAAAAGTGGGTCTGCCTGCACAGCACTGAAGATGGTGTCTGGAATTTCAAACATGACAACCCTGGTGAGAATAGCTGGATTTCTCTTTGATTTCAAATCTCCTGTTTTAAATAACAATTTTCCACAGTAATCTATGTTCAGCATTCTCTCAGCATGGTAAAAGTACAAGTAATTAAATATTTGTAGAGGATTTTGTTTAAGAACCAACAGAAGATCAGCAGCAGGACTTTAATCTCCTTTCAAGCTTTCATAAATCTGACCTTCAGAAATTCCTTTCCCTTTTTTCTCATATCGTGCAACAGATTTTATTTTGCATTCATTTTCCTCCTGAGGCTTAATGAGCATTATATCACTGGGATTGAAATGGGGCTTATAATCAAGATAAATTAATTTAAAATATGTTTAAAAAAACATTTTTCTTCAGAAATACATAACGTATAAAAGAGGCATATAGAATAGCAAGTTAAATACATTGGGGTAATTAACAAAGTAAAATTAAATTACATTATGTTCAGATTCATATGTCAGTAAAAGGTTTTGCCAATTCATTTCCTCACTTAAATTTAACTTTGTCATCTCAGCCCATTTATTAAATTCTGTTTTTTCTGGCATCTGTTAGCTAAGAACATAGACCTCAACAATAGCATATTCAGGAAAACCTTTGCTCTCATGTCACTGACTGCAAAAATGCTTATGCTATATTTGGATTTTTTTCAAGGTGGGTTCTTTAACTAAAAGAAACTCTCGTGGATGCCATTTTTCAAAAGGATTGAATTTGATTGAAGAAAATGGTCTGTTAAAATAACCCCATCCTTTAAGTCACATAGAAGATCATAAAAGGATTTGACTTTTGCTTTATTACTCGGGAAGGAGATTTGGTAATATATTTCTATTGTTCAATTTATTTTGTAAACATTCCATTCATCTGTTTTTGACACAAATGACATGATAAGTTGTACCCTGCCTGTATCCTCATACTCCCTTTTACTTTGAGTGTTTTTTCAACTCCCAAAGTGCCTTTAAAAATGTTATCTCCATGACCTTAGTACCAACCAAATTTCTTATTTTGATGGTGAGCTACCCAGCCCTGTCATGCCTATACCATCACATGGCTTCCCATATGGTGATACCCAGCAAAAAAAGAGTTTCATTTGTTTTTTGTTTTCCACAGACTAGATAAGTGTGTAATAAAATTTGTATTAAATGAAAAAATATTGTAAGAAGATACCGCAGTACTCTGCAGGAAGGTGACAGTCCTCTGTCACCCTTTGAAATCTCTTGCAGTTAAAGGAGACTTTTTACTTTTTTGTTGTGTATGAAAGCTGTTAAAAAGATATAAAATTTAGAAACCTCTTATAAATAATAAGCTATGTAAAAGTGTTTAGTGACAGGACAAGGGGGAATGGCTTCAATCTGAAAGAGAATAGGTTTAGATTGGTTATCAAGAAGAAATGCTTTACTGTGAGGGTGGTGAGGCACTGGAACAGGGTGCCCAGGGAAGCTGTGGGTGCCCCATCCCTGGGAGTGCTCCAGGCCAGGTTAAATGGAACTTTGAGCAGCCTGGTCTAGTGAAAGGTGTCCCTGCCCATGGCAAAGGGGTTGGAATGAGATGATCTTTAAGGTCCCTTCCAACCCAAACCATTCTATGATTCTGCGACTCTGTAATATATACTATAATAATTTATATATTTACATATATGTATTATTATATATAAATGCTTCTGTGATTGTACAGATACGGATTACACAGGGTCTGTGCTGTTTGCTGCTTCTCTGTGGGTATATCAGTAGCTCAGTCAATTCTTCTGACCCCATTCAGAAAACAGACGAAGGATTCTTCAGAGTAGGAGAGGGCAGATGGCCCAAACAGAGGGATTTAAGAAAAGTGTAAACAGATTTCCGGGGTAAAAAAGCACCCTGTTCTGGTCCTTCAGTTCTCACTCATTAATATGTTTGTGTTGAAGAAAATAGGGATAGTTGGTAAGACTAAGAAATACTTGAATGAATACAGATACTGTGATTTTAGAGAAATTGTAGGAATATGCAGTTGTATATTGGATTAGAGATTTTATTTAGTCATTATTGAGGCTGAAAGTTATTGAGGAAGGTAAATTTGATTTATGAGTTGGATTACAGGAACACAGCCTGTGTGTTCCTCCTAAATTCTCAGTCTGACATCAACTGAGTATCGATGAGTTTACACTGAGTTACTTAAACTGAGGGTATGTCCCTCTCCTTTGAGCTGCTACCTGTGTTCCTATACTTGCTAAAATGCTCCTTTGTCCTTGTACCCCCTTCTTTTGCTCCCTGCCCAACAAAGCTCTATTTGCAGTGCCTACATATCTTGGCTTGCACCAAGGAAAAAACTTCAATATTTTGCTCCTCTGGGCACTTTAAATGGTCTGATAGTATTTTTACCTATGCAGTACTGCAAGGATTATTTATTCATATTTTTCCCCTCAAATGTTACCTAGAGGGCTGTTGCTTTACACAGTTTATAAACAGAAGTAAAGCCAAAACCTCAGCAAGCAAATGGTTTCCGCTTATTTGTATGTGAAAGCTTAATGTGTTCTGGTATGGAAATCTTAATTTGATACTTCAGCAGACAGAAAATTTGGTATTAAGAAGACCCAAAATAACAGCCTGATGAATATGAAGTGCCTTGGGAATGTTATTTTCAGTAACTTTTGGGGAATGGTTATTTTAAGAAGTTGATGGAAGTTGCAGTTATCCAGAACTAGAATTCAGCCCTGAAATTTAACAATGGGTCCAAAATTTAGAAATTATAGTGGTGTTCTTGAGAAAAAACTAATGCTTCTTCCAGTGTGATCTGTATGTGTAAACTTCTGAAACATGTCTGTCTTGCTTACCTTTACTGTGATCAAACTTCATGATACTTTAGCCATTTTTAGAAGTTGCTCTTACTGGCTGTAGAAACTTTTGCACAGAAAATAAGTAAAAAAAGGGAGAAGTCTTTTAGTACAGCTTAGACTAAGAATAGCCTACATTTTCATGATGATACTGAAACACTATATTTCTATTTGGCACACTTCCCTATTTACTCTTCCTGTCTTGGCTCAATAGTTGTTCCTTTTTACTCTGCATAGCTTTTCTTGCTTTCACAGCAGCGGGGATGTGAAATGCACTTTATTTTACTGTTTAGTAAATATTTAGGTTGTTTTAGATCTCAGACAGATAAGGGTTTCAGAATTGATGCTCCACCTGTTGGTGAAAATATAAACTTCAAAATGCACTTAGAAATCGACATAAAAGAATTAGACTTTGTTTTAGAAGGGAACTCAGATTATTTTGGACCCTACAATGGAAGGGCAGAAAATTTTTTAAGGCTGTTGGCTCAAGTTTCACTTAGGTAGGGAGGGGTCAATCCCCCCTCTCCCCACAATGTGCATATCTGGGCATCCTTTTTCCTCTTCAGTGCATTCAAAAGAGTTGATTTCTCTAAAGGTGTTCTTCCATGAATTTGAAAGTCTGGAAAACTATTGGGATGAATTTCCTGTTCTGCACAGCCACAACAGGATGTTCAGCTCTATAAATTTGAATGGAACACCTCTATTGCCCAGAAACGCATCAAGTTTGAAAATTCAGTGAACCAGTCAAAACTGCACTGGAAGATCCCACAAGATGAAGTAGTTTTAAAGCAACTTCTGTAAATCATAGTTGACCAGAGCATTTTTCCAGGAGTTCAGTAATTGTGAACAGAAACTGTGAACTGAAAAGGAACCCTATTGTCCTTGAAATGTAAAAAACAAGGGTTTGTATTTTCTTCCCGAGCTCTTGCCTGCAATAGGTAAAGACTGGTGAGGTTGTTCTGCCAGCTAAGTCCACCTTTGTCACTAGAAGCAGAGCTGCTGCAAGGAAAGGAGAAGGAGACTTTACTGCTGAGTTTTCTGACACTGCCATGTGCTAATGAATATCCATCTGCTTAACCCCCAAACACAGGAGTTATTTGGGTTTGATTTACATGTATGTGTTGGATTTATTGGTAGATTAAGCACTACCTGCTAGAGCCAATATGATTCTAAATTCTTCTATGTCCTAGAGAATATCCTACTCAGTCGCTTTCACGTGTTTGTTCTAGATTGACATTTTAAGAATGCTCACCCTTGGGAAAAAGGGAGGTATGTGGGCAGAAAAAAAGATGCGAACTGCAAAATCACATCCTTCTTTACTCAGGAAATGATCCTTTATTGCCAGCTAGAGTAGACTTAAAGTTCCACTTATCCAAGTAGCTCCCCTAAATGAATGAATCTCATTGATGTCCCCTGTTTTTTACCAATAAGAAAATTAACCCAGAGGCCACTTCAGATGACTGTGCTTTTCAAGTTATGATAAGTAAAGTCTTCCATTTGCTCTGCTCACAAACAGCAACGATTTAAGTGGAACCACTGAAATATAAGATCTTTTGAGTAAGCATTAGCAATTACAGGAAAAATACTTTCTGCTAGTAGTTTTCTGTCATGACACAAGACTTTCCCAAGGGTGGACCCATTTCCTTTCATTCTTCTACATTTCTCTGTATATGAGCCACACATGTGGTACTGTGATACTTCTAGGTGACCTCAAGGGTGTTCATGTCACAGATAAAGGTGTTTTACGGCTCTTTGTGTTACCATAACCTACCAGGACAACCTCTTGCTATTTTCTCTGGTGATTCCTCAGATTTTAAGAGCGGTTTCCCTTCCCTGGAAAGTAGAATTTTTAGAGTAAAGCTGAACTGAAGGGCAAAGGATGATTCCTTTAAATTTTCAATATTCCTTTGCACAGTTTTCCTGATTAGATGCAGAGTGCTAAACTTGGCTTTGTGGTACCATCAGAAAAGTTTTTCCTTGAGGCATCATAAGTAACAGTTATGAACACAATACCTAATGCTACATCAACCTAACAATCCAAAATCAATATTTTGAAATTAGCAAGCACTGAGATACTGTTACTTTGTCTGCACCTCACCCCATCCAGTTTCCAGATCACAGCATCTGTTCTAGCAGTAAAGGTGTTGGTATTAGTAGTGTGAGCAGATCCAAGTTCAGCAGCAGAAAGCAATTTGTACTAAGCAAGAAATAATTCTTATTTATTTATTTTATGAAACCACTTTTCAGAGAGGAACCACACATTCCTTCTTGTCCATTTGTGTTAGTAATACATGCTTTTGTTTCAGCTGACATCAGCAAATGGGGACGGGTTAATTGGCAAAGCTGTGCTAATCAATCACCATTAAGGTGATGATTTTCAGCTGAGGGACAGGAAATTTTGGATAATTATGTTGCTGATAATCAGCAACAACAAAGAATGTAAAAACCACCGTGAGGCTTTCAGGACACAAAATGGAATTGAAGTCTCTCTGTCACATATAATGGTTTGGAATATGTGCTAAGCAGAGATTTTTTACCTGATCCTTTTTTTTCTTTCCTTTTTTTTTTTAAAATTTCTGAAAGCTGTGTTAATTCTTACAGCCAGAGGGAGTTAAATGGACCCTTTTGTGGGTGTGGCCTGACATTGTTTTCTGTGGCTTAAAACAAAGCAGTGAAAGACATTCCCTTTTGCTAATTTTCCAGTGTGTTTCTGGAAACTCAGACCGTGAAGTTTGCCTCAAGAAATTGGTTCAATGTGGCTAAGACCCTTGTTTACTTGTTCTCAATTAAGTAAGCCTTAATAAGCTGTTCCATTTGCGCACAGATTGCCCAGAAAGGGTATTTTTGCTCTCTTTGGGTAACTCTGGCAGTAGTATATTAAATTATTGTTTTATAGTTCAAGGGTAAAACTGTATTGGAATTGAAAGATCTGATATTTAGACATGATGTATTCTTAATTCCAGTTCTTCTTTGCTTTACAACTAGTTTCTTAGTCTCATTGGAGAATGGATGTTAGTTTTGTTACTTTTGGACACATTAGAAAAGATTAAATGGAGTGTTTATTGGACCCTTAGTATGAAATGTTTGAGATCCCGTGGAAAGCGATCTGAAGTATTCTCAGTGAGTGTTTCTGCTGCGCTGTTCCTGGGAGCGGACATTGAATGAGTAGCCTTTGATGTTGGTGATATCTGTTTATCCTTGAATTAGTTCTGCAAGCTTACATTTCCTTCTTGTACCTCCAGTGTGCCAGTGGTGACCTAGCAGCACGTGTCTGCAGCTATGCTTGTATCCTTTATCAGAGTATTTTACTCTTCTGCCCACAGTGGCACCACTTACAATGCAAATGTTGGTCCAGCCATGGCTGGCAGTCATGCCGTGACTGGCAGCTTGCTGGAGCCAGGCATTAAAATATCCATCTGCTTTTGATTGCTTGCAGGATGTTCTTCCTCTGAACTGGGGAATAGTCTCTCATTTTCAGTCTTGAATTTTTCATTTGCTGCTGTAGGGGAAGCTGCCATTCCTGAGTGAAAACCGGAGTCAGCCTGTAAGGAACCACAAAACAGAGGAGGGATGGACAAATTGAAGGACTGAATCCTTTCCTTCTCCTTGCAACACAGGGCAAAAATCCCCTGGAAATTGATTCATCCCAGGCTGTAGGGCAGCTGAGACGACACTGGTAGGGGCCCAAAATTGGTGACAGTGACTGAAGGTCTGTGCATGACACAGCCTCATACCTGGCCCCTAGCAGGTACCACTCCAGGAGCATGGGCTCCTGGAAGGAAGTAGTCCTTTATCTTGGCTACGGCAGAATTAATTTGGGAAGTATCTCTTCACTTTCCTTCTTTCTTTATTTCTCCTCGCTTCTGTGTCATGCCAATGTGGTGTTAATGTTATCAAACCAAGTTAGCCACTGAGAACTGTATCTAAGCTGTAGTTTGCATTTCAGTTTGTTGTGATGTCTGGAATCGGTGGAGAAAAAGCATGGGCTTTATTTTCTGGACTTCATTTTACATGGCTGACATTTGGCAGTCTGGATCTGCATACTTAGTTGTCTAGCTCTTAAAATTATCTTTGTTAAGAGAGCATTTAGGAATGTTGGCTTGATGGCTGTAAGATTTCCGTGTAGAATAGTCACAACCCAGCCTTTCTTTTTTTAAAATTTTTGTTCTGTTTTGTTCCTAAAATGAAGTAACAGGGATGATACAGGACCACGAGAGGGCACTCTGGCTCTTCCGAGTGCTCCTTATTAAACTTTTACTGCTAAGGGCTGCAGTAGAAAATAAAATCTTCTGAAGAAAAATGCTGATTTATTTCTTACAGAGGAAGTTACAAACAGGCATATATTTTCTGGCTTATCAATAGTCTTATCACAATCTTGGTATTAATTATGCACAACAGTGATACCACTGGTTTTGGAATGCTTTCGTAAAACGTGTAAAATAGGAAGATGCACCATGGATCCTTCCTGGCAGTCACCTTTTGGATTTGAAAACAAATGAATTTTCCAGTTTATGTATTTTCATTGACACTGTCAGTGTGATAATTCTCCCAAGTAAAATACACAGAAACAACAGTTTGGGTTTGGTGGTGTTGGGGTTTTTTTTGTTTAAAGGCATCTACCAGTAAGCACACATGATTGATTACTTCACTCAAAGCAGCCTGACTCGACAGAGAATGGTGTTTAGTATTTGAATTTGTGTGCATTTGGCCATTATGATTTTTATAGAAGTAGTGTATTAGTTGAGACGTCTGAAATGAACACACAGAATGTTCATCCTGGGGGTTTTCTAGCTCTGTGTCAATAGGAGTGATTTTTGACTGAGCTAGCGAACTGCTGAACACTGATCCCAGTTTCTCCTAGTGGAAAGGTTACTGTGATAATGAACCTTTTGTAGCCTTTCTCACTCAGCCAGATTCTTTCATCTGTTTTTAGACTTGGTATGGACCCTTCTGAAGAGACACTGCTAGCAGTGCTTTCCTTCCGTGAGTTGCACCTTACCAGACTCCCCAAAACCAAAACTTCTGACTATTTTTCACTGCTTTACAGTTCCAGTACCGCTTGGTCATTTCAGTGAAGGTAGCGGAATGTTTGGAATTAACCAAACAATAAAGAAAAATCCCCATTTCTTGTGCCTTTGACCTCTGTCACTTAAGAAGCAGTTACAATAAGAACCACCACAATCTCAACCCCAAAAGTCGCAGGGCTGGAGGGCATTACACGTTTTGTTTGGCTGTTCCTGGCTTTCAGCAGAGCATCGCCTACATGACAAACAAAGATGGGCTGGGTAAGAACCCCCGGTTGTTGCACGCAGACTTAGCTGCTCTTAGCGAGGCTCTGACAGGCAGAAGGCTCTCAGGCAGTTCCTGACTCAGCCCCAGATCCCATCTTTTGCAGATTATAGGCTCTCTTCCTGGCCAGGCACCAAGAAATCCTTCCCTACAAGCCTGATTCCTATTACTAGCACAGGGGGGCAGAGCCCAGAGCACTGCATTAACCCATCCTTGGCCAGAGGGTGGTTTTAATATTCTATCATCTTGTTTTATTCTCTTTCAAAACTTCTGATTAGGAGTGTGTGCCTCTCTGTCTTCACACGTATCAAATGGACACAGCCAAATTACAGAAAGTTTTCTTTAAATTGGCTTGAAAACACAGAGGATCACAATTTTCGACAGTGGCAGAAAGTTAGAATAGCAGTTGTTGAAGAACTGGTTAAAATACATTGTCAGTGCCTCAAGTTCACAAAACAGAGTAGGAACTGTGGGGTTGAGGGGAAGGTTTGTTTTCATGGCCTGTGGAGGGCTGGCAGTTTGAAGTTATTCTCTCTGCATAAATATGGCAACATTTGTAAGCTACTCCAGATCACTTGCTGGAATGTAAAGTCAGCAAAATTCTGCACTTCAGAAAATGATTGTACAGCAGCACTCCTGCAGAGGAAGTATTTTGTGTCTCAATAACACAATGTGTTCAGCTGTTTAGCTGCTTTAATGGTGCTCCTTAAGGCATGAATTGTGGTGCTTTCCCTCACTTTCTGTTTCTTCCTCATAGAAGAGTGTGTGTCCTGGGCTGCTTCTCTTTATTGTCATGGCTGAGCCATACACGCTGTGGGGAAGGTTGTTATTTCACAGGATGATTCACTCTATTTACCATTTGGGAGAAATCATGCCTACATCTCAAATTTCCTCTCCTCCCCAATGTTCACTGGCAGCCAGGAGTCATGGTCAAGGCTTGGATTCAAAACTCAGCTGCAAATTAAAGATCAGAGCCAACCTAGTAGCTGGTATCCAAACTGGTGTCCAAAGCACCGAGCAAGACACTGGGATCCAGACCAGCCGCTGTGCTGAGCACAGAGCTGCCCACCACTGGCATGGGGAAAAGATAAAGACAGGATGAATGCTATATTTGAATTGCCATATGGTTCAAGGAGCTTTCCCCATCCACTTCACTCAGGACTGCTGCCTTTGGGGGTGAAACTTGGTACATTTCTGGATTGTGGCACCTGGCCAGGGTGTATGGAGACTCCTGCAGTTCCTTTGTCTGCCTGTGAGGATTCAAACTTCTCACCCACATGCCTCAGTTCTTTTCCATGTTTCAGGCCTGTTCCTGTCTATTATTCAACAACTGTTTCGTGCAAAATACAGAGGACCATCTGGCAACAAATGCACTCTCTTCTTTAGCTCTGCTAATTGTGCCAGATGCCTTCCATGGATTCTCTAAACCACAGTAGTTTTAGTTCTCAAAATGTTGATGATACATAAAGATAGCAGAAAGTAATATAATGTGGTAAATTGCTTTTTGGAGTGATTTCATGGAATATAAAATACTTAGAGATATAAAATGTAACAAAAACATGTGTCAGACAAATGAGAATGCAGGAAATCTGAGGTAATTTCCCTTTGGGATACTGAAAATGTTACGGGCTACGCGGCTGCTGCGCTCCCCAGGAGACTTCAGTGGCATTTGTGGAGCCCCTTCTTGGTGCTCTCTTCATTCACACTGCATTGCCTTGTTTGAAGTTGGACACCTTTGTTTTTTTTTTCTCTGACACTAAGTGAAATCACCCTGTAAATTTTTTTTATTTGAGGAGTAATGTCCTGTACAGTATTTGAAAGGCTGGCTGTGAGGGAAGTTCCAATTGATATGTTTTTGACTCAGACTTGAGAACTCAGATATTCTGGTAACTAGGTTACTTTGGCATCAGTCTTCTGAAGCTGTGACAGTTTTTGTGGCTTCTCTGCTGAGTTTCACACTCAACAACTTATATCCTGCATATACATGCCAAACATCTGCTCCTCTTACTTTCCTTTGTGTTATTTTGAAAATATCCCAGTTCTTGACATTACAATGGGTGGCCGAGAAGCTGGCGAGATCAATTAGTGTTCTAACTCTTGGATTAGGACTCTTGACAAAAAATAGTCCTGGCCACTGTTAGTTCAGGTTCACAGATATTGAAAGTGTAGTATTCTGCAGAATTTTAAGGATAATCATCCTCGGGGTTATAGCTAAGCTACTGAAATAAGCAGCAAATGCTGGCTGCTGCTTTGAGGCTACTGAAGACTGAGTTGCTTTTCCCTACTTCAATTCCTGACTGACATGGAAGACACAAAATAACCTGAGACAAAGATCACAAAGCAGATGAACTAAATCTATGCATTTAGAGGATTACCCAAAATCAAAATATTTAAATGAGACTTTCAGAGGTACCTTTTCCATGCATCCTGAAGCTCCATCCTTTCTTTCATCATGTGAGGAAAGGAGTGTTGTAGTCAGAACACAATTATGCTGACAATCCTGGGAGATAAATATGGCTGAGGACCTCTGGAAAAGGGGTTGAAGCCATGTATTATTCTTAGGAAGAGAAGTATTGTCAAAGACCATCAGTGAAACGTGTAGATACCTTTGTAAGACTTCCAAATTTCAGCAAAATTGTTATACCCTGAATAATGGTAGATTCAGGCTTTGCCAAAATGCAGCTGGGCAAATCTGTTACTTCCCATATGGAAAGCAACTGTTCAAGCAAGTTACATAATTATACATTATAACATTGCTTCTGTCCAAAACCTAGGGCTGCTGCAGACATAAGCCAAGATTTTTCTTCTTTTTTGTTATAACTGGATTCTTCTTTTTCTTTTTTTCCTTTTTTTTTTTGGTGTGACTGTGTGTTATTCAATTAAAGCCATAAGGGAGTAAACAATTCCATTATTTTCTCTTTCCACCCTCACCATTCCCATATCTGATGATTTACCATTAACTATTCTGGAATATGAGTTGGCAGTTTTGGCCTTGCTGCTGTATGTTGGTTTCCTGGATTGAGGCTAATGAAACAATAAGCATTTTCCTGCTGTAGTAAGCCTGATTTCCCCACCCTGCACTTCCAAATGTGGATTCTGAAGCTGATATCATAACTAAAAGAAGTCAATGTAAATGAAAGAAAGCAATTTGGAAAAAAACCAGATCTTTCCCTTATTTTACGTAAAAAGCTCTAACCATGTTCAGAACTTAGTGCTTGTCTTTTGAACCCTCTACAAATATTTGCCCTACACAGCAGAGGTCCACATTAAAAACTAATATCCCCAAAAATGGGGAAAAAGATGCCTGTACTTGGAAGACTATTAGCTTATTAACTTGGAACTCTACTAGGTGTGGTAACCTGAGAAGGTAGGGCTGCAAGACCTATTCACTCTCTTGCCAAGGTATCTGTGCTGCTTTTTAGATGGTGATGGCTGAGAGACCAAAGGACATCTGGATTTTATGTCGACAGATGACTTGCACTTTACCACAGCAGTTTTACACCAACTTTGACCTGGTGTAATTATGATCTGGGTTAATCCTAACTCAGAGAAAAACTATGCATGTTTAACCTGGATCACAGGTAGATATGGGATTAATCTGAGTAATTGCGCAGCAGCCCAAAGACTTGTGGTGGCCTGAGGGATGGAGAGGTGCAGGAGGGACAAGGCGGCCTTCTATGTCAGATCCAATTTATTATAATGGTTTAAAATGCTTTCAGACTTACTGCGTTTCTGTGTGATATATTCTCATAAGAAATAAAAGACATTGGGTACAGAGCTGAGAGGCAACAAAGTGAGCAAAATGGTTTCAGACACTGTAGGGGTGCTGTGCTGATTTCAGGTACTGATTTTCCAAGGAAACTTGGAAACTGATTGTTTATCACTGATAACAGCACTGCCTATTCAAGATATGGCCGCTAATGCATTTGGAACATGCTAACTACAACAATAACAAAAAGAGGTATTTATTTCCTAAAAAAAGGTGAAGTAAATAGAATTGCAGTTTATATGTGAATGAGTGAGGTTGCGCTCCCGTGACTGAGAAGGAGGTAAATGTTGGGCTGTGGCATTTGTGAGCTACTTGGGGAATTGTAGCAAGGAAATGTGAGGAGTCAGACACAGCAATTGTTTTCAGCTGGAGGTAGATGTGGTTGTTTTCTCCTGACAGAGACATCACTGGACACATTTGAGCTGAACAGCTGTGGACAGCTGGAATTCTAAAGCCAATGTTTAGAGATTTGGTGCCTGTGCTTGTTCTAGGACCCATGTCAGGACGTTACCAAAGTGCACAGCCTGTTTGTGGTGTAACGTGGTGGTTCCATCTGTGGAGCAGGGATTATTTTCCTCTGCTGCTTTTCTGTTTGGCTTTTCCTGAGCTTTAACCGGCATGGTCTGTGAGAACGCCACAGTTCCTGGCTGCAGGTACTCAGTCATGTCAGATTCTCACTCCAGATTAGGATGAGATAGGGAATTCCATCCCCTTCCTTCTGCTCACCTCCTATCTGGCTTCCCAGGACAGGACAGAGGTACACCGAGCTCTGGGTGTCTCTCTGAGTGGCTGGGGGAGGCACGGGGAATTAGGGACGCGGGGAATGCTGCAGGACACGGCTGCACTGCATCTGGAACATGGACAAGCACACCAGCCCTGCGCTTCTCCAGCGTGCCCTGGTGCTACTGAGTGCACAGCTGTAGCAAACACCACTGAGGCACCACATAGCATTGTTTGCTCTTCTTCACCCAGAAAACCCCAAATGGGCAAGTGTCCTGGTTTCATCAGAAATGAGCGTCCTCTGATAGAAGGCAGGTTACAGCCAGCCCTTCCCCAGCAGGTTCAGAAAGAATTTTCCTCGGAAGAAAGTGAAAAGAACCCCTATTTATTTAAAAAGCAGGGTGCTCACAGGCACGGAAAAAAAAAGAATAATAATAAATAATAAAACCTCTCACTATGGAGAGAAGCTGGGTAGGTTTCAGAGTCCTTTGTGGGAGGGGCTCTCTCTTCTCCCGAGCTGGGGTTTGGTGTGGGCCCCTCTGGGCCCATGTGTAGGGTCTCCCGATGATGTTCTGGTGTTGAACGGTCCAGAAAAAGAAGCCAAAGTCCCAGGGTGGGGAAAAAAAACCACTTTCTTGCCTCAGCTCGCACACTAGCTGAAAAGCAAAGGAGTTTTACTCTCCGTCTCTCTCCTGAGAAAGGAGCCGAGAGCTGGGAAAAGCGGGAAGGTGCGTTCCTCGGCTCCGTAGCAGCCAGGAACGCAGGGAGGTGTGGGTCTGTGTCCTTGAACACAAAACCGCTCGGTTTTTTTCCTCTTTTCTCTCAGACCCCGCTTAAAGACACAGAAAGACACAGGATTCTTGTCTGGGCATGGAGCAGGCAATAGGGGATACAGCATCATAAAGTCACCCCAAGACAGTAAGCCCGAGGAGGAAATAGTGAAGGGTTTATTTACCTTCAGAAACAGAGAAATGAGTGTGTTTAGGATTTTTGTGAAAACTCCTGTCTTCTCAAATAAGCTTTTGGTTTCAGTAATATTGCTGAGTTTTTGTGAGGCACAGTTTCCCTCAATTTAAACCACTGTTTTTCATAGGAAATTTAATTAAAAAACATGTATGTCTTACTAAATGGAAGCCTGTACTACAAAAACAGTGGAGGTTTTCTGAAGCCAGTACTTGTCTGGTTCTGGCATTAGCAAAGGAATTGCTTTTAAAAGAGCTCTCATCTTAAGAGAGCAAAACGGAGCCAGGATCTAAAACCTTAAAATTTGTTTTAGAACCCCATGATTATTTTCTAAGTTGAGCCTTACTAGGAAAATGATGTCTCAGACTTATAACAATCTCCGAAAATTATTTATCTTTAAGACTATTTCAGGTTTTATTCTCACATTTTGTTTGTTATACTGCTACCAACTGATACCTGATGTTGTTTACGAATATTAATCTAGTGGACACTTCCTGGGATGCTTTATGACTTTATGCTGGACATCAGCTTATGCATATTATGTGGCCTTTGAACTTTTATTATGAAAGAAGGTTAAAATAACCTCTATATATTTGCATTTATATTTTCTCCTCAAACAACAAAACCATTTTTTAGTTTTAGGAGTAAAATATATGTTAAGGAAAATTCCATGGTATTTGAAATAAAATATATAAAAGTAGCTGATTTCCCAGCTGCGTAACTGTTCTGAGGGTCAGTTATAAAAAATAATTTTTGCAGTAGCCAAGTCCATGGTCAGTTTCTTTTCAAGCCTCTTAGTTATTCTCTGAGCATTAATCACTTTAAAGAAAAATAAAACCTCTTTTTAATTGTTGGAACTTAATTTTTCCAGTTTTATTCACTGAAGCAAGTGGAAGGCTCCCATGGTTCTCACCCGTGCTCATACTTATTTTTCTTTAAAGCACATTTTGACACTTTAAAAGGGCTACTGTTTAATAAATTAGGATTTTTATTAAATGACTTCACAAAATGTTAAGTTTTCATAATTTTTAAACCTGCTGTTGAAAAAGAGAGGTGCTAGTGGAAAACTAAGCTGGCTTAGCACAGACCATCAGCTGGTCATGTCAGTCTGGGTGGGACACCAACCAAACAAACTGTCTCGCTGCCATCAGAGCCCAGTGGCTCTTACTCCTGAAGAAACCTCCCTCAGTTCCTGTGAAAGGTGCCCATTCCTGAAACTCTGCTTAGTGAAACCTCATTAGATGCTCTGAGACTTCTAATTCCCAGACTTCTCTGTTACTGTTGTCACAGTGGAGCTTAAAAACTCACTGGGCCAGTGAGTTTAACATGGGCACTCTTCCCGTTGTTCTGCAAACGGCTGGATCTCTCAACAAGTACTTTAAAAATGTCCTGATCAATATTTCCTTCTTCTCTTCTCCCCAGACTTTGCTGAAAAATTCTGTTTGATAGAGGCCACAATATTGCCCAGTGCTGCATCTTCCTGACAGCCTTACCTCTGTTAGTTCCTGGTATACACTTAAGGTTTTTTCAAGTTTGAAATTAGATATGTTTATAGTTCTAAATAATTCTGTTGCTTACCTGAATCTGCTATGATAATTCATTTTCCTGTTGAAAACCCCAAGGCATAGTGGGATATGACTGGATGTCAGTGCAGAGCAGAAATGACAGTGCAGTACCTTATGGAAATGAAATATTCTATGGAATGTATCCATGCAACAGTGAAACCAGAACAAGGAAAGAGGCTTGAGAGCCAGGAAACCGGGAGCCCTCAAGAAGAGACCTTACAGAAAGAGGAGTTTGGGCACTCAAAATTGTGTACGGTAATCTACCATTTCCATGGCTATCTGTATCATAAACAGTTGTGCTTAAGTAACTGTTTCTCAGTTCCCCTGACATTATGCATCCTCTCCAACTATTGCTTCATGTAGGTTTTGTTATTAGCAGGACAGAAATTGTATAACTATTGTACAACTGTAACATCATCGGAAATCTGTGTTGCTCAACATAAATTCATTCTGAGCGTCCCAGACTACAGTGTGTGATGAGAGATTTGATCTGTCTGGGGAATCCAAACCATGGGAAAAAAAATAGGGACGCTAAAACTCCTAAAAAACATGAACAGCTTTTCAAAATCATAGTTTGGGTCTGATTTTTTTCACTTAACTGTTTTCTTTGTGATTTAAGTTATTTTTTTGACATTCTACTCCATGTTTGCATCTGCGTGCAGAAACACAGAAAGTATCTTTAACTCCTTTCTTTCTCCCCTTCCCTAATTGTGCTCTTGCAGCTGTAGAGCTTAAACTGGTTATTATACAATTTATTCCTCTTTTAACACTTAAAAAAAAAGAATTTAATAGAGTTCCAGAGTAATTTCATTTGCTAACTAGCAACAATAATTTTGTATGTTAAAGGCTTTCTGAATTTCTAAGTCTTTTTTATTACCAAGCTTTTCAAGGTCTGAAAAGTTAGTTTAAAAATCCTAAAAAATTTTGATGTAAACTCTCAGTTCCAGAAGCAAGGGCTATGTGCAAAACAATAACTTTTGATCACAAATTTCACAGGAATATTTGTACAGTATTTAGTAACTAAAGCCTGAGCACTCCAATGCTTTTGTCTCTCAAAAAATACAGAGAATTTGAGCTTTGGGGCTTTTTAGCTACTGATTAACTTGAAGTCTGGTAAGGATATAGAAGAAGGGAGAGAATTTGAGGCACCATGCAAAGAGTACCAAGACATTATAAAGTTAAACCTACCTAATTTTTTGGATGCCAGATTCTAGTTCTAAGAGGAAAATCATTATAGGTTTTACAGGTAGGGGCGTAAAGGTTTTTAGGACTTTGTGTGCTTGTTTCCAAAAGGGAGATAAAATGTTAAATTAAAACTCTGAAATACTTTACAAAACATACAATCACAAAACATCTATGTTCTCTTGGGGTTTTTTCTCCTCTCTCCTATTGTATCACACAGTTTCCTTTCTTGGTAAAAGTTTCTTCTGTATCCCTGGTCTTTTCTATGGCAGTTTATCTTCATTCAATGAGATCAGCTGTCAAAAATTGTTTGGAATGCCTAGATAAGTGGTCTTCCTGCCCTTGATTGATTAATTCATCACTACAACAGAGAATAGCCAATGTGCATGTCATTTAATTATTTACTTCTAATATTGATGAAATATAAGTTAAAAGTTAGAGACAATGTCAAGGAGGAGAATATTTGTGAAGCAAAGCCAGGAAATTTAGAAGAAAGACACTAGCATTCCTCTTTTTAGATTTTATCCTAATATACTCAACTGGCTAAAAATTGTTTGTGATATAGCACCAGACTTTATAAATATGCTGTTACTGAACTCTTGGGTAGCATTACTTAGTTTGATTAATAACTAAAAACACCATGTTAGATTAGTAGTTAAATTGCTATTACGTATCATAGATTCACACAATCAAAATACTTTGCAGATCATAATTAATTCCCAAAAGGACCTTGTGAAAGAGATAGCAGTATTCTAGTTCCTCAAGAAAATGACCGGTTTTACAGAGTAGGAAAAGTTCCTCTAAGGGATTTTTTAGAGCAGAACATTCTGGAATGCATCAAAGACTGTGGATGTTGAACTCCAGGTACACAAGTTCTCACAGACCTTCTCTGGTGTGGTGGCAGCATTGACTGAGTTTTGAAATGAAGAACCGATTTTGAATTAATCCACGCCGAGTGTATGCTTTGCCTGGTGCCTGCTTATCATATGAACATCTGCCATATGGTTGTGGGATAACTGTGGGGTAAATGCTGTGTGAGTATATGATTCTCCTCCTCCAAGTATTTTGCAAGAAACCATACAAAATCTATATATTGCTGGGTTAGTGACAAAAGGTCCTACTCAGAAGTGCAGGAAGTATAAGAAATAGAAAAGATAGATGGCAGATGGGTGAAATTCTCATATACAGGGATGGTAAGAAAGACTACTGATTTGCCTGCAACTGGTGATATGGCACTTTTGCACTTTCATCAGTCAAACAGATGCGTGACAGAGCTGTTTCTTTAATCAGTTTAAGGTTTATTTTATGCAGAGCAACCTGTGACAGACCTTTGGAATGACTCCAAGTATGTCTGTGAGCTTAGTTTGTGTTTCTGATGCAATCATAGCAAAAGTATCTGAAAATTAGATAATCAGGACACCAAGGGCAGGTCATCTGACCTGTGCAGACATGGGCACACTGACCCCCTGTTCTGCAGCCCAGGGCTATGAATATGGGGGTTGCAGGGCTTCAAAATCTGAGGTCACTATTTTCCAGGCATCTGATAAATTGTAGGGAATTGCAGTACACAATGAGTTACTATGGTTTAGTGAATACATGCTGTAAGAAATCTGGGCATTTCTCCATTTCAGATCTATTTGGCTTAGAGCCTCTGGATGGAGCATAACCTCCCTCTTCCCCTTCCTTCAAAATCAACCCAGGTCAATGCTTTCTTTGTGGAGGTTAAATTGCACGGTTTAGTTACCTCCCCTGAACTGAAGGTGGTTCTAGACACAAACAAAAGGAAAAGCTATAAAACATGATAAAGAGAAAATATGAAACACATTATTTGTCTTAAAAACATTTTTAATATGTAAACAATGCAGAGGCTGTTGTGAATAGTAGCTGCAAGTCTGACAGTTAACCTCTGAGGTCCCAGACTCTTCCCAGGATTCCCGCTAAAACATGGATGGGTTAGAAAGGACTTCTTTGAGTTCTTAACATATTGCTTCAAATTTCTGTATTCAGTGGGATGCTCTGGTGCTCAGAGCATGTGCCACACCTGGTGGTTTGGTTGTGCTGAAGTAGGGGAGTTGGTGATTTTTACGGACTCCACAAGGCCTCTTTTCAGTCTTACTGAACTGCTGTGTATTTGAAGGGTTTTAAAATTTGTCACTTTCAGTATGCAATGTTTTCATAAAATGGCCAAGGACACCCTAGACAGCCTTTCCTTCTGCTGTGAATTCCCAGGAGTTTGCTCTTTATGAGAAATGGTTGTGATTCATGACCTCTTCCAAGCAGCACGTGTGCTGGGAGGGAAGAGAGAGTAGGAAGTGGACTAACCCTGCTCTATAGGCTATGGTTTGCAGCTGCCTGTTTCCAGAGACTGGTGGAAGTCTTAACTCTTCAGCTGCATATAAGATAGGTTTTCCATCCTTCTTCACATGTCTTTGTCTTGCCAGTTCCAGTTTTAACTATCTCCAGAGGTGGTGACTCAACCTCTTCCTTGGGAAGCCCATTCCAGTGCTTGATAACCCACTGGCATGGACAAGAATTTAGGTGTCAAAAAAGAGAGATCAAATGTGGAAACAGATAAAACCCCTCCATCTTCCAAGACATTTAATCAATACTACTTCTTAGTGGGCACCATTCAAATATTTTTTTCTGTGCTATCCACCTTTTCAAACATCTGCATGACTGTCTGGGAACTTACTTTTTAGGAGAGTGACCATTACAGTGGTCTTAGGGACAACTGAACAGTCAGTGGAATCAAACAGAACTCATCATATCCTCATAAAAGTCTTACCCTCATCAAACCCTCACCATCCCCAGAGGAACCTGAGGGAAGACTACAACCATTCTGCTAAGCTTCTGTCATCTGGGCTTCCACCCCAGTGAAGGAATTAATTACCCACTGGGAACATCCATCTCGTTTCTACAGAAGGAAATCGCTGGAACACAGCCCAGAAATTGGGCCAGTGTATCTATTTAGACATAAACATTTACATAGAGATGAAAAGGCAAAACTCATTCCTCCTGTCAGACTACTGAAGCCTATGGAAATACAAAGGGATTCAACTGATCTAAGGGTTGCACTGGGGAGAGGAAAAGCTACCAAAATTGAAGATGAAAGTAAAAAGCCTCTCTGGACTTCCTTTTTAGATGTTTCCTTTGCTCTTTCAAGACTCCTTAAATCACTCTCTTTTGCGGCTAGGTCAATCAGAAATAAGTGTGCTTACCATTTTTGTCCCAACCAAAGTATTTGAAGGAGTTCACTTAGCCATATTGTCTGGTGAATGGGTTATTTTGGTGACAGAAATATCCTGTTTTCTAGGTAAGAAATGTAAGAAGTTGCTAAGAAATCATCAGCAACTAAATAGGCTCCAGTTGTACTATTCTGCTGCTGGTAAATTTGTTCATAGGATCTGTAGGAGTAGATGGATCTCATTTTTCAGTCAGTGGGGCAGAAGTGGGAACAACTCTTTGCAGGAAAAAAACAGTTACAGGAGAGAAAATCCCATGTTAGATTGTTCACACAATATCTCTGTCTTCTGTGTTTGGAAAATAGGGCTGGTCTGGTTCTCTCCCTTGTCAAAAGCCTAAGAACTGGCTGGGGTTTAGTGCTGCCAAATCTGAAGGTTAGAGAATATCTGCTAAAGGCGAAAATAGTGGGCAAAGCCTGGAGCTCGTTACTGTTTTGAACACGAGATGAAAGCAAATGGCATTGTCGTAATTAGATTGGGAGGCTATATCATACTTTATTTAATGGCAGTCAACTATGAATGCTATTTTTGTAAATTCTGAAACCCCCAAGGGACTAGATCACAGACTGGCATGGATCAGAGAAAGCAGAGTTATATATTTTTTGTTCATGGCTTATAGTTCGGAATTTCTGTTTAAAGTGCAAATTTGGCTTCTCCTAAGTGCAGAAAATTTTGGATGATATGTGTGAAGAATGCTGGAAATTCGGTAGTCTTTTTCATGCTTAGATACAAGAATAAACTTGGAAGAATTCTTAAAGAAAATGGAATGTAATACCTTAGAAGTAGCAGGTTAAACATATGTTCCTTGGTTCCTACCGTGGTCTGACTGTAGTGTACATAACCTTTTAAAATCAGAGGTAATATTGCTGGATCATAAATCCTGTTCTTGAGTACTATGTGTGTAACTCCAATTGACGTCAACGAAAGACAGAATCTGAATCACTCTAGCAGATGTGTAAGAAGGAAAAATGAATAATGAAATGAAAATAACTTCTCCTTGAGTTGGCTGTAGATCTCTCTGCGAACCATGTGTCTCTTGAAATGATTTGTATGAGCTATTATGGTGTTTTGTGGATTACAAAACCACTAAAGAAGAAGACCAAAATAGTTAGAGGTGGTGATTTGGAGTTCATCTGCCCAACTTGACATGTGGATTTGTTTCTCAGCTGTAGAAGAATCCATAGAAATCTATACATTGGAAGAAATCACTGCAGAAGTTCCTGTTGGACAGCTATCAGTTGAACCAGTCTAAATCAGGGATTCCTTCCAACTCTTGAGGGCTGGTTAACAAGACAGTCTCCTCAACTCAGTCCTTCTCAAGTTTGATCTCCCAAGGTGAGTATCAGGTTATACTGATGCCTGAAGTGGCCACCTAAAAACAGAGACTAGATAAGAATAAGAGAATAAAAGGAGGTATTTATTTGAAGGGCCTTCAAAGGTACTTCCTGAGCAGTCAAAAGGCTATGCCCAAAATGGACCCCAGGTCACAGGTTCTTCACCCTTTTATAAATTTGGTCCATTTGCATACCAGGGTTAATTCTCCAATTATAACCTCAGTTAATGATGTAATTTCTCCAAGTTTATCCCCCCGTCTTAAGATTTTAGTTTACACATTTTGGGCCTAGGACAATCTATGTGTCCTTGGAGAGTAAACTTCAGAGCTACACACTAGGCAGTACAGGATTTGAAAAATATAAATAGATATAATAAATATAAATAAAATATAAGGAGTTATTCCTGTGAGCCAGGTTCTGCCTGTGCTCCAGTGAAATTGCAGTCCAAGCTCCATTGCTTTCTGCTGGCACAACAGAGGTCTGTTTTCAACTACAGGTACTTTTATACCCAAGCCACTGTATATGCAGCTCACACTTAAGCCTGAGAAAAACTGGATCAAATGCTTTATGCACCTATATGCTGGTGTCAAGCATTGAAAAGTTTTGTACATTTGGATAATTAACAGTCCACTACAAGCAGTGATTAATAGACTTCTGAATCTTTGCCGTTTGGATTTTCATTCACGTTCTGAATCATTCAGCTGGTTTCCTGCAAAAATTAGAAGTTTAGGAGTGTATAGTTGCACAACTTGTCTTGGGCAAACACTCTAGTCTTAAAGTTTTGTGCCTCATCTGTCTAAATACACAAAATCTTTTCAGAATAATTTACTGGGACACGGGTGTGCCAAATGGAAAACAAACCCATAACTTTCATGTATCTTATCACCTCTCAATTAATTTCTTCAAGTAATCCGGCTCTTGAAGTCAAGTCTTACATAACTGGTGCCCACTCTCTGCTTACCAGCAGATCAGTCCAATAAATCTGAAGTATTTGTGCTCAACAGGAATTGCAAGTGTGCAACTCAATAGTGCAACCCAGTGCTGTGCAAGCTTGTTGTGCTCAATGCTCTTGTCAGAAACCCTGTAAATCATTATAATTAAACTATAAAACCATTGTGACGGCTTTGATCCCGTTGCCTAGACAAAACCCAAAGCAAAACATGAGCTGAGGGACATCTCAGCTTCTGGGAAAGGAGGTGATCTACCACAGTTTTTTCCTGAACAAAACAGACATTTAGCTATAGATTTGGAAAGATTTGAAGCATAAGGGGTATCGGCTGCTTTGCATTTTGGACCCTTGAGACAATTTCATGCTTCTCTGCCTGCAAGATTCTGGATGCACATCTGAGAACTGTGTCTGGAAGTTCTGAAGCTCTTTATAACCCTGAGAACCTAGAGAATAAAGGAAGGAAGCAACATATATTTCTTGAATGAAGTGGCTAAACAGCACTTGTGAGTCATGATATGAAAGGAAATAATTTGAATTAGGTGAGATGTGCATGGCAGCGTAACGGAAGGAGAGTCTCCTCATTTTCATCAGCTAATAATCAAAACATTTTGACACAACTTCCAAAGGAAGCCAAAAATATGGAAACAATTATTTAGAGACGAATATAGCAAGATGATGTATATGCTTGTATTTTGCATCTTAAGGTAAACTGTACTTTTTTGTTTCCAGATGGATATCCCAGGCAAATATACTCACCCAGAAAAAGAAAACAAGACCTCTGAGTGATGTAAACAATCTTATATGTAGAAATATAGAATTTTTTCTAGTTACATACTTAAGTTACCATGTTAATTCCAGTGCTTAGCAATTGTATTGTGCAATTGAAGAGCAGAAGAAATGTTATTGTTGCTTACATAAAGAAGCTTTCTTAAAAGTCAAAAAGTCCATTACTTCTTTGATGTAATATTTGGCAGCCATTTTGACCTTGTTCTTTCTGCTACAGGGTTTCAATGTCAATGGCAACATTATGCAAATAACAGATTTTCAATATGAATTAGTTTTTTATTCAAAGCAGTGTCACCTGCCAAGTCTGAGGTTTAAAAAATCCCAGACATAATTTTTTATCTGGGTGAAAAGAAAGCATCTTTAACTATATTATGATCTAGTAACTTAGAAGATTTCAGAATCCTATTTTGTCATACTTGGCAAAGATCTGTCCAGACTCAGACCAAACAAAGAGAACTGCCCTGAAAAAACTTTTTCCAAAATTATGAATTAGAATCAGATTTTTATAAATACATATAGTCATATGAATGATGTATTATTGCTATTTTCTTATTAATAATTTTTCATCATTTTTGCTTGTTCATCATTCACTTGTTTGCAAAACATTTGTTAAATGAATATGGACTTTGAATGGAGGAGGACAGACGGATTATGTGTTACTGCTGATTCAAAACGACACACTGCAGACAAAATACCGTCAGTGCAAAGATACATTTCATATTCCTCCAAGGAACTGAACACAGCCCTCAAAGTTAAAGTTCAGTTGCTTTTATTGCCAGTCCATATAATACACATGGTGATTGCTGAGTCCACACTTTTGCTCTTCCTAAATTGTGGACCATATTAGAAATACTTCTGTACATGTTAGATATCTGCAATAAAAGGCAAACATCAAAGTACAGCAACAGCCTTGTATTAATATTGTAAACTGTGGGAATGAAGAAGAGGTTGTAATGAAGAGCAAGGAATCTCTTCTTCTTGCAGAATATCAGATCTAATTTCCTTATTAAGTTATCTGAACTGGCAAATGGGACACCAAAGTCCTTTATCCGCAGAGCAGAAATGACATGGCAGTCCAAATACTAGTATGGAAGTAGAAATCAGAAAGAGTCTAACAGGAGATCATATAAACATGTAAGAATGCAATCAGAAATTGTAAGGCATGAGAAAATATAGTAAGAAGGTACAAAATGGGTAATAGGAAGGTGTCTTGGGGTGACTTTATGATGTGTATCCCATATCACCGCTCTATGCCAGAAATTAATTTTATGCCATTCTATCCCTTTAAACTGAGCCTGAGAGGGGGGAGAGAAAAAAATCCCAGCAAAACTTTCAAAGCAGTTTACAGTTTGTTTTCAAGGACACAGATGCACAGACTGCTCTGCGTTCTGCTGCGGCAAGAGAGAGGAGCGGGAGGAAGCACTGCTTGTTTTTTTCGGCCAGTTTCTCAGCTCCTTTTGTCCGGAGGGAGACTGAGAGTTGAACTTTTGTTTTCCTGGGACTTTGGTTTTTTCCCCTTTTTCTCTGCTGGACTGTTTCAACATCAGAACACATCGGGACCTTTTCCACCGAGGTGGAGGCTCTGGAGGAGGGCCCACCCTGTCCCAGCTCCGAGGAGGAGGAGAGAGGCTACCTATGGAAGGACTCTGAAATTTTCCCAGGTTTTCTCTCTACAGAGAGAGGTTTTATTATTTAGCATTATTCTCCTCTTCCTGTGTGTTTGCTAAATAGTTTTTATCTCTTACACTTTCCTTTGAGGAAAATTTATTTTTTCCCAAACCTGGTGGGGGAGGGCTGGTTGTACCCTGCTTTCTGTCAGAGGATATTTTCCTCCAAATTTGTCCAAACTGGCATAGAAGGCATTCTGCAAACACATTAAGAGGAGGACCCAGGGCAGAGCTGGCCCACTGCTCAAAGTGGAAGAAAAGCTAAAAATAGATGCCACCAAGATGGTTGAAGAATTAATGAATTTTTGTTTCAGTCTCCACTAAGAGGATAAGAAAGTTAGCATGGTATCAACAGCAAAGGGAGAAGTATTCAGGTTAGAGAAGGAAAGAAGAAAGAAAAAAAAGGAAAAGATGGCTGTCAATCAAATTAGATTGATTTTCAAATCATCTGTAAGTGCCAGACTTCCTCCATGAACACTCATGTAGCTCGATGAGAAATGTCAGCATCAAGAGTGGTTGGCTCTGAGAGCTTGCAGAAGGATGGGTGGGATCCAGAAGACTTCTGAAAGACCATGACAGTTCATAAACTCATGAGTTGCTGCTGACTTCTCTGCTTTATTCCCAGCTGGAAAGGGAATGCCGACATCTCTCAGGGCTCTTTTTAGAAAGCTTTCCCCCTCTTTTGCAAATAAAGTGGGTTTTGGTTTCCAGCCAGCCAGCCCTTCTCACTGCCTCTGGAATAACCCAGTTGTACTTGCCCAGTTGAGCTTGATGGGAGTCAACTGCACCTCATTATCTCTGCTCAGAAAAATTCACCAAATTCTGGGCCATTGTTTGTCTTGGCAGAAGGTGTTTTTTATAAGAGCAGGGGCATGACAGCACCAATCCTGAGGACACCAACCCTCATGTACAGTCAGTCATGATTCACAAGGTGCCAGAGAAAATAATTATAAGTTACTTCAAATGACGATCAGAGAGCATGCAGATTTGCTTCCCAAGAACTCTTCCATTTGGTGGTTTCCCTGCAATAAAGAATACATTTATCTGTAAATATAATACGTAGGATAAAAAAACATAATAAGGATTTATTTTTTTTGTTTGCACAAAGTAGAATCCCACTTACTTAGTGTTTTCCTCCTGATACTTCAGGAATGCTCTGTGCATATATTCATTAACAGAGAGGGGCATTTTTTGCAGTTTGTCACTTCTTCAGTGTATCTTGATAACTTAGAGTTACAGTAGATTTATAGCATATGTTTCTTAATATCCTTTACTTCTGACTTTTTGTTTCCTTGAACCTGCTGTACACCTGCTTGTGGTGAAGTTGAGCTGTATTTCTTCTCCTTTCCTGGGGTGCATTAGGAAGAGCGCCACAAGCAGGCAGAGGGAGGTGATCCTGCCCTTCTACTCAGTCCTGGTGAGGCCACATCTGGAGTGCTGTGTCCAGTCCTGGGCTCCTCAGGACAAGGAAGACATCCTGGAGTGGGTCCAGTGGAGGGTAAAGAAGTTGATTATGGGACTGGAGCACCTCTCTTAGGAGGAAAGGCCAAGGGAGCTGGGGCTGTTCAGCCTCAAGAAGAGATGACTGGAAGGGGACTTCACCAATATCTGTCAGTAACTGAAGCAAGAGAGCAAAGGATGGACCAGGCTCTGCTCGGTGGTGCAGGCAACAGGACAAGAGGCAAGGGGCAGAAACTGATGCACAGGATGTTCCACCTGAACATGAGGAAGAACTTCTTTGCTATGCAAGTGACTCAGTGCTGGAACAGATTGTCCAGAGAGGGTGTGGGGTCTCCATCTCCGGAGATATTCCAGAACTGTCTGGACACAAAACCTGTGTCCTGTGCTCCAGGATGACCCTGTTTGAGCAGGGAGTTTGGATCAGATGACCTGCTGCAGTCCCTTCCAACCTGACCCATTCTGTGATTCTGTGAAAAACTGATGACATTTTTGATACAGCACATATTTAATATGTTTTATCAGAGCAAAAATTACCATTATGGTTAACAAGTATCTTCAGCTACACTAAATAACTTGAAGTGTGTGCATAAACTGTAAAACTCACCATTGCATATCTACAAAATTAATAATTCAGAAAAGGATGACTTGTAATCAGTAGCGATATCACATAGGGAAAAATATGCTGTGCTTTGGGGCACAAGGCAGGCACTGGCTGGTGGCTGGCTCTTCTAGGGATGGCTTGGATGCGGCTTGATTTAATTTCTGGTAAGAGGTTTTAGGGATAAAACTGCATTTGGGATAAAACTAAGACCTGCTCTCACTCATGAAAGCTGTTTCTACAGCATGTCCATGCCAGAGAATGGCTTGGAAAAGAAGATATCCCTAATGAGCTCTACAGAGTAGTGCAAAATGGTGGAAGAAGCTTTGTCCTATAGAGACCAGAATTTAGAAAGAGTGAAATAGATACTTTCATTTTATCATGATCCTTCAGTATGATGAATGTTCTGCTTTTTACTTTGTGCATCTCTTTAAAGGGTTCTTTGGACCCTGTTGTATGAGGGCACGTTTCAATCCAGTCTAACAGCAATACAATTCATAAATGAAAAATTGTACAGGTAATCCTTATTGCACTGATGGTCAAACCACACACAGTTTTCCTGTTTCTTTTGTCCTTTTCCTCCCTGATATTTTAAAAAATTATTTTTCTCACTATATATTTGGAGTCACCTGCTTGTGGAAGTTTTTCTTCCCTGCTAGTTCTGGATGATGACTGTCCATTAAACTATCCTTCTCTTACCTTCCACATGGAGATGGTTGGCTGTTGAGCAAGTACTATTGCTGAAATGGGGAAGAGGTGGTGGAATTAGCGTAGCCTTAATATTATAAGGAGAAGAAAAGGAGACAGTGAGGAAAGTGCCATTACAACAGTATTTCGTGTCTATTTTTATTGACTTTTTTTAACACACTCTTAAAAAGGCTGAGATTTATATAATTGATTTTAGTATTTTTTACTGTGATCCTAAATAGTTCAAATTAAAATATAGGAATTGCTGTTAGCATGTCATTAATAAAATTTCTACATCCTGTGTACAAAAAAACCTCCGAACTAATTTAGAATAAATAAAATAGAAATATTTAGAATTCCTATTTATCACCTATTTATTTTGGTGATGTGCTTTGACAACATTACCACATTTTGCTTATCATTCCTAGAATAAATTATCTGTTTTACTTTTTGATTATGTTTACTCTCTAGCTCAGAATAAATTAGCTTTGAGGTGTCACTATCTGATTTAGCCTCCATAAAGCAGGTTTAACATGTCTTTTTCTCACATGCCTTGTTTGCAGATGTGTGCAGAATAAAAGCTTCAGTTCATGTATCCTTTCTTAAGGTATTTAGTCTTCTATAGTAGTGTGTTCTGTCTGTGGTAAGTAGCTCTGGAGCAGGACTTCTAGATACCTGAGGGTTTGCTCTAATGGAGCATTCCAATACTTAAAAAATGGATTTAATAGCTTGCTTTTTGATACCAACTCTATTATGCCTCTGAGCATTTTGAATAGATGCATCCTGTGAATCTTTATTGCTGTAAGCCTTGTGCAAACCAGGATGCTTTTAATATCTTCCTTAATGATGTAGATGAAGGGACTGAGTGCATCCTGAGCAATTGGGTCTAGTGGAAGTCTAGTGCCCTCAGCAGGGGGGTTTGAAAAGAGGTGCTCCTTAAGGTCCTTTTCAACCCAAACCATTCCATAATTCTATGATTATTTGAGTCAGATATTTGTGAGATACTATTTCTCATAATTCAGTGAAGTGAGCCTGTGTGTGGGGAGGGATAGCTGGAAAAAGTCATTGAAGTTAAATAAAGCACACGTTTAACCAGGACGTGTTTAGTCACCACTAAAGTTACTTCAGGTTTTATTGGCCACCATGTACCTAAACTGCACTCCAGCAACTGAACCTGGGTTCTTTGATGGCCTCTCCTGTTGTGATGGTTAAAGGTCTTGTTTAAAAGGATCCATTTTTCCTTGTTGCTTGATTTAAAGGTTGACTTTAGCTCCAGAATTAATCCCATGTGTTTTGAAACTGGAGCCTGAAAGCTGGTTGAAAGCCCATGTAAATTTGGTACCAGGTTGCTCACCTTTGACAAGGAGAGGCCACAGAGTGCAGTAAACAGTGCTGAAATGTGGCTGCGTGTGACAGGACTCAGTGTACTGTAATTCTAAGTTATGAGACTCAGTGACAAGCAATGTGGCCTACACTGAGTGTGCCTAATCTAACTTTGTTCCCCAAAATGGCTCTTTAAACTTACAACTTCACTGTTCATAAATAACATACACATTCTTAATCTAAGCAGAGGCACATGCATGATATATGGCATATGTTATGTTACACATTGCTCTTTTACTGCTGCTGTTAATGTTGCCCAATAAGTATTTATAAGGCAGTCTAATAATGGGAAACATTTTTCATTCGTCTAAACGCTTGCTTTTTAAACAATTGGTGTTCCAGTCCTTAATGTTTTAGCCTCTCCTTTTCTGGTGGTTAGTAGGCTCTAGCCACCTAAAGGGAATTGTGTCTGTTTACTTTAGGATAAGCTTATGCTACACTGGTAGGTGTTTTTCTTGTCATTAGAACATGACTACTTAGGTTTTTATCTGATGTAATAGAAGTATTGGTATTAGTTGTAGTAGCTTTTAATTATGAGCGCTTGTATTACTGATATATAAGAAGTAATTTAGGTAACTGTTCAATGCAAATTAAGAAAAAAATTAAAGTAAGAAGAAGATGAAGAATAACAACAATGCTTCCCTTTGTTGAGGTTTGTGACATCATTTTTCAGGAAAGAGTGAAAGAGTGTTACAGCAGCCTGAGTTCTTTCATTTAACTGAGCAATTCAATGCCAGTGACAAGATTCAGAGAGTAACATGAAGATCCCAGGAGATTACTGGAGGACAGGTGATGGCTTATGTTGTAAAATTTCTCTGTAAAACAATTTAATTAGATTTTTAGAGACAAGCTCAAAACCTTGTTCTTCTTGATTTCTCTTCTTCCTAGGAATTGTATAATGTTTTTGATTTGTATTCATCCAGTGGAAAAAGTAGTCATTCAGAAAACAGCACAATAGAGGGGATTGAATGTTCACTGAGTGGCAGAATCTGTAATTTCCTCACCTGTATGAAATCTGACCAGGCAAAAATTTGTCTTGCTCCGGTTTCTAGAAAGAGCAATATCTAAACACTCATTTTTTGTCTTTAAGATGTGGATACAACGAACTGGAAATACCTCTGGTGAGACAGGGACTAGAGAAGCAGCATTTCCGGGACCAGGACTATTAGTACTCACATATACTTGTAACAATTGTGATAGACAAAAAAGATATGATAAATATGGTACCAAAGAACACTGCTGTAAAAGTAAACTTGCAACCCATCTGTCACAGATTCACATTCTAAGTGCCAACAAATACTCTTTCCTTCAGTTAATGAATCTTAAATTTCTTTGGTTTGGGTTTTTTTGGTTTAGTTTTTCTTTTGCATCATTTTGTAGTTGAGTCCATGTCTTCTCAACCAGAGGTAATCTGGGGACACCTGTGTTTTGAAGACCATATTTGAGGAAAAAGTCCAGATACACAACAAAGCAGACAGACATTTTCCAAAATGGGAACAAAAGAAACTGGTTCCCTCTGTGTAGTTCTTCAAGGGTGAAATTTATCCTGACCTGAGGTCTTAAGTGGGATTTAAATGCTGTCTGAGCCTTGAACTAATATGCTGGAGAGGCAAAGGGCAGGTTTTGGGGTTTTTTTACCTCTTGCCTTCACAGGAAGAAAGCAAAAGACGTAGTGTGTTATAATTATTGCAAATGCCCGGAGGATACCATGTCTTTGAAAAGGCCAAAATGAAGATGCCCTCTGCTGATATCTTTTATAACTATTGTAAAGCATCTCTATTAGTAAATGTAATAGTTTAGGCAGAGAAAACTTCCAAGAAAAATTGGAATAAAATACATAGCTAGTTGGGATTGGGATGACTGAGATACTTGCTAGGAAATGCGTGCCTGTATTAGGCTATAAAATCAGGATAGAGCTTGGCTGAACTTATTCCAGAAGTAAGAAGAGTGGACTGCTCCACTGAGCTATGGTCTGAACAAATCAGCTACAGAGGTCTCTGTGTGTATTAAAACCCCAAAAGTACAGTGAAGTGAACAAATGATTCCCCTAAATATCATTATCTTGAATAACTTTTTCTTCAAGGTGAAAGCAGAAGAACAAAGTGACTGTCATAAAATAATGAACAGAACTTAAGTTCAAAGAGACATAGAAAAACAGACACTATCGTGGACCAAAGCAGGAGTATTAATAACATGCCAGAATGAAATCTATTCTTAGCCCTCATCTAAAAAAAAGACAGAAAGAGGTTCCAGTTCTGACCAGCACTGAAAATAAGATGAGAAATGTGAAATCTGTGGAAAGAAGTAATAAACCCAAATGCTGGCTTTAAATTTAGTATTGGGCTGAAGAACTCAAAACAATGAAGTGCAGTGTGCTTTGTAGCTGCTTATTTGCACTAAATTGTGTAGGTAAAAGTCTCTGATTTCACCACACTTAATTTTCAAAGACCCCAGAGCCCCCTGTTTAATTTAGCAGACTTACAGGTTTTGAATAATATCTCATATAAAATATCTCCATGGAGCTTGGCAGGAGATGCAGAAAAATGTTCAAAAACAGACATTATTCTTCTGAAATCAATAGTTATACTCACCAACAAATTACGTTGCTCAAGATAATCTGTTTCTCAACATGGAGGAAATAAGAATCACAAGTATATATTTTTTTGATCGATATTTAATCTAACAAGTTGGCACCCCAAGCATCTTCATAAATAGATGCTGATAAAGAAGTCAGGGGCTGATCCTAAGACTACTGAGAGGAACAGAAGGACTCTTGTTTTGTTTGACTGTGTTTGGATCAGATTCTAAACCTCTTTCAGAAGTGAGATTTTTATTGTCACATTAAAATTCAGAAAAAATCCCCTGGTTTTATGTAACCACCATTTCAGTAGATGTCTGTGTCTTTGATACATGTATACATGGAACTGTTATTAATCTGTTGATATGTATTTCAGAAGTTGTGAGTGATGGATCAGATGCTTTGCTGTTAAGAAAACAGTAGTCTGCTGTGTCTGATATTTTTATTGAGTCAGGTTGGTAGTAATGTGGAAATATTTAGCATGTAAGACAAAATTTGGGTGAGCATTGTCCTGACTCATAATTTAGGTTCCAGTTATATTCAGTTTATGTGCTGGTAGGAGTCCTAAGTGTCTGTTGTTCAGGGTTCTGGAAGAGCTTTTCCATCAGCAGCACGCTGAGTTTTAAGACGGAGTTGGAGCAGCACTCCAAAGGCAGTTCTGTGATGGGGCTGCTGTGGCAGAAGGGGCATCTCCTGGCCCACTCAAGTCCCATAGCTCCCAAGCAGAGGAGAATGGAACTCCAAAGGGACAGATCTTGTCTCTCTTGGAAGGCTAAGATGGGATGCAGGGCCAGAGAACAAGAGCAGAGAGAGAAGGAGCACAGGCAGTCAGCTGAGCCAGGTCTGAAGAACGGTGTCAGAGAAGTGACACAAACTTAGGGAATGGACCAAAGTCTCTCTAGGCTCTGGCAGGGAGTTTTTGACAGAGGAGTGCAACCCAAGAGGCCCAGCTTGCAGAGATCTTGGGAGCTGGAGCACAGTCCTGGCCAAGAGGCAGGAGTGGTGCACAGTCCAGGGTGGCTGTGCTTGAGGCTGCCTCAGTCCAAAGGCTTGAGGCCTTTGGATGTCCCCCTGGCACAGTGCAGACACAGATGGAATCCAAGGTCCTTGGAAGATGGAGGCAGGAGAATACTGCCCACCATCTTCTTTCCAGCTGCCCCCCATACTCTTGCAAATCCTGTGGGTACACTCAGGCTCTCCACCCCAGGGGGTCTGGAGCTCTGTCCATCGCTGTGCACACCCATCACTCGCTGTGTCCCCTCTCGGAGGGAATATCAAGAAAACAACACAGCAATGTGTAGAAAACGTGAACTTTACTCACTTGACTACTCTCAAAATCTACAAATAGGAGGTGACTAGAAGAATGTGGGGTGAGAGCCTTATGTCTAAAAGACGTCAACTTTCTGGAAGGGGAACACTAAGGGGAATTTGAACTTCTTGCAGGAAATGGTGGTGGGGAATCCTATAACTAAGAATGGGGGTTTCTCTAACGCCTAAGATGGGGGATGTCTCTGTGCCCAGGCTGGGCACTGGTCACACATCCCCCGCGTTGGAGCTGGAGCTGGAGAGTCAGCGCTGAGGGGAGGCTTGGAGTGTCCTCCTCTTCCAGATGCCCCCTTTTTCTGCTCTGTTGGCTCTGCACCTCTGCAGAGAGCAGTGGCACAGGCACAGCTGCAGCATGGCACGGTTGTGCCTCAGCAGCTCCTTGGGGCAGCAGCACGGCCCTGCACAGGCTGGGGGGCTCTGGCGCTTCTCCTGCAAGGCAAAGCACAGGTTTCCCGATGGAAGGGGCAGAGGGACAGAGCAGGCAGCAGTTCCAAGGTTCCCATGTCCCCCTCAGGACTGCATTCAGCATCAGCAGGAAGTAAAAATGCAGGAGGCAGAAGCTCTGGCTGGTCTAGGTGCTCTCAGCAACTGTTAGCATAAGGTTACAGAGAAGTGTTTTAATTTGCTGTAACTGTTTCCCTTGTACCTCCTTTTCACCATAATCTTCTTGTATGGAATTTCATGAATGAAATCACAAAGGAATGGACTTCACTGTCGTATCTGATATGCTGTATTTGAGCCCAATTTATTTTAAGCCACCTGGAAAAAGTTTTGTGGATGACTGCATAACCACAGTAATTGGAAAGTTAGGAGATCCTAGTAAAAATAGAGGGCCAATATCATCCACGCAGTATTCATTTTCATTAATCATAATTGTTTGAAGAATGAATTTTTTTTCTGTTTTTTAAAAGATTCAGGGGAAGATTCTTATTCTTCAAGTGCACTTACCCAACATACGCATTAATTAAATTTGCTTTTTTCTTCCCAACCTGAGTCAATGAACTTAATTGGCCACTATTTTTATTCTTCAGGCTGCTTAACATAGTTACACGAGAGATGTGTTTTGGTCTTTATCTTATTTTCAGGGGGTTTTTTTTCTATGTTGAGTTGAAACCTTTAGAGAATAAGGGAGTTGTGAAAAAAATAGATTTTTTGTATAAAAGTAAATATTCTTTGTTTTTAAATATAAAGAAACCCAATATTGCAAGCCTTCTAGTTACCAATTTGCTCCAATATCCATCTGTCCATGCGTGAAAGAGTATTTGCACAGGCACTTCAAGCACTGTATAACAGACATCAGAGATTTCTACTCCAGGATTAATATTTCTGGCTTTGGGAGGCATGATGCAACTATCTCCTTATTGTCTATTAATCACAGAAAGAGCTGGCAAACCTTCCTAAAGTGATAATGGAAAGCTGTCGGGTATGATTGTGTTTCAAATTAGGTGATGCCTAACAATGAAGTAATCTCTCAAGCACTGGAATTTCAAACAGTCCCAGAGCTTGTGGGAAAAGTTCCTCTTAATGAGGCAAAATTCCCAGCACTTGTCTGTGTGCAGGAAGTCCATCTAGCACGTGTGCCAGCATCCAAAGGTTCCAAATACAGCTGTACGTTATAGCATCTGGTTTCAAGAACAAGTAACAATTGTGTTTTAAATATTGTCCCAGATAATGATTATGTCATGTGCATCTATACTGCTGTGACTAAAAGCACGTGGAGCAGCTACCAGTGCTGAATTGTTTGCCAAATATCCACATACCTATCCATGTGACATGGCTAGCTATGCATTTGTTAAATGCCAAGGCAGGCACTATCGTGATAACTTTCCATTTGTGAAGCTCCTGTGGGCTTTGGAGGCCATATAAACTACTTGATGTCAGAATTTGTTGCTGCCCTTGTGGAAATTTCTCTCAAGATTTTAAAATTTGATGTGGTTTCAGCTGTAAATAGGGACATTTCCTTTCTGAATTATGGGCAAATGAAATGCTCTAAAAATGTCTTCAGCAAACTGATAAATGGGCAAAACAATATTACAGACTTATCTTTATGTATGCTCAGGAAATAGGCTATCAAGCTGAATTCCCACTGCCACTGTCCTTTGTAGATTCATATTATAAAGATAAAGGGTGTAGAAATCACCCTTAAACTCACTCAGGGAATGTAAATTTAATTTGTTACATCTACTGTCCTACAGGTTTACTTGTTATGCTCCATCTTCTTTAACCAAAACAACTAGTTAAGTTTAAATATAATCAGTCATGATCCCTGGACTTCTTTATAAGAGCCCAAATAGTAATCGACTAAGAGGCAATGTCATTTGAATTTTAGAAAATCCTTAACTCCTTGATCCTTCTTTTTTTTTTTGTCAGAACAAGGAAACATAAATTCAGTTTTTTCTTTTTTTTTAATGCCAAAGGGATAAAAGGCTGTACATGCTTATTGAAAAAATGGGAATTCTAGCTTCTTTTCATTAATTTCAGGCCAAGCACAATGCAACAGCTGTTGCAGGTAATTTTTTCCTTTAGGAAATGGAGTGGGTGAGTAGAATTTAGACAGAAATCCTGTTCAGTGCTGAAGGAAGGCACACTGTAATTTTGTAGAGTGCAGGTAATTTCACTTGCTTTTGTGGGCATGAAGCAATGAAGTATTTTTGCAAAGAATGAGCAAATTCTCCTAAAATAAAAGAACACCTTGGATAACAAAGGTTTTACTGGGCAATTTTTATCATAGCTATGCACTGAGCCCTTCACTTGGCTTATATCAAGGCAGTCTTATGCTGTGCTAACTTGTGCAAGTTGTTAAATACTCCGTGGAGATAAGGAGTCATTGGGATTTTCTGGATTGAAGGAAACTTTGGCCACTTTTACTTCCCTTTGATTGTACACTACTCCACCCTAAAACACTGATGAGCCTCTTGTGCCTGGTTATGGTGACTGTAAGACCTTTTATGTCAAGCAGTTACAAAATTGTCATAATGTAACCCCAAATTGGGGCTATTACACCGAGATAATCTGTGATAATTGACATAACACCTGTTTGCTCTCAGTAGAGTCAACAGTTGCATAAGGTTCCAATTACTTCAGAATTTGGCCCTGAGTTTCTGGGAAAGTGGTGACTATGTATAAGCTGCTGTACATTTGTTCATGGCCTCTGTACCTGAAATATATTAAAATGTGTTTTTCTTGAAAATCCCATTGGAAAGTGTTGGTGACTCCTTTTTGACTGTTGTATGCTGGAGAGACCTGTGAGGGAGATACTGTGGAGGAGGCCAGCAGAGAGAACTACAGTGAGGTTTGCTCAGAGAATGGATGATGCATCAGCTTTGGCTCTGCACTTCTTGGAGGCTCAGGACTAAAAGTTGCTTGGGGGAGCTCGTTACTGTCTTAAAGTTGCCAGTTCTGTGGGTTTCCTGTGGAATCAGACTAGTTTTTAGCAGCAGCTGTGGCTAATTTTCAGGAGCCAGAGGCAGCCATTTGGGGGGCTTTTTAAAATGCTGACAGAGAGCTTTGGCTCTCTGGTTGGTGCAGTGATTTCCACTGTAAATTCTGATAATGTCTCTGAGAGCTGATAGTGGATGTCAGCCAGGACTGTGCATCAGCAAACCAGTGCGTTACTCTTCTGTCATGGGCACTGGAATCTCTTCAAGGACAGCGTTTCCAAGTGCCAGTGACAAGCACAGATGGTTGTCTGAAGTGCTGAGGGATTTTATAAAGTCCTCTAGGCATTTAGTACAGCCCCACTGAAATAAAGTGGGATTTTAATGCTTACCTTCCAAGTATTACTAGCCAGAGGCAGGTACTTTAGAACTCCAGGCTGTAGAGGTATGAAAGCATTTACCACTCCAGGTAAGAGGCTTCATCACTAATAGAAGACAATTAACCCTAGAAAATATTATGTTCTTTTAACAGTCTCATGGAAGACTATTAGTCATCTGAGATTGACCACAAGAACTATTATGATACGACAATGTGCATATGGTAGATGACTGATCCAAATCTGACGAGGTAAAGGGGAACACTAGACTTGTTCTTTGTTGAAATGGCAGACACAGTGGATTCCTCCTACACCAGAGTGAAAATAATATGGCAGGACAGGATAGAGGAAGCGTGTCTGGAAATTGTTCTCTTCTTTGTGGCTGGCAGTAGTAATTCCAAGTGTAGGCTCAGTGAGGAGACAAGGTGGAATAGCATTCAGGATTTCCTAAGTGAGACTGTGGAGTAGCAGCAACAACAGTAACCACAGCTATAAATACCTGTTTCCAAGCTTGCCCTGTACAGGTAATTAGATTCTGGGGAACACAGAAACATTTCTGTATGCTTTCTTCTCAAGACTTGAAAAGGAACACTTTGCTTTCAGTGGCATTCCTATTCCCATTGTGTTGGATTTCCCCAATTATTCATCCAATCTTCCTCTTCCTAGGGGTGCTCATAGAAAATCTGTTTAAAAAACAGTACAAGCAAGTACTTGCAGGGAAAGAATCCTCTGAGTCCATTGGTACTTGCATGGTCTACATGGTACAAGCTGCATCTGTGATCGCAGGACTGACAGAAAACTGCAAACCAAGAAATGCTGGAATATTTTATAAGGACTGAGACACTTGGCTGCATGTACCAGGGATGAAATTTTTGAGGTCCCTAGATTAAAGTTAGTGCTCTTGCTGCATGATTTAATGGAGTAAAAATAAGTCTGTCTAAAGCTTGATAGAAATAATAACGATGTGGTGCAGAATAACTTCCCAAAGTACAATGGAAATAAATATAAATTGAATTAGGAAGGAAAGGAAAAGAAAATGTTTCCCCAGCAGAGACAAAATGCACAATTCTAGGGGGTATTTTCACATACTTCTGGCTGTTAAATTTCATTTTCTTTGGCAGCTTTATCTGGTCCCTTCTGTAAAGCCTGCTAGAAGAAGTTCCTGTGCAGTGTGTGTTTGAATTCTAGGGAGGCATCTTGAGATGGTTTGGCTGCCATGTGACAATATTTCAGACTGGTCTTTGATGAATTCCAAAGTGTTATATAAATATCTGGATCCCAAATAAAGGTGTCAAGACACTTTGGAGAGCCCGCAAAAATAAATCAGTGAGCATTCTCAGACATTCTCATCCATGATGTCTCTGACTTCATACCTAGCTGAAGGAAAGGTCCTCCTTTTCTCTCTGTTTCCAGTTTAAGTTTGTTTGTATATCCTAAAAAAAATAAAGGAAAATACTTTGCTCTTTCTGAGGCAAACCAGTCTCTCCTTGATTCCGTAGCTGTGACCTGAGAGATAACTGTGCAAATACATCTTCTCTTTGTTTTACAGTCTTTCATAGTTCCTGTAGTCTCACTGTGAGAAAATAAAAGAAGTAAAGGCAAGATTTTACTCTCAGCAGAGAAGCTTCTCTCTTTCTCTCCCTGAGTTTCTCTGGATGGGAGATTTTTAATGAGAGCACTGGGTATGAAGGAGAGTTTTCTAGAAAGGATTGTGTAACATATTGAATTTGATCTTTAGTCCAAAATGTCAGGTGGAGCCTTACTGACAAGAAGCTCTCCAGCTGAGGACCTGCTGTCAATTCCCTCTTGGCTAGGCTGGTTACAGACCACAGTAAGTGTGTGCCTGGGGAGTGAGGTTTGTCATCCAGAGATCTGAGGCAATTCCATCGTCTGGCTCACTACTTTTTATTTGTCCTTTTTGTCCCCTCCTTGAAGTTATCTTTATGTGAAAAGGAATATTATCTTTCTGATACAGCTGTAGTGATACTAAGATGGGGTGGTATCAACAATTAGATGGTTTTCATGGAACAGGAAGCTGATATGTGTAAAAGGGCTATAAAAATAGGAACTGGCAGCTGGCAGTTTGGTATGCTTTTCATGCACTGAATAACTCACCTGTACCTCCACCAACCTTGTCACTGCACCTTCATGGCATACTTAGGGGTAGCTTGCTGCAGGTCCTGCTTAAATCCTGCCCTGTTTGCAGAGAGGATTTGCTCATGGTTGAGGCAGATGCCTTCCATATATAAATATAAGCATCCTCTCTATAGATGGAGTCAGTTTTGCAGGCCAATTTGCTGGTCCCTAATCCTTCAATTGTACTGGTTGAGCTACTGCATTTTTCATTCTGCTCTCCAAATGATTTACCCAAGAGAGGTGTGGATGGGCCCAGTACACTGAGGAGTGGGGGACAGGGCAGATGGAAAGATGTAATTCAGTGGGAGGCTGCCCAGTTTCTTTCACATACTACCAAATCACCAAAAGTTTCTTTCCTTTTGCCAAGCACTTCCCTCTCAGCCATGCTTTCTTTCCTACACGTGTATTTTGTTTCAGTCTGTTGACATTGTTAGCAAAGAGTCATTCAGTCTCTGTAGGTTGGTCTGGATCCACATTAAATATATAAAAGGTATGTTTAGTTAAAGTTAAGCAGCACTGTACCTAGTGAAGATGAATAGAGTGAATCATCCTCTGAAAGGTTTGAAGACACAGTATGAGAATCCTCTGACCTGATTATTTTAACATGTGTGTAAAAAGAAGGAAAAAGAACACCACACTGAAGCCTGATGCGAGAAATTTCTGTTAAGTTGATAACATGTTTATATTTAAATCTCTTGCAGAAGTGGCTGAATTTTCTTATGGTTTTAAGATGCTCAAAAGAATGTAACTGTTAATTAGACAGTATAGTGGTGTGAGGGGGAGGGAGTTTTTTCAAAAAAAATGGGATCATTCCATTTTATAGCATTCTTCAATAAACATTATTCCTGAGTCTGCAGCCTGGTTTCCTCATTAGGATAAAAAAGCCCTCGAAGGTAGTATCTTCATACCTGTTTCCATCTGTTTATACACATATATACCCCTTATGTTTATATACATTTGTCTTGATCCAGTTATTGATAATCATAGTAATTCATTGTTCATTAAAGTGATTTGTTAATCACAGGTCCTTATAAGTTTCTACAAGGTAAACAAAGGAGGAGGAATGAGATGATTTTACAGGAGTGGAAAATAATTCAGAGCTCAAGAGATCTATCATTATTGTCACCACAGGTATGATTTGCACAGGGATTTATTATTGTAAAAACACATTCAAAGAGGTGACAGTTGTCTGGCTTCAAAAATGTTGGTCACCTATTCATTGGAATTAGGTAATTTCCAAGTTCTCCTAATTGTTTGTTTAGGAATTATTGTTTCAGTTTTTTAGGACATTATTTTGAGCTTCAGTTCCTTGCTGTAAGTATTTTGAATACAGATTCCTGTTGAGACTATGGCACCATTATCTTCAGCCTGTAAGGGCAAAACTTTCATAAATTCATTTTTGTGGATGCTGCAGAGTCCCTTCTATGTGTGTTGTGCAATTTTGGAATAGTTTTGGTACTTGTATGTCAATACACAGGTACTGAATGCTAGTGGTCATTGCTTCAGTCTCCTTGAAAGAGTGCTGAGCAGCTGTAAAATGCCAATTATGCTTCTTAAGCATCCCACCACGCTCTGGGGAGAAGCCTGCCAATGAATTTTCATTAATGAAGTATGAGTCATTAGAATGATTGTGCTAAAGGTCATAGTTGTAAGGGAATTTTTAAGTTTCTACCATAGAGGGCATTTGCTGATGCTTCTTTCTTAGTGAGGTCTAAATTCTCTTACGATTCTCTTTAGATTCTCCTGTGAGAATTTAGAAAACAGATTTTTAGGACACTTACTGCAAAATTCCATGACCTTTTTTTGAGTGAACAAGGACATCCCCTTTCTTGTAATTGCTGCCTTAGTCTTAGCTGCAGACTTAGCAGTGTAGAAACATACCCTATACTTTTCTGCATAACCAGAAAGCTACGGGTATGTAAGTTGTTGAACTGTTTTTAAGCAGGAAATGCTTTTCCTGTAATCCAAGCTTGCCAGCTTTTCACAGATTAATGACCATCATATAATCAAGACTGCTGTGTTTTTTTCTCTTGCTTTTCTTGCTTTTTCTTGGTGTCTTATATTCCATTTGCAACTGCAAAACTGGGGAAGGTAGCTCGGGTTCCTTATCAAGTGACTCTTTTATTTTGCATCGCTGTTAGCAGTAAAAAGCTGCCATTTTTTATTGCTTCAAGTGCTCAGACAGGGGATCTCCAATAGCTGCAGTGCTTTAAACCAGGGCCATCTCCAGCTGTCTGCTGCATTTCTCTGCTGCAATGTCCCCACCTGCATGGAGCAGGAACAGTCAGCTGCTCCTCCTCGCAGCCAGGGGAGACCTAATGGGAAAGTAATGTGCCACCACCTCCCTTGGCTGATTGAAGCTCTTATTTTGGCTGTGATCTACTGTAGGTGAGGAATGGTGCTTTTCTGCTCTTCCTGCCTTGGGTGGGGTAATGTCTGGCAGAGGGCTGGGCCAGGCAGCTGGAGCTCCTCATGTCAAGAACAAGAAGGTTCTTATGACAGTTTCATTTGGGATGCTCTATTTTTGCTTTGGACCGAATTTTGTAGGAATATCGGCTGGTGATTTGGCTATTTCTGTGCCTCACAACAGGGAGCAGGCAGTTTCTGAATGACTTTGGTAATGTGGAATTGTTGAAATACACAGAATTGGAAGGCTAAAGAAGCTGTGTGATTATATTTTGATAAAACTGAATAAAAATACCTCAGAGGCTTATATTGCATATATGCTCTACTTTTCTACTTCAACAGACAAAGATTCATAAAGCTGTAAATTTAATTTTAAGAGTGTGAAGAAAGTTATGTTTTTAAAATATTGTGAGGATCATAAATCCTTTCTGAGCTTGTTATTAAATTAGGCTGGTGTTCACATATTATTTTTAATGACTTATCTCTTTTCATCATTTAGATCTACTCAGTCACCGCTTTGGTAATAAATTCTTCAGCCTCAGGAAGACTGCATGATTTTAATTCATACACTTCCATTTGGTAATTAGTTATCCCTTACTGATGTGGACCATCAGCTTTCAAAATTACTTCATTAAAAATGAAAAATACATAATGAATCAATAATGTAATGACCTATTTGTTTTCCAGCATTTTTTATGTTCCCGAACCAAATTTTTTAAACTATTGCATTTTAACATTTGTACCTCTAATGGCTACACTTCTTTAATGCAATCATAAACTAAAAGTGAAAATGCCTTAGTGTATTCACAAATCTTTCCTCTTAAGGAAACAGCAGAACATGTAATCATTTAGAAGAGAGAATAAGTTGTGTTGAGCTTGAAACCCTACACCTCCTAAGTTGGGAAAACTTTCACTCAGTGTGCAGATTTTGCCACTCAGGCCCATCTTTAGACATCATAAAACTTTACTGTCATTCACTTTTATGACACAATTATGAATGTAAAAGCGGGGATTTAATGTTAGGTAGGGAAAATGGTTTCCCAGACTCTGTTATCAATGACAAAACACTCAGAGAAGGCAGTAAAAGCAGAGAGCTGGTAGGTGAAGTTGAGGTGTGATGACATTTGGGAATATGGATCTGGCCTAACAAAGGGAAAGGGAGATAGCAAGAAATGGTGCCTCTTCCTTTGTGCTGACAGAGGGAGCTGGAGTCACTGGCGTGATTTCCTTGGAAAAACTTAAATCTATTCTGCAGTATCTTTTGTTTTTAAAGATAGACTCTCCACTGTATGGTAGGTGATGGGCTCTCAGTTTCAATCCCACCACAAGCGGTATCAGGGGTCTTCTGAGCAGCAGCTGTGCTGAAAGCAGCCTGAGGAACAGGAACACAGAGGAGACAAAGAAAATAGGAAGAAGTTGTTGAATATATACTGAGTGTAGTATTTTATACAAAGTGTTTATTATATTTATATCAGGATGTGTTTTATTACCTCATGAAATTCAGTCATATGGATAATTTGAGCAATTAAACTGACTCAGCCCAGTGTCTTTGTTAACATTGTAATAGCACAAAACTTACTTCCACAGGTGTTTCAAAAGACCCACAGAAGCTGCATGAGTGAAAAATTAACATATTATTCTAATAATATGATGCTGCTCTGTCTGACACAAGAGCTTTTAACTTTAATAATTTTCAGGTTATTGAATCACCAGAAAGGGGGTTTTTGTTCATACTTTCACACTGTGCTTTTTCTTTTAATATGAAGTAGTGATATAATGAATAAATTATATCCAGGTGAAAACCTGTGATTTGGCAGTTCATCCCAGGATGGTGATGGCACATGGCAAAGTAAACATTTCCCAACAATGTGCTATCTGTATGAAGGACAGGGGTCTAGGGGGTGGGCTGAAGTGACATTTGATACAAGGAGGAACGAAAAAGCCCTGCTGGACAAGCAAATAAATTGTTGCTAGCATAGGAGCTGGAGACCAACTCATACCTTCTGGGTGGGGACTGATGAGGGGTCCCTGGTGGATCTGTGGTTTAGTTTATTTTTAGGAAAAGGAGGACTTTAAATGAAGCGTTTGCACGAGGCCACCTCGCTGTGTTATCAGGAGGTAATTCAAGCTGACAGTCACTCCCTTGCCTCAGTGGGCATCCTCGTTCAAGATAAACATGAGGAAGGGGTTTTGTTGCCAGGCTTTTGCTGGTTCCCAGCGCAGCTCCCAGTCCCCAGAGGAGAGTTTTCAACAGGCACGGTGGGAGTTCTTGAAGCCACATATCCACATATACATCTGTAACACTTATTGTAGCTGATGAAGAATTATTCCCCTGCCAAGATCATTTCAGCCAGTGCGATGAGGGCTGATGAAGGAGGTGTGAGCTGGGAAATCTTACTTGAGTTGGAAATCTTGCAAGGTTCTAATGACCATGAGGTTGGGGTGCCTCACTACTTTCACACCTGGAGCCAGATATTTGGTTTTGCATTTGCCAGTGAGTGAGCTGCAGCCAAGATTTTCCTAATAATTTCTTTTTACTTTTGCAAAGACCACCCATAACTTCTGCGAAGGGAGAAAAAGATTTTTACTGGTGACAGTTTTGTCAGCATTATATTTTCCATATATTTCAAAGGCCAACCAGCTTGTCTCTTTCTTGGTATTTTGTGGCGCACTAGAGACTTCCTGGGTGCTACTACACTCTTTTTGAGAAGTCCATAATCTATTCTGCTATTTTGCCCAAAAAAGACTGGTGGATATGTGCCTATTTTGAGAACTTTTGTCTGTGAGCATAAGAAGATTTTCAGTTGTGCAGAGGAGACAGCTTCATGTGCAGGTGCTTAAAAATGTCATAAATGCAAAGTATAGGGATTGGAACTCTGGAAAATGTCAACCTCCAGTGATGTACCTAGGATACTATAAAGCAACATGTAAGTTTTAGTGACAGGACAAGAGGGAATGGCTTCCAACTGAAAGAGGGTAGGTTTAGATTAAATACAGGAAGAAATTCTTTACTGTGAGGGTTGTGAGGCACTGGCACAGGTTGCCCAGGGAAGCCATGGATGCCCCATCCCTGGAAGTGTTCAAGGCGGGTTGGATGGAGCTTTGAGCAGTCTGGGCTAGTGGAAGGTGTCCCTGCCCATGGCAGGGGGCTCATAACTAGATGATCTTTATAGTTCCTTCCAACCCAGGCCATTCTATGATTCTCCAAAATCTCCTGTTCCTACTGATTGTAAGGTGATGCAGGCTTTTATTTATTGGTCTGAAAGGCTGAGCAACAATGGGTGTTCTATGACTATTTTTAACTTTTTAGAGACATGGAGACACGTAGAGTTAGCCCTTGAGCATTGCCACATAGTCACTCTTTCCCCTATAGTTGTTTGGTCCTGATTAGAGAATGAGTTTATGAATCTTAAAAGTAGTTAAAAAAAAATATACTGAGCCCATGTCGGTGAAAATAGTCCTACTGGAATGGCAGTTTAATGTCAAGCAATTGCATTGTTGATGTTTTATATGGTTAGCCTGGAATCAAACAAATTTAATCTCTGAACACACATCAGTATTTAACCTGACTGGGCATTCTCTTTGAGACAGCAGATTATGACTTAAGTGAAGTTTTATTACCTGTGGTAAGTTTCATTCAAAGAAAATACTTTTTCTCTCACAAATGGTCATAATTTCCTTTCAGAGGAAGGATGCTCATATATTCTGTGATTAGTTACTAACTCATCTGGTAGGCTTTAATCTTAAAACTCTGAAATTGCAGTATTTTTTTTCAGTATTTGCAGTAAGAGGAAATAGTTGTCTTGTTGTTTTTCAAGGAGTAAAATCAATCATGCTTCAAATGATCATTAATAAGAAATCTAACTTTTACATGTTTTTTTTTTTTGTGTTCAGCAGGTTCACTAATAGATGTCTGGGCTAATTCAGATTATCTTTGGGGAATAAAATGGATGTCACAGCAGTGAGGGGTTACAGGGATAGTTGTGGTCCACAGTCAGAGTAGAGGTACCTTGGATATTTGATTAAATTAGCAGGAATGCTTGATCTAATATAGGGGCTCACATGCCAAGGGCAGGGAAGACTATTGTTGGATATTACCATGAAGGTCACAGTAAAAATTAGATTTGTGTTTTGCAAATCCTCTTGTAACGGTATGATTCTTAACGTACTTACGGGAAATGGAGACGCTGAGCAGGCAGATCATGAACCTGCTTTGTGCTTTCTAAATTAGCAGTGACATTTTAATAAATAGTTGCAATTCAATAGCAGAGACACGAAAAGCGAGCAGATTTGTCTTTCTTTCTTGTCAAAGAAAGACACTGCACTAACATAAATGGTGATTGGAACTCATCTGAAGTACCTTATGTCCTGTGCAGCCAGAGAACTGCCTTTGATTTGCCTTGAGCCACTGCTCTTAACCAGTTTACTGTAAAGGTACCAGTGCTAGGTATAGCTGCTATTTAGCAAACAAAATATTCTGTTGGATCGGTTCTCCTATTCCTTATTTTGTTAGATGCAGATAGAGTTAATTTTCATATACTTTCTGTCAAAAATGATCGCTCTTAATTTACTACTCAGGAAGTGAAAAGGCAAAACCCAGACCCACACAAACCTCTGTAACTGCCTGAACAATGAAGTGTAGAGCTATTACTCAACATGTTGAATAACAAACCCCAGTTCAAGCTTTATTGACCAATTCTATCAGGAGAGCTGCTTAGATAATATATTTTAAAGTGAAAAAGTGTAATAAGGTTTTATAGTTTGGAGCCAAATTTGTGTTATAAAGGGCTGTTGCTTGTTCCTTAAGGCTGTCTTGGATATACATTGAGATGGACACTGCTGACTATGGTGTCAATTTATTGTTGAGGTCATAGGAGGCAGTAAATCTGTCTATCAAATTTTCTGGAATAGAACTGTATGGGGAAGAAGTGAAAGGTTCTCTTGGTAGTTGTGCATATCTGCTCTCTCTCTGAGTCACTGTAAATGCTCTTGCCACATCACACTGGCCTTGTTGCTTCTGGTCAGCTTTTGCTACAGAAGATGTGAAAATATTTTTTATTAGTGGTGCTGATATGCACGAGGAAAGAAGCACCCACAGACTGGCACTGTAAGTAAATAAACAAGTTACAATATTTACTTTTCACAAATGCTTGATTTGTGAGAGGATGTAAAACCCTCATAATGGGGAAAGATTTGTCAGTTTACAGGCTTTGGACTAACCCTGCCAACCATTAGACCTACACAGACCTGCTTGTCTTAACCTCATGTAAATCTAATCTTTTTTTTCTTTCTCTTCCTCTTCTACGTCTCTTTCCATGTTGTCTGGACTGTGATGATTGCATGACATGAAGATGCAATTAATGCTGCTTCCAGAGGTTGTGACTCTTGCTGAGCCCTCATGGCTGCTCTTCAAAGTGCTATCGAAGCTCTCTTGGCTGGATGGCCCAAACAGTCTGATCCTCTGAGATTAGCAAACATCAGTCATTATTTGCCATCAGGGCATGTCCCCATATGTGGGGCTTCCTCTATGAGTTTGGGACTCCACACTAAAAATTCATGGAGCTTCTTTTAGGGTCCCTGCCCCTGTTACCTCATTTCTGTGTCTTTCTGTAGTATGTGTTCCCTCAATTTTGCCAATAGAACTTCAGTCCTCTAAAGGTGAAATCAGTTTTTATGCCAAGCTAAAAAATATTCTGCTGTCTAAAGGAGTAATCTCACCATCTCTGAGGCCGTTATCTGACCTCTTCCTTTTAAGTCAGGATCAGAAAACACAGTCTCAAACTAAAGCTCTTCAATCCCTATTTTGGGTGTTTAAGTCTGACTTTCAAAAATGCTGAGTGTGCTACAGTGCCTGTTTAAACTCGGACGCAGCAGCGCCTGGCTGTGGTGTGTAACGAGCCACCTAGAAAGAAAAAAACCACAGACACAGCTTTGAGTTATTTAAAACTCTTTGCTTGGCTGAGCAACAGTATTGCTGGATATGCCAAGACCTGTTAATTTATATCTACTCTTCTCATCTGTAAAAGCAATAGGAATAACAGAAAAAGTTAGATTCATATGATCACTAGGCATTAATTTTTCACCCTGACTGGATGTTAACCCTGGCACCAACCAGCTCACCCAGTGCAAGAGCAATCCAAGTGCCAGGTTACCCTCAGTATCTGAGGAGATGTCAACACCAACCATATCCATGTGCAAACTGTCCATTGCTGGGAGGGTTTATCTGTAATATGTAATCCCAACCAGTGGATATGTTTGCATTAGTAATGATCTTTCATCTTGGACTTTCCCCTCCTGCCCTCTCTTAGCTGTCCAACCTTCAGGAGATCTGTAATCTCTCAGAGAATGAAATGGTTCTTGCTAGAAGACAGGTAGAGGTAGAAAAGAAAAATGACGTAAAGCTGACAGAAATCTAGCTGTAAGAAAATCCTGCTGTGTGTTTTCATTGTTTGGGATTTTTAAACCTCATGTTGGTACAGTTTACACTTCAGCATGATTCATGATTATACTCTTACATCTCAAGAGTACAGAAATGTTAGCAAAATAAGGGCTTGTGTTCTATTTGGCCTCTATATTCAAGGATCTTGAAAAAAACCCAAACCTCTTTTTTTACAAAGAGAACATTCTTCAGAAGCAAACCTTTAAGCCTATCCTCCTTCTCAGGGGCTTTCACTGGAAACATTGAGTCTAAATATCATTGCTGGTGTGACCATCCCTGTGCAGCTCCTTAACTGGCACCAGGAGAGCCAGGGCTGTGGTGGTGAAGTGTGGCTCCATTGTGGCAGCCACATGAGGCTTGAAAGCCTGCAGGATAGGAAGAACAGCATGGAATATTTTAGACTAGAGATGAGCATACAATTTTTAAATAAGCTTGCATTTTGGTTCTTGTTTTCTTTCTTGCTATGAAACTCTTAATGGCTTAATTCACTGAAACTCTAATTGCTTTAGTAATATTTTCCATGCTGACTTTTCATTATGCATCAGAGAAGGATACCCTCAGTGGTTATTTTTGGGACTGAAAGGGTTAAAAAACCTCTCATGAACTCTTAGTTCTCAATGTTTAACTGTAAATAACTCTCTCTTCCCTGTCCCTGTAAAATAATGTGGTTTTACATTATAAAATTATAACCTCATGACAATTTTGAGTATTTAAATGCTAGGAAGTGTCATAGTTGAGAGGTGGCAGAGATTTAATTTGTTTCATTGCTGAGCAGCCATTATAGTGCTGTTTTTAATTATACTGTCACATATATTGGTCATCTTATTGTTTAATTTCAGGTCCCTGTTCTAAAATGTGAGGTCAAGAGATCTTTGGAGCCAAAAGCCTTGCCACGAGATTTCATTTAAAACACAAGTGAAAAAAAGTTGGTGTAAATTAAATGGATGTTTACAATGGAGCATCTAAAGGAACTTCATGGGAAAGCATTACCTAGCTTAGGAAAGGTGTAAGATAGGAGTAGAACACACCTGGAAAACATGGGCTAAACTCTTTTCCTAGCAGGCTGGTGATGTAGTCATTGTGTCTTGCTAAATTCTACACTGTAGTTTTATATTGGGAAGGAAGGTGTCTTGACTTCTACTCCATCTCCCCAGGTACAGAAGCTACCAACGAAAACATTGATAATATCCTAAATCCATGAGGAGAACAAAAGAAATGGAAACCAGCAATGTTAATGGTTTCTTTTTTTTCCAAAAACTGAGTCATAGCAAGTATTTCTGAAAAACTTCCTTGCTCATACTAAGTGTAATTCAGTGCAAAAAGTTCTGCAGGACAAGGCAATTTTCATGAGCAGTTGTTTGTAAAAATGAGTAAAAACTACTTAAATTCTGTTTTAGGAGAGTAGTGTAAAATCATTATTTATTTAATATAGCAAATCCAATGCAGAGGAAATAGAAAGACCAAGACATTGGTTTTTTTTTCTTGCTTGCTTTCCTCTCCAGTACCTTCTTTCTTGGCCCTTGTGAAAAATACTCAGTGTAGGCATACTGTGCATAAATTTGCCTTTCTTACATCAAAGAGTCTGGGTCTGCTGCTCAGGCCATCTGTAAGATTATACCGACCAGAACACAGCAGGCTCATGCCAGACACTTGACCCTGAGAGGCAGTCCCAGGCCAGGCTGGATTTAAATCCAGCCCACAGTACTTAAACAGCGCCGTTCGCAGCCAGCACGCGGCCGAACAAATGCGCATTGTTGTCACAATTGGAACCACATGCTGAGTAATGGAACAGAGGTGCAACTTTCCTGAGAGTGTGCGGACAGTTGGAAAGGGGAATGTATTTTTTCATTTATGTCTGCGCGTCTCAGGGCTCCCCGACTTTGTTTTCTTAGTGAAACTCAGACAGATCAGACGCGTAGGATTAATGGAGCTGGGCACTGACAGACCAGCTCTGTTCCAGCTGCAGTGGCTGTGGAAGAATTGGATCTGGACCCTCTTAACCAGTCCTCCAAAAGCAAGATTTCAGTTACCATGACCGGTCGCCAAGGACCATTTTATTTTAACCCATGTCAGATCTGAGCTTACCTATGGGGCTAAACCACAGCCTGCTGAGCCAAGTGTATCCCAATGCAAACTCATTTCACTGGCTGTCACTGTTTGGAAAATTCAGCCACATACAGTATGGAACAATCTCCACCAAACTAAACTTTTCAGGCTTCGATGCATGGGAAATACTGCATGCTGCTTCCTCCCAGCTTGCAGCCAGTGCATCTCTTCCTGTTTATTAGAAAATGAAATGAAATGAAGAGAGGATAAAAGTGTTTGGACAATGTTCTCAAGTACATGGGGCTGTCCTGTGCAGGGCCAGGAGATGATCCTTGTGGGTTCCTTCCAATTCAGGATATTCTGTGATTGTCTGATTTTATAATAGAAATATAGAATTTTCAAGAAATATAGAATTTTCAAGGAATACAGAATTTTCAAGATGAAACGATGGATTTAATGCTTTGACTGACCTTCACTCTGCAAACCAAAGGGGCTTGCGAGTGGTGTAAACTTATATGTACTTGGGCTACTTCCACTTGGTGACTTTAAGTCCATAACCATCTCCTTCTTGGCATTAGTAACCAAATCAGGGTTCTTCTGAATTGAGAGAACTTCTTTCCATCCAGAAAAACACTTCTAAACTTCTTTTACTTTGTGGGTAATGCAAGCACAATAATGGTGATCACAGCTGTGATGGGGAATAGACCGTGAGGAGGTTCTCCTTAAATCTGTTGATGCACACTCTGAGTAGCAAACAAGTCAAGCAGAAAAGAAAGCAAATGACAAGCAGCATTTGTAGTGTTCTTGACATTAATCACATGTGTTTGAGCTGCCCATGGTGTGGCCAAACAGCAGGCAGGGTGAGCATCCTTGGGATGTATTTTCTCCTCACTGAGGGAACCACACAAACTGTTGAAACAGTGTTCTGTGTGCTTGTGGCTTCATGGAATATTTTTGTTGTTTCGTGAAGGTGAATAGACATATGTTACAGTGATGGGGTATCACCACTGGCTGTTGACTGAAAGCAAAAAACCCACCCTTGTACCACACAGTACAGAGTTCAAAGACTCCTGGCAACCCACAGGTGAACAAGGCTTTCTGCCCCTCCTTGACCTCCCATGGCTGTGCCACCCCCTTTTCCTGCAGCTCTCAGGGCTCTGGCAACGCCTGCTCCTTCTCATCTGTCAAATCCAGGGGGAGGGTAAAGGGAGCTTTGCAGGGGGTGTGCTCTGAATTCTGACAAGGGAATCTGATGCGTCAGTCTGTTGAAAAATCTTGGCATTTGGTTCATGTTTTGTGAACCATCAATGTCCTGTCTGGGTCGGACACAGCTGCTTTTTGAAATAGCGATCACAAAGCATGGGCAGCAGCACTTCTCTCTTGCATAAGCTCCATTCTAAACTCAGAGGAGAGCTTTTTCATCTTGAAAGTTCAGAATAACTGTCACTTTTTTTCATATTGTTAAGAGGCCACAAAGCAAAGAGCACAGCACACCGTTCTTCTGTGCTGCGAGGACAAATCTGCCCCCTGCAAGAGGAATATGAAATGATGAAATTTTCTCTGCACTTGGGAAAGCATACATGCATTGAGTGATTAGCAAAAATGGAATCAGTTTCTTGGTCTCAAATCTCTTATGTGAGTCATACTTGGGTTTTTTATTCTAATTTTGATTTTATAGGTCTTTGTGTGCCTGATCAGCCATTCATTTGCCATTATGTTTGGTACTATTAAATGAAAAATTCCTATAGGAAAAAAGGGAGAAAAGCTGATAGAAACATGCTAAATAAACCACCAGTACAGGTTTGCAGCCTACATATTTCTTCACCCTTGAGCCCACACCCATGGGTAGGAAGTGAGGCCAAGCTAACTGGAGGGGAGGCCAAGCTACCGTACTTCTAACCTGCCAAGACGAGGAATGGAAGGAACAAAGGTTTCAGGCTGGTTGCAGTTTTAAAACTGTGGTTTTTTGCCTTTGTTTTTGTCTTTGCTTCCGGTTCCAGAAGCAGCTGAGAGAAAGATGAGCTTTCCTCAAAATGCTTATTTGCTTTTTCCGGACTTTGCTCGTTAGCTGCTGGGCTGAATTCCTGGGAGTCTGCTATCGGGTAGGAAGAATAATGTGTGGAGGCAGCAATTATTTGTCAAGGACTGGCAATGTACTTGGCATGCTACAAGGCATGGCTAGGAAAGCTTTACCTATTCTAGAGCGCTGCAATTTAGATTATGGACCAAAATATGAAGACAAATCACACAGGGAGCAAATGTGGATATTTTTAAAGTCCCTTAACTTGGTGTTTGCAAGGAAGAGTTAAGGTTTGGATGAAGAAAGGACAGGTCTTTATGTGCTGAGGCTATGTGTTTGTTCACTAGACAGGCCTGGTTGCAACAGTTTAAAATTAAGAGAGGGCTGTTATGAAGCATTTAGGCACTTAGGAGAACATGAGACTTGTGGAAAATTTATGCCATGGGTAAACAACTTGGGAATTAGAAAGCAAGGGTTAACTGTCAGACAATATGAATTGAGTTTCTGAGAAGAGGTACAATGAGTGACAAGATTTTGAGAGGAGTTAGGAGAAAGACAATCAGGTTTTTTAATCAGGTGAGAATTAAATTTTCCAAAATCAACCCCCTTCTTTTCCTTTTCCTCCTATCTCCTCCCCTTCCATCCCCTTTCATGAGCTAAATGACTCTGGTGGAACTATGCTGTAGGTACGACATATTGTGATTAAATGCTCTGCAATGCACCCTGAGATACATTGGACCAAAAAGTATAAATGGAATGCCAGTTGCATAAAATAAATCTGAATTCTTGCTGCACCATGGTGAGGCAGCTCAGTTACAGTTCGACCACCCATGAATGCTCAACACACAGCAGGGGCACTTTTGGACTTGCATCTCACCTATTATCTTAGTAGTAGGGTATGAATCTCTTTGAATGTGAAAGACTGGTTTTGTTTAGGTGAAGAACATAAGAAAAGGCTCTTTCCTTTTTTTTTTTTTCCCTTGAGCAGATGAAAGGTGGACAGAAGCAACTGTAAATTTTAGGAAGGAAAGAAGAGGAAAAAGGCTAATGCTTGCTGAGCAGAAATTTTATTTTCCCAGCCACGCTTCTCAAATGTTAATACTCCCCCATACAAAAGTGTCACTACTTGGTCTATATACATTCACTGTCAGAACAAAGGACACTTTCTGGAAGGGAAACAAGACTGTATTATACTATTCAGCAACTAACAGAACAAAGAGAATAGCTACTTCCTGCCAACATTCATACTCTGAAGATGTATGCCTGAGGTGGTAGGTGAGCATTCAGTTCTTGCTGCAGCTGGCTCTTGGTGGTGACTTATCCATCTTGTGGATAAACAGTACAAAAGACTCAGAGACACAAAAGTGGGGGACTGGCAGGTTAGCTCCAGGAGAGTGATAATGACAATGACTGCAGGGGTGACCTGGAAGCAACTGAGTAGAGCAAGTGTGGCTGTTGTGAGAGCGTGCTAGGGTTGCTGGGAAATGGGCATATATTTCAAGGACCTTTTTCAGACTCCACTAAACCAGCTAAGCTAGGAACCATGTGCTGGTTCACGCTGACTCCATTTTCCAGTCTGCATTAGTTCCACATTCATTGATTGCTATTACTCTGACTTTCTGTTTGGCTTTTCCTTTTCTTTTAATGGAAATGTCATGGATTCTTTACCTACCCCTTCTGGCTTCTTTACCTTCCCAGCTGGGGAACTGTTCTTGCAATCAGGACAGGGGTTTTGATTTCCCCAACCCCCTGATATAACAAGTTCCTTGCTATCCTCTCATCTCTGGTCACAGCATCCGATTTCCTGCCCTGCACTAACTCTGCTAACTGAACGTGTGGCATAGTGACTTTACATCCTTGCTGCACTCTGAGCTGTATTGCTATAAGGAACTACTGTGGATATTTTGTATGGAGACCTTCAGGGATGGGACTGTATGTGGGAATGATTTTACTGTTTCCTCACTTGCCCATCTGCTGCTGATGCTGAGGTTTCTCTTACGCTCTTCCTGAGAGATTAGTGCTGAACATGTCATCATCCCCACATTTAGATGAACTGTTTCCTGAGGATTTGAAACGCCTTGGCCAAAAGTAATTTAATGGGAACAATAATTGCCTCATTTCCCACCACATAAGATCCCAATCCTCTTCTTGGCACAGGTATGGCATGTAGCAAATGTTTCTATAGAAGACTTAAACCATTCTGCTCTTTGAAGCCCTGTCATTGCTGGCTGTCTATTGCTGGAATAATTTAAAAATTTCTTAGTAAAATATGTTTGTAATTTGATACACTGCTTAGTCTACACTATTGAAAATGGATAAAGTTTTGTCCTTCCATCTAGAAGAATAAAACAGATACCTGACAGTCTTTAGCTGCTTTGTGGATGCTGCACAAACTGTCAGAAGGATCTGCCTGTGCTGTGTGAATTACAGGCTGTGTGACTTGGAAAGTTGCTTCTGTTCTGCTGGTTATGTCCTTTCATCTCAGCCAGCTGACTTGTTGTCAGTCCCATTTACCTCCTGTGCTCTGTTTCTTGTGATGCCAGTTTGGCTTCTTTATTATCTTCTTTTTTAGCTGCCTCCCATTTTCTCATTTCTGGCCTTTAATTCCATCTGTGGTAACACAGAAAGGCTAATTCTATTTCTTTGGGCTATTTCAGCTTGGGACCAACTCCTGGCACCATCAAGGACATGGAGAGTTCTTACTTATCCTGCAGCACATGTTATGACTCTCTCCCCTTTTTAACCACATTGTTTCAATATTTATTGCTGTTTTATGTCCCATGAGACCCTTGAAATACAGAGTTGTTGCCTTGCCTGATGCCCAAGAGCTCTCCTGGCTTCCAGGGCTCACCCCAAAGACACATTTTCCCTGTAAGCTCCTTTTGCCAGAGGACTCAAACAGAACCTGTCACTTGCAGAGACACAGAACCTTGTGCTTGTAAGGCAACATGCAGGGCTTGGTGGTCACCTTGCATATATCTAAGGCACAAATTTTCAGGGTGGCCATTCCCATGGAAAGGAGTGCCTTAGGGCTCAACCCTCCTTGGAAGAACTCCTAACAAAAATTAAGCTACAAGTCAAATAAGTATTTATTTACAAATCCTAAACAGATGGCACACATGCATACTTGTATGAACAGGAGGGAATGGAGAAAACCCCAACATATTCTCCAAGCAGCATTTAATTCAGATTTGATGGTTTCCTTTACTCCATATGACTCAGCTGACAGGTTGGCAAATGCCTGGCAGCATTTATAACTGAGGCCTCTGTTTTCACTAAGTCTTTAAGTCTTCAGGTTACACTCACTGAGTGGAGCCTGAAGCAGGCAGATTTCTTTTCCGTGTTCGGTCCCTATACACCTTTTGAATCATTTCAGTGGAAAGATTTTCTCCTGACCTGCTAATTTATCATTCATTAACTCAAGCAAGAGGGGGTTTGCCTTTCTTCCTAACAAGCCATTGCTTGCTGCCTTATGCTTTGGAGGTGCCAATTCCTCTTGTTCATCACTTGGACACTTCTTAATTGCCTAGCCAGGTAAAAAACTTTTCCATACTGATGTTATTAACTCTTTAGGGTGTGACTCTGTTCCCTGATACATCCTAGAGCTTGGAGTATCCAAATCACAGACAGAAGCTTTTTCACTTAATTCGATGACCGTATTTTATAGACTACTACAGTTGTAATTGGTTCAAGCAACTTGTTACTAGCTCTTTTTGAGATCAAGCCCAAAAATAATCAATAACTTGGTAGTATTAATAGATGTGAGGTGCCTTTTCTCCTTACTTCCTCTAAATTTAGGCTTTTGAGAAACACCCTAACAAATTCCTATCCTTTTTTTTTTCTCTTAACATACTAATAACCCTGTTTCTTTCTGCTAATGTTCTTTCCTTTCTTGCCCTCACTTCTTTATTCTCTTTCTTCTTCCCTATTTCCTGTCTTACTTCTTTTTCCTAATCTCTTCCCTGCTGCCAGACTCTGATTCATGATCCCTGCGAAATGTAGCTGCATTGGCCGAGGAGATGTGGGGGAGGCCATCTCTTTAGCCACGGTGCTTAACTCCAGCAGGGATTGTGAATCAGAGCTCTCTGCTGCTGTAGTTCAGTCTCACATAGTAATGTAAACTGGAGCTGATGGCAACTCCATTAATGTGACAGCCTGAACTGCCTCAGCTGAGGAGTAGATGTACCACCTGTTCTGCTGCTTCTGTGGTGGGGATTGCAGCTGCTGGCAGAGTCAAGGAGTAGGTAACTGTGCATCATCCTCCCTCTCCTCCATGAGCTGCTAGAGCATGAGAGTCAGGGTCCTTGGACTCTCCTTTCTTTCTTCCAAAAATTGATTCTATGGCCTGTTCAAAACTATTGTTCCTTGCACAATTTCATGGCCCAAGACCACTGAGTAAAAAAGTCCATTCTCACCTCAAACTACCTGAGCATGGGAAAAATAAATCCATTGGCTAAAGTCTGCTGCCTTGTACCTCCAGGGATGGAAAAGAAAACCAACCAAACTCTCCCTCTACTCCTAATTAAGGGCCATTGTTACATTCCTTTCTTCCCTTCATATTCCCTGTTATCATCACCCCCCCAGTTGCCAGGGATATCCACTCTGTGTCCATGGAGCCATGACAGCCATGGTTTGTGTGTCACAGGCCAGCTGCTCACAGGAAGAACCCGTGTTGTCTCTTCACACGAAGTTCCTAATTCCCTTGAAAAAGGAGCAGAATGAACACCTGGCTCCTATGTGTTCAAAGAGTGTGGGCTTGAGTTCTGCTCTTGCCTTCTGTGAGGCACTGGCACAGGTTGTCCAGAGGCTTTGGTCTCCCTAGCCCTGGTGGTGTTTGACATCAGACTGGGTGGGGCTCTGAGCAACAAAGTGGAAGATGTCCCTGCCTGTAGCCTGGAAGGTGTGGAAATAGATGGTCTTTAAGGTCCCTTCTGACCATAATCATTCTAGAGTTCTATGATGAAAGGTCCCATTATTTGATTTTCTTATTAATGGAATCTGTCATTTTCCTTTTGAATCTTTGTGAGTGTAGTAGAGAGGTGGGAGAAAAAATTAAAAAGAAAATTCGAATATTTTAATTTTGTTTCTTAGCATGTGTTCAGGTGCATTTTCCTAGGTACAATTTGTACAGTTTGACGGCTGTGGTTTGAATTATTTTATGAATTAAACCAAAAGTAAATGGTATCTGAGTTTGTTTTGTACTTTGTTATGCGTGGAGGTAGATAGAGGAAGACTATCCAGGCTATGGTTGATGTTCAGCCTGCTTAATTGTTGTTTTGTTTTTTAAAATTTTCCCCTTATTCTTCCCTTTAATTATTTCTGATACTTATCCAGAAAAATGAGATGGTTCAGCTCCCCTTTTATGTAGTCAAACACATCTGAGTATTTTATTTTCTCAAGAAGAACAAGAAAAAAGAGAAATACCAAGAATTAAGTTCAGATGACAGATGTTTATGTGGCTAAACTCTCAGTTTGGTTTAAATAACATAGCGAGGAGTAGGAAGGAATGTAACCTTTTAAGCTTTTCTTTGTTTACAGATACGAGGAGAGAGAACAGTAAATAAGTCCGAGTTACAGTGTGCCTTTAAAAAATCACATGATATATCACCACCATATGGAAGCCTGCATGCCCTTTCCCATAGGGATATGCCACTGAGAAGGGATTTATAGGCTGCTAGCTCATAATGCAGTAATATTTACCATGGGTTACCAACTTTGCTGGTAACTGTTCCTAGAATTCCCTCTGGAACAGCACCCATGGCTAGCTGAGCGTGGCACTGGTTGTGCTGCTTGATTTTCATTCAGCATCTCAGTCCTGACACAGTTTGCTGAGCAAAGGTCTCCAGGTAGCACAGGGATAATTCAAATCCTTCAAGGAATCACAGTGCTCCTGTGAAATGTTTACTCCGGATTTACTTCAATGGCTTTTTCTGGGAAACATGAACTCTAAACAAATCTGTAATGTCAGCACTGGAAGGAAACAAGGTGTGGTGGGACTGCATGCAGGCCTTGGCTGTTAGATATTGAATATAATCTAATTAAAGGTGTTTGGAAGGTACTTTTGTAGGGAAAAGAAGCTTTCTAGGTCTGCTGTAGCTTTTGATTTGAGATTTAAATGTCAGTACTCACCAGCAGTGAGGTAAAGTATTTAGTGTCATTGCATTTTGGGTACACCTATTTCCAACAAATTGATCACTGCTTATCTGCCAAGAAAATTTTTAGGAATCAGTTGAGGAGCCAAGAGCAGATCTATTGTGTTCATGGTGCAAAGCCCCCATGATTTAGTTATTTTCATTTTTTTTTTTACATGGTTAAGCCAGGTCTTCAATTACAGGAATTGGTGCTTTTGCTATCAAGCTTTCAAATTGCAATTCTATTTTTCAGCTAACAAAATGATCTCTGATAAAGAACATGTGATGATTTAAAGGTGAACCAAGGATGAGAATCTGAACTGCAACAGCTGAAACTTGAAACAAAAGCGTCGCTATATCAGTGCAAATAAGTTGTTGGTACAATGTCCGTGTAGTAAGTCAGCTCTGTAAAATAAAAGATAATAAATTCTGTCCCAATTTGCACTGTGATGTGGGCTCTGTACGAGCTAGAAATGTGGGATATTTTCTTTAACTAGATGTTACCTTACGAGACCCAAATTTTTAGGATGTGCCTTCTAGGTTTTGTTGCTTTTAGGTGTACTCACCTGACTCTTTTAGGCCTCATTCTGCATCCTACTTAGTTTTCTGCCTGTGAATAGACTGATTTCTACAAAATATGTGTTACTTGAAGCATGTGTGTAAGTATTCACTGTAAGGTTTGAGTTTTATTAAGGGGATTGATAAAGGAACAAAACCAAGGTATGTTACACTGCAGATTCTTCTGGGTTTAGCCACTTCCTAAGGTCATTAGCCCTAATGCTATAAACAAAACCTTGTTGGTGTGTGAACTTCTGTGGCGCTAATGATTTTATGTGCCATGTAGGCTGCTACATGAAAAAATTGATATAATCCTGGTTATTTATCAATCAGGTGTAAGTGAGTGTAAAATATACCTAGAAGCCAGGTTTGCAGGAGGAGGTAATAGCTGGGGTGATAGAACTAGAAAAAGCAGCCAAGTGTGAGAGGTCAGAGACTTTTCATCTATACTTGAAAGCTTTTCAGATTCACAGTTTATCAAATGGTCTTTTACAATACTCACCCCTCTCTAGAGAACGTGATTCTTAGCCTTTCTAATGAGAACTAATTTCAATTTTAAACCAATCAGGCTAAATTACATTGGACTTCTTTCATGGTGACGATGATTTCTGTCACGGTGAAAATGCTGCTGGAGCCAAGTTATGATTTTGTGGGTGTGGGAGCAATACCCCTGAAGCAGAGGTTTGTGCCTGACTCCATTGGGCTACCTTTTTGATAGGATATAGGATCTACCTTTTGGATTGCAATTTAACACTTACTTTTTTTTCCATATTAAGAGTTGCTACTCTTACTCTTTTCCATAGCACACATGCTCTACAGGCAAATATAGTTAACTAGCATTCTTGGCTTTTAACTCTTTTTACATTTTAAGCCTGGTCATGATCTACTGGCTAAGTGGTGGTAGTACTTGTGAGTGCTGGAAAAATCCCTTGCACTTAACTACTGGGAGTGGGACAGGGAAAAGGGGGACAGTTCCTTCTGAGCTACTTCAGAAGGAAAATGGAGATAAAGATTACCTCATTCATACATAGGAGAAAAGCAGGGAAGGAGGACCTCAGTGCATAGCAGAAAGAGCTTTAAATGGTCATTTGAGGCAGATGTGTATACAGTAGAAATTGGAAAAAAATCACGTGTAATACTTATTTTATATAGAGTAAGGCAAATTACTCAGCAACAAAATACTCTAGATGACTGCTATCTTGTATATACATATACTTCAAGCCTATAACTCCTGATGAAGCTCTTTTGGCTTTATGAATAAAACTCCACAAAGTGCTCGGTGGCAGCGGGACAGAAAAGTGCAATGGCACTGCCCTGCATTGCTTTATATGGTGGGAAATAAAGCTCTGGCTGGAGAGGGGATTTTCAGAGCATCATGCCAATGGATTTCAGTGATCCAGAGCCCTGATTTAGCCATCAAAAAGAATTCCTGATAGCATTTCTGATATTGCTGACGCCTCTACTTACCAACAAAGGCCCAAGACACTGTCATATAATTTTCCCTAATGAAGAAAACCTGTGAAAAATTAGATAGAGATATGTGATCGATAGCTGGGTTTTATTGATCGTTGTGGCATATGAGCATTCATGGAGCCAGATTCATGGCAGCTTTCTTATTGGCAGGGTTAAGGATTAATGTAAATGAGCCTGTAAAGCTGGTTTGGGGCCCAGATTAAACAATTCAGTCGATTTTAATGTAGAGCTCAGTAACTAAAGAGTCTGAAGTCAATCACTTCGACACACCTTTAAAATATTAATACATTTTCTTTGTGTTGCTGAGAGATGTGGAAATTTTCTGGGAGTAAGACAAGTATCCTCTGGAAAAAGAGGGCATCCATTCAAATTTTATTTAAAAGGGAAAAAAAAATTTGATTTTCTTTGAAATAACCCTTCACCCCAATTCTGTAACTTTGGTATTTCTTTTTCTTCTGTATTAAACAGACCTGATCTTCACTGTACATGGCCCCTAAACAATTTTACAATTAGAACTTCTTTCCTAGGCTCATTTTATGAAGGTGTTAATTGATCCTCTAAAATACAAAATAACTGTGTGCTCTATGAAGCCATTTTTGCCCTGCTGATTGGTTTCTTTGAGGAGGTTTCTGTGACCCCACAAACAGCTCAATTAGACATCAGAGCAGCCTTGACTGCTGTGCAGTCTTCAGATCATTGTGAAGACAAGCTGGATATCTTGCTTTGGACTTAGTCTGAGTTTTTACCTTTATAGTTTCGTTCATTCTTTAGGCCTCTGTTGGTGATGCCCGTGAAAAGAACCAACCAAACTGTGCTACTTTTTTTTCTCTTTTATCATGGAAACATCTGGTAGAGGCCAGGGCTCTAATTTAATTTTAGTAACAGAAGGGGGTCTGGGACAGAAGATACTCTGGTCTTTTGCAAATGAAACCCTCATGCTCTTGCAGTTTGAGAGAGTTTGAAGCAGGTTCACTTCATGTCCCAGAACTTTTTGTAAAGTTTCAGGTTATAAATTGGACAGGAACTTCTGGGTGATTCTGACCTACTCATTCTATGGTGGAAACTTAGAAGCCTTGAAGGCTCTGGAGAGAATGAAGAGGACCCTCAGCCCCCATTATTTTCTGATCTCCAGCTACCATGGGGATTTGTAGCATTGTTCTGTTCTTCTAGGCTCCAGTATGACAAAATCTGGAAATCACTTATATAGTGATTTAGTGATATAGTGTTTGGAAGGAGCCTATTTGCTTTTATTATCAGTTTGTATAAATGGTTTAATTTAACTGTGTTTTCCCAATGCTTTTGGGAAATTTCATTCTTACAGTCTATGTGGCTGGTTAGCCTCAAACTCAGTCTAGACAGCCAGGAGTGCATGTTTTGTCATTCTTCCTGCCAGTTCATGGTATTTGGAAAGCATTCCTCACAAAATGACATGAAAAACACTTTCTTTCAGATTTTCAATTTGCCTTGGACTTGACCCTAGTGTTCTTTTTTTTATACAGTGTTAGTAACCTCTGTTTTGCTAAGGCAGGAAATAACTCACATGAACACAGAGGTGTGTGTTTTCCCTAGAATTTCTAATTCAATTTACATGGTGGAGCTTAGCTTGGATTTAGATGCTAAACTTGTGTGGACTTACAAAGGCTTTTTTAAAAATTTTAACTTCACAGCTGTACTTATCACCAGAGACTGCCAGTCAAGTCTGTCTGTCTTGATTTCTCTGAAGTGAGCCTTGTTGGAGTTTGTCAGTGGATTCAGTGAAACTGAGTTGGAAATCCTGGATTTGCCTGTTTGGAAGGCTGCACTTCCATGAGATGGTCAATCTCTTTCTAGGGCAGTCCTCTTTGTGTAGGCTTTCTCGTTTCTTTTCATTTCTAAAAGCCATGATACAATGCATCAGTGTACTAAAATTCTACCTTTTGTACTAAAATTCCAACTACCTTTAAGGGCTAAGTATTATCTTGAGAAAACTTTTTCTGGATCAAATATATTTCACTACCCACAGACAGCATAAACAATGACCTGAATAATGTGAAGTGGTTGCTGGACTAATAGAAATAGGATAATACACTCATGTGCTATGTGGGTTATTAGATATACAGAACTACTATCAACATGTGTACTTACAAAAAAAGGTAAAGAAAATTCTTTACCTTTTGAGATTCTGTGAAACTTTCCACAGATGTTTCCTGGATGTAGCTTCACAGGTCCTGTTGGTGGCAAAGGCTTCTCCCTGCTGTGTAATAAATGTAGCCAGTGGCTCACTATGCTTGGCCTTGCACCAGGGAAGTCCTCTTTTCTCAGCTTTTTTTAAGCAGAACATGATATTGATGCTCTGTGTGATCCAGTGCACAGTGGAAGTCTTGCTATTTCACTTCCAGAAGGCCTCAAGCTATAGAGTGCAGACTTCAGTGAGCAGTTAATTCCAGCACAGGAGAATGTCAGACAGACACCCTTTGAAACCTGTTTCAGAGCATGTATTTTGCTTGTGCACGATCTTACAGCCTTTGCATATGGATTGCCGGATTTTCTTGTGGAGGTTCAACATCTTTGTTTTGAGAAATACTGCCTGTGCTTGTGGTACTATTACCTGGCATCTCACCTGCTGGATGGATCCTGTTTAAATTCAGGAACTAGCTCTGTGAACAAGTTATTGTCTGGTTAGCTGCAACATGAGCTGTTTTACACTGTGAACTGTCTAAGTTTTTGAAGCAGTCTTTAGAGTCATGATTAGATGCAGAAATGGAGTGGGCAGTAAAATGTCTCAGAACGACAACCATAATTTTTATGGGGGAATAAACTACAGACAGTTTACAGACAAGGCAGTTGCTTTTAGTGAGTAGGACACATGCAAACAGTATTATTATCTATACTTCCATGTGCCATATAGACAGTGTTAGTGATGCCATCAACAAGTAATACGAGTGATTAGTAGTGGATTATGCAAATGTATGGTTTTATTGTTTTAATTTTGTAGCTGATAAGATTATAGGATTTCGAAGGGTGATAAGGTTCAAATGGGTCTTTGTACCACTGGAAATGTGAGTGCTTCTTTTACTTGTGGAAAATACAGTGCCCTGTCCAGTAAAAGCCTAACTGAATGAACTAATTAAGCACACTCAGTACCTCCAAGATTCTGAATGTGCTGACTAAACAGAATTTATGGATGCAGGCAGTGCCTTTGGTAATTTGCCAAAAGTGTGAAGTTAGTAATTCCCACTAGGACTTCTAGAATTCTCAGGGAGGCTTCAGTTATATTGCAGCTAGGCTTTTTTTCTCTAAATGAGAGGCTGGTCACCACCTTAGTGTGTTGTGAAACTGACCTGAAATCCTGGGTTTGGCTTTATTGTATTCTTAATTGTCATTGGACAGCCTTTTTACCTTGGAAAAATTACTTTGGTTCAACAGAAGCCTGATTATAGCCCTAAAGCTTTGAATGTTGCCTATATTAGTTAAGTTTTGGTAGAGGAGGTCACTCCTGATTCTACTGATGGCTGATATTTCTCTGTTTTCAGCAGAGCTTTCAAATATAAAATAGCATCAGGTGATGATGAATTTCCTGAGTGGTTGTACAGCTCTCAGTGTTTTTATTTGTCATACACATTTTCACTGAAATCTGGTAGGAACCAGGAATTAAAGGTCAGAATGCTGTGAAGAAGTCTTTTCCAGCTCAGGTTGCCTTCACTGTCTTTGGCTGTGTCAATGAGAGGTCCTAGCACCCACAAAATCTCTCTTCTCTCCTGCATCAAGCTTTGAGAGAGCTTTTCCTGACTTACAGGTCTCCTACTTCCCCTTGTATTCTCTGTTATGTGTTTGGGAATGTTTCACTTCCCAAATATTTTTTTCCATGATGTTTTGCTGTTACATGGGAGAATGAGTGTCATTTTGTATGTCTCTCAGCCCAGATAAACCCAATAATCTTGAAAAATATTGTGCACCAAGACAATGACAAGATGAGCAGAGAGAAACAGTGTTAACCTGCAAAATACCTCTCACATTCATTCTCTCAAAATTTGAAACCCTCCTTTAAATGATTCATTTGTCAATGATAGGACATTTTGTAAGTTTTTCTGTTTTTCCTTTTCCATAGGACATCTCTGTTTCTTTGGAGCTTTGCTGAAGCTGATCCAGGTAATGAAAATTTGCTTTTACTTTGATGTTCATGTTCTTTTCACGTTCATCTATTTTGTTCTCAGAAATGAGTGGGTTTGTGGGTAAGGAATTCCAAGCACAAGCATTCTGACTCTTTCCAGTCACCTGTAAAGTATGGTTTGGAAAAATCCTCTATGTTATGGTGTTTCTCAAATGAACTGTTGGACAATGTGGACAATGGTGCCAGGTATATTGGATTTCTTGATAACCATTAACATTTTTCAGGAACAAAAAGCTGCGGTATAAATTCAAACCTGTGGGTAAGTACGTACATTGGATAAAGGTACTTTTTATTTCAGAACATACATGGCTTTTATTATGTGAAAAGGGTAAAAAAGGAAGTTTTCCTTTCACCTTGGTTCACATGGAAATGAAATTGGTAGTTATGAGCTTTACTGTAGTGCACAGGCCCCTATGTTCTGTGACAGAGTGTATATGCCCGTGATGTGGAAGTGGTCTCATTTACATATATTGAAAAATTTTGTACTTCTGCCTCACAGACAAACCCTCTGAATTCTAGGTGCCTAAAGGCAGGCTTTCTTACCCAGGTAGGAATGAAGTTTTCATTGTAATGCACTATCTAAGCTCCAAGGAGCTCTCCTGTTAGAACTGATGGCTCACTCATCTGTTATCTACTAGAACTAAAATCAGTGTCCTTTTTTGTTTGTTTTTCCCCCTGATTCCCCTGTCCCGAGCCAAGTGCCTGAGCACAATGTAAGCCACTTAATTGATGGCAAGTTCCAATTAGAAGTCTGAAGCAGACTTCAGAGTCTGAGGCATGTGAGACCAGAACCAGATTGTGAACAGAATTCAGGTACACGGTTCATGTGCTCGGGAGCTGAGCTCAGCTTTGAGCTTCAACCCTGAGCTGATGTGACAGCATTTAAGGAGGCAATAGCTGCAGTTCTTAGCAAGGCAGTTGCCCTCACCCCCAGCTTTTAAATTTGTGATGTTTGACTCTGATTTCAGCATCCAGTTATGAGAAGGCTGTATTGGCTGTTAGTTTCATTGTACAGGTGAGAAAGCTTAAGCTCTGCGGAAGTGACATTCTGCTTTTTCACAGACTCCTTGTACAAGCCAGGAGTAAACTCCTATATCCTAACTCAAAGATATGAGAACAATCAGAAAAATGACCCAGTTGCATTTCAAAGCTATTATTTTCACCTTCCAGAAGTGATTTTCATTTGTCACTGCTGAGCAGCCATCTTAAAGTACAACAAAAAGTGTCATGAGGGGAAATATAAACTGTCTTGGTTAGGTGGCCTTGGATTTCAAGCTTTTGCTTGGAAATTCCCTCAAAGACTATCACAGTGATGAAATGCCATCAAGCCACGGCAATTCTGAACCTGTTGCCTACCCCATCAGGAATACACTCAGGAAACAGGTATGTTCCCATCCTTGCTGTTGAAACTAGCGGTTAGCTATTGCCAATTCCTTTTCCTCCTGTTCACACCAGGAGAATTCAAAATTTCTCTGTCAGATAGAAGTTGAAATGAATCTGTCATTTAAAATCCTTTCCCTGCCAAAGTCCAATCTGAAAAAAACCCTTTGAGCAGACACTAATTAGATGACAAATTTAGAAGCCTAACAGAACGCACAATCTAGTAAAGACAAATTAACTCAGTCTTTGATGCTGCTCAGAGTAACTTTCAAATGGACAGACACCTGTGAGGTGTGACACCCTGCCTGCATTACATGCTTTTATTGGTCTAGGTGAGAAAGGAAATGTGTCATTGTACCCTAAGAAGGTACCTTTCACAGTATTCTCATTTTACAGTAAAAATGTGCAAAACACCATATACTTTTCCCTCAGGTTGTGAATGGAAACATGTTTTATTATTGTACTTTGTAATGGTTATGTTCGTGGAGAATGAGCTAGTTCCCATGGATGGCTGTAGCAGTGAATGATGTTTGAAGAGAGAAGTTTCTATTTTATTATTCTACTTCTAAAAGGTATCACAATGCATTCAACGTAGTAAAAATCCTTTTGTGATCAGGTTTTACTGTAGATTAGCTGCACAGGCCTCTTCACTCATTAAAGACTCATGACTCCAGTGAGTCATGTCTTTGTTATCCTCACTTTTTTCACAGTTGGTTTCTATCTTTTTTTGTCTCTTCAGTGTACCTTCTTAATTTTTTAATCCTTTCCCTTATTTTTTTCCTTTAAGTTTTATGTTTGATCTGCATATTTTAAGATTATTTCATTTTGATTTATCCAAAGGGTTGAATGGAAAACCTGTTGTTTTTGTGGGACAGATTAAGTATGCAAACGGTTAACAAATCACTTAAATTATGCTCACAGTACTATCTAGGGGCAGAGAGCAGAATGTACAGTCTCAATAATGAGCAAATCGTCCAAAGAAATCCTCTGACATGTTGTTTTTAAAGAGAAAATAATTATGGAAAGAATGACTTTCTGTGCTGATCTCATTCCGCCAAGGTTCAGCCTAGGGTTAAAAACTGTCTCATTTGTTTGGTGGTGTGTTTGGTAATAACAGTTCTTTCTGATGCTCAGTTTCTATGGAGAGATGTTTGCTTTCCTCTTGTTTGATAACTCACGTCTTATTTAGGTCAGATTATTTGTCTGAAACAAGTTGGGAACTTTTGTCATGGCCAGGGATACCTGTGGTGAGCTTCACCAGTAAGTGGCGAGATCCCCTCTATTAACCAGTACACCTACACTGGAGTCTGAAAGCAGCTTCTCACCGTGACACAGAGGAATTTCTACTCTCTAATATTAACCATTAAAGCAAAAAAAAAAGAAAAAGAAAATCAGGCATGAAGGAACATTTCATCCAAACGAGCTTGTTTTCCTGGTCTTTTGAATGGATTCATGACTTAAGCTGTTTAGCAGATTGACTTGCTTAAGAAATACAAGTGGTTTCTAGCTGACACATAGGATTTTATGAAGTGATTGATCACAGCTGCCAATTGCCAAGGTCAGTGGGATGTTCTGTCTTGGCAGTCCCCACAGTCTGTGCATGTGAAAAAGAGGGGGTGAGGGAAGTGACAGTGGAGGGAGCGAATGGTTTGCAATTCAGTTAAAGTGATTTTAAAAGTATCCTAAATGCAAACACGTCTGCTTTGTAAAGACAAACTTTATGTGTTGGTAAGGCTTTTACTGTATCTTGGGAGTCTTTCTGTGTGTGTTTATTCTGTTAAGTTTTCAAAGTAAAAATCAGAAGCCTGGTCAAAGACTGGGAGAAGAAATGTGCAAGAACTGTTGTGTGCATTTGTTTTTCACCATTATTCCTAAGTGAAGAACAGTCATTTAACTTTTGTGATTTGTCAGCTTCTATAGGGAAGCTGGTGGGAGGCAAGAAACCAGGGATTTAATCTTGCTCTTGTTGAACTCAAAGGGAGTTTACCATTAATTTCTGTTGGAGAACGATCTTGCCCTAAGTCAGCAGATGAAATAAATAATGCTTAAATCTTCAGCTCGCTGTTAATTCATGATTATTTGTCTTGTCATTCAGTGGGTGGGAGATTGGCAGATCAGATGTTTTATTGCTGTGGACTTGAAGCAAAAAACTTAAGTGACTACTCTGTGATCACATTTACCCCCATAAAACAGAGAAAACCATTTATTCTAATCCTCAGACTCCAAAAAAGAGACTGCAGAAGGTGCAGGTGTTTGGGAATGTTGCAGGATAGAATGGCAATTACTAGTTTGGAAGGGTTATTTAGTGGCCCAGCCATATTTAATCATTGGAAGGGCAGAAAAATAAGGAGGGTATAGATATAGATAATTGAAGTATGTCTGACCTTTGTTAGATAGTGTGAAACTGTGCCCCTTAGGTGAAATGTGGAGATGTGTTAATATGACCAGTCTGATAAATCCAGTCTGGGATTTCAGCAATGACCCACTCACAGGGACACTTTGAGTTATTCAATAAACTGTGCTGCATCCATTTACTTTACAGCAATTAATGAAATGAGGTTGCAAACCTCTTTCTGAATTTGTTCCAAGGTTAAATGGATGGAATATTTTTTGTCCTTTGCCTGGAATCCTTTGATACAACCAGAGCAAGGTCTTCTGTGAGAACATTGGTGTGTTTTCTCCTCAGTTACGTGTAAGGCAGTTAGATGAATACATTGTGCCTTGCACTGATGCTTAAAATGTTCTTTAAAATGATGTTTAAAATGGGGAAGGTCAAAGGTCACAGAGGCTTTGTCTCCTGGGATGAGTGAGGGATAGAACAAATATTCATTATGGTTTGCTGATGATTTTATATTAGTATTTGTAACTCTCTCTCTCTCTATGTCTACCTAGGCCCCTTTCACTGATGACATGCTCAGTGAGCACAAGAAAGTTGACATGATTTTCAGTGATTTGAGCCACATTTGTTATGCTCATGGCCTCATCCAGTGTTATTGGAATCAAGAATCCATCATCAGGCTTTGCTGTAAGAATGGAAAAATCAAATGAAGTAGTGAAAAAAACAATAAAGAAGTAATTTTTTGCATTTACAGTATTTTCTTGCACTGGGAGATGCTTGTCTTGTGGTTCCAAGACTCCTCATACTCCTCATTATATGTTTGGTCTCAGTACCTCCTGCAGGAACCAGGATCAAAAACTATAGGAAACTCCCTATACGCTTAGAAAAACCCCAGTATTTAACAGTTATTAAAGCCCTTTGAGTTCCCAGCATTAAAATACTCACAGCAGAATAAGTTTTATTAGAAACAGAGCTATGCATAATTCTGGCCTTCAACTGAGAGTCTTGGTGAACTGTACATAGGGCTAGGAACTGGCTAACATGAAAAAATCCCAAACATTTGAGATACCACAATTTTACATTAGGCAAGAACACGGCTGTCTGTTTATACAAAAAAAGTAGGATAAAGGAAAAGGAGTGTCCCAGGCTCTTATGCCTGTTCTCTGAGCATAACTGGGGATGGAAGGATGGCAGTTGTGCACCATTGCTAAAATAACAGCAAAGGCATGAAGTCAAGGAATTTTTATCTTTGTTCTGAGATGATTCAGTAACTACAACTTTTTTTTTCTCTGAGCACTGAGCTGTTGAGTGGTTGTGGCACTAAGAACCAGCGCATGCAGCTTGTGAACCCCAGAATTTTCTGTATGCCTTCCTAGCTGTCTCTGATCATAGCTGTATGGAACTACTCTTTGACTAGAACTGCTTTTTATTTTTTGAAAAGCAGACAACCCTCCCTATGTGAACCATACAGTCATTCAACAGAATTTACTCTGAAGGGAGGGCAGTAGAACCCCTGAAGGAAAAGGAAAGTTTTAAGTGGTCAGGATGGAAGGACGTGATATATGTAGGCCTGGTTCTACAGGGACTCCACACTAGCCTGCCAAAATTAAGCAGGAAATGGAAACAGAGAAGAGAAATTCTTGGCTTCTGAGTCAGACTTGAGGGTTAAGTCACAGCCAAGCCATGGATGCCCTCTAAATCTTTCTAGATAGGATCGTGGAAATTGGATGTGATGGAGCAGAGCTCTTGGTCAGTGGAAAGTCTTTTTCTGGAGTCATGTGAGGTTTTATCTGAAAGGCTTGTCCAAAATACTGATGTTTCTCCTGTCCCAAGCTGAACTGTAGAAATGTTGCTTAGTTGGTTATTACTGTATCCCGCAGCCGTAGGGAGGAGAGGAGAGAAGATCCAGCGGGCAGGAATTGTGCAGCAAGATTGATTTATTTAATTATTTTACAAACTCTTTTATAGACTTTTTTCTTCATAGTCTAATTGGACAAAGGATCAGCCAAACTCTGAGTTGATTGGCTAAAATCCTAAACATCCATTGTCAAAATATTCTTCTACTGTACCATAAACAAAGCTCTGCAAGGTCACAGGTGTTCATAGTTTACAGAACTTTGCAACTATCTTCCTGAGAGAGAAAAGTCTCTCAGAGCCTTAGAAAGAAGCAGGAAAATTCCTTGCTATCAGCATTTTTGTATCCACAATTGGTGTCATTGAAACCCAGAGGGAAAGCTTCTTTACACCTTACAGGATAATATTCTGAGATAATTGTCCTTTTGATGGCTTGATCTGAAACTTGCTGCTCTCTAACACAAGACACAGGGTGCCTGGAGATCTGTCAAAGGCAAGGGTCTGCATTAGCTGGAAAACAGTGTGAATCCACTACCTGCATCTACAGGGTTAAAAAGCAAAGTAGGAAAAAAGAAAGCAGAGACTCACATTAGGTGTCTGTTAGTGATTTGAGAGCCACAATATTTAAGAAAAAAAAAGTGAGCTGATTTTCATGTAACCAGCTGTCCTGACAGACTGACCAATGCAGTGTGATGTGAGAATGCCGCCTCCCAATACTTCTACTTAGGGAAATAATTTTTAATTCCCAGTTGACAATCAGCATTCCCAGGAAACCTGTCAGTTGAAGAATGAGAAACTATTGCACAGAAGACCCATTTTTCTTTTTTTTTTAAATTTCCCTGAGAGAAATGTTAAATGTTAAGGGGTCTTTGTGTCAGATCTGCAGGGTGGTGTGGTACTACTGAAGATGTCAATCCTCTGAGCCGGAGACTTCTGATCTTGCCTGTCTTTAGAGGACTTGCTGGAGATTTCTTTGAGTTACCTCTGAAGAGGTTTTACCTGACAGCCATGATTCTCATATTCAGAGACAGAATACAGAGGCGTGTGAACACTGTGTTGCTGTGTTTCACTTCTACAGCTGACCTAGAATATTCTGTTTTACTGACTAGCTTAAGTGTGTATTTCTGTTTATTTTTGGGTAGCATATCCTTTCTTGGTGACATATTACAGTTTGTGGGTGGAGGAAGGAGATGAAATAGCAGAGTTCCTGAGGTGTATGGTACCAGTATCATACACAGTCATTTGATGTATTGCTCTCTTTCAGCAGGTCTGGATAAATTGCAAGATCTGTGTAAAACTCATAGCAGTGTGCTGTCATATGCCTAGGTCAGATTCTGTTACAGAAAAACACATTGTAATTTGACAAGGGAAAAGAGAGTAGCCAAATAATATGGAACATAATTTCAGTGTTTGAAACCAAGTGTATAATACTAAGGCTTAAAATATTCAGTGATTTTTCTGACTTCCTTTAGAGATTGTTTGATGTCTCATTAATCTTCTGAAAGAACTTGAAATGACTGATTTGTGTTCTGAAATTAGAAAAACTCTTAAGTTAGTGACCTTTGCACTCATTAAATATTTCCTTAGCATCAGTTTGGTACATTTTCAGTCTTGGAGAATTTGATCTATCAAGGACATTATAGTACCCTACCAAATAAAAGCCTTCTCAAGTATCTGTAATTTGTGAAAAATAATTCTACCCCTAAATGCATGTATTTGCCTACTTCATTCTCCAGACCGAGCAGAAAAGGCTGCTCTTAACTTGTGTTGCTAGCATAATGTTACATGTGGTTTTATGACCATAGAGTAAAATCCTGGTAAAAAGAAGGGATATTTGCAGACTAAGAGGAGAAAACATGGAACTATTTGCTTTGATTTATGTTTACAAGTTTGAATTAGAACTATAACTTTAGTATTTCTGAAGACAAGGCCTTGGAAAAAAGCTTACTGCCTAATGAAAATGATCTTTTTCAGTTTAGAGTAACTTGATCTAGTTCTTTATAGTTCATTCACTTACTGTTTAGTGTGCAGAGTAGAAGAAAGTATGAGTTTTTATTACCAGATAGGTCAGAATGATCTCTCTGTCTGGTATCCTCTCTGAACTCACAGAATCATTTATTTTGGAAAACACCTTTAAGATTGCTGAGTCCAAGTTAACCCAGCACAAGTCTGTCACTAAACCATGTCCCTAAGTGCCATATCTACATGTCTTTTAAATACCTTCAGGGCTGGTGACTCCACCACCTCCCTGGGCCGTATTCTAATGTTTAACAACCCTTTCAGTAAAGAAATTTTTCCCAATTCCCAATTTAAACCTCTCCTGGTGCAGCTTGAGACCATTTCCTCTTGCTTGTTACTTTGGAGAAGAGACTAACCCCCAGCTGTCTACAACTTCATTTCAGGGTATTGTAGAGAGTGATGAGGTCCTGCCTGAGCCTCCTCTTCTCCAGGCTGAACACCCCCAGCTCCTGCAGCTGCTCCTCACAGGATTTGTGTTCCAGACCCCTCACCAGCCTTGTCATCCTTTTTTGGATATGCTCCAGCATCTCAACATCCTTCCTAAACTGAAGGGTCTAGAACTGGACTCAGCACTCAAGGTGTGGCCTCAAAAACATTGTTACAGAATAAACATATGCCCTTCCTAATGAAGAATTTTGTGTCATCTGGAGTCTGCTGCATCTCAAATCAATCAGTAATTGGCTGTATTTTCCAGGAATTTTAATTATGAGAATAATTACACTGGTGGTGTGTCTTTTGATGTGCTGCATGATAAGATAACAACTCTAAATGGACCTGGCTTGTTCATAGAATGGTCCAATAATGCTACAGACTATGATACTATGAGCTGAAACAGTAACGTGCTTGCTTTATTTAACATCTGCTGTATTTCATGTGTGAGTCATTCAACTGATGCCAGCTCTTTCAACTTGTCTCCCTCTTGAAGATGCTTTAGAAGATAAGGAAAAATGAAGTTCTTATGAACATGCCCATACAGAAACAGGGGCAACAAACCTCACATGTTCCTACTGTTTCTTTCCGTGGGTAAAGTGGTAATATTGTCTATTCTCAGAGTTTCTGACTGGAATAGTGAGGAGTTGGTAGTGCAGGGTGTGAAGTGCCACATGTATGTGAAGGTGTGAAGGGAAAGGTGGTATCTCATGTTAAATCAACTGATATAATTGCAGAAAATCTCAGAGCAAAAAAGCTTGTCAGCCTTCCTTACTACCTGTAGTTTGGTCTAATCAGACATTATCTCTTCACACAAATCTTGCTTTTATGTTTTTCCTCTGACTTGTGGCAATGCCACCACTGTGGCTGCACAGTGCAATGACAAATGCATAAACTTGGTCTGATTCATTACATGCAAAGCTACTTCTAGAGCTCTCATGCATTTTTTATTTCTCACACAAGCACCCCCTGCGCTTGTTGAAATTTGATGGTAAAAATGAATTAATCAGGAACTCAGCTGAGATCAGAACATGAATGAGTCATATTAATATACTTGTCTTGTGCAAGGAAAAGATAATTGCAGTGCTCTTTTTTTTTTCTAAATAAAAGAAAAGGTAGCTAAATACAAGTACCTGTCATGTACAGCCTTGTAGCCATTTGAGAGAGCTGCTGCTTTTGCAGCCCAGGTTTTGACTCTGAAGTTCTCATCAGCCTCCACACCTTGTAGATGTTTTTCTAAATCTCAGAACAGAGCATCTTCCCTTAATTTATACTTGCTGTTGAGTATTTAAATATTTAAACAATCAGCTTTGTGCAAGTGTAAGGTTTCATTTTCATTTCTCTGGATTTGAGCTGTACATGTACGGATTGTGATTTAAATTAATCTAGTGCATTTCAGGCATTCCAGAAAGAGGAGAAATATAGATTTCAAACTAAAAATATCAGTCTTAAGCTCAGTTTTCAATTAAAAAAAATTCTTCCTGATATTCAATGCACACAGTTTATTCACAACAGTGGTAGTGTCTGACGGCTGGGTTTGCATTTTGAATGTAAAAGCTCTGATTCTCACTTACAATTATGGCAGATCTAAAAGCATCCAAGAAACATGAAGGAGATGACAACCCCAAGCAAAAGAATTCCATCATCCTATAATGTGTCTCGTACAGTCTCCCAATATTAATGTTTGGATGCTGTGTTACTTACTAATGACATTGTCTGAATACATTTTTCCATAGAACATCCTTCTGAGTTGCTCAGGAGCAAGCAGGATAGGTATCCTTCTTGGATACACTCTCTGTTCCATTTGATTTCCTTGCACTGACCTGCAGCTGGATAGCTTGTAGTCTGTCTGTTGAATTCAGAAAGCAGCCCCCAATAAGCATGTGAAGGCTGATTAATTAAGTTATTACATGCTTTTCTTTAGGTAGGTAGCAAGTTGTGTGCCTTTATGAAATCTCTGTGAGGAAAAGAATTTCTCCTAAGGTTCACTTCCAAGGTAGCCATACAGAAACCACTTCTGATAGCAAATTTGGAATGAAGTTATAAAGTTCTTTATCTTCTACAACTGCCAAAGGAAACATGAACTGTAAACATGCTTCCCCTGACCTACTGTCTTGCAGGCAATCTTTAATGTACTAAAGTTGCTTCAGAATAAAGCAATTATGCTTGGTGACACACATACAGAGTGTAAGCATCCTGGATCTGGATCAGACTTTCCCTATCTTGTAGCCCTCTTCCCCTACTCTCCCTCCAGCCCTGAACCACATACCCAAAGGGCTGCTCTGTGCTTTGCAAATGACTTTGAAAAATAAAAGACAACAATTATCAATCAAAAATATTTTATCTCCAGTACAGGTCAGTGGGGAATTGAGCTCTGATTATCATATTCCATATTATTTCTGTTTGTGAGACAATTTTGCCTTTAGCAGCAGATTTTGTACTATATTCCGCTAACAGACATTCAAATAATTACTGTTGCAATTGAAATTTACCCTTCTATCTCCTCAGAAAATATACTGAATATGTTTGGATAATTAAATACCTTATCAATATAATATTTCTATCTTCTTTTGATACAGCATTCTGTAATAAAAGGAACTGTACTGTACAGCAGAAACCAAGCAACAAGAATTAGTCCTATTAAGACTTGAGGAATCTTGAGATACAAAGAATGTCAAGCAAAAAAGATTGTACAGATGTTGATGAAATCTTATATGGCATGAGGGGCTGAGAAACTTGTGATTTCATTTGATCTACACTAGTGTTGGCAAGAGCCCTTGCAAAAATTACACGTCCATTTAAAAATTATTTTGTCCTTACTGGAATTCAGCTCTTGGTGGTTTTCCTAGATGGATTGTGGTTGGTGTGTGAAACTTCCAATAGCATGGTCTAATCAATACCATCAGGGTCAACATACTTTCCTTATGCCTCTTGTGTTCCAACTGAGGTTTAAGATTATTAATGGGTACAGTTTTCTGGAAACCACTCGATATTTATTTTCTGAACTTCCCTGTGATACGGCCACTTCTGAGCTGCATTAACATTTCCATTTCATTAATCACTGTGACCTAAGATGGGAAGGTCCTTATGTGATTTCCTAATTTTTTTCCCTTTTTTTCCCCTTCTCAAGTGCTTGATCTTGGAAAGTAGACACTTATGAACCGCCTGCATGTTAATGAAAATCAGCCTACTTTCTCAAGGGAGTGTAACAAATTCAAACTAAAGCTTGATTCTTCATCTTTTCCACTATTGAGGACTTTCATTTGTGTAACTTCTAACAGTGTGTCACACAGATACTTTGTGTACACAGTCCTGCCTTGTTTTAATGCATGATATCTGGAAAATAGATGTCGTACACTCCTAACTCCAAACATAAAAAAAATTTTCAGATGGCCCTGTGGTTTTAAGAAGGCAAAGGACAGTGGTTTTATTATGGAAAAGACCTACTTGGAAAGCACAATCCTCAGTGTATGGGTGGGGGAGAGTAACTGTAAATTTGATAGATTGGAAGTGATCTTGGAATGTTCTTTGGAAGCAAAATTTTCTAGGTGTTTGTCTGTCTTAGGGATGGTAGTCCCCATTAGCCACAGGAGCCCTTTCTTGCCATTTCTTGTTGGAGTTCATGTCCAGCGTACAAGAGTTAGGAGTTCCCAGTTTTGGTGATGAAGTGTAATTTAAGAGATAAAACTGAAGTTCCAGTGCAAGCCACATATGGAAGCAGAGAGCAAAACACTTTTGAAGCACAAATGTTTTTGGGGACAATGAGGAATAACCTCACACTTGCTGTAGATGTTTCTTTAGGATTCTTATTCTGTAGGATTTCTTGTAAATATGGATGAATTCTTATTATTTATCATAAAAACATTCCCCAAAACTCACTGAAACAGCTTTCAGCCTTGGTTGCAAAATGAAGTTAATTGAGAACTTGTGAACCTGGCCCTTTTCTGTGTTATAATACCATATTTAATTATATGATAGCATATTATTTTTATTATCAACTGCTGCTTCAATTAATTAGCTTATGAAGTACTCTTTGCATGGCATTCTTTCTATAAATTCAATAATCTTTCTCCAGACTGTTTTTACATCTTCTCAAATTTATTTACATGCACCTCCCTCAGTCGCCCTGCAACTTTTGAGTTTTAATTCGATCAAAGCTAAAATCAACCATACCTGGCCTTGTGCCAACTTATGTATTGTCAGTTTTAATTTTTCTGACTGCTGCTTTGCTGTTGAGCAGATGTTTTCATTGAAGAATTCAGTAGTGCCTAAACCCTTTGAGTCCTAATTTGGTTTCATTTATTTCGGTATACATTCACTTGTCTCTCTAGACTGTATGTTGTCAGTGATGATATTAACAGCAATCAGTTTGGACTTCTGCAGTTTATTAAAAGGATCTGAAAAACACCAAGTTGTATCTTGGGATAAGTAATTCTAAAGAGCTTGGTACAATATAAAGCTTATCAGTAACTGTTTCCCAAAACAAAGAATTTTACATGTTATCCATGCTTCCAGGGCGTCTTGTGGTGTGTTAAGTGTTTTTACTGCATTAAGAAATAAAGGAAAGAAAATTTATCTTCCTCACACTTGGAAATTGTATGAGAGCGTCTATAGAGAGTGCAGGGAAAGATTTTTGCTTTGTTAACTCTTTTAGTTCATGGGAGAAGATCTGAGCCAGTACAGTATAACTTTGAAAAAAATGTTTTCTCAAAGGACAGGTTATCCCCAATTTCTTTACTCAGATCCCCCTTCATATAATTCCTATGCCTTAACATTACAACAAGGACGTGCTCCGAACGCTTCTGTTGGACTCCTAACAGAAAAGACTACTTAGAAAAGGCTTTAACCTGATTTTCTAAGCACATTTCTGAGCTGGGCTCAGAACCAGAAAGTGTTGGGACTTCTCTGACTACAGGAAAACAGAAAAGAAGTGTATGAAACATGTTTGCAAGTTAAACTGAGGAAGAAAGCATTTAAGAAAACTTAGTAGTAAAAAAACCCAAACAAAACAAAAACCTGAAAAAATTTGGAGGAAAAACTTTTACTGGGTCTTCATAATTTTCAGACATTAAAGGAATTATGTAAATGCAGGTTTTCATGATTCAGAGAACGTTTTTGGTACACAGGAAAGATCCAGTGAGGGGGAAATGCAGAAGAGGACTTATGACTTCCATTGAGACAAACCACCAGTATCACTCACAAGTATTTTGCTTCCTTGATGGCAAGTCTGAAATAAACTTTCATGGTGGTTTTTCCTTATGTGGAAAAATTTCCTAGTATACTTAATGAGGCTGACTTCAAAAGAAGTAGCTGTGGCCACACCATGTAAATATTTGCTGTTTGGTAGTTTCTCTTGAAAGAGTAATCTTTATGTCATGACTTCCAGTCCTTTATTGTTTTCCACAGCTTTCTGTACCCTGATTCATTTTGTTTAACTGCACAAATGCCATTTACAACAGGCCATGATGGCTGATGCAGTTTTGGTTTTGATTGGGGCAGGAATGTTCTTACTCAGTTCCGACTGCTCTTATTCAGCCCTGGAAGTGAAAAAAGCCGCCAAGGCAAGTCACCACAGAGACCTGGTTGTGTTTACACTTTGTCCTAGGAATAACATCATGCTTGTGCTCCAGCTCGAGCTCCTCTAGCATCCAAACAGCTGGGAATTCGAGACTGGGAATGCAGAGAGAAGCTTAGAGCACATCTCATATTCTAGTCTGCTTAAGGGGCTGTGCTCCTACACAGGATGCTGATGAGGCCAGAGTTCTTGAGTGTTTTCTGGACTAAGGAAATACATATGTGTATATGTATACATGTAGGTATGTGTTTATGTCAATTTGAATACAAACATGGAGTTAAATATCTTCACATTAGCAGAGCAGCTTTGCCTGCCTTGTTCATCGTGTTCCCATATAACTTTGTGTGCAACAAGGATAGGAGGAGACTATAATATTACAGCCCTGGGAAGCATCCTGAGAGCTTGCCAAGCAGAAGAGCAGTTGTTTAATATTACCTCTGTTTAGAAGCAATTATATCCAGGAAAATGCAATTCAGATCAGACCCTTCTAGAGCTCCTCGAGTTCTCTGTTAACTGTTTCGAAGCCAGGCGATGCATCTGTCATCATTTGCTGTTGTACATCACTGTGCTGGTGCTGGGCAAAATACCAAAATTGGGGAGGGGGGGGGGAGGGGAGGGGTGTCAAGGAAAAGGCCCGTAAAATGTGATATTCTTTGAGGTGCTCAAACTTTCAGTCCTTTTGGTTTCAAGCTTTAGTGATGAGGTTGTTCTGTGGAACCAGCAGGCTGCATTGAGGAGGAGGGGTTGAGTGATAAGAAGGAGGCAGGGCTCAGCTGCAGTCACCTGGGAGATGACAACACAGGTGAGATCCATTGATCCACCCTGGTGGAGCAGAAGGACTAATCAGCTGATGATAAAAGGAAATAGAGAGTTGTTTGGGGGAGAGGATTGGATTGGATTGGACTGGACTGGATTGGATTTTAACTTCAAGGGTTCTTTTGTATTTCTTATATGGGTTGTGTAGGAGTGCTAGGAGCTGCCTGCCTGTCCAGCTTGCAGTATTTTTCTTCAAGTTATCCATGGCTTTGGAAGTTTTCTACTGTGCAGGAGTCAAACCTTTTCACCAAGGAAAATTGTTGTTCTAAGTTGACACTTGCATAAGAAGGTACATCTTGTGGTATTCCATCTTTTCTGTTTGTATCTGTGGAAGGGTGTTTCTTGCATGTGTTTTTGACAATTCAGTCATAGTCGTGGTTGTAAAATTTGAGGATAAGTGAAAGATTTAGAGGTTTAAATTACTATGTTTTAAAACCAGAGATAATTAACTATTTGACAAGCTTATATAAGAATATTTTCCCAGTTAATTATAAAAGCAATTATAGATTTTTTTTCCTATTTTCTACTAATTTCTAAGGAGTTATTTTAAATATTGTTAAACTATTACCACTGTTGTCAAGTAACACCAGCTCCAGTAGCACTGGTCCACTTTTGAACATTGCTGCCTTCTGAAGGAAGAAAAATGCTCAAAAATGCTGCATTAGTGGGGAGATGAAACAGCTATTTGCTGTGTGGAGGTACAAGGAAGATGGGAGTCTCTGGTCTTTTAATGCCTAGGTCTGTTATCATCATTACATAGGAAAAGGTCAGCTCAAAATCGAAATGAAGTAGCTTGAAGTCAGAGATCCTAATTTTGTAACATGTAACTGAGCAGGCAGTGTGCCTCACCCATGTGAAGTCCCAGGGAATTAAAAGCTCCAAAGTATTTTCTAGAAATCACTTACTTCCTTCGGAACACACACACACACACACAAAAAAAAGGCAGAATCTCAGCACTCCATTGCATCTTGTGGATAGATGACACAGTGATATGTGAGACCAGCCCTGCTTTTGCTATTATAAATTCCCAGCAGTGGCAGGGAACTGGAATGTGCTCTCCACAAGGCAGGCAGGCTGCCCACACTTGAGACTAGGAAGGGCTGGGCCCAGAGTGGAGTTTTTGCTGTAGAACTTCTGCAGCTCTCTTTGGCCTAAAAATATTTTCTTTATGCAGCAAAAATAATTGTAAATAAAATCTGAGCTGAGCTACAGTAAAAAACCCTGTGCCTTTAAAGATGATCCATTGCTTTAAATTTAAGATGATGAGAAGACTTGAGGTGGGAAGATTTTGATTGATGATTCAAGGTGTGTATGAGTAGGGGTAAGTAATAAAGAATCAGCCAGGAATAAAGAAGGAAAATATGAAAAGGAAATGAAAGGTGAGATTTGGCAAATATTTTGGGACCGATGGAAGAAACAGACCTTGGGGATGAAGAGGATGGAAGGAAAGGAAAAATGGATTGCAAAGAAAGGAAAAACAAGCCAAACCAAAAAACCCTGAAAGGTTCATAAGCTTCTCTGGAACAAGTAACAAAACTGAGATACTAACTGCATAGAAACAGTCTTAATATATATGGCATCGGGTGTGGAACTGGGATGCTGGAAGTGGAACTGGCTGTATTAACAAACCCCTTGTATAAATACTTTAATCTTCACTGAGAAATTTATATTTTTCTTGTTTATTCTGTTCTTGCTATTATTTAAATTTTGTCTATCTTACGTCAGTCAAATATTGTTTTGGTTTATGTGTTGCTCATCAGATATTTCCACTGCTTTTGTCATTTGCAGTTGTTACTGAAGATGGCTAGGTGTAGTCTAGTGATGTTGGTGGAGAGCCTAGGAAAACACAACTTGACTCTAGAATAGGTATTCTAGATACTAATAGATTAAAAAACAGATTTTTTTTTTTTCTGAAATAGAAAAGCTTAAAGGAAATGGTGAATAATGGAATAAATCTTGATCTATTAACAAGACTGTTTAACTGTCAAAGCCCCCATTAGACACACATAGCACTAACAAGATTGGTAAGTTAAGAACTGTGTAAACTGAGATGCTGCTTTCCTTCAGTGGGAAAGAAAGATATGCACTGAAGCCAGCCTGACATTGGCAATGCACAATGCATCATGTAATAATTATACTCAAAGCCCCACTACAAAAATCCAGTTTGGTTAATCTGTCATGTGGAGTGACCGACTATACTTCAGCAGCCCTTGCCTTAAAAGGGAAGCATGTGGGAAGATGCTTTGCTGTTATTTCAGGCTAATGTTTCAGGGAGGGATGTGAAATGGTGCCAGGCTAGATTTTGGTAAATCATCTTTATAAAATAAAATGTGGGTTAGATTTTTTTTTTTTTTTTTTTTTAATGTCTTCAGCAAGCTGTCCTTCAAGGGCTCCAGGTTCTCTGGGGTGGTACTCTTCCATAGAACACCGTTAGGAGCCAAAGTCCTTGCCTGCCTCGTGGGCCTTTGGGTTTGGGAAGCCCAAACTGTTTAGTGTCAAGCCTGGGGGCCACCTGTGATCCAGCAGCACCTCCCAGAGAGCAGAGTGTTCCTTCCAGTACGGTGTCCTTTCATCTTTGATAGCTCTCTTCTGTATAAATTCCTTTCCTTCCAATGCATGAACTCTGAAACTCACTTTAACAAAGAATAATATTTGTAGGAGTAGAGCGAACTTGGGTTTGGTTTGAACTTTCAGAACTTTTGAAAGATCTTTAGACTCTTTAATCCCCTTCACTTACTAGAGGGTGTATATCTTAAAATCTGCTGTGAAGTCTCAGGGGCATATGCTATAGATTTATGTCCCAGTCTTCCACTCATCACTTTGAAAATTAAATCCTAAATTGCGCTTGTGTTTTCATCTCAAGGTGTTGGTCACATTTACTGAGAATAAGACTACAGTCTAAGAGGAATCCATTATTAACCATTATGGCCAGTGAGTGGTATGGAATTTTGTAATATTTTTTGCTATGTAGGGTGATTACTGTTATAGTGATAGATCTAATCTGTGGTTTAATACAGAATTAATTCAAGACCACAATACCACGAGTATTTTCTGTTTCATGTACCATTGGAGCAGATGGGTGGGGCCCTCTTGGGAAGAGGGTGAGGAAAGAGGAAGTCCTGCCCTTAATTTCAAAATCTGAGCCTTGCTGTGCTGACAACTGATTCTCACCTCCACTTCCTTAGTTTAATGGAATTGTATTGCACAAGGGCAGATGCTTTTAACATAAGAAAAGGAGAACCATTTCCCAGGGGCAGGACCAAGACTTGTGAAGTTCTCCAGCTGATCCATCTCTTAGACTAGGTCCTAGCCCTAAGACAAACAAGGCAGTGTGTTAGGAACAAGAAGGATTGTTTTAATCAAAGAGAGGGAATTTAACATACCAGGTGCTTTTGTTGTGTAGCGAATTGTTGGAAGATGTTCAGATACTTTGATGATGAAAGCAAGAAATGCCAGATAAAGAAGAGCTAGGTGATTTAGAGCCTGTTATGGGGTCAGTTTGTGACCAGTATTTTCTTGAATATAAAAATATTGATAAATAAAGAAATATTTTAGTGCAGTTTTGTGGGATGGAGTTAAAAAATGAATAGTCAGCATGTTGGCAGAAAAAAATGGAAAAACTGAGCTATATGTTGATAGAAGGTACAGTCAAATGCTCAGAACTACTCACTTTTTTTTTTTTTACCCTTTGATTTATTCAACTTTGAAGTGTAAGTGTTTAGGAACCACACTTTATCTGATGAGATTTATACCTCAAATAACTTCATTTCAAGGCAAACACGTAGCTGCATGGCAGAGGTCAGGAATCTCTCACCTAAATAACTGACTGGTCTTGCAAGTGAGATCTCTTCTCTGCTGCACACATCTGTGCTTCCCCTGGTCCACAGTGCTGTTTGGCTAACTGAGTTCAAAAGGAGATTATCAGGGAAGAGTGAAGAAGCTCAAGTAGATGAAAAATGGCATGTTAAAATAGGGCTAAAAGAGTAGAGAAATGTCAAAAAGGTATGAGAGTTCTAGGAAACTTTAGGAGACTCTAAGGAGAAGTTGAGGATCAAAGTCTCTGAGGAATATAAAGTGGGAAGAGGATGGAGTTACAGGAGGGTCCAGGAAATGGTATCTTCTTTAAAAGGTTTTAGTCCAGAAAGTTATTGTATATACATTGTAGTGTACATTGCTGTTATTCTCCACCCTGGATGGACACTGACTCGGAGTTGACTGAAGGTGAAAAGATGACTGGGAACATGGAATGAGAGAAGAGGATTTAAGGTGTGTTTGTAACTTCCCTTCACCCGTTCTTTTGCTGATCATTGCAGTATGAAATTGTGGTACTGACTGGGAAATGTCCAGAGCTTTGCACAAATAAAACAATCTGGCTTGTTTTTTGCATGTAGGATGCCTGTTTCCTCAATTTTTTTTTTTTTGTTTGTTTTTTGATCTCACTGAATGAAGCTAAAAGATAATAATTATGCAGAGAGAGAAAAGAAGTAAGAACATCAGGAAAGTGAGCAGAATAGGACATGTTTACTTGTCTGAAAACTTTTCTGTTCATTAAGGTAAAATGAATGGCTTGATCTTACTTCCCTTAAGCCAAGTTCTATTTCCACTGGAACTAGTAAGAGGTTTTTCTGAGTAGCATGTGAGGGTGAAGCACACTGTCTGCAAAAGCATGATTCGTCATTTACTGCAATTTGAGGATCAGAGACCTCTGCTATGTACCAGAGTGAAAGTAAATGGATTAACACTTGCTGGGCTTAAAGCCTAAATCCTTTAACCTTAATATGAGAAAATACATGTAGTTTTTTCCTTATAAATTCAGCTGTGGTTTTCTATGTGCTCGTTGCATGGGTACATCATCATGTTAGTCATGTTATAATGATAATTCAAATGATGGTGCTGCTTCTGGGAGCAAACATCCCTGTAGAAGAAAGATGCAAGCTTTTATAATTGTGATGCAGGAGAGCCCTTTCTGAATTCATTAGGGAAGGTTGTAATTAACTTAACCAGTCATCAAGGTTAACTTGACAAAACTCTCTAGAAAAAACAATCTGAGGAATACAACAGAAGGTAGTGACTTCAGAGATTCTATCCCAGAGACAAAAATTCTATCATCAGGTGAATGTCTGTGAGCTCCCCTCCAGCATCCCTATGGGAAAAATATATTCCCATGCTTTAAACTATTAACTTCTCTCCTATTTTTTAAAGACCTTGGGCAGCTGAGTTTATAAGGGAAGAAGGAACAGTTAGGAAAACAAGCGGAGCTTATTTTTCCGATGTAACAAAAAATTAGAACTGTTGTCTGCAGTTTTACCAAAGGCTCTCGTGTCTGTTTATGTGAGATTCTCCAAACTTTTGTGGTTTCAGTGGAACAAAAAAGGACTCGAGATTTTCAGATTTCTTTCAGCCAAAGAGTACGATAGACATCCACAGGGGCAGGGGAACAAGCCATGAAAAATAAGCTTCTGTGAAGCTTGGAAGCCTGACATAATTTTTCCCTGTCAGAACCTTTGGGCTTAATTCTGCTTTGCCTTGCACCCAGTCGAATCCCATTGATTTTTTTAGTTTGGATGCTTCCGGTGTGAGCCACATGACAGTGTGGCCGTTTGTCTGAAAATATTCAGGACTGAAGAAACTGGAGATACTATGGTTGTGAATGTGTGTGTTACTGATACTCCAGGAAGTGCTACATTTCATCAAGTCTGCTTAGGGAATAAGAAAAGGAACCTCATTATTTTTAGGAAAATGCCAAATGTTGTCATAATATGTCACATGCTTCTGTCACTGAAATGTTTTTTAACAACAGTGCTAATGTGTGGTATTATGCTGATGTTGTACAAATAACTAGATGTCAACCTCCATATCCTCAGCAGACTTTCATAGTTGTGTGTCTGCTTAGCTATTAGAGCTATTAAAAAAAAATTATATACATAGGATTTTAAAAAGGAAGAGGAAATAGGAACTTGCTGCAGAAGCACAGGTTACAGCGTTCTCCTGGTTTGAATCAGCAGGGTGGAATCCAGAAAACCAGAACAAGGAAGGAAATCCTTCTTATGGGGAATGGAAGGACATAAGCATGCCTATTCAAAAGTTACTGCTCTGTGTGTGTATGTATGCACATTACCAATTATTACCAATATTGGTTATGTAAGCTATTGTCCCCTACTCTCATGGTGAGAGAAAACTGCCATCATCATTGCAATTTCAAATTTTATGTAATTAGATTATTTGAAAGATTTCAAAATGGCCATGGCAGATGCATCAATTTTTCTTACAGAAGAAAATTGGCCATAACCTCAGAAATGGAACATATGACATTTAAGGCTGTATGTATTGTAATACCGGCACATAGAATATATTTAAGTACTTGGATAGAGAATTATTGGATGATTCATTCTCACAAAAGAGATTGCCTCCTGCCTTTTATTATTTTTGCTGCAGCCACGATGCTCTTACCCAGCTGGCTTTTCTACTCTTGAGGATTGAGTACTTGCATAGAAAAGTAGTGCTGTTTATTTAGCTAGTTTCGGTGAAAACCTTAATTTGTAATGACCTTTTGGGAAGGTGGTAGCTTGCTGCACTGAGAGTTTTTGCTGAGGAACTTGGTATAACCACTACAGATGGCAAGGAAGTGTTATTGCTATGACATCACCCAAATGAAAGACTCACGTTTGATCCGAAGACCTAGATCTGTGCAAATATTTAGATGTAATGCTTCTCTTGAAATTACTGGAAACTGTCTCTTTGTTCCTTTGTGCAGCTGGTCCTAATAGAAAGGTAACAAGAAAAGAGGAATTAAAGAGGAGGCAAAAGGAAAAAATGGGAAGTGAATTGGTGAAGAGGCTCAAATCAGCACTTTACCTGAAGCCCTGGCAGCTCTTTGCTATCACAGAACTGTGATAACTCGGCTGTGTGTTGGATACTTCACAGTTCATCATCTTAACTTTTGTCAGATAATGTTGGCTGTGCTGATCTAGTTCTCTTGCCCTCCTTCATGCAACCTTCCAGCATGGTGTCTTTTGTCTTAAACCTTTTCTGTAAGATCCTCAGAGCAATGATTAATCTTTTCTGCTTTTAACTTTTCACCCAGAATCTGAGGTAATGCAGCCTTTTTTCTATTTCTGCCCAAAATTCTGAACATCACAACCATTGAATTAAAATGAATTGGGCCTTTTTTTCAGCACTAGAGATAAAAGTTAATGATCTCAGATGAAAGTTAACGTTTTTTACAAACTCCAAGATTTGTTGTCTATAGCTGAAGAGCCAAACCCCATTTTAAGGCCTAATTGTAATTTAAGTAGTCCAGTCCTGCTGACATACTTGTGTGGATAGCAATCTTGTTAATGGTTGCTTTCATGAAGCATTTGCATCAAGGAAAATTCCTTGTGTGGGAATTTTGTATTGTAAATAAATTATATAGTCTTTTCCAGAAGAACTTGGTTAATCCTATCGTAGGTTATAGGAGAAATACTATTCACTCGGGGAAAACAAAATGATCTCAGAAGTGGAATCAAGGTAAACTTAAACCAGGATCATATTACTAGTTGGTTTTGGCTTGAGAGTTGTAAATTAAGGAAAACAAAGGAGAGACAGCCTTGGAACTTTACTAGATAATTGACAAATCTCAGTAAGTGACATTTTTGTTTAATTGAATCCATATAATTTGAGAAATTTGCTTTGCACATATCTCCCTTGAGGTCATCTCTTTACACTGCATTCCCCTTTGACTGTAATGTAAAAAACTACATAGATTTAAGCTAAACAGATAACACTCAGGCTAGATGGGCTACTTGAATGTTTTGGGGATTACAGTGAGGTGCATTGGAGGTGCTTGGGTAGCGTTTTACTTGTCGTAAAGCCAAAGCTTCCCTGTTATTGCCAAGAAAGATTTGCAATTTTATATTTGTTTTCTTTTTTTCATTTTTTAAAGCTTTCCAGAATGCACATTTTAATCCCTTTGGTAGAGTTTCAGAGAGCTGCTATAACATTTGAACTTCATCTTTCCTTGATTTGCCAGGCTTCACTTAAAAAATAATGTGGTGAGCTCATTGGCATTGCTGATTTTACATCAGCCCGTTCTATTTTTTCCTGACACTGAACTCTGATGGTTTTCTTCCTTTCCCTTTTCTTTCTTTCTTTTATTTTTTTTTTTTTTTTTTTTGGAGGGAGAAATATTTTTTTAATGTATATTTTGGTTTGGTTATGGTTTTTTTGTTTTTTTTTTTTTACTCAAGTTATTCTAGGCTGGTTAGTTTTTAGGTCAGTTAGTTTTTAATTGTGGTTTTCTTGTTTCTGCTGTGAGGTTTGTTAAGCAATGTTTTATGAAAAACAGTAGTGTGATCAAGAATCTTGTTCCCTGTACAGATGTCTGCAATGCTATTTCTCCATGCCTAATGCATAGGAAAATACCCTACAATTTAAATGTTGTTTAGGTCTGGATATATTCAGTACCCAGCATATTCAGAACAGATCTTACCACGTTCTTTCTGGGTCTTCCTTGAATCTGGTCACCTACATTTTTTTAGACCTCTCTGGCAGGATGGAAGATGCTGGGGGAAAGTGTATAGCGAACATGGCGCCACTTTTCAAATTAGAGTTCTCTGTCAGTTCTCAATCACTGGGAATTTTCGTGGACATTGACCCAAGTGAGACAGCTCATTTTCTCTTGGAAACATTATCATGTTTCTGTATGGTGTTGGGAGAGGGAAAGGGTCTGGAGCTGGGTGTGGGTATCCTGAAGCAAACCCCCTCTATATTTTTGGAAAATGGAGAAATATTGTCACATCAGATTTTGTTAGAAATATTACTTCTGCCACGGAAACCTAAAATTTCCACTGTGAAAAATGTTTTCTCTAGCGAAGGTGACAACAATGATAGTTTAAACTGAACTTGAGGGACTTTGCTCTCTTGGAAGAGTTCCACCCTTGGATCATTTTATGATTTGCTTGTCACTCAGAACGAACTCATCTCAGACATACCAGGCCTATGGAAAATGGGCTGCTGCCAGTATGATTGGTTTATATAGTTTCTTATATTGTTGAGGTGATGTTGCACTTAAGACCTTCACAACCAAGAAGAGCAAAGCTGGGTTGACGGTATAATAGTGGAAGGCAGTGGTGGGAAGTCCCTTATAATAGCTACAGTAGGATATTTGAAAGAAATACCTTCTTCCCCATACAGGCTAAAATGGATCATGTAGTGAAAGTTTTTTATAGCAGTTCTGCTGTTACTTCCCATTTTCTTGATCTCCTCTATGTTTCTGAGCCCAGTCTGACAGAGCTGGGCAATTTGGAGCAATAATGATTGCTAGTTATCAACACACTCACCATCAGGCATAGATGATCTTGACATTTCACACCTTCTCTGTTACTTCTCTTGCAAATACTCTCTTCTTTTTTGTTCTGTACACCAGAAATTGTCATCTAATCCTGTATGCCACCTATTTTCCTGATTTATCTTTCATATTTGTCCTTTAAACTTTAGCGCATATATCAGATTACAGGTATTGAACGTTTAGTTTGTTAAAAAAATAAAATTTCCTAAAGTTAAAAATTTTCCATTAGAAAGTTGGCTTATTTTCCCCCTGGACTCCTAGTTGGAAAACAAATATTTTTTTCTTGGACTAAGATTTGAATTGGAGGGAACTGTTGAGTTTGAACCAATAAAAAATTGTTGGTTTGCCTGATTTGATACATAAATTCAGTGCTTTTGTGGGACTGTAGTTTGGAACCTGCATCCACCATTTTTGTCTTCAAGTTTAGGGACCACAGAGAAGAATACAGGCATGGGGTCGTTCAACTGCAATTTACCTGTCTGGGGTAAAACAGAGTTCCCCCCAGGTGAGAATTCAAACCGTGCCGTTTTTACAGGGACACTGATGATTTTACAACATGTTATCTGTGTTTCTGTTCCCAGCTGGTGAATTCTTCCTTTTCTCTGCTGGAATTCACCAATAGCTTTTGACCATTAATCGGTTTCTGGATTTTAGTCAGGAGGCAGTTAACTTCCCAAGTATTTCCTCCCCACTTTTATAGTCTTTGAAAGAACCTTCTACTCCTCTTTCATCACCCTGCAGACAAATGGCTTTGTGGTGTACTTGAATAATACTGGACCTTCCAGAAAGGGGAGCTCTATTTGCCAGGAGGTCTGGCATGTGGGGCATGGCTGTAGGTCCATTTTTTTGGTTCAGTGCTTTCAGCCACAAAACTGGCAGTCAGTTTCTGCAGCATCAAGCCTGAAGCCACAGTTGCCCTTATGGAGGGGAGCGCTGTTAAGGTGTACAATCTGTGCATTCAGCTCAAAAGAGGAAGAGTCTACAGCAGGAAAAAGATTGAAACTGCTGGGAAAAGCAGGAAGCAGCTGTTGCAGCCTGTGCTATTAGTGGTTCTTCTGAAAAGATACCATACCAGAAAGTGGGCAAATATGAAAAAGTATATATGAAAAGATTATTTGGCTTGGCTCCCCCACTGTCTTTTTCCCTACCCAGATGCTTTGACAGGAGTTTGTGTGTTGCTTGTGTTACAATTGCACTGACTACTAGGAGACAGTGTTGGTTATTTTTTTAATTTTGTGTTTCCAAAACCATGTGCTGAATTTTCACACTGGGGTGTAAACATTTGTTTTTAAATTCTATTTTCCACATATTTATGTGGATATTTTTCTTTGGTTTTTTTAGTCCTTACCTCACTGAAGTTCGAATTTGAAAGCTTCTCTTGACCATTTTGCCATGAGCACGGAAGCCAGGTAATCAGAACTTTTCAAGCACTACAGAGTCAGTAACAACTTGTAAGCAGTAGATGGCACAGGAGAGGCACGAATGAACCAAGAACAGCCACTTCTTACAACTTTCTGCCTGTATCTTTAAGTAGTTTAAGAATACAAAAAACCAAATTAGGAAGGTTTGTATCTAGCCTGTAGAGTGGCTGTTATGCTTGTTAACTTGATCTTTTATCCTAGATTAACTGAAGTCTTTGAATTGTAAGTATAATACCTTTTCACGGTGGGATATTTAGAAAATGAGTTTTCTCTTTACATTGTACCGTCTGCTAAGTGAAAACCAGACACTGTATATGCATGGAATAAAAGTTACAGGGATCATATGCTTATGCACTTTTCATCCTTCATGACTTTCCCAATGAGTACATGCTGAATTCTTGTAGCTGTTGTGTCAGGAAACAAATCTCAGGAGTGTAAACTTTACACTACTTTCTGCTTTGCAGCTCCCAAGGTTATGATCAAAAGCGTTTCTCAGTTCCTGTGCTGTGTAACATATGTCCCAGGAAGTGAATAGGTATTGCTATGGACACAAGTGCTTGTTTTGTTTTGTTCCTTTGATTGAAGAGTGAAAAGTTACAGTGTAAACAAGGCTCCAGGTACTGGGCTAATGATCACAAAAATACCCCCATCTGTTTCTTACAGCAGATTTCTTTATTTTTTTTGCCTTTTCATTTGTGCAGGGGAAAAGCTTCAGGAAGGTCCTGGAAGGGGGAAGCCACAAGGGAAGCATGGTCTGTCAGTTTGTGTAGGGTCAGGAACAGGGAACTCATCTCACTTCTGCTACTGACTTGGTGTGTGACCTCAGGCAAACCACGTTTCCTCTGTGGGCCTTGCCCCTCCTTGCCTTTCATTGAGTGTCATTCAAAATTGTGTAAAATGATGCTGTTCTGATTTGAAACTCTTTTTATCCACTCACTGTGTTGCACAGGTGTAGAGGAGGACCAGAGCCTCTTTGCTTTCTCTGATTTATATCTTGCGGGGATGATTTCTTGCTGCTGTTGGTACAGCCCCAGTAGATTAAAAAGAGTCAATTTTTTGTCTCCCAATGCACAAGTTAAAAAAACCTGAGAATGCAGGATGTTTTCTCATCTCCACAGTGCTTTTGAGGTTAAACAGGTGTAAGTTCTTCCATGTTATAAGCGGAAGAAGGGACTTTAAATTTCTCAGATGTTTACAGCAAAAAGAGTATTTTATGAGTGTGAGGGAATACAGAAAAAAAACACAGCATTTCAAATTTCTTGTGTGTGAGAAGAAACTTAAAAAAACCTCAAACCCAAACCAACAAAACCAAAACACCTTCTCCCTACTAGATGCTAGCAGAGGAGTCATGGGAGAGATGGAAAGATATTGCCAGATTTTACAGAGGCTTAAAATGAACTCTGTTTTCTTCTGTCAGTGGAATACTCAGACTAATCTGTAAATAGCGTCTGTTTATCATTAATTGCTGTGGCTCTGTGATTCCTACCTCCCACTAGGACTTCCATGAAAAATAAGATGCTCTTGGCCAAACAAAATTCTGTGGCAGAGGAGGCGGAAAGTAAACAATTAGCAACAGTGTAGGGCACCACCAATATTTAAAAAAAATGTAAACAGTAATGGAGAAGAATGTCCTGAGTTATTGTGTCAGCAAATCAGTTGTTGCAGCAGAAACTGATTAAAGGCTACATAGCAATTCCAATACTGTAGATTTTTTTTCCAAATGCTCTTTTAAATAGCAATGCAGGTGAAATGGGGGTGAAATTCCTCTTCGTGGCAGATGGAAAGTGCTGTTCTGTCTGGGAGAATCTGTCTGATCGCAGAAGCAGTCACCTCTACCCCATGCTGGCTGAGACAGGCTAGTTTCCTTGCTTCCTTACATGTTGTCCTGCTTCCATATGGCTCATGCTTTTGGACTCTGAGCCTTGGCCATATTGCCATATTTGGTTGAAAAACAGTTGATATGGAACATGGTAGATGTTTTGATTATGTCAGAATAGTAGTAACAATTGATATGCTGTGACACTGGTTTCTACACAATTGTGTTTATAGCATCAAGTGGCCAAGCATATTTTGATAAAAGGCTTTTCAGAATGAACTTTGTACACTTGGCTGACACCTTTTATTCTAGGTCTTTTTTTCTTTTCTTTTTTTTTTTTTTTTTTTGGAACATTGGGCAGAAAAAAGAAGCTGGATGAGAATAACCCTCAGACTTTTATTTTAGTCATGATGGAATACTAAGAAAAATACACAGAACTGAATTTCTGAATGAGGTTGACTGATGATATAAGTCCTTTGGTTTTCCTTATATGTTATTTAACCAAGACTGAGGGAAGATAATTGGCCAAGTTCAATCACTTAGAACAGCCCCAAGTGTACCAAAGTTAGACACAGCATGTTAAACACTTCTAGTCAAAGTGCCATGACTGCAGCCTCTTTTTGGATGTCTATCTAAGGGATTTTTCTCTTGTGTCTAGTAGCTTTAATGCTGATATGGTAGTGTTATCCTGAAATAAATCTGTTAAAAAAAGAGTGTCCTGAGAGCCGGCCCTGCTTTCATACGCCTAGAAATTGTTCCTTGATACATCTATTCTCATTTGTGTAATGCCCTCACATAACCATTAATAGCCCAGGGTCAGTATCTGGATTCTGGAAAATTCAGATTGACTCAACCTACCAGCTCTAAAGGGGAATAGTGTGCAAGTGAGACCTGTGTTTCTACCGTTTCTATTTTGTCCCTGCAACCAATTGGCAAACTTCAAAGCAAGTTGAAATTTCTAGGGGATTTCATCTGACTTGTAGGTGGTGACACAAATTAAGATGGTGCCCATTACCTGTGTCAGCGATGGAAACAGACCACAGTTCTCTTGGCTCTCCTAATTCAGTGATGGTGGTTCTCAGCTTGGGACTGATCATGCAGGATCAGACCAGGACTTCATCCATCTGCTGTGCTGTTCCCAACTGGCTTTTCCGTGCAATTAAGGAATGACAAAATTATTTCTGTCCCCACCCACCCGGCTTCAACCAACTTCTGCTTAGCAACTATTTAATGATGTAGAGACCCTGTCTGGTTCTCTGTATTTCATAACTACCAACAGACCAATTCTCTGTGAATTTGTCTCCCCTTTGAGTCTATTTATGCATTTGGCTTTCCCCACCATCCTGTGGCAGAGAGTTCCATGGTTTTTGTTGTCTGAAAAGTGTTTTGTTCTTTTTGCTTTGAACCAGATATGCGATAATTGCATAAATGCCCCCCAGTTCTCGTTTAATGAGATGGAATTGAGTATTTGTATCCTATGAATTTCTCTACACCATTTTTACAGACTTGTGACATGATCCAGTAAAGACCTGTGTGTATTCCATATTGAGTCCTTACCTTTTATAGCCTCTCCTCTGACAGGCAAAGACGTTTCATATCTCTGATTCACAAGGCCACATTTTTCTGTTCTTTTTGGACCAGATGAAGTAATCAAAGGGACTCCAGGTTCTGCTTGGTGGTTGGGAATGGCTTAATTCGAGCCCATTATTAAAGGTATGTGCATTAATTTACACTTCTCTACCGTGGAACTCAGGTTTGTGAGGTTTTTCCTGTCAGTCTTCCCAGTTAGCTTTGGTTCTAGAAAACACTTTCTTTTATTAATATGCTTGTCTGTAGTGTGGAAACCTCACTGTTGTTCCCCTCATTGTTACCATATTGAGCAATTAAAATCCCAACTGCTCCCACAAGGAAGTCCTATAGTTTATTTGTTATGAAATCTGAGCACGTACACCTATTGTTTATCCTTAGTGTTTTATCGAGAATCACTCTGGGAGAGTACATTCTCTCTTGGTCCATTGCCTTTGGTGTAAGGTTTGCTAGAAAAACCAACCAACCAACCAAACTAAAAAACCTTTCTGGAAATTAAAAATTATGTTTACTGTGTGATCCTTGTGTGCACATTCACATGTTCTTGAAAAAACTCTAGATTTTATTTTGAATATTTCAGAATAGATCCCTTTCCTTCATCATTTGTTCTTTATTACAGTTTCCAGAAATATAGTATGGAAGTTAGACTTAGGAGCCTGTAAGTCATAATGTTTGTTGGATCTGTTACTGAAGATCAATGTCCTTGACTTCTTGACTGAGCTTGTATGGTACAGGTTTGGAACAGGAAACTCCCACTCCACTGGATCAATATAATTCATCTTTGAAGTGGTGGAAAGTTTGGTATGGTTTCAAAGGTCGTGTTTTCTCAATCTTGCTGTCTTGGGTTTAGCAGCAGACCTCATCCCGACTTTCATCAAAAGCAGCAGTAGTAGAACTGTCAAGCTATTTCACCAAAGCCACTGATGTTAGTACTTGAAAAGTGTTGTGGTACAGAGGGACCGATGTATTCTTTTGTCAGAGCCCAAAAATTAAGGTGGTTTTTGGACTAATTTTAAATGAAAATGATATTTTTGCTGGAATGATTTTTGAATAAGAGCAGGTGAGCTAGAAAGTTACAATATAACATCTGCTCACGTACTCTTGGGAATGGAAAATACCAGGGATGATAATTGAAGTGGAACACATAAAAATAAATGATTTTTTTTTTTTAAGTTGAAGAAGCAATTTGCTTTTGCTTGTCCTCCATTTGGCTGTAGATGAGAGGCATTGCTAAAAACGCTTCATTATCTGTGAGCTAGTAAAGTTTTTCTTTCATCAAATAACACTCACTTGATGGCGGAAAAAATATTTCCCTACTTTGAAGAAGATGGCAACACACTGTCATAGGGCTTCAGAAAGTGACAGTGCTGACATAATGGGTTTTTCTTTGTGTAGCTTTCTTTAGCATGAGCAGCATTTGAAACAAATAGCTCTGGGTTTGTATATATGGACAAATTCAGCCCTTTGGATGCCAAATCAGAGGCAGCAAATTAAAGGTATTATCCAGAGGCGCTACAAATATGTGAAGTACGTTGGTTTAGAGTGGTTTTGGAGGCTAGAGGAGTAAAATGATTCTGGCAAGGGTGAGTGTCATGAGGCATGGGGGAACAAGAAGTTCCGTGGTGTATTTTGCAGTGTGGCTGTTTATTACATTGGCTATAGCCAAGAAGCTACAGGCAGATGCTAGTCAGGCCTTTTTCTTGGCCATCCTCACTCTTTCTCTCTGCTCTTGTATTCACACATAACGAGAAAGTTTTATTCCAGATTTGTAATGAGTTCATTAAGTTCCTGTTCTGGAGCCTTATACCTGTCAGCACATAACAAGTTGCTCAATTAAAAATATTTCCTAAGGGGTGTTGAAGTGAAGAGGGATCTAAATGTATCGGGCTTAACTTTCAAAACCTGACTGTCTAAGAAAGAGGAAAGAGCTATTGTTTTTTTTCAAAAACCCTACTCAACCAACCAACAACACAAATAAATAAACAAAAACCAAAACCCAAAAAACCACAAACAAATTTAAAAAAACTCACTTAAGCTGTTATTATGATGACAAAAGTGCTTTTGGCATTTGCTCAATAAGCAGTACAAAAGATTGATTTCCACTTTGTCTTCCACTCATGTTTTCTACCTGAAAATGTAGAGGCACTGGAGATGCAGCCCTGAACCATCTAATGTATTGTGGACTGCGTCTTCATTTTGAATCACCAGATTATTAGGGAGAAATCAAGCTTTTACAATAACTAAATATCTCAGAAGAAAACTTCTGAGGTTTCTGTCTCTTCTTTTCCTCAGTGCTGGAGTTTCTTAATTTGGTAACTCAAAAAGCAGTGTATGCTTAGAACCTGTCAAGCCCAAACTTATCTTCAAGTAACAGAATACTGTGACATCTGTACTATGAGAACACTTCATTCTGGTCACATGAAAATGTATAGAAATGAAAGAATTATACTAATTTTTCTGCTGTTCTTGCTATTTAAGAAAACTATTTATTTTCTTGTCTCTTGTAGGTCTAAAGGTTTCATCTGGAACTTGAAGGCACACTTCATAATGTCTGTGGCCAAACTGAGGAGGGATGGAAGCCTAAAATCTGTCTGCAGCCAGGTCTTGACTTTCAAGATTGGGCAAACAAAAGTTAGTTGTTGTAGGGGGGTAGTTTGAATAAACAGAAGGAAAACAAAACAGTCCAGTAAGAACAAAAATGTCACTAACCTTTGAATCAAAAATGAGCAGGCCCTGTGTGTTACCTCTCAAAAAATTGCTCTCCTGACTTATCCTGCCCTGCTTCGCTTTTTAGTCTAGCCAGCTTCCTACGGAGGAACAACCTTCTCTCCTTCCTCTTGGCTGAATCCCTGTTGAAGGCTTTCAGCTGGAAATCCTGGGGTGGTTGAAATTAATATACTCAACATGGCTAGTCAGAGTACCTAATGACTTTCTGCCTGAAACCAGCATGGCCTTAGTTTTAGATCTCATCTCTTTGGGCAGGAGAGGGCTGCTCAGATCTCCAGAGGGGGCTTGCCTAGCCAAGATGAACACTTCTGCAGCTGACAGGGAAGATAAGCACATGTGTACGTCAGGATGTTGTATGTACATATGGATGTGATATGTATGTTAGCTGCCAGTGCAGAAAGTGAAATGTAGAGAGCAGCATTCTCAGTCTTGGTCTTTCATGAAACAGATTTTCGGGGAAAGGGTACAAAATAACTCAATTTTCTAACGTAGTTTGATGAGTTAGCAGGAGCCAACTTGCTTAATTGTTGTGAGTTGGGAAGCATCCCTATCCTGTGTTACTCAGCATGAAAAAAATTCTAAATATTCTCACAAAGTTTAATTCTCTATTTCAGCTTTTAATTTAAAGAGAAGGGAGGCTTCTACCTACTTTATGCCTGCTGTTGTTTGTATCTAGTAATAAGCTTTGATCTTTTCATCTAGGTTATATTTGTTTTCACTGCTAGCTGAAGGGAAATTGTTTTAACAATTGTGTTCAGAACGCCTGTATAAAAAGTGTGGGGAGAATAACTCATGCCTAGAGGACTTATGCCAATTTTAAGTGACAATTCTAACAATTTTGATTTTGTGTGTTGAGGTGGGTAAGTTGGTGGTGTAAATTTTTTTCCACATAAGGCTTGAGCTCAAAGGAAGGAGAAACACGTGAACTCCATGCAGCTTCTCTGCTCTCTAAGAGTGGATATAAGCTTTTCCCTTCCCTTCTCTTGGAGAATCAGTGCTTCTCTACTGCTCCATTCTTTGTGATTGTGGTGGTAGAGTCTTTCCTCCTGCATTTAATTTAGCTGATGGCACAATGTGTCCTGATAAATGGTGAAGACTGCTATTGACTGTTGGTTTTGATTTCCTGAGAGGATGAGCCTAAGGTTTAGGTACTTAGTTCTTTCTGGTTTTTTTCACCCAGCCAATTAACATGGAAGTTGTGTGGGAACTGGAACATCCATACTGTGGAAATTTTAATGTTTCCAACTAATTTTTCTTTGCAAAACTGAGCTCAGGATGTCTGCCAAGAAGACTGCCCCCTTGGGAGATTGCTTGTGGGTGGGCTGGCTAGTCTTTTGGATCTGGCTTTCATTGAAAGACTTTTGACAGTATCAGTTCCTGTACAAGTTCATTTCTACAAATCAGCATTTTTCTATTGGAATAAAAAAAAAATTCTTTCTAGAATTTCTGACTATTGTTAATGAAAAAGAAACATTGAAGGGAAACTGAGGAATTTTATGACCTCACCTGACAATGCCTTCTAAATGTGGAGTAAAATGGCCTGTATCTGAATGGTGCAACTGGCAGGCTGTGAACCTAGTGCTGCCTGCAGGCGGGTTTCTTTTCTATCAGCTGCCAAGGTAGATAACTGGAGAAAGTGCCTTCCTTGCCCTCATTTGGTGTAGGAGAATATGTTGCAGTAGGTAAAAAAAATAAAAGAGGAGGAGTGAAAAGAGGAGACTGAGTTCCCTTTTGCTCACCCAGATCACCAGCTCTGTGTAGAGCACTGGTCTTGGCAAGGTTTCTTGTGTGAAATGGAGAGATGGTCCCTGATGCCATTGCCATTTTCTGTTCCCTACAGTTCTGTGGCATGCATGCATGCAAAAAGCCACTGCTGCTGGGGAGGGGATAGCTCTGTCTCTTGGAGGAGTTCTCTGGCCCCAGGGTGGAGGTGAGTCCTTTGGTGTCCAGTTAGGCAGTTTAACAGTGGACACTTGGCAGTTCAGTCCTGCCTCGTGCTGTTCCCCAGGGCTGTGAAATTCCCTTTTCCACTGTCAGCCCATGGAGATGCCTTGGAAGTGGCTCCACCATCAAAAAGACTGGGTTATCCTGTAGTTTCCCAATTGCAGTAGCAGTGCTGCAGGGATCTCACTTTTTTTCTCCTGCTGGAAGGTAAAAGCTACTAAGACAGCAAAAACTTTTATTTCTAAGGTTAGAAGAAATGAATGTGGTAAGAATTGACAATTTTTAAAACCAGTAGGTTAAAAGAAATTTTGGATCCATCACAGATAGGAATACAAAGTGAAAGAATAGAAATAGTTTGATTACCACTAAATCTCTCAGAAAAAACCATGTTTTTATTTTGAGTTTTTCTTATTTTTCAAGTTTGGTCCATTTGTGTTTAAGAACATCCAGCAATGGAAGAACAGTAACTGGACATAAACTCTCCCCTTCTTTGTTAAATAAATGCAAATTGCATGTTTCTTTGACTTCCATAGCCTTATAATAAATTACTAGCTTGTGAAGGAGCATATCCAATGTATCCCTCATCAATGAAATCTCCACAAGTGCCCCAAAGCATAATATATTTTCATGCTGTTGCGCTTGGACCAAGTCAAGCTGTGCTGGTAAAGCTGTCTTTGGCTGCGTGCAAGGCTCATAATCCATAGGCTGTGGCTCTGCCAAGTCTAATGGGACTTGGGCACAGCATGAAAACATGCTGTTCCAGCATATGCCTGGCTGCAAGAAGGGAACCCAGCTCCACAGGTCCTGCCCAGTAAACATTTGGAGCAGATTGCAGCACCCTTTTATCACTGCCTTAGTGAGAATCATCAGGAGCTCTCAAGAACTCATTAATTATACTTTTCTGAGCATAATGTTTTGGCATTTTGAGTACAGCTAATTACAAGCGGATCTTAATCTTGGAGTTTTTTTCCTTGTAATTAATTATTTCTTCATTATCTTTAAACTATTGGACTAAGCAGTTTACATCCTGCTCTCGCTTCTTTAGCAGATGTCTTGAGAAAACAGATGTTTCTGTTTTCAAGAGAGGAAGGTTCATCCTTTTCTAGATGGAAGAAAACTCTGCAGTTTAATTGTTAGCATGGAAAATGTAAGGGAACAAGCACATTGGGTTTTTTGTGCTAAGCTAAATATCTAATACTGTGACTGGAATAAATGTGTATAAATACATATATAAAATTCATATTCCAGTAATATATATTTACCTTATATATGCATATATAAAAAATATATGATATATTAAAATATATACCTTGAGGTTTTTCACCTGCTCTGAGTTCTTAAATATTTTGTTTAGTGTTTTAAAAAAATACATAGATGTTTGTTAAATCTAGTCTCACTGAAACTGATGGCAGGCTTGACAGTTTAACATCTCTGAATTAAGTAATTTGTTTGGAATCTTCAAGTGTTGTTTAGACAGTGTTAAACTATGTGTATGGTGGATACTGAAGGTGAAAGAGTTAACATTCAAAGAAGATTTTCTTAAAAAATGTTGCCTACAAATAATTCCTGATCTTATTATTTAAAACTGCTTTTACTGACAAATTAACTTCTGTGGCCAAAAGATAACTTAGGTTAGTCTTTAATAGATATTTGGAGACAATCTTTGCTTATTAGGATTTATTAGCCTTCAGCCAGACTCCAGTGCCTGATTAATCTAAGGTAATTAAACTCTTTTAAACCTGTCTGACTAATCAAGAGGAGCAGTCCTACCTAAAGCTGCACTTCTTCACAAGTGGACGCAATGGGCAGTTAGTATACCTGTGGATTTCTGGATTGAATCCAATAAACTGAAATTCACTTTTGCAGATTTTGTGGTTTTGGATAGCAAAGGCATCAGCTCTGCTGTGGTAAGTTCTGTTTCCATATGCCCTGTTTTGTGAGGCTATGACAATACCATAGATTGGTCCAGTCACTGACCTGACACACAATGAGAACATTTTCATTAAAACCTTCTTATCACAATAAGGAGTAAAGATTTTTCCAGTTATGAAAACCAAGCAAGAGTTGGCTGCAGTGTTTTGAGCCACAGTGAATCAGAATGATGGGTATTTTCTTGTATTCCTTAATGAAAAAACCCTTAGGCGGCTGCCTTTTGTCAAATGCAGGATGAAATGTACCCAAACACTGACAGTATTGCCTTCTGGTGTATATGTCATACAGACATATTACAAGCTTGGATGTTAGCTGTGATTCAGGTGCTCAGTGGTACACATGGTGACTCCTCCTTTGACCCCAAACTCAACATGAATAATGTGTTTAAATGCCTTAATAGCTTTTGAGTTTACCTCCTGAATTTTAGAGGAGTTTTGATTCTGCTTTCTACAGCTCGCAATTTCAGTGGGGTATCTGGAGACAAATTGACTTCTTCAATTTTGTCCTCAAATTGTCAAGAGACAAAGGACTTCTTGGCCTCATGTAGAATCTACAGGAAGTTCCTTTGTACATATCACAGGGGTTGTCACTAGCAGTGGCCTCCACGCTAGAAAAAATTGTTTGGCTTTTCTATGTCTGGTAATCAGCAGAAAATGCACTGCTGGTTCTGTGAGTGATCCTCCTGGCAGGCAGAACCTGTTCTAGCAGGGGTTAGCACTGCTCAAGTCTCATATTCTCTCTTCCCTTCTTTTCTTCAGGCCTTTCAGTATGATTAAAGACTTCTTAGTTGTGCATGCTTCTCATACCATACTCATCCGTGCAAATGTGTCAGAGGAGAATTTAGTCAGTGGTGGTGGACACTCTGTCAGTCAGTGGAATTGGACACTCTGGTTTCATGCATTGTTTTGGTTTTTCCTGTTCCACTATGAAATGTTTTCCAGGCTTTTGATTTAAAAAACTACTTGGGTAGAGATGCAGGGGGCTGGTATTTAGAAAATCTCATATTAGAATGGGTTTATAGAGTATTGTTAAGAAATTAATAATTTTGAGAAATTGCTTTGGCACTTTCTGAGAGCCAGGGCTTGACATAAGGTTTGCAGCCACCTGGAGAGCAGTTCCTCATCCTCCGGCTCTTTTTAAAATGGGAAGGTGAGTGTATGCAGTCCTGTTGGATGAGGTTGTTGATATCATGTGTGGCCCCAGGTACTTTTTTGGGATGGGACTGATCTGATGAGGCCTGCAGCTCTCAAAGTGCTCCAGGAAATATCTGTCTAAAAGGTTAGAGAGGAGAATTGCTGCCAGCACAGAGGGAGAGTGCTCTTCAGAAGGGATGTGTGCACACAGATGTTTTGCTCTCACTGAAAGTTCACTTGATTTAGTATTAAAATGTGGTGTTAATAAACTGAGCAGAGTTGTAACTGATGTGTTGGCCAACTGGTGGCTTAATATGATCCTAATTATCAAGGTCCATCATCAGATGAATGTGGCTAGGTTTACTCTGATGTATTAGTTCTGTCATCTAAGAACAGAGAGATCTTTTCCTGACACTGTAGATATGCCAAACTTCTCTCAGCTTGCCTCAAATTGAAGTGCTTTGTGAGGGTCTGTGCTGGTTGGTGCTGTCCTTAAATACAGTGGAAAAAGACATGGCATACTCTTATGAGGATCTTGTGCTTGTTTTTACTATGACCCCTCTCTAAAGCAATTTGGGAAGATTCCTCTGTCTTTCCAGGCTTTCAGCTGGAAACATTGCCAGCTCATTTTGTTTGTTGCTGTTATCATTCTCTAAAAAGGAATGAAGAGGAATGAAGAGGAATGAAAGAGTTGTGAAGAACATACTGGCATCATGAAATTGTGGCTTGCATTTACAAGTCACTTAAGTAAATCTATTTATAAAGTTTAAAGGAGCACATTTTAAAAGTGTTCCTTTTTCTTAAAGGCTGACTGACTAATTAAAAAAAAAAAATCTTGTTTTTTGCTCCACATTGTGGCTGAAGGTGTTTGCCTAAAATAAGCACTGAAGCCACCTGTCCTCTAGCAGTATCAAGTCATATTGCTGATGTGTTTTCCTTATGTGCTACAGGAATGCTTCTGTTTTGAATTGCAAACTAAATTGAGAGGTTTTTTCATAGCTTTAAATAAATTAAACATTCTCACTAGATTTTTATGGACTAGGTTGTGTTCCTTTATTGGCTCTTAAGCCTGATATTTCATTGCTGACTCCTTGGAGTCCAAGGGAACATACAATTTTTTTCCTTAAGCAATCGTTTCAGAAGGCAGGAGACTAGACTATGAGGAAAGCAAACCCTGTATTTACTCAGCATTGCAGATTGTCATTCCTTAGGGTTTGAAAGAGTGTGACTGATACTGTATTCATTACAGATTTAACTTTTGTCCTCTCCTTCCATTTTTATTGACATCTACAATGTAATATCTGTTAACATTTTGGATATGTTTTGCAGAACTCAGACTTAAAAGTTGAAAAAAACCTTCACATTTTTCATGCCTTTTTATTTGGGGAAAAAGCATGAGAAATTGACAGGGTGCTCCAGCTCAAGTTCAGGAAATTGAGCAGGAGCTCTGAATCCTGGAGTTTATATTCTCATTCAGGACAAAACTTCTACAGCTGTGGTCAGTTTTTCTAGTTAAACACCACATCCACTTAAACACTACATCCATACTCATGTATTCTGCTCTGCTTTGCAGATTAACTCCATTACTGTGGTTCATGTCCCCTGCATTAATGACTGAAAGAAATGGAGAGCTATTGGAATACTTTCATGTATGAGCCTTCGTGTGGTAGCTTTGGAAACCACCCAGAACAGAAGCGGAGTGTTGTTTTCACCTGAACCCTGGATACTGTGATACATGAAACCAAAATAATGAATATTCACAGACAATCAGCCTTCACTCGGTATTTATATTTTGTGTCTGAGGACTTGTACATGATTAAATGCAATCCAGATGATGTGAAGCCAGTCCATGGACTAATCCATTGTTTCCTTTGATAAACTCCAGGAATTTATAGATACTTGTTGCCTGCTTTTTCTTTGTGTTAATCTTCCCAGATGATATTTGTGCCTTCAGCACAGATACTTCAAAGGACTGAATGTTCCCATGAAACAAAGGGGGATCCTTCCAAATCCAGGCACCACATACGTGAGTAGAGCATTGTTATTGATCATCCAGTGCCTGTTGTGTGTGGAAACAGAGGAATCAGAATTGCTGCTTTTTCTCTCACATCCTTCATGAGTAATAATCTCAATGACAGATAATTAGAAATTCCAGAGTAATATAAATGCCAAAGAGATGCTGGAAACAGTGAGTGACTACAGTGACTCAAAGCTGGAAGTGTCTTGTATTTTAAAATGTTGTTTTCCTGGAAAAAAAAAACTACTAAAGAATCAGTTCTGAAGAATATGGGTTATGGTTAAAGTTTATGGCTTTTAATATTTTTTAGATTTTAAATATATTACCTCAGGAGAAAAAACCCCAACCTTAATCTCAAGATTCTGGGTCTCTCCTGAGATGGAAATGTAGGAACATTATTCTTATACTGGAATTGAGATCAAGTCCACAATTCTTCTCCCAGAAAGAAGCTGCACTTTCATTTGTTTCTGAGGAAATCAACAATTCCTCAAACTATATTTCATTGAATTAGAAAACCCATTCTTTGAGTGCCTGTTGCAATTTGATATTGCAGCACAAACCTGTCAAAGGTAACCCTTGTTTCAGTTGCTTTCAAAAATGCTTCTTGCTTTCCATCCGGAGATCTAGGGAAATTAGTTTAAACAAACAGAACCTCATTTTTTTTTTAATTCAGTTATGTAAGTCATAGTTTTATTTCTGCTGAAGAAAATCTTTAATGAAGTAGGGGACAACACTATTAATTATCACCTTAGAAAACAGTAAGTTTTCATCTTCTTTGCTCCAAGAGACATTTTGAAAGGCTGTGCTCCCCACCCACATGTTATATATGAAATAGGATTACTCTGACTGGGAGTAATTCTTGTCATGGTATTAATACTGCTTGTTGCAGCCAGCACTAGATGGTGCAGAGGTTATACCTTGGAGCTGACTATAGAGGCTTTTTTTCTTTGTTTATGTTTTGGCTTGGGGTGTGTTGGTTTGGTTTGGGTATTTTTTTTTTTTGTTCTTGGCTTTGTTCACAATAACTCTTGAGACTGACAGAATTGCTGAAGGAGGTGAGTAGAACAAAGGAGCCCACAGTACTCAGCTTGAGCCAGTTTATTCAAGTCTGTATCCATTGCATTCAGACACATAACAGTATCTGGTATGTAAGGATTAAATAAATTAATAAATCAAAGTTACACTTTAGAAAAACATTTTAAAAATATGGGAGTTGATCTCTCAGGTTTTGTTATTTTTTGTATATATTATCTCATTAACAGTAAACAGCCTGATTCCCTTCTGTGAAATTCTGGTGGAATTCCAGTTGAACTGTTTTGATTGTATTGGCTTCCTAAATAATTAACAGCAGTTTTCATGAAGGATCAGGCCTTATAATAGCATGAAACAATTGTCTAAAGGTGTTGGTCAACATGTGACTCAATATGTAGTCATAGGCTGAGGAGAAAGGAATTTCAGTAAAACTGCATTTCTGATTAAGAGTTTTTATTTGTTTATAAGATGTAGCAGTATTTACCCAGAATGTCACGAAATGTAGCCCAAAAGGTACATGTGGTGTGTTTGCACTGCTGTGTGTGGGGCTCTGGGTGGGAAATTATATTTTTGGCTGGCTGCTATTGCTCAGACCTCATGGCCTAATACAAATGAATGCTCCTCTTTCTGGTACTTATGATGTAAATATATAGCTTAAAAAAATATTCAGGCAACCCCAGAACTAACTAAAAAAAGGCAAGACAAAAATTTAATAAATATAACTTTACCTGGAATTGGTTTGGTTAGCAAAGCATAAGAACCTCTTAAGACTGTTGTGGCAGATGCTCAGGGAAAAGAAATTCACTGGCAGCTTTTTTTTGCTAACCTAAACCAGGACTATACAAATAAGATAAATCTTATCTCCACTAATGCTTGATTTCCCACTTAGCCCTATTTAAAGATTTTTGAGGATTTATGAAGATTTAGGAAAAATAACCCCAAACTCCACAACAAATACCATCTCAAAACCCCAAAGCCTAACCCAGACATTTTATTATTGCCCTGGTAGATGTAATACAGCATAGCTGCACCACTAACTCCTGAGACGGCCTTGGCTGATCCGTGACCTCAGCCTAAACAGCTTGAGAGAGAGCTGATGCTGCTGCATCTGTCCTCACAAGGTTCTGCTCAATCCATTCTCTTTTATTGAAACAAAATGACCAGAGGGCTCAGCTGCAGACAATTAACATAGAATTAATGCAGGAGCCGATTATAATATGCTTAACCTTTAGTAGATCTCTTAATTTAGTTTAACTCAATCCTAATCTTCATTTAGATCAAGATAATTCCTATTTGAGAGGTAATGAGGAAGAACATCTTAGGTAAGGTAAGGTACAGTAACTCTTAATGGCTTCACTGATGTAATCAAGGGGCTTTCATCACCAGTAAGTGTACACTAGAGTGTGTTTTTCTTGTTGTGACTAGTCTGTAAATAAGTACTTCCTCAAGATTTCTCCTGCTTCTGTTTGAGTTGTATAATATATGCACAGTACTTCAAGATCTTAGGAGAAGTGTACTTTCAGGGTCTGATTCTGGCCTGGACCTCATGAAGACATTTAAAGGCATCTGAATATGTCCACTTGTGCTGCTAGCCATATGCACTTTAACAAAGTTATGGTCACTTTTCAGAGAATCATAGAATCTCAAGGGGTTGGAAGGGACTTTAGAGATCATCTAGTCCCAACCCCCCATGCTGTGGGCACAGACATCTCCTACAAGACCAGATTGCTCAAGGCCTTGTCCAGCTTGGGTTTGATCACTTCCAGGGTTGGGCTGCCCACATCCTCCCTGGGCAGCCTGTCCCAGTGTCTCACCACCCTCACAGTAAAACATTCCTTCCTAATATCTAATCTAAATTCCCCTCTGTCACTTTTGTCCAGCTTGTCCCATCACTACATATGCTGATGAAGAGCCCTCTCCCACTTCCCTTTAGGATCCCTTCAGATACTGGAAAGTTACTCCGAGGTCTCCACTCAACCTGGCAGAGAGGTGAGACTGACTGGTCTGTAGTTCCTTGGGTCTTCTGCTTTCCCCTTTCTGAAAGTAGGGGTTATATTTCCCCTTTTCCAACTGTCACGAGCTTCACCTAACAGCCACAATTTTTCAGAAGTGATGGATAGTGGCTTAGCAACTTTGCCAGTTCCTTCAGGACCTGTGGATGAATCTCACCTGGTCCCATGGACTTGTGCATGTTCAGGTTCCTTAGATGATCTCCAATCTGATCTTTTCCTGTGGAGGATACTTTCCTATAGTGGGCTCAGGATCTTCATTCTCCCTATCTGTGCGTTTGCCTTTCCTGACTTGGGTGGCATGGCTGGCTCCTCATCCTTCCCCAGGCAATTCCATACTCTCCAGCTGGTCACTGACGTAGAGGGCTACACCCTCTCCAGGTCTCCCTAGCCTGTCTTTCCTGAAAAGCCTAAATCCTTCCATTCCAGTGCTCCAGCCACAGGAGCCATCCCACCATATCTCTGTGATGCCAATGATATCAAACCCCTGCAGGTGTGTGCATGTCTTTAGTTGCCCACTTGTTCCCCAAGCTATGTGCATTTGTGTATAAGCATCTGAGCACAGATGAAATAATATATCCAGTCCTCGAGGCAGTCATTCACTGAGCTGTGTGTATGCATATCTACAGGAATACTCCAAAATAACTCTGCAGAGCCCCGGATCCCATAGCACGAAGCTTGTTCACTTGGCCCAAGTTGTATTGCTGGGTGTACTCTGCATAAGATATCAAGCCAATAGCAGGAAGAGTGATCTCTCTTAAGATACGCTAAAAGGTTTTTTGACAGTTGATGGTTGCAAGTGTGGTCATCAAGCCCCAGCTTTCAGACTGAACAGAAGAAATTTGAGCAGATAGTCTCTAGAGATGGAAGAGGTTACAGTTGGTTCTGCCCCCTTTGAATTTCATATGGTTACACGTCTAATATGGCTAATGATCTAAAAGTCAGTGACTTTGCTGCCCTCCTGCTGCAGAGGGCTTAGGCATACATGGGGAGCACCCTTTTGGAGGTTCCGTAGGTTTGGGGTGCTACTGTAGCTTTGGCTTGCGTAGCAGCCATGTGGGCAGTCTAGAGAAGATGAGGCTGACAAGGATTTTTCAAGTGGTGCTACATTCCCCCTTCTGTGCACTTCTATATGTTTCCCACGATAATAGAGCTGTCTCCCCTCACTGTCCAGAAATACTGACACATAGCAAAGAGATTCACTGTGTTTTCTCAGTTGCCCTCAGCTGTAAACATCCTTAGAAACCATGTTGTGTCTTTGGATGAAAAATTATTCTAAGTAGACTGCTTAGGAGATAGAAAAAGACTTTTTAAACTGACTGTGATTTAGTTCCTACCAGTTAATTTTTCTGAGTCAGACTGTGTTTACCCTCATATGCACATGATGCAATATACCACAGACTTGTCTTCTATTCCACCCCACTGAACATAAACCAGACTTTTTGGAGATCAAAGTCATAAAAATTGGAAAAGGCAGTTATTTAAGTCATTGAAGCAATTCAAGGTAGGTTCATTCCCAAGAGTAGATTAACTGTGGGGTTTGAATATTTTTTCTTTTTAGATGATATTTTGGAATGAACAAATCCTTGCATTCCAGTTTTAATAGGGGATTTTGATAGGGAATTTAATAGACATCTGCAGTAGAACAAACTTCTGGCAGAATATTGAATATTATCTGCTTGGGATATTTGCTGTGCCTGAATTTCTCATCTAACTTCACCTGCAACCCTCTGTCCCTAGGAGTTAAGAACAAAAGGCACTGGGCCAGGTTAGCTCTCATAATTCCAGAAATTTCTTCTTTTCTCTTGTCTATTTTCATTTTTCCTCTCCAAGGGGATCTCACAATTTGCATTTTTTTTCTTGCCTTCTGGGCTCTGGGAGGCACTTCTGTGTAATTTTGCATCTTTGCAAGTAGACAATGAAGACATCAGTGAGCACTGCAAACATTCAATCCTTTCATTCCTTTCAGTAACATATTCCATTTTAGGAATACCTTTTACAATTGAAAATGCTAAATGAATGAAGGTATAAGATCAGTCTGAGGCTACAAAGAGCAGTAGTCTTCTGCCCCAAAATACCAGTTCAAATCAGAAGAGAGCAAGGTGTCCTTATAAGAAATAAGGTCAGGAAAAGTGAGCACACTGTGTTTAGAAGGAAAGAAGGGCAACCTCAAAGATGTCCCAGACTGAACCTTTTGAGATCATCTTCAACCAATGTTTTATACCTGCTTTTCTAAGGCTTTCACTGTGCTGCTTTTTTAATGCAAGTGCAAGCAGGCAGTGTTCAAATTGCACGAGGACTAGTATGGTGTCACAGTACGTGAAGTGTACACGTGGTAGCTGTAACTCCTCAGCTGGGAACGTAAACCTGATGGCCACATCACAGCAGTTAATAATCTGGAACTACCCCTAAGTGGTGGTGCCCATGAATAACTTAGTCTTTGAAACAGAAAATGGATTTTATATGTATCTATTATATATATTATATTGAAACAGAAAATGAATTATAAAAAAGTGCTGATCAAAGAAATGTAGAACATCAAATTAATTAATTGTATCCAAAAATACATTTCACACGTGGTTTGGTAGCATGATTGTTCTCTTCATCTGTAGACCATTTGCTTAATTACAAACTCATGAAGCCTGTCTATTGTACAGCAACCTGTGTCAGATAAACTAAATTAGTTTCAATGTGTTTTATAATGAAGAGGGACTTCTGGCACTGGTTTCAGTCCATGTTGTGACAGTACTGACAGAATAGGTGGTGCTGGTAACCATCACTTCCTGGTGTGCCTTGAGAAGGCAGCTGTGGTGTAAAAGGGTAAACGGGAGGATTCTGACACCAAGCATACAAACCAAAAGGCATGCAAGAACACTGAATCACTTTAGACTGAAAATAAAATTTTCATGACTTTCTTTCTCTTTGGTATACATTTGGCTGTATCTACTGTCCTGCAGTCACTGCGGGACCTGGAGTTATGCTGGTCTCAGCTTCCCAAGGGGAAAACAGAAGGTTGCATGTACCAGTCTCCTCTTTTCTGGTTCCTACTTGTCCATATCCTGATTTCTGTGGAATGGGAAGGACTTTTAGAGTACTTAAGTCAGGTCTCAGCCCTTATCTAAAGCTCATCAAGCAATTGTAACTTTTCAGTGCACTGGTTTACACACCCAAACATATGCTCATGAGACTACCTGTAATTTGAAACTCGGCCAGACATTTTTTGAGGTTCTGAAATCCAGGCAGAATATGTTTGCAGAAGGAATATTTCCACAACTGAATGTTAGAGAAACAGATAGATGGATCTTAAAGAAAAGAAGTGGAATATTGAAAAGGGTTTGTATTGGAAGAGAGAGCTGCCTAGTATTTTCTGATTCAATACTTGTATGCTGTGTCTCGTACAAGAACAAACGCTCTTGAACCTTTACTTGTTAAAGAAACAAAAACTTCTCACACAAAGATTTCTTCTGCTGTCTTTTGACAAATATTAGTCAGTAGAGAAGATTGAATCAGACAGGTTAGTGTGTGGTTTGGATAAAAAAGTTCTTGAGATCCTTCAGGACTAACACTTACCTTGAAAGGAAGCTGCCTGTTTTCTGCTTTGTCGTATTGTGTTTGTAAGTTAGTTGATTCTTTTTTGATTGTTTTTTGTGACTTCCTCTTCAGTGAAGACATTGTGTTAGAAACAAGACAAAAATGTTTATAACTGTACTAAAAGTACTTCTTTACACACTTCCTTTCCAGTACACCAATTTAAAATAGTTTTTTCAAGCTTACACTTTTCAATCCTTCCCTAATGTATTGGAGTAACTCTCAGCAGCTGAAGCAGAATTTTGAGTCAAACAAGGTACAGTGATATCAATCCTGTGCAGTGCAGGATCCTTGGACTCAAAGATGACACCATGAAGTATCTTGTGATGCAGAAAGTGTTTTGGCAGGTAAGAAGGATGGGCTGAAACACATGTTAAATAATGTTCAGTATTAAGTGATAACATGTCTGTAGTGTGCTTTGGGATGTCTGTAGACACATTAAAATCAACTTAAAAATTACCAAATCTCAAACCCCTTGCTTCTAATACATATTTTAAATACTGCTAATGTAGTTCATTAGTATTTTGAGAAAAATCAAGCAGACTTTTCAACACTCAGCAACAGAGTTTGGAAATATTCAAATATTTCTATGTTTAGAGGCCTCTGTGGCCACAAAGAAAAATATGCTAATTTCAACCAGATCTTTGTGTTCTCAGCTGAAGTAGTAGCTAGCATATTATGGGCATATACAAAGCTGTTCTCCTCCCCAGAGATATTATAGCTGTGAATGACTCTTGGAAAACAATATTAACTCGTTGCCACAACCGGATGAACTATAAAAATGAGTACAGATAATACTGTGTTATGTTTTCTTGCTTCTGCAGCAGCCAGCTTGCGTTTTTGCCCCTAATTTCTTACAATGAAAATAGCTTTCAGGGCTTTGCTTCTAGAGGTTGTAGTGGAATTGCTTTTATGATCTCTTCCATTTTCTTGCTGCCATACATCTGGCAGTCAGGCATGAGTTGCTAAGGACTCTGTGGACTACACTCAAGCCTTTGGCAGTTACCACTACCTTTATGGTAGTTGTAATTAACCTTACTGTTCCTCATAAAGTGTTTTCACAATTTTTTTTTTTCCTCTGGAAAACAAGCTGACATTTTTAAAATGGGTGTTTGTTTTCTTTGTGAAATGTTGTTGTTTCAGTTACTCTAATGGCCAAGCCTTGGTTGTAATTGTTGTGTGGGGATGTACAAGATTCACACTTCAACCACCACACGAGTGTGAGCGGTTGTTCTGATTGAGCCACTCCTGAGAGATACGGATCTAAAATGAAGGTATGGCTTCTATTTAATTGCAACTAAATTTCAGCTGAGTTTTCCTTTGATCCTAGTAAAACTTCCTGTTCAGTTCCATTCAGGCTGAAAGAGGGGCTTCCAGGGAGCTCTGGGACGAACTACTCAGAGACTTCTACACCTTCCTGAAGGAGCTGGCTTGCTACTCTCCTTTAGGGACCTGCCTTGGACATAATGTTTGTCATGCCTTTGCAGTGATGCTCATATAGCAAATGTTTGCTGTTTACATTAAAGAACCTTTTCAGAAACAATTTTCCCCTGCCTCCTGTTCTGGTACTGAGTTTACAAGCTCCTGATGCAATATCCTGTGTCAGCAGTCAAAGTCTCAAAGCGAAGTCCTATCCCAGAGTTTTATTTCAGGTGAGCAATTCAGTGTGATCTCTGTGGGCAATGCAACTGGAGAACATTTTTCTGTTCATTCTTTTATTCACTTGTCACGTGTTATGACCAGATTTCCTCAGGATGAACTGTACACCGAAAACAAGATTTAATTAACATTGGTTAATACTTTCCTACAAAAGCTCTTGTTTGTGATTGGACTTTCTCTTTACTTCTGTCAGTAATGAATGAACTTGGAAGGATAGACTCTAAAGCTAAGTGACAGGGTGGTCACCCTCAGTGGTCACCAGGAGCTTGATGTCTGGCAGATTGAGAACACTCAGTTGCATCTCTGCCATTAAAGCTGCCCTGGCTGTGGCCTTTGTGTGAGCAGCTGGGAAGCCTCAAACCTCAGTTACAGCCACAGCCCAGTGCTTCAGAACTCCCTTGTGATGAAAAGAGCTGGGATTAGTGTGGGGGACCCAGAGCTGAGCAACCAGGCTGGGGCCTCTCATGGTGGGGGCAAAAAGTGGGGGCCCAAGGAGCCCTTAGTCCCTCCCCAGCCCTTGCCATGAGCTGGGGGGTAGTTCACTTTATTGCTACCATTTTAAAAACGTGGTTTTTTTTTTTTTTTTTTTTTTTTTTTTTTTTTTTGTTCTTGGACACAGCAAGAAAGCACAAAATTAACACACATTAGTGAAACCCTTTTACTCCTGGAATGAAATGAGATTTTATCATTTGCGTCTTTGCCTTGTGAAGGGAAGTGTAGGAAATTCAGCAGACCTGATCACATTATGGTTTAGTCCAAATGAGACAGAGACTTGCTGTAGCCAGGCTGTCTCACTGTCTGTTCTGTGACACAGGGCATTCTCTCACTCTTTTTGCTCTCTGAAGAAGGCAGCCTGTAATCTGTGATGCTTTTTTAAATTCACTGTGAAGTCATTTTACTAAAGAGAATAGGTGGTGATGAGGACAAAGGAAGAAAATTAGTGTTAAGTATGTTTATTAATTTTTTTTTTTTTATCATTAACATGCAGGCTTTCAATGACTTTTCAAATTTTGGATCAGCTTATGGAAAAATCCCTCGGTTCAGCATAGGTTTACGTGGGATTTCGAAATCATTCATTCAAACCCTTGAACTTTGAGAACGGACACCAAAGTTTGGCAGAAAGGTGTTTTCTTAAATGTTTGGTTTGGTTCTTTTTTCTAAGGTGTCATGTTAGAACTTTTATAGCTTAGGTTCATCTTTCCTCCAAGCAGTGCTGAATAGATGGCAGTGGCTGTAAAGCTGTATTCCAGAGAACAGAGTCTCCAGGGGCCCACTCCTAGCATCCCTCTGTCTCTCATCAGCTCTGAGTTTTCTCCAGTAAGTGTGCCACAGCCTCTGTCCCAAAAGCATAGTAAAGGCTACTTGTTCAGTGACAGTGAGGTTAGTGGAGCTTGGGATGATTCTTGAGACATTCTTGGCAAGGAAACCCTTGTTTAAGGGGAATTAACTTTTTTCTCTTTGTAGGTGCTGTTAGGAATGGAATGTATATACCTCATACAGTGTTTTACTTGCATTGTACAAAATGGTGCCATTCCATTCAAGAAGGTAATGGAAAACCTGCCTGGGTTTTGGCTTTCTCATTTCTTGTTGCTGTGCTAGGAAGGGATGTTCTGACAGTTCCTTTTATTATTAGTATTAGTATTCCAATTATTTTTATTATTCCTTTTATTTTAGGATCAGTGATCCAAAAAACGAATCAAACTACCAACCTTTCCCCCAAACCCCCAAAATTGAAAATCTTACGTAAAAATGAGAAACTCTGGCATTTGTGTGACAAGTCCATGTGAATCATTTGGAAAGACTTTTTACTCCAGAAAGTTGCTATAATTAACTTTGCCTTGGACACTGGTTGAATTCCACAAAAGTGGAATAGTTTTTGTAATTGACTGTGAAATCATCGCTGAGTGTTTCTCCTCAGGCTTCAGATTTACCAAGCCCAGAAAATGCTCTGAAATGTGGTTGGAGCACCTTCAGTGTCTTGTGAAGCCAGTACATGCTATGCTAGATTTTATTTCTTGCTTGTGGCACATCCAATGTTACATTGCATGATCTTTTGTCTGCTTTTGCACAAAATTGTGAACTCACCCTCTAGATGGACCCATGAACTCTTTGTCATGGTTTCTGCTCTTAACAATTTCTCCATGTGAAATCCAGTCAAGGCTATAGGCTCTCCCAAGTTCTGTCAGAGGTGAAGGCAGTGACTTTAGGCTTTCCATGGAGGCAAATCCTTCATGACCATGACAACATAAAAGCTTGTAAATACAAAGGCAGCGAATTCGTCTTGTTAACTGTTTGTGAAAGAGGGAGAATATGATTCCATAAAACATTTATATCTGCTAGAAAGCTGCTTTACTGTCTTAAAGCTATGGCCTTCTAAACATATTTTTCTTGCTATTGCGTTACTTTTAGAGGTTATGAAGACTTTTGTGTAGGGAAGTTGAGTTCTGCCCTTCAGAGCAGAAGCTGAGACAGAGAACATTACTGACAGATTTGTTGTCCACAAGACCAATGGCTGCAACTTCTACTTGAGATACAAATATATCGGTCCTGCTTGACAGAAGGAATAGATAGATGAGTAACTTTGCCTCTGAAAAGGCTACACTATGTAGTGGGAAGTTTGCCTAGAAGTGAGACCAAGTGCTCCCTATTTCTTTTGTCAGGGCGACACACAGAGCTATTCTTGCTAGCGTATCTCTTGCAAATTCTTCTCTCGAAAGTCTGATTACGCCATAAGAAATACAAATGGAATAAAAAAGTTGGTCTCATTTTGACAAAAAGGGAATTATTTTTCCATTTTGTGGGAAAAACTGAGCCATGGAAATGCACATGGATTTTTTGTTTGAAATGAACAGTAAAAATAATAAGATAATTATTTTTTCTGACCTAACTTCTGTGTGTGTGTTTTTTCCCTCTATTTCTTGAATATTTTAGATTGTCAGGATTCCAAATATAAGCATTATCTGAATAAGAATTTTGATCTATTTTCCAGTTTACTTATTCTTTCCATTCATCAGCAGGCTTGAGCATTATATGAGAATACTGAGCCCTAGCACACTATATGGAGAGAAAAAATTAATCACACTGTATTTCAAATTCAAATAAACAGTTGAGGTTTTTTTTTAATCTTTAAAAAATGCTCTTGGCATAGAATTCAGATTTCTCTCATTCATAAGCTCCTATGGCTCTGAAAGATTTGATGCTTTAGATAAGAACAAAGGTTCAACCCAGTATTAGTTTACCTCTCTAGATTTCCGAGAACATGCGGCTTTTGGAAGTGGCACTGATAGTGGTTTGTAAGTGAATGCTTTGGTCTGCTGAAAATGTGTGTGATTTCCATTCCGAAGGGCAGCAGAAAACAAAAGAGCACTGAAACCTTAATCAGTGACATTTTCCCCTGTGACAACAGCTATATTCCTTCAACTCCTCTCCTTCCGTAGGAATCTCACTAGGATGCCAGGATGCCCTGCCGGTTTACCAGAAACCGCAGACACATTGTCTGTTGCATTAAGAGGCAAAGAGTGTGTCACTGGCTGTAGTCTTAAGCTGCTAATTGGCATTTGGAAATATCCAGTTATTTTCAAAGTTGTAATGAAATTAATTCAGCAGCAGCTTCTCTGCTAAGTGGATGAGAGAGCCTGCATGTCTGTCGCTGTGTTTATAAAGAAAGGCTTGTTTGTGTAGCCATAATTTTTTTTTGAGTGCTTACATCTTGCTGTGACATTTACCTTATTTTTATGTGTGGGAACTCAGTGATCTTTCATTAATTTACTGTTAGTTTTAAGTGTTCAAGAGCAGAGTAGGGCCTTGGGAGAAGACTTTAAAAAAACCAAAACCAACCCACAAAACACCTGACAAATTAAAATTGTATTTTATTTGCACTTCAGAAGTTTAAACCTGGTCTCAGGCTTACTGTTGTAGCTTGAATGCCACTTTGTGCTGGTGGCTCTGTTAACCATACTGGATGTGGCAAACTGGCTTGTCAGAATTCTCTCTCCAGAAAGGTGTGACCAGCCATAACCTTTCATATGTGCTGTATAACAAAATCTAATTTGCAAATAGCCTGACTTTGTATGGTGAGTGTAAATTAGCTGGCTACAATCTTCATGGGTGAGAGTGGCTTACAAGGCAGGAAAGTACTGGAGACCAGGGTTGTATATTGTCTCAAGGGCTCTTAAAGTCTTCTTGTAAACCTCCTTTTCCACCAAACCAGTCAAGATGATTTTCAGGTATGGTGTCTGAAGGGTATTGGGTTGGGCTTTACTGGACTTGAACCTGTTATTAGGCATGAACAGAATTTGGGATGTACGGTTCATGGAAACTTTGAGACATTCCTACAGAGGGGAAATTCTTAATTAGGGGCCAGCCCTGTGAGCCACCCAGCTGGGAAATGCTGCTGAGTCATGTAAGTGGCACTCAGATCTGGTTGAAAGTATTAATATTCTCTGTTCTAGTATATTTAGTGATTCTGCACACTACAGTAACTCAGCCAAGCCTCTTCCTTACTTGAACATATACCAGTTATTGCCTTCAAATTTTGGCTGAGCTTCCTTGTTGTCATACAAAATGCACCGTTGTGTTTATTTTGTTTACATTTTTTATCTGGAAAAACTCTGGCACACAGAGAACTACAATTCATGTCATCACACTGACATCTAAACCCTCATGCAGCAGCACCACAGTATTCTTGAGAAACAGTTTTGCTTCTGAAGTCGCAGTGCAAGGGAGAGGCAGAGATATGTATAAAAGAAGGAAAAAAAGTATGTGGAGACAAATCCAGGATGAAACTAAAACCACATGGTATTAGAGAGTGAGAATTACAACAGCAGGTCTTTGACAAGAGAGTACTGATCTGGACATGCAGGTAATTGAAGACAGACAAAAGGATGGTTTTAAGCACAATTTTATTAGGTTAATAGAGCAGCAATATTTCCGATAAGTCCAACATGGTGTTACAGGATTCTTACCACATAACTCACAGCTCGGGATTGCTGTTCTTTTGTTTACCCACAGGATTTAGCTTGTAGCCAGAGCAAAGGCTGGAACATAAAGAATATGGCCTAAAATAGCACAAAACCTGATTTTGTTGTTTGACCAAAGTTATACTTAAGCCATGCTTTAAACTGCAGACACAGTGGAAAGTACAGGTAGTGGAAAAGCAGAGTAACAAGCGAGGAAATCTCAGGTATTTTTACTTCACCTCTATATGGATGTGCTTGAAGCAAAATCTCATACTAGCTAAAAGTCAGAAGATCATATGACTTAATAATAAAGTAATTTATGCTTAAGTAGTGGTAGACTAATTAGGCAAAATACTTGTGAACAGTTGATTAAGAATGTGACTCAGGGATTCCAGTGCTTTATTAACAATATAAAATGGCTAAATGGGAGAGAAATCAGGGTCTTTTATAAACAGTGTTCTCTGAAGTCTCATTTTTGCCATCTCAAAGGTACTTGCTGCTGTATTTGTTTTAGTTGTTGTTCATTAGGGAAGCAGATAATAAACCAAATGTTTGCATTATAAATCCTATAAATTCATGTGCAGTCTTAAAAAATGTTGTACACTGGCTCTTTAGAGCCAGAACTCATTGTTTTGGAGAGTTTATTAAAATATGAATGATAGATCTCGAGGTTCAGTCTTTAGGGGTCTTTCCACAATTATATGATAAAAGTTAGGAAAGACTGAAACTCAAGGTTTCCAAACCCTTAACTGCTGTTTCTTCTGTAGTCTCAACGTCTCCCAGGAAAATATTCTATCTCTTTCTTCTGCGAGATTTTATGGCTTTTGTTTTGTTTATTTTTTAATGCTAGGGAACGCTGGCTAATGTCAGAATAAAAAAAAAAATAGATAATTAGAATAGATAAATTTAGATTAGTGGCATGAATAATTAGTAAACTATCAAGTACCATATTTCTAAGTCCCTACATCTGTGAACCCCCCTGCCAGTGTTTAACTGATGAGGCCAGAAAGTTTGTAATTTTTTTTTTTTTTTTTTTAGACTGTTCCAATAGAAGAAGTTCTTGATCCCTAAAGCAGGAGCTGGGTTAGTTGCTAAGAAGTTGTGTTGTTTTCAGTGAAGGAAAATGATAAAAACCCAGGCAAACAGATCCACGCCCCACATTCTTAGAGCAGGGTAGTCAGAGCCTATATCTACTCTGGAGAATCTGCAAGTGGTTTTAAAGTTTAGATGCATTTAGATTTCTTGGGCAAGTCCCTTCTTGCTGACGCACCACCACCCTGATATCTGAGGGTGAAAACCATGGACAAGAATTCTAAATAGAACTTTAGTGCTTAGGAAAAGGTGCCCTCCCCAAAGTGCTGGGGTTCAGGACCCCCCTGCTCTACCCTGGGAAAGGCTTAGCTGGGGTGGCACATTGACTAGACCATCATGTTCACGACAATGGTGAAGAAGACTCACCCTGAGAGCAGCGGCTTTTTTCCCCATGGACCGAGTGTCAAACATGTTTTGATGCCTGACACCATTCTCAGGAAAACATTTGTTCTGTTTGTGTTGCTTTACTTTTATCTATTTATGGCCATGATTAGGCTTTTGGATGCCACATACATTGCTGTAGCATGGGCTACACCTGTGCTGGGCTTTATGCTAAGCAGTTATGTAGTGCCAGACTTGCCCTGTGGCCTTTCCTAAGATGGAATTGCTTGAGACATCACTGCCCAAGGCAAGGGGAAGAGCTTGGACCTGTATGGGAGCTGGATGGCAGTGAGATGGCTTGGTCTTCCCAAATACTTATCGTTCTGAGCTGCCTTAGGGTGAGTGGAATAGGACAGATCTGAGAAAAGAGGGTGCACCACTTGAAGTACAATTAAATTATTGGTGGATAAAATGTGTTGAACTTTGTGTCTCACTTTGAAACATATATGGGCACACTAAATGCAGAGATCTGTGTCTAGCAAACACCAAGCCTTTCCCTGCTAATCGGTAATTTGAAAACTTCTCTTTCCCAGAAAAAAATTGAATGTGCTGTCAAAGAGTATCTTTTTAAAAGGCATTTCTGGCCTTTCTGCCTCTGACCTGCCTATTATTTACCCTTTCCTGGGGTGAGCAAGGAACATTTAGTGAACATTCTGGTTTCCTTCCAAACTATAAATGAACTACTGCAGGTGAACCTGGTTAAATGTCAGCAATCTGCTGTACTAATTGCAAGAGGCTTCAAGCATTCAATTGCTAATCACTACAGGCTCTAAAATTTTAAATCATTACTCATAATCTCTAAATAATAAAATCTTTTGAATTCCAAAAATTCAGAAAGTAGTTTCTGGTGTGAATGGCAGATTATTCATTAAAACAAGATGAGAAGCATGTTATCATGGTTGACTTTCAATTATAGCTTAATTGTTGGGAATTATTTCAGTTATACACATATGAAAGATTAACTTTTACAGAGGGCTTGAGAATTCCTTGTTAATTTTGTGCATTGAGTGCAAAAAGAAACTTTCCCAGAAACTTTGAAGCCAACTTTACACATGGCAGCTCTGTGAAAAACTGTTGCCACTCAGTTCAACCATTTGCAGCTTGATTTGAAGTGATGGTTTGGGCCACGTTCATCCCCACTGGAAAAGTTACTGAGGCCATTTAATGAGGATTATGGCCCTGAGTTCTTGTGCAGGTTTGCTAAGGAACGGTACCATATGCAGCAGTGCACTACCAATATGGTTTAAAAGGCATCTGAGCCAGAGCAGGGGAAATAGAAATCCTTATATTTGCAAACTGATTGTGGACGTTGATGTGTATGAGTCTCTAGATTAGAAAAGAATTCACTGTGTTCCCTGTTGCATCTAAGTTCTCTTAAACTTTCTAAATCCTTTCTTATCCTTTTGATCTGAAATAGCATAAATCTAATCTGAATGAAAGCTATTTGTCTATAGAATAATAATAAAAATATCAATTTTTTTTTTCTGCAGAGAGGGTGGAGGCTTTAAGTGTAAAAGCTTTTGGGGTTTTGTATGGTCCAGATTTTGAATTTGCAATAATTTCCTGTACTTCCTCTCCCAACCCACCCCCCCCCCCCCCACCTTTTTTTTTTTTTTCCCCTACTTTTTCTTTTCTTGTAGAACCTATTTTTATGCTGCTTGGGCTTCTTTCAATGCACTTTTGGAGCATATGTGCGTGTGTGCAATTAAGAAGATGATAAACTGGAAAAGAGAGAAGAGGGTTATATATCCATTTTAGTTAATTAGTGGTCTGAGGTGCTCTAAACTGAGAATATCATCCTCAACTCAAAAATGTATCCAGAGTCATTAATAAATGAAATCTTTGGAAGTGCTGTTATCCCCAGCTGGTCCTAGGTGTGACATTCAGTGCAGCATAGCTTTAAATACACTGTACACTGCTGCACTGAATGTATTTAAAGTACTTGTCAGTTAGTTTTTGACTCTTTGGCTGTAGTCCACCCAATGTGATATCCAATTGCCTGTGAATGGATCCAGTGTTTGTACCTGCAGAAATCTGCTTCCTTGGCTTTTACAACTATTCCCGATTTTTTTTATTTTGCATGCAACAGGGCTTCCTGACATCTGCTTCAAATAAATTTTTTTCTTATAATATTCATATATGCCCCCTTGTCCTGTCATGTGTATTAAACAGAAAATAATTCTTGAATAGACATCCATATCATGTAGGATTTTGTGTACTTTTTATAAGCACCATCTGGATTTGATCCTGCTGTAGAGAGGCAGGATGCTTTGTTTCTTGACAAAGTTTTCTATCAGAAACGCTGTCAGGAAGGAATACATGGGCCTTTCTTCCTCTCAAACCTGAGATAGCGCTGCATCTGTCTGCAGCTTTACTTCACTGGCTTTTTAAAAGTCAGAAATCCACAACCACAAAGGGCTTGAATAGTCTAACTAGCTCAGGAAGGGGTTTCAGTAATGGTGCCACAGACTTTCATTTATAGAGTCTGCAGAGCTGTAGCAGGCAGTTTGCCAGGGCAGCAAATTAACATTATTTAACATTTCTGAAACTTTTAATTAAGCTTGTTTTAGGCTTGCAGGCAAACTGGAGCTTATATTCCCATCCCCCACTGAAGAATGTTCTTGGCTTCTCGATGAGCTTTCCTAAGTGGTCCCAGTTCTTCTAATAATGTCATCCTAACGAGCTGTGCAAAACACGGTGTGTTTTGTTCTGGGGGCTTCATCTGCAGCAATTTTGCTTTCAGTCCACGTGGGTCTGCACCCCATGATTTTTATTTTGAGTTTCAGGTTCATGGGGAAAGAAAAAATAGAAAAAGCACTGTTTCATAGGGGTTTATGTGGGTTCCATAAACTGGCCCATGTTCTCTCTAAAGATGTGTGAATCTTAGTTAACCTTTTATGAAAAGTTTTGTATTTGTAAAGAAATTCAAAAGGGGCACATTGTGTAGTTTATGACTTCATTGTGAACATTTTTTACAGCTGTAATCCTTCCTTCTGAATGTTATATTATGGCTGCTGCTCTTGCTGTATGGCTAAGGTAACAAAATGGTTCCTCTTATAAAGCCCTATTTGCAGATGGCTTGTGAAACATTCAGCTTTGCAGATGAATTGTTCTGTATCTTGGATTGTGGCCACATATACATTTTTTTGGAAGGCTTGAGCAAAATTGGTTCAATCACTTGTATGAGAGTGGGGAGGAAAACCCAAGTCCAGCCTTTAGAGCAACTTAGGTTGGAAAACTACTTTTACAAGGAAGTATTTTATACTCTAAAAGAAGTGCCTGAATATGTTTTAGAGGGGGTTATTTCTGGTTAAATTATAAGCCAAATCCTAGCAAACCTGGAAAATGCACCTGTGGAGTGAGAGTGAGCAGAAAAGCTCCAATTCTTTCTGGACATTTTCCTAATCTTTAATAAAGGTATGACTTGGTGAAGGAGGTGCTCCTCATGTTACATCCTTCAGCAAAGTCATCTGTCACTTAAGAAAGGTGCAGGGAGCAATAAACACAGGGTAGCTTTTTCTTGGTCAAAACATGAATGATCGTCAAAGCCAAAGCTTTTCAAATGTTTCTGAGTCAAAGCAGAGTCCAACTGGAAAAGTTTCAATCGAAGGAAGAATTGCATATGGAGGAAAACAGACGAGACCCCTCTCCCTCCTGCCTCATTCTGGACATGGATTTATATGGTACAAAAGCTCCAATTCCAATCCTTTTTCTAAAGAATATGTCATTGTTATAACAGTAGAGAAGCTCCAACAGAAGCAACCAGTTTGGTTTCAGCATAGTGAATTCCTTGAAGATGATCAGCTTGCTTGTGGCTTGCATCAGAAGCATTTCCAGGGAGTAGCCTCAGTAACAGCCTCCAGTAAGACTGGAAAGGTCTGCTCATTCCAGAATAAGGGAATACACATTTTTTGAATCTGGTTTGCTGAGTGGTACAGAAGTACTGTTTAGGCCGTGCTACTGATCTTTCTTCACTTTATATCTAGAAAGTTTTGGTGATGGGGAGCTGATTTTGTTTTTTCCAGACTATGCTTCAATTTGTGTTTTATTGTGGTTCTTCGGGTGATATAATTCAAGAACTATGAATGTAACAGTCAGTTTGTTGAATAGCTTAGCAACAGTCCTCTTTTCAAAAATAATGAAAACCTTTGTTGTCATATGAAGTACATTGGATTCTTCTGCCCAGTCAAACTCAGCTAGATGAAATACTGAAACTTTTAAAGTTAATTAGTAACTTATGGTCTGATAATAGGACTTTATGTTAGCAAAAATGCAGCTGGAAAAGAAGTATTTTCTTAAGGTCAGTGTTTTGATAATTTTTTATATGATTTTTAGAAGTGTCTCTATTGTTGTTAAAAACAGAAGAAAGGAATTAAGGTTTTGCTGTCCTGATTCATGTAAAAGTTGGTGAGTTAAGGAGCTGGTGGAGCTTGCAGTGTTTTCTGCTTGCTTTTCCAGGAAATTTTGCAAGGATTCCTCATATGAAGCGATGAGGAAGCAGCCTCCTGGGCTTGTGCTGTAAAATTCTCAGCCATTAATATTCTCAGCATCCTGGTAACTAGCAATAGAAGAAAGGTTTTAGTATTAATTCAGTTTCACTGGAGCAGTTCTTGTTTATGTTGTGGTGATGGTAGAATGTATTATATGCATCTCTGTTTAAAGGATGGGATAAATGACTTCAGCTTGCCCTGCAAATATAAACCATCCTAATTTGAGAGCAGCCCTGTGAAACAGGAACGCACACCTCATTTTAGGTCAAAGAATTTGTAAGGAATGTGTCCAAGACACCTGCAGAAAATTAAAGCATTTACTCCCCTTGTACACAAAAACTTCAAGAGGTAATTAACTTCAGTGTGAAATGTAATACAGCTCCCATTAGATGGAACACATGGAGCGAAAATTGAATAGATGCCTTGTCGAGAGTGCTTTTGAGAATTAATAGGGCTGTTGAAAGCAGGAATAGGGGCGTTTTCTTTGCCTTTGTGTACAGCTATCCCCATCCTTATCTTCTGGAGTTTATGATGAGGCTGTTGTCATTCGGCTCAGCAGACAGACACGGACTTCCTCCATCGCACTGTCTCCTGCCAGCTGCTTTGTTTCTGTGGAGCTGGCTGCTGCCTTTGGAGGATCCCACTTCTCCTCTCAGCCCACCCGGCTCCCTTGCGCTCCGTTCTCGGTCTCCGTGCCAAGGGCTGGCGCAGAAGTCTCCGCTCTTCTGTGACTGCAAGGATGAGAGCGAGAAAGTGGGGCTGCTGGGTTCAGCATCTCACTTTGTTAAGCCGTCCTTTTATCCTTTAGGGAACTTCCTCTGAGGAGATGGAGCTGAAAGTTAAGATTTCATGCTTTGTTCTGGCAGCTGAACCACAAATATCCAGTTTCCTCTCTTATTGTTTGACGTTTTGTTTATGTCTCTGTTACAGAAATAGAGCAAACGGTCTTTTGTGTGCAGGTTTTCTGCTCCCTCTAACTACTGAATGACAATCAGGTTCGGTTCGAAGCTTGCACTGCTATTTCCTCTGCTCCTGCTAGTTTTGGAGATCCTTGCCAAGTGGAAATTGTGTGCCTGCCCAGCTGTAGTGACTGCTTACCACAGGTTTTGTAGCTATTCAGTTCTGTCTGATGGTTGTCAGGTAAACAAGGTGTGAGATGTGCTGGCAGCCTTTGGCACTCACAGAGCCCTCACTTGTACTTGAAGAGGCAGATGGTGCCTTGGCTAATGGCACACCGTGACAGGGGTGTCCTGTGGTGCAACCTTCTGGGCCACCTTGGCTCTGCTCCGGAGCTATTCACTGTAGTTGCTTAGACTCCTGCCTGGTTGGAATGTTAAAACCCATTTAAACGTGAATGGAAACCTCTAGCCTGCAGTAGTGACCACAAGCTTGCCTGTGTGCTTCAAGCTGCAGTGAAGTTGTGGAAGGGTTTCTCTTCGAATTCACAGATGTTTTCAGAAGCTCTGTTGTGGAGTTAATTGTCAGTTTGCAGCCCTGGCAGGTGGGATTTGAATTGTCCCTAAGCCTCCCAGGAGGGAGACTACAATTTCAGATGTCACAGAAGTACCTCAGGTTCTGTCCCTCAGGCCACGGAATGAGCTCCTATGGTTTAACATGTAGTGGCATATTGTTGGTTGTGTTTGGGGTGGGTGAAATTCAGGATCCATCTGAGCCTTTGGCTACCTAAGAAGGAAAGTAACAGCCCTGTGATGCTTCTTTGCTGTTTTCCTTCTCTCCTCTCTTTTCTCCTTGCAAAATATATAATCACTGGTCTCGAGGGATGGGGAGGAGGTGGGAGTCCTTGTGTACGGTGCTTTATGCTTTTTTGGGCCAGACTTATGGCAAGCTGTGATCTGTCCTTTTGCCAGCATTAAACATTGGAATAGTGAAAATGCCTGCTTCTGTCAGTTCTGACATAAGTCAATAAAATACCTGCAGTGCTTTGCACTGTCTCAAAGTGCATTTCTTGTTCCACTGCTAGCACTGACTCTGGGTAATTTGCATTGTAGAGTTGCACTTAAAAATGTCTAGATAAAACTCGATCGTTTGCATGCAAAAACTTGGTTTTGCCAAACCAGACTTACAAGCTAAGCAAGGAACTGGAAATCTAGGTGCTAGCTTTTTTTTTAGTGTGTTGTTCTCACTGGTAACCCCCAATTTATGCCTAACATGTATATAGAGAACAATTTGGCATGTGTGACAGCTCTGGTACAAATCAATTCCCAGTTAGAGCAAATAGTTTTTTAATGTGTGAGTTCAGTAAATGATACCAACCCACAGTTCCATTTCAGTCTGTAGTTCTTCCCTCAAAACTTCTAAGCTACTTTGATTAATATCTTGACTTTTCTTTCCATGTGAAATTAGATACTCAGACATTTAATACACTTGTAACTCAGCATTTCCTCCTAAACAGTGGTTTAAAGATCAAAAGAGCTGTGAGCCTGTGTTGTCTGTATTTTTCCGGAATGGGAACTTTTCCTTACACTACTTTAATTGTTGGCTTTTCTTGTCCTTTTCTTGCCCTCACTGTATTTCAGTGTAACTGCTTGTATTTAATTTAGATGGTAAAGTTGCTCGTATAGTTGCCTATGTTTTTGAAAAGCATTTTGGGTGGAGTAAAGGTGATATATATATCAAATAGAATCAAGCTGGATTCTGAAATTTTAGTAGAGATTTGAACTTGAATGTTCCCTGGAATATTCCGTTCTAGGAGGTTTTGAGAAGGATAAAGTCATGCAGTTGTGAGCTTCTGGATCACTTTTCTATGTTACTGTTTTCTTCCTGTTAATCACTTTTTGTCTGAAAGTGTCCAAATAGCAATTTCGCTGCTCTTCTCGTCTGTATTCTGGTCCTAAAGGAGATTATTCCTGGTGGATCCTCCTGTACTTTATTCTGTGGCATAAAATAAATTCTGCTTAACGTTTTGGCATGGCAGTTACTTGCAATTATGAGGCTACTCCTCAGGTTTTTAAAACACCTGAACAGATATTTGCTGAAAAATTAGTTTAAAATAAAGAAAATGGTGTTTGGACTGCATGGCATGCTCTCACTGTTGTAGCCATTCAGAAATGTATTCCTGCAGTTGAAAGGCCATCATCTGGGAAGATTCAGAGCTCCCTATACTATGGCTGGGATCTTCCCTCCCTGCAGGGCCTCCAGAATTTTTCCTTCACCTGAAATTACTTCTGCTTCATAAACTTGTTAAAAAGATACTGATGTAGTATCCAGTAGAATGAGACACTAACCTGGCTTTTAGGAAGACAGTCATACAAATAATAATAAACTATAAAACATAACCTTGACATGAAATAAATGCTGGCTAGGACAACTTTTCCTCTCTGGATTATAGACAGGTGCTATCCTAATGGAAACTCCAAAAGTTAAGGGAACTGAAGAATCATTTCAGAATCTGATGTAAGCACCAAATGGCTGCAGTTCAGTGTTCCTTCAAGAGCTGGAAAGTTAAAAGTAATCCCAAAAGCTGAATTAGTGGGCAAACAAAATGCTGGTCAAAGGTGCATAATAAAACTAATGTTGTTACAGAGTTATACAATTCTCCATGTGATCTTGCAAGAATTTTGTGGATATGATTTGTTTTAGTGCCTACATGTGCGTGTCCTTTAGCTTTTCAATATGGTACCTTTCCAACAGAGGAGTAAAAGCAGTTTTGATAAATGGAGTTTACAGGGATATGGTGTGTAAACCATCTGAGTGTAAGGTTTCTTAATTACTTTTACAGGATCTATGAAAGCCAAAGTACTTTGCCCAAGAACTGACTTGAATGTCATGACTGAGCACTTTCCGAGTCTGTCCTAGCAATTTTTCCTAGCACAGAGAAAATGTCATTCCAAACAACATGAAAATTTCAGTCAATTTTAGAATATATGGAAAGAGCTGAATATGGAGCTTTCTAAGTTGTTTTTTATTTATGGCATGCCAGCCTTTTGGTACTGGAAATGTTGCTATTATTTTTGTGGCTGTTTTGAACCGCTTTTAGAATAACACACAAGGTTTCTGTGTCTAGATATATATAGATGGTTGTGGTGTTTCTACTCATACATGTGCCCTCCCCAGAAAACAGACATGCTCCCTAGAAAACCCATTAACTTTTCATACTCTTTTCCATCTTTTATTACTGTTTGTTTAGAATGGTCCCATTGTTTTTACCTGAGTGTTGTGCTGGTTGCTCTCATGATACTTTTTTTTTTTTTTTTTTTTTTGTAATAAAGGCATAGAGAGACACCTTCCGGACATCTGTTTTAAATTAAAGTTGCTTTAATTTCCCCATATGCCATCTTCTCTCCATCATCTGTGCTAATCCTCAGTCAACATGTGCAGGATTTCATACACTGTCTCACAGGCACATCTTTAGCCTGTATTTTCAACCAGTTCATAAACATGTTTGCTTTAACATATTCTTAGATTGCACTTACTGGGTTTTAAATCCAGAATCAAAGGCACAGTGTCCTTCAAGTGTCATTTCAGTGTGTTCAGCATCTTTTAATGAAATACAAGTTAAACAAGCTCAGCTGGCAGTTCACAGGATATGTTTGGACATTCTTTCTACTTAGACTAACAGGACTGACTCTTAGATGCAGCTATAATTGTGCAAATCCACATAAACTTGAAGCTGTCCTTCAGATGGTTTCAGAAGAAGAGTGGTTGCATCTCAGTATATCAGTGGCATTTTCTGGTCTTGATGTTCCTTAAAATTTGCTCCCCTTCCACAGCCGTGCTGCTGGATGACAGGTTAAAGGTTGGACAGTCTTCTGCAGTAAGCTGTGCAATAAACTTTGTCATTGTTAAATCTGTTCTGATTGGTTGTCTAATTCTATTTAAAAGAGAGGCTTTTATTTCAAATCAGCAAAAAGATCTGAGTTGTGATTTTGTGTTCTTCTGTAGGAAAGCAGTGGTTTTAAATTAAATGGCTTGGATTTTTTACCTTATTGGAGGAACGGGTACTAAAGTTTCGGACAAAGACAATAATGCCTAGGTATTAAATACAGCCATTGGAACAAAATGCTCTATCTAGCCAGGAGAGGACAAATTTGGCCCCACACAGACCACAGGATGTAGGTGCAACTCCTTTAGGTGAGTTCCAGAAGTGATCAAAATGTTGGCATCTGTTTGGCCTGAATGAGAACATCGTGTTCGTGGGCTGAATTGAGACATAGGTGAATGTTCTGTGGGAATTCAGAAAGAAGGGCTTTGGTCAGCCAGTATTGTGTTTTATCAGAGACTGCTAAACTGGTCTTGAAAAGCAGTTAACTACTAAAATTCAAAGATAAACATTTTGCTTGCATCCCTTCTCATAAATGTGAATAACTGAAATGTTCCAAGTATTTGAAAGGTGACAGTGTGAGCTGAAGCATACCCTGGAGTTTCCCCGGGAGCAGAGGCTTGCTAGCCCAGCAGGCTTAGCTCCTGGAAGTTCATAGAAATGCAAATTACATGCCAAATTACAAAATGAAAACAAAAAGAAGTGCTAAGCTACTGAAGTGGCTCAGCATGCTAATGACAGGCTTCATTGGAGTTTCCTAATACGGACAATTGCTGCAACCCTGGGCAGAATAGATATAATGACTCTTCATTCACAAGAGAGTAAGCACTGTATATTAGGGAATTATTTTCTGCTGTTTTGTTCAGAATCTGTGTTGGACAGACTTGATAGAATGAAACCTTCTCACAGAGTATGGTTTTGAATGATATATGCAAACAAATGTCTTTTTTTACTGCTGGTATTTGTAACTTGACATCCACAATGATTTTTTATGTGCAAATAATTTTGGAAAGAGGTCGGCTTCAGAGAGCAAGGAAGGGTAAAAAGATTCACGACCCAACAACAGTAAATGTGAAACTCTTTATGCATCATCCATAAAATAGTGACTCATATCAGGAGGCCGGTTTGATTTGCTGTATGGGTTACTCCAACTTTGCCTTCTTTGGAATAGTCAGATAAAACAGTGTTAAATTTAGCACCTTATGACATCAAAAGAAAGTTCCAGTAGCCATGAACCATTTTCTTCAGCCCCCAAAAGTTTGATTTCCTGCTAAGTATCTTCATTACTACAAATCCATATTGAATTTATTACGGAAATTATTATTTAAACTCTATCTCAAACATTGTGTAGGTCATGCATGTGGGCGTGTGTATATGCATGTTATAATTTAATACTGACCTTTTTGATTCCTCTGTAAATGAACACAGGAGTATTCCAAGCACAGGAGGTTGTCAAACATGTTCCAGGTACAGCCTCCTCTAACAGAGGAGCACCAGCACAAGCGTGTTTATGCCTCTGAAACAAAAGTGTGATCTGTTTCAGATGTGCAAGAGAAAATGAAGTGTTAAACTACTTGCAAGCAATTGTCATTTTTTTCCCCCTCTGTTGAAAAACGAAGGTGCTTTGGGCTTTGTACCATACTCTAGAGAAGCATACAAATCTATTTTGCAGAAATCTGGAGTCAAAACTTGTATAACTCCTCATAGAAAGATAATGAACAGTAGGAGGAATGCAGCATTCGAAGGCTAAATGGAAAATTTTTCTCCTGGAAGAACACTTGCTGTATGTGCACGTTCTAAATCATCACAGTAAGCAGATCTCCCTTATCCACCTTGCCTCTCTCCTTTTTTTTCTTACATTTGAAAACCTAAATAGGTTGGCTATAACTAGAATAAACACATCTCTAAAAAAGATAATAGAAAATGGCATTACAAAAACCTTTATTCTTTTTTTCCCCACCACTGTGAAAATGACTTATTTTTTTCTAGGCCTTCAGTCCTGTAAGTAAGAGAGTGCATAGGGCATCTGGTATGTGTCTCCAGGTAATGTTCTCACCTTCCTACTTGTCTTTGATAGACTCACACCCAGTGAGAGTTTTTTCTAAAAAAGTTTCCATTTAGGCCAATCTCAGTTTGTCTTGATACCTCTCCATGCACTAACAGTCTGGCTTTTCAGAATGCTTGCTTTCTCCTCCTGGATTTCAGGAGCATCTTTGAGTGTTTTTCAAATAATGGACACCAAAAATTTGAAGTCACTTGGATTGGTTTTAAAAGACTCTTGTTAAAGACTCTTTCTAAAGTCTGTCTCCTTCTGTAGGAAGAGTTAAGTCTTGTGGAAGTGATTTGTCTTTCTTTGTCTTGCTGAGATCTGGGATGAACGATACTAAAGGCATGAAGTCGCCCGCATTATGATATTAGTTACTAGATTGAGTAAACGGTCTTTGGAGCAGAAAGTGGTGTCATGGTTGGTATTGAAAGCACCAAGGGCCTAGGAAGGCAGTTTGATGCTATCAAATGTATGGTTCCACAAGAACTGCCAGAGGCAATTGTTGCAGCAAGCATCAAATATAAAACCTGTACTGTGCAATAGAAGAAGTTGCGCCCCTTGTAAGTCAGTATTAGAGTAGGGCAGCAGACAGAACGTGAATCATCACAGGGAAGTGAAATCAAGATAGACACCTTTACCGTCTTTTCTTCCACTTTGTTATAAAAGATCAATTTTTTCATTCTTACCTGTTTGTCTAAGCTGTGTTGTAGTAAATGCCAGCTGGAAATGTGTGACCAAAACACCAGATGTGGTTTAACTTGTAGCAGACCTTGCTGGGAAAGCTTCTACCTGTGTTTCTGCAAGCATTATCTTCTTTAAAAAAAAAAAAATTAAAATATAATTAAAAAAATAATTATCTCGTGCTCATGAGGTATTTGTACAATGATACCGTACTTGGGACAAGGAAGAAAGGATAAATGAAGAGAGAGCCCTTTGCATCTGGGTTTGCGCTAGGTTTCCTTCTCTTATTTGTTTAAGAGCTCACCTATTCAGCATAGTTTTTGCAGTAAAAAAAGAGAACTCCTTGAAACTCAGAAAATACCCAAAGTCTCATATTTATAAATTACTTTCTTATCAAGCGTGGTAGGCATTGCTGAATTGGTATTTGAGTCACATGATTATTGCTAAATAATCCACTGGACTTGGAAACAAGGGGATTTACCTTGCTGTACTTTGGGAGAAGCAAAGCAAATTGTAACCACAAAATCTTTTAGGCCACCGAAATCTATTTTGTAAAAGTAATTTATTATTATTTACCTGAACCACGTGACTTTATTATGATAGTATTTGAAAAAGTTTATTAGTATATGGAGATAATTTTGCAGACTTTGGATACTGTGACTGAATACATGAAGAAGATTAGGAGCTTGTCTGTTTTAATCAGATTTGTTAAATTCCAGGTGTTTATGAAGAGCTGAATATGTCAGTCAGTCCATATAATGTCTTTATAAAATTGTGAGATTCACAGGCAGGAAAATGACGTAATCTTCCCAGTCTCCAAGGCCCCTCTGAAGTCTGTTGCTTTCTGTAGGGAGAGTTAACTCTTGTGGAAATAATTTGCGATCATAAAGACATTAAAAAAAACCCCCGTAGTTTGCACTGCTGAATTCTCACAGTTTTTGTCCAGATGATATAGCTGTGCAATGGATTGGGCTAAAATAAAGGTGATGAGGGACTTTGTACCTAGGGCCTTTGCGTGCTTGACTGCTATTCATCCCTCTTTATGGCTCCTGCCTTGACAAGTGAAATGTAGCTGCCTTTGCTTTCCAGAGAGCATCCCAAGTGTTCCAGATGAGATGAAGCCAACTCATGAAAAAACATGTGGGCAGAGACAGCCAGGTTTTATGATGATCCCCACCCCACATAATCCCCTGTGGCTGACAGGCCAGTTGAAGATGTAGATCAGCACAGACTTTGGATGACAATTTTTCTCTTCTGTGCAGTTGGGTTACATTTTCTCTCAGCAACCTTAGGTAATACAGTATGATGAATTATGCTGGTAGTTTATTATCTTTATTGTTTCTCATTTTGCTAAGTCTGATCGCATTTTAAGCTCTCCTTTATGCATACCATGGTCTTCTGCTCTGTTCAGGGAAGTTATTCCAGGAACTCTTGTAGTACTTGAGTCTCCGAACCAGGCATGTTGTGTGCCTTTTGAAGAACATGAGCTCCTTTGTGTGCCAAGGAGGGCAGAGAAAGCCACCCTGAGGATGTCACAGCAGGGCTAAAACCTTCTTGGAGACTAGCAAGTACTGTTATTTCTTTGGGAATGATTCCTACCTGTCCCAGACAAGATGGTGCGGGATCCTTATCTAAAGCAACACTGAGATGAAAAATTTTGTTGCTATTCAGAACGGACCTTTCAGATCATTGCCATTTTATCTTTATTTCTCTCAGATTTCTGAGGTTCCAGAAAAGAAAGTGCACTTCACTGGAAATTCACTTAGTGCTATATTTAGCCTTCACATTCTTTCCTCTGCGTTAGAGCTATGTGTAAACAGCTGAAGGTAGAATATTCTATATTAAAGGATACATATTGTGGGTTTAACAAGGAGAATACTCTCCATTTCATGTCAGAGCTCAGTAATAATTGAGTTTGTTCACATGATCCACCTCTGGACATAAATCAGTAAGAGGAAACCACTGTGGGGGTCTAAAACAACTGGAAAATGTGAGTGAAGGATAAACAAGAGGGGTAGTGATGCACACGTGTGCTTGTTCTTCCCTTCAAGCATTGTAAGCTGATCCCTTCAGGACTGATTTTCAAAGTTACAGGTTACAATTTGGTACCCAGTAGCCCCTTACTAATTCCACCACTCACCTTTGAAATGCTCTTGTTAGAGCAGCTGAAGGTAACTTCCCAGCCCTTTAGAGCCTGTGTTTTTCAGAATTTCAGCTTATGCCCGGATTCTCTTTTCTAAAAAAGCTTTCAGTGAGGAGGAGCTTGGCAAAGGGTAAAATGCTCTTCATTGCAGTAAAAAAGGGAAGGTAAAAAGGCAAAGTCAGCTGAAGGTGGATGCATAATACCTGAATTGGCACTGATACTCTGAAATTAAATCACATCCCAAGAAGCCTGCTGGGCTGCAGCTAAAATTCTTCAGTGATGAAGGGTTTTGAAGGCACTTCAATTTGAAAATGGAAATTTTCATTTAAGGCTAATGTTCTGAGGCAAAGGTTTTTTGCAGATTTTATATTAAATGTTGTCTTAACAATAATTTGAATTGCATCCTAAGGCTCCATCAGTTACATGAATGAACACAGTAATTCTGTTACAACCTGTAATTTTGCAGTGCTTTTGTCAATCCATTGCAAAACAGCACGATGCTAAACAAAAAAAAAAAAAAAAAAAAAAAAAAATCACACCTCTTCTAGGAAGAAAATTTCCATACAAAAGACATGACTTTTTAAAAAGTGCTTTAATAGCAACGATCAGGACACTCTTGGGACTGGAAGACATAGATGAGGTTTTTTGATAAAGGAAGAGAATCAGAGCTTTACAGACACATGTGCGTGCAAGAGAGAGAAGGAAGGAGAGGACTTCTGACTTAGTTTCTTTTGGTTTTTGTCATTTTATGCACAATATGAGATATTTTTTCTATAAAGATCTTGCTACTGCACGCTTGATGTATGTCCATGAAAATGCAACCTTTTCTGACATGTTAAATCGTTGATTTCTGCATCACAACTTTCATGTTTTCATAACCTTGTGATCAGTCTCTGCCCCTGCATTATGCCATGTTACCCTTCTTCCTTGTTTATTTTCTCTCTTATTTTACTCAACTCTGAAAGGAGGAGCACACTCCCTGCAGCTGTGACTCTGCCAGCACTGGACAATGAAAAATTCCTCTTCTACCTCCCTAGTCCTTGGAGAAGAGACTGTAATGTTGTCTGAAAGGTACAACAGAGTGTAATCGCCTTGTTCTTTATTTAGTAATCTAACAATTAAAATTCTGAGTAGCTGACATCTTAAGTCCTCTCAAATGCTATGAAAATACATCTTTGTGCTCCCTGGAAAAAAATTAAGTTTAATTACTTGCCCCACTTAAAAGATTTTGAACTTGGCCTGTAAATCACTGTGGGCCAGTCTGTGAAATGTTTTGTTGTTTTTTTTTATATAATAATTGTAATATCTGCAGTTTAGCAGCTAAAACCCCAAACGTGTTGGTAGAAAGGCTTGATAAGTAGAAATGTTTGATGATGTCTGGGCAACGGGATGCGTCCAATGAGGTGGTGTTTGTGGTATTATTTACCTCCTTCACTGCATCTTCAACACTCTGGAGCATAAGCAGTTTGCAGGACTTAACACTTCAAACTTTTATAGTGTGTGGCATTCCTCTGGCTGACTACTGAGTAGCAGTTTGCCTTGGGCAAAACATGTTGTGTTCCCGATGAAAAAAAGTGAGAATTCATCAGTGCTTTTTTATCTCAAAAATCGTTCCAGATGAACACACAACAGGCTTAGCATACTTTTAAAGCAAATCATGCCCGACTGATTGTACAAGTTGTTAGTGACAGATAACAGCTCTCTGATGATGATGATGATCAGTTGGTTGGGAACTTTGCAATATAATGAGTGTATAAAAAGGGTAGCACTTCCCATTGTGTAAATTCCGAAGACTTGGAGGGGGAAAAAATACCCCTAAACCAGAAGTAAAAATAAGTCAAAATAGGCAGAGGGATATCTTAAATAATTTAAAGCTGGCAAAATTCTACACCAGTCCCTCAGTGTAAATAACTGTTAGCCTGTGTTACATGGTCATTTATACCATGTAATGCTCCTCCAAGCCACCATTGCCAGGTCAGGTGAACTCCACTCTTGTGACCAGCTGATGGAAGTTTCACATCTTGATGGATTGGTTGCTTACTAAAATATTTCATATTATGTTAAATTAAAGATTACTGGTAGGCAAAACACATAAATGCTCTGAAGAGCCAAACTTGTGTAGTTGTAGGCTGCCTGCAGCCTGCTATCCCTCAGCCTCAGCTGGGTTCTCCCAGTGCTGAATGCAGAGGGCAGTGCGTGAGGGCTGGAGTCAGGGATTCTTCTGCAAGTGGCATATTTCTACAAAGCTTTCTCACTTATACCGAATTAAATGTGATGTTTTGGTTTAGCCTTTCCCACAACAATGAGTAATGAATAATAAAAGCTGCTGAACTCCTTTCCCCCTACCCCCTGCCCGAGGAATGAGGAAGAAAAATGCTTTTAGATTTTTTCAGCATTAGGTGCTGTAGGTATCCATAAGTTTTTTTGTTGCTTGTTTATGTTAATTTTTTATTATCTGTTTTCATTATTTGATTTTGTTGTTGTGAAAGATCCTAAACTCACAGCACAAAATAGTTCATGCAAAGGATATGCAGATTGCTAAAAGGAAAGCATGAAATACAGACGTATTTTAGAAATGTACCCACTCTTCCTTATTCTGGTAAGATTGGAGCTGAAGGAGTCCCTTAGAACTCAGTTACCTGATAAGCTTCAGGTGTGCATACTTTGATCACCAGATCTAACTTGTTGAACCTGTGGCCACTCAGGTATTTTGAGCTTCTGTGGGGGCTGTTACAGGACTCTGGCCAGGCTCCTGGGACTTAGTGTGTCCATCTTTGCTCCAAGGTAGAGTTGGATAATTTATATTTTCTCATCAAATTGAGATATGCATACCTGTGCTAACAGATGAGCTTAAGCTATGAAAAGACCAGCTGCATTGTGGCAAAGAATACACTGTAATGCTTTTTTAAAAATGCAGAACTTGTTGTGACTTCTTTATTGTTTTTAATGTTTGCTATTTTCTTCAAATGCTCTGCATGAGCAGAAGAAATTGGAAAATGTGAACAGGCTGGAAAGGAAGGGATACAAAGTATTGAAAGGACATTTAAAACTAGGGAAAAATATTGCTTAATGTTTATAGAAAATGTGTGGGAAGTTGAGTATTTTTGTATATAATATGTTGATGTATTTTACAACAGTACATATAAACTATGGGAATGTCACTGAAATTATGCAGACATAGGCCAGATGAGTAGTGTGCCTATGCTTTTGTGCTTTTTTTCCTATCATGTATAGAAAAATGCAGGCTTGTATCTTTTGCTAATTTTTGTTGGAGCTTTGGAAAGAGAGAAAATGTAGGATTGAGTCCATTTAAGTAAAAAAGTCAGAATTACAGGAGAGAAAATGGCTACATAGATGCTGTAAGTATGTGTCGACACTGCATGTAGTAACTACTTTTATTACATAAAATAAATTTAACATAGCAGTCCCTCTTCACATGCACCTCTGAGGCCTTCTAGGATGCTGATAACTGATGGAAGACTGCCTGAGGAGTATTTTGGACAAATTCTATAAAGGTTTTGGAATTAGGGTTGTGGCTTGAGGGATTTGTGAGAGGGAGGGGAAGCAAAAGACTATTCAGTCAGAGAAAAGCAACTATTTAATAATATGTAAAAACAAAAGGTTGGCTTAGTCAGTGTATCCTGGACTTTAGAGAGAATGGCAAACATCTGTGTGTATGAATTTGCCTCCCCCCTGTACTCTCTCCTCCCAATAGTGGGCTGATAAATCATTTTGAAGTTGAGTGCCAGGTACATGACATAAGTTTTGGGAAGAATTAAACACCGCACTTTATAGCAAGGAAGACTGAAAATCTTTCATGAACGTCTGACAAGTGCCATCTTTAGTAGTGATGTCTAACCTAATAACACTTTATGTCTTCCCTGTTTCACATGAAAAAATAAATCCAGGCTTTGCTGTGGTACAGCAAGTGATTGCTGCTCGTGTTAAGTTCTGACAAACACCCGCTGCAGACATGAGACAGAGCAGTTCAAGTTTTGGAAGTTGAAATCGCCTTAGTGCTGGATGACTGCTTTGCAAATGAACAGCATGTTTTCTTCTTTTATACTTTGTCTCTTTTTTTTTTCTTTCTTTTTTAATTTCTTTTTCTTACTGTGGTCTCCTGCTCTAATATTAATACATTTTTGAAATGGAAACTCAATGAATTAGATCATTTTTCCTCAGTCTTTATCCCTTGGGATATTTAACCTATGTTGCCTGTTTTAATTAAATTACCACATTTTCCATATGATTAAATGCCTGAATAATGAAAACTTATGGGATTCAGATTTAATATATGTATGGATATGAGCAAAAAGGAGAAACATATGATTTTACTCAAGGTGAAATCTTTTAGTAGCAAGTGTTCCTCTCCATCTCTTTTCAGATCAAATGAAAGTTGTGGGGCAGTGCAATAGAAAACATGCTATGAGACAGTGGTGTTCAATAGGTGGGAGCAAATATTCTCTGAAGGAAGTAGGCTGATGGGAGAAAAACAAAAACTGGTGTCGTGTATTCCAAGGGCGTACCAGGCAAACATTTTCACAGTTATGGAATAGTATGCTTTGGGTTTTGGGGCAGGGGCCTTTTACCATGTAGCAAGGTATGTCTTGGAGGAATTTTGAAGGGCTTCCATATTTTTTCAGTTAGAGTTGCCTGGGGTTTAAATCAGGCCAGGATTTGGCTTAGCATGGATAGGTACTGGGTATCTAATCTAAAAACCACGCCAGTCATTTTTAAGCCCTGAGCAGTAAAATGCAGGCAAGAAGTCAGGAACTTCAAGCGAGGAAAAATGCATTTAGATGTCAGTTTTATATATGTATATATAAAATTTCAGTTGCAGGGGAAGATAGCACTGCAGTTTGTTTGCTTGGTAAGCATACTCTTATTTGACTATATTAGGACTGATAGGCAGAAAAGTGTTGTGTTGCTAAGATGCAAGTGGTGCAGACACCCATCCTTGCGTGAGGTGAACTCAGCAGCTTTTCAGAAATAGTTGGGTATCATGCAGGACCAGCTTCCCATCCTGGCCTTCAAGCTCCTGAATGTCTGGCTTTATTACATTTTAAAGGCTGATAAGAAACTGTAACATGCTGATGAGGAAACCAAACTTCAATAGAACTGCAGGATCTCAAACCATCCTTTTACCTTGCCTGTGTCTGCCCTAATTGCATCCAGGTCATTTCCTCCTCTGTCTCCAGAAGGCTACTGGATATTTTTCTTTAAAAATATTTTCCCTGAATGAATTTGGTACCAGTTATGTTCAACCCATTTCTAACACTGTAGTATCAGGTTCTTGGACTGGCCTGCTTTTTATCTTTCATACTGACCTACTAAATGAGAATTCTTTCCAGTTTTCAGTCATTAACAAGTTCTTGTTTTGAAATCAGCTATAACTGATGACAAATACAAATTCAATATCTCTAACCTTGAGACATTTAATTTCCAAATTTTGTTAAAAGCAAGATTATTTAGCAGTACATGGAAGTGACATCTCCATTTTAACCATTTCTTTAAGTACATTTATACTTCTGCAGTCCTCCCTGTTTTTCAGCTTTGAACTTGTCCTGTGAGGTGCTCTCATTAATTGGAGGATTGATTAAATTTCTACAGAAAGATCTGTCTTATACTGTCTGTTTCTAGTAGACCCATGTTATATGTGATGAAATTTTTCAACTTCTTGTCTATTTTGAATGTGCTCCGTTATAGCTTTTGTTTCCCCCTCTATTTAAATGGAGCCAGACTTGTGTGTTTATCGGTTTATTCCTTCTCTGTCCTTTTTAGCTATAATCACTCCACTGGTTCTTTATGGGTGTGATTTCACTGATCCTGGGTAATTTTACTGGCATGCTGCATTTCATGTAAGATTTCAACTTCTCCAGTCTTTGAAGGAGTTAAGAGTAGCAGGAAGTTTAGAGGATTGGGTAAAAAGGAAAGATGCTGCATTGTTTTTTGAGTCTGAGAGGAACTGTTCCTTCAAAACTGTGGCATTTCAAATCTTCCCTGGCAAGAAATGGAGAAAAAAAATTAGTGATGGTCACTCACATGGTCAGGCATGTACTGACTGAAACTGTTTAAATAATTTTCTCAAAAGCTCACCCCATATTTTTGTTCTTATTTCATTGTAATGGCTCTTTGAGATGCATAAGGTCTGTTGTAGTTATTTTTCAGCAGAGGTTGAATGTCTTCTTTTTGAGTGTCAGTGATGACAAACAGTGGGTAGTGTACCTTTTGTTCTGGAAACAGGTAGCTAATTTTCTCCTTCTAGGTTAATATTCAATGTTTCATCCACATTCTGTGAATGTTGTATAGTGTTCTATTTGTTCTAAATTGACTTTCTCTCCCGTGAGGGGGGAGAATTGCTGCTGTTGTAATATTTTATTAGGATTAATCTCTATGCAGGACATCACTTTTTGACATGGTGGGGTGGGCTAGGAGAGGCCATTTTTCGTTCTCTGCTCTCCACTTGCTGTTAACAGGTTTGTTGGATTAGTCACTCTTCTTTTCTTGTTCTTGCTCTCTTTCCATACAACTCACATTTTCCTTCCCACAATCTGTCATCCTACTTTCCTACCAAACAGAAAAGATCCATTTGTTATAAATTTAAAAATAAATGTTAAACAACCAGCAGTAAAGAAAATTAACAGACAGCCAAATAGTTTTCACTGATGATCTTTCCTGATCTTTGTCCCACTGCATAAATAAGGGAATAACTAAATTGCCACCACATTCAGAGATGAGCAAAATGCATATGGGAATGTTTATTAGCTTTCCACTTCAGAGATTTATTTCCCTACTTGTTTAAATATTTTGAGAAATGCACTGCAGCATTTAAACATGAAAAGTATACATTTTATATAGCTTTCCAGTTTCTGCTCTTCTATAGATGAAATCAAAAGTGTGCTGGCCTCAAAGCATCAGCATTTCCAGCCTGACCTCTGGATGCCTACTGAGCAGTAGTGAAAGAATTTTGAGGAGAAAAAAGCATGTTTCATACTTGGATTTAATCAAGAGAGGTTGCTGTCCTCCAGGTTTCTGCATCTCCACAAACCAATACAGTACTGATCTCAAGGCCAAATTTTAGATATTCCTTTAATAGGTAATCACAGAGTCAAAAGTTATAGTTGATTATTTTGAGTAGAGGACAGCATGAAAAGCTGATCATGGAAGATAACTTGGGTCTAAGTCATTCCTGAGTGACTCAGTTTGATTTGTATGTAAGGATTTGCTGAAGCAGGTGAGTGGTTAATGTAATTGAAAGAGACTGCTTAAAGTCTTCTCAACTGATTCAGGAAATTAGGGACACAAACTTTAAGAGAAGAGCACAATATTAGCATTAGTGACTAAAAATTTCAATGAAGGTATGGGAAATAGTAATTCAAGACCCTACAAGAAGTTGTCAAAGGGATTAATGAGCTTAGAAAAGTGAAATCTCGGGTCCTGGGTCGATTTACTAATGGTATGGTATAAAACTATTGGCTGGTGTATTAAAGACCCAGAAAATTTTTCAAATTCTGTGACTTTCTGCAAGGGAAGGAATTACCAGAAACTAGCCCATTTCATATACGGAGAAGGAAAATGGAATCAGTTGTAAACTACTGTTTAGCCATGTAAGTACAGCATCATCAAGAAGGTCAATAGAATAAGTATGAAGAGCCCATGGAACAGAGATTGGCTGGAGTACAATTAAAAATGAATACATGGAAATATTGCTTCACTCTCTGTTAAGGAACTTGCTGTAGCTTAATGAGAAGGCAACCGGCAAAGAATTTCGTAGAAGGTTGCTGTCATGGTGGAGATGGAGGCAAAATGCTGAGCTCAGAGAGGTGAGAGCTGGGCATCTTTCACCCAGGATGATGAGGAAATATCAGAGAAATGAAGTGTCAGGTCCAGATTGACAGAATTTTTCATAAATCTTACAAATTCATGTAACTCAACAGTTACAGCTTCAGTGTCTGCCCTATAGAAAATCAAAACGAATACTCAGCTATTACTCTGCTCTCAACAGTAAGCTCTGCTATACTTTTCCACCTCCCTTCAAATGTTGATTTTGAGCAGAAATGAAGCCCTTCTGCTTCTTCTGGATAGCTTTTAATCTGTTTTTCATGAGGAACACAAGATCTAGAATACTGCATATAAAATAGGTTATTTGGAATGACAGATAATAAACCAGAAAATGTTGGGCTTTGGGAAAGGAAGTACAAGATTAGAGGGAAATTGGTTGTTAAAGCTTTTCCTGCAGTCAGCTTTGGACAATTAAAAAAAAAAAAAAAAAGCTTGGAGGGACTTAAAACATGAAGGAAGAACAAAACAGGGGAAATGGAAAGTCGGGTTTTCTTTGACTAGAGCTTGACTTGTTTGCTGTGGCAAGCAATGGCTGAAAGCAATAATGAGTTCTTGGTATTGAAGCTTAAAATATTTTTTCCTATAAGAAAAGAAATTATTTTGTCCATAAAAAATTCAAACAAGAAATGAAAAGATTATAATCATCACAGAGAGATTTTTCTGTACAAACCCTTAGGTTTAGGCTAGGCTTTGTGTGCTTAGTTTGAGTCGCGTGAGATTGTCTAGACTGAACTCTGCGACCCAAGTCATAGGACAAGTTGAGGTCTTCAATGCTTGGGGATTATTTAATGTATCTGTAGTCTGATGTTATTGGCATGTCTGCCCTTTCTTGTGATTCATTTCTGTCTTTTGCTGTGTTTGTTTACGTCGCTGACTCCTTTGGGTTTGAATTTTTTTGTTGTTGTTCACCAGGATATTTTTCAGTGTATTGGGTGGAGAAGGTTGCTGGGGATTACCTCCCAAGATATGAATGGACTGCCAAAAAATGTAGGTACTTCAGGGACATAGTCACGGTTAGAATGTCCCTTTTCCCAAACAGACAGTTCAGTCCTGACCTTGCAGTGTAAACAGCCAGAAGAACTGTAATCTGTTATTTTGGAAAAAGCTCTGTGCTACAAACATTTATCCTCAATAATAAACTCTCCCAGAGATGAAATAGTAGCATAAACACATAAGGTATATTGACATCAGGCTTCTGAAATTCCCACCAACAAAATACTTTAATACAAGTAAATGTCTAATATTCTTAACATAATAGTTTTCTCTTTTTTTTTTTTTTTTTTTTTTTTTTTTTTGTTTTGTTTTGTTTTGTTTTTTTTCTGCAATGGGGGACGCTTGCTATATTTTATCTATGAAGCTGTACTGATGCAAGGTGAGAATAACTCTGCTGATCTCAGTGGGGTGTTTGATAGAAGAAAGATGGCTAAATGGTTGTTCACAGATAGAAAATGTTAGAAATACCTGTTAGGTCTGAATATTTCAAACAACATACGTTGCCTTCTCTGGTTCAAAAGCCTGGGAATTGCTACAGAACTAGAATAATGGTTTCAAAGAAAGCTTTTGAGGCAGAGAAAATAAACCAATCAAAGGAGAACAACCTTTATACAAACAGTCTAAACAGATCAAAATCAACCTGAAAAACATCTCCTGAGCTGTCTGCTAAATTCCCTGTACTTCACCAGTGGGATCTCTAGAACTGCAATAATGGGAAGAGGAACATAGGCATGAGTTACTTTGCCTCGGGCAGACCTACTTAATTTAACCCTGTCTTCCTCTGCTCCCAGTTTCAGACATTCTGCCCCATGGGTGCCCTGACATCTTGCATTCTATACCCACATGACAAAACATAACTGCAGATTTTTAAAATATGAAAAATGTGGGTGGTGGAGAAAAACAGAATGGTATTTCAGAACACAGGTATTCTTCCGGATGTTTAAAGCGTGTTGCTCATAAACATTTGTTCCAAAAGGAGTAATTTATCTTCATCAGCTTTTCCATAGGAAAAGATGGAGAGCAGGACTAAAAATTGCTGTGTCTGGGTATTTGCTTGAGGTATTTTGAGCAAAGAGAAAAATAGTAAAACTTCCTGTAGCCCTGTTTGGAGTGTGACCCTTTTTTATTTTGATCTAGGCTTTTTTCATCTGTCTCCATTGACTTTGGTCTGAGTTGTATCTTTGCATGCCTTCAGTCTTTGCTGTGAACTGACCTCATCTGGCAGTTATTTAATTTTGCTTGTTTTTTACTTCCTTTAGTGTGTGTGTGTTTCATATTCCTTTGTTTGTGAGAGTGGTGATAGTACTTATGTTGCCTTTCCTAGGTAGCTTTGTAAAGCAAATCCAGGCACGGTAAATTGAAGAAGCTCTCTTTTGTAAAGTGAATTTCAATTGGTGGTCTTTGCCATCTGCTTTTTCTTAAAAAGACTCTTTCCCCCCAGTGCTCAGAATCAACAATTGCACTAAACCAAATTACTCTGCAAAAATGTGCAGAATTTTGCTTGTGTAACCATTAAATGAGTAGCCTCTTTTGCATTTGCTTGACTTCAGAAGCATATAGAATCACAGAATCATAGAATATGCTCAGTGGGAAGGGACCCATCATCATCACTGAGGCCAATTCCTGGTCCTGCAGAGGACATCCCAAGCGTCACACCATGTCCCTGAGAGCATTGTCCAAATGTTCCTTGAACTCTGTCAGGCTTGGTGCTGTGACCACTTCCCTGGGGAGCCTGTGCCAGTGCCCAACCACCCTGTGTATATATGTGTCAGCATTTAGAGATTCAGGGACAAAATATTTAAACACTAGATGTGATGGCTCAGAATCTTGGGGTGGAAAAAGTTAGAGTAGTGCTGTGGCGGCCAGAGCAAATAAAACCACTTAGAATTATGATTCTCAAGTATGTTTGCAATTTTGTGCTTAGGAGTAAATTTTTTAGGTGTCGTCAATTAGCTCAATTGAGCAGCCTGGATATATCAATTCAGTAAAGAGTAAGAGTTGGAGATAAATGCAGTGTTTAGCTGTTAACTCCCAGCAGAAGTCTTCTGAAATAGTTTCTTGGTATGTTAGAGCTGCTGACAGTTCACTCACTTGTATTTGGTCACACTGGTGTATTTTTACCATACATTTGCAGTATGTTTTAGCTGAAAGGGCAGAATTTCGAATGTAGGAAATTGATGGTTCAGAGACCTTTCTGTCACTGGTGTCTCTGAGAAGAAAGCATCTCACTCAAGTGTTAAAATGTGGTTTAATACACATCTTGCTCTGCAAGTCACTGTCTTCTAATGTGACTGATGGTTTTGTGTATTTCCTGGATTTATATTGCTCTCCAAGCAAGGGAAGGGGGGTGTTGTCTCATCAGGGGGAAACCAGGCTTATGGTTTAACTTCCACTTTTGCTCTATACTTTGTTGGTGTAAATTTATTAAAGGAGCAGCACATATTGAAATCTTGGGTAGTTTTGGAATCTAATTCCCTCTTAAAACTCTTACCCTCTGTGTCTTTGGTGCCCTTGCTTTTTCACCTGTAATGGAGACATCACAAGGATGCTTACAGTATAACTGACTCCAGTTTGAATGAAGCCCTGAGACACTGAAATGGCAGTGGTGCTGCTTGCCTCTGAGAAATGCTGCCAGAAAGCCCAGCTTTCACTAGGCTGCATGTGGAAAACAGCCAAGGAAGAAAATGTTGCTAAGTGAATATAACGCTATATATATATATATACACACACACACTAGATTTTGGCATGAAATTGGACAAGGAGAAAGAAGCTGAAGCCAAGGGGCAATATCAAAGGAGGAAAGACATTATACTGTGACTAAGAGAGACAGTGGTTCAAACCCCCAGGACCCGCTGCCCACCTCCCCCCTACCACAGCTTAGCAGAGAGGGGATTTCAAGTAGCCAGAAAGATGAAAAGCAAAATACCAGCTTTGTGCAACAGGAAGATAGACCTGGGCAATTATTTTCTGGCTGCACAGCTCTTTAAGCTACAAAGCAATGTTGGGATTGGGCTGCTCTTTGACGCGAGGCTGAAAGCTGTTCAGCTGCTGATAGTCTGAGGGTAGGGCTGAGGGGTACAATATCCCAGCAGAGGTGGATTATGTCAGTCCCTGCCGAGTTAGCAGCTAAGCCTTCTCTAGAGGGCTTGGGCACAGCTTTCTGAATTCTGCAACAAGACAGGTCTCCTTTTCTTTCTCAGTCAAGACCCTTAAAATAGGCGTAGCGAAGTTTTATGTTCAGTCAGGGGCAAGGAACTAGCACGCCAAAACCACTCTGAGCAAAGGATGATAGAAAAGGATTGTTGCTATTTCTTACCTCTCTAAGCCTTGGGAAAGACAGGATGTTGTTAAACATCAGAGGGAACCAGAACAGACAAAGCTCCCTAATGATAGCTATTAATATGCTGCACCGAAGTACCCTGTTCTATGTGAATTGCTTTGCCATTGACATGGGATCTGGGAATAACGCTGGGATATCATCCTGAAAAGCACCATTGGAAAGCTCCACGACAGCAAAAGTTGTCTGTAGGAAAGAAGATGGGGGGGGAATTGTCAAAGAAATACAAAAGATCAGTCAGTGAGAAAATATATAGCTCCTATGCAGTGTTCTCCTCTTAATTCATGATTTTTTGGTGCTGGAGAGTGGATCTGTGGTAGTTCAAGGCTGCTTTTCAGTAATATTAATGGGGGTTATATAATTTAAAATTCATTCCTGAATTCTGTAGATTTAATGGTTTCTAGGAACTGGGGCTGTAAGCCTGTTCCCGTGCTCACATGGAGAATGCCAAATTTAAATTTCAGTAGTTAAATGTGTGGTATCTGAGTGAGAGAATTCCTGAAAATATGCACAGTTGTTGCATCTGTGGACAGTCACTGATTTTTAAAATTTTTTTTTATGGTCTTCTTACAGCAGCTTTCATTAGCTATAGGCAGAACAATTTACTGTCAATGGAGGTGGATTTAATTATGCATATACTTGTTTTATGTAGGTCTGGGCTCTTTTCTATTGGAAACTTGAGAGAATACTGTTATTGAAAGATAACTTTAGGCTTCATTGACAGAATTTCTGTGGTGCTGTCCCACATCACCTATCAGACAGAGGCACAATAACATTTTTGGTGAATGCTGCATGCATGTGTCCTTTTCTTTAACTGAGCTATATCTGGCTCCAGATATAGTGCCCTTTGCTTGTGCACTGAAACCTTTCCCCTGGAAGAATCCCAGGGCTAGTTTATCTATGATTTTTGGGGTGCCAGACTTTTTCCTCTTGTAGGAGATTATGGCACTTGAAATGGGGACCTGTCTGTCTCCTACTTATAAAACAAAGGAGTAGGGAATGGGTCTCTGCTTGGAGATGGCTTTGCCATGATTCCCATCCCATGTCTTTAGCTTTCCATCTTCTCTTTTCTGAGTGAGGCATCTGAGATTAAGAAGTCATTTCTGGTTTTTTCCACATTAGCTTTGCATCAAGATACCATCCTTGTTTTTTATTTAAATTCTCAAGGTGTCGAAGCACGAGTATTCTTCTCGATGTTTTACTTTGAAAGTCTATATAAACATGTCTACAGAATTGCATCTTAACTTGCTGACATTAATGAAGTTTTAGGATACATTTTAAGGGGGGGGAAAAAAGCCCCTTTCCTCTTATGATTTGTCAAAATTTGCTTTTGTTTTGCCCAAAGTTGCTTAATTTTAATGATCTCTGCTTTTAAAGGAAAATATGCAGCCGCAGTTTGCTTTTGTTGTTGGAAGATGGAACCACAGAACACGGACCTCTGTAAATAGGACAAAATTCTTCCAGAACCACAGAGAACCTCCAATCAGATCAGACAAACTTTTCCTTTCACCCTTCCATCAGTTTGGCTTGTCACTTATGCCTTATCCCTGTTATTGTGTGCATCTCATGTCTGAACTAAAGAAAAAATCCCATTTGGTTCCAGCGTTCTGTGACCCTAATTACAGACTGGTTCTCTTGACTGACAACTGGCAGAGTCAATTGATTACATTCGTACCTACCACAGTTCCATCAAGTCTGAGGCAATAACCAAGAATAAAAATAGGATAATTGTTACCATTGGGAATGAGAGGGGAAAAGCAAAAGAGCATTTGGCTGACTTTTCATGATTACCATGGTATTTTCCAAGTGAAACTTCTTTGAAAACGATGTATAGAAGAAATATAGCAGGATGAACACAGGATATTGGCATGAACCTGTTCTAGGTGTTTCACAGAAGAGAACTAGATTGCCTGCCAATTCACCTGGTTTTCTGGTACATCATTTTCTCTGCTATTTGGCCCTGCACCATTGCTCCTCCATCCCACACTTTGCACATTCCTGCCCTGCAGCTGGAAGGAAGGCTGTACTACTTCCTTCTCCCATAAAAGCATTCCCCCCAGAACTTTAGAAAATGATGGCTTTTTCTCTCATCTCAAATTCGAACAATGTGAAATCCAGACTGTTTAATCTTAATTTTTACCTATATGCAAGAGCAATGTATAATGCACATGGAGAAAAACAGATATATGATATCTGGCACTCTCTGAGTTGCTTTTTCATGTATTTTCCATAATGGCACTGTAACAAATAACCTAGGAGACTTTAAAAGGTTCTTTTTTTTTTTTTTCCTTACAAGGAGTTTGTAGGTGTAGTTGTGGAAAGTACTGGGGCAGCATTTTTAATAATGTTCTCATCCAGCCCCAGAAAAGATGTCAGAGGTAGGTGCTGTCACACAAGCTCCCATGTATGCTCCTAATAACAATATTAGGTCTGAAGGGATTACCTGGTGGCTCCTGGATCCCTCCACCACGCAATCCAGTTCCCTGCTGGAAGGTTACTGGAAGGCTGTCTGCCTGTGTATTCCTGTAGCTGTGCAGCATCTAGGTTCCTGATCCTGATGACTCTCACCTCTTCCCTTTTACTTGTGGTTTAAATACTTTCCAGGCATCTTGGCTGAAGCACTAAATGTGATGAAAAGAAAAATGTGAGCCTTCATATATAAGCCACCTCTGCTTCTCTCAAGCTTGGTAAGGGGCTGCCTTCCAGCAGGCTGAGGGGACATAACTATTAAGTCCTTCTATGTGTGGAACAGAATTTTAAACATGACATGGGATCTTTGGAGGAAAAGGAGAGTCTCCTCCTGTGGTAGGAGCTTGTGTATGGAGGGGGGTGTGAGAGCCATCAAGCCACTGTGGCTGAGACACCCCTGAGCCATGCTACACATCATGGACAGGGCTGGCGCCCTTCATTCATCTATCACTGCAGAAAATGTCCTAAGGGTGAGGAACTTAAATGCCACCTCCCATGCTCATAAGCTATGGAGAAAAAAGGAAAAGGGGCTGGAAATCTTCCTGTCTCAGCAGCACCTGTGTGTGGGCTGTGTGGTGTTTCTGCACACCCTACAACTCAACACTGCCTGAGCCCTGCAGGTGCGGGGTTGGGAAGGACAGAGAGGGGGGGATGCTAGACATTCCCAAAGTGGCTTTTGGATCCACCAGGAACAGCACATCAAATGTCTGGGCTGTTGGGTCTATCAGATATAGCCTCTGAGTACTGCCTGGATGATGAACTGGAACAATGAGATAACAGAGAATGAAATGGACCGTGGAAAATATAACTAGAAAGTACTGGCTTGGTCACCTAATTCATCAGCCTTTCAAAGCAGGATTGTTCTCAAATGTATTTTCTGGTGCGTTGTCCAGTTTTGTTTTAAAGAAGCCCATTAAAAAGTTTAAACTCAATATTGTACTTTAGCTTGGAGTGAATGTATGCTGCATGATCTCTGTGACACTGCTGCATAATTTAGAATTCTTGCCATGCTATTAATAAATCTAGACAAAGACCAGATGCAAGCAAGCTGTAGCTGAACTCAAGAATCTGCAAAAGCTGGGCTAACCTCTTTAACAGCAGAACATATGGCTGTTACATTAACAGCCACCTTTTTTTTTTGCTAAAGTGAAGCATTTTATTGAAAGCATGAGGGGAAAAAAGCTAAGAACAGAAATAAAGCATGACCTTTGATATGAAGTCATCTTCTTTGACAGTTTCACCATTTAGTATAGATTGATGGGTCTATACATCCAACCTCCTGTTACAATTTTATAGCCTACACTTCTGTTTTACTTGGTGTCTCCTTTTCCATTCTTTTCTATGTTTAAGTAATAGAAAAATTTTAGGGAAAGCGTATATAAACCTTACATGGTTATATATTTGAAGTGTAACAAGCACAAGGTCTTTACAAATGGCAACCATCTGATTAAACCAAAAATGTTGTGTCACAGGGTAATTATTTGTACTTTTTGAAAAAGCTGTTTGAGAAACTTCTAGTGATGGTCTATAAACTTCCTTGTTTCACATTGGAAAAGTGATCCAACTGTTTCTTGGTGGAAACTGGTAATGCATTATAACCTATAGCAAGGCAAGCTGTGGAAATTTCTTTATGGCAGTACAGAAGGACACAATTAATGAGTATTTCATTTGCATGAATGAACAAACATAATGCAAGCACATGTGAAATGTGCTTCTTTTCTGAGAGGCTCCTGAGAACAGCCAATTACCAGTCCTCTCTGATGCTTCTTGACTAATTGTCCTTCTCCTCCACAAGAGTGCTTGTGACAAATCTCTGGAGGGAAGACACAGAAGAATATTTTTCTAATTTTTTTTCAGAATATTCTGATATAACTCTTTGTTTTCAGTACACATATAGGTTTGTATTCTATAGGTAGCCCCATTTCTTTTGGGCTCAGCTCATGAACTTCAGGTCATCCTTTTTTTTTAATGCAAAAGGAAGAGATTGGCATAGATTTACAACAAACAACAAAACCATAATTGTGGGTGTTGGCTTCCTTTGGAGAAAACTTGGGACAGTATAAGTTTTCCAGTCAATCAGCATAGTTATTTTGTGTTTGATGCAAAATTGCATCAAATTGACATGTCTTATTAATTTTGACTAAATTATATTTACTTAGATTTCTTTCAAAAGTTGTTGCTTGAAAGCTTATTGAAATCCTTGTTAGCAATATTGTGGAATGTTTATATTGCTCTTACTCAGAGTTTGAAAAACGCAACAACCTATTTTCTGGTTAGTTTAATAAATAGTAATTCCTGGGTTATAATTTGTGCTCAAACATAGTCCCAGGCAGTGCTTTTATCATCTGACGCCCAAATCTGTGGTTTTTTGATGTGAAAAGAATACACTAATAATGGAATTGAGACCTTAACATAACATTGAAATACTTTCATTGCAACTAAATTCTTGAAGTAAAATAGTTAAGGTATTTTCATTTCAAAAATCAAATTTCCTTTCATCCAAAGGAAAATGGAATAAAATTTTCTTTCATCTTGTTTTCCATTCTATATTATTTTAATATTTTTATTTTTGCATGCAGAGCACATACTATTAATAAGTCATGATTGATCTCCAGTGTATATAAAATTGAAGGTAATGAGGGGAATTTACTTTGCTAGCTGGGATTGTGTGTGTAGATAGTATGGGAGAAATTTTGTTTTTAAAGGGAAATTTTGTCGTTTTTACATTGAACATGAGAGAAACCAAGCTACTAAGTAAATTGGTTTGTTCAAGAATGGTTAGGCTCTCTAGAAAGGAGAGTTCCAGTGTAAGTATGCCTTTTTCCTCTTCCTGTTCATTCCCTGTCAGTCAGGGGACTGTCATGAGGAAAGCAACTTTGTTTCTGCTGTCCAGTGAATCTCATCTTTTTCATTATGCTACTTGATTGCTAAAATCCAGGTGCTCTTTATTTATGTCCATTCATAGATTTTTATGTCATTCTGGTTTTGTTTCTTAAGGTCCCACTCAGACAAAGTCTTATGCACCTGCTGCAGCTATGTCTGAGTGCCTTTCAAACTAAGTTCCTAAATGAAAGCATCTGTGGAGCAAGGAACTTCTCTCAGCTTCCTGCAAAACGTGCTTGATAAGTCATTTGTCATGCGGCCTGTTCTAAAGAGTTTGTGTTGGAATAATCAAATTGCTTTTTAGAACCTCAGAGCCGTTTCTTCAATTAATCTTGTCAATGGTATTTGAAAGAAACTTAATATATTAATTTGGTTTTTCTTTTCATTGCTTAATGAGTTGACATATTGCCTTAAGCAGAATGAACGCAGTAAAAAACTACAGTGACATTATTTCAGAAGTAGTAGGAGAAAGCTTATCAAGCTCAGTTACTGTACTGATTATGAAAATCCAGGGTTGGATCACCCTTTGGTATCCAGTGTACAAGAAGAGATAACAGCTCAGCTACAGCTATATGACATGAATTAAAAGGCTCTCTTTGCTCAGCAACGTGGTTTTACTCTAGTCTACCACAACCCACTCAACAAATAACTTCACACAGAGGAAGCCAAGTCAAGAGAAGGGCAGTGTCAGCATCTGTATGTTATCACCTGGCTTGCTAATTGTAGGTAAGTACCTACAATGTAGTGTGGTACCTTTGCCCAGTGTGTCACCTGAGAGGTAATTTACAGGCTCACATATCTGACGCCTTGGAAAATGATTTTTCCCATCTCAACTGGATTAAAGGAGAGGGAAGGGGGTAGCATACAGCACCAAAACACCTGGGAGTCCAACATCTGATCAAAGCTCTGCTGTGAGCACCTAAAGTTAATTTCTCTTGGCTGCAAGTGCAGAAAGTTAAGCACGTTTAATGGTATTTTTCAAGCCTTTTCCATTCCCTCCTGCTGTCATCTTTAAATCTGGTAATTCATTCATAACTGTTGAGGCAACATTATTCATTGGAGCAGTTTTTTTGGAGAAGGCTTTTTTTGGTGGTATTTCCTTCTTGTTGACATTTCCTAGCACTGAGTGTGGTGTTCATGGTGCTGGAGCCTGTGGACAGCTCATGCCTGGGTTGGGGACCACACCAGCAGCACCTGGCTCTTGGAAGTTCCTGGCTTCCTGGGTGTCTTGTAATTCATGGGAGTCCAAAAAACCGAGCATATCTGAGCTCTGTGGAAAGGAAAATACCATGTTCTGTGCTGTAGTGGCTTGTGCAAAGTATGAATGAGGGAAATGATTTACCACCTGAATGCTTGGGCCAGGAGCTGAACTTTGATGATTCTCATGATCCTTTCAACTCAGAATAGCCTGTGATGCTGTAATTTTATGGCATTGAAGCAACACAGGAGTAATGTAACTGGATAGATGCTTTCTAAGACTTAAACACAGGACTGCTAGTGCATGTCAATTACCAAAGTGTAAGTACAGGGATTTAAAATAAATTGGCTGGAACTTGCCAAGTTTCAATAATAATCGCACAGTTTAGTATTAAGTTAATTGGAATTTGGAATATAAAATCTGATAGTTGGTGGCTTCCAAACTGGAACTCTTCCATAATTTAGCTAGACTTAAATTTGCTGTCCTGTTTTCTGTTTTAGTGTATGAACACTTTCTAAGAACCTTTTTTTGAGGCCATAGTGTCTACTCTTTTTCATGCTGAAGTCCTCTAAACATCTTTGAGTCTCTTCACTTGCTTTATTCCCACTTAGGTCTAAACTCCCAATTTTCTGGTTTACACCTAAAGTAGGGGAAGAGCAGTTACTCTGTGGGAGTGGGTGCAGCAGAGAGATTTACGATTGTTGCCGGTATTTACCTACCCCTTAGGAAACCCTGTCAATTACTGGAACTCATCTATTGTAAGGAGAATTCCCCTCTGTCTCTCAATATTCTACTCGCAAACATCCTCTTCTGTTGAACCCTGCATTTTGTAACAGGGGATTTAATCTCCCGTTCTTCAGCACCTTGTCCATCACTTTGCTGCTCTTCCAGGTCTGCAAACCATGCCTCATGCTCCAAGGACACAACTCTTGGTACCTGGCCAAGTGTTTAGATTAAGCTGGACTGCTGAAGTGATGACATGAGATTTCCAGAGTAGCCAGGATATTTATCCAGGGAGTCTGTGGTCTGTCCCAAGGCAGTTCTCCTTGGTTTGGAGTGGCTACCTGACATCTCACAATGGATCACAATGCTTCAAGTAGGAGTTTGGGAAAGGGATCTTGGACCTCTTGAGAAGTGAGGGAGCAACTGAGCAACAGGCCTGCAGCAGCAACAGCATCTTTGGCAGAATACTTGAATAGAGTGGGTGGCTGGTAGGAGTGGCACAGAGGTTTTATGTCTGTCTTTCATCTAGATATTACACTTTTATGGATTGCTGGTTAGCACATTTTGAAAGCAGAACAGCTCTTATTTTTATGACCTGGTAGGACATAAGGACAGCAGGCGTATATTAATGTTGAATTATAGATTCTGTTTTCTTTTTTTTTATTAGAAAAATACATTTTTATTAAATTTCCTGTAAAATTCCCTAATTAAAAAAAAAGGATTTTATGAGATCCTACAAGTGCCTCAGATAACTTGCTCAGCCAGATTTTTTCTGAATGTGCCTCATGCTAAAGTATTCTTACTTGAGCATACTCAAGTATTCTAATTTGCACAGTTTATGCACATCATTGCCTTAGAATGTAGATTAATAAATGTAAGGATCTTTCTCATCTTGGCTGTCTGCGTGGCAGATGAGATTTTTGTGTTTTCACCTGCTTTCCTCAGTGTACTCAACCTTCACTACGATTGCTGTTCAATACATGCTTTAATTTGCTGTAAACAATAATTAAAAATACCCAATTCCCCTGTTTTATTTTTGCTATATGAATAGTAATGCCAAGAGAAGGTAATTTCTTCTGTCTGCTTCCTCGGCCTCTTTGTCATGGTTTATCATGTTTTTAACCAGGCACAGTATCAGTAATGAGCTTTTAGGGCAGCAGAGTAAGGACATTTGGAATGGAATGGGTGACCTGTAATCTTATGGAGTGGAGAAGGATGATTCTAGGTGAGACAGCAGACATTTCTCACTGAAGGTGTAAGGCTAGCTGCTTTCAGCACTATATTGGCTATTCCACAGAGAAATTTATTCATGCATGGAAGTTGTGCTGGTTTTGGACAGAGGTGAGGATTTCAGGACTCTGGTTTTATAGTATCTCAAAATCTGTAAAAATCTTTTCATTCACTAGTCTGTCATGCAGTAATTCACTAATTTCTGCATGGCAACCCTCCCAAAGTTAAAAAGACCATCTTGTCTTTCATAAATGAGAGCTTTCCTGACAGTGATAATTTTTTTTTTTTTTTAAGTGGGGAAAAATAGACAATTCTAATATAAAATGTTTTAGAGATTGAACTTCTGAGGTTGTAGTGAACGACTGGAGGCCATTGTTTGTCTAAGGATACTTTCCAGACACTTTTAGAATGAAATGTGATACTGGAAGTTTGAAAGTAGTTTTATTTGTGCTCCTGCTTGCTGCCCTTGCTGTGGGTCTCCAATGAATTTTGTTAGTGAAGGTAAACATTCTGTCAGTCTTGGATCCCGGGCAGCACTGCTGAGCTGGTGTAGGATTTGGGCTTCCTGAACAATCTGGATCCATAGGCAGTTGCCTGTGCTTAAAGACAGCGCTGCTGTCCAGAACCTTGCTTGATTTTCATACATGGTTGTGTAAGCCATGTATGCTTTAAAGCAGTTGCAAATGGAGTCAATTAACTTTGCTGAGATTTGGTCAGAGTGCTGAGAGGTCACCTCTGTGACCTGCTACGAGGCGTTCTTCATCTGAGCTGCTGGCAAAGAGTCTGTGCTTACTCACACCATGAGGATTTCATTGATTTCAGTCCTCATCTGTGTGGAACAACCTTGAGATGGAAATCAAAATTTGAACTATCGCGGAAGGTGATCACAAGTATGTTGAACTTTCCAGGACATTGCAGCCATCTGTTTTCTTGCTAACATAATTCAAAGTGCTGGTTATGCTGTGTGAAGTAGAACAAAGATAATTTGTAATGAATGTTCAACCAATTCACTGTATTTTGTGGCTTTTGTACAAAAGCCAAAGTCTCTTGCATACCTTCGTATTTTGCAAATATCTGTGAAATTTCTTCAGCAAACAAGTTCTCAATTGTGTCTGTGGACTCTTCTGCAAGTAGGGAATTTTTGCATTCATTCTGTGCTTCTGTTAACCCAATTTTAAGCTGTATTTTGTTATATTTTTTTTAAATATAGCATGCCATGACATTGACAGACTGGTAAGGGCCAATCCTCTGTTTGACACCATATCAGCTCAGGGCAGAGCTAACCGAGAAAGTGGTTAAAATGCCAATGATTTTTCTACCTGAAGACTGCCAGCATTGTAGTAGCCCTGGAATTGAGCTACAGCAGTAGGGAGCATTGGAAAATTGTTCTTTGTTCACTGCAGTTTTTATTTCTTGACTGGATAAGCTGCGCTGCTAAGTGGAGCAGTGTCATTGCAATTACACATGCAATTTGATAGTCAAAGCTACAGGTAATTAAATGTTGTTTTAGTGAATTTAGAATAGCAGCACAGTAATAAGTCTCTTTGTGGAGAATAAATATGAAGAAATGGCCATTCTAATGAAAGTCTGTTTTGCACTCAACTATTTTCAATGTATGCTTTGCCCAGTGTTCACTCACATTATCTGTTTGATTCTTTTATGGTATAGATTTCATCATGGGAGTTACAGCCCCACTGTAAATTCATTTGAATGACCTTTGGATGGCCACCAGAAGTTGTTGTGGATCTTAGTGCTTGTGTTGGAGTGAAGGTGTAGTGGTACAACCTTTGGGAGATCCTTTATTAATGAGAAACATAGAATTATGAAATCTGCATTCACTTAAGCCAGCAACTATGTTTTTGTCCTTAAGCATGTGACTGCCTTGAGGCTTTGTCTGAGAATGTGAGCCTAGTTCTGCTTAAAATAATAGGAAGAGTAGTAGGTAGAAGAATGGGACAGACTATATTTGGAATCTGTGGTTGCTTATACATAAATCTGTAATGTGTTCATATATATCAGACCCCATTAGGACATATTCACAGAACCACAGGATGGTTTGGGTTGGAAGGGACCTTAAAGACCATCAAGTTCCAACCCCCTGCCATGGACAGGGACCCCTTCCACTATCCCAGGTTGAATTCTTACTGAGCTTTTCTTTAAAATATATTTTGTACTTGGTGCAAACAGCTGAGAACTGGGGACTAACTAAGGACAAGCAGGTAAATGGAAGGCTGGGAAGTCAGAACATGATTTTCAGTTTCTCATTTGAACTTGCACCATATTAGTTACAAGTCCTAGTTCTGGAACAGTTTTCCCCAGGAGAGTGAAGGTATGTAATAGACCAGAGAGCAGCCTTTGCTTGTAAAGGTGCTGTGATGAAAGATGTGGAGCATTTCAAGGGGAAAGAGAAACCCACCATAGGGTGGGGGAAATGTTACAGGGTTTTTTTTTCCAATCTATTGAAAACATCAGGGTTTTTTTCTTTTCTTTTGTAAAAGTTCTGTCAGCAGTTGGAATTTTTATACATTGTGCTAATCCTACCTTTATATAAAAGTCATAAATCTTATAAATTAATGCATCAGGCAGTTACCAGAACTCTTCAGTCTGTTTCTTTTTATGGAGTGATCTGACACGTTTTGCAAACAGCAGACCTAGGTGCTCTGCATGAGTTCCAAGCTGGATTTGTAGTGATCAGCTCATAGGAATGGACTCTGGCCCTACTTCCAGTCGGGTGAGAAAATGTGGTTTAAGTTAAATGCAGTAATACTGGAAAAAAGATATGAATTACTGACCTTTTGACATTGGGTTTTAAAGTTTAGTATAATGGTACAGGGGCCTATGAATGTTTTTATTGGTACTTCCATTAGTTCCCTAATAATCTTGACATTTCCAGCTACATTACATTTTCTGGGGTGTAGAAGTCTCTTTTTTCCATCTCCCTGTTCTTCAAGCATGCAGATACATTTCAGGACTAATTAGCAGAATTAGTTTTGTTGCTTACATTGCTTATGAAATTTGAGGGATATGATTCTGAACTTTCAGCTGCCCTCTGAAAGTACATGTGCAACTGTTTACAAACATGAGCCACAAGTGCTTTGTTTACTCTGTGAAGAAAATAGTGCAACTGCCAATAATTGAAATCTGTTATAGAGGGAAAACAATTTTGCATTTAATACCAAAAAGGCAACTTTTGATACTGTAGGGCAATAAAAATAGTCTACTCAGGGTCTGTCCCAAAAGAAGCAGCATTTATGAGCAGTACAGAGTAACCAATATACATTACAGAACTGATTTTTATAAAGGTGTTTTCATGAGGGTATCTTATCTTTGGTATTTTTTTGAAATAGGCTTTTGTTTTACATATTTCTGATAACTCCTGCTGACATCCAGCAAGTTCCAAAGTCCTGGAATTCTCTTTTGGTTTTCTGGTACAAGGACCAAAAAATAATTGTTAAATGCTTCCAGTGCTCCAGCCCTGAAGCAACATTCTGCAACCAGATGATACATATAAACTCTCTTCCCATAAGAGAGCAGTCTAGTGCTGAAGGAAAAAAATATAGCTATGTTTTTAATATCAGATGTTCTTAACCCAAGCATCTGGTTTGAAATGTTCCTAATTCTGAAAATGTCATGTTAAAGAAAGTGCAAAGTACTTTAAAATAATTAGGAACGAATAAGGCAATTTGGAGGAATGGCAAACCACTGGGTTTTTTTTGAACACAAGTAATGCCCTGGTAAGAGCTCTGGAAGAGCAGTAGTGTTAAAGGAGTCATTCCTGCTGGTACCAGGGGTACCTGCAGCATCAGTCATGGGGTTTCTAACCTAAGAAGCCAAAATCTTGAACCATTTCACAGATGCCTATTTTCTTGCCTCTAGGTAGCCAGCTTGGGCTTGGGTTGCTGAGAGGAAGAGAATGGAAATTGCGTAACACCAACAAATGTTTCTGAGTGGTGCCCTAAGAGTTACTTCTGTATTTGTCAGTGTCCGCTACAATTTTAGGAAGCATGCCTTCACTGGAATAAATCAACAAATAACAACATGGTGTAGGTGTGATGTGTCCCTTAATTAACTGCTTCACACACCTCATGGTTTGATCTGTGACAGCAAGTAAAGGGACATAAGTTTGCACTGATAACAACTAAATTTGCAATTTTGCTGAGAATTTGAAGTTTGGCCATGTCACTAGCACAGTGCTTTACAGCAAAAAGCCTTTCTGACCTCCTCCTAAATGGCAATAGAGCTATGAAAATAAGCACCAGTGGATCTAAGCTTTTCAGTGCAGGACACTGAGTGGGTGTAATTTGATGTGTCTGGCAGTAGTGAAACATATTGTCACTCAGCTATTAAAGGAAAAATTTGTATTTTTAGTGGAAAATGTGCAAATTTTTGCATTTTTAAAAAAAAATTAAACATGCAATAGCCCAGAGTAAAACTGAATTTTCTTTTAATACTTTTAAAAGAAAATTATTTTACTCTTACTGTAGTATCCTTTCTGTTGTTTGCTGTGATGGGCTGCTTCAGCTTCTGCCACTTCAACTGGCACATGTTTCTGCCAGCAAAAAAGAAGGAAGAAGGCAGTTTCATTCACTGGAAGTTTCCTAGTTTGTACTAGGAGAGAGTTTAGTTCTACTTGACCACAGAGCTTATTTCTCAAACAATATTTTCTTTTTTCTAGACGATTCTCTGTAGTGGCTCTTTGAGAAAAGCCAGGTGAGTAATGCCAGGAATGGCTCTCAGTCCCCATACATGCACATTTTTCTCCTTCCAAGGGGTAAATACTGATCAGTTGGATACTTCCTTGTGGTTCTTGAACCCTAAATTAAGTGAATTGTGGTATTCCAAACAGGTGATTTATTTTAGGATCAATCTTCTTGCAGAGCATTCTTGTTTATGAACTCAGTGGGGAAAAACTATTTTAATTAATTACTTTCCTTTTAAAGATAGAGTGCAGGATGAGCCACTTCCTTTGGCAGCCTCCTGAGAGATTGCTGATTGCAGATAAATATTCTCTCTCTCTTTCTTGATAGTGTTTTACCTTTACCTCTTTTGAGTTTTTTTTCCTTCCCTCTTTTCCTTTGAGCTTCCCTTGGGCTTAGCCATGTTATTGGTGTGACTATGCTGTGTCTGCTTACATAGTAATTTTCTCACAATGAATTTTTTAAATTCTTGATAAAGTTAAGGATGGAGGTCAAAGACAAAAAGATCTTACTAGTGTTGCAGAAGCCAATTCTTTGGCAAAGATGAAAAAATCCATCTGGGAGTCACCATTTTGTCCTGGCACAAAAGTTACTGTGGAATTTTGTAGTTATCTTTTCTCTGTGTACTTTTTCTGGTCTCTTGATACAAATACACAAATCCTTAGTGGGCTGCTAATGCACCTAGATAGCAGCCAGGCACATGCTGTCTCCTGGCCCAACATCCAGATGGGAGCTTGGGGCAGTTGCTGGATGCATTCCAGGGGGCACACTGGGGTGAGAAAGGGGGAAAGCGGAGTTCCTACAGCAGGTAGGCACAGAGCACGCCAATCTATGCACCTGCTCTTTGCGTGGAGTTTCTTCAGTCATCTTGATGTGTTTCTGCCCAGCTGGAGGCCTCTGTCTCTTCCTTTCCACTATGTTGGTATTGTTTTTATTCACCTGCCTGTGCTGCTCCCACACAGAGAGTGTGGTCTCTGAGGAGGAGCCCAGCTGTGGGGTGTGTGCACGGGATGGGATCTCGTGGCGCAGGGGTTCCCAACTGCAGTCTCCAGAAGGCTGCTTGTAAGTTGCTGCCTCTCTCTCTCTGTTTGCAGCTGCTAAATTGCATTAAAGACTTCTAAAACCAGACTGAATGTTTCTCCATGTAGCTTCCAGGCCAGGAATTGCTGTAATTGCCACTTGTCATGTGGAATGTAAGTATGTGTGTGAAAATGCACAAGTGTCTGTGACTGACTGGGAACTGTGGTGAAGCAGGGTCTCCAGGAGAAGATCCACTTTCCTTATCTCCTGCTGAATTAAGAGCTTTAGGGAACACTACCCAGGAATGGGAGGAGTCTTCCTTTTAATTTCTCTTTATGTGTCATGGACGTGAGATTGGCTAATGTTGACTGGCAGGTCAGGAATATGCTTGAATAAAGAGATAGTCCAGGTTTTAAAAATAATTTGGATCCCATACAGTAGCATTGGAGTTCTGTGACTTTTCATTGGCACAATTTTTTACCAAGCTTGATAATTTTTTAACTTAATGGTTTAAGTCCTGTAGGGAAAAGGGAAGGTAACTCTTCTTTGATTAATAGTTCCAGATTGTCTGTAGACTCAGTGGAAGGAATTTTGAGGGTTTTCTCTGAAGCCATAAGTGCAGCATATTTAGAACTGGAAGCTCAAAATATCAATTTAACATGACTTTTTTGATCTCATTATTCCTCCCAAATATCCATTCAGTCTCTTTTGGATCACAGAGTGAAAAAATAAAAATGATGTTAACTCCAAACAATAACAAGAACAGCACATCGTATCTCATGCTCTGTCAAGTATCTGGGGTAGCAGTTCTTCTAGATTTGTGCTGTTCCATTGAATGACTTCTGTACTCTTTTATCTGGAGATTTTACTGGGAAAACTTTAGCTCACTGTTTTTATGGCTTTTTTGATTCTTTTCTGGCTTCCAAGAGAACAGTCTGCCCAGTGCTGGCAGGAGAGGGCTGCAGGCTGGGGGTGGAGAAGGAATCTGTGTCTTTTATTAGAGCTAGGTTGGAATCTTCTCCTTAATTCCTGTAAAGTTTGTTTTTTTCCTTAAAAAACACCAAAACCAAACCAAAAAGCAAAACACTCCCAAACAAAACCACAAACAAAGGAACCTAATTATGGTTGCATAAACATGATTTTTAGGAACTAAAAAAAAATCAATCCAAACCTCTCCCCCAGCTGTGCCCAACAGTGAAGCCCACTGCAAAACTCTGAGTATTTTTTTGACCAAGAAATTCAAAGATTGTGAAAAGGCTCAGTAAATTCCACATTGGTTTCTTTTTTTTTTTTTAACTGTGTCACAGGTTGGGTTTGTAACCGGGCAGAAACACCAATTTAGTGTAGTGGTTTGGTCCAAAATACTCATCACTGTTTATCCTCTGTGAGATAAGAATTAGGAGAAATGCAAAGCAGGCACCAAACTTGAAAGAATATAAAGAAGTTTATTAACAGACCTAAAAGAGGGAAAAAAAAAAAAATTATACCACTTTCAGAACTCTCCTCCTCCCCCCACCTTCCTCCCTTCTCCCACTGACAATGTAAAAAGACAGCCCTTAAGATGTTCAGTCTGTTTACCACTTCCATAATAACCTTGTTCAGTCCATTTAGGAAGAGAAATCTCTCTTGCTCATGCTATGAAAACATTATCACAACGAGACAGCCGCCCACTTCCAAATATTGTTCAGTCCATTTAGGAAGAGGAGTCTCTCTGCCTGCGTGTGAGTCCCTTCCCCCGACTTGCAGCTTTTCCCGCAACTGCTTTCGAGGGTCCACTCTTGAAGTTTTTTGGGGTACAATTTTAAGGTTGAGCCGTTCAGAAACAAGAGCAGAGGCCCTTCTCCTTCCCTGGGAGCAAAGGGTCTTCATCATCTTCATCGTTAGGACTATCTCTGGGAGCATCTCTAGGAACTGAGGTTTTCTCCTTTCCCGTTTGAGCAAAAGTCCTCATCTGGTTCATCTCTCCCTGTCCAAACTTCTCATGAAATTACAGCTGCTTCAGCATCTGCCTATCTCAGCACAGGTGCTTTTGCTCACGAGCTGAACACTCCACCCCCCATATCTTCATGAAATTACAACAGGATACTCTGATATATCATAGCTTCACAACAGAATTTCAGCTTTAAGCATCTCCTCTCTCTCTTCCCTCAGGTTTTCAGCTCTTCACAGCAGTAAAAGTGTTAATCTCACCTCGGCCTTGCAGCTTTGCAGCTGGAATGTTGAATTTTTCTTATCGCAGTGGAGAGGGGGGAGAGCCGAGCCGCTCCGGCTGCCCACGGCAAGGCAGTGGGGGGGGGTTCCACGGCTGGAACAGGTCCATGGCTTCAGGATGGCCGTGGCCCGGCCCGGCCTGGCCCAAGCAGGGCCTGGCCGGGCCCACTGGGCCCTGCTCGGGCCCTGCAGCCACCTGTCCCAGCGCCGGAAACGAGAGAGAGCTTGGGGGGGAGTTTGTCTATTCTTAAGTGTGTATCACAGAGGCGGTCACAACTTTAAGTGGCTTAGAGAATTGTCCATATTCAAACTGGCCAGCTGATAGGTTCTATCAGTTCCCAGAGGAAGCTGTAAGCACCCCTTAGCAAGGACATCCCTTCCGGGACTATGCTTGCTAACCTATGACAAACTGTAGAGATGTTTCAGTGGAAAGAATTTCAGATAACTTCAGTATTTCTCCCTGCAGTAAGGTCCAGAAGTGATGTGAGCAAAAATCACTGGGAGGACCTTGTGAAGTTTCGTGTAGAGGCTCCCCTGGGGAGGGCTGAGGTGGTGTGATGGGTTGCTACCAAGAACATAAATACAGCCTCTGCATGGGAAGAGAGGCTGAACACCAAGAGAGAACAACTGTCCCATCAGGTTTGTGCAGGTGGCTTCTGGCCTGTGACTACAAAACTGGAGCTGCATGAGACAGGAGGGAAATGGAAGCAAAGGGGAGGGGAGCCAAAGCGATGCTCGAGCCAGACAGTCATGGGAATTGAGATGAAGCTGTCAGGAGCAGGGATGAGTGAAACCTTCAAGTCGGGGAGCCTGCTCTAATTCAAGAGGAATGGTTCTCTCTTGCCAGTTCATGGATTTAAGTGGAGTAGCTAGAGGGGCAGGTGAAGTTGATCTCAGGCCAGATTAATGCCTAATGTAATCTCGTTGGCATCACTGTGCTGTCTTCCCTCCTTTTCAAGCTTCAGTGGAATTCCTTCAAAGATGTATTTTGCCCTTCCAGCTTTTGTTTTACAAAATTCCACTGAATCATCACGTTTTACCAGATGCTCCTCGGAGCCTCTGCCCTGGATTACATCACTGGTGTCAGGACAGCGAGTCGGGTTACTGGGAGAGTAGGTTTCCTTATAAAGAAACTGTCATACTTGTAAAATGTTTTGCTTAATGAAGTTATGGCTGTAGCTGTAAATTTGCAAGCATTTACAGTGCCAAATAACTGAATAGATCAACAGCAAACCTCCATTTATGTGTGTGTGGGAGGCTTGGCAAACTGTTTCCCTTACCCACTCACTTAAATGTTTGAGTGTCAAGTTCTCTTTCCAGCTTTGTCACCAACACACTTGGTGACGTTAGATGTTTCACGTAGCACCCATGTCCCCCTTTCCAAGTCCATAAAGTGGGAATGATAGTATTCCCTGTGTGCTGCTAGGCAGCATGCAGTGTTACTAGACCGTGCTACATAGCCAGCCCTTATTGAGTTGACATGTATTTGATCTGATTCTAGTAATAATGATTAAATCTAACAAAACTACACTGGGATAGATGGCCTTGGGTAAAGGAAAAGAACAGATTAAGAGGTACCAGGAGAGGTACATATCACTGGAATCTAGCTGCATGTCAAGCAAGGAATGGATATGTATTTCTGTGGGAAACCACAAATCCTTTGTCAACAGAACTGACAAGTCATCCTTGAATTTTTAATCCACAGAATGGCCTTATTAATTTTAAATTTGCCTTGTATTACAGCATGTGAGTTCAGACGCAGACCTGAACGTTCTTACCACATGGAAAACATTTTAGTGAAGAGATGGAAAGCATTATTCCATAAATGCATTTATTAGCAGCACAAACTGGAACAATTGAGCACGTCAGGTCTCAGTTTGATTGCACTGTGTCCCATGAGTTTGTTGGTGATAGTTTAAGTGTAGCTAAAAAAAGTACAGCAGTTTCAGTAAAGAAAACTGTACTATAAGGAATACCTTTTTTTTTTTGATCACATACTACTATGTCTTGAATAATGGATTTTTTGCTAGTTGACTTTTTAAAATTTAATTTCCTATTTTTAAGGTGTTAAAATATTACTGTATTGTGCCAGTGGTCATAGAGTTTGTAGCCAGAATCTTGTTCAGTTTCATGTTTAATCATACTGATGCTAATAAACTTAACTTCAGAAATCCAGTTTGTGAACACCACTGTGATACCTGAAATGGAAACAGATTTCCAGATTTTTCATGGGAATCTTTCTAGGAATAACCTTTCTCCTTGTTTACACAGTGGAGCTCAGCTGTTATGAGAGTGAAATTATTTTAGAGCTCTTAAATAAAATTTAATATCTTTTCCATTAACAATACACTGAGAAGTGGGATATTTGCTACCAGGCAGTAGGAGGGTTGTGTCAAGATGGACCCTGTGAGGGGAAATTAAGCACAGATCCACCTGCTTCTTTTGCAGTGTGATTGACATTTTCTGTAATTGAAGAGGACAACGCAAACTGACCTAAGTCTGCATGTTTCTAATAATAAACTGGAGTCAATAAACAAAAGCCACATGTACAGAAACTGCACCTGTTGAAGAGATCACTTTTCATTTTGAGCAGCATCAGATGCCTGCTTAGCAGCTTCAGACTTTTTGCGTATTGACTGCCCTGAAATGTTATGTTACACATTGAAGAAAATGTGATGAGGGTGCTAATTAAAGGATGGTAATTGAAGGCCTCCAGATGATGCAAGGTTGGTGTTAGGGTTTTTAGTATGGTGCTTGAAGAATGGTGGAAGCACTCATCAGCTGTTTGTGTTGGTACCTTTTTATTCATTCCCAAACTCTCCTGGCCCAGCTGCCTGTGGCTCCTGCTGGTGTCCCTGTTAGCTTTCCCAGATGTATTTTATTTGGTAGCTCCATGTGCCATGTGTTGAAAGAAAAGCTTCTTGTTAAAAGACTGAGCAGGGGCAATGAGTGAAGGTCAGCAGAGTGCCTGGACGAAGGCAATTCTGAACAGATACCTGTCTGAAGGTTCTGCTTGAACACAGCATAAGCTTTGCAGCTTTTTATTTACTGCTTCTTGAGTGTTGCTCGCTCTGAGATTGTTGTGAGATTTTTCAGTACCTCAGAGGAAGTCAGTTTGCAGACCATTCATGTAGTCTGTTTTGCATAATTTCTATTTAGAGAATGTTTAACGAGTGATAAATAATTTCCAAATGTATCTATCATGCATTAATGCTTCTGTTGCATCAAAAGAAAACATTTTGGTTGAGCTTATTTCCGAGTATTGGCATAACAAAGCCTAGAAGCCAGATGACAGGCATCACCCCAAGATTGACTCATTTTTGGTGCAAGCAGATGTAGACATGCACGCATGGGCGTAGCATCCCCCTCCACTTTGCTAGTGATGATCTGGGGTGGGCTCTGTCCACACTATGTCAGTACATACTGACACTGCATCACTCTGAACATGACAGATTGCATACTGAGCACTAATCCAAACAAAAGATGAGCACAAAAAGGAAGAGCCGATTATTTATGAAACAAAGCAAACTGAGGAAAACCTCTCAAGGGCAGCACAAACATGGGAACAGTTTCCAGTTATGTGAATGGCTTAAGACAGGTTGTGAAGCAAAGTAAAATCAATCTGTGCCATGGACAGGGAGGACTATGTTGGTGATTCTTCAGAAAAAACTCCAAACTGACAACAACCAGGCTTCAGAGAAAAAGGAATACAAATTTCAGCTTTGATATACAAGATAAAGTTTCCTTCTGTGCATCAGAAAGCAGAGTATGGTCAGATACACAGAGCCTGCTCCAGCAAAGGAGACATGGGAGACATCACACTGGAGCTAGGATGCACTGCGTGTACACTAGAACCAGTCTACAGTTTGTCTGACAGTCCTGACTGTACAAAAACCTCAAAACATATTTTCTCTTTCTCTTATAACCCTCTTTTATCTTCTTCCCAGACTTGGTGGAAGTTGGGTCTTTAAAGCAGACACCAAGCTTGGTCTGAAAAGCCAATGGTGCAGGTGTGCCCTGCCATTGAGTACTCTGATACTGAGCACTGTTTTTCTGTACTTGCACATGCTTTACAAGCCAGCCTGAGCAGAGGGGCTGCTCTGCCTGTGCAGGCTGGCACACAGACACTTCATACAGCACATTGTAATTCCATGACTCATTAAGCCTCCCACGATCCATTAAGTGATCAGTGTCCTAAAGCTTCTAGACTTGGTGCCCAAACTGTGAGAACCTTCTAGGAGGTGACTTGAGATACTTGAGAGCTTCTTTCCCTGGTTTGAATAGACGTTCTCTTGATGTACACACCTTAAAAATCAGTGATGTTGTTAGTCTTCTCTAAGAAAAATAAAATAGGAAGGATTCCTAAAAATGATGCTTCTAGTCAAAGGTAGATCTGGGTCTAACTTGGCTCTGACTTTGTAGTGAAACCTGGGTTGCAAACTGGTGGGAAAGACTGAACTAGCAAGTGTGTTCACAGAGGACTGACTGGATGAACTGAAATTTGAGTATGAAAATTGACTAATAATTTTTTTTTTTCTGTGAGTCCAATTTAAACACTGTGACTTGGTGTGTCACTCTGCCATCAAGAGCTGGAAGGAGCACATTCATTGTTAAAATCCCAGACTAGTGGAGATGTTACTAGATTGCCTGTTTAATGCTTGTTTTCATTTACTGTATTAGTTCTTTCTTTAGAAGAAACCATTTGTCAGCAAATCTCCTACTGTATGTTATTCTGTTTAATGAACTGAAAGATTTTAATTTTTTTTTTCATTTTTCCTTTGTTTCACTACATGAGATTAGAATCAATGACTCAGTTTTATCTTCAGGAGGTCAGTCTTCTCTTAGTTTAATCTTTCGACCTCATTCCTTTTGTATGTGAATATCATCGGTACATAACTATGTGCTTTCTATGCAACCTTAGCCCTCACAAAAGCTAAATACCAGATTATCTGTATCTACTTTATTTGTCCATGCCTCTCATGCTTATCCATGATTCTAGGAAGAGCTACTTGTAATAAAATAAATTTCTGAGTCCTTGTTAATATAGGGAATATTTTTTTCTTTTAAAGTTTTTTTTTCACTTGGTCAAAGCTGAGAGTGGCTGAAGCTCTGGCTCCCTCAAATTGCCTGCAAATCAGTGCTTAAGTGTTTATACATCTAAAAAATGTGCTCTTTTGGCATCTGAAGTCAGGCATGTGAAGTTGCTCAGCCCTACCTAATGATGCAGTATTACCCTAAAGGTACTTTTATCTCAGAAGCTGTTACTATTTTTGCTGCTACAGTCAAAAATATGGAAGGAGCTTTACATAAAAGCAGACAATGTCAGCACACCACGAGAAAATCATTGATGAGACAGACTATTCTATCCTATAATTTTGATTCTTTTTATAATGTAGAAAAACTTAATGGCTTCAGTGTAGTTTATAGCAAAAGATTATTTCTGAGAGCCTGGATAAACATTGCTAGGACCTATATTTCAACTTTCAAGTGTTTAACAAAGAATTATGGGATTGTCCTATAACCATGAGCTAAACTATGGGAATTTACATTTTCCTTTTTGCAGGATAGTTCCTCTTAAAATTATACTCTGAACAATGGCTTATTTTCTTCTGCCAGTACTTGATTCCAAATACTGTGGCTTGGCAGCAGGCAGGTCTCAGATTTCAACCACATGTATTTAAAAAAAATCAAAAGATCCTTATTTGGCACTCCGCTCACATATCTTAAAAAGCTGTGTTTGTGTGTCAGATTTAAAAATAATTGAAACCAGGGGTGCAAAACCTGAACTCTTCTTCCAGGATGTTTTGACTTCAATTGCTTCCAAGAGCATTGAAGGGAATGGAATGGAAACTGTGTGCAGCGTGAGGCACTGACAATGCGTGGAGAGACTTGATGGAGTGGACATATGTGATGCCACAGTGGCCTGTCCAAAAATATTCATATTTGTGTTTCATTATGTATTTAAAACAAAGATATCCACACAAATGCATGCTTTCCTGGCAAAACACTATGCAGATTCCATTTGGTAAGGAGGAGAATTGCTCTGCATAAGGAAGTGGTGTGGATTTTTTGTTGACTGAAGAGCGCTTGCTGTATCTGTTTGTGCAATAATTTAAGGCTGGGAGTGCATTTCATGTGGAGCTGAAATTGGTGAGGGAATTAGAATGGTCACCTACATTAGAACAGAATGACAGAGGTCAATATCCTTATTTTTCAAAAATGTCTCTTTGGAACTTTAATACCTATGAATTACATTTTTTTGGCCATTAAGGTAGAATACTCCTGCTTGTGCTAGAAGACACAATATACAAGAGGATGCCTCTTTATGTTTTACACTGTTTTTAGAAATATTTGGAAAAAAATGACGCAAACTCATAGCTGGCCTCTAGCAACCCATTATGGAGAAACTTGTCCTTGTTCCCTCAGAATTTTTTATTTTTCCCACAAAGAATTATGTGGAAAGTTGAGTCCCAGTCTTCTGCAAGTAAAAAATCCACCAAGGGAATGACTCAGAACAGACATGAGTGGAGGAAATTCCAGCTTGCTTCTGCTCACTAGTTATAGGTGAGGCAAGATATCAACTAAGAAAGCTATCCTAAAAATGATAAAGCCCAAATTCATAGCCTATTATGAAGTATCCTATAGTATAATATCATGAAAAATACAAATTAAAGCTGACACCCAGAATTTTTCTTCCATCTTTCCATAGCAAAGATTGTTTCTTGTGTGGCTGATGATGACCCACATAAACCTTACTTTGCCCTGGCTCTCTTGTGCTTCCAAAGGATGGAGCGATGCAGAGAACAGCAAAGGGTCCCAAGTGAAAGAGAAGAGTTACAGGGCCGGGTCAGATACTCTCCATGACAAATGTGTAATGCTGTCAATGTCAACACCACAGAATAAATGAGAAAAACAATTGGGAAAGCTGAAAGAGGTAAAGAAGCAACACAGTCATCTACTGCAAATAAAGGGATTCTTTGTTCACACACATTTCGGGAAAAAACAACAACAAACACCAAAAACACAAACCAAAGCTGGAAAAAAACCAGCAAATTCCTACACACTCACTCACCCATCTTCTGTAGCAGAAGTAAAGAAAAGAAAAGAACTATTTACCAGATGGCACATTGCAGTTTGATTCTATGCCAGGCTTGGGCCTTTCATGAATTCTTTTCAGTGTTCTTTTATATTTGCTAAGGGCTCTGCTTGCACAGAAAATGAATGTGAACTATTATAATTCCAGTCACTCATTATTGGAAAGAAATCTCAATAACCAAGAATGAGGAACACAAAAACTTTGAAATACAAAGTCAGTTCTGGTTATCAGTGTTTTGGGTTTTTGTGTGGGTTTCTTTTTTTGTTAAATCTGAGCTTTCTTGCCAGTCTAATATGTAGATATACATATAGCTATAAACAGAGTACATTTCTATGAACAGTGATGAGTATTTTGTCAAATACTTACAGATTCTTTTCAATGAGTTTTACTACAGGTTCAATTTGAGTTTGGGCCAAAGAGGACTTTGAATTTGGAATTAAATCAAATTTGAATTAATTCAAATAAGTTGAATTAATTATTCTTCTCCTCTTCTTGACTTCATCTCCTAACTTATGGTTTCCAGTGTGTTGTTTCTATTGCTTTTGTGGGCATCCTTCGGCAAACATCTTAATTCAGAAAGGAATCATGGTAAGGAGGTTGTGACCTTTGAGGCACCTTGGTTTAGTAGCTCAGCAGGAGCTGTATTTGTGAGACAGAGAAGATTTCACAGGGCACGAGGAGTTGGCTTAAAATAAAAACCAAAATCCATCTTCTCCTCCAGACAGACAAAGGGACAAATATTTCTCTTTTATCCTCCCCTTCCCCCCCCCCACCCCACCCTAAGAATGTGCATAAATAGTATTAAAACTAAAACACCAAGGAAAAAAAAAATTAGAAGAGCTCAAGCTGGCCTGGCCTGAGACAGAACTACTTGATATGCTTGCATATACATCTGCTCAGTTTTACTGCGCCTGACAGCACGTAAAAGGCAGAGGCATTCAATGTAAACATCAATGTAAACATGAAATCTATTTTATTTCACAAGGGATGACTCTTCTCTATTAATCTCTTTTCCTTATTGAAATATTTTCGCTATTGTTGGCTGGTGTCTTCTATTTTCAGTTAAATTTTGTTGCAGAGCTGAAATGGAGGAAGTAGATGGAATACAGATATGATCTCTAGGGGAAGTGTGAGTTTTGATTTAATGTTTTGGTCATCTTTAGCTAGAAGTAGTGATACTCTCCTGACATATATTACCAACAGCTAGATGTGGGTGTGAATTGCAAGCTAGCCAAGAAGTCAGTTCAAGTTTGCTTTACAAAAAACCTCTGACTGCAGTTTATTCTCCTCAAAGTGCGTGTGAGATCTGCCCACGTTTTCAGATACTGAATATGTAGGTAGGTTTCAGTAACTTCCACAAGCAATTAACTCTTCATCCTTCTTGCAGATAAAGTATGCAAAGTGTGTGGGGTAGATATGCACTTTGCATATTTTGGTGCCCTTCTGGGAGCTGAAGAATAAAGGTTGTTGGTTTGGGGTTTTTTTCTGTCTAAATGTGGAGCAATTAGCACCATGGGGAAGGAGATAGGTCTGCAGCATTTGTAACCCAGCAAGTCATTGGGAAGCTATTGCATGTTTATTTCAGCTTTTCCCTTTAGGAAGGAGGCTTCTACAGCACAAAGCACTTGGCTGCTGGTGTGTCCTTGTGACCTGTTGTAACTTGGAGTGGAACCTAATCACAGTAGAATGATTTTTAAACTTTTTTTTAAAGTTGAAATCTGGTGAAAATAGATTCTGGAATTGCAAGCAGATTCTTGATGTAGCATCTGACTTGTTGCACTATATAAGGCATCATTCCTTGTTCCTGTCACTTCTTGGGAAGAATATTAACTGTGAGAGAACAAAGATGAGTAATAAACCTCCAAGGGCAGTTGAAGTCAGCTGTGGCCTCACAACAAACACAGCCTATAAGTCCTCTGGGTCCTTGTTCAGCCTGTTTTAGGGGCAGTTTTATGAATCCTACCTGGAGTCCAGCTGTAATATAAATACACATGGGCAAGCTAGGCAAGAACTGCGTAATTTAAGTAATTTGTTTTGACACCCATCTTCTAAATTTCTTCTGACTCCCTGCTGCTGCCACAAGACTCTTTATCCTATCACTATGCAATTCCACTTCCTAATTTGTCAAATGACTACTCCAGCAGTGAAAAGGAACCCACGAAGGCTCTGTACAATGAAAATTATTTATTGCTATCAGTTGAAAATTAGCCCACCCATGGATATGTTGGGGGTGATAAAATTTAATTCTTTGCTCATTGTTGAAACGTCTGGTAGCACTAAACAGGGAGATGTCAAAAATCATTAGGAAAACAATATCTTATGAAAGGCACTAGTTCCAAAGTCGCTGTCTGCTCCCCACCCTGCATGGTGAATTCCATAGTTCACTAGCTGCCTGTTGGTGTTCCTGTTTCACTGATCTTTGCAATTGGCTATGGATTTGTGTGCAAAATTCAGTGACATGATTAGCTCAGTGCATTTTTACTCTACCTTTGCTTTGCAGCACCCGGTTTCTTCAGCTGTGGAAGTAAAACTGTGGAACTGTTTTGTGATCTGGATAAAAGAACTGCTCCCATGTAAAAATACTCCTGGAACTGTTTTATTTTCCTTGTACTTTGATCCAGTTCCAGCAATCTCACTGACACTTGTTCTGCTACCACAGATACAGGGGCAAAAAAACCCCACAATGTCTGGAGGAGGAAGAGAGGATTTTGTAACGAGAAGGAGCTGGGTGTATGGCTGGTCTGGGAATACCTGACTGTGATACTAGTCCTCATCTTACCTGGAGATAGAGCTGTGCTCTGGCACTGATTAGTTATCACCTTGGACATGGCAGTGCAGAATTGCTCTAGCAGAATGCTCAAGGCCTTTATTGGGTGACTGCAGGCTGCTTTGGTCTGTCTTACTTGCCTTCTTTAAATGCAAAACACTCAAGAGTCACTAGGGCAGAAAAGGCAAACCTGTGGTACCTCCACCATGTTTGGAAACTCCTGCTCTAAGTGAATGCCTTCCACTTTTCTGTTTTTCTTCATCCCCCTAATCTGCATCTGTAGAAAGCTGTACAAGACTTTTACAATCCAGTCCAGGAGCGTTACATCTCAGTGAACAAATTCACATCTATGGTTGATATATCTATTACCTGTCAGTATTTTATTTCATAGCAGAAGAGGCTGTTAGCTGGAAGGATGCATTGCCAGATTTATGTATTAAAGGCACATGCAAAAGTGTTTACCTCAGAAAATTACTGTTGCTTTCCCCCTCACTTTTTTTTTGGTTAGTTTGTTTTTGTTTTAAGGGCTTTGACTTTGAACATTTTTACCTAGAATTATCCTCTTCTAAAGCTGGTATTGCAGGGAATGAAGTATGATGAGCTAGACTCTTGGATGGAATTTAATGCTGTGGCATGTGTTTGGACTGACTGAATATAAGTAATTGGAAATGCAGGATATTTGGATACTATTCATTTCTAGGGTTTAGTAAAGCTTCTTAGCACGCTGTGCTTTAAATAGAAAAGAAGTTGAAATAGCTCCTCTCAGACTGGAATTTCTCCAGCTCCTGTCTACTCTAAAGGCCTGTGCCAGGATACTGGATTCCTGAAATCTTGTGTTGGAAGTGTAGCCATATTTTGACTCTGTGTTCTGATGTGCTATCAGTGCTGACACCACCCAGCCTTTGCGGTGCACAGTGCAGTGTTGCTGCACGAGTGAGCTACAGGCCACGAATGCACGTTGGCTGTAGCCACCTGTATTTGCACTTAACATTCATTGTGCTGTTGCTGCACAGCTCTCCTCCTGATGTATGTCCTGGCCTTCCCCAAATGAGAGCAGTTCATGTCAGTGCTGAAAAGAAGCTATTTATCACCTGAAAATACACACGTTTTGAACATTTTAATGCACGTGTAAGTGCTAAACATTTTTTTCTTATGAAATGGTCAATATGTGTATTGGTCAGACACAACTTAGTCCACTTCTATTTATGAGCTCTCATAAAATACTGTTAGGTGTTTTAAATATTGTCAAATTATTTGGGAAACTTCATGGATCCTTATGGTAAAAGATATATCTGAAAGTCAGAATTGAGAACTCAGGGTGAAGGTAATCTCTAGTTTGATTTTTAAATCAACAAACAGTCATCCCCTGTATTGCTGTCCTTTTTGTAAGGCATAGATTTTTTTTTTTCCTTCAAAGCAATATCATGCAATTATTTGTCTGGATGCCTGTTAAGGGTCATAATATGAGTCATTCATTAGGGATTGATTGATTTATCATAGTTTAGATATCAAAAAAATGGTAACTATTTGGGATCATTTATGGTTACTGAATTTACTGACAGTGGCAACCACTCCTCGCTCTTTGCTTTACAGCATCTGATGGGGTTGGGCGTCATATCTAACCACTGTCCTGGCTCCTGCAGGTTGCCATGTAGGAGTGGGGTATGTCAGGGTCCTTGTGCCTTTCCCCAGAGATCTATCTACCAGCTGGACTTGGAATCTCTCAGTTCTAGATGGCTAGGACAACAAGCTTCAGAAATTGAAAACTTTGGGTCTACATGGAAGGGCAAAATAAAGATAAAAAAGGCTGAGAACAGATATCTTCTCTGCCTGCTTTTTCTTGCAGCAGTATTGTTCACTCCTCGCTCTCTGTCCACCAATTTTTCATGGCTGTCTGAATTATAATCAACTCTAATCAATCCCCTCTAAGAAGTTAAAGAAAAAGCTTGAATTTCTCTCTTCCCCAGGGCCTGGATTTTTTTCCCTGCTCCTTGCAGAGGTGCCCCAGTCACCACCCATCTGCTGTAGGCTGTTGTCTCTTTCTTCTGAAGATGCTTCCCTGCCTCTGAAGGAGTTCCAGCCTGTCACAGGTAATCTTTCCCCCTGACGCATCTGTTTAGCAAGCAGGAAAAGTAATGCCAAATAATACACAACCAGGCTGGATGCACCCTTCACAGTTTGGCAGATGCCTCATCAGTGCCCATAAATGTGAGACATGGAGACTACAGAAAGGAGAAGGTTGTTGTGTCAGTCTTTGGTGAGATGAACTGGTGTGAGATGTCCCTGAAGAAACTCTCACTGCAGCAGAGAAATGTTTTATAGTTTGTGCCCAAAGCATCTATTTCTGTGTGCAGTGGACAGTCTTATGTGACATTACTCTCCACGCTTTCTCTGTCCCTCCTAGCACTGTTTCTGGTGAGTGGGGCCTCTCTTACAGCTGCTGAATGCAATGCAAGAATACAAATATGACAATTCCAGATCATCCTTTTGTGGCTGTTGTTTTGTGTCTCAGTCTTTCACCCTGTCAGCCCACTCAGTTTAAACCTGCTGAGGGATACCAGTGCTATCACCTGAACACAGAAAAGCTTCAGCTATTGAGGTAATACTGCTATAAAGCAAAATGTGTAAAAATACTTTAGTTTTGCAAATATGTGGGAAACAAAGAAACTCTGTGAAACTGAAGTCCTCATTTTGATCTATCTTAGTGGGGGGAAAAAGTAAAAAAGTGGTAAAATTAATGCTAAAGGAAATGGAAGGAAAGCAAGTTGGTTTATAGGGTACAGGGCAGTGGTTTCAGAGAGAGTGAACTAGTTCTCAGAGGACCAGATCCAGGTACATCAGCACAGAGCTCTGCTCAAACTAAATAATCCCCACTGAAAAACTGTGTAAAAATATGTCTGTTTTTTTGTAGGAGAGCTACAACTTAGTGTCTTAGTTCATTAGCTCATTTATTGGTAGCAAAGTCATCCCTGCGTGGTCCTGAGTTGTGCTCTGAGTAACAACATCAGCATAAGGATGATGTATTTCATAGTATACAAAACAAATTTTAATTTGTGCCTCTTGGGTTTGATTTTTAAAATTTATTGGACTTGTTAATTCACTGAGTTTATAACTACCTTGAACCAGGTGGATTGGAAGAATCAACTTTCTTATATTTTTTGTGAAATGACTGCCAACAATAACGTATTTGTTTATTCATATTGTTCATTTATTTTTTTTTAAATGAGTGGATGATTTTGACATGTCTTAGAGAAGTCAAATAAGAAAGAGATTTTGTTCATGTGATATATAGTGTTTATGAAAGCTGAGAGCTTTAGCACATTGTAGATTATGAATTTAAATTTATAATGCATTATATATACATTATAAAGTGGATATGTAATGAGCAGAAGCAATATTATGGTTTTATTCACACTTCATCAGTCTGTTTCCTCTACCTCTGTATCTCTTTGAAAGATCATCTCAAATTAAGCAAGAAAAACCTTTTGGCCATGTTCACTGAAGTACTGCTTAAGGAGCATCCCTTCCTACTGGGAATTAGACTAATTTAATCCAGGTATCTGCCTGGATGTCAGACTTATTCTTTACTTGTATGGCACTTGAACTGAGGACTTTACAGACTGTGTGAAAGCAACGGCCCTGTCCTTAGGAGCAAAGATCTTATTGGAGACAGAAGTCAATGCATGAGAGGAGAAGCATATGTGAGTATGTGTGGGGCAGGAAAGAGCAGGGAGAGGAAGGGTCAGGGTTACAATAATAATGATGTTCAGGTTCATTTGGGCGCACTTCTTCAGTTTATTGCTGCTCTATTTAAATATAACACCGCCCCATTTTTTCCTGACCAGCCTCTCCTTTACCCCAGTGATTTATGTAATAAAAGAGAAACAAGGGAAGAGGAGATGTGATTACTGAGGATTAGCATCTGTGAAGCTGGAGGGAGAAACAGCTTCTTTCGGGCAACTTGAAATTTGAGACAGAGCTGGGAGGCAATGCAGGATTGAAATAGGTAGCCTTTATTGACTGAGAGGAGGAGTGATACCAAGGGGCATTTAAAGCCATGACAAATAGACAATGGTGATATTGTGGATGCAGGACAATATTTTAAATGTGGGCTGTAATATATACATAAATATATATGTACACATGCACACACATATATATATATGTATGTATGTTTGTGTTTTGGGTTTTTTTCTGTGCAAAATTAAAAAAGATGAGCAGGCCTGAGCTTCAGAATGGTTTAAGTTTAGTCCCTTTGAAACACCTTTTCAGCCATCTATAATGCATTAGGTTTAACACTGAAAAAAGTCAAGAAACTGAGCCCATTATTTATATTACAGTAATTCAAGCTCACGTTTGTAAAAACCTGAGTAGGGGGCATAAAGGAGAAGGCTAGAGGAAAGCTCAAATGAGAGCTCAGCCAAGCTGCACTCTAGGACTGCATCTCCTCGTTGTGATAGGTGACCTGAATGCTGCATACACGGAATTTAAAGTTGCTTGGAACTGCCTTTTTTAATAAATTGATTTCAGATTTAAATTTTGTCAGCTCATAGTAGCTCCTTCTAGTGCCACACATTCATTGCATACAACATTGAAGGGCTTTTTTCTTTGCCTTTGGGTGTTTTGTTTAAGAATGAGGGGAAGAACAAAGGGAAAAAATGTGACTACTGCTTAAAAAAACCACCACCACCCACCGCTCCAAACTCAGCAAGCAACAGCTTATTGGTCTTGCCAGCAATTAGGATACTTTGTAGTTGGCTTCTGAAATGCCTGAAACTTCTATTGCTCTGTTTTAAAAAAAACTGAACTAGGCACGTAATTATTTTAAGCAATTATACCTTTTGTATTCCATCTGACCCCCTCGTTGTACAAACCATAAATCTTCAAGTTCTGCAAATGTGTTGAGTTCTCCCCTGCCAACAATATGAGGGAAACAACCTCTTGTACAAAGGTATTGACCAAATGCCTTAAGGCATTTTGCAAAATATTCCACTCTTTGCTGAAATTGTTGATCCTTGTTGGACTTCTACCACAGATAATTATTTTATCTTTTCTCCTTTTTCTTTTAAAATTTCTTCTCCACTGCCAAGTTTTTGTTGTTTTTGCAGCCCTCAAAGAAGGTTCCCCCAACATTCAGGCAATCATAATTCTTTTCCTTAAGTCAGCAGCAACACAGCATGCCTTCTTCAGAATCCAGAGTAACATTATGCTGTATGAGAAAAGAAAGAGCACTAAGAGTTCAAAAAATGGTTAAACCATAATGAAGATCGTTCTGGATCTGGTGATTACCTGGATTCTCCAGCCAGCTTCCTGGTGATAGGGTTATCTGATTTTATTTTAAAGTGTTGTCTCAGTTTCCAAATAGACTGCAAGGAGAGTCTGTGCTCACTAGAATGTGCTGCTAACAATGCTTGTGCTTTATTTCTTGTAGCTCACATGCCTTATTTATTTAATACCATTCAAGTGTTGTTCTGAGAACAGTTTTTGCAGTTTCCTTGTGAGGTTTTCCAGTTCCCTCATTGGCATGGTTTCTATTCCTGTTCCATTCTCCCTGCAAGAAAATATGATGTGATCTCTTCTGGAGGAAGGAGATGTGACGATTCTGGTGCCCAAAGTGTCTGACTGAAGGAGCCTGATTACTTGCCTGTACACTGATTTTTCCCAGAACTTAAGTGTTTTATAGCACCTCAGCCCAGGTCCTCTTCATACCTGTTGCAAATAATAACTAAGTGCTCCAGCAAATCAGACCTCACCATATGAACACTTTAAAATAATCCTATCTGGGAAAACCTGAATTTAAATGGTAGCATGATGTTATATATATATAACATCACAAATCATTTTTGTTTGTCAACTATAGCTTGACAAAATTCCAATTATGTTTATTTTCTCTCTTTCTTTCTCTGTTTCTCTACCATTTAGAGTGCCATGTAGTAGCAATCACTTAATGATCACCCATGCCCTGAGTGACCCTTGCAAGAGATAAACCACACAGGAGGCATAAAAGCTTTTATATCTAAATATTTCAGCCTTCCAATCACTTCTGTCCTAAGACTTTCTTGCAGAAATTTCTTGAGAGGTGCCCAGATGGTATATTAAGGCTGTTTAGTTTTGCAGATTTAACTGTAAGCTGCCCTTACCCTGTGACATTTCGGCCGTTTCCAAGAGCACATCTTCAGTCCTTGTATCTGATTTAGGTTTGTGACTGCAGTTGCAGGCTCTGAGCAGCGCTCGCCCTCGCAAGGCGTTGCACGACATCCCGCAGGATGTGTGTGTATTCGGGCTGTTTGAATTAAGGCACGACACTTGTTCGTACCTCTGGGCAGCACACAGTGCAAACAGCTCACAATTCTGTGGGATGAACAGCTCTCTTCCCTTCTGGCCAAAAAGAAAGCATCCTGGGGACGGACCGTCACCTTGCCAATGAGTGGCTGGCCATGTGTCGGCTTCGTCGACACATTTCGGAGGACGGGTGGTTTAATGAAGGCTGGGGTTGAGGGATAATTCATTCCGTGCCCTGAGGTTAACCACAAGCCTCTCAGAAATCGCAGCCCTCGCTGCTCCAGCAGATGTGCTGGAGCCCTGTGCTGTGACTGGAGGTTTTTCAGCGCTCTGTTCCCCCACCCTTCGCTTATTGTGAAGCACGCACCCGTCCTGCTGCCAAAACTTTTAATAAAAAATAGATTTGAGTCTGCAGTTTCCAGAGTCTTTATCAACCTTCCAGCAAAAGTCAGAGTAATAAACCCAGAGAACATCTAAGCGTGTGCTCTGCAGATGACTGATTTCTGCTCTCGGGACGTCTCAGAGGCAGTGGCTCCCACCATTATTTTTACAGGGTGTGTGCTGCAGGGGACTCCTGAAAGCCTCTTTCCTCCTAGTTGCACAAAGCATTTGGGATCATTTTTTGCCTTTGAAGTGAGTAATTTCTCTGTAGAGAATTAGTTTGTTCTTTCTGCAGAAGGTACCTTGTCATTAAGTTTTGGATGAATACTCTTTTTATTTCTGGATTTCAAAATTTGTGTTAGATATTAGAAAGTACCATAAAAGAAAGACTTTCAGGAGGCTACCCTTGTGAAAAAATCCGCTCAAATATTTAAAAAATCCCCCAAAACCTTTTTTATTGTTCCTTCTTCCACACAAGACAAGATCACTATCACATTCAGCCATTATACTTAATATAGGTTATGTAAGGAAAAAAACCCCACCCCAAATCTGAAACCCAGTGAGGTAACATATATTGAAGCTTAATGTTTAATTAGTTTATCAAATGTAAACTATTCTGTGAATACCATAAAGATGGGGAATGAAGATAATCTAACTTTAAAATGCTATCCAGCTGTTTGTTATTGCTCCTCATCTGGGACTTGCAGTCTTCTCACTTGAGATGTTGGAATTTTGTATGTAAACATTCCTCATGTGTTCAGTGCAGAGTAAAATGTGTTAATTTATCAGCTTAATCACCTGTCAGTTTAAGGTGCTCTGTCTCACTTTTCAGTGAAACTCAGAGGGTGCATTCCCATCCCAGGGAGGAGGCTGACAGTGTGTGCAGCTGAGGGTGCTAATGTGGAGCTGGAGGTAAAGAGTTTATAAAGCTAGGGCCTTAATTACACATTTGTTGACCATGTCCTTGATCTGACTGAGCTAAAGCCTGAACCAAATTGAAGCAAAGCTGATGTAAGGGCAAAAGAAGCATTTGTGCTTTTATAGCTCTAGTTTAAAGGAGTGTATTTTCTTTGTAAGAATGAGGTGCTTGCAATCTGCAGGAGCCTTATTTTCAGCTAATGTTTAATGCATATTTTTGTTGACCCTCCTAAGAAAATACATTCAGGTGGGAAAGGAATGAAGAGATTCTCCAGTCTTTCTTTCTGCAGGACCCACCTATACCTACAGGCTGCTGACATGCAGGGAGCACGTTTGTGGGAATCCTTCTTAACAGATTAGTAGGAGGTCATTGTCATTGAGGGCAATTCTGGGAGAATGAATGATCTTGACTTCAGGAAGTTGTGAGCTTCTCCAGATATTCCTTGCTCTAGCTCCACTATATTTCTGAATTCCTTTAATATTTGTTGTACAAGTACAATGTACAAAATTTTCAGTATCTTAGTGTGAAAAACTGGGATGCAAATTCTTCAGTTAAAGTAACTCAGATATTAACAACTCTAACTATTAGATATCTTATTATATGCCTTCCCTCAAGCATTCAAGTTTGAAAGTGCAGTGCTAAATTTTCATTTATGTAATTAATCCTTCTTTTTGGAACTTGCCAACTGGAACAGCATAATGCTAACATTTTTAGCAAAAATGTTTATTCTTAAATTGAGATTATTTTGATTTCTCTGCAAGGAGGAGCAAGAATAGAACAGGTATTGGGCTACTGGACTACTGCTCACCAGTTTATTTGTAAGTGTTCTGGGATTAATCTAGATATAGTAAAGGTAGATATTTTTCCCATTTGTCTAGATGTGTTTGCGTCCATAATTTAGGTGAGGCAACTTTTTAATTTGATGGTTTTATTTAACTTTTCAAGTTGCTGTTTGATATAAGAGTTTACAGTCCTCTTTGGTACAATCCTATTTTCACTTTTATTTGTGTAAATTAGGAATAACTGGGTAAATTACTTCACAGCCTTGATGGTTGTACAGTTGTGTAACACAGTGCAGGGTTGGGTTGACACTCCTGACTCTGCCATGAGTAAATGGTTCCATGTGGGTAAAATGGACACAGATTAGGATTGAGAAATGTGCAAAGTGAAGCTTGGAGAGACAACAACAAACCAAGATAATTGTATGGTAAAGCCAGAGGAACTCCCAAGCCTGTTTCAGTGACATAACCCTAACATTAAACTCATTGTCATCGAACTAAGGTTAATAGAGCTGTGCTAAGAGATAGCAGCTGTTTGAATGCCATAATAAGCTCTCAATAATGGCAGTAAAATAGCCTTAGATCTGCCTGTTCAAACAGTTCAGAAATGGGCTGCCACAAAACACACAGCCAAGTCAGCTTCTTCTGTACCTTTTATTATTTAGGTTTCCCATTATTTTATTACAGCGTGAAGCCCTCCCTCTTTCAGACATAGCACCAAAGGCACTGCACCCCATCAACATTTACTGTCAGCAATATTCACTGATCTGTTACCGTCTAAACTGTTCCAAAATTCTCAGACTGGTACATGCTGAGGTTCTGCTACTGGGTCATCTGGAAAAAATAAAGTAAATGAAATATACTTTCATATCATCCCTGTATGTCTTCCCCAGATGTTCTCCAGAGCGTTACTTCTGCAAAAGATCCATGTAGGAGCACTTTCTGTGTATCAGTTCTGCAGTCACTGACAGATGTGAACAGGATACTTTCAAACAATCTTTTTACAAACAATGCAAATTTTTTTCCCATGTGTAGATCACTACTGCTTTTCAGAAAGGGTGCATGAGGCAAAGTGGTTTTGCACAGAGATGCTTATCCTCAGTTTTAAGAGTTCTTTCTGTAAATTGCTGCTTCATCTTTCATCATTCATAGCAATGCTCACCACTGAATTTTTTTTTTCCCCCAAAATATATCGGTAAGCTCTCAGAACTATGCCTTTTCAAATCTAGCTCATCCCGTGCAAAAGCTTTTTAATATTATGGAATATCGAATGCTTATTGAAGGAGGAAAAAATCTCCTTTGTATTGAGATGAGGTAACAAAGAGTTTTCCTTTAAACCACTAAAATTGGCTTTTTCATCTTCCATCTTCTTGTGTTTAAGAACCATGGAGTGGGATGTTGTCCCGGGGTGACGTTCCGAAGCCGCTTTACTCCCGAGCCGCCGCTCGCTGCCCAAGGGCGCTGGGCCTTTGAGGCGGGCCCGGGGCCGGGCCGAGCGCGGGGCAGTTCAGCGGCCGGGCCCAGCGGCCCGGGGGCTCTGGGGCTGGCGAGGGAGCGCGCCGGGAGCGCTGGGCTGCTCCTGGGGTTTCTTTGTGTTCCGGATAGCTGGGAAAAGCTCCTGGTGCGTTCTTCTTGTTCTTTTTGCCTTTCCCTCCCCCTTGCCTCACTGCCTCCCTTCCCTCCTCGCCGGTGCGGGGAGCCTGCGGGGTGGCCCCGGCTGGTCCGAGCGCGGGTGTCTGTTCCCTCCCCGGGAACTTTTTGTATTTGGAGGTTTGGGGTTTTTTTTCCTGTTCTACCCTGTTTTGTTTGGTGTTAATAAACAGTTTGTTTTTTCCACATTCACTTGCTGTGACCCATTTGTCTCATTGGTGGAGGAAGAGGGGAGGCCCTTTTCCCTTCGGAGGGGACACTCATTCCGGAGTGTTTCCTCCTGAAGTGTTGTCTCCAAAACCGAGACATAAATTTGGTGCCCAACTTAAGGGGCACGTGTAAGTGGAAAAAAAAACACCCCAAAACGTTTTGGTTTGAAGCATTTTGTATTGAGGTACAGCAGTAAGACCGTGCTGTTTGATTTAATAATTTTTCTGTGGAACCTAACCATAAGTACATGTCCACAGCTATGGGCAGTCAGGTCCCTGGCTTACACTTTTTATAAGTCAGGAATAAGAATCAGGACTGCCATTTTGATATGCCTGGTGTTAGTGATCTCTTGAAGTTTGGCTGAAGTAATGGAAACCATTGAGAATGTGTATGTCATATTGTTTTTCCATTCTGGCCTTGGTAGTTTCCTTTTGGAATGTATTAGCAATTACACCCAGTTTGTTAGGGGTAAAGCAGGAGATGATAATTCCCAGCCCTTCATCTCCCTGTTCCTCTTCAGATCTGGCACATCACCTTTTGAAAGTGTCCAGTTTCCCCTGGATGTCAAAGATACCACGTTCTTACTCTGTTATCTAGCAGGGTTCCTCTATGTAGTCTCTAGCTTGTCTAAAATAAGGGCTGAGATTTCCAGACACCTGCCCCAGTTGTGGAAAATCCTAAGTGGTGTGTGGGGTATGGGAGGACATAGGCCAGACCCTGAAGCAGTTTTCTAACCCAGTAGCCAGGAACTTTCCCCCTGAATGAGTTCAGAATCCAGCTGAGGTGGGGAAGTATCTGAAGGAAAACTGCAATAACAACGCTGATGAAAAGGAAAAGCTCATTGCCATGTGCTGGGTCCTGGCTAACGCTTACCACATGCTGCTAGATACTGTAGGGCAGAAGATACAGCCAGAGGAGCAGGAGAATAAGCCAGCAGGCACCCCAATCACTCCAGCTGCAGCTAAAGCAAATGGGGAGCCTAAACAATAACAATTGCCCCTGTCCAGAGAAAGAAACACAAAGCCAAATCCATCTGCCCAGTGGATGATGATGGGCAGCCAGGACCTTCACAGCCAGCAGAGGAATTGGAACCTGAAGTCACCACTGAGTCCCTGTCCATAGAGAGCCTTCATACCCTGAGGAAGGATTACACCCGACGGCCTGATGAAACTGTATTAAGTTGGATGGTCCGAATCTGGGACACTGCAAGCGATGGTACAATTCTGGATGGCATTGAAGCAAGGCATTTGGGATCCCTGTCACGTGATTTAAGTATTGACCAAGGGATGACAAGGGGGGCCTGAAGCTCTCAGTCTCTGGACACAGCTCTTAAGAAGTGTGAAGGAAAGATACCTGTGCCGGGAAGATCTCCAGCTGCAGCTACACCCCTGGAAAACCATGGAACAAGGGATTCAATGCCTGAGAGAGAGAACTGACAGTGATGGAGATCATATTCTCAGGTGACCAAGCAATTAGGAGACCTGACATGGTAAAATGATGATGTTGCTGAAACTTGCCCGACACGCGCCACCAGAACACGCCCCTGCTTTAGCAATGATGACACGGAATGACGGGGATGAGACAGTGAGTTCTATGGTGAGGAGGCTCTGGGCCTATGCAGACGCTGTGCACGGCCCAACACAAGCAAGAATTGCAGCTGTGGAAAAGAGTCTGTCAGAGACCATACAGAAGATGGAACACAGGATGGACAAGACTCATCAGAAAGTCAGGAAGGAGCTGAAAGACGGCCTTCTCCAAATCGCATCAGTGCAGACCAGAGGCCCTGTTACCAGATGTCCCACGGCTAGGGAGAGAGGATGCACCCCAAGAGCTGAACTATGGTTCTTCCTGTGTGACCGTGGGGAAGACATGAGGAGGTGGGATGGAAAACCAACTTCTGTCCTGGCAGCATGGGTGCGTGAACTGAAGGATGGTAAGGCTGAGAGAGGGAGTTCCACCAGAAGGGAAGTAGCTTGAGTTTCGAATGATAACCAGGACTAGAGGGGCCCTGCCTCTAGCCAGGTAGAGGCCAGGGAAAATCCCGTCTTTTGGACAGTGTGGGTCCGATGGCCTGGCACATCAGAACCACAGAAATATGAAGCCTTGGTTGACACGGGCACGCAGTGCACCTGGATTCCATCGAGACATGTCAGGGCAGAACCGGTTTCCATTTCTGGAGCGACAGGGGGATCGCAGCAGTTGACCCTGCTTGAAGCCGACGTGAGCCTGACTGGACAAGAGTGGAAGAAACATCTCATTGTGACTGGCCCAGGGGCCCCGTGTATTCTGGGCAGAGACTTCCTCCGTAGCGGGTATTTCAAAGACCCGAAGGGACTCAGGTGGGCCTTTGGAATCTGCTGTGGAGGCAGAGGGCATTTGGCAACAGAACACCCTGCCTGGGCTGACCGAGAATCCTTCTGCAGTTGGGCTTCTGAAGGGAGAAGAGCAGTGAGTGCCAATTGCCACCTCGACAGTGCACCGCCGGCAGTATCGGACAAATTGAGATGCTGTGATTCCCAACCACACAATGATCCGCGAGCTGGAGAGTCAAGGGGTGGTCAGCAAGACCCACTCACCCTTCAACAGCCCCATCTGGTCTGTACACAAGTGAGAAGGGGGAATGGAGATTGACTGTGGACTATCGTGCCCTGAATGAAGTGACTCCACCGTTGAGCGCTGCCGTGCCGGACATGTTGGAGCTCCAGTATGAGCTGGAGTCCAAAGCAGCGAAGTGGTATGTCACCACTGATATCGCAAATGCGTTTTTCTCCATTCCTCTGGCAGCAGAGTGCAGGTCTCAGTTTGCCTTCACCTGGAGGGGTGTGCAGTACACCTGGAACCAACTGCCCCGGGGTGGAAGCACAGTCCCACAATCTGTCATGGACTGATCCAGGCTGCACTGGAAGAGGGTGAGGCCCCAGAACATCTCTGGTACGTTGATGGCATCATTGTGTGGGGAAACACCGCAGCAGAGGCGTTTGAGAAAGGAGAGAAAATCATCCACATTCTCCTGGAAGCCAGCTTTGCTATCAAAAAGAACAAAGTCAAGGGACCTGCCCGAGAGATCCAATTCCTAGATGTATATACATGTATAAACGTGTATGTTTAAAGTTGAAATGTATTATTTTGGGCATTGAGCAGATGGTATGGAATAAGGGGTGGAACCGGCGAGGAGGGAAGGGAGGCAGTGAGGCAAGGGGAAGGAAAGGGAAAAAAGAACAAAAAAACCAAAACAACAGAACCTTTTCCCAGCTAGCTGGAACACAAAGGAAACCAAAAAGCAGCACAGTGCTCCCAGCACACTCCTGGGCACCAAATTTATGTCTCGGTTTTTGAGACAAAACTTCAGGAGGAAACACTCCCGAATGAGTGTTCCTCCCCTTTTCCTCCACCAATGAGACAAATGGGTCACAAGAACTGAAAGTGGGAAAAAGAAACCAAACTGTTTATTAACACACCAACAAAACAGGGTAGAACAGGATAAAAAAAACCCCTCCAAATACAAAAAGTTCCCGGGGAGGGAACAGACACCCGCGCTCGGACCAGCCGGGGCCACCCCGCAGGCTCCCCGCACCGGCGAGGAGGGAAGGGAGGCAGTGAGGCAAGGGGGAGGGAAAGGCAAAAAGAACAAGAAGAACGCACCAGGAGCTTTTCCCAGCTATCCGGAACACAAAGAAACCCCAGGAGCAGCCCAGCGCTCCCGGCGCGCTCCCTCGCCAGCCCCAGAGCCCCCGGGCCGCTGGGCCCGGCCGCTGAACTGCCCCGCGCTCGGCCCGGCCCCGGGCCCGCCTCAAAGGCCCAGCGCCCTTGGGCAGCGAGCGGCGGCTCGGGAGTAAAGCGGCTTCGGAACGTCACCCCGGGACAGATGTGTGTGAGGATTTTGCTCATGGAGTGAGCACAGCGACTTTTATAGCTCAGATCTATAAGGATTGCCGAAGGACCTCTGTTTGTGCGGGTGAAACGTGGATGGTCTCTGACCTCGAGAGGGACCCTTGACAAAGCTGCAGTGTACAGGCACTCATTTTCACTGGCTGTGCCACTGAGGGTAATTCCTTTTGCTCATAATCAGGAAAAGAGTCATCTGCTAAGACAAAAAGATAGGAGTTCTTATCTGGGTTCTAAAGCATGTGAGAAGCAGCTTCAGCCTCAAGTGCCTCTGTCTCGACTGTCTTTCTTTTGCAATTCTTTACATCAAAACCAAATCTTTCTTATGTATTGTATGGTTCCTCTAAAACCTTACAGACAATTTTAATACAAGTTAAAAGGTGATTCAGCCTCTTGTTTAAATAAATAAACCTCAGGATTTGGACTTCTTTAGGGCTTTTTCCAAAGGGATTCTAGCGTTTGAAGTGGAGACAATCACTGTTCATTTTATGCGAATATTTCACAAGTCTCTCGGACTCTATTCCAGCACAATTAACAGTGGTTAGAACCACTGGCTTTGATTTCAGTGCAGTGAAGAAAGAGTATTAAATTCATACAGGTGGAAGTGGAATTTTCTCTTGGTGAAATACACGGTTTTATGCCAAATTAAAAACAGTGGAGGAGCTTGTATGTCACTTTTCTCATTACTTGTCCCTGAAACAGAATACTACAAGGAAAGTAAATGGAGTGGGAACTCATGAGAGATTGAATTTTCTCTGATTCAACTCAAGGATTAATACCATAGACCTCTGCGTGAAAGAATAATTAATTCATTCTCCTTAAGACAATAAATCAAGAGAATAAATTAGACTTTTGTATCAGGTCTGAGTGAGCAGATTGCATCCAACACAGGTTTTTCCTGTATGATTTTTATTTTATTTTTTTATTTTCTCAGGAGGTTGTATCAAGGCAGAAGAATTAAATTCAAGATATCTGTAGCAAAGAGATCTCTGCTGAACTGATTTTTCCAAATAAACATATCCCATACCCCATATTTCCATGACTGTAAGTTTTTTAATTTTGGACTCTAGTATATTGTATTATATGTGTATTCTGAATACTTTGCAACAGTTAAATTTACTTAAATTTAATTTCAGACACTTACTTAATTTTAACAATTTACCTAATTTCAGCCATCTTTAAAAAAGTATTTTTGCACTTTTTTTTTTTTGTCTGTTACCTTTTCTGTGAGGAGGACCATCATTCGGGTTTTTTCTTGGTACCTTATTAATGCACTCTGAGAGCCATGTTCTGTATTATTAATGTAGTAGTGATCCAGGGTTTATGGATGGCTACTGCAGTAAACTTTATGGCTAGTAGTGAAAACAGCAAAAATAATGATGAGAGGAGCCACAGACGTTCTGACGTCTGAGAACTGTGAACTGCCAAAATCAAAAAGGTCAGTGCTCTTCTCGTTCAGAATGCCATTCAGTTGGAGCTGGAACATACTTTGGGCTAAGAGTCTGAGCATAAGAGGCTGTAGCACCTATTTTGCTGAGCAGTTCCCTATTTCCCTACTCCACACTCCACTGCATTCCAGCATGTGATTTGCTGAGCTGGAGAATGTCCCTGAGTGGTATGATTGTGTGGAATGCTTGAAAATTTGGCTTCACATTCCTCAGTTTCTTTTCAGCATTTTCTCAGTTCCCCTCGTTGCCTCACACCAGCCCCTCTTTTACTTCTAGACGGAGAACAAGGTTACAAAATACAACTTCTCTTCCTATGGACTTAGAGGAGTTTTCACCTATAATAATAAATGAAATAAGTTTCATTTCTTTTTATTCCTCCTGGTATGATGCAAAAAAGGAAAGGTAGTTGGAACTATGGCTTCTTGGGATGGCTGTTATAACAGAGTCCTGGATCTGTACTAGGGATGTCCATGCTGTCCAGACTGTCTCAGCAGAAAGAGGGAGGAGTGGAATATTAATGTTAGGAGCTCATCCGTGTCCATGATTATTAAAAGAAGTCTAGCTTCATGTCTTAGGCCCTGAATTAAATAACTGCAGTTTGCATGAGCATGTATCTATGTATCCCACTTCTGTGGAATGTCTGAAGGCCAGGGAACTGCCTTTGTTACCTCTCCTACTGGCACTGCTACAGGACAAGGAAAGACATCCAACTAATTTTTAATCATCTAATGTGTCCCTTTTGGATACAGAATTCACGGAGAGCCATAAATACAGTGCATGGCTTTAATAAAGCACAAACGTGAATTTTAAACCACACCTAGAGTTGATGTTGCTTGGACTGAATGTGTGCACAGCCCAATGTTTCTCCTCATCGTCCCTATTATGAATTTCTGCCATTTTTCCTCTTAATTTCTGTCCGAACAAAAGCAGAGGTTGTGCCACTGAGTTGAGAACATCCTTCTCAGATACCAGGAAACTGCCCCATCTCGAGTCCTTTTCTTACTCAGAGAGGATGGTAACACCACAGGGATTTGTGTACTGACTGTGAGCAGCAGGCTTTGGCCCTGGTGAAGCTGAAGGACCATAAGGCAAGGAAGGAATTTTTTAAGTTCCCACTAATCCCTGGATTTGGAGGAACGATGGAATAAACTGCAAACCTTTTGCTTCAGGCACTGGAGCAGATGATTTTTCTTATAAATAATATTGTTTTGAGTGTTATTGAGCTCATTCATGTTGTGAGGGATTTTTTCTTTAAAAAAAATGTTTATTTCTTTGTACCTTAATAGCACAGCTTTTGAACAGCTGGGTGCTTTTGTGTTCCTTCTCCCATTTATGATGTCAGTGTGCCTTTTACTGCATATCCAAGAACAGCTTTTAATTCTTCTCATTTTTAGCTTCACTTTCTAGTTTTTACAGCTAAGTGCATTTTTTATGTTGTAGGTCACCTGTCACGTTTCACTCGGGCAATGTCTGTACACTGGAAGGAATTCAGCCTCTTTCTCTGTGTTTAATTTCATGCTAATATCTGGGAGATGTTATCTAGGTTAGCCAGGCTAAGGAACATCATGTTCTTTCCTGATTTTCTTTAGCTGAGAATCTTTTGGCTATCTCACTGCTCCTTGGAGTATTATGTAGGTCTGGATTTTGCAGATAGTTATCTAAGGTGTAAACTGGCCAGATGAATTGCTGCCCTTTGTAAATGGCTCAGTTTAAATTTCTGTGCTATGTTGGATACACTTAAGGTGTTGGGTCCTTCTTGCTTCAGATGCTGTAAATGGGATGATGAGAAATTCCTTCACATCACTGATGAAAGTCCTGGCCAATCTCCAGAGGAGATATGTAATGTGGTGAATTTCCTGCAGTATCTGTGCCATGCTTTTCTACCTTGAATTTGATCGTTTATAACATACATAGATAGGTGTTTTACTTAGAGGAAAATTTGGGAGCATGGTGTGTTCATACCTACTCGGTAACATATTTTCAGTATATATAACGTGAGTGGGAAAAGGGAAGTGCAGCATAATGAGTATGTTTTGGGTATCTCTTGCAGATGTTGAATCTGTCCATAAGAAGAGATTTCTAAGAAAGTTTTATTAATGAATGTTGAATTGTTGCTTTTTTTATGCTTGCAGCTGCTCAGAGGGAAGGAGAGACCCATGTCTCTCTTACACTTGTTGAAATACAGCATGATTTGTTGGTGTATATAAATTTAAGGTAGTTATTTCTCATTTGACTTCATTTTGCTTTGTGCCAAGGTCCTCTGGAGTAATGTGAAACAGAAGTAAAATGCCTATTCTGATGTAATGATTGAATAAAATGTAAAAGGATAGCAACAGTTAAATTAGATCCTCTTGCTGCTCGTTGCCAGGAAGAGTTGGTTCATTAAACCAAAGCAGGATGGAAGTGATGAGCAATGTGCTTGCTTAAAGGATTCCTCTCTTGAGAGGGTGATGGTGTTACCTAGATCCTTAAGATCATCATCTGCTGCTTGCTGACTGCCTCTGAGGAACAAGCCTCAATGTCACCTTACCTGTCTGTGACCCATCGGCCTCGGGAAACAGCTGCTTTCTCTCATGCTCCACTGGTTTGGAAAGGAAGGAAGAGGCAGGAAATTTGTGACTTTCACCTGTGTGAGTACTTTGGTGGGAACAAGATTGTGTCTTTTTATGTAAGAAGGTGTGTCTCTCTCTTAAAAAGCCTGGTGGCTATTTTCTTTGCTAGGCAATTGCAAAGAACCAGTGAAATAGAGAGACAGTGTTGTGGTGGATATTAACTTTTAATGAACTTACAGAATAGAGCCTTTCATAATTGGAATTCCTTAGCTCTACATAGATAATGAAAATAAGAATGTTGTGAACTTGCTATATATGCTAGCAGATGATTTCCAAACACTTAAACCCAAAGGACTTAAAATTTATTATGCTAAGAAATTGCTTGGAACATGCAAATCTTGGACAGTAACTACATTTCATGCTAAGTAGACATCATCTGGTTATGTTGAAATGTAAAGACTCAGTTGGGGTCTTGCTGAAAGCAGTGGTAGAAGTACTGTTGGCTTCGCTAAATGCAGACCTGGGGCAGTGGGAACTATCCTGGTGCTGGGAGACAACAAGGTCTGCATGGAGGCAGGGGGTGGGGGAAATCACAGGTAAGGGTTGGCCACAGTATTTTAAGAACTATGAAGGACTTAGAATGGCTTAGGAAATTCTGTTATGGGTAGAGGTGATGATGGGATGGGTTAGCACTTAGGAAATGATGATTAAATGAAGGGCACGTAGGGAGTTGAAGACATTGTGTTTAAGGTAATGAACAAGACTAGGACACACAAAAGAATCCTGTGTAGGATGGGTGCTTGGAGTGGGAGTTACATTCTGGAGGAAAAATAAGAGTGGCATTGCCTTGGCAAAGAACTTAAGAAGAGATGGGACCAAGAAGCGTGAAAGGAAGCTGGAGTTTGCATAAACGGATGGAAAATGTAGAACCAGGGCAGAGAAAAGAACTAAATAGCCCAACTTCCTTCTTTTTTTCCTTACATATGTATCTATTTTTATTGCTCATTCAGTAAAGACAATTGCCATGCTGGAATAGCAATTTCCAGGAGGCACAGTCTCTGTGAGCAACACTAAATCCAAAACCTTTCTAATATGCTGGGACTGAATTCTGTGTTGTACGAATTGACCCCTTTCTGAAGAATAGTATTCTCAATCCTTAACCCAAAGTACAGATTGACTTGCTTTTAGTTAAATGAGGAATAGGATAAATGATTGTTTTACCAGAACTCCAGTTTAATATCTTGTAGATATGCTGAACAGTTTGAATGAAATGTCTTTCCACTGGTGGAAATGCATTGTAGCAGGTATTAAAAATGTACGTGAATTTATTACTTTATTCCCAAACATCTGCTTTTCTATGTAGGCTAGCTGCTTTGGAATGAGGAGAAGGTGTTGTCCATTGCTCAATCAGAAATGCTGAGTAGCTTAAATCAAAGAAGATGATCATAAAAGTCCACTCATGTTTCTCAGGGAGAGCTTGATTGTTGAGTTAAATCCATGCTTCTCCACCTTCGGCGTGCTTGGAAAAGAAAAAAGATACTAATATTAATCAGTAGGCAGAAGGAAAAACCCGTTTTGACAGATTGAGCTCTGAGACAGACTGGAGACATGAAGCTTTTTTAGATTTCCTTGAGACTCTTTCCCACAAATCTCCTATTTGAAGTACAGTCCCATCAGTGCATATGCCACCAAAACCAAGATTTTTGTTGGGTAACCTTTCTCTTTAGTCTATACAGACTGTGAAGGCAGCCCTAGCCTTGTCCTTCACAAGGCATCAAATATGGGGAGAAAACCCCCCTATTTATGTTTATCTTAATCTTGACCTTTGCTCGAGTGTGAAAAGGAAAGAGGAATGGGTCTGGCTTATTATTTTACTGTAAACTTTTTTCAGATTCTGTTTATTTTTCCTTGAATATCTTGGACACAGACTAGTGTTTTGGCTCTGCATTTACACCCTGGTTCCATGATGTGTGTAAGACACTACATGACCTATTTCTTAGAGGAATGAAAGATAAATATAGCCTGACATGTAGGAGGGATCCCATAGCGCAAGGAGCCTCATCAGTATGATCATCATCTGCTTGTGTGTTTAACGAGGAAACTTGTTCAGTTGCACATAGTCAATCTGAAAACAATATAGGCAGAACTGTTATGAACTAAACTATTTAAAAAAATTAAAATCCTCCTCATTTCGTTTGTTGAAAAAGAAGGAGAAGGGATAGACATATGGCCACCCACTTGGTTGTGCAAATTGTAAGAAGTGAAAATAACTTGTGACAGAATTGCCTGGAGGTTTTGTTTAGCCTGTCACACATGGCCTCAATAACACTGTGAAGCAGTTTCTTTTACCCCCTCCAACCTACTCAACCCCTTCTGCTATGGAATCTGCAAGGCATTTTTCAAATTAAGTGTGCACTGTTTTCCTTTTAAGTTTCAGGAGCAAGTGGCTGAGAGAGACATGCTGAGAGATTGGAAACAATCTGCACCAGCAACAAAGGGAGATGCCTGCTGCTTTGCAAGCAACACAGAAAATATGCCAGCCATCCAGCACTGGTTCCTGGGCTGGCTGATGTTTATTTGTCCTGTGCACTAGATTTTCTCAGAATGCTGTGGGGAGGAGGGTGGATTGAAGAGCCCTTGGAAAACTGCTGGAGTATAGGTCATGTTTTATTAGCACGTTGTCTGGGATTTGGAGCTGGTGTTTGCCTTCTGAGCCTAGGTAATGAGGTTTTTGGAAGTGCCGTGCCTGAATTCCCTGTGCACAGGGAGGTGAATGGGTCTGTGTTTTGTGCTGGGGGTCTAACTGCTCAACACACCATCAGCGAAGGCATCATTCGGTCATGCTGTAAGAAATTAAATAGGGCCGTTTGTAGGTTCTGATGAAGAACTGATAGCATCAGAAGTAACCTTGGCAGCCATTTTAATTGGTGGTAGAGGAACAGCTTTTGCATCTCAGATAAGCAGGGATCACTCAACCAAGTCAAGGAGTCAGCTGATAAAACTATCTGATGGTGAATACAAGGATTCATAGAAGTGGTAGGGTTGTCATAACTGGATCATTCAAGAAAGATAGGGCAGGAGTTCTGTGGAAGGGTATGAGCTTTGCTCTTCTTGTGGAGACATATAAAGTCTTTGAAAGAAGACAGTGAATAGTTCATCACATGTCTGTAATCTAGATAAGACAGGAAAGCAGAGGGGAAAGTCCAGTAGTTTCTTCTGTTTTGCTGCTGCATACATTCATTTAAACTTTTTTTCACGAGTGAGTTGGTATAAATGTACTTAGGCTTGGGAGACTTTGACTACAGCCTGTGTGTTACGAAGGAGCCACTCACTGCTCTGTGCACAGGTTCAATAATCTTCTGCCTGCACCCATATCTCTCTCTGAAGGGTTTACCTATACTAAATCATTCAAGACGTCTGTGGGGGCCAGAGGAGGTGTCAGTGAGGGAGGAGCCAGGCCTGTGCAGCAGCCTCCTGCCAATGTGTGCTTTCTGGCTGCCCCACAACACAGTGGGAAGCAGTGGGCACTATGGTTGGTGCTGGCTGCTGCAGTGCTGCATTGTGATCAGCTCATGGGCTGGGGAATGAGGGGGCTTGTTCCTCCCAGTCCCCTCCTTGGTCTGTTGCTCACAACGTCCCCCAGGTCAAGGATTTTGGTTTTGGTGAGCTAATGAGCAGTAGCGTTGCAGTTCTGTTGCACATTAATGGCTTGAGAGTGAGCTATAAACTCTTTCTTCCAGCCTGGAAGAGATTAAGCATGTAAATGATGTAACCCAGTTTGAAAAAAAGGCAATATTCCAGAAGATATCCTAGCCTTGCTTTTCTTTTCTAGCCTTGCATTTCTTAACATCGATTAACAACCAAGCAGTGAGAGAAGGGATGACATTTCTAAATGGTTGTCCAAAAAAAGCAGTGTGATGATCTAGGTCTTTGCACCAATATTTAGCTGTCGTACTAAGGAACAGCTGGGGCTTATATAGTCATAAATGAGATAGAACTGTTGATACCACTGGAATCAGAAAGTTTTGTGTCAGTCACATTATATTTTTAAGGTTTCATCGGCCATTAAGATGGTTGGATTTTTAATTGCTTTTTTTAATAGTAAGAACAGGAAAATTTTACATCAGGGATTGATACTAGAAAGAGAAAGGAAAAACATTAAAAGCCCAGGGTTGTAGTAATTTGAGGTAGTCATCTTTAAACTTGGTACCAATATGAGGAAACTGTGTGGCTATAATTAACTATAGGTTTCAAAGTAATGGAAAGTAAATATAATTAATTTAAATATCTGAAATTCTCAACCATTTGCTGTCATGTTACATGGCTTAGTCTGTCTACTCAAAACCTTTTTTGACAGAATGTGTCAACTGGAATGCATTTGCAGTCAATATGCTGATAGTAGGTACAAAATGCTTTGGCTTTACCTGGGGCCCTGAAACTTGTTTCTTTGCGTCTGACAGAGAATTTCTTCTGGAAATAAGTGGCTCAGAGAAACACCTTAGAAAAACTATAAGCTTTTCTGGTTTTACAGGGAAGTTTACACAACACTTGTTTGTATATGCCAGAAAGCCAAGTCTGGGCGAAGAAGATTCAAATATCCCCAGTGCAGAGAGCTACATTGTTTAACACTGTCCTCAAATTATTTTAGCTTATGTAAATAAAGCACACAACTCCTGAAGAGGAGAAATACCTGGAAGTGGAAACTGAGAAGCAGGATGCAGTGAAAGAAATTTTTCTTCTCCTGTTCTACTTCTCCTAGGTAAATACCTCAAATGATTCATATGATTGAGCTCCAGCTCTACTCATTCTCTGTCTTTTTGCTGTTAATAACACACAGTTCAAAATCCACCCACAGACCGAGCAGACCTCTTTTTTTCTTTTTTTCTGGTGTGGGGAACACGTTTAGGAGGCTCTGAGGACTCAGTTGCCCCTGGAGTCTTGGCTGGCATGGGGTGTGTGCACAGACAGTGAGGTGGGATCACAGCTATGCAGCCCCCCGCTCATTCTATGTGTAGCAGCAGAAGTTGGCAAGACAGCATACTGACTTTTAGGGATTAGTTTCTGTGCCAGCTGTCTTGCAGCAATATAAAGCACAGTTGTAGGAGAAAGTGGCACTGGTTAGAGGGAAGCAGGATTCCCTGGGCCGAGGGTCAGATAAACTTGGCTCCCTCATTGCACTTACGTTTGCAGTTCTTGTGCTACTGATGTTTATTCTGGACATCTAGTCTTTCAGAGTGCTATTTTATTGTAAACTAGTGCCAATTTTGATTACAAAGACTTTAAAACTTTCTAATTCAAAAATCAGAAAATTACAATCCTACATATGCTCGCACCTAAAGCAAAAATACTTCTTTTCGTTGTTACACTTCAGACCTTTCAATAAAAAGTGTAGACATTTTAATGCCTTGCTCATTTTCTCTTTTTCCTTCTGGGAAAAATACTTTGTAACTTCTCCAAATTAAGGAATAAACCCCAAAATTATTGAATTAAAAAAAGAAAAAAAATGAAAATGGAGAATTGGGGAATGAGGATAGGGGGAGGAGAGAGGGAGAGTTATTATTTCTTCCTGTTGTGCTTAGTAACAGAACAGGGAGGATGAATGTTTTTGAAATTTTGAATCTTAATGAGAAATACACAACTTTCATGGAACCTGGTTTTGAAGGCAGACCATTTTCAAGTTGAATTTCCCCCAGCTCTGGCTATAACAGCTTTTGACTTTACCTGTCAAAGAATAGGAGGCTTTGGAGTCTGTAACTCCAATCCAACAGGACTTCCAAGTATGTGACTTCAAATTTTTTCAAGTAGTCTTTTTAAAATCAGCTTAATTGATGTCCTCCAGGACTGTGGGTGTAGTTAAAGTTAAGGACGTGATTAAGTGCTTTGTTGGAACCAAGCCAGAACACTTAACACCTTCCAGAACAAACTTAGCCTGAATATGTTTAATATGCACTCATGGGGAGTTGTCTCTTTTTCCTAAGAAAAGAGAAATTTTCCTGTTCCAAACCCACTGCTCTTCCTTGCTTTCATTCTTTAGATGTTCTCTTTCTGAGACCCCTTCTCCTTGAACTCCCCTTCCAAACGTAAAAATTACAAAACACATGTGTTCTTTATTTTTTGATTGTGCACAGGTGAATGTTTTCCTCTCTCCAGCTGTGGCTAAACCAAATGTCCACTCAGCAGTGTTTTTTTATTTCCTAATTGAGATCCAAAAATGGCTTTTCCATAGGATTCTTTGTTAAGAGTGAATGTCTGGAAATAAATAAATAAATACTGAAAACCCAGAGCTGCCTGTCTTTTGTATTTTGATTGTTTTTTCACAGTAGACTGTAGCATACATGTTGTTTTCCTGGGACACTGACAGTGTGCTAAGGTGTTTAGAATGTGATAATGCTGGTGTGCATTTACAAGGACTAATAACAGGGATCCAGGAATAGATAAACATGACAAAGGATTTCCATTGCCTCAGTCCACTATTCAAAAAGTGGAAGAACTAAACAATACAGTATTAAAAAAAAAAAAAAAATTCTGGACAACTGGACTTCAGCACTGCTTGTTATTTGCTTGTCTGCAAATAATTTTTGGATAGGAAAAACTCAAGCAGTTTTGGCACTCTCATCAGATGTGAGTCTGGGATCAATTATTCAGTAATCAAGGTGGATTTAAAAAAAAATATATTTTATAGGAATGCTGTGAGAAGAAAGACTAATACATTGCCATATTGTTTTCATGGTGAGAGCTTTTGTTTGGATGACGCCATTACAGAGGCTTTGCTCATCCTATGCCAATCAGGTAGAGTCTCTGCTTTCACCAAAAGTTGCCTGTGTTCCTTGCCATGGTCCTTTGCCTCATCAGCTGAGAAGGTGAAATTGCAAATCATTATTTTATACTTACACAACTGTGGGATAAAATTAGCTGGCACATAGAATGAAGACAATAAATCTAAAGCTTTTATATTTAAAAGCATTTTGGTTTTATTAACCTTTGTTAGCTAGAACAACTGCTGTGTTTCAGAGGTAGCAGGGAATTTCACCTCCTCCAACTCTTCTTTTACAATGGCTGAGCTATATATATATTTTTTGGTAGTATTTAAGCAAAAAGCATGCTCAGCTCTGGCTGCAAGCATTTAGCAGAGAGCAGAATTTAAAGACAAACTGTGATACCTTTATTTGCATTGTAGAAAATTTTACTGTGTGACTAGTGCTAGTACAGTCTACCAGAACAAGTCTTTTCCTCCAACTGCAAATCTGACACTCTTGCTAGATTTGGGCCTGGGTTGGGAGAAAAAAGAAGTCCCTATGCAGTTTGCTGCTTCAAGGAACATCTCTGTCTTTCCCTAGACTTTCAGGAGCAGCTGTACTCATCACCTCCTCAGGGTTGCTATCACCTGCCTGTTTCTCCTTGCTGCATTCACTTTCATCACTCACTTTCGAGTAATCCTGGTGATGGGTGTTTTTTTTAGTCTTGGGCAAAAAGTTTCCTTACTATTATGTTGCAGTGGTAAGAAATTAGTAGAGGAGCTTGAAGGAGGATGATGCTGGAAGAAGAATCAGGAACTCAGTGTTGATACAATTTTTACTTGTGCCTTTGCATTATCTTCTCTCAAATTATAAATGTGTTCTGTGTAGCAATTATTTCCCTTTGCAAATTGTATTTCCTGGTGAAGCTATGTAGACGCTGGGCAGATCCCAAGTGGTAGAGTGGGAAAGAGGTCCTCCTAAGGACACTGGTGACAAGTTTTGATTTTTGCAATAGACACAGGCATGTTAATTTTGTGGAATAATTCTGCATCAGCCTTATCGTGGAGATTCTTCTCTATTAGAAAACATAAACCCCTTTGCATTTTTATTTGACCCTTCTGTATCTTTTGAGAAACAAAATGCCTGTTTTTCTGTGGCAGTGACCTGCTGATAAATTACCCATTTTGTTAAAACCTCTGCTCAGTATGGGATTCTCCAAATAATATGCCTTTTTCTTAAGATTGGGATCACTCTGATACAAACAGGGAAGATTTTCTGATCTGTAGTTTTCATTTCAAGGATTTTCTCAGTGCTTGCAAAAGTAGCCAGCTTTTTCCTGAATTGCTTTGCTGTCCTTTTCCAGTAAGTTCTTCCTGTTGATAAGAGCAAATTCAGTGCAGCAGTTGTTCCTTCAGTATTGAATTTTTTCAATTTCTTTTTGACTGATACACATACTCTTTCTTTTACAGGATTGCCAAGTCTACATCTACTGACTGTGAATATTCTTAGAGAGGTAAGAGCATTTTTCATATACTATCATGTTAGCTTCTACATTTCTTTCCAAAATAAAGAGGAAAAATGGCCTCTATTGTTTTATAAGTGATCGTTCATTAATCTTTCTCTGAGATATTCTCTTCTCTGAATAATTATTTTGAGATAATGGGTAGTGGCACACTTGTAAACTCCATGTGTGTTAAGCTGGCCCTCAGTAACTCTGTAGCCATGGGTAGAACTCTTCATCGTTCTTGCATCTTTGTCTCCAAATTCTGAGCACTTTTGCAGTTGATGAAGCTGAATACAGTGTTGTTTTGGGTTTGTTTTTTTTTTTTTTTTTTTTTTGTAATTCTGACTTTGAAATCTGTAGTTCTTTTTTGCCTCGTTATATTTCAGCAGACAATTTTTGATTTTTAATTATGTCTGTAATGGCTGAGGACCATCCCTCTTTTAAAAACCAGCTCATTATGCTTGGCAAGATCCGTGTGCCTTGTCAAGAGCTAGCTCTGTGTCATTTAATAGTGTCTACTAGAATGTTTTGACCCCAGTTGTGATGCCTGGTCTGTCACCAGAGTCAGATTATCTGTGCTCATCTCTGCAGGCTTACACTGGCAGCACACTTCTGTGTTACTGCCTTCTTACAGGACTCTGAGAAGTCTGTCTTTTGCCTCTCACTTTTCTTGCATGGAGTGCATTTCCACTCGGATCCCTGTGCTGCCATTTCATAGTCAGCTTCCTCTGCCTGAATGAACTTACACCTCCCCTACATTTCAAGTGCTTCAATAAATGCTCCTGTCAGGTACCTTCTGACAGGGTCTTGTGATGCTCCTTTCAGAGGAGGCCACTGACAAGAGGCTGCTGGAGAGAAAAAAGATAAAAATTCTTTCACTACTGATATGGGGCTTAAGGATAAGTTTTCATCTCATCCCTCCACTCCATATAAAAAAAACCAGCATGAAAAGTGATTCCATATTTTCAGTTTTCAACAGGACCACATTAAAAAAAAGTTGCTTGCTCATTTATTTTAATGGCAACAGCCAGTACAGGGAGGTTCTCACATGTCAGCATCCTAACAGGGTTTTTCAGGTATTTTATATTAACTTAATTGAACTAACACATCTTAAAAAGGAATCTGTTTTGCCGCCAAGACAGGAACAGCAACTAATTCACTGCATAGCTGGAAAATAGCAGAGCATCAAATGCATTGGGAGCCAGTGAGTGTTACTTTTGCAGATGTTCTTACACACACAGCTAAACTGTATGGGCACATAGGCACTTTCAGAAAATTAAATTGCCACAAGGTGGTGAAGACAAGGCTGGCATTATGCACAGGTATTGAACTGTGATCTGTAAAGCCTCTTAGACTTCTCAGCTGGAATAATTTATCATCAGCTGCTGTGCAGGGGAACTTGCTTTGCTAAACAAAAATAAATCTTTTTTGTCTGTACTAAAGTATAAAAATTGATATTCCAGGATTCATTAATTTTAACTTGGGATTAAAGTTGGGTCATACTGATAGTACTCATTGTGTGTTTTATTTGCTTCAACTAATGCATGCTAATGTTGGAGATCAGAAAAAATGTGGGAGTGCTATGCCCAGGTTGGTAGCATAAAGACCTTGCAGAAACAGAAGTTCTGGGACTGTCCTGACAGCCTAGTGGCAATTCCTTGGCATGGGTTATTCCCTGATTAATAAGATGGGTCAGCAACTCTGGCAGGTACCCTTTGAAAGCCAGACACAGCTGAATTTTGCACCCAGACTGGCCCACCCCTGGAGGGCTTTCCTGTTCCTCATATTTTTATCCTCCCATGATGTTTGATGTTGGTAATTCCCATGTTTGTGTTGGCATGCTGTGAGCTCCTGTCTCTGGCTCCTGGTGTGTGGTGAGGGGAGGAAGCCAGAGGAGGAGGTGATCAGTCTTTTCTGGACTCTTACATGGTTGCCTGTAGTTAAAGGTGGCTAGTGCCAGGCAGCTTCTTTTTGATTTTATTAAAAAATACATGTATGTTTAAGAACAGCAAGATAGGTGACCAAAATACGCTATTCTGTGGAATTAAAAAAGATATGGTTTTGTCCCATTACCTCAACCATTACCTAAGAAGCAATAGATATTGACATCTGATGCTTGATTGTTCTGTGAAAGCAGATTTCTCAATCTGTTGCTATAAATGTCTAAAAATGCCATGTCATAAAAGCAGTCCTTCTGTATTCCTTCTGCTGTATTTATTTTCCTGACTGCCAACGACTAATCTGGGCAAAGGGAAGAACTGTAGAATAATTTCCTAAAAAGCTGAAGGAACTCGTCAGAGAGGGAAGCAGAAAGTGGCCCCAGCTCGTGCCAGCTGGCCAGAGCTCAGCCCCAGTGAGACAGCCCACACTGCCAGAACCCAGGAACGTGCTGGCAGCCAGCACCTTGCCCAGCCCTCCCACTGCCAGGTGGGGGAAGGCAGGCAAAGTGCTCCTTTCCTTGCTGGGATTTGCCATGTGATATATTGGACTGTTTTAGATATATTACATTAGTGCTCCTGGCTTTAAACTGGGAAAGGCTGTGATTAAAATATCCTGGACTCTGCGGTCACATAGTTGGTGTTGGCAATTTCTGTGGTCACATATTTGGTAGCCAATGTCTTTTATGAATTCCAGATTTTTCTCCTTTGGGTTAATTGTGCCCCTGGAGCTAGTGCTGGAAGGCTGTCCCTTGGTTGTACTTGCTGCATTCTCCTTGAAGATCACAGCTCCTTCTTTACTTCTACCATAGACACACCGGTGGGAAAACACCAGAACATCCCTGTAGCTACCTCTAGTACCTCTCTCTGTGCAAGAGAGCACATATTTGCCCCAGAAGATGTTTCTTTGTGCTGTACACTCAGTGCACTGATTTGCTCTAAAGCTCGGGCTGAAGGGACTCCTGGTGAGCACTGTTGGTTTGCTTAGGAGATGGAATTACTCATCTTTTCTGAAGGAGAAGAGCTATATTCTGGAACATGCTGATGCCAACAAGCTCAAGGAAATGAAATCTTTTTAAATAACTCCACTTTTGGTCACAGTGTATATTCTGCTGGCAACAGTACCCTATTCTTATAATACATGTAGATGTTGATAAAGTCTGGAATTTAGCAATACACAAATTTTTGTTTCATTAATCACCAGTATAAAGTAAATGCTGTATATTTTAAGTGGATTTAAAGTGTCCTTGAGAAAAATTCTTATATCTAAATGCAGACAGGAGTACTGACTTTATTTCTTCTGGTACTCTTACACTAGTGGGAAAAATCAAAGGATACCCCTTGAAAGTGTTAAACAGTCAAGTTGTGCAAAAGATGCTTTTCATTTACCAGTGCCTATTTACTGTTGGAAACCTGAGTATATAGCCACGAAGGGCAGATGTTTTCTCCTTATGGCATTAGTAAAAAAAACCCTAACAAACCAATATGCTTGTTGAGTATTTCTGGGACAAATTTCCCAGAATTTTCCTACTGCTTTTTCATTTCTCTACATGAAACACCCACAACCCTTCCTCCTTGATGAGGTGGCAAAACATCCAGATACCCTGGCTGATTGTTATGGGATAGATTTCTATCCCTCTTTTCCTACATTTCCCTGAAATGCATCTTTCTGCCTACTAATTACTAAAAGGATATGCAATCTGAGAGTATCCAGCATTTCTGTTTCATTATATTAGACCGAGGCTGCAGTGAAAAAGTAGATGATGATGTTTCTTGACTGTTCTCTTTTTTCACTCAGAGGTACTTGGGGAAAAAAGGAAGTCCCCTTTGCCCGAGTGTTGGTTTGAGCACATGTACATGTATCTGAGTATGCAATAAACCTATTGGAGAAGTAAGGAAAACCCCACAAGCTGCAAGACTGGCAATGATCTTGCAAAATTTGCAATGTTATGTGACTGTGCTGGTACATCTGCCATCAGATCACTGAAAGACAGAGCCCCTGGAGCACCAGCCCTATTATGGTGGTGGTATAGTCCTGTAACTGGATCCGGGTCTCCCACTTAATTTGTAACCTGAAACTCCCCCTCAGTCTTTATCTTTGAGATTATCTCCCCTTCAAATGATGTGGTTGTGGTGAATAAAGCTGATGTGTGAATTTCCTATTCTTTGAACTCCAGTTTGAAAATGAAAAAAGAACTTCTTGAAAGAAAGGAGTATATTCTACAGAGCTGTAGTGAAATTAGAGGATTATTGTTTTCAATTCCATTACATCTGTTGGCAGATGGGTCCAATCCATGAAGGAATTAATTTCTGTTTTGTCAGGTTGTCAGGAACTCTCATCTGGGTTTAATCTTGATGCAGGACATTGTATTACAAGAGATAGACAAGGATGAATCGTGATGGACGGATAGAGAAGCGAGGTAAAAAGAAAACCAGTGAGAGTATATTTTTATAAGCAAGCAGGACAGAGAGCTGTAATGAGTAAGTGAGAAGAGCACAATAAGAGGTTTGGAAGATGCATTTTGTGGGTAGGAAGGCTTCTATTTTAAAATAGTTTCTATATTACATTATGTATCTGGCAGACCTTCTGATTTTTCTGGCTTTAATGAGAACACAAGCCAATGCCCAGAGTCTCTGTAAACTACAAATCGATCTTTTGCAGGGTCTCCCTCCTCTGTTCTTGATCATTCTTCTCCTTGAAATTCCAACATGTTGTTTTTTACATTATTACTGTTCTGACTCTTGGTTTGATGATAGCAAGGGTTTCTTGCTTGTGTGTAGCTCTCAGATGCTAGCTGGTGCTTTTATAATGCTTTTTATTTTTCTAATACTTTCCACTATTTTCTAATACACCGTGTCGAGGAGGTAAAATAATTCAGTGATGTTATTTATGGATGAGAAATCGAAGGAAATGGGTTAGAAAAACAGTACAGCTGGGAATAGAGGCCACTGGTATATGCACCACTGCCTGGCACTTAGGTAACTGTAGTGTATTTCTGATGCTCAAAAGTTATTCTCATAATCTGCTCCTAAATGTAGTATTTCTTTTCCAGTTTTTAATTCTCACTCATTTGGTTGAAAAGAAAGCAGGATGGGCCTATGACTAATTTACCAAATTTTAGGCATCTTTTTATTAGAGACAACGTTGTTCACTAGAAGGTTTTCTGGCATTCTTTCAGTCCTTTTGAAACCACTTTAAGATTCTCTCACAATGTAAAGGCTCTTTTAATTATGCTGTTCATTTTGCCATGCAGTTTATACTACGTTACCATTCCCCTCGTCTGTCTCTTGGGGCAGTACAGTAACTGTTGTAAGAGCAATATCTGTTGAACCGTATTTTAAGTAATCTCTATGGGCTTTAAGTAACTTTCCAAAAAAGAGGTTAAACAAGTGAAAAAAAAAAAGGTATTGTCAGAGGAATAATCTTTAATAAAAGCAGTATGGTCTGCTAGTCAGGAAATAAAGTGTATTTTTTAATATATTACATAAATAAGAAGGCATCTCTGGTGAACTTTAGTTACAAAGAAAATATTCCTACCTTAGCAATATATTGAAAAGTGAAATATTCTCTGTTTCAGTTGGCCTAGTCCTTTTAAATTAACATATTTGCTACCGATTTATCAGGTCTTAGAAGTTTGATGTGGCGCTCATTTATGTAGAACAGTTTTTGTTCTAATTAGTTATCTGTCAGACCACTGGTAGACCCTCAGTAAGTCTGTTGTGGATGTGCTAAAAATGCATATTGAGCAGATACAGTTTCCAAGGGGGGAAAATCCATTTTACTCATGTTCTTTCTGTACACCTAGTGTTTATCTTCACAGTGACAGAGCTTCTCCATGCACTGCTGAGGGAGAAATTATCAGTACTTAGTTTTTTTAAAAGACTTCTTGTATTTAGATTTCACATATTTTAAGTTTGGAAGGGTTTTGTTTTGTTTTGTTTTGTTTTGTTTTATGACTTTGAAGAAACTGTAAAACCTTTCTCTTCCTCCTTCTCTCTTCCCCCACCTCCTATTTCCTCAGGAAAAAAAACTGATTTGATGACAAAATTCTTTTATGAGCCCAAAATAGCCCGTCCTTCTCAGCAGCCCTCCCTTTCCCCCTCATCTCAGTTCTCCCTCATCCCCACTATACTTTTAAATATAGGCTTGAGTACCTGCCAGCTGCACACCCAGCCCTCAAAGTGCAGTCTGTGGTGGGATCATCTTTCTGCCTTCACTTGCAACCAGTGAGGAAAAAGATTCTGGAACAGTGGAGGATATTTCATACTTGGAGTTTTATTATTTAATTTAATCTTCTTGCTTACTTGGCAAGGCAGCTCATCCACCAAGAACTGCACAAATCAGATGTTTTGTGACTCTCTGTGGTTAGAAGGAATCAATATTGTGCCCCAGGAGGCTCAAGCTGAGGATGCTTTACTCCATAATCTTCGCTAGGTCTCCAAATAAAACAACAACAAGAATTTCAGACTTGCTTACAGTAGTTCTGCTAGATCAGTAAAGCAGTTTGGGTGTAGACAGCTGTTTTCCTTTCAGGATGTGGGGGAGTTGAATCATTGAGTGTGAGGGCAAAATAATTCCATGATAGAGGCTGTTTTGGAAAATTTATCTTAATGAAAGGAAACAGTTCCAAACAGAATGGAGAAGTGAGTGGTTATGGCTCTAGGTGAACTATCAAAGATGATAATTTGACAAATTTTCTTCTTTGCTCCATTTGTACGATCACAGTGAAGAGAGATGTGCGCTTCGTTCCGATTGATTTATTCCAGCTGTGTGCTACTATGGACAGGTGAACATGATCTCAACAGTGAAATGCTTCCACCTGAGAAAATTCCATCAGCAGTAAATCAGTTCATGTGCTCACTCTGTGGTCAGCAGTGCTGACTGGGATAGAGAAATGATTTTTCCCCCAGTTTCTTCCTGCTTCTTTGTAGAGCGGAGTCATGCTTGAGCATGGAGATTTAGAAAGTCTATGAATAATTTTTAATTTTACTTTCTGAAGCATGGAAGGAATGGGAGGAGATACTTTATGTCCTGCAGCAAGAATTAAGGTCAGATGGTCTAATGATCCCCAAGATTTAACCTCCTTGGATATTTAAAAAGATGGCAATTTCTTTAAACTGCCCTAATGATAAGGCCAAGTACTGCACTGATAACATCATAGAAATTGATAGAAAAGGCTCGTTAAACCATCCTGTCTATCTCCTTGCCAGCACAGGATATTCCCTACAGGATGTTTTCTAATGCTTGGTTACATTGTGTAAGAGAATCATGAGTTTCATGGCTTTGGCCTTTTGACAGCACACACTGTATGGAACTTACTGATTGTTTTAGAGGTCTGAGTTTCAGACCCTGTTTCACTGCCTGAAATTGGAACAGAAACATATTAGCAAAAATTACTTAGAAATATGTGAGATTTTAATTAAAATTGCTAAATACACAAGGGCAAAGCTGAGCCGTTGCAGATGAAGTTTGCAGCTGAGAATTCTTTAACTGCAGCCTATCGCTGAGTTTTTCTAATAAACCATATGATATTTAAAGTAAAATAATCTCTGTGGTTCTCTCTTTCTCTCTCTCCTCCTCCTCTTTCCGCTTTGGTATTTTCCTGTCTTTCATTTCTGCCCATCTGGAGCCAGAGTTGAATTATGGCATATGATTTGTGTAGATTTGTATTTCTCCCCCTGTGTCCCAACCTTCTTATTGACTCCCTCAGCTCCTGGTGCTTACTCACACTCTTGCTTCTTCTCCACCCTGATCTCCCTTCCATGGTTTTGCCTGTTTCCTTTTACTCTGTGGGCTCTCATTCAACTTAATTCTCTTCCTTGGTTTTAGAAAAGGAACGTATTGGTTTTCAGTTATGTGTTTTTCACTTCATAATTTTGATCTTGGTATTTTTTCTTTTTTTTGTTTTTTTTTTTTCTCTAAACACTAAAGTGCTAAAATACTGTCGTCCTGCTCCAACAGAGAAAGAATTAGAATGGCTTATCTTGCTGTGAAATGGAAAGACTCTGTTCCAAGTTGCCATCCGGAAGTTTCTGGCAGTGAGAAGAGATGTTAACAGCTGCTGTGAAAGGGCTACTGAACTTGGTATTAGTACAGAGGTTATTTATGCCTCAGCAATGACTAATTTGTTAAATTAATTAAAAATGTATTTCCTTCCCTCAAGAAAGAGCAGAGTACATCCACATGGAATTTTGCTCCGTGAATGAAACAAAAGAAAGCAGAGCTGAAACAGAAAATCTATAGCAGAATACAAATATGCTGAAATATTGCCTTGGGCTGTAAAAATGACTCCTGAAATGGACACTTATTTTTCAAGCACAGTGTTTAATACTTCGTTTTGGTTACTGATCCTATCGAAGCAAAAGATTATTGTAGCCTTAAGCCGCTGTGTAACTCAGCTCAGTGCTCTACTGTTGGAATTCTCTTAAAAAATATGTATTTTGATATTCTACAGTGAATACACCCATAAGGAATGAATTTTTTTCAAGTATAAATGATAGGTCCTTCAACATACAAAGCAGGACCAGACTTCAGCAGCTTTAGGGAGCTTCACTAAAACATCTGAATTTTAGTGAAGCTAAATTGAAGCTTCTTGCTTGTACAGCGAAGCTCCCAAGACATTTCTTAACTATATCCTTTAAAAATATGGGGAACTTTGTTCATCTCCTAAGTCAGAAATGTTAATTCACCCTAACCTTAAACGAAAGTGTGAAAATCTGGTATGAAAAAGGAATAAAAATCTGTCATTTTTCTGAAGCTTAAATGATATATTTTAATAATATGTTTTGGTTTTTCTTCTAGGCTCTCGTAAGAAAACTGCAGGTCTCACTGTTTAATTCAGGTGAGAAGCCCTGAAACTCTAGGAACACCAAGCAGTGCTAATTGAATCTGTAATTTTGGGGTGTATTGCCCATGAAGAAGGAATTAAAACAATGCCTTACATTTTGCTTTTGTTGTGAGATTTCTTGACAATCTCACTCTCAAGCGTCACTAACTGATACCCGTAAAAAACCTTTGAAAATAGGCTGCAGTTAGAGCCATTACCCCTATTAGTTTGCTGCTCATAGCAAAGAGACAGTTGTGCTGCTGGGTTACTGCTTTTTGAAAGACGGAAAAAGCTCCATGGTTTGGCACGAGGACCCTTGAGCAAAAGGCAGCATGCAGAGTTTTATTACCTCACAGATTAATGAAATTGAATATGACGACTGCCATGCTGTGGTGACAGCGTAGCCTCTACTCATGAAATGGCACTTCTTTCAAGTAACAGCTCCAGCTCCGACCTTGCACTTTGGGTTTTCTAGAGATCTAAGCCAAAGTGGCTTTTAATGGGGAGAAGAGATTGCTTTGATTAAACAGAAGCCAGATATGGCATTAAAGAGAGTTCAGAGATGGCTATTATATTTTGGCAAAGATATTTCCTTCAATTTTTAGCTTTTTGTTTAGGAGACAGCTACACTTTTTAACACTTATTCTCTTATCTACAGTCTAGCATTTGAATCGTGTGTAGGATTTATAGAAAGAAATACAGCATGCCTTTCCTTTTAGAAACATAAGAAAGTTAGGACTGCCATGATGGCAGGCTAATTCCATCTAGTTCGGTATCTCATTCTTGACAACTACCAGCCTCAACTATTCAAAGTGCCAGAATTCAGCTTTATTCAGCTATCTCCTTGCTTAGGTCTCTTCCTGTCTGATTTTTATAACTATATTTCTACTTCCCCCACTGAGGACTAGATTGTACCTTGTGCCACGGCTCCAAAATAGGATACAGCAGGTCAAATTGTGTCAAAGAAGTGTTTCTGAGCTTGAAGAGGCATTCCTCCCAGGACACCCATGGCTTTTCCTGTTTCTCTTTCACATGAAACAGATTAACTTCAGTTCTGTCTTTAGTAAGGCAGGCTGGAGTGTTTCAAGAATAGGCTGGATTTGCTGCTAGCCTCTCTGAAAATGATCCCTGTCATGACCTTGGTTTTCCTTAATATTTTTAGGACTTACAGCTGTGTGACCAGGTCAGGGATGTGGGGCAATTTTTTTTCCTTCCAGCTTTCAGTTTCTAATGATTTCTAACAACCCCCAAATTTCTTGCACCAGGTATTAAACCTGCAAGAAGCCCTGTAGACCATGTGAGAAGTGGTGCTTCCTTGCACTGAGAAGAAACTTGAGACAAAGTTTCACACAGAGTGTCATCTGTGGATATGGCACCAATGATCTGACATACACAACAGGGGGACAAAGCTAGGGCAGGTGGGGAAGGCCTCAGATGTACAGCTGAAATTGTCATAGAATGGTTTGGGTTGGAAGGGGCCCTAAAGGCCATTTTGTTCCAACCCCCCTGCTCTGGGCAGTGATGCCACTCAACAGATCAGGTTGCTCAGGGCCCCATCTTATCTGGCCTTGAACACTTCCAGGGATGGGGCAGCCACAGCTTCTCTGAACAACCTGTGCCAGTGTCTCATCACCCTCATATTGAAGAATTTCTTCCTAATATTTAATGTAAACCTGCCTTCTGTCAGTTTAAAGCCATTACCTGTCATTTACCATGGATTTATCAAACACTGGCTGCAGTAACCCTTCCTGTATTCCTCAGTAAACCTAGAAGAACAGATGGCAGCATTTTGGCAATTAGAAAAAGTCTTCCAATCAGCAAGTTTTGTATTTGAAATCTGTCATGTCTGTTGCAGCGCACAAGAAGCCAAATTGCTCTGTGGCATTTATTTCACTTAATGTCTTGTGCCCGTTACAAATGGGCAGATTTGACATTTATGTAAAAGCTGTGCTAGCAGATCCAGGCTGCATGATTTACTTCTGTACTTTCCTAGCACTCGATAAGAACAGCTTTAATAGTGGAGGTAATGGTGTTCCCTGGTAGCAGGCTGGGAGAGAGCAGGAACTATAGGAGAAAGGCTCACGAAGGCTGGCTGCACTTCAGGCGGCTCTCTTGAAAGCTCTTTCTTGCATAGGCGAAGTTACAGCGTTTCAGGGAGTGGGTATGCAGAGCCAGCCCTACAGCTGTCAGCTACAGCTCCTAGGCATACCGGGAGCCGCTTTCTGTTCAAGTTACAAAGCATTCTATAGTTTTCTTTGCTGAGTATCTTAACACATAACAACCAATAAGCACCATACACAATACCTTTACATTTGCCTATAGCCTATCATAGCTACTACCATCACCATATTACAGTCATTATTATCCAATCACAAGAGTAAGTAAGTTACAATTTAAGCTTTCAGTGGAAAATTCTCAGACCTCTCCTCTTCTTCCTACATCAACATTTCTTGTTTGCCTGCCATATCTCTCTTTTTGGTAAAGACATGTTTTCTATTTACTTATGCTCTTCTTGAGACTTATTTACTTGGTGAAAAACATGTCTTTGTTTGTAGTCACATACCTTTGTACTGCTCCTAAAAATCTCCTTCCAAATCATCTCCAACCTTTGCCTTCTCAGTTATTCAGTGGTCAGTGTTTCAGCAAAACATCTTTTACTCTATATCAAAACTTGCTTTCATTTCTATCTCATCCCCAGTTTCTACATTCAGAGATCTTTCTGCCAAGCCTACATAGCTGTGAAACTTTCTCACCAAACTTTCATCCTCCCCAGCAAGGAACCTCCCCAGCATACCCAGTGAACGCCATTAAATACCTTGCAGTGTGTATTTGGAGTGGAAAGAACGAACACGCACCACACGTATCCTGCACTCCACAAAAAGAAACTGGTTTGGATTTAAGTTTTGGTTTTGCGTTCTTAATCTGGAATGCATGTTGACTTTTTCTGCTGCTTTGCATAGCTGAGCTGCATAGCTGAATTTCAAAAGGAAAAGCAAATACTGGATTTGTGGTCCTTTATACATAGAGGCAGAATTGGCAGCTTCAACAAGGAATGAATGAGCAAGGGGACAACTATCCACTTGTGCCTTTAAGGCAGCTCCTTCAGATAAGGACTGAGATTTATTGGCAGTTGAGGCTTTACTGCAGAACCTCCTCTGAAAATACTCTTACTGTCTTTTGGCTTTTTCACCATTCTTGCACTTTCCACAAATGTGTTTTTCCATTATTTTTTTTAAAGACTGTTTTCTAGCATGCCTCAAGGAGGAGAAAATAGAGGTATTTGCAGAGAAAAGCAACAAAGACAAGGTCAAAATGAGGTGGGTTTGATGTCTTCAAAACTTAGTTCTGTCACTTGTGTACAGACGATGCAGAAGAAAGCCTGGGGACCCGCAGGAAGTGACAGTGCTGTTGCACATAACATTTTTCTACCCCATTTAGCAGCAATTTCCTAGATGAATGGTGCTCTCAGGATCTGTGCTGAATGCAACATGGGAGCTAGAAGGAACTTTGTAAACAAAGGAAATGGAAAGTTTGGTTAAGATATTGTTGGCTAAGAGAAAAAGGCTTATTGCCAGTCTGAGTTTGTTTTGGGTTCTTAGCTTGGAATTAAAACGTAGGTTTTCTACGACTGGAAATATAATAAGAAAACACTGAAATTTTCCTCTACATAGTAGTATTGGAATTTAAAGGTCTGTGATATTTTTCTGGTTTTTGAGGGTTTTTTGAGTGATAGGTTCTGTTGTTAAAAACACTGGCTTTTTAGAATATACAATTCAAAGACTATGAAGGCTGGCCTTGGTTTCTTTATGTTTTTCTGCCAGTGCACAAATGATCCAGTTGTCTCTAAAGCATCTGGGTCTCAGTAAATGTGCACTCAGTGGTGAGAGGGTGGAGTAGCCAAAACTTTAACCTGAAACTTTAGGTGGGGGGAAGGGGAAAAAGAGATGGGGAATCGCCCTTAAATCATGACAAATGTGTTCATGTCTGAAAGGTAATAGACAACAGATATGCAGCAGCAAGAATCTTCAGAAGAAAACCAAAGAAAGTACTACTGGGGAAAAACGGGAATTTTACTGGAAGCTCCAAGTTCTGGAATAAATAAGATTAGGACATTATACATTAGCATGCTATGAACAAATCTCCTTAAGTCCTACTTTACCATAGATTTGATCTAAAAATAATGCTTCAAAGACTGCACTTCAGATTATGAAGTGAGGTAAATGTTTTCATTTAAAGTTTTCCTGCCAGTTGGCTTTTGGCTGAAGTTTTGAAGGTTTTAATATGTCTACCACTGGAATGCTTTAACTAAGCTCATTTTAGATAGTCTTGGTATCTGTAGAAAGGAAATGAATTTGTTAAATGAGAAAATTGAGCTTGTAAATGGGATGCTTATATGGTCTAGAAATTAATGTGAATTCTACTAAGAATTTTACCGATGCTTAAAGCTTTACATGGGCATGTTTTGCTTGGATACTTTGACAGGTCTATGGAATTAAGAGGGTAATGGAGATGTCAGTTTTTGCCTTTTTAATTTTTTCTTATAATTGAAATACTAGGGGTGTGTTCTTACAAAACCTTTGAGGTTTATTTCCATGATTTTGTATTTCCAACTTTTAGCTACAATCCAGTAATCCTGACTTTGCTGTGAGGGTGGTGAGGCCCTGGCACAGGTTGCCCAGAGAAGCTGTGGATGCCCCATCCCTGGCAGTGTTCAAGGCTAGATTAGATGGGGCTCTGAGCAACCTGGTCTAGCAGAACGTATCCCTGCTCATGACAGGAGGGTTGGAATGTAATGATCTGGAAGGTCCCTTCCAACCCAAACCATTCTATGGTTCTGTGATTATTGCACCTTGCTAGGGAAAGAGTAGAGATGAAAAGAGGGATTATGCTGAGGAAAAGGAATGTGACTTGCAGTCTGCTTTGTGTTTCACCAGTGCAAGACCAAGCACTAATGTAAATCTCCATGTTACATTTATCAGACTTGGATCCCAGTGTAGTTTGAGCAATGAATTATTTTGAGAGAACTCTTCTTAATCTGGTGGCTTTTGTTAGGAGAATTTTTATTCTTTTGAACAAGGGTGTCATTGAAGCCTTCATTGAATTTTTATGTAATAAATTTTGTTGCCATGGAATTGCTTTTCCTAGGCTTCAGCAAATATTTATTTCTGGTGCTTGATATTTAATTACTGTTTCCCCACTTTGGTTTCCTAAGGGTAAATTGCGCTTGAATCCCTTGTGGGAAACTCCAACTGACGTTCTTTGTACTATCACATAAACTCTCAACTACTGAAATAACTCTTGAAAATGGAATTTAGCAATTAAAACGGGTTACTTTTGTAAGAGGATAAATGTTGGCTGTATGATTAGAGGAAAAGAAAATAAGTTTCTATTTTCAGTGCTATATATTCTGCTAAGGACCAAGATTTGACACGGTTCATGTGGTCTGCAACTGTCATGAAGCTTCAGAACAGCCAAAGTACGTGAAAGTTAAGTATGTATGTACATATTTTATTTTCACTTTGCTAGGAAAGAAATGTTCTTTGCACCTTGAAACTGCCTTACTGCTCCAGTGGGGATTTAGTCAATCTCTAAACTATGCTAAATCATTTCCCAAAGAAGCCGTGCGAAACAGTAAGTGGGTAGAAATCAAACCTTTTCTTGTGCTTCCTGTGTCCTGACTAGACACTTTTCTGAGACAGAGGTAGAACTTTAATTTGCAACACCCCATCGTGCATTCAGTTAAATTGGTACAACCATTTTCTGGCTGTTTGGTTGTTTTGTTTTCCTTTCTTTTCCTCTGCTAACTCCCTCTCATCCTCCGTTAAAAGCTCAGATAAACTGACAGCTGATCTGACAACTCTTTTTCTGTTTGTGGGATCTACCATCAGAAGCTGGGAAGCCTCACAGCCTCGCTAGCTCTCCACAGACATGGGGGAGTCCAGCCATGTCTGCATTAAAGTGCTGTGAGAAATGAACCAATGGATGTGAGTGTGAATGATGAAGGGACTCACAAACCATGACACGGCTGCACGCCAAATTAGTAGTACAGATGCAGGCTGGAATCCTTCCTTCCAACTTAAAAAAAAAGTAACAAAAGAGATCTGATAATATCTGTCTTTCTTTTTTTTTTCTTTGTAAACATGATACATTTTTATGTGGGTAGAGGAGTGGATGAGAGCTAAGGAATTTCTGTCAGTATTATATCTGTAATTCTATTTAGCTGTACATCTGTTCTTCTTTAACTAAAGATCTTCCTACACTTGCAATTAATATTCCAGTTTTTACAGAATTCCATATAGAAATCTATTTTCTAAAGTTCACTTGACTAAGGAATGATCATGGCTGCGTAGAGATTTATTAGTAGTCAGAGAGTATTTTGAGATTTATGGCATTCATTCATTATTGATATCTTTTGAAAGGTACAAGAGTAAGTGATCTCTATTGAGTATTAACTATGTTCACAAAGTATGATTTTTATATAGAATTTAAATCTCTGTTTTCCTTTTGAAGGCATGTTGAATATCTGCTGTAGAAAACTAATATTAAATGAGAAACCTTTGGAGCTTTTACCGTATTTCTCCATTTTCAGAATTCTTATTTATTGGAATTAAACCAAATTAACCAAGGTTAGTCAGCTTGAGATGGGAGCTTGAAGAAAATCCAGATCTACTTGCCACATTACATGCTCTGTTCAAAGAACCTGGTATTCTTGCTGAATTGCCCTGTAACTCAGATTTAGTCTTCATGTCATCACTTCTATCTGAGGGAGTGTGAGAACACAAGTGGCAGCCAAGGAGAGGTGGCACAGGCTGGCGCTTGTTCACTTTAGCACTGATGTCATGAATGCTGGCAGAAAGTGATGATTTTTTTTCCACTGAGAGGTGTGACTTTTTCTCTAGGGGCTGCGTATCATTTCAGGTGTATTGTAAATTAAGATGTTTAGGTCCTTAGAAATGTTATAGGCAGAATATTTGGGGCTTAGCTCTGCTATCTGTATGAAGCATCTGTGGTTTTGCCTAAGAATATAATTATCACAATTACCTATTTGATCACTACCATTGATATCCAAAGGCAAAATTTTCTCTATATCCCTCTAGAGCAGGAAGTTCTTTTTTCCCCTGATGTTCTTTGTTCAGATATTCTCTTTCCTCTCTTCTCCTCATTTCTATCTCAAGTAATCTCTGCTGTATCATGGCTAAGGGAAGAAAACGATGTTGGCTGGGGACTCACAGACTCTGGTGTTTTGATGTCAAGACTGTCTTGGGTCAGTCTGTTGCCCACCGCCTTTCATGGGGACAGGTTTATATCCAGACAGGATTCAAACTGGCTTGTGGGCCTTCAAGCCTTTGCTGTTTTTGTTTGTTGTTGAATGGTGTTCTGTTCATGCTGTGTTTCCTTTGCTGTCAACATGTAAAGTCCCCTTTTGCTCTAAATGGAAAATATTCAAAACTCTTGATTAAGAACAAACAGGTGTTTATTAGAATATGTGAAACTGTTTTTCACTGGTTTGGTTGCATCACTTGAAGGAATGATTATGGATTCAGAAATGTGCTATGTTTTTCAGGTAAAGAATTTCCTTCAGAGCTAGGCAGCTTGCAACCTAAGGTATCAGTACTGCTGTGAGTTTGCCCTAAGTGGTGTTAATCCATTTGTGCTGAGTGTAAGGATCAGACACTGCTAGAAAACAATACAAGTGAGACCTAAAAATGAACAAAAGGTGACTAAAAAGGCCATGGAGAGAACAACTGCATCAAGGAGATCATATTGCTCTTTGTATGTGTCCCGAGAAGTAACTATCAAGGATGGTTAACTTTCATCTCTGGCTGGTTTCTTGCAGTCATATTTCTTTTTCTTAGTCAAGGCAACAGATGCTTCTCCTGGGAAATAGTATAATGGATAAAGAATGGGTTGGGAAGTAGCTTTGGAAAAGTGAGTTGCGTGTTTGAGAGAGCTCAGAAGAATAAAATTTCAGATGGTTAAGTGCTTATTCTGCTTCATTTTTCCAAATGTGAATCATTGAGCATCTAGATCTTGATCTGACAATCCTTTTGGTGCAACTTCAGTGGCATTTTTTGGGTGTGAAAAGAATATATGGATGACTGTTATTAAGCTATAGAAAACAGATGACTAAAACTGTATGATTTGGTACTTCATGCATCTTGAATGGCATTGTCTTTCGTGTTTCACTTGTGGTATTAAGAACTGTACCATCTTTTTTCATTTCAATTCACATGACATTCATTTAAATTCTCCTACAGGCTTCTCTCCCTGATCACCTGTCTGATTTCACCTTAAGCACTTTCCAAGTATAGTCTGATCTGAATTGACTGGCAGAGGAATTGAGTTGTGGGGAAAGGGATACTTTGTCATGATATTTCTGTCACTGAAATAGTTTGTTAGATACAAGGAGGACCTTCTTTAGCAACTGACTGTCACTTTCTAGCTTGATTTTCAAACCAGAAACATACTGGGCAGAACGGTGTGTCTCATTGCAGTGTGTAAACTGATGACTAAGTTGTGTTGAGGAGTATTTACACCATCTATGAAAAGCTCTGACACTGACAATTCTTGCTGTCTGCTTGTTCATAGAATAATGAAAAGTTTGATAGTTTGCTCCAAATTGTGCGTATCGGCAGAACGATGTGAGATGCAGATTTCACATGGCATGTGCTATAAACTGCCTTGTTCTCTCATTTTAGAGTGCAGTTAAGAGGCTTTATGATATTTTTAGAGCATATATTTGATGCTCTAAACTGCTGTTAAGACTGTGATGCCTTTGTAATGTGCTGATGTATGTTACTGGTAGCTTTTTTTTTTTTTCACGGAAGTGTGTAGGTTATTGGCATTTGTTTTTACTGCTGACACTTTTTTTCAGCATTAATATGTTGCTACGCAATTTCACTAGAAAAATGTTATGGTAAGCTGACTGAAATGTCATCCTGTCTGTATTTCCCTACAGGTTTTATGGGCTTAAATAAGCACCTGAATAAGCTTTTGAAACGTGTCAGATAATGTAATTTCACAACATTACTATGAACTTGTTTCAGTTGGCATGTCATTCAACAAGCTGTTTGTACGGCTGTTTGCCTTTCTGGAGCATTTAAAAATTTGTTCTGAACTAGGACATAACCCTATTTGTAAGAGGAATAATCACTGAGTTATTTTTACCAACTAACTTTGGACCAGAGATGTGTTGATTCCAGAGTATTTTCTTGATATTGGTCTATGTTTTAGTCATTTACTGTATGAAAAAAATTAATGGTGGAAATACTTCATATTTACCCAGTTGGGCAGACAAATGCCCTACTCTTCAGATTTCTTATTAATAGTTCTTTAGAAAGCCTTTTTTTTGTTGTTGGCTAGGATTCATTTTTCCCCTTTCCTACTGGCCATTCCTAGGGAAACTTGTTTCCAACCTCAAGAATACTAGTTGCATTGAAATGACATATGCCTAGTGGTTTTAAATCTGAAATATATCAGAGGCCAAAAGTTATTCATATTGTATTTTCATTCCCTGATGTCACTTGTATATTTTTTACTTTTTTTTTTTTAATCCATAAAATAGAAACTGCTTAAGAAAGCTGCTAGCTACAGTAGTTGAAAACAGTTGTGATGTTCCTCAGATTGCTACCAACTAATTCCATTTGAACATGGATATAAGACCTTGCAAACAGATGGAAGTGAGAAAAGGGGTTGTTTGGCAATTGATTTTTTTTAAACTTCATTGGATGCAATTTAACTTAAGGGGGGAAAGTACTAGATGAATACTTAAATCATTATCTGTAGCTCAGGCATGTCCAGAGTTATCTTTTATAAGCATGGGATGATAATTCAGAATAGTTTTGCCAAAATATCAATCTGCTTGCCAATGTGTCTCAATTTTTAGGAAGAGTTAAGATTGATGATTGGAGATACATAATTCCAGAATTTTTTCCTTTGTAATCGTGCCTATTTTATCATAATTGATTTGTTTTAGTTTGAATGCTACAGCTGACCCGCCTTATGTTGTGGGGACAGGAAAACCCAGATTTTGTGTGTGATTGTCTCCGCTCCATAGTGGGTACGTGAAGGAAAGGGTGGGTCCTAGACTTCTCATCTTAAATCAAAAGATTTCTGCTATTTTGATGCTAAGAACCTGTGGTGGCCACTCTCTGCTCTGTAAGTGTAAATGCTGTTTGTAAAGTTGGGACATGCTTCCACTCCATGTTTTTTCGTCTGCTATTTATTAAACCAGTTTTTGATGGAAACCTTCTTGGGGTTGTATCTGCTGAAGCAGCTTATTCTGTGCGAGTGACAACTTCAGCATGACTCGGAGGGAGCTGAGTAAGGTCAAATTTCTGTTTTCCTCATTTGTTATTTGCATCACAGTATATTTCCAAATACCTTAAATCTTGATTCTCTGTGTTATCCAGTACAACAGCTGTTTCAACCTTTCTGTCAGAAGGCCCCTACCAAGTCAGTACTTCTATGCTTTTTTGGCTGTACTGCATGAGATGCTGAAAAGAAATGTGCCTGTGATAAGCTAAAGTTTTTCTTACTTAACATGGAGATTGTTATAGGAAGAAGAAGGGAGGCCATAAACATTTGTTTTATTATTTGGAAGGTCTTAAGCTTGCTGCATTGTTTAATAGAAAAAGGAAATTGTCTCTCCTCTGCTTATATTTGTTCCAAGCATTTACAAAGTACCTTTTTAATCTTTTGTTAAAGTTCATTGTAGAGATGTTTAAATGCTAGAAGATTCTCGACACTTAGGAAAAACATGGTGTGTTGAGACATACATATTTCAGTTTTTACTGGAAATGAGTTAAATTAAACCTGTTTAGTCTAATTAGATTAAAGTTATAAAGTAAAAATATATGTAGAAACATTTTCCTAAAACGTATTGGATGAGTACAGAAGGTTGGGGCTGTGCAGCCTGACTAGAATAAAATTGACAGTGCTGCCAAAGATACCAGTGAGAGTGTTAAAGCTGGAATTGAGCACTGAGGTCTGGCCATGCCACATTTCTTTCTTTAACCTCCCTGGCTCTTCATCCTGTCTGAGCACTCTTAGTCTTTCCTGTTAGCTTGGACTGAACTGTGCTCTTGCCTCTCTCTCTTTTGTAGGAAGCTCAGGCTTTCAGGCCCTACTCCTCTATTCTTTTTCTGCCTTGAGGGCTTCATTATTTCCCTCATGGTGCTCTTTGCTGTCTTTGTTCCTGGCTGGCTTTGTTGGTTTTTCTATTTTTTTTTATTTCCCGCATCCTTCAGTTTCACACATTTCTGGAGGGATCTCTCCCCCAAGCCAATTAAAATAAACTATTTCCTACTCATCTTTTATATTAATGAACTTGAAGTGCTTCCCAGCTCCCATGACTTTATTCTGCTTGTACATCAAGACAAAATTCAGGCATTTCCCATCCTTTCCCCACTTCATTTCAGTTTCCATTGTGGGAGCCCATTGCAAATGAGTGGTTTGGCCACTTCAAGAATCACCATCGAAGGTATTAATGAAACCAGGTTTTAATATAAATTTTTGAAAGCAAGACCTAACAGAGTTTGGTAAGGGTCACTCTGTTACTTAGTACATAAATGAATCATAGAGAGGAAAATTTGATTAGAACCAATTTAGAATGGTTTGCATGGAGACCAGGGATGCAAAGGGTATGAGAGAGCCCTCTGCTGAGTCATGAGGTTATGAGAGGACCCCTTGGCTTTCTAAATTCCTATTGGACTCCAGGTGTGGCTGGGTCCAGTTGTAGTCCCAGATCTGCTCAGTGGCAATCAGGGCCTGCCCTTGGAATGCAGAGACCCCCACCCATCCCGAGATTCCTTCTTGTCAGCAAATACCTCTCAGATTAGAGGGGCTAAAGTATAATAAGGAGAGGTTCAGTCCTCTAGGCCTTGCCATACCTAGAAGCACCAGAGAAGTGAACAGGGTTATTGTCCTTGCACAACAAGACAGAATGCTTCACTTATGTATAGACCCGATACAACTGAACAACTAAAAATGGAACATTTTTCCACTACCTACAAGGGGATAAATTCTGGGGCTAAGGGTTGGTGCCAAATACTTTCCTGCACTTGATGCATCAGCAGGGATCTGGCTGGTGCCTTTACAAAAACAGAGCACGTGTTTGTGCACATTCAGCATCCCCTCCGAGACAGTTTGCTCAAACTGCCGCTTAGGTTGTGTTTGGCACCTGAGGTTTTTCACAGGAAAATACAACACATTCTTGGTGACGTTCTGGGGAGGGACTCTGGAGGTCTGCATAAATGAGGTTTTGATCCTAGGAAATGCAGTAGTTAAAATGGTGAACAGAGATTTACCGTAATGGGGAGCCTTCACCTCACAGGGCAACTAATACAAGGTGTGCAGTACCCATAAAAGTCTGGTCCAGTAGGGGTGCCTTAAAAATTTGCTATTAGATGTGTATGGTATAGAACAGATATTTCACATGCTATCCTTTATAATTTAGTAGAGATCAGGTGTTGGGGTCCCTCCCCCGCCGTGTAGCCCTGGGAGAGGGGCCCTGAGGGCACAGACACGGGGCTTCCCTGCCCCTGCTCAGCCTCGTTCCCATTGGTTGGTTTGTGTTCCCTGCACGGGCAGAAGGAGCCTTGGTCCCGTGACTGGAACAGTTCCTCGGCAGAGCTCCGGCCATGCGGCTGGAGAAATAAACATCTCTGAAACAGCTATCAAGAATCTGTCTGTCCATATATATTTCCTTTCCACGGGACTCCTGGTTTGATATATGCGTGTTGCAGGATCCCCACTGCAACAAATGGTGGAGAATTTGAGAGCAGAACGATCCCCGATCCCTAAGCGACTGATTTGTGTGAGTAAACCCTGGAAACTTTGGATTCCTCTTCTTGGTTTTTGCTTTGCTATTCCGTATCTAAACTATGGAGGAACTGTGGGAAGACTCTTGGCTCTCAGAGCCACATATGGACATTTATCTTAAACTTAAAATGATTCTTGAACAACGATTTGTAAATTTTAGCTTGATTCAAGCTCAAAAAGAACTGAAACACTTCCTGGCATGGTTGTTTAAGAACTTTTTCTATGTTTCTTGGGATTTAATTCTTACCAAGGGCTTTTGGAAAACCGTTTGGACACAGTTAATACTGGAGTCAAAATATATGCCGATGGAAGAATATTTTCGTGAATATTATTTAGTTACCGAGACTGTTGAGCAATGTCAGCTGTGTCCTGGCGAAGGGAAGCCTGGCGTAGGGACCGTGCGGCCCAGGCCACGTGCACCGAGCGCTCTGCGAGCAGCAGCGAGGCAGTTCCCGCGCGCGGGCGGAGCCACGCGAGCCGCAGTGTCGGTGGCGGAGCGAGGCGCGGCGGGAGCAGCGGGACCCGGCGGTGCCTGCCCGGCCGCGCGCAGCGCGTGGCGGAGCGAGCCCCGTGAATGCCTGACCGAGAGGGGCGGCGTGCGGGCGGCGGCTGGCGGCAGTGGCGGTGGAACGGAGCCGCGCCCAGCCGAAAGGCGCGCTGGAGCGGGGCGCGGGGGGGTCGTCGCTCGGGGGCCCGGCCGAGATGTGGGTGCAGCGCCCGGCATCGGCAGCGAAGCTGCGACCAGAGGAGGCGACGCACGGAGAACTGAGCGGCGCGGCCCGGCCCGGCCCGCACGGCCCCGAACGCGACCCCGGGAAGAGCGCGCAGGCACGAGCAGCCCCGACAATTCCAACACGGGAGCGACCGAAAGAGACAGCAAAGACGCAGCGAGACAGAAAACAGCAGCCACTCGGAAAAAGGAAAAGATCATAGCAACTAAGACCTTAGGGATAGTAAAATGGTATAATGTTAAGCAAAATTATGGTTTTATAACAAGGTGTGACAACCAGCAAGACATATTCGTGCATAGAACTGCTATTAAAAAGAATAACCCTGAAAAATGCATCCCAAGCTTGGGAGATGGAGAGGTGGTGGAATTTAATATTGTACTAGGGAGAAAAGGGTTACAAGCATCGCAGGTCACTGGGCCTGATGGTGTTCCTGTAAAAGGCAGTATATATGCAAAAAATCGTAGTCATGTTAGACAGTATCTCCATTGTAAGCCCCCCCTACAGTTTCCCTTTCCTAATCCCACCTTTCCCTTTTACCCTATGTCCTATTACCCCCAGTGTATTCCCAATCCGTTTTTTCACCCATGGTTTCCCTCACAAAACCATGCTTTTGCCAATTGTTTCCCCAGAAATCCCTTTCCAATGCCGAGTGGGGGATGAAAAGGGGGAGGGAAGAAGTTAAACCCTCTCCTGCCTCAGTTTCCCCACAAAGCATGCTCAGAGTTCTGTCTCCCTTCTGTCAGCCCTAAGATGTTCCACAGAATCTGTTTGGACATTTAAAGACTCAGGAGGGTGGCTTGTTTTGTTTTGAAACTGTTCTTGTTATGTTTATCCAGTTGTTTTCATTCTCCTTTTATTAAAATAAAACGGGTGAGGTGTTGGGGTCCCTCCCCCGCCGTGTAGCCCTGGGAGAGGGGCCCTGAGGGCACAGACACGGGGCTTCCCTGCCCCTGCTCAGCCTCGTTCCCATTGGTTGGTTTGTGTTCCCTGCGCGGGCAGAAGGACCCTTGGTCCCGTGACTGGAACAGTTCCTCAGCAGAGCTCCGGCCATGCGGCTGGAGAAATAAACATCTCTCTGAAACAGCTATCAAGAATCTGTCTGTCCATATATATTTCCTTTCCACGGGACTCCTGGTTTGATATATGTATGTTGCAGTATCCCCACTGCAACAATCAGGGAGTTTATGGATGGCAAAATAAAATATAATAAGCTCTTCCAGTTAACCAAATTATTATCTAGTATATGCCCCTCTTTCTCTAGGCCATGAAAACTTAGTTTATAGGCTGCAGGTTTGTCATATTACCATTTCCTCTCCTCTTGAGATATCTGAAAAGAGCTAAAAACAATAATTACGCATTTGTGACTTTATTTTTTGTGGACACGGAGTTAGCATAGCAACAAAATATTCAGATGTCCATGCGTGAGGCTGTGTCAGGGGAGGTTTAGGGTGGATATTGGAAGAAGGTTCTTCACTCAGAGGGTGGTTGGGCACTGGCACAGGCTCCCCAGGGAAGCGGTCACAGCATCATCCTGACAGAGTTCAAGAAGTGTTTGGACAACACTCTCGGGTACATGGTGGGAATGCTGGGATGTCCTGTGCAGGGCCAGGAGTTGGACTCGATGGTTCTTCTGGGTCCCTTCCAAATCATCATGTTCTGTGATTCTGTGCAATCTCTAGTGATTTAGTGCAGTGTAACTTACCCCTGAGCTGAGAGCATTGTCAGTATCTCAAAATTTTGAGGCATGTCAGCTCCATCTACACTGTTCTAATACTTTCATAAAATTCATGATTTCAAGCATGTATTGCTCCTTTTAAGTGGCAATTAGCAGTTGATAAGCAGAAGAATCCTCCTGGTCTTTTGGAAAGTTTGGCTGTATTGTTTAGGATTAGAGCTTGGGTTTATTGGGAGTTTTTCTGAGAAAGTCACTTTAATATCAAAAACTGCCAGTTTGTCAAAACTTGAAATTTTGATGGAAGTGTACCAGTTTCAACAAAACTTACAACTGGAAAAGTTCTTTTGGCTTCAGGTACAGTTCCTAGTCGAATCCTGAATCTGACGCTACAGCCCAGTTTGGGGGTTTGGGATAGATGCAAATTTGAGTTCCTAAGCATTTACTGAGGAATGTAGAAGTGGAAGTGCAGCTGGACAAGAAACTGCTGTAACAGCCCAGGCTGAGGGCCTGAGAGTTGTGGATCTGAGCTCTCTGCCCGTGTTCTCAGGACCCAAATCCTGCGTGCTCTGGTTAGAGTACGTGCTCTGCTTTTGTGTAACCACTGAAAGAGCTTGGTTGGGAGATCAGAAAACTCTTTTGAGTCTCTGAAGGTGGTTCAGATAACAGCCTCCTGTTCACACTATTTAAAGGATGCAAAAACTGAAGGGCAATGTGCATTCAAAATACATCTCCTTTTCCCATGTAATGGATCACTTCTAATTCACATTATCCTGTAGATTGTGCTTTTCTGTGTGAGGGACTGAGCTTATTATTATCATTATATTTGTCTTTCAGTTCAAATCTGTAGTTTAAGTGTCGGAACAACTTAAAAGATTGATACATAATTTTGATAGTTTTTATTTTGAAGGGGAATATCTCTCAGTAATAAAGCTAGAACTATAGCCTAAGGTTTAAATAAGATATATTTGGGAGAATATGGCCGTAATGTACCTGAACAGAGCTGACTAATTGCAGAACAGTCTTGTAAACATCACACCAGGTTAATAAAAGGTTGTGCCAGTTTTAAGGTAGTAAAAGTACCACTAAATAAAACTTTTAAGTAGAGTTTTTCAGCAGTCTAATGTGACACTTGGCAGAAAGCATCAGAGGACTGTGCCACTTCTCAGGCTGAGAGATGAACAAGGCCACAGGAATGAGTATTTCCAGCATTTTGTGTCTCCCTTTGTTCCCATGGCATTGTGAGATTTAGCAGTGTGGTATCTAGCAGATATTTACCATTTTTTTTCCTTGCCTGTTGACGTTCTGTTTGTTAATAAACTGTTATTTTTTTCACTTGTATCTACTCGTATCTCCTTCCTTATTGGTGGAAAGGGATTGGTTGGAATCAGTGGGGAGGGTGCTCATTTCAGAGTGCCCACCTCTTTGAACTGTCTCAAACAGAGACAACTTGGTCAAGCAAGGCTGTAGCTCAAAAGCTGCTCTGTGATCAATAACCACAAGTAATTTGGGTAACACTGGAATTTAGGCTTTTCCCCATGTGTGTTCATGGTTGCAACACTGTATTCCAGACAGACAGTTGTTTGATAGCCAATAAGATTGCACCTCTGGGTTTGGATGTTTGATGGGAGTTATAAGAAAACTCTTAAACCATAATGTTGTAGAACAGATCCTTTTGTGTGGAGATGTTCCAGGGCCAAATTCTTCCTTGGTTAAAAGTCGCAAAACCCGTGAATTCTGACTGAAGGCCTTCCTAAAGGCCAAAACAGTGTGGTAAAAGGGTATTGAAAGAAAAAAAAAAATACTGAGAGCCTGAGGAGCAAAGTGATATGGGAACACAGCAGGATTTTGGCAGGATAGCAGTCGTGTTTAGTCTCTGAGGCAGAGGAAAATTCAGGACTGGGGTGGGTAACCGTGGCAGGAATTTGAGAAGATTGGTGCCCTGTAGGCACTGGGAGGGGCTCTAAGGTCTCCCTGGAGCCTTCTCTTCTCCACAATGAACAATGCCAGCTCTCCCAGCCCATCCCTGTAGCAGAAGTGCTCCAGCCCTTGGATCACTGCCTCTGGACTCGCTCCAGCAGGTCCATGTTCTTCTTATGCTGGGGAACTCCAGATGTGGCTGCAGAATTACTTTTGGGTTCAGGAAAGTGTTTATTCATCACAGTTACTCCCACAAGCAGCTCAGGTGGGAGCAGAGCTCCCTAAACCCCACCCATCCTGTGCCCATCCCACCTTCAGCCCATCATCCCCTGGTGCCTCTTTCTGCTGCTTCCTGTGAGCCATTGGCTCTTGCCCTGCCTGCAGCTGCTGGACTGGCCTGTGGACACTGCACAGAGATCTGCTGCCAGCTCTCTGGAGCTTGAAGGAAAACCCAAACAAGTCTCTGAATCAAAGTAAAGGTGTCTTGCAAACTTAACCTAATCCTCTGCAAAGCTTTATTAACGCCAAATTAAATTCAAGTCTGTCTCCTCATTTTCCTCTTAGGCTTTATTCCTTATTTGTTTAGAGAGCAAGTGAGTCTTTCAGGACTTGTGATACCTTGGTTTCCCTTTAGAATGGAGCAAATCTTAAGAGTTTTCCAGCCAATTTTCTTTAAATACCATGAGTTTTCATTCACTTTTCATTTAAAACACTTCCACAATTTAATATTTAATGTTGGGTAGCAAAACCCAGTAGCACTTCCAGTTGGAAAGAAGTATGTTGCGTGTAACAGCATGGGAATTCTGCTTGCAAAGTGATGGCTTTCCACGGAGGTGGATCAACAGGAGCTCAGTTGCATGGTGGTGCTGAAGCACTTTTCTTGTGGCCTGAGTATCTGATGGCAACAGCCTGAGCTTTTAATGGCAGAAAGAAGGAATTCCCTACTAATTTTCCTCTGAAAACTGTCCCTTGTGCAATCTTTTCCAGCCTCACGTAGTCTGACCTGTATCTGCTCCAAAACTTGGTTAATTTTTTTATACTTTTTAAACTTTTTGAGTTCCACTTGCAGAGAACAGGAGGGTGCTGGCTACTTTTTTCAGGAAACAGACACTACTCTATGAGTGAGAAGGTCCCCCATTCTCCCCAGAGCAAGCTTCACCTGTCAGCCCTGCTCCTCCTCAAGGATAAGCCAACAGGCTTCTGGTGCCAGGGTGGATCCACAGATTTTATCCCATTTTCAGCAAAGAGGATGGAAGGAGGGGAGCTATTGGCCAAGAGCTGCATGGTGCCGGCACCACCTGGCATGCAGGAACGGAAAAGCCAGAAGTTTTTCCCTTGTTGCATGCTATTTCTAATTTTAATTCAGTAAATTGCTTCCTAATCCTGGGAGGTGCCAGGGAGATGCCCAAGGGGACACAAGGACAAAGTTTTTAGCTGGGCCTACTGCGAATAGACAAGGGGTGATGGTTTTAAACTGGAGCAGGGATGATTTTACATTAGGTGTAAGGAAGAAATTTTTTATGAGGGTGGCAAAAATGCTGTGGTCTCTGCCACAGGTTGCCCAGAGACGCTGTGGATGCCCCATCTCTGGAAACATTTCAGGTTGGATGGGGCTTGGAACAACAGGACTGGTTGAAGATGTCCTTGCTTCCTGAAGGGGAGTTGGAAATAAATGAGATTTGAAGTCCCTCCCAACCCAAACCACTGTATGATTTTATGATCACCTCATCCAACCTGCCTACTCCAGCATGATGCCCATGAGCATGTTATTCAGCAGTCTGTCCAGATGGCATTTGAACATCTCCAGGGAAGAAGTCTCCACAGGCTCCTGGGCAGCCTGTGCCAGTGCCCAATCACCCCCATAGTAAAGGTGTCCTTTCTCCTGTTCACATGGAGCTTCATCCCGATGGCACAAGATGAACAAAGTCAGCCCAAAACACCAAAGCTCAGTCATTTAATAGAGAAAAAAAAAAGCTTTTTCCTTTAAAATTCCTTCTGCAGAGCACCTGGGTGGAAGTGGAACAGACCCTGATTTTCCAAGAAACCCACTCCTGCTGCCTGGTGATGGGTGCATTTTCTGGAATGTGATTTTTTTAAAATCCTTTTTTTTTGAGTGCACGCAGCAGTACTCGCTTCCATTAGCAACAAAATCTGTGATCATGCTTATTCAGCCCCTGGGAGAGCTCCCAAGGCTGTTCAGGGAACCGAGGCACTTGAGCAAGTGCAGTGGCTGAGACTCACCCTGGAGGAAATGCACCCCAGAGAAGGGGAAATGGTAGTTTGGGTGTGAAATAAAAGATGTCTCAATGTGCCTGTCAGGTAAACCAGTGTTCCCAGCGAGCCAGGAATCAGGGCTACCAGCATGACAGAGGCTGGTGCCTTGCCCTCAAGCCTCTCTGCCATTGCTCCTCCAAGCTGAGCTGGCACTTGTGTAAAATCTTCCAAAAATAAGGAAACTCTGCTTCTCAGTCCGAGAGTTGGCCTCAGGCCATCCGTGCAATGTATTTTTACTGGTAGAGTTTAGTTTTGCCTTCCCGGAATCAGCTGGACTATCCCAGTTACTCTCCAGGCTGGTATGTGCAACCCCAGTGGCAGCAATAGTAGACGAAACAGTGCCTGGGCTGGTCTGAGAGGGGAATAATCCTGCCGCATCCATGATTTTCCCTCCTGGGGACCTGCAGCAAGCAGAGCTGTGCCCGACCACCAAGGCTGCCTGAGCCAGGAATGCTTGCAAATTTCCTAGGTCACCTCCATGGCCCTTTTGCGTAGTCCTTTTCCTTCTGGACTCTTCTGGCTGAGAAGAGAGCAGAAGCAGGGCTGGCATCTCCAGGCCAGTGCTTCATCTGACACTGAGCTGAGCACTGGGGCAGGGTGAGTCCCTGAGGGCAAACACCTGCTGGAGTGTCTCACTGAACCGGGGCCTCTATTTGGAGGTCAGCCACAGCAGGCTGCAAGATGACTGGAGAAAGGAATGTGGGATCTCCCAGTTGAAACAAAGAGAAAACTTTTATTTTGAGGGGTGAGGGGGATCTGGTCCTGCTCTGGGTGTCAGGCCGACTGTAGGGCTTTCTTGCCCGCCGCTCTTGCCGCCAGACGTGTCTCACAGGAAGGGGCCTGGGCTGGGAGCGGTTGGTCACAGACCGGGGAAGAGCCACGGTGCTCTGTATGGAGCTGCTTGTCTCCTGGCTGACGGAGCACCCTGGGACAGCCTCGCCGCCGCTTGACCGGTGGTGCCAGGGCTGCTGGTCTCAGCGCTCGGGGCTGGCACATCGCCGATCCTGCGGCGCTTTGCCGGCGGGCCCTCGGGTGTCCGTCGCACTGAGGCTCCCTGTGGGTAGCGTCGCTTCGTGCCCTTCTGCCGGCGGGGGAAGCTGCTGCTGCCACTGACCAGCACCGCGCTCTGAGGCAGCCCTGACACCACCTGAGTGGCAGTGCCAGGGCTGCTGGTCTCAGCGCTCGGGGCTGGCACATCGCCGATCCTGCGGCGCTTTGCCGGCGGGCCCTCGGGTGCCTGCGGCTCTGTGGCTCCCTGTGGGCAGCCTGGCTTCGCGCCCTGCTGCTGGCGGGGCAAGCTGCCGCTGCTGCCGCTGCTGCTGTTGACCGGCCCCGTGCCCTGGGCCAGCCCTGACAAGGCCTGGCTGGCGGCACTGGGGCTGCTGGTCTCAGCACGCAGCAATGGCACACGGTTCAGCCTTATTGGTTTTCCTGTCCGGCTGCCCGAGTTTTGTGCCCGCTGGCTCCACGGACGACGTGGGGCCCGGCTGGTGGCACTGGGGCTGCTGATCTCAGCACGCAGCAATGGCACACGGTTCAGCCTTATTGGTTTTCCTGTCTGGCTGCCCGAGTTTTGTGCCCGCTGGCTCCACGAACGGCGTCGGGCCTGGCTCGGCCTGGGCTGTGCGGAGAGGCTGCTGCTGCTCTCCGCATCTGCCTCTGCCCGGCAACAGAGCGAGCACATCGGAGTGAGAGAAAGCGGCGTGAGCACCTCTGCGGGGCTGGGGAAGTGTCCCTGCAGGATTGCCTCTGCCAGCCACGGGGAGCTGTGGGGAGGGAGACTTGGCTCTCACCTTGCGCCTTCCCAGGAGGACACTCCTTAGCAGCGTCCCGCTGCGCCATGGTGAGCACAGAAGGAGAGTTCTTGGCAGGTCTGTGTCGCAGCTCTGCCGGCCTTTCTCCTCTGAAAAGTATACCAGTTCTTCTTGGGCAAGGAGAGATGCTTATGAGCTACCTACCTCAGAGACACCAAAACTCCTTCAGTAGCCTTGGGTAGTAGCTCCTTCTCTGCGATCGTCTCCTCGACTCTGCGGGTTGTGTTGATGGCAGCCACCTTTTATACTTTAGGCCTGGGCGATGGTGTCACAGCAGTGCCTGTGAGCTCACCATCACTGATCTGTGCGTGGCCCACTGCCCTGGAGGGTGTCCTTGGGGGTGCTGACAGGGACCTTGGCGATGTCAGGCACGGCTCTGGTGGGAAGCACAGGAATGGAATCAAATTTTTGATAATATTTAACAATTTAATACGTGTCAGAAACTCCTGACGATCACTGCATTTGCCTATGGAGTATTTTTGGTTTCCACTGTTTTCTTATTTCCATGTTGGCTTTTTTTTTTTTCTTTTACCATTACAATAAAGATTTGTTGTGTTTTAGTTTGTAATCCTGTGTGAAAATGGAGACTAAACAATCCCCTTTCAGTTACTTTTCAAAGACACATGTGGATGAAAGTAGGTGAAATCTATTTAACAATATGACTGTATACACATGAGCACCTGAAAAAAAAAATTTTTTTTTCTTTTGTATTAGCTCACATAATTAGATATTAGAGCACTCTTGGAAAAACAGCTGTGGGAATAAAGGAATGGCACTCAGTGCAGCTAATGTAAGGCAATGGTTGTAGTGCAAAGATGCCAGAGAATATAATAATATCTGTGGTGATCTAAATCTAGTGTTATCAGAGTCTGGAGAAAATGATGGCTGAGAAATCATTAGGGCAAGAACAAAGTTTAGTGCTGCAGAGAAAATAGCTGATGCCAAGCTAAAGACATCGTTACTTACAGACGATTCAGATCTGCATAGTAGGTCAGAAGATTGCCCTCTAAAAATGAAAGCCATCATCGTATTAAACTTCACATGGAAGTGGGAAGACAGGAAACAAGAGCCCCAGCATGTGGACTGGCCTTTCTCCTCCTGTTGTCTCTAAGTATGTATAAATATCTATTTGCCAGTGGGCAGCTGGGCTGTCTCTGTGTGGTGGGGATGATGGGGTAGGAGTTTGTGGAAGGTGGTTGGGACAAACAGGAGGAGAGCTAAAGGGCAGGCAGCCACAGCCAAAGAATACGGTGATACGTGTCTGCGATTTAAGGAATGAAACTGTCGCGGTTTTGTCATGAAGAGTAGATTTTCTTTGTGTAAAATCCTCTTTTGATTGTAGATTGTGGAATTTTAAAAAAGTGTATGTGGCTGAAATGCAGCTCTCAATGTCACAGTTCTGGAAAAGTTCCGAAAGTGGACTGGTTTTAGGTCCATGGTTTTCACGTGCCTTTATCTGCAGTAAGGGGTTTATCCAAACCCCGGGTTCAGCTAGTGTCCAGCTTGTTCCACATGTTGTCCTGCACATTTGTTTCACGGGCACATAGGTCATAATAAAGTTTTCTGTTGCTTTGTGCCTTTTGCCTGTTGTGGTTGGCCAAGGACATGGTGTACATTTTGGTTAAAACACTTTAAAATCAGGTGAAATTCTTATTATTTCAGAGGTTTTTCCGTAATACTTTCAATAATACACTTTATAGCATACAAGCTGCGCATTTAAATTTTGATTGACTCAAAATAAGATCAACTGAATATGTCAGCAATCTTCCACATAATAATTACTCTAAGGATTTTTAAAGTATCTGTGTACTATATGTGACTTTGATATCTCTTTACATATTTCATGACTATTGCAGTCGTGCTTTTGACTCAGATGAAACTTTTGTCAGACTTCAGTGTCTGTTCTTCTCTGATTTGGGCCCAAATTGTGGAGAAATGGAAGTCTGACCATGCCTGTACTTTGTGTGGACTGTTTTGAGTGGTTGCAAACTTGTTTGAAGCCGTTGTTTTGGGGAACTAATCCCCCTTTTTTTTTTTCCTGTGTGTGTGAAAGTTATAGAAAGCAAAGCAACTGTCTAACACATCAAAATTTAGAGCAAGTCCTTTAAATGGGTGAGAAATTACACATCTCACAGCTTTCAAGAAGTGAAGCTTTCTTTGGAAAAAGAAAACCAAATTTTTCTTTCTTTCTTTCTATTTAATGTCTTTTTCCATGTTTGTACATAATGTGTAGTTTAATATATTTTGTAGTTAAAACAATAGACATTTCCCCCATTACCCTGCATGTTTCTCCAAATTTGTATCATCTTTGGTTGTTTTCTTTCCTTTTAATATTCTCTATTTATGGTTCACCTGAAAAACCAGCCACTGGGGAGTTTGGAACATGGTTTTTATTATCTGTGTCATACTTGAAATCCCTAATTGTGCTTGGTCGTTGCATATTAAGTGCTTTAATTAATTAATTCTGAGCTAAATATTTTTAAATTGAATGTTAAAATTAACCCATCAGCCCAGGTATAAAAATCAAGTTCCATTATCAGCATTTTCAATTGTTCAAAGTAGTTTATTAAGAGAGTTGCACCCTTCCCAGTTAGAAATCCCCAGTTTTAAAAAATCCCCAACTTACGTCCCCTTCTCAAACTTCAAACCACCTGTACACCATGAGTTATCTTTCCTGTGTTCATTGTTTACTTTTACAAGTGTTCTAAGATGTATTAGATGTATTTTAATATATTTTTTCAGGTGTTTTTACTTTGCACTTTAGTCCAAGGGCTAACTTCAAAACCCCATTTTAACAGCCAGCAGGTATTTTTATCCCCATAGCCGTTACCCTGTAGGCAAGCTCCATGGCAACCTGAATTTTAATGAAGGCATTTTAGCACCCTTATCTCAACTGATACCACCCCTCTGACAACGACGAGCCATTGGTGGACGGAGATGATCTGTCAAAGGGAAAGCACCAATCACTTTAAACCGAAGGGGCGGGCTGTGGGCGGGCTGTGGGCAGAGCAAAAGCACTATAAAACAATGAGACCGGTCTCAAAAAACAAAGAGAGAGAGAGTGCTCTGCAGGCTAGTTGTTGTGGACGTCGGTGCTGGGCATTAAAAAGCCTTACCCCTATTAAGGAGCCTTTAATAATTTTTTTTACTTTTGGACCAGCCAAAAGCCAGCTCAGCACTGCAAGTCCTTTTTCTCTACCTGAGGTCCAGTGCTGTCTCAGCCAGAAGATCTCAAATCCCTGCACTCCTGGGGCATACCATCTATCGAGCCATAGGATCCCAAGTTTTTATATTTTTCTAATTTCTCTAATTTTTCAATTTTTCTCTTTTCAATCAATTATTTTAATTTTTTACTTAACGAAGAGTTGTCTTATTTCTCACATCTGGATGTTGTCAGTGATGGTGCACGGAAGCATAAAGAATCCTGAATTTTGTAAATTAATGTAATTGTGCAGGAATCTTGATAATGAATTCTTGTTTTGACTAGTAAATGATAGGTTATGAAATCCATCATCATAGTATCTAAAGCTTGCTCCAAAATGGGGTAATTTTTCATCTAAGAAACATTTCGAAGTGCTCTGTGCGTGTTTTAAGTATCTCTTAACAACAGCAAGTGTATTTTTACTGGTAGAGTTTAGTGTTGCCTTCCTGGAATCAGCTGGACTATCCCAGTTACTCTCCAGGCTGGTACGTGCAACCCCAGTGGCAGCAATAGTAGACGAAACAGTGCCTGGGCTGGTCTGGGAGGGGAATAATCCTGCCGCATCCATGATTTTCCCTCCTGGGGACCTGCAGCAAGCAGAGCTGTGCCCGACCACCAAGGCTGCCTGAGCCAGGAATGCTTGCAAATTTCCTAGGTCACCTCCATGGCCCTTTTGCGTAGTCCTTTTCCTTCTGGACTCTTCTGGCTGAGAAGAGAGCAGAAGTAGGGCTGGCATCTCCAGGCCAGTGCTTCATCTGACACTGAGCTGAGCACTGGGGCAGGGTGAGTCCCTGAGGGCAAACACCTGCTGGAGTGTCTCACTGAACCGGGGCCTCTATTTGGAGGTCAGCCACAGCAGGCTGCAAGATGACTGGAGAAAGGAATGTGGGATCTCCCAGTTGAAACAAAGAGAAAACTTTTATTTTGAGGGGTGAGGGGGATCTGGTCCTGCTCTGGGTGTCAGGCCGACTGTAGGGCTTTCTTGCCCGCCGCTCTTGCCGCCAGACGTGTCTCACAGGAAGGGGCCTGGGCTGGGAGCGGTTGGTCACAGACCGGGGAAGAGCCACGGTGCTCTGTATGGAGCTGCTTGTCTCCTGGCTGACGGAGCACCCTGGGACAGCCTCGCCGCCGCTTGACCGGTGGTGCCAGGGCTGCTGGTCTCAGCGCTCGGGGCTGGCACATCGCCGATCCTGCGGCGCTTTGCCGGCGGGCCCTCGGGCTCTCGGGTGCCTGCGGCTCTGTGGCTCCCTGTGGGTAGCGTCGCTTCGTGCCCTTCTGCCGCCGGCGGGGGAAGCTGCTGCTGCCACTGACCAGCACCGCGCTCTGAGGCAGCCCTGACACCTGAGTGGCAGTGCCAGGGCTGCTGGTCTCAGCGCTCGGGGCTGGCACATCGCCGATCCTGCGGCGCTTTGCCGGCGGGCCCTCGGGTGCCTGCGGCTCTGTGGCTCCCTGTGGGTAGCGTCGCTTCGTGCCCTTCTGCCGGCGGGGGAAGCTGCTGCTGCCACTGACCAGCACCGCGCTCTGAGGCAGCCCTGACACCACCTGAGTGGCAGTGCCAGGGCTGCTGGTCTCAGCGCTCGGGGCTGGCACATCGCCGATCCTGCGGCGCTTTGCCGGCGGGCCCTCGGGTGCCTGCGGCTCTGTGGCTCCCTGTGGGCAGCCTGGCTTCGCGCCCTGCTGCTGGCGGGGCAAGCTGCCGCTGCTGCCGCTGCTGCTGTTGACCGGCCCCGTGCCCTGGGCCAGCCCTGACAAGGCCTGGCTGGCGGCACTGGGGCTGCTGGTCTCAGCACGCAGCAATGGCACACGGTTCAGCCTTATTGGTTTTCCTGTCCGGCTGCCCGAGTTTTGTGCCCGCTGGCTCCACGGACGGCGTGGGGCCCGGCTGGCGGCACTGGGGCTGCTGATCTCAGCACGCAGCAATGGCACACGGTTCAGCCTTATTGGTTTTCCTGTCCGGCTGCCCGAGTTTTGTGCCCGCTGGCTCCACGGACGGCGTCGGGCCTGGCTCGGCCTGGGCTGTGCGGAGAGGCTGCTGCTGCTCTCCGCATCCGCCTCTGCCCGGCAACAGAGCGAGCACATCGGAGTGAGAGAAAGCGGCGTGAGCACCTCTGCGGGGCTGGGGAAGTGTCCCTGCAGGATTGCCTCTGCCAGCCACGGGGAGCTGTGGGGAGGGAGACTTGGCTCTCACCTTGCGCCTTCCCAGGAGGACACTCCTTAGCAGCGTCCCGCTGCGCCATGGTGAGCACAGAAGGAGAGTTCTTGGCAGGTCTGTGTCGCAGCTCTGCCGGCCTTTCTCCTCTGAAAAGTATACCAGTTCTTCTTGGGCAAGGAGAGATGCTTATGAGCTACCTACCTCAGAGACACCAAAACTCCTTCAGTAGCCTTGGGTAGTAGCTCCTTCTCTGCGATCGTCTCCTCGACTCTGTGGGTTGTGTTGATGGCAGCCACCTTTTATACTTTAGGCCTGGGCGATGGTGTCACAGCAGTGCCTGTGAGCTCACCATCACTGATCTGTGCGTGGCCCACTGCCCTGGAGGGTGTCCTTGGGGGTGCTGACAGGGACCTTGGCGATGTCAGGCACGGCTCTGGTGGGAAGCACAGGAATGGAATCAAATTTTTGATAATATTTAACAATTTAATACGTGTCAGAAACTCCTGACGATCACTGCATTTGCCTATGGAGTATTTTTGGTTTCCACTGTTTTCTTATTTCCATGTTGGCTTTTTTTTTTTTCTTTTACCATTACAATAAAGATTTGTTGTGTTTTAGTTTGTAATCCTGTGTGAAAATGAAGACTAAACAATCCCCTTTCAGTTACTTTTCAAAGACACATGTGGATGAAAGTAGGTGAAATCTATTTAACAATATGACTGTATACACATGAGCACCTGAAAAAAAAAATTTTTTTTTCTTTTGTATTAGCTCACATAATTAGATATTAGAACCACTCTTGGAAAAACAGCTGTGGGAATAAAGGAATGGCACTCAGTGCAGCTAATGTAAGGCAATGGTTGTAGTGCAAAGATGCCAGAGAATATAATAATATCTGTGGTGATCTAAATCTAGTGTTATCAGAGTCTGGAGAAAATGATGGCTGAGAAATCATTAGGGCAAGAACAAAGTTTAGTGCTGCAGAGAAAATAGCTGATGCCAAGCTAAAGACATCGTTACTTACAGACGATTCAGATCTGCATAGTAGGTCAGAAGATTGCCCTCTAAAAATGAAAGCCATCATCGTATTAAACTTCACATGGAAGTGGGAAGACAGGAAACAAGAGCCCCAGCATGTGGACTGGCCTTTCTCCTCCTGTTGTCTCTAAGTATGTATAAATATCTATTTGCCAGTGGGCAGCTGGGCTGTCTCTGTGTGGTGGGGATGATGGGGTAGGAGTTTGTGGAAGGTGGTTGGGACAAACAGGAGGAGAGCTAAAGGGCAGGCAGCCACAGCCAAAGAATACGGTGATACGTGTCTGCGATTTAAGGAATGAAACTGTCGCGGTTTTGTCATGAAGAATAGATTTTCTTTGTGTAAAATCCTCTTTTGATTGTAGATTGTGGAATTTTAAAAAAGTGTATGTGGCTGAAATGCAGCTCTCAATGTCACAGTTCTGGAAAAGTTCCGAAAGTGGACTGGTTTTAGGTCCATGGTTTTCACGTGCCTTTATCTGCAATAAGGGGTTTATCCAAACCCCGGGTTCAGCTAGTGTCCAGCTTGTTCCACATGTTGTCCTGCACATTTGTTTCACGGGCACATAGGTCATAATAAAGTTTTCTGTTGCTTTGTGCCTTTTGCCTGTTGTGGTTGGCCAAGGACATGGTGTACATTTTGGTTAAAACACTTTAAAATCAGGTGAAATTCTTATTATTTCAGAGGTTTTTCAGTAATACTTCCACATAATAATTACTCTAAGGATTTTTAAAGTACCTGTGTACTGTATGTGACTTTGATATCTCTTTACATATTTCATAACTATTGCAGTCGTGCTTTGACTCAGATGAAACTTTTGTCAGACTTCAGTGTCTGTTCTTCTCTGATTTGGGCCCAAATTGTGGAGAAATGGAAGTCAGATCAAGTCTGACCACTTTGTGTGGACTGTTTTGAGTGGTTGCAAACTTGTTTGAAGCCATTGTTTTGGGGAACTAATCCCCCCCCCCCCCCCCCCTTTTTTTTTTTTTCCTGTGTGTGTGAAAGTTATAGAAAGCAAAGCAACTGTCTAACACATCAAAATTTAGAGCAAGTCCTTTAAATGGGTGAGAAAGTACACATCTCACAGCTTTCAAGAAGTGAAGCTTTCTTTGGAAAAAGAAAACCAATGGTAAGCTGTGCTCTTTTTTAAAATTTTTTTTTCTTTCTATTTAATGTCTTTTTCCATGTTTGTACATAATGTGTAGTTTAATATATTTTGTAGTCAAAACAATAGACATTTTCCCCATTACCCTGCAGGTTTCTCCAAACTTATGTCATCTTTGGTTGTTTTCTTTCCTTTTAATATTCTCTATTTATGGTTCACCTGAAAAACCAGCCACTGGGGAGTTTGGAACATGGTTTTTATTACCTGGATGTTGTCAGTGATGGTGCACGGAAGCATAAAGAATCCTGAATTTTGTAAACTAATGTAATTGTTCAGGAATCTTGATAATGAATTCTTGTTTTGACTAGTAAATGATAGGTTATGAAATCCATCATCATAGTATCTAAAGCTTGCTCCAAAATGGGGTAATTTTTCATCTAAGAAGCACTTTGAAGTGCTCTCTGCGTGTTTTTTTTGAGTATCTCTTAACAACAGCAAGTTACAGCTGGGATGATGTTTCACTGCTTTTTTAATAGATCCTCTCAGCAAAGCCTGAGTGCTGTAGTTGAGCGGATTCCTGTTTTGCTTGGAACCATTAGAGTGTCCTTTCTTCACTGCAAAAGAGAAACCATCACTTTCCAGTGGAAAGTCTGGGAAGTGACATTCCTGTAGTTGCTGACCCAGCCATTGCCATAGTTTCTCTTTTCTCCTGCTGGGTTTGCAGCTTGAGAAAGATGAAACTGCTTAGGCAACTGGGTCTGGAGAAACCAAAAGTGGTGTGGAAGAATTTTTAAAACTTTTTAGTTGGAAAATGGAAGTTCACTTCTTTAGTAGTGGTCACCAAATGTCCTTTTATATGTAATGTTTCATATTGCTTTCAGTTGCCTTCAAATCATTCTGTGTTAGTATTTGTGCCCTGAGACAATTGCTTGAGATGAATTGTAGCAAAGATTCCTGCAATTTTTAAAAGGAATTATTAAAAATATTGCTCAGCTACTAAATTCTGTAATACATTGGTGTTAGCTTTTATCTATGTCTCTCATACCATATAAAACCCAATTTATTTTCACCCAAAGTAGACATACTTCACATTTAAATTTCTCTTTGTTTTCAGGTGATTTGTAACAGAAGAATATGCAGAACAGCACTAACATATGTGTATTGCTCAATCATGTTTGGAAGGTGATGTGCATGAAAGGAACTAGCCAGACTTCAGGCATTTGGTGCAGAATATTGCAGAATCTCTTCACCTTTTTGTGGGGTTAAAAAAACCTGTTGAAAGAAGAGGAAACTTCCTTCTGTTCTTTAAATATTTACCCAAAATCCAGTAGAGAATGAAGTAATAAGGGACTGAGTATATATGAGGTAAAATTTGATGTGGCCTTTCACCACTGCAAGGCACTTCATTAAGCTGGGTGCATGAAGGACCATTTGATAATCTGCTCTCATCTCACACCAGGAGAGGGGAGGAGGTTACTGGAATGTGCTAAATAAAAATTAAAGCTGGCCAACATTCAGAATTTATTTCCGAGTTTCTGTGTTTCTGCTTGGACTAAACAATGTTATTTTTTTTTTTGCCCCCATGATCTCCCATGGAGGTGGAGAAATTACTAAGTTCTAATAAGATTTGGAAGCGACTGCAGTAGCAGAGATCATATAAACAGCTAGAGACACAGAAAGCTAGTAAATAAAATCAGCTGAATAGAAAGAGGGCATTTACTTAAAATATCTAGCCTCCTCTCAGGGCTCTTTCTGAATGCTGACTTAGAATTGGTAATAATTTTTTTGTCATAATTGCAGCATTAAGGAAAAGGATTATCTGTTTGAACTTGGAAAAGGACAGAAGTTTTGGGTTTTTTCTTTTATTTTTTTTCATGTGGGCCACTAAATGATGCTAGAAAATAAAATTCTTGAATTATTATCAGCTGAAGCAAAGTTTTTGATCAGTTAAATAACCTGAAAAATCTCCATTTTATTTGCAGAAGTCCCTCTAACATCCAAACTGTGCAGTAATCTCCTCAGATTCTTATGTAGGTTTCACAAAAATTCCATTGGCAACGTTCTCCCCAGACAGCCTTTGACAAGATCAAATGAAGTTGACAGACAGCAGATGTAAAACAAACTGAATTAGGTATTTCTGCACACAGCAAGAATTTTAAACTCTGCCGTTTATGGTTAGAAGATGCTATGGATGCCAGAAGTTTACATGGCTTCAGTAATGCAACTGTGAAAGAAAATCTCAGAGCTATTAAAATCTGACTTCAGAACTGATTCCACCTAGTTTGTGTGGTGTAGAAGAAGGTGTAAGAATTTCTTGCTTGAGCACTCAGCGGAGAATTCTTTGTTACAGGAGATTTTCCTATTTTTAGGCTGTGCTTTAAGGGGTATAGATTTGAAATCTGTGTTATTTACTGTTTTGTATTGTCAGCAGACTTGGTAGTAATTGATACCAAGACGGCATGCTCTCTTTTGCTCCATGGATCAGTTGTTCATGTTAAGACTAGTTGTTTGGCCTCTCCATGGGGAGTCTCTGGAAAGTTACTGCCAAGCTTTGGAGGTGGTGGTAAACCAGGAACTTCCAGAAGCTCTGCCATGAGATTTGGTGCACATGACCTGCACAGGGTAGTTAAGGGCCTGTCTCCTTAATTCTTCATGGGTCCAGTGTTCAGTAAGTGATATTTATATAGAAAGAAGGAAAAAAAAATATACACACACACACATATATATATATATATATAGAGAGAGAGAGAGAGAGAGGGAGAGAGGAACATGTATGTATACCCCCAGATGAAATCTTTGATTTCCCTGATTGAAGGAATGGACAAGTGCTGAGTATTAAAAAACAAGATTAGAAGAACACTGGGTCAGTGTGTTTTCCATGAATTACATTCCTTAAATAGGTACATCCTCTCTCTAGTTCACACTTTTCTTGTTGCTGTTAAAGGACACACAGGTTTGCTTTAGCACCTGACACTGCTTTTCATGCACTGCTTGCAGTCCCAGCTAGCTGAAAAAACCAGCCCGTTGTCCAAGAATTTTGCTTACTTCTCATTTCCTTCTTCAAATTTAATTAGATCCAAAGAGTCTGAAGCTTTGAAATGAAAACAGCAACTTGTTTTGAGAAGAACATTTGCCCCCTCTCTGCCTTGTCCTGCGTCCAGGTTTCCCCTTGGCCAGGGCTGGCTGCCCAGCGCAGACAGTGAAACCATCTGTGGCCGTTCTCGGCCAATGCTCAGGCAGCTCCTTTTGGCTGGCGCTGTGCTGCTGTCCTGCTGGCCGTGGCACAGAGGGTTCTCTTCATGCCACCTGCACATGTGCTGCAGGTATTGCCTCGCCTGGGGCTCAGGCTTGGAGGACTGGCTTGCAACGTGACTTTAGTTTCCTTTCCCAACCAACCGCATTTGCCTCGAGCGGTGAGGTTTGGGACTTAGTTCTTGCTGAGCTCAAGGGAGGTGGAGTGGAAAGATGGTTTTACAGCACTTTTGTGCCTCTCCATATTTTAGGTTGGCTGGGGATTTGCCTAGATCTGGGTTTAGACTAGATTCCTATTTTTTCTGTTGTTTATGTCAAGCCATATGTTTTCCCACGGGGTTATCAGAGAGGCAGGAGACCACGGTGCTCCTGAGTATTTGCAGCCTCCTGGGATGCCACTGTATCCTGGAACTGAGTGTGCACTGAGGGTGGGAAGCAGAAGGGGCATGACACGGTGAGAGGTGGTTGGTGGAACGGATGCCGCGTCCCTCCCCAAAGCGTCCCTGCTCGAGGGTGCCACACACTCACACAAATGCAGGATAGCTCTTCTAGCGCAGCCAGAGATGAAGAGGCGGGAGGGATCCTTTGTGTGGTGTTCCGAGGGGTTTATTCCAAGGAGGGATCCAGAGACAAAGGACCGAGAACACAGAGGAGTCCAGGGTTTTATACAAGGGTGGAACAAGGGGCGGGCAGAGCATCGGAACCAATCAACTGAGGGCCAAGGGGTGGAACTAACATGGGGTGACTAAACAACAACCAATGGGGAAGGCGAGGGGTGGAACAAGGGAACCATCAACCAATGGGGTACTGAACAAGGGAGAACTTTCCAGAACACGAACTTATAGGGAGTATAAAGGGTGCTAGGCCAATGGGCCAACCAAAGGAGCATAGTCTACATAATAGAACAAGGGACTTTGGGAACTCACCCTGACCACGAAGGTGTCTTTTGACATCGGTGCCAGCCCACTAGAGAACCTCAACTGTCTTAGGGCCTTGTGGCTCCTTGGTCACTCCTGTGGTGGCCTCAACCACCGCAACAGGGGCACACATAGCACTTGTCTTCGCTGCTTGCGTAAGTTTTCATGGCTGCTGGTGTTCCTTGATAAACCCTTTATTCTAACTTTTGACTCTCACATGTCGAGAATGAAACTTGCATAGTTGACTTCTGCCTCCTTTCGTGCCACTGTTTTCTTCTTTTCTCATGTCATGGGACGCAGGTGAACTAGAAATGTCATGATCAGATGTGTTGTGTGGCTGCTCTGTGCTCTGAGGACTCTTCTGGATGTACAGCTTAGCATCTCCCTCTTTAAAGGGCTGCCCAGCTTCTTCCTGTCCCATCTCATGGGTCCATCTTGAGGAATCATAATTTGGGATGAAAAAAATAGTCATGATATGTTGAAAGATAAGCAGATATCTGGAATTGTGATGGGCATTCATTTTGCTGGAGATATTTTTCGGGACTTTAAGACAAATGCACAACATTTTTTTTTCACATGGAGGAAAGTTGATACTCGTAGCTGTTTGAATTATCATGCAATAGAATATCCTGATTTGGAAGGGACCCGTGAGAATAATTGAGTCCAACTCCAGGAGGAAGTTGATCAAATCTGGAAGGACTGGTTGCTTCGTGCTGCTCATTAAGGAGTACAGATTGATACCTGTCTGGTTTCCTTGGCAAGGAGATAGCAATATCTTCTGTGACACCTCCTTATGTGCCCAAGCAAAGTAGCTAAATCTGTACAAGGAAGCACATAGACATCTTTTAAAAATTCTTCTGGTTTTCCATGACCATATGGAAACTGTCAGCCCCAGCAAAATCCCAGAGTCCGTAATTTCTTACAGTGTTGAAACTTCTTCTCTTTATTCCATGCATTTTACTCTGTACCAAGTAGACCTGAGGACAGGAAGGCCCACAACCATCTTAGAATCATTTTAGCACCATTTTTGTTGTTCTAAGAGAACAGCCAGTTTTTCAGTTGGCATTGTTAACACAAAGGTTTTTTCCTATTTTTTTTTATTTTTTTCCTGAAAGATAAGAGTAAGGTATCAGCTAAGTGTGAATGTCTTTAGAAATTGAGTGCTGCAGAAGTAACTTACGTGGCCTTTCATACTATAAATACTGCTTTTGGCTGATGAAGATATTTCCAAAGCAGCCTCAGAGCGTAAGTGCAGAATTGCTGTCTCTGGAAGCCACACTGATCCTGAGAACAAAACTGCTCCTGAATACCAGCTTTGGGAATCAGAAACCTCTTGACAAATCATTCCTCTAGTCTCTTGAGTGTCTTTTGCTGCCTGCTACCAGCAGAAGGCTTTTAAACATCCCCTGATTGAACCTCTGAGGCATTATAGAGCAACATATGCATCAGATTTGGGTTTCGAAACTACTGATATTCACATTTAACCAAAACGGGCTTAATTCAATCTTGAAAAATGAATACAGTGCAAGATTTTTTTCTTGTGAGGTAATGTCTTTTCCAAGGTTACAGTTTGTGTGCGGACCATTGAATGCTAATGCATCCTGCCACAACAGCGGAATGAACGTCTGTGTGTTAGAGGAACGTCGTCTGTGCCAGGTGCACATGGTATCCGTCCTCTAAACTTTCCTGATCCCCACCCCGAGTTACGCTTCTCCCTGTCCAGATGTGGGATATGACTGACTGGAAGAGAAGAGGTGGTGCTTGGTGAGCAGTATGGATCCTGCTCTCTGGTGGCTGCAGCCAAAGTAAACAAACGGGAGTAATTGCCACCGCAGGCATTTTACAGTAGATCTGCCCTTTTATTGATGTTGTTACTAAACTGCTATAAATGCTGTAGGCTGCTGGTGGAGATGAAATTCCCCCTTCCCCCAACTTCTCGGTTGCTGTCTGTCACTAAGTGCTATTAAGTTTATCATCTAGCAAAATCAGACAGTGCAGGAAGCAGTCTGAATGTTAATGTTAACCTATAATAGGTTTTAAATAGCTATAAAGAAAAATTAGGCTGCAGTGGGACAGGAAGGCTAGTTTACCTTAACATAAAATAAAGGAGGACATGTTGACCTGATTTACTTAAATGTAGCTATTATATGCTCTTTAGGGAGGAAAGTGGTGTACCAAAGCTTATACAGACAGGAAAAATGTTCTTTACCTCACGCTGTACAAATGACATAAAGGCTCTTGCTTTAATTAACGAGTAAACCCATAGGTGCTGCATGTATATATTAATGCAGATGTCATCCTGGCTACTTTCTACATTAACTCCTCTTAGAATAACCATAGAGATGTGGAAAAGACTATTTTGAAATGTGCTACATCTTCTTTGGCTTTGAGCGTGGTGCTTTTTTGCAACAAGTTCCATATGAGTTATATTCACAATGGAAATGTAAGGATAATAAAAATGGATCATTTGTCATTCAGGATTTCCCAACTGTCTGGGATAGCCTAAAATTCTTACCAAAATGTGTGGAAAAGTCATGCATGAGCCCAGCTCCCTTCCTGCAGCTCTGTCCATCTTTGCTTCCAAGCTCCTCTCAGCCAGCAGCTCCCAACATACTCTTCATGCCAGCATTTGAAATGCATCCGCATCAGAAAGCGGGTGGGTCTCTTCACATGCAGGGAGAGAGAACCAAACTGTGTGTGGAAGTCAGGAATGGGTTGCAGCTGGATGAGGAGAGCCCAGTGCTGTAGGAAAAGGTAGTCCAGTTTTCTATAGGTGCTCAGAAATTTTGGAAATGGCCATGGTTAGTGGCATGTCTGCTCAGAATCATTATAAAGTGAAGCTGCAATTTGTAAAAGGTATTGTTGGAGACTGGGGGCTTCAAGTGTCTCACTTCGCTCCTTGGGGAGGTCTGAATTGGGATTGTCGTGGGACCAGCAGGATTCAGGGTGTGCTTTTGATCTCTTAAAACTGGGGGCACTCGAGGCTGGATCTGGGTGTTTGCTTTGGTTGTGGTCTGCATAAGAAACATACATATTTAAAGGCAGAATTTTACTTGCTCTTTCTCTGCTTTTAGAAAACCAAAACCTCTAGATCTAGAAGTTTAAGCACAGTTGTAATATATTTTATTAAAATCATTTAAAAATTGAGCATTAAGTCGTACTAACTAGTCCTAATTCATTCTTTAGGCAGCTCTAAGAGTCCAGTTAATTGATTCATTTATACTTTAAAATAATCAAAAGTTGTTCCATGATGCATCAGGTATATTGCTTGGGTCAACCTCCTTAAAGGAAAATCAGAGTATTACCTGCAGTCTCAAATGAAGCTTCTGAACCAATTTTAAATATTCAGGATCGTGTTCTTCTTGAAGGATACAGATTTTCATTCCCTATTCAGCTCATCAGCATCCTTCTGTTGCCGGCAGCATCCGGCATTGCACACACCAGCACCAACCTTCCCTTTTGTTAGTAACAAGATGCAAAATTCAGTGTTTGTGTACCTGGGTGAAAATCAGGATCTGTGGTGTAAGGAGGCTGAACTCCTTATAATCCAAGGGAGTTGGATTTTCTCTTCTGGCCTGTGGAATAGGTGCAATGCACTCAGATTTTGTGTTCAGTCACAATGCTCCACAAAGGGATATGGGAACTTGCTGAAGCCCTTCATCCCAAGGGCTGCACAGAATCACAGAATATCCAGGGTTGGAAGGGACCCACAAGGATCATCAAGTCCAACTCCTGGCCCTGTGCAGGACACCCCAAGAATCCCACCCTGGGCCTGAGAACGTTGTCCAAATGCATCTGGAGCTCTGTCAGGCTGGTGCTGTGACCACTTCCCTGGGGAGCCTGTTCAGTGCCCAGCCACCCTTTGGGGGAAGAACCTTTTTTTAATATCCACCCTAAACATCCCCTGACACAGCTTCAGGCCATTCCCTCAGCATGATTTTATTTCTGTACTTAGGCTCAGTACATTCTTGAGAGATCCAGATTAATGATTAGACTCTAATTTATACTCTTAATATGAAATAAGGATTATGCAAAAATCGAACATGACAGTTTCCAGTTTTGTCTGACTTCTGAACTTCAAGACATTAAAAGAAGATTTATGTGGTTCTCTCTAGGCTTGCTGAATCTTCCCAGTGCTGTTTCTAGTGCTTTTCCCTCTGAGTTTTATATGAATGTTAATGCAGATACACATGAAGAGAAAAACCTGCTGTGAGGCTACACTGCGAAAGACTTATATTTACAGTTGGATTGCAGTTTAAAATGTTTATTTGCTCTCTAACCTTTAGACAGACAGTGAGACCAGCCTTGCAGTAGGGTTGCTTTGTGAATGATATTGGCATACCATCACCTTTTGCTTTATAAGCTTCAAAATGTTGGGATTTTTTCCAATACCGGAAAAATGAAAGTAAAAAAAAAAATTAAAATGAAGTAAAGTGGAACTAAAGAGAGTGGTAGTTATTCAAAATGAGCCCTCTTGGTATTAAGAAACCTAAACAATTTTTTTTTAAAATTCAACTTAAAATGTTGGGAAATAATTATTTCAAGTTGCAGGTGATACATTGTTAGTTACTCATTAAGTGGTTCTCAGACCAATGCCCATTTTTGTGATGGAGTACTAGTTGGGATACAGTTATAGTTGGGATAATCCCTCCCAGCTCCTCAGAGGTGCTGCTCCAAGTATCAAGAAAGCCTGGGAAATGGCCGGAGGAAATAAAGGGAGTCTGTGTGACAGAAGAAAAGTGGATGGGCAGAATGTGATTTGACCTCAATTCCCACATATATGGTCTGCAGTAAATGTAGTTTTGAAAAAATACAGCCGTGCATAACCCTGACACTAGGTGAAATTCTGTTTTATTTTCCTTTGCAGTGGAGTCAGGGAAAAGCCAAATTCCTTTGTTTACATATCTGTATTACAGTAACAGGAACTTTTGCATATTTCATATATCCAGTAGGAAAAAAAAGCAGTAATAAAATGAACAATGATAAAATACTCAAGCAAGAAACATCATAATTTCTCAATTAATTTCCTTGCCAGGTCTTTCAGAAATGTATGAAATGTTTATGTTCTAACTGAAATAAACAAATTAGAGTGTATAAATCAATTAGTTATAGGTTTGCTTCATTCCAAGAGCCCATTTCCAGGCTGAAATAAATTTAAATAACAGATCAGTGTATACTTTTGGTCACTAACTAACAATTTTACATGCCAGCTGTTTGCTTGTGATAATTAAAGATGGTAATTGCTTTCTGAACACCATCTCTGTGTGCAAGTGAGAATTTGTGATTTTTTTTTCACTCTGCGGCTTATCAGTTTGCGTTACTGTATTTGATTTAATTTTCTGAAAGTTACACTTGAGCAAGCACACCAGCAACTCATGAAACACTGTTAGAACCAAAATGAATCAAGCTGAAGTATCTTGAAGTTAATTGTGTAGTTTCTTCTAGAAGCTGGGAAGGATGAAAGCAAAGTCATGTTTTTTTTCCATTTTTAAATATTTAAGAATTTTCCGTTTTTGTGAGATGTAAATAGACATTGATGTGATAGAAACCTTTATTACTTAGTTTAATAAGATTAGTTGATAAAACGAAAACTTTTTGTCCAGTTTAAATGCAATTCTAACTTTCTTGTGAACTGTAGGGAAAATGCTTGATTGGAATTATTAATTTTACTGCAGCAGTAAAATTGAAATTAGATTGTTCTTTAGGACACTTGAATTTTTTTATTATTTCAGTAGATAACTTGAATTTTTAAAAAAGAATATATCAAACTGAGATTCTGAAGGACCAAAAAGAAAATGCAGAAGTCTTCAGCTTACAGCTGTTGCACAGGCCAGACATTTAACTGGCAAAAGTCTATTTTCAAAAGTTAGCAAATTTTTAAAATGCTATCTCCACTGTGATGGATTTAGGGTAAGAATATGATAGGCTGCCTGAATCCAGTGTACCTCCAGCTGTAGACATTCTTCAGTTTGCAGGGAGGTCCATGGGAAACTGAGCATGTTGTAGCACTTTCCAGAAAAATACTGTTTGAGGAGATGAAATTAGAGTGATGAAGTTTATGATTTCAGTCTTTCTCTAAGGGCAAGCATTAAAAAGGAAAAAGAACTTGGGTGTGCTGCTGAAGCTGTTTCTGCCTTGCTCAACCCAAAGCCCTTCTTCTGTGGTCTGTGGCAGAAAAGATGTCTCTGCTTTCCACAGCACAGGCTTCCCTTTTCTGTTCCCAAATTTTGGAGTCCTGAACGTTGGGTGGAGTGTGAGATCAACTCGTGGCATAAATTAGGCTGGGAGGGGAAGTTGTCTGGTCCAAGCCAGTCACAGCAGAGCTTTCTTCGTTGTAAATGCAGTTTAGAAGTCAGTTGAGGTTGCTGGGGCCTTTCCCAAGCAATTCTTGAATCACTCCAAGGATGAAGATTCCATGGCAAAGCAACTTGTTCCGTTGTGTGACCACCCTTTCTGTTAGAGCTGGTTTTTTTCCGTGATCCCTAATAGTGATTTTCCACTTGCCTCTTGTACTGATTGTGCTCTTGTCCCTTGTGCTCTGAGAGGAGTTTGTCCCTGTTGCATCATATGTGGTGCACTCCTTTGGCTGCCACGTGACTGTGCTTGTACTGCATTCCCTTTTGCCTGGCCTGCCTTGGAAAGGATGGTGAAAGTTCAGTGAGTCGATGTCTGCACAGTGTTTCAAACATCTGCAGTGCTTCATTAATGCAGATTATTTAGCTGCTGTGCCGGTCATCTTGCTGTGGAAATTTGATAGTACTCTTGAAACAGTTATTCCTCAGAAATAAATTCCTGGACTAAAGTGAGGTGGGAAGGAATGTAATGCACCTTCTTGTGTAAAATGGAAAGCATGCAGCAGCAGCCACGTGAATTGCATCAACATCAAATAGCTCCGCTGCCAGCATTGTGTATATTGCTGCTCTGTAAATTATTTTACACTTCCATCCCAAATCCATGGTACCACTCAAGCTGCTGCAGAATTTTTTCCAGTTATCCAGAACCTTGTTACTTAATATGCCCAAGTTGTAAAACAAGGCTGTAAAATGCAAGTTTAATAAAGAATTACATAAATAAGGAGTAGTGAAAGGTGCCTGAAACTTGATATTCTGGCTAGACACTAGAAAAGAAAAAGATGCTGGAATGCAGTTTGGTAATGAGTTTGTGAACCAAGATTAGCAAGATCATTTAGCTGACACTCTGAGAAAGCAAACCCATTTAGCCATTAGAGTGTTATGGCTGCTGAAAGAAAAACATGGATGTCGGTGACTGGAAAAACAACCTTTTTTGGGGCTAAGGATCTGAATGTTGGAGCTGTTGAACATGCATGATCTATGTGAAAAGGCAGAATGTTAGTTTCGCATTGCCTCTGCGTTGTTTACAAGTTAATTAAGCTGCAATGCCCTTCTCCTGTAACATTAGCAGATACAAGGCACGGAAAGCCTTTTGCCAGATCATAACAACTGAAGCCAGTAGTTACAATTACTGTATGCAGGCATTTTCCTGTGTCAGAACAATATTTAGTGTGTATCAAAAGTTCAGTATTGAATTCAGTCTCTTTGTCTTATATTTGTGTACAAATATCCAGAATCGTGAAAGGAACTGAGACTTACTCAAAAGCCTTGAGCTGGCTTTACTGCTACAGGGTATTGAAAAATCAGAATTTTCAGTATGTGAATAACTCTGATGTTTCAATACTGGTTTTCTTCAGGAACTGGAAAGAGAAGTCAAGAGTAAGTTTGACCTGCTAACTTACTGAAATAATATATTTGTTTTTGTTTTGCTTCCACACTGCCCAGCAGGAGTAAGACAGACATTCCACCAGTTCTAAAAGGTGGAACTGCCAATCTCTGACACAGGAAAAAAAATTAAGAAAAACAAAAAAAAAAAAACCAATGAAAACATTTATTTCACAGGAGAAATCTTAACACTCCTAGCCTCATCAGCTCAGAATCTGGAAGGCTCTTTGAGCATGGTTACATCCAGGGCTTCTGCCTTTCTGCCTCTGAACTGTGTGGAGAGGTTAACACAGGTGTTCAGCACTCCTGTTAGGGTGCACCTGGCCTTTGGGATCTCTGGCTGTTTCTGACCTGAAGCTACCTCCCTCAATGCAGCCGGTATGGCAAAGCCATCCTAGGCTGAGGACCCCAAGAGTCCAGGGCCCTTTGATTCCCGGGTCCTCTGAGTGGTGGTGCTGACTTAGAGCTGTGAAACAGAAAGAAGCTTAGGAATTCCTGTTTCTGGCTTACTAAGGAAACTAGCAGGCAACCAGGTGAGCTACTTTTATTCCCCCACTTATTGTTTGTTTGTTTCTCTTTTCTCTTTATCTCTTTCTCTCTCTTTCTCTCTCTCTCTCTCTTTCTCTCCTTTTCTCTCCTTCTCTCTTTCTCTCTTCTTTTTTTTTTTTTTTTTTAGAACAAAATGATTATGGCTGGTAAGGTAAAACTAGAGAAAAAACCAATTCAGTTGTGCTTTTTTTTTTTCTCTTAGAAACGTTCTGAAGACCTTTTTAGCAGCAAAGTAAAGGCGGCATGTATGGTTTCTTCTATGTCAGCATGAAAGGAAGGATGTTGGCCGTGATTTCTATGTTAATCTGTAGTTAAGAGACTGTTTTTCTTATTAGCAGTTGGAGTCTGTGATCTGGCCATGCCTCCTACTGAAGAATAAAAGGTGTGTTATGATTCAACTCCATTTCCCTTTCGTAGGTGTTACTTGATAAATGATACTGTATGTATACCTTTCTGTATTAGTTCATTACATTCTTTGATTTATGAACAAGAGCAATCAAAATGCCCATTCCCTAATTTTTCACAGCTATAGGCAGCACATACAGTATGTCTTTCTGATAGGGCTGTGTTAAACATCTTGATTTTACTTCTTGAGGATTTTATTCTAAAATTAACGTCTGGGTTCGAAAGCATGTGATCGGCAGCCAAAAAATCTGTTTTGCAGTCTGGACAAAATAATTCAAACCTGAAATGTCACACTTGAAATAGTGTACTTGTGTCTTCCCACTATCTGGAGAGTCAAATCCTGGCTTTAGTCAGAAGGAAAATTAATTTGCTTTTTTCACAAATTTGCCACATAATTTGATATGATTACTCAGTTTTTCTCAGTAGAAGTCTTGCAGTGCGACTGTTCACCTTCAGGGCTAAAATCAGGGCAGATTGGTATCTATTGGCAGATTTTTAAGGTATGTCAGGTATTTCTGGCTCCAGAACAGATAGATTTTTTTCTGTCAAATGTCAAAGAAACTTCAATACAGTGCTGAAGTCACTGGATCTGTGCCAGCCTGGCAGCAGCTGAAGACCTGGCATAGATTTTACTTAGGAATGACAGAAGAATACAAGAAGACAGGATTTGTGTTGCTAAATATAGGCTGCCCTCAGAGTTCTAGGCCCAAATTTCTGTTTAGACCATGCACCAAAGGTAACAGAATGCCTTTTTATTTTTTTTACCAAAATTACACATTGAAATCAACAAAGTTTGTAATCTTCAAGAAACACAGGAGCAAAGATGTTTTATTTTCTGTTCTCTTAAGATAAATATCTTGAAGGAGGAGCACGGCTTCTAGGCAGCAACCTCTATCTGTAGACGTATATTAAATAAGCTGGCATGTAGAAAGAACTATGCCTTTGAGACATGCTGCAGACGTTCACAAGTGTGTAAAACATTTTCAGCTTGTGCATAGATAGACATGATTTGTAAATGCTGAGTTACTGAAATAACAGAATTTTCATTATGGCCAGTTTTATCACATCCCTTTACATAAAATTGCAAAAACAAGTGCTAATGTTGAAACTGGCTATTAACCAAAATGTGTGCTGTCAAATTAAATGTTCCCATCTGAGATGATGAATGGAGACTACATGGCTATAAGCTGTAGCTCATGAAAAATAACTCTTTGACATCTGGCTCTGACATCTGGTTTTATAATTGATGTTCTAAAGCAAATGGAATATGTATTTTAAGGGTTTGTTTTTAATTAGTGTTCAGCAGCCTGTATTTCTCCATTGTGTAGCTATCACACACCTACAAAAGGCTGAAAAAAAATCCCTTCAATTCATATCAATGCTTGAAGATACAAGTCTGTATAAATGCTAGTACTTTACCATTTAACTCTGAGCAGCACCAAACAGCATCCAGGGAGAAACAGGAGTGGGTGGTTTTAGCAATTGTTCAGTGCCCACCCAAAGAATACTTAAGGGAATGTTCTTTTCCTGCCCAGGATTAAAGAAAAATGGGCCTAATGCTTACTG